>NC_065584.1:82781529-84234453 GCF_024542745.1 Macaca thibetana thibetana | reverse complement strand
CATCACGGGGGAGGCTGGGCCAGGCAGATTTAAAGGGGCAGGGAGAAAAGAAAAAGAGGAGGGTGGGTAGAGGAGGATATGGTGAAGAAGAGATAGAGGCAGTGATGCGGGTGGTGGTGGGGTCCCCAAGCAGAAAAGGATGGGTGTCCGCTAACCCTTCGGTGAGGGAGGAGGCAGGCAGAGAGGAGAAGGAGATGCACTGAGACCCCCAGGGAGGAGAGAAATCCTGGCATGCGGGCTAGGAGTGGGGCGAGGCGGAGGGGAGGGAAGAGGAGCGAGGGGGAGGAGACTGAGTTGAAGATGGGGAGGCAGGGGGAGGCCGAAGCCGGGCGGGGGAGGAGAGATGCTGGCGAGGCTGAGAGAGGGTGAGAAGAATACAAAGAAAGAGGTGCAGGGGTGAGCACTAAGGAGGGGGGAGATGCAGCCTGAGAGGGAGGAAGGCGGGGAGACCCATTCGGGGGCTGGGGAGGGATGACAAGGAGGAGAGAAGCAGGGGAGGAGGGAAGAAGGGGGAAAGAAATAGATATGGAGACGGAGAGAGAGAAATAAGGCTCGTGAAGGGAGGGAGAAAGCTCTGCAGAGGGAAGGGCAGGCGTGGGTATAGAGATCCAGGCAGGAAGAGCCCAAATAGAGGCAGGAGGGCCGGAAGTGGTGTTTGTGGGGTCCTAGGGAGAAAGATGAACCTGCCAGCTGCTTGGACTGAAGCCAGAAAGCTTTGGGGCATGGATGCAGGTGTCCACTGAGTCCACTATCTTCCGGAAGAAACCACTGGAGGGGGACCAGGAGGCTCACGCTCTTGCACTTTCTGAAGAAGGCTGAAATGGGACCTTGCTAGGAACGCGGGCCCCATCGATGCTTCTCCAGGCCTCCCCATCCTCCATCCCCACCACCAATTTCTCCCTGGGTTGTCTCTCTGAAGGGGAAGAGGGTTTATTGCTTTTGAATGGGGAGGAGGGCATCACGCTTGGTGATGGCATGAAGATCCCAGGGCTTTAGAATCTTTTCTTTTGCAAACCTTGAGGCAAAGACACATAGACATGTTTGGGAGGTCCCTTATTGTGGCAAGGCCGCCTCCAGCCCACCACCCCTCTGTCCTGTCCTCTCACCAGAGGGCCAGCACATCCTGACCTTGCCATTTACAGACAGAAGTAGGCACACACTGTCTTCCCTCTCCCCTTAGTTTACTTAGACTCTGCATCTAGTTCTTTCCCTGCCTCTAAGCCTTTAGGAAGGAGGATACTGTGTCCAATTACATGCAACAGTACATAGTCAAATGCACTCAATTGCCCCTATTTTCATACACAGCTTGGTCCACCACTCCTCCTCCACTGCATCCCCATTTTACAGAGAAGAGAACTAAGGCCCAGAGGGGAAGTCATTCACCAGAGGTCATACAACAGAACTGGCAGAGCTAGGAGTAGAACACTAGACTTCAGACCATTTAAGCCTGGTAATTCCTGCCAGGATTCCATGAACTTGGGGACCCTCCCTTAGACTCAGGGCCTCCATTTTGAGTACTTTGGTAAAATAAACAGCATGAGGTTTGGAATAAATAGGGATTTCCCTTGCATCATGTCTTTCCACAATTTATGAGGTTGGAGAAATGTAAATTTTAAGCCTCCAGGAAAGGGACCACGTCTTCTAAGTGCTTAGCATACAACAGGTCAGCTGTGGGTCCACTTGGGGCATGACTGTTGATGGAGAGTTTATTCATTTATTCATTCACTCATTCCTCTATTTATCAAGTATCTACATAGTTTACTGAGTACCACCCACATAGCCAAGTGCTAGAGACACAGTGGTGAACACTGTGGGGCCTGCCCTCATGAAGTTTACTATCTAGTAGTGAAGACAGACAACCAACAAGAAATTCTAGTGTGGTTAGTGCCACAAGTTTGTGGGGTAGGAATAGGGAATAGAGATGGAATTCACCTGAGGCTGGTGCCCTAGAGAAAGAGGCATTTAAGATGAATCCAGAAGGGAGTTCTGGGGCAGGCCAAGCTATGTTGCTCACCCCTAGATATTCAGCCTACAGTGTCAGCCTTTCCTTCTCCACACAGTGCCTTGTCCCACTCCACCCCTAAAATTCCCCTTTTCTCCAAGAGAAAGGGAAAACAAGAAAAGAAAAACCAATGTATGGTCCTGGAACACCCACGCCTTGTTTCTTAGGGAGAAGAGGTGACAGGGGTAAGTGGAAGTTGGAATGTGATGCCTTGTTGGACGCTATACTGTCTTCTGAGCTGCAAATTAAGTGTAGGGTCCAATAAAGTCCTGAAGAAATCTCTGACAGAAGTGCCCCAGAACATGTGGGATGCACAGTCCCAGCGCAGCCCCCATGTCTACCTGAGTGAGTTAGCCTTCCAGCCCCTTTCTGTTCTTTCCCTACAGGCTCTACAACTCCCTCTTTCAGAGCAGGGGCACTTTTTTTTTTCTCCAGAGAGTGCACTGGTTTGTTTTGCCACAATTTACCAACATTCAGGTGTCAGAGAAAAGGGAAGTAACGTTCGACGGAGCGGCTCTGTGCTTGGAGCCAGGTACTGTGCTTGGCATGCCATCTGTATGACCTCATTCCATCCTCACAGCAAAACTGTCCCTGTGAGCGGTCCAGGCTGGAGGCCTGGAGCTAGGTTTCCAAAGATGGTCAGACCTATGTCTGAATCCTAACTCTATCTGCCACCTACTAGTTGGGTGAATCTGAGCATATTACCTAACTTTTCTGAGCTGCAGTTAGTTTATCTCTAAAATAGGAATATCACAATCTACTCCATGCCTTATTTTGAGGATCGAAATGATCATGTATGAAGTGTAAGTATGCATAATATGTATAAAAATATAAGGAGGGAAAGGCCGGGCGGCGTGGCTCACGCCTGTAATCCCAGCACTTTGGGAAGCTGAGGCGGGTGGATCACGAGGTCAGGAGATCGAGACCACAGTGAAACCCTGTCTCTACTGAAAATACAAAAAATTAGCTGGGCGCGGTAGCCAGTGCCTGTAGTCCGAGCTACTCCAGTGAACCCGGGAGGCGGAGCTTGCAGTGAACTGAGATCGCACCACTGCACTCCAGCCTGGGTGACAGAGCGAGACTCCGTCTCAAAAAAAAATAAAAATAAATAAAATAAATAAATAAAAGGAGGGAAAACCACCTGGCATAGTGTCCAGCACATAGTAAATGCCCAGTAAATAATGGCTTGAAAATTAGATTGGCATTATGCCAGTTTTATAGGTGAGAACTCGGGGACCCAGCAGTTCCTTAATTTGCTTCATGTTGCCCAGCTAATATATGGCAGCCCTTGGAGCTTGATATATATCAGACTCCCAAGTTAGTATGCTTTAACAAATGCAATTTTGGGGGTCTTGTTTATAAAAGTAAAACATGCTCATTGTAGAACAGGAAAATACAGCACAATATCAAGAATAAAAATTAAAACCACCTATAGTCTCACTGTATAACAGTTTAGTATATTTTTATATAGTCTTCTATGTACTTTTAACCTAATTAATTAAATGGTGCATATACAATTTTGTATCCTACTTATTCACTTAGTTTTCATTGTAAGCATTTTTTTATTATTACACTTTAAGTTCTGGTATACATGTGCAGAATGTGCAGGTTTGTTACATAGGTATACATGTGCCATGGTGGTTTGCTGCACCCATCAACCTGTCACCTACATTAAATATTTCTCCTAATGCTATCCCTCCCCTAGTACCCCCACCCCCCGACAGGCCACAGTGTGTGATGTTCCCCTCCCTGTGTCCATGTGTTCTCCTTGTTCAACTCCCACTTATGAATGAGAACATGCAGTGTTTGGTTTTCTGTTCTTGTGATAGTTTGCTGAGAATGATGGTTTCCAGCTTCATCTGTGTCCCTGCAAAGGACATGAACTCATCTTTTTTATGGCTACATAGTATTCCACGGTGTATATGTGCCACATTTTCTTTATCCATTCTATCATTGATGGACATTTGGGTTGGTTCCAAGTCTTTGCTATTGTGAATAGTGCCACAATAAACATACGTGTGCATGTGTCTTTATAGTAGAATAATTTATAACCTTTTGGGTATATACCCAGTAATAGGATGACTGGGTCAAATGGTATTTCTGGTTCTAGATCTTTGAGGAATGGCCACACTGTTTTCCACAATGTTTGAACTAATTTACACTCCCACCAATAGTGTAAAAGCGTTCCTATTTCTCCACATCCTCTCCAGCATCTGTTGTTTCGTGACTTTTTTCTTTTTTTTTTTTTTCTTTTTGAGACGGAGTCTCGCTGTCACCCAGGCCGGAGTGCTGTGGCGTGATGTCGGCTCACTGCAAGCTCCGTCTCCCAGGTTCACGCCATTCTCCTGCCTCAGCCTCCCGAGTAGCTGGGACTACAGGCAGCTGCCACTATGCCCGACTAATTTTTTTTTGTATTTTTAGTAGAGACAGGATTTCACTGTTTTAGCTAGGATGGCCTCGATCGCCTGACCTCATGATCAGCCTGCCTTGGCCTCCCAAAATGCTGGGATTACAGGCGTAAGCCACCGCGCCCAGCTGTTGTTTCCTGACTTTTTTTTTTTTTTTTTTTTTTGAGACACAGTCTCGCTCTGTTGCCCAGGCTGGAGTGCAGTGGCCGGATCTCAGCTCACTGCAAGCTCTGCCTCCTGGGTTTGCGCCATTCTCCTGCCTCAGCCTCCTGAGTAGCTGGGACTACAGGCGCCCGCCACCTCGCCCGGCTATTTTTTTGTATTTTTTAGTAGAGACGGGGTTTCACTGTGTTAGCCAGGATGGTCTCGATCTCCTGACCTCGTGATCCGCCCGTCTCGGCCTCCCAAAGTGCTGGGATTACAGGCTTGAGCCACCGCGCCCGGCCTAATTTTTGTATTTTTAGTAGACACGGAGTTTCACCATATTGGCCAGGCTGGTCTTGAACTCCTGAGCTTGTGATCCGCCTGCCTTGGCCTCCCAAAGTGCTGGGATTACAGGCGTGAGCCACCGTGCCCAGCTTGTTTCCTGACTTTTTTTTTTTTTTTTTTTTTTGAGACTGAGTCTGGCTCTGTCGCCCAGGCTGGAGTGCAGTGGCCAGATCTCAGCTCACTGCAAGCTCCGCCTCCGGAGTAGCTGGGACCACAGGCGCCCGCCACCTCGCCCGGCTAGTTTTTTGTATTTTTTTAGTAGAGACGGGGTTTCACCGTGTTAGCCAGGATGGTCTCGATTTCCTGACCTTGTGATCCGCCCGTCTCAGCCTCCCAAAGTGCTGGGATTACAGGCTTGAGCCACCGCGCCCGGCTTGTTTCCTGACTTTTAATGATTGCCCTTCTAATTGGCGTGAGATGGTATCTCACTGTAGTTTTGATTTGCATTTCTCTAATGACCAGTGATAATGAGCATTTTTAAATATGTTTGTTGGCTGCATAAATGTCTTTTTTTGAGAAGTGCCTACACATATAATTTTCCCACTTTTTGATGGGGTTTTTTTCCTTGTAAATTTGTTTAAGTTCTTTGTTGATTCTGGATATTAGCCCTTTGTTGGATGGATAGATTGCAAAAATTTTGTAGACTGCCTGTTCTGTAGGTTGCCTGTTCTGTAGGTTGCCTGTTCACTCTGATGATAGTTCCTTTTGCTGTGCAGAAGCTCTTTAGTTTTTTAATTAGATTCCATTTGTCAATTTTGGCTTTTGTTGCCATCGCTTTTGGTGTTTTAGACATGAAGTCTTTGCCCATGCCTATGTCCTGAATTGTAGTGCCCATGTTTTCTTCTAGGATTTTTATGGCTTTAGATCTTACATTTAAGTTTTTAATCCATCTTGAGCTGATGTTTGTGTAAGGTGTAAAGAAGGGGTCCAGTTTCAGTTTTCTGCATATGGCTCGCCAGTTTTTCCAACACCATTGATTAAATAGGGAAACTTTTCCCCATTGCTTGTTTGTGTCAGGTTTGTCAAAGATCAGATGGTTGTAGATGTGTGTGTTGTTTCTGAGGCCTCTATTCTGTTCCATTGGCCTATATATCTGTTTTGGTACCAGTACCATGCTGTTTTGGTTACTATAGGCTTGTAGTATAGTTTGAAGTCAGGTAGCGTGATGCCTCCAACTTTGTTCTTTTTGCTTAGGATTGTCTTGGCTATGTGGGCTTTCTTTTGGTTCCATGTGAAGTTTTAAGTAGTTTTTTCCAATTTTGTGAAGAAAGTCAATGGTAGCTTGATGGGGATAGCATTGAATGTATAAATTACTTTGGGCAGTATGGCCATTTTCATGATATTGATTCTTCCTATCCATGAGCATGGAATGTTTTTGCATTTGTTTGTATCCTCTCTTATTTCCTTGAGCAGTGGTTTGTAGTTCTCCTTGAAGAGGTCCTTCACATCCCTTATAAGTTGGATTCCTAGGTATTTTATTCTCTTTGTAGCAATTGTGAATGGGAGTTCACTCATGATTTGGCTCTCTGTTTGTCCGTTATTGGTGTATAGGAATGCTTGTGATTTTTGCACATTGATTTTGTATCCTGAGACTTTGCTGAAGTTGCTTATCAGCCTAAGGAGATTTTGGGCTGAAAGGATTTTTTTTTTTTTTTTTTTCCTGAGATGAAATCTCACTCTGTCTCCCAGGTTGGAGTGGTGCAGTGGCGTGATCTCGGCTCACTGCACCCTTCCCCTCCCAGGTTCAAGCAATTCTCCTGCCCAGCCTCTTCAGTAGGAGGGATTACAGGCTCCCGCTGCCATGCCTGGCTAATCTTTTTTTTTTTTTTCTTTTTTTGAGACAGAGTCTCACTCTTGTCACCCAGGCAGGAGTGCAATGGTGGGATCTCAGCTCACTGTAACCTCCACCTCCCCAGGTTCAAGCGATTCTCCTGTCTCAGCCTTCCGAATAGCTGCGATTACAGGTGCGCACCACCAAGCCTGACTAATTTTGTATTTTTAGTAGAGATGGGGCTTCACCATGTTGTTCAGGCTGCTCTCGGACTCCCGACCTCAGGTGATCCACCTGCCTCGGCCTCCAAAAGTGGTGGGATTACAGGTGTGAACCACTGTGCCCAGCCTAATTTTTGTATTTTTAGTAGAGACGGAGTTTCGCCATGTTGACCAGGCTGGTCTCAAACTCCTGACCTCAAGTGATCTGCCCACCTCAGCCTCCCAAAGTGCTGGGATTACAGGTGTGAGCCAGGCACATTGTAAGCATTTTCCATGTCATTAAAACATCCTTGATTTTTAAATGGCTATATAATATTCCAATGTTTGGATGCACAATAATTTATTTATTTTAGCATAGCACTTTTACACTGTTTGTATTTTTTTCTGTTAAAAATTAACAAGTGACCAGGCGTGGTGGCTCACGCCTGTAATCCCAGCACTTTGGGAGGCCAAGGCAGGTGGATCATCAGAGGTCGGGAGTTCAAGACCAGCTTGACCAGCATGGAGAAACCCTGTCTCTACTAAAAAAAATATAAAATTAGCTGGGAGTGGTGGCACATACCTGTAGTCTCAGCTACTTAGGAGGCTGAGGCAGGAGAATCACTTGAATCTGGGAGGTGGAGGTTGCAGTGAGCAAAGATTGCGCCATTGACTCCAGCCTGGGCAACGAGAGCAAAACTCTGTTTAAAAAAAAAAAGAAAAAAAATTAACATGTTCATATACAAATCTTTGTGTCTCTGATGCTTTTTTTCTTTCTTTCTTTCTTTCTTTCTTTCTTTCTTTCTTTCTTTCTTTCTTTCTTTTTTCTTTCTTTTTCTTTCTTTCTTTTCTTTCTTTCTTTTTTTTTTTTTTGTTTGAGGGATCTCACTCTGTCACCCAGGCTGGAGTACAGGGGCATGATTATATTTCACTACAGCCTCAGCCTCCCAAGATCAAGTAGCTGGGACCACAGGTGCACACCACGATGCCTGGCTAATTTTTTTTTTTTTTTTTTGTAGAGACAGGGTTTTGCCACGTTGCCCAGGATGGTCTTGAACTCCTGAGCTCAAGCAATCGTCCTGCCTCGACCTCCCAAAGTGTTGGGATTACAGGCATGAGCCGCCACGCCTGGCCTCTGATACTTTCTTTAAAAAGTTTTATAAAAAAAGGTTTTATCATGGAACATTTCAAACATATACCAAAGTAAACGGAACAGAATAAAGAACCCCCTTGTATCTATCACCCAGTTGCAGTAATTCTCACTCTTGGCCAATCTTCTTTTCTCCTCCCTCTTTTATTTCACATTCCAGGTATCATGTTCTATCAGTCTATTGATTTCTTCAGGCTAGATTCTTTTTTTTTTTTTTTGAGACGGAGTCTCGCTCTGTCGCCCAGGCTGGAGTGCAGTGGCCGGATCTCAGCTCACTGCAAGCTCCGCCTCCCGGGTTTACGCCATTCTCCTGCCTCAGCCTCCCGAGTAGTTGGGACTACAGGCGCCCGCCACCTCGCCCGGCTAGTATTTTTTTGTATTTTTTAGTAGAAACGGGGTTTCACCGTGTTAGCCAGGATGGTCTCGATCTCCTGACCTCGTGATCCACCCGTCTCAGCCTCCCAAAGTGCTAGGATTACAGGCTTGAGCCACCGCGCCCGGCCGAGGCTGGATTCTTAACATAGGATAACTGAGTCACAGGATAGAAACATTTTTAAAGATTTTGGCTTTATTTCACCAGCATCTCTGCTAGAAAGGTTGTACAAATTTGCACCCTCACCAATTGTTCATGCAAGTGCTGCTCTTATTGCACCCTGATCTGCATTGATCTTTAGTTGTAACACACACACACATACACATACACACAGAGATATACAGATACACAGACACACACACACACATTTTTGCCAACTTGATGGGTGAAAAGTGCTTTATGCAGTATACATTTGTTTGACTGCTGGGCTTATATCAAGAAGGCATCTTGGTGACTCCAGTGGAGCAAATCCTCCTGAAGGTGCCCTAAACATGCTGGCACCTCCTGGAGACCCCAGCTGAGGCCTGTGGGGGTGGAGGTGGGAGGGTACAGCTTTTCATCTGTGCTGGGACCCGGGAGTTTCCCCCCACCCCACCCGCCCTTAGAGCAGGGAGGAGCTTGAGAAGATTTTCCTCCTCATCTCCCGGCAGCCACCAGGGGTCAGGATGGGGCCAGAGATGCTGCTGGTGGGAGAGGGAGAAGATGGCCAGCTGCCAGACACTGCATTTCCTCTGTCTGGCCACTGCTGGCTGGTTGCACAGGTCCCCTCTGCTCATCAGATCATGATTCCAGAAGGTTCTTCATGGCTGACCTTCCCAGTCTGACTGTCCCCGCCTCTCACTGCTCCCACGTTTGGCTTGCTGAAAAGGGAACCTGCTTGACAGATACCACCCTGGATATATAACTTGGTTTTGCTTTGTTTCTCTACACATCTCTGTGGGACTGGGTTTACTATGGCACAGGGATTTTTAACCTGAGATCCATGAACTGAGAGACCCAAGGACAGGCCTTAGGAACTGTAAACCCTCTGAAATTGGGCAAATGGGTTATACATCTCCTTTTTCCCTGTCTGGGGAGAGAACAATAGCTTTGTGAGATTCATGGCCCCCAAAGTCCAGCATCTTCTGGTACCCCTCCTCCCTCCTAAGCCCATTTGCTTCCTATGATGGCTGCAAAGAGAAGCTTGCTGTTGGAAACAGGTGGCCTTGGGAGTCAGGCTAAGGGGTTGGACCTTCCTCCTCACCCAATGGAATTGAGAGAGGAACCTGCATTTTCCCTGGGGCGGGATGGATTGGTAAACGGGAAGTGGGCAATACTGTCAACCTGCGGGGCAACCATCGGGTCTGTACTGGATCTAGGTACAGTGAGGTACCCTGCCTCATACTGATGTGCACATGCTTGTGTGCTGTTAATGACTGGGTCCAGGGAGCAGAGGATGAGGGAAGAAGGCTGATCGCAAGCTAATTGTCTTGGAGCCTATATCTCTGAGCCCTGCATGCGGCATGAGCAAGATGTCCAAAATGTAGCAACCAGCCATGTTACTTTCTGCTGGGGTACTGCTTATTTTGCTTATTTTAGTCTTAATAAAGCAAAATAAAGTCTTCTTTTGCTATAACTTGATCTAAGTATTAACTCCTGTGCAAGCGTGGGTGGGATGTGCGGTTAGGACTCATGAGACTCTCAGAGCAATGCAGGCTTGCTCTACAGCAAAAAGAGGAGCTGGGGGCTTGGTGAGGCTGGGGGTCAAGGCCAGAGTTGTCCAGGACATCAGATATGCAGGAAAAACCTGAGCATTACTAAATTCCGTACTAGTGCTTCATTTTATCTCATAGTAATGATTTATATTTGTACATAAACTAAGGCTGGGCACAGTGGCTCATTCCTGTCATCACAGCACTTTGGGAGATGAAGGTGGGAGGATTGCTCGAGGCCAGGAATTTGAGACCAGCCTGGGCAACATAGTGAGATCCCATCTCCACAAAAAATTTAAGAAAACACTTGAGCCAGGTGTTTGAGACCAGCCTGGGGAACCTGACAAAACCCCATCTCTACAAAAAACCCCCAAAACTAGCCGGATGTAGTGGTGCATAGCTGAGGTCCCAGCTACTTGGTAGGCTGAGGTGGGAGGATCGCTTGATTCTGGGAGGCAGAGCTTGCAGTGAGCTGAGATGTGCCATTGCACTCTAGTGAGACGTTGTCTCAAAAAAACAAAAGCAAAAACAAAAACACAAAAAATTTTTACTAGCCAGGTGTAGTGGTGTCTGGAGTTGTCCCAGCTACTCCGGAGGCTGAGGTGGGAGGATTGCTTAAGCCCCATAGTTTGAGGTTACCCTTTCTCCAAAAAAAAAAAAAAAAAAAAAAAAAAAAAGGCCAAGTGCAATGGCTCATGTCTGTAATCCCAGCACTTTGGAAAGCCGAGGTGGGCAGATCACCTGAGGTCAGGAGTTCGAGAGCAGTCTGGCCAACATGGTGAAACTCCGTCTCTGCTAAAAATAGAAAATTAGCTGGGTGTGGTGGCACAGGCCTGTAATCCCAGCTACTTGGGAGGCTGAGGCCGTGTTTTAGTAGAGACCATGTTGGCCAGGCTTGTCTCGAAATGCTGACCTCAGGTGATCTGCCCGCCTTGGCTCCCCAAAGTGCTGGGATTACAGGCGTGAGTGCCTGGCCTACTTGGAGTTCTTTTGAAATACATAATAGATTATTATAAACTATAGTCACTCTACTGATCTATCAAACACTAGGTTTTATTTCTTCTATCAAACCATATATTTGTACCCATTAATTAATTTCTCTTCATCCCCGCACTCCCTTCCTGGCCTCTGGTTACCACAAATCTACTCCCTATGTTCATGAGATCCACGATTTTAGCTTCCACATATAAGTTAGAACATTTTAAACAATTTCCCACCTCAGGTCCAAAAAAGTTAGAACATGTGACATTTATCTTTTTGTGGCTGGCTCATTTCACTTAACACAATGATCTCCAGTTCCATCTATGTTGCTGAAAATGAGAGGATTTTATTCTTTTTCATGGTTGAATAATATTCCATTGTGTATATATACCACATGTTCCTTATCCATTCATTCACTGATGGGCACTTAGGTTGATTTTGTATTATGCCTACTGTGAATAGTGCTGCAAAATCATGGGAGTGCAATATCTTTTCAACTTATTTATTTCTTTTCTTTTAGATACATACCCAGTAGTGAAATTGCTGGGTCATATGGTAAGTCTAATTTTTAGTTTTGTTTTTGTTTTTGTTTTTTTTTGGGACAGAGTTTCGCTCTTGTTGCCCAGGCTGGAGTGCAATGGTGTGATCGTGGCTCACCGCAGCCTCCACTGCCCAGATTCAAGCGATTCTCCTGCTTTAGCTTCCCGAGTAGCTGGGATTACAGGCATGCACCACCACGCCCAGCTAATTTTGTATTTTTAGTAGAGACAAGGTTTCTCCATGTTGGTCAGGCTGGTCTCGAACTCCCAACCTCAGGTGATCTGTCAGCCTCAGACTCCCAAAGTGCTGGGATTACAGCCGCGAGCCACCATGCCCGGCCAAATTTTTAGTTTTTTGTGGCAACTTCATCTTGTTTTCCACAGTGGCTGTGCTAAAAATTTACATTCCTACCAACAGTGCACAAAGATTCTCCTTTCTCTACGTCTTCACTAGCATTTGTTATTCTTTTTTGTTGTTGTTGAGAGAAAGTCTTGTTCTGTCACCCAGGCCAGAGTGCAGTGGCATGATCTTGGCTCACTGCAACCTCCGCCTCCTGGGTTCAAGCAATTCCTGTGCCTCAGCCTCTCGAGTAGCTGGGACTACAGACATGCACCACCATGCCCAGCTACTTTTTGTATTTTTGGTAGAGGCGGGGTTTTGTCATTTGGTCATGGCTGGTCTCAAACTCCTGGCCTTCTAGTGATCCACTTGCCTAGGACTCCCAAATGCTAGGATTACCGGCATGAGCCATCACGCCTGGCTGCATTTGTTATTCTCTATGGTTTTGGTAAAAGCCATTTTAATTGGGGTTAGATGACATCTCATTGTGATTTTGATTTGCATTTCTCTGGTGATTAGTGATGCTAATCATTTTTTTTTAATGTAGCCGTTGGCCACTTGCATGTTATCTTTTTGAGAAATATCTATTCAGATCTTTTGCTCATTTTTAAATTGGATTATTAGTTTTGTTTGTTTGTTTTCCTATTGAGTTGTTTGAGCTCCTTATGTATTCTCATTATTAATCTCTTGTCAGATGGATAGTTTGCAAATATTTTCTCCCATTCTGTGGGTTGTCCCTTTTCCCTTCGCTTTAACATCTTTCCATATTTTTGCATCCTCTTCAGTTCTTTTCATCAGTGTTTTATGGTTTTGCTTGTGTAGATCTTTCACTTCTTTGGTTAGATTGATTCCTAGGTATTTTGTTTTTCTTGAGATGGAGTCTACTCTGTTGCCCAGGCTGGAGTGCAGTGGTGTGATCTTGGCTCACTGCCACCTCCTCCTCCCAGGTTCAAGAGATTCTTCTGTCTCAACCTCCTGAGTAACTGGGATTACAGGTGCGTGCCACCACGCCTGGCTAATTTTTGTATTTTTACTAGAGATGGGGTTTCACCATGTTGGTCAGGCTGGTCTTGAACTCCTGACCTCGTGATCCACCCTCCTTGGCCTCCCAAAGTGCTGGGAGTTACCACGCCCAGCCGATTCTTAGGTATTTTATATTCTTTGTAGCTATTGTAAATGGGATTGCTTTCTGGATTTCTTCTTCAGATTGTTGGCTGTTGGTGTATATAAATGCTACTGATTTTTTTTTAATGTTAATTGTATCCTGCAACTTTACTGAATTTGTCAATTCTAACAGTTTTTTGGTGGAATCTTTAGATTTTTCTAAGTCTAAGATCATGTTGTCTGTGAACTAAGCTAATTTGACATCTTCCTTTCAAATTTGGATGCCCTTTAATTGTTTCTCTTGCCTGATTGTTCTGGCCAGGACTTCCAGTGTTATGTTGAATAAAAGTGGTGAAAGTGGACATCCTTGTCTTATTACAGATCTCAGAGGAGTCTGGGTGCGGTAGCTCACTCCTGTAATCCCAGCACTTTGGAGGCCGAGGCAGGTGGATCACTTGAGGTCAGGAGTTCAACGCCAGCCTGGCCAACATGGTGAAACCCTGTCTCTACTTAAAAAAAAAAAAAAAAAAAAGCCAGGTGTGGTGGTGCATGCCTGTAATCCTAGCTACTTGGGAGGCTGAGGTGGGAGGTTTGCTTGAACCAGGAGGCAGAGGTTGCAATGAGCCGAGATTGCGCCACTGCACACTCCAGCCTGGGGACTCTGTCTCAAAAAAAAAAAAAAAAGAGGAAAGGCTTTCAATTTCCCCCTACTCAGTAGGATGTTAACTGTGAGTTTGTCATATATGATCTTCATTATTTTGAAGTATGTTTTGTCTACATCCAGTATGTTGAGTTTGTTTATTTTTTGAGACAAGATCTGTTTCTATTGCCCAGGTTGGAGTGTAGTGGGCTCACTGCCACCTCCACCCCCCAGGTTCAAGTCATCCTCCCAGCTCAGTCTCCTGAGTAGCTGGGATTACAGGTACGTGTTTACTACCATGCCTGGGTAACTTTATTTTTTTGTATTTTTTTGTAGATGGGGTTTCGCCGTGTTGCCCAAGCTGGTCTCGAACTCGTGAGCTCAAGTGATCTGCCCACGGGCCTCTCAAAGTGTTGGGATTACAGGGGTGAGCCATCTCGCCTGGCTTGTTGAAGGTTTTTTTTTTTAAATCATAAAGGGGTGTTGAATTTTATCGAACACTTTTTCAGCAACTACTGAAATGATCATATGGTTTTTGTTCTTGGTTCTGTTAATTGATGTATCACATTTATCAATTTGGGTATGTTAAGCCATCCTTGTATCCTTGAGATGAACCCTGCTTGATCATGGGAAATGATTTTTTTAATGTGTTGTTGAATTCAGTTTGCTAGTATTTCATTGAGGACTTTTGCATCTATGTTCACCAGTGGTATTGGCCTGTAGTTTTCCTTTTTTGTTATGTCCTTGTTTGATTTTGATATCAGGGTAATACTAATCTCATAGAATGAGTTTGGAAGTATTCTCTCCTTGTCAATTGTTTTGAAAAGTTTTAGTAGAATTGGTAATAATTCTTTAAACATTTAGTAGAATTCAGCAGTGAAACCATTGGATCTTGGACTTTTCTTTGACAGGAAACTTTTTATCATGGCTTTGATCTCTAACTTGTTATTGGTTTGTCAATATTTTCTATTTCTTCATGGTTCAATCTTGGTAGACTGTATGTGTCCGAGAATTTATCCATTTCCTCTAGATTTGTCAATTTGTTGGTGTATATTAATAGTTGTTCATAATAGTCTCTAATGATTCTTTGAGGTCTTTTGTTTGTTGTTTTGTTTTGAGATAGGGTCTCTCTCTGGAGCCCACGAGTGCAGCAGTGCAATTATGGCTCACGGGGTCTCTCTCTGTAGCCCACGCTAGAGTGGAGCGGTGCAATTATGGCTCACGGCAGCCTCAACCTCCCTGACTCAAGCCATCCTCTTGCCTGAGCCTCCTGAGTAGCTGGGACTATAGGTGCATGCCACCACACATGGCTAATTTTTACATTTTTTGTAGTGATGGAGTCTTGCCATGTTGCCCAGGCTGGTGTCAAACTCCTGAGCTCTAGCAATCCTCCCACCTCGGCCTCCCAAAGTACTGGGATTACAGGCATGAGCCACTGTACCTGGCTGATTCTTTGTAGTTATAGGGTCTCAGTTGTTATGTATCCTTTTTTATTTCTGATTTTATTTGTTTGGTCTTACTTCTTTTTTTCTTAGTAGACTAAGAAAAAGGTTAAAGGTTTGTTGATTTTATTTATCTTTTCAAAAAATCAACTTTTAACTTCGTCAATTTTCTGTATTGTTTTTTAGTCTC
The DNA here is from genome assembly GCF_024542745.1 of Macaca thibetana thibetana. Lineage (NCBI taxonomy): Eukaryota > Metazoa > Chordata > Mammalia > Primates > Cercopithecidae > Macaca > Macaca thibetana. Next base: position 84,219,133 of record NC_065584.1, on the reverse strand, counting down.
AATTTCATTTATTTCCACTCTGATTTTTTTTTTTTTCGAGACAGAGTCTTGCTCTGTCACCCAGGCTGGAGTACAGTGGCATAATCTCAGCCCACTGCAACCTCCGCCTCCTGGGTTTAAGCAATTCTTCTGCCTCAGCCTCCCGAGCAGCTGGAACTACAGGCATGTGCCACCACGCCCAGCTAATTTTTGTATTATTAGTAGAGACGGGGTTTCACCATATTGGCCAGGCTGGTCTTGAACTCCTGACCTTGTGATCCACCCGCCTCGGCCTCCCAAAGTGCTGAGCCTACAGGCGTGAGCCACCGTGCCCGTCTCACTCTGATCTTTGTTGTTTCTTTCCTTCTGTTAATGGGTTTAATTAATGTTAACCCATTAACAGAATGTTAATGTTAATTCTGTTTTGGGTTTGATTTGTTCCTGCTTTTCTAGTTCCTTGTATATCATTATGTTATTTATTTGAAGTCTTTCTCCTTTTTTTTTTTTTTTCTGAGACAGGGTCTTGCTCTGTCAACCAGGCTGGAGTGCAGTGGCATGGCCATAGCTCACTGCAGCCTCAGATTTCTGGATTCAAGAAATCCTCCTGTCTCAGCCTCCTAAGAACTATAGGTGCACACCACCACACCCGACTAATTTTTCAGTTTTTGTAGAGATGTGGTCTTGCTATGTTGCCTAGTCTGGTCTCAAACTCCTGGCCTCAAGTGATCCTTCTGCCTCAGCCTCTTGAAGTGCTGAGATTACAGGGATGAATCGTCATTCCTGGCCAAGTCTTTCTACTTTTGGATTTTGATGTTTTTTGCAATAAAATTCCCTTTTAGCACTGCTTTTGCTGTGTCCCATAGATTTTGGTATGTTGTATTTCCATTTGCATTTGTTTCAAGAATTTTTAAATGTCTTTCTTAATTTCTTCACTGACCATTGACTGTTTAGGAGCATGTTTAATTTCCTTGTGATTGTGTATTTTCTGAGGTTCCTCTTGTTATTGATTTCTAGTTTTATTCCATTGTGGTCAGAAAGGACATTTGATACAATTTCTACTTTTTTGAGTTTGTTAAGACTTGCTTTGTGGCATAAGGTATGGTCTATCCTGGAGAATGTTTCATGTACTGGCCAAAAGAATGTGTATCCTGCAGCAGTTGGGTAAAATGTTCTTTAAAAAATGTTTTGTAGAGATAGGGTCTTGCTATGCTGCTCATGCTAGTCTTGAACTCCTGGGCTCAAGTGAACCTCCTGCTTCCTTCCCAAAGTGTTGGTATTACAGGTGTGAGCCACTGCACCTGGCCAAAATGTTCTTTACATGTCAGTTAGGCCTATTTGATCTAGTGTATAGTTTAACTGTGATATTTCTTTGTTCATTTCCTGTCTGGATGATCTGTCCCTTACTGAGAATGGGATGTTGAAGTCCCCTGCTATTTTTGTATTGAAGTCTATCTGTCCCTTCAGATCTATTAATGTTTGCTTTATATACCTGGGGGAGTTCCATTGGTGGGTGCATAGATATTTATCATTTTTTTTTTTTCGAGGCGGAGTTTCACTCTTGTTGCCCAGGCTGGAGTGCAATGGCATGACCTTGGCTCACTGCAACCTCTGCTTCCTGGGTTCAAGCAATTCTCCAGCCTCAGCCTCATGAGTAGCTGGGATTACAGGCATGCACCACCACGTCCAACTAATTTTGTATTTTTAGTAGAGATGGGGTTTCACCATGTTGGCCAGGGTGGTCTCAAACTCCTGACCTCAAGTGATCTGCCCACCTTGGCCTCCCAAAGTGCTGAGATTACAGGTATGAGCTACTGCACTCGACCTGATATTTATAATTGTTATATTCTCTTGCTGAATTCACCACTTTATCACTATATAGTGACCCTCTTTATCTTTTCAAACAGTCTTTGATTTGTAGTCTCTTTTATCTGATATGATTGTAGCTACTCCTGCCCTTTTTTGGTTTCCAGTTGCATGGAATATCTTTTCCACACTTTCAGTCTATGGCTTTATTGGTGAAGTGAGTTTCTTGTGAAAGCAAGATTATCCATCCAGCCACTCTGTGCCTTTTAATAAGAGAATTGAGTCCATTTACATTCAGCTTTATTATTAAGTGAGGACTTACTACTACCATTTTGTTGCTTGCTTTCTGTTTGTTTTATAACTCCTCTCTTCCTTTCTTGCTTTCTTACTTTCTTCCTTTGTGGTTAAGTGATTTTCTCAGGAGATCCACCCGCCTCTGCCTCCCACAGTGCTGGGATTACAGGCATGAGCCACCGCGCCCGGCCTATAATGCCTGTCTCAACAGGTTGCTGTAGGTATCATTGTTTTTGATAGATTTGTCTTTCAGGCTTCATATTAAGAGTTATGAGTGGATAGCACACCACGTTTATAATATTAGTGTTTTGGGTTTGTCTATGTACTTAATTTCCCCAATGGGCTTTTTTTTTTTTGACACGGAGTCTCACTCTGTGGCCCAGGCTGCAGTGCAGTGGCTGGATCTCAGTTCACTGCAAGCTCTGCTTCCCGGGTATATGCCATTGTCCTGCCTCAGTCTCCCCAGTAGCTGGGACTACAGGCGTCTGCCACCTCGCCTGGCTAGTTTTTTTTGTTGTTGTTGTTGTTGTTTTTTTGTTTTTGTATTTTTTAGTAGAGACAGTGTTTCACCATGTTAGCCTGGATGGTCTTGATTTCCTGACCTCGTGATCCACCCGTCTTGGCCTCCCAAAGTGCTGGGATTACAGGCCTGAGCCACTGCACCCGGCCCTCAATGGGTTTTATGCCTTAAAAAAATTATCTTTTTCACGTTAGTGCTTTTTCTTTCAGACGAACAACTCCCTTTAGCATTTCTTGTAAGGCAGGTCTGGTCCCTTATAAGAAATGAGAAGAAAAAGTTAAGAGGTGAATTCTCTCACCTTTTTTTTGTTTGGGAAAGGCTATATCTCTTTCATATTTGAAGGATAGCTTTGCTGGATACAGTACTCTTTGATGGGAGGTTTTTTTCTTTTGGCATTTTAAAAATGTTGTTCCACTCTCTTCTGGCCTGTATAGTTTCTGTTTTGGAAGTCTGTTGCCAGATGGATTGGAGTTCCTTTATATGTTATTTACTTCTTTTCTCTTGCTGCTTTTAGGATCCTCTCTTTGTCCTTGTTCTTTCAGAGTTTGATTCTTTTTTTTTTTTTTTTTTTTTGAGACGGAGTCTTGCTCTGTCACCCAGGCTGGAGTGCAGTGGCCGGATCTCAGCTCACTGCAAGCTCCGCCTCCCGGGTTTATGCCATTCTCCTGCCTCAGCCTCCTGAGTAGCTGGGACTACAGGCGCCCGCCATCTCGCCCAGCTAGTTTTTGTATTTTTTAGTAGAGACGGGGTTTCACCGTGTTAGCCAGGATGGTCTCGATCTCCTGACCTTGTGATCCGCCCGTCTTGGCCTCCCAAAGTGCTGGGATTACAGGCTTGAGCCACTGCGCCCGGCCTCAGAGTTTGATTCTTATATGCCTTGGAGTAGTCTTGTTTGAGTTGAATCTCTTTAGTGTTCTCTGACTTTTTTGTACCTCAGTATTTATCTCTTTCTCAAGTTTTGTAAAGTTTTCTGTCATTATTTTTTTGAATAAGCTTTCCACCCCTGTTCTTACTCAATTCCCTCTTGAACACCAATACTTTTTAGAATTGGTTGACCTTGAGGTAATTTTCTGTATCTGTTTTTTCTTTTTGGAACAGGGTCTCACTTTGTCACACAGGCTGGAGTGCAGTGGCACTTGGCTTACTGCAGCCTTGACCTCCTGGGCTCAAGTGATACTCTCACCTCAGCCTCCCAAGTAGCTGGGACTACAGTACAGGCCACCATGCCCAGCTAATTTTTAAATTTTCTTTTTATAGAGATGGGGATTTCACCATGTTGCCTAGGCCGGTCTTGAACTCCTGAGCTCAAGCAATGCACCCACCTGGGCCTTCCAAAGTGCTGGGATTAAGGCATGAGCCACTGTGCCTGGACAATTTTCTGTATCTTATATGTGATCTTTGTTTCTTTTCATTCTTTTTTCTTTTTATCCTCTGACTGAAATTGCAAATAATCTGTCTTCGAGCTCACAGATTCTTTCCTCTCCTTGATTCGTTCAGCTTTTGAGAGCCTCTATTGAATTTTTCAGTTTAGCAAATGTATTTTTCAGTTTCAAGATTTATTTGATTTTTATTACTTCAAACTTGTAAAATTTCTGTGATAAATTTCTGAATTGCTACTAGTCATAATGGATTAGAGAAGAAAAGAAAAAAAGTTCTGAATTGTTGTTTCGTGTTATCTTTTTGATCACTGAGTTTCTTCAAAACTGATATTTTTAATTCTTGGCCAGAGAGTTCAAACATATTGCTGTCTCATTAGGGCCAGTTGCTGGTTCCTTGCTTTGTCCATTTGAGGTCATGAGTCTCAGATTGCTGTTGTTTCTTATGGATGTATGTCTATGTTTTGGCACTTAAGGATTCGTTACTTATTCCAGTTTTCTCTGTCTGCCTTTTTTTTCCTTTTGAAGGTATTTTTATCCCTCGTTGTTTTGTTTTTTATTCAATATGTTTGCTTAGGAATTCTTTGTAATTTACCTGTTGATTTTTTTACTTCTTTTTTCCCTGCTAAGTCACTGCCTCTTTTTTGGCACTAGATGGTGCCTTAAGCCCAGGTTTGCCTCAGTTTTAGTAAACAGTGTGCCTGTTAAGAATGGGAGAGGTCCCAAAGGTAGTGTAGTGTAGGAAGGCTGCCTCAAGGTTCATGCCCAGGGACTTGTGGAATGAACTTCCTATAGTGTGGTGCTGCTGAAGAGCTGCTCTTGTTTGACATCTCCTTTGGCTGAGTACAGAGCAGAGTGTCTCTGAGATATTTCTCCCTTTAGGGACTTCCAGTGCTTCCCCTGGGTTGAGGCAGGAACAGATCTCCTGCCCGGGGAACCCAAGACAGTGGGGAAGCTGGTTGTCCACCTCAATCTTTTTATTTTATTTTATTTTATTTTAGTGTAGAAACTGTGAGTCAGGGGAAATTTTCTATATACTTGGTGCTGGACAGATTGGGGGCAGGGGCATTGTGGATAGGGAAGTCTGATTCTCTTACCATCTGCTTGGAGCTTTTTCCCTTTTTTTGTGGCCCCAGAAACTGTCTCATCTTTATATTTGAGTTCTGGACTTCTGGGATATTGCTGGTGATAATCTTGGTACTGTATGTTGGTTACTAGTTTTCTGTGGAGAGGGAGTGAAGCCAGCTTGCTTTGTTTGTTTGTTTGTTTTTTGAGACTATCACTCTATTTCCCAGGCTGGAGTGCAGTAGCGTAATCTCGGCTCCCTGCAATCTCCTCTTCCCAGGTTCAAGCAATTCTCATGCCTCAGCCTCCCAAATAGCTGGCATTACAGGCTCATGCCACCACACCTGGCTAACTTTGTATTTTTAGTAAAGACGGGGTTTCACCATGTTGGCCAGGCTGGCCTCGAACTCCCAACCTCAGGTAATCCACCTGCCTCGGCCTCCCAAAGTGCTGGGATTACAGGCATGAGCTAGTGCGCCCAGCCCAACTTGCTTCTTTATTGCCATTTTGGAATCAGAAGACTAGAATTCTTAGTTTCTGATGTTTACTCTGAACTCAGTGGTTCAACCATCTTATTTTCCAGGGTGGAATTTTACTTCTCTCTTTTTTTTTTTTTTTTTTTTGAGCTGGAGTTTCACTCTTGTTGCCCAAGCTGGAGTGCAACGGTGCAATCTCTGCTTACTGCAACCTCTGCCTCCCAGGTTCAAGCCATTCTCCTGCCTCAGCCTCCTGAGTAGCTGGGATTACAGGCATGTGCTACCACGCCTGGCCAATTTTGTATTTTTAGTAGAGATGGAGTTTCTCCATGTTGGTCAGGCTGGTCTCAAACTCCTGACCTCAGGAGATCCGCCCACCTCAGCCTCCCAAAGTGCTGGGATTACAGGCGTGAACCACCATGCCTGGCTTTTTTTTTTTTTTTTTGAGGCAGAGTTTTGCTCTTGTTGCCCAGGCTGGAATGCAATGGCGCGATCTTGGCTCACCACAACCTCCGCCTCCTGGGTTCAAGCTATTCTCCTGCCTCAGCCTCCCGAGTAGCTGGGACTACTGGCATGTGCCACCATGCCCAGCTAATTTTTGTATTTTTAGTAGAGATAGGGTTTCTCCGTGTTGGTCAGGCTGGTCTTGAACTGCCAACCTCAGGTGATCTGCTCGCCTTGGCCTCCCAAAGTGCTGGGATTACAGGTGTGATCCACCGTGCCCAGTCTTTTTTTTTTTTTTTTTTTTTTTTTTTTGATGTTGCCCAGGCTGGATTGCAGTGGCACAATCTCAGCTCACTGCAACCTCTGCCTTCCGGTTCAAGCGATTCTCCTGCCTCAGCCTCCCAAGTAGCTGGGATTACAGGCACCCGTCACCACGCCTGGCTAATTTTTGTATTTTTTTAGTAGAGATGAGGTTTCACCATGTTGGCCAGGCTGGTCTTGAATCCCTGACCTCAGGTGATCCGCCTGCCTCGGCCTCCCAAAATGCTGGGATTACAGGCATGAACCATGGCGCCCAGCAGGAATTTTACTTCTTACAGCTGAGCTGTTACTTTGCACAGAACTTCCTTATTAAACAGGAAATTAGCAGATGTTAAAGATATATTAACATCTAGTTGACTCTCTCTGATGAAAAAAGAAAAATTGAAAAACATATTTTTAAAGCAACATATTTGAAGAAAAATGGGAACAACTGTTCAGAATGATGTGTGCCAAAAATAAATGCAGGAGATTTCAGGATCTGGGAAATCCATTTTCAGGTAAAGAAGCTTCATCTTTTGCCCCATGGGGCCAACAGAGGCCCCACCCCTTTCCTCCCTTTGCTTTTGTGTGACGCCTTCTTCTAGACAAGGCTACCATGAACTCAGTTCCTGCTGTTTATACTAGAGCAGTCCTTGACCAGGATTTGCCCTTGTATAAATGTAAGGGTGTTCACACCATGAGGTTAACCCTTAGCCTTACACTTCCCTAACGAAATCTTTGCATAAGCACATCAACCTTTCCAATTGGTTCTTTGACTACATAGTTTTCCCACAACCCTGGAATAGGTGGTGGTAAAGGCTCATCATTACATGGAACATGGAGAAGTTGAGGTTGATTTCACTCTTCAGTGAGGACTGAGCAGCCGGTATGTGCCCTGTTCCCTTGTGTGGGAGATATAAAGGAGGCGTCACACCTGGCAGGTCATGCTTCATACACCTGGTAGCTCTGGAGTGGGGGCCTGAACCAGGGCACCTCCCAGAAGTTCTCAGCTCTCCTTCTCTCACTACATGGGAGGGAGATATGCCTCATGTCTTTTTGTCGATGCTGTGGGTGCTTGACAGATGACACTGACCAGATAACTCAGGAAGAGGGCACCATTTGGCTGTGGATTCTTTTTGGTTTGCAGATTAGGTGGGAGATAATGGTGATAATAACTGGCATTCACTGAAGGTTTACTGTGAACCAAGCCTTGTGCTAAGTTCTGCACTTGTAGTATCCATTTAATTCTCAAAATAACCTGAGGTAAGCATTATTTACATTTGAGCCCATTTTACATGTAAACCCATTTTACAGATGAGAACACTGTGGGTTAGAGAGGTTGGTAACTGTATCTTAGGTCAATGGTTCTCAAACTTTAGTGTACAATGAAATTAGTGGCAGAGCTTGTTAAAACAGTGTATGGGACCTCACCCCCAGAGTGTGATTCCATAGTCTGGGGTGGGGATCAAGAATTTTCCTTTCCAGCAATTTCCCAGGTTAGGCTGATGCTACTGGACCAAAGGCCACATTTTAAGGAATACTGCCCTTGGCCATACAGCTGCGAAGTGTAGAGTCATGCTCCTTTTTCCCCTAAAATCTCTGTTTTTTAAACCATTGCACATGCTGCCTCATTACAAACTTTTCTATGTAGATTCCCCCAAACCCTGTCCTTGGTGGGAGATGAACTGGGTGAAGCAGACAGCCAGCCTCCCTCTCTTCACTCTAATCATACCTGTAGCTTTCTCTCCTCCTGGGAAGACTTGCCCCAGCCTCCCAGCTCTTTTTCCATATGGCTCTGTGCTATGGTCTGAATGTGTCCTCCACCTCAGATTCATATGTTAAAACCTCATCTCCAATCTCCTGGTGGTATTAGGAGGTGGGGTTTGGGAGGTGATTAGGGATAAGAGTGTAGTCATCCCAGAGAGCTGCCTTGCCTCTTCTACCATGGAAGGACGTAAATAGAAGGTGCCATCTGTGAACCAGGAAGTGTGCTCTCACCAGACACAGTCTGCTGGCACCTTGATCTTGGACTTCCAGCCTCCAGAACTGTAAGAAACAAATTTCTGTTGTTTATAAGCCACCCAATCTGTGATACTTGGTTACAGCAGTCTGAACAGACAAAGACACTCTGTTACCCTGTCAGGAATATCTTCCTAATGACACCCATTCTACCGTCTCCTCTGTCCTTGATTCTGAAGGGCATCCTGCTCCTACCCAGTGGATGGAAGGAGCCTACAGGAGTAATTTGATAGTTTGGCTTCAAGGCCATGTGGCTGCTGGTCTTGAGATGATCCTGGGGCTCTTTTGTGCCATTGAGTCTGACCTTGTGGCTTCAGGCTCCAGATCACATAATGACTGAAGATCCTGCTTGTGGGTCCCTGACATTAACAGCCAGACCTCTTTTGTTTGTTTGTTTGTTTTGTTTTTGAGACAGAGTCTCGCTCTGTTGCCTAGACTGGAGTGCAGTGGCACGATCTCCGCTCACTGCAAGCTCCGCCTCCCAGGTTCACACCATTCTCCTACCTCAGCCTCCCGAGTAGCTGGGACTACAAGCATGTGCCACCATGCCCAGCTAATTTTTTTGCATTTTTAGTAGAGATGGGGTTTCACCATGTTAGCCAGGATGGTCTTGATCTTCTGACCTTGTGATCCACCTGCCTTGGCCTCCCAAAGTGCTGGGATTATAGGCGTGAACCACTGCGCCTGGCCACCAGACCTCTTTTGTACTGACCTCCTGCTCACTGGTATTGACAGGTCTCTTCCTGCTTGACCAGCACTCTGCTTGTGCTGGCACAGGAGCTGTTCTGAATATGTTCAGAGTGACTGTGGGCATTCTTTCCTCTGGGGTGCATGTCTAAGGTCATAATCCCATTCTTGGAGGTGGGCTTCCCTTCATCTTAAACCACTACTGTGTCTCCTTGCTGCTAAGCTACAGGAAAAGAAGAGAAGGGTAACTTTAACTGCACTAATATTTAGTGGTGATCCCGGCACCTCTTCCCTGGCAGAGCAAAGTCTTGGGGCTAAACTGAAGAGGTAGTGTGATCCTGTTTTGTAACAGAAAGAACATGCAGGCATAACAAGAATGACCCGATACCACATGGATAGCTCAGGTGCCTAGTGAGGCTCCCACTGCAAAAGGCCACTGTTTCATCTTTAATAAAGCAAGCATTAGATAAAGCACATTAGAAGGCCAAGTGACTCATTTCTATTTCTGGCCTTCAGACATCAGTGACAGTGGTGACCTCAGGCTGTGGACAGGAAGGATGGTGAAGGGTTGGCAGTGGTAGGATGGGCCCCAAACCCTCTGCAGGAGACCCTGAACAACTTTGGAAAGACTTCTGACCATTTTTGCCTTGACTGATGATGCACCAGGGCCCTTCGGTCCTTGCCTTTGTTCAAATCTCACTTCTGTGCTCTCGTCTCCATGAGCTTACCTGTGAGCACCCCTCTTTCCCACCACATTCTCACCAGTTTCTGGATGACTCTCCCAGCAGAACTCGTGGCTCTCCCCTTTGGAATCCCATAGGACTTGGTTCCTCTGCATCTCAGGAGTTTCTTACATTGTCTTATCTGTGGTTGTGCTACCAGCACCTGACCCTTAGGCCCTAGAGGGCAGGGACCCATTCCCAGTGCTAAGCCATGCCTGACAGTGATGACTAAAAAGCTACAGGCTGTCACATGACACTGGGGGCTGCTAGCGCTGTCTCAGGCCCCACTGGGTTGTCAGAGCCCAGGTATTAGATCCCTGGTTTTCTAGATTTGTCCTGAAATTCAAAGCTCAAGCTACTGTAGCCGAATGGCCACAGTAGGCAGGGAGGAGGCTGGCAGGGAGAGGGTAGACGAGATGCAGGAGCTCTGCAGAACTGTGCTGGGAGGAGAGGATTGTTCCTGCCTTAGCCAGGCTCTGGAAAGGGGAATTTGGTCAGAAAGGAAGGGAGATGTTGGTGGGAGGGGTGCCCAAAGGACCCCAGCAGTTAGAGGAAAGAGGCTTCTGGAAGCCCATCTGGGCTGGACCCACCCACCTTTTGGAATGCATTTATGCTAATTAGATACCATGTCATAAAGTAGATTTAGAGGTTCATGGTTTTTTTTTTTTTTTTTTGAGACAGAATCTCGCTCTGTTGCCCGGGCTGGAGTGCAGTGGCGCCATCTCGGGTCACCGCAAGCTTTGCCTCCCGGGTTCACGCCATTCTCCTGCCTCAGCCTCCCTAGTAGCTGGGACTACAGGCGCCCACCACCTCGCCCGGCTAGTTCTTTGTATTTTTTAGTAGAGATGGGGTTTCACCGTGTTAGCCAGGATGGTCTCGATCTCCTGACCTCGTGATCCGCCCGTCTCGGCCTCCCAAAGTGCTGGGATTACAGGCTTGAGCCACCATGCCCGGCCTGAGGTTCATGTTTTTATTAAAAGAAAAGAATAAAAAAGATACCAGGTCAAATGGGTTTGGGATCTGATGGGAAGGTTGGGAAGGTCAGAAGGCCTGGGGTACCCAATGGAGAGGAAGCAAATGTGAAATTTGTGGTTTCTTAGGCCAGTAACCTATCTTCTCTAGACCGCAGTTGCCTCGCTAGACACAGCTTTGGTGTTAGGTCTAAGTTTATCCACCATTTCCTCACAGGCCACTGGGGCCCCTCATGAGGCTCCTGGGGGCTCTTTCCAGCACATCCGAGCAGGCTCTGGAGTCAGGAGGACCCTGCCAGGTTGTAGCTTGTGTGTCTTTGGGGAAGTTGTGCAACACGCTGAAACTCAGTTTTTCTTACCATTAAAAAGGGTATCATGGGCCGGGTGTGGTGGCTCACGCCTGTAATTCCAGCACTTTGGGAGGCCAAGAGGGGTGGATCACAAGGTCAGGAGTTTAAAACCAACCTGATCAACATGGTGAAACTCTGTCTGTACTAAAAATACAAAAAAAATTAGCCAGGTGTGGTGGCGTGGACCTGTAACCCCAGCTACTCAGGAGGCTAAGGCAGGAGAATTGCTTGAACATGGGGGGATGGAGGTTGCATTGAGCTGAGATCATGCCATTGCACTCCAGCCTGGGTGACAAGAGTGAAACTCTGTCTCAAAACAAAACAAAACAAACAAACAAACAAAAAACCAGTTTATTAAGAAAGCAAAGGAATAAAGAATGGCTACTCCCTAGGCTTGGGCTGCTGGTTGACCCTTTTTTTTTTTTTTTTTTTTTGAGATGGAGTCTCGCTCTGTTGCCCAGGCTGGAGTGCAGTGGTGCAATCTTGGCTCACTGCAAACTCTGCCTCCCGGGTTCACACCATTCTCCCGCCTCAGCCTCCCAAGTAGCTGGGACTACAGGCACCTGCCACCACGCCCGGCTAATTTTTTTGTATTTTTAGTAGAGATGGGGTTTCACCGTGTTAGCCAGGATGGTCTCGATCTCCTGACCTCGTGATCCACCCGCCTCGGCCTCCCAAAGTGCTGGGATTACAGGCGTGAGCCACCGCGCCCGGCCTGGTTGACCATTTTTATGGTTATTTCTTGATTATATGCTAAACTAGGGGTGGATTATTCATTTATTCATGAGTTTTCTGGGAAAGGGGTGGGGAATTCCCAAAACTGAGGATTCCTCCCCATTTTAGACCATACAGGGTAACTTCCTACATGGCCATGGCATTTGTAACTGCCATGGGGCTGGTGGGGGTGTCTTTTAGCAGCTAATGCATTACAATTAGTGTATGAGCAGTGAGGATGACCAGAGGTCACTCTCATTGCTATCTTGGTTTTGGTTGGTTTTGGCTGGCTTCTGTTTTTTTTTTGAGACGAAGTTTCACTCTTGTCACCCAGGCTGGAGTGTAATGGCGCGATCTTCCCACTGCAACCTCTGCCTTCTGAGTTCAAGCGATTCTCCTGCCTCAGCCTCCCGAGTACCTGGGATTACAGGTGTGCACCACCATGCCCAGCTAATTTTTGTATTTTTAGTAGAGATGGGGTTTCACCATGTTGGCCAGGCTGATCTCAAACTCCTGACCTCAGGTGATCCACCCGCCTTGGCCTCCCAAAGTACTGGGATTAGAGGTGTGAGCCACTGCATCCGGACTGGCTGGCTTCTTTAGTGCATCCCATTTTATCAGCAAGGTCTTTGTGACCTGTATCTTGTGCTGAACTTCTATGTCCTTCTGTGACTAAGAATGCCTTAACCTCCTGGGAATGCACCCCAGTAGGTCTCAGCCTTATTTTACTCAGCCCCTATTCAAGATGGAGTTGCTCTGTTTTGAATACCTCTGATAATACCTCACAGGTTGTTAAGATAATTATGTGGGAAAGTACCTGAGGATGTGTACCACCAGGACTGGTCTAGCAGTTCTTGGACCTGGCCTCCCTTCATTCCTTTCCTCTAGCTCCAGGGAGTTGGGGGTTATGGAGTTACTATATGGCTCTCTGGCAAAGTTTTTGGGCTCAGAACCTCAATCCCCAGCCACTGTGGCTTCTCAGAGCCTTTGGCTTGGTTCTTCCAGTCCCCAATACTCTCCCTGGGGCTCTGGAGCAGGAGGTTGAGTGCCAGGCCAGAGACCCCTCTGAGTTCTCATGGCTAGCATCTCCAGGCTGGGGAAGAGGGAGAGGGTGCTTGTTCCCTGATCTTTGCAGAGTGGAAACTGGCTCAAGTCCCACACCCTGACTCAGCCACCCAATGTCTCCTGCTTCAAGGTTTCATTCTTTCTGGATGCCATTACCTATCAGGAAAGGGGACAGGGATTGGCTATAGGTACTTCAAGCTTAAGCCTTGCATTGATTCACATAGGGCCCTAGCTTGTCAGAACAAAAGGGCCCTGCTTAGAGGTGAATGTAGAGGCGTTAAAGATGACACATTGACTCCCTGCACAATTCTGCCAACCCTAGCCCTTTTTGTCTTCACTTGTCTATACACAGAAGCTAGGTTGTCAGTCCTGACCCAACTGAAACCAGTGATTCTTGACAGTAGAGAAGATCTTTTCTCTGGCAGGGCATATCTTCCATAGAGCTTCATAAATAGGAAAATCCACCAAGAGTACAATTGTAAGAGGTGGAGAAAAGTCCACAGTTAGAGAATAAACTTGAAGGGACTAAAAAGAGAGATTTGTGCCAATAGCAGACACAGCTCTCTAGATACAATTAACAAAGGATTTGAGCTCCAAGCACTTACCAGAGACTCTCCCATGGCACTGCTCATTAAGTTTTATACATGGTGGTTGCTGACTGAATGACAGCACAAAAGACACAGACAGAAGGGAAGGAAAAACACTGGGAAGAAGCGCTTGTGGAGGGAGACAGGCCTGTGTACCCTGGGCTGCAGGACAGGTGGGAAACATTGCAAACAGAAGGCATGGCAGGAAGCCCGTTTATGCCAAACATGCACGAAGTCAGTGTCCCAGTCTTTGCGTGTCCGATGGCTATACCAACACATCCCAGGATTGTCTGGCTTTTGATTTTCCCCGTGGCATGACACTCCTAATTCATGTTTAGGTTGTGGCCGACTCCGACTCACAGCTTTTCTTCTATTATTCTTGTACTCAGCCACTTGAGCACCAACCTACACTTGTGGGATTTGACTTTCTAGCTCTATTTTTAGAAGAGCAACATAATTCTAAGAACAGAGGGGTCATCTGGCAGTTTCTTCTCCCCACAGTTGTCATGGTCAGTCTTTTACGTGAAAATCAGATGTGTCACTTCTGTGTTCAAACCCCCTGCTCAGAGTAACATCAGAGTCCTCATTGTGACTCAAAGCCTAACCCTCTCTGGGTTAGTTCCTATCCCTCTCTTTCAGCCTATTCACTCCAGGTACACTGAGCCTCCTTGCTGTTCCTTGAACTATGCCAAACACCCTCCTACCTCCTGCTTCTGCTTGGTTTTTCCCACTGCCTGGACCATTCTTCACTCTTTCACTTATTTAAGCCTCTGCTCACTTGTCAACTCTTCAGAGAGGCCATCCTGATATGGGAAACAGAAAAAAATCACTCGCATCCTGCACTCCCTGTCCCCCTCACCTTGTTGTATTTTTCTTCAGAGCACTTCTCAGCACCTGCCATTTTTATGTCTACTTGTTTATTACCTGTCTTTCCCACAAGAATGTAGGATCCTTGAAGGCATAGACTTTTTTTTTTTAAAACTCACTGCTGTATCAATAGCACCTAGAGTAGTGCCTGGCACACAAAAGGTGGTGAATAAATATTTGCTGGATTAATTAATGTCATGAAGACATTTAAAACACCCACAATCCTCTGTGCTCACAAGACAGCTCTTGGAGGGGTATCCCTGGCTGTCATGCTCTGGTCAGCCCTTTGCAAGGGCTGAGGTGGCCAGAGGTAATTCACCTGTGCTTGCTTACCCATGAGGGCAGAGGCCATCACAAGAATATCTGCAGGAACAGGGACCCTCAGCCAGTGCCCAGGTGTGTTCTGTAATCAGAGGCAGGGCCAGGAGAGTGCAGTGTAGGGAGGGCTATCAGGAGGGAAGGCCGCTACCCCCAGGTTCCATGTGTTTGCCAACAGGGAGGATTGACAGTCCTGACATGGGCTGAGCCGTCTCCATGCCTTTCTCCTGCATCATAAGAGACTGCCTCAGACCCTGCCTCTCACATAGTCTCACAAGAGGAGGCTGTGTCTGCCTCCAGCTTGCTCCCAGGCCCCTGCCATCCCCTGAGGATGATTTCTGGAAGTTCCTCAGCTCATCACCCTCTTCGCAGGCATCCTCTTCACCTCTCAGCAGCGGCAACTGCTGCTCCCCATGCCCTTCTTCCTGAACTTCTTTTCCCTTCAGTGTGGGGACACTCCTAATTTGCCTCTTCTGTCGCTGGCTTCTCCCTTTTGGCTTCCTTTTCTTCCCATCCCTAAAATGGAAGGATTTCTGTGTCAGTCAGAGTCCAAGCAGGAAAACAATTCCATGCAAGGCATTTCTCACAGAAGGGATGTGGATTGACTACTCCAGTGTTGGAGGGTTGGAAGGGCAAATGGAGATGCTGCAGTGACCAGATATGGTAACTATAGCAGTTCCTCCTCAGGGCTGGAGGGATAGAAGAGAAGAAGTGGTGCCACCAGAGCCTCTAGGCTCAGCTTTGCCTGGCCCATGCTCAGACCACAGAATGAGAATGCACAGTGATGGGGTTGAGCCTCTGGGGTGCCAGTATTTCCAGGAAGTGTAGTTCACCTGCTGCCAGGAGTGTGAACAATTAGGAGCTAGCACGGGCAACCTATTACCCATAGGCCAAATCCAGTTGCCACCTGTTTCTCCATGGCCCATGAGCTAAGAATGTTCTTCACATTTTGGCCAGGCACGGTGGTTCACGCCTATAATCCCAGCACTTTGGGAGGCCAAGGCAGATGGATGGTCTGAGGTCAGGAATTCGAGACCAGTCTGGCCAACGTGGCAAAACCCTGTTTCTACTAAAAATACAAAATTAGCCAGGCGTGGTGGTGCACACTTGTAGTCCCAGCTACTTGGGAAGCTGAGGCAGGAGAGTCGCTTGAATCCGGGAGGCGGAGGTTGCAGTGAGACGAGATTGCGCCAGTACACTCCAGACTGGGTGACAGAGCAAGAGTTCATCTCAAAAAACAAGCGAACAAACAAACAAAAAGAATATTCTTCACATCTTAAAAATGGCTGAAAATAAAACCGAAAAAGAAGACATATCTCATGGCACATGAAAATTGTAAAACACTCAAATTACAGTGTCCATGAATAAAGTTTTATTGCAATGCAGTCATCCTTATTCATTTATATATTGTTTATGGCTGCTCTTGCCTTACAATGGCAGAGTTGAGGAGTTATAACAGAGACCATATGGCCTGCAAAGCTTAAACTACTTAATATCCAGCTCTTTACAGAAAAAATTTGCCAAGCCCTAGGCTAGAGCCCTCCCGGAGAGACGTTGACAGGAGCTGGAAACAGGAGGAAGACCCTTCTCTCACCCTATGTCCTTCCAGCCACGTCTCAGTGCTTCTTAGTAGCAGAATTGAATCGGAAGCCAGCTGGCAAGAGAGAGTCTGGCAAAGGCTGTTGGCTGAGGGCCCTCACACCACAGAGGAGGGTGGCGTGGGCCCAAGAGACAACAGACAAACAGCACAACTTGCAAGTATCTTATACTGGCCTTTTCCTCTTCTGTCTCTGCCCTCCCTCCCTTAGTACTCCTATGCACAGCCATGGCTTCTATCACATCTCTGTAGACAATGCACAGATCCATGGCTCCGTGCTTGACTTCTTTTATCAGTCTTGCATTTCTAACTGCCTTCTTGACAACTCCATTTAGAAGGCTTCCCTTCATCTCAAAGTCACTATATCAATTGGTAGAATTCATATTTTCTATCAAGCTTGTTTCTTCTCCTCTGTTACCCATTTCTGTTGGCAATGCCACCATTGTCCCTGGCTTCATGTTTGGATCCTCTGTCTCTTTTCTCTCATGTCAAAGCACTTAGAAAGACCAGATCTTTCTCTGTAAGACTTCACAACTATTCTCTACTTTCCCTTCCCAGCACCATCACCTGGGGTTGTGCCACCATTACCTCTTGCCTAGATTATATATATGATCTTGTAATGGGTATTACCCCACACAAGTTTCATTCCAATTCATCTCACACATAGTTGCCAGATTAATCTTCTGAGTCATCAGATTCAAAATCCTTTTGACTTCCCTTCATCTATGCATTAGCTGGAAATTTAAAACTTTTATATAGTTCTGTATTAGTTCATTTTCACGCTGCTGATAAAACATACCCAAGACTAGGTAATTTATAAAGAAAAAGAGGTTTAATGGACTCACAGTTCCATATGGCTGGGGAGACCTCACAATCATGGCAGAAGACCAAGGAAGAGCAAAGGGACTTCTTACATGGTGGCAGGCAAGAGAGAGAGCCACGCGAAAGGAGAAGCCCCTTATAAAAACATCAGAACTTGTGAGACTTATTCACTACCGTGAGAACAGTATGGGAACACAGCCAAACCATATCATTCTACTCCTGTGCTTCTGCAAGGTACAACCTCTCTCCCGACTTCTTTTATGGGCTGGTGTTGAGTGTCTGTGACTTTTCCAGGTGCATGGTGCAAAGCTGTTGGTGGATCTACCATTCTAGGATCTGGAGGATGGTGGTCATTTTCTCATAGCTCCACTAGGCAGTGCCCCAGTGGGGACTCTGTGTGGGGGCTTCAACCCCACATTTCCAGGCCCCCACTGCTGTGTATGGAAATGTCTTGATGTCCAGGCAGAAGTTTGCTGCAGGGGCAGGGCCCTCATGGAGAGCCTCTGCTAAGGTAGTGCAGAAGGGAAATGTGGGGAGGTACAATTCAAGATGAGCTTTGGGTGGGGACACAGCCAAACCATATCAAGTCCCAGTGACTACAGTTTGGTTTTCCAAATTTGTTTCCTATTTCTTTCTTTCCTATTCTCTTCCTTTCCAATACTTTCATATATCCTCTTGTTCCTTCAGGTTCTGTGCACTTTATTTTTACTCTCTCCTCTGCCAGAAATGTTTTTGGTACTTGTTAGGATTAGGTTCAGTTATGAGTGACAGAAAACCGAGTGTAAGGGGCTCATTGAGGTTGCACCAGAGCCCTTTGACCCGTTTAATCATCTCCCACAGCTTCTGAACATCGAGAGAAGCAGGGGCAGCCTTTAGCTGAACTAGATAAAAGCCTAGTTCCATTGTCTGAAATCTGGGCAAACTCTGAGGTGTAATTTACACTCCAGAGCTGACCTTTGGGACCAGGCTAAGTCTGGGGCTTTGCTGAAACATTCCCTTGCTTGTCCTCTTCCCTTCCCTGTCTTACTTTCCACACTCCCTTACTGGTTTCTCCTGGGAGCATTTTTTTAATTTTTATTTTTGAGATAAGGTCTCACTTTGTCACTAAGGCTGGAGTGCAGTGGCATAATCATAGCTCACTGTAACCTCAAACTTCTACACTCAAAGGATCTTCCTGCCTCAGCCTCCTGAGTAGCTGGGACTACAGGCACATGTGACTTGACCAGCTAATTTTTAATTTTTTTTGTGGAGACACAGGTCTCACTATGTTGCTCAGGCTGGTCTGAAACTTCTGGCCTCAAACACTCCTCCTGTCTTGGTCTCCCAAAGTTCTGGGATTATAGGTGGGAGCCATTGCTCCCTGCTTGGAGCATCTGTTTAATAAACTACTTGCACATGAAGCCTTGTCTCAGGATCTGCTCTGGTAACCCAACCTAGGACACTTGTAACAGTGGCTTAAACAAGATTGTAGCAGGCCTCATATCGTGCCTTCATGATCAGACTGCCTCAACATTGTAGTCCACACCCTCAACATGTGCCTTCTGAGGCCAAAGATAGCTGCTTTGGTTCCAGTCATCAGAGTCACATTCTAGACAGCAGGAGGGAGACAAAGGACATGGGCATGCTCCTTCCACTTTAGAACACCTCATGGAAGTTTCATCCCTGACTTCTCTATAACCTTTTATGCAGAATGTGGTCAGGTAGCCATGCCTGGCTGCAAAGGAGGCTGGGAAATGTAGCCTTTATTCTTAGTGGTCAACTGCGTAGCTAAAATTTTGGAATATGATTACTGTGGAAGAAGAGGAAACAGACATTAGGAGACAACTTGTAGTTTCAGTTACATGCTCCTTCTCATCTCTGCCTGTCCAGAGTCTTTCAAACCCAGTGCAAATGCCACTTTCACCTCAAATCCTTCCTTGAGCTACTAGTTAAAATTATCACTCCCTCATGGCACTTTGTGTGCCCTTTACTTGTGGCACCACAGTTTTTCTATCTGGCTTGTAGTTATTTAAATATGCCTTCCCCACAGGACTGTAGACATCTTTAGAGTAGACAGCAAGCCTCAGTGAATTTCTGAGTTGAAAATTGAAATAGTACAATCCCATACTCTGGAGAATGTGGTTTTGGAGCCCGACCAATCTGGTTCAAAGTCAGGCTTTATCTTTAAACCAGTTATGCAACATTCATTTGCTTATTCTACAAATATTTATTGGTGCTTCCTCTCTGTCAGGCACTATTCCAGGTGCTAGAAACTTGGTGGAGAATAGTACAAATAAGCACCCCACTCCCATGAAGGAACCATAAAGGATGAGGGCTAAGAGTACAGACTCGGCCAGGCACGGGGACTCATGCCTGTAATCCCAGCACTTTGGGAGGCCAAGGTGGGCAGATCACCTGAGGTCAGGAATTCGAGACCAGCCTGGCCAACATGGTGAAAACCTGTCTCTACTAAAAGTACAAACATTAGCTGGGCATGGTGGCACACGCCTATAATCCCAGCTACTCAGTAGGCCAAGGCAGGAGAATCGCTTGAACCCGGCAGGCAGAGGTTGCAGTGAGCCAAGACCACGCCACTGCACTCCAGCCTGGGTGATAGGAGTGAGACTCCTTCTCAAAAACAAAAACAACAACATCAACAACAACAAAAAAACAGACTCCACAGCCAGACTGCCTGGGCTTGCATCCCAGCTTCACGACTTACAAGCTGTGTGGCCATAGATAAGTTACCTTGCCTCTCTGTTGCTCAATTTTATCCTCAGAAACACAGAGATGTTCAGAGTGTAACTTTTCAGGATAGTGGTGGACACTAAGTGAGTTTACACATATAAAGTAGTTGGAACAGTGCCTGGCACAAAATAAGGACTACATTAGTGTTAGTTATTAGTATAAGCTTGCACAGCTTACATTCTAGTAGGTGAGGAAGTAACCCAAACAGACAAACAAACAAAAAATATTAGGCAGGTGATAAATGCCATGAAGAAAATAAAAGAGAAAGGTGGGAGAGAGCACTACTGAGGGTCTGTCTCGTACCAGGTGACCTGGGAATGTCTCTATGAGGGTTGACATTTAGCAGCAATGAAGTGTTTGTGGGAAGAGCTTTCAAGGGCCAGCAGATACAGGGGCTGTGAAGGCAGGCCGGAGCTGGCCGGCTGGAGGCTGGAGCACGCAGTGGAGGGGAAGGTGCAGGAGATAGTCTGGGAGGAGCTTGGGGCCAGACACCATTGGGGCTTTGTGAGTCCGGGAAATAATTTGGATTTGATTCTTAGTACAATGGCAAACCATTGCAAAGTTTTAAGCAGCAGAGACTGATGTTTAAAATGCTAATGCTGTCTGCAGGTGGAAGGAGAATAGCTTGTGAGAGTGTACGAGGGGAATGAAGGGGTCAGATGAGAGAGCACTGCGGAGATGGAGAGAGGCAGAGAACTTGATGCATATTTTGGAGGCAAAATCAACAAGATTGGCTGATGGATTAGAAGCAGAAGGTAAGGTGAAGAGAAAACTCAAGGGCAACTCTCAAATTTTTGGCTAGAACACCTTTCAGAGATGGGGAGATGTGGAGAGACAGGTGGGTGGGAATCAAGAACTCTACTTTGGTTACATTCCGTTGGGCAAATCACTTCAGCTCTCTGGGCTTCAGTTTCCTTATCTAGAGTATGAAAATAATAGCCGGGCGCGGTGGCTCAAGCCTGTAATCCCAGCACTTTGGGAGGCCGAGACGGGCGGATCACGAGGTCAGGAGATCGAGACCATCCTGGCGAACACGGTGAAACCCCGTCTCTACTAAAAAATACAAAAAACTAGCCGGGCGAGGCGGCGGGGGCCTGTAGTCCCAGCTACTCGGGAGGCTGAGGCAGGAGAATGGCGTAAACCCGGGGGGGGGAGCTTGCAGTGAGCTGAGATCCGGCCACTGCACTCTAGCCCGGGCGACAGAGCCAGACTCCGTCTCAAAAAAAAAAAAAAAAAAAAAAAAAAAAGAAAATAATAATAATGTCCCCATACACAGAAGAGCACTGTGGTTAAGGGAAGAGATGCCTGGGCTTAAATCTCAACTCTGTGTTTGCTAGCTATGTGACCATGTGCCAGTTACTTTCTCTCTCTGTGTCTCAGTTTCCTCATCTGTAAAATCAGAACAATCCTAGTACCTATCTCAAATGGTTGTATGAAGAATAAAATATTTAATATTTACAAAGTGGCTAAAATAATTTCTGGCACATGGTAAAGCTATACTAGAATCATAGATATATAAAACCAAATAGGGTAGGCCAGGTGTGGTGGCTCATGCCTGTAATCCCAGCACCTTCAGGGACTGAGGTGGGAAACTGCATGAGGCCAGGAATTCGAGATTAGCTTGGGTAACATAGCAAGACCCTGTCTCTACAAAAACTTAATAAATTAGCCAGTTGTGGTGGTGCACGCCCATAGTCCTAGCTACTTGGGAGGCTGAGGCAGGAGAATTGCTTGAACCCAGGAGTTCGAGGTTGTACTGAGCTATGATCATGCCATTGCACTCTAGCCTGGGTGACAGAGAGAGACCTCATCTCAAAATGCAAACAAAAACAAATAGGGTAGAATTGAACCTTATATTAGATAAGTGACTCACCTCCACAAGATAATCATTAACCATTGTTAAACAAAGAAAGAAAGAAAGACTTGTCCCCTCTGGAATATACTAGAGAGATCTGCCCAATTCCACATGATCTCTTCCAGAAATGGAAGAGGAGGGAATATTTCCCAATTTGTTTTATAAAGCTAGTTTTATGCTGATATTAAAATCAAATGAAGATAGTACAAAAAAAGAAGAAAAAGGAAAACTACAGTCCAATGTCCCTCATAAATGTAAATGCAAAAACCCTTAACAAAATATTAGCAAATAGAATTCAGCAATTTTTAAAAAGCAGTATATACCATGACCAACCATGCAAATCTCATTCAATATTCAAAAACCAGTCCATGCAATTTACCATACTAACAGGCATTTTTTCTTCTGAATGTTTTATAGTTTTATGTTTCACCTTTAAGTCTGTGTTCCGTTTTGAGTCAGTTTCTGTGTAGTGTGTGAGGTTTATGAGGAGGCTGACAATCAACACCCCTGGTACTGGAACCCAGGAGGGAGTGTAGGGAGAGGGAGGGCAGGAAGGAGTACAGGGGGTGGAAGAGAGTCCTGGGACGTTCGGTGTTTTATATTGTGAAATGAACACATTACCAATTCCTAGAAAAATAACTTATGACTTGGCAACAGTTTGTTGAATCAATAGCTAGGATTAACAGACGGAATATATCCTCAAGAAAGAAGGGGAGGCCGGGCGCGGTGGCTCAAGCCTGTAATCCCAGCACTTTAGGAGGCCGAGACGGGCGGATCACGAGGTCAGGAGATCGAGACCATCCTGGCTAACACCGTGAAACCCCGTCTCCACTAAAAATACAAAAAAAACTAGCCGGGCGAGGTGGCGGGCGCCTGTAGTCCCAGCTACTCCGGAGGCTGAGGCAGGAGAATGGCTTAAACCTGAGAGGCGGAGCTTGCAGTGAGCTGAGATCCGGCCACTGCACTCCAGCCCGGGCTACAGAGCAAGACTCCGTCTCAAAAAAAAAAAAAAAAAAAAAAAAAAAAAAAAGAAAGAAGGGGATGGGGGAAAATCCTCCTGAAGGTCCTTGGCATGCAGCCTTGGAGGGCATACCATCAGTTTTTCCGTGAATTAACCCCTAGTTTCCAGGAGTCTGTACTCACCTGGTGAGGGCTTGGGGGTGGATAGGAATTGATAGACCCTTGGTTAGGTGTAGTGTCCCAGAGGAAGAACCTGGAGCTCTTTGCCTGCTGACAGGGGATGGTGGGAAGTGGGTGGCTGTGTGGGAGTGCTCTCTGGGTCATTTTCCTCAGGGCAGGGTGATGGGGATCTGGGGGAAGCTCTGTCCGGGGGCCTGGCTATTTGTCCTGCTCTGCATGGGAATGCCCAGCCAGTCCTGGATGCCCCTAGGACAATCTCGAACCTACTGCTCTGCCCCAGTGGTTGCCAAGTGGGCAACTCAGACCTGGGAGGCTAAGGGTGGGAAGGCATTGTAGGGGAGAAGGTCATGTGGGTTCAGGAAGGCAGGCAGGTACAGGTTGGGAAATAGGTTAAAGCCTTAGTTAAAATGGGAGGCCCTCAAAATGAGTCCCTGGGAATTTGGGAGTGATGGTGCCAGATTCCCTTCTCTCATCTTTTGTAGGGCAACAGACTGCCTCATCTGGCCATCCCTTACCACCCGGGGGTGTGAGATCCATGGTCGGACATACAGGTGATACAAATAATTTGATGAGTGATTGTGTCATTGAAAAGTGGCAGTCCCCAGGATTTCTTTCACTGACTTTTTATCCAGTAGGCCTTCAGTGATGTCAATGTATAAGGTTTTATTATACCTATATTATCTCAGCCTTTGTGTGGGTGTCTCCAGCTAATGTAATACAATAACTTATCCTGGACTTCTCCCAGCTCTGGCATGGGGTGGCCAGAAGTATTTGGGGCTAGGCATGTAATACATGGGAAAGGGAAAGGGAAAGGGCCAGCTACGGTGGCTCATGACCGTAATCCCAGAACTTTGAGAGGCTGAGGTGGGTGGATCACATGAGGTCAGGAGTTCGAGACCAGCCTGGCCAACATGGTGAAACCCCATCTCCACTAAAAATAAAAAATTAGCTGGGTGTGGTGGCAGATGCCTGTAATCCCAGCTACTCAGGAGGCTGAGACAGGAGAATCGCTTAAACCTGGGAAGCGGAGGTCGCAGTGAGCCGAGATTGTGCCACTGCACTCCAGCCTGGGCAACAGAGCAAAACTCCGTCTCAGGAAAAAAAAAAAAAAAAAAAAAAAAAAAAAAAAGAGAGAGAGAGAGTTACCATCCTATCACTGCTTGCTATGTTCCAGGTATGCTGCTAGGTGCTTCACAGGTATAAACCACTGCAACTCACTGGAAGAATCAGGCAGTTGTCAAGTTCATGATGGCAGATACAAATTTTTTTTTTTTTTTTTTTTTTTTTTTTTTTTTTGAGACGGAGTCTTGCTCTGTCGCCCAGGCTGGAGTGCAGTGGCCGGATCTCGGCTCACTGCAAGCTCCGCCTCCTGGGTTCACGCCATTCTCCTGCCTCAGCCTCCCGAGTAGCTGGGACTACAGGCGCCCGCCACCTCGCCCGGCTAGTTTTTTGTATTTTTTAGTAGAGACGGGGTTTCACCGTGTTAGCCAGGATGGTCTTGATCTCCTGACCTCGTGATCCGCCCGTCTCGGCCTCCCAAAGTGCTGGGATTACAGGCTTGAGCCACCGCGCCCGGCCCTTGTTTTCATTTTTTTTTTTTTTTTTTTTTTT
This sequence comes from Macaca thibetana thibetana, assembly GCF_024542745.1. NCBI lineage: Eukaryota > Metazoa > Chordata > Mammalia > Primates > Cercopithecidae > Macaca > Macaca thibetana. The sequence goes on along the minus strand of NC_065584.1, from coordinate 84,194,824 downwards.
TTTTTTGAGACGGAGTCTCGCTCTGTCGCCCAGGCTGGAGTGCAGTGGCCGGATCTCAGCTCACTGCAAGCTCTGCCTCTCGGGTTTACGCCATTCTCCTGCCTCAGCCTCCCGAGTAGCTGGGACTACAGGCGCCCGCCACCTCGCCCGGCTAGTTTTTTGTATTTTTAGTAGAGACAGGGTTTCACCATGTTAGCCAGGATGGTCTCGATCTCCTGACCTTGTGATCCGCCCATCTCGGCCTCCCAAAGTGCTGGGATTACAGGCTTGAGCCACCGCGCCCGGCCTACACAAATTTTTTACAATTCTAATTTTTGCTGGAAAGTTCAAATTTTATCAATGGCAGCAAATATTGTCAGCTAATTTTCTTGAAGTGAGAGTCTCTTTGCATTTCTACGAAAGTGCCTGCAAAATACTCAGACCTGAATAATCATAGTTTGTCATTCTTTCCAGTAAAAATTGTGTTTCATAAAAGATGTAGACAGTTCAGCTATCTCACATGATTGCACAAGTACTGTTTCTTGAGATATCATTGTTCTTTAGTATGCAACAGAAACCTTTAATGTATACTCCCCATTTCTTCACAAAGATTGTTGAAAAGACATGTTCTCATGAATCAAGATTTAAGAAAATAACCTGAAGTGAAGCTAGCTTTTCCCCCTCATTGCAAGTGTGTGGCATTAAGGAACAGAATGACTACTGGGACAGTTTGGTGCCACTGCTTTGATTTGTGCTAAATGCCAGCAGTTTTACCCACCATTGCTTTTGTGTCATCAAAAAAAATATCAAAACTGTTCTTCTAGAAAAAAACATGAAATTAAAAAAAGCACTGAAAATTTTACCACCCTTTGTGTTTTTTCACGGCCAGTTTGAAAAGCTAACAAGTTTTGGATTTTAAAGAGCTCACCATATCTACATTTAAAATGCTTAATTCGTTTTTCTCTAAACTCTGAATGATTGGTCTCAAAATGATGCTGCAACTAACTATTTATAGTAAACAATTAAGTTTAGTAATAGTATTGCTAAAATACTCTTCAAAATATTCTGTTGAATAAGACATAATAAGTTGAACTATTACTATACACATAGGTGAGGAAAATATAGATTTCATTATATTTTTGGTTTTTATTTAGTTTTTCACAATTTCTTTGGCATATATCCCTCCCTTCAGGTAGTCAGAGAACCCTCTGATATGCCGATTTCATCTTAAAAAAAATTTATTATTTATTTATTTTATTTTTAAATTAAATTGATACAAAAAATAAATAGAGGTGGGGTCTTGCTGTGTTGCCCAGGCTGGTCTTGAACACATGGCCTCAAGCAATCCTCCCACCTTGGCCTCCCAAAGTGCTGGGATTACAGGTATAAGCAACTCCACCTGACCTAATTTCATTTTTTTTTCAGTATTTTTACACTGGGATGGTGCACCTGGGGGTTGAGAAAGCAAATCTAATCAATCCATCTTATGCCAATGATAAATCCTTTACTATAAGAATAAATATATTGTAAAGGAATGGTCTAATAACAATTTTGGTTAAAATTACACAATTCATTAGGGTTTAAAAACATTTTAAAATGTTATTACAAAACAAGACAAAGTGTATTACTTCTTGTGTTTTCAGATAGATGTAAGAAAAATTTCAGAATTTTAAAATAAAAATGTAGTAGACAATAGTATTGCAATTCTAACAGGTATAACTGAAGATAGCTAGGAAGAACACAGTGAGAACACGAGAAGAAACTGAGTTATCTCCAAACAAGCGTATATTTATACCCTAAATCTACTTCTTTAGAAAAATTTGGAAAACAATGTATACATACACATTTCATTAGCTGTCAGAGCAGTGGTGTTACCACTTGCCAAGTAGCCTCTGGAAAACTCCACTGTACGTTTGTGAGAGAGTGAGGGTATAAAAGGCAAATAATGTCCTACTTCTATTATGAAAATAATTTGACCTCTTGGAACCCTACAAAGGGTTCCCCAAGGGGTTCCCTAACTATGTTTTGATAACTGTTAAACAAGGGTAATATTTTTTCTGTGGAATGTTATGCAGTTTTACAAAGCAATGAGATAGATATATGTTGCCATGCAAAAAGTTGTACAACAATGCAAGTGTTTACAATATGATACACACGCACACACAGAACAAGCCTACATATTCTATACTTATATATATATATTCAAATGCATAGAAAAGCTCTAGAAGAACACACTATTAACTGTGTTTCCTTTTCAGAAGAGTACAGGGATCTGGTGGCTTACTGTTGGAGAACTTTTGCTTTATCTGTATTTTTTAAATGGTTACAAGGAGAATGTACTCATTATTACTGGTGTCATTTAAATCTATTTATAAAGGATATTTTGTCTTCACTTTTCTTCTGGATGATGTACAAAATTTATACAATTTAGATTTTTTTCAGATCAATTAATTGTTACTGTTCTCTGGAGAATCTTTACTAGGGCAAAGGAGTATAATTGCTAGATAAAATACAGAATACCTAGTTAAGTTGGAATTGCAAATAAAACACAAATCAGGGTTTTTTTTTTAAATGTATGTATGTCCTATGCAATATTTGAGACATACTTATACTAAAAGATTATTTGTTGTATACACGAAATTCAAATTTAACCTGGCATCCTGTATTTTGATTTGCAAGTCTGGCAACCTCATAAAGGAGGCATGGGGGGTGGCCTTTAGTGCCAAGATGTGGAGTAGAACCCAGATCCATTGGCAACTTACTGATGTTAACCGAAGTGTATGGCATGCCACCTTTGACAGTCAGAGCTCACTAGAGGATAAGGAAGCTCTGACAGGAGGATAAGGAAGAATAAGGAAGGAGGATAAAGAGGATAAGGAAGCTCTGATAGGCAGATAAGAAAGCTCTGACACGAGGATACTGGGGGCAAAGTCATGCAGGCAAGCCAACTTTTCTCCTGATAAATGCCTCTGTGGCTGGTCAAGTTAGTGAGCTATTATGATAATGGGAGTGAGGATTAAGTTGGAGGGAAGTTGTAAAATGTTACAACTGGCACTTGGGCTTTGTGTTTAAACACATACAACTCTTGCACAAAATGTAGCCCTTGGAGTTGCGCTTGCATAACTCTCCTGTAGCCACCATAAGGTTGGTAATATTTCCTGTGTTTCTGGACTCTAGTAAGGCCCCTATCTTTCTACATTACCCAGTGGCTATCAAAGGCTGTGGCTACTATGGGGGATTTCCTTGAGATGGTAAAAGGTTATTGCAAGAACTTTCTTTTCCACTTTATTTTCTTCCCCTCAGGGAGATGTACATATACCATTTCCCCCAAAAGTGTTTTTCCACATTTTTTTGTCTTCTGAAATTTCACCATAGTAAATACTTCCTCAAATGTATAAACCCTTAGTATTTTTCCTTAGGGTTTTTTCTTCTTTTCTCAGTTTTTTACCTCTTTTCTCTCTTCCAGATTTTGCCATAGAGAAATCTCTTGCTTTTTAATCTTTCCAATATGTGAACCAACCAACCAGTCTACCAACCAGCCAACCAACCAACTACTCCACCAGTCAACTGACTCCTCCCACAGACAAAGATTGGAGAATGCTTCAATCTGGTACAGAGACCAAAGCAAAGTAATACTGTATCATGTACAGATCTCAACTCTGTGAAGACAGTCCCTCATGCTGTAGGAAGTCAGCCTTGAATATCTAGGCTTAGGGGAGGCTGAGGAAGGTCACCACAGGAGAAGTAAGTGGTTGGGGGCAGATCAGGATGCAGGGCTCTCATTTCTCATGGAGAGATTTTGCTTTTTTAAAACGTCAGACCTACTGGTGTTTGCACTCAGTTTTCTTTCTTACAAAAATCAACTCTATTGAAGTGTACTGCCCAATCAAGATATAGAACATTTTCATCACCCTAGAAAACTTCCTTGTGCCCCAAATCCCATCACTGATGTGATTTCTATCACTATAGCTGAGTTTTGTCTATCCTAGAACTTTACATAAATTATCCTTTTCTTTTGACTTTGTTTATGTAGTTTTTTTCTCATGTGGAAGAAAAATAATTATTGCAGTTTTATGGTTTTTAAAAAATATTCAAATCGGATTCATCTGACATTTATTTTGGTGTAGTGTGTGAAAGGCACAGATCTAATCTCATTTGTTTTCTCCCAGAGAGCTACCTGGTTGTTTCAACGTCATTTATTGATAAATGTATCTTTTATCTCACTAGTTTAAATGCCACCTTTATCATATATTAAATTCCCAAGTGTGCTCGGGTATATTTCTGGACCCTCCTTTCTTTTCCTTTGATGTGTTTATTCATGTCTCAATACAATACTCTTTTAGTTATGGTTGGTTTATTTTTAAAATGTCTCATGGTTTAGAATTTTCTGCTCTATCTCTTCAATGGGTTACCTCTCACCAAGGTTCCCATATTAGTTATCTATTGCTGCGTAACAAATTATCCTAAAACTTAGCAGCTCGAAAATGTGTTATCTCACACTTTCAGAGAGTCAGGAATCTGAGAGCACTGTAGCTGGGTAGTTCTGGCTTAGGATCTCTCATGAGGTTGTGGCTATGCTGTCAGCACGGCTGCAGTTGTCTCAAGACTTGATTGGGGCTGAGAGATTCGCTTCCAGGCTCACTCACATGATTGAGCGAACAAGCCTTAGTTCCTCACTGGTCTCAGTTCCTCGCTGGCTGTTGGCTGGAGGACTCAGGTCTTTGCCACATGGGTTTGCAATAGGGATGCTCCCAATATGGCAGCCAGAGTGCTGAGAGAGAGAGAGAGAGAGAGAGAGAGAGAGAGCGAGCAAGCCTAAGACAGAACACTTGGTTTTTTACATCCTAACCTCGGAAGTGATGGACCATTACCTCTGGCAACTCTGGTGTGGTGTGAGGAGCTTACATGCATGTGAGTACCAGTGGGCAGGGATCATAGTGGCCATCTGGAGGCTGGCTCCCACAGTTCCAGTCCTGGCTCTCTTCTCTTTTCACTTTATTCATGCTCCTGGGAGCTCTCTTCCACTTAATGAGGCTGCTTCTACCTATGACCAATAATCCCCAAATAATTCTCCTTATCGCTAACTCAGTCTTGAACTCCGGAACTATTTATCCAATTGTAGGGATACCGCCTCTGAAATATCCCATAGTGATCTCCATGCCTTTTATTATGCTTTCCTTGGGTACCCTCTGAACCTTAGACCTTCTTCTATTTTGACATGTATCCCTGCGTTGCATTTATTTGATCCTCCATTAGACTATAAGCTGATATTTATTTATTTATTTATTTCTGTAAGCTTATTGAGGGCAGGGACTATGTTTTCATTATTTTTTGTGTTTGCAGTACTTGGTGCCTAGCATGAAGTGGGGTCTGGAGCCTGCTTGAGTTTGGAGCTGTGGACTCGTGGGTTCATCTGTTTCCATCATGCGACAGCATCTTTGGGGACAGCCAGACTGCCAAGAATGGGCCCTCAAACTGTGCTTTGTACTTTTTTTCTTCTTTTCCTTTCCCTCTTCCTCCTCCCAGTCTCAAGATATAACTTTGAGACAAACTGCATATGTGTTACCTTTCATCTCGAAATACAATCTCAGAATGTGCTGTGAACCTCCACTCCCTTTCTCATGCTATGCCCCCATGCCTTATGCACATTTATTTACCTAAATGCTTGTTAAGCACAAACCATGCTCTCTTATCTGCAATATATTTCCTTAGAAGCTTTGCTGCAGTAGGTAGTCAGGCAGACATGAGCAGGGCAGGAGAGGGCTCCCCACCCCACACCAGGAATACAGGTGGTTACGCTGTTTCTCTAAAATAATAATTGGCCACAGATGGTGCCAGGGAAAGGCCATCTCCCAATATATAGAAACACCTGAAGCTGGTGATCAGCCGCTTCCAGCTAAGATCTCAGGAGGTGGGTGAGTGGGCTCAAGCATGCACATCAAGAGGTAAAATGGCTGAGTTTAACTGGTATATGACCTTCTTCTAGGAACACTCAACTGGTAAGGGAAGAATGCTTCAAGTGGGCGTGCGTACAACTCCAGTATACACACTGCACATGAAGCCCCTCCCAGGTGCTGGCAGGCCATTGCACATGCAGAATGCCAATATATAAGAACCCAAGTCCAAGGTCAAACCTGGCACTCGATCTCTTAAGTTGCTTGCTTGGCCCTCTTTCTAGCATACTTTACTTCCTTTCATTCCTGCTCTAAAGCTTTTTAATAATCTTTCACACCTGCTCTAACACTTGCCTTGGTCTCTCACTCTGCCTTATGTCCCTCAGTTGAATTTTTTCTCCTGAGGAGGCAAGAATTGAGGTTGCTGCAGACCTGTATGGATTCACTGCTGCTAACATACTTTGGTGCCATGTGGCTCAGATACGTTCCCTAGTGGTAAGAGATCTCTACATCTCACCTTCTTCAGCTGGAGGTGTTCAACTTCCATACGCAGTTTCCTTCTCTCTTTTCACTCTCCTGCCTACTAACTAGCCCTCAGAATGATTCCTCTCAGCCACAGAGGCTCCGCTACCCATGGCTGATCTCTCAGTTCACCCTAACAGGTGGCTTGAGGGGGTGGGAAGGACCTTGGAGTCTGCATCGAGTAGCTCTGAGGCAGTAATGGCTCTCCTGGAGAGGAAGCTCACAAGAGTAGCAGGGCTAAAGCCTAAAACCATGCAATACCAGGGGTTTCCCTGCTTTTTCAACTAAAATCCACTCTTTTCCAAAATCTGCAGTATCTATTCTCCAGTTTTCCTTGTGTGTATTCTGAAATGGCCTTGCACACCCACTGACTGTCCGCCTCAGGGGCAAGTCTGCTTCTTCTCTGGTTTCACTTTGCATGCTGTGTGACTGTTTTCCTGCCTTAAAAGTCACACTCCCTGTTATTTGTGTGCCCACAGCTCTTGATGCACCTGCTCAGCAGCAAAGACATTGTGCTCCCTTTGTGATTATCTCCTGAGATTTATACTTGTTTTTACTCTACCAGCGCAGATGACCTCCAGCCTTTCTGCTGTCTACTGGCTCATTGCTGGGACAGACATTAATTGGAACTCTGGCTCTGCCAGCTTCTTATGACTCACAATATGCTCTTCACTCCTTTTATACTCCCAGGGCCAAGTTTTCTGGTGGCATTTGAAGCCATTTGTCTGCCTGCATAGGACCTCACTCTGCGATCTCGGCTTTTTTTTTTTGAGCCTTAGACACAGGCGCCCGCCACCTCCTTTGGGGAGACGGGGTTTCACCGGAGCCAATTCTTCCTTTGCTGGGTTTGTGAGTTCTTAATTCAAGCTCCATGTCCTATGGAGGTTACTCGTTTATGTCAAGAGGGCAAATAAATGTTGCCCTCTCAAATCCAAGGGCTGATATTTTTGTGAGCATAAGAAGGCTTTCCTTGAGTTTTCCTCTTGCTTCCTTCCACTTTCTCCAGTAGCCTCCATTTCTCTAATTACTTCCACACCCTTGTCAATGTGCATCAAGACCTTCAAGGTCATATTTGAAGGGAGGGAAGTCCAGCCCCTTGAAGCAGTTAGCGAAAAAACAGGCTTCTCGTCCGCTTAAAGAACATGGGAAATGGGAATCTGAGAAAAGATATAATCATTTTGTTGCTCTGAGCGAGCGTCACTATAAGGTCATGGAGACAAGGATACAGGCCAACCCAAGGCTGCAGGAGCAAGAGACCCATAGGACAGAACCAAAGGCTGGTCCCAAGCTAACAGATAACCATTAGAACAGAGACCAAAGCAAGGTTAGAGGTACATGGTAAGATCAGTTTCATTCTGGAACCCCAAGGATGAACAGGGGGCCCCCTGCTCACTCCAGTATCTCCTTTGTTATCAAGTGGGTAATTGTGATGAGATGGTACCAAGGTTAAAGGTATACAGTAAGACCAATTCATTCCAGAACGCTAAGGACAAATGGGGGACACCCTATTCAGGATAATAGAAAAGTAAGAAGGGGCACCATCTTTTTCCTTTTTCCTCCTCTGTTCTCTCTTCGCAGATGGGTAATTGTGTCTCCAGACCACAAGACATGTCCCTTGGATTCATCCCCCAAAACTGGAAAAAGTTTGATTCCCCTAAACCTTAAAACAAAACAAAACAAAAACCTAGTTTTTCTTTTTTTTTTTTTTTTTTTGAGACGGAGTCTCGCTGTCACCCAGGCTGGAGTACAGTGGCCAGATCTCAGCTCACTGCAAGCTCCGCCTCCTGGGTTTACACCATTCTCCTGCCTCAGCCTCCCGAGTAGCTGGGACTACAGGTGCCTGCCACCTTGCCCAGCTAGTTTTTTGTATTTTTTAGTAGAGACGGGGTTTCACCGTGTTAGCCAGGATGGTCTCGATCTCCTGACCTCGTGATCCACCCGTCTCGCCCAAAGTGCTGGGATTACAGGCTTGAGCCACCGCGCCCAGCCTAGTTTTTCTTTATAATATTGTTTGACCTAAAAATAAACTGGGAGAAAATACAAAAGTCAGTCTTAGAACTTAGTGCCTTTATGCAGGAAATCCTCAAATTAGCCTCCTTGGTCTTTTATAATTGAGAGTAGAATAAGGAGGGCAGGGCCAGGGAGAAAGAGAAATGCAGGCACTAGAGGCAGGCTGAACTGGTAACTGCTTTGCAAGCCCACCAGTCCCCTCCAGGTTGCCCTGAGGACATTCCTCCAGGTAAGTGCCATTGGTGCTGAAAGCCAGGTCTCTGGAAGGCAAACTGCCCCAATGAGATAAATGGGAAAAAGGCCCACATGGCTTGCCTGTCTGCCATAAACTTGACCACTGGAGATGGGACTGTCCTGAAGGCTGAAGGGCCCCTAGGACAGAATCCCAGCCTCTGATGGCCCTGAGCTGAAGGGACTCTCCACTCCAGCTGGCTTCCAAATCAGTCATTGTCACCAATAGGACAAAGCCAAGGGCAACTCGGGAAGCGGCAAGCAAAATTTGAAATTTCTCTTTTGGGTTTAAGAGCTGCCTCCTCTGTGCTAATCTCCTTCTCTAAGCAACTCTCCTCCAAATCCTGTTGGGATCCACACCCCTTTATATTACTTAAGGTACTAATTACCATTCTCTCACCAGTCCCTGGTAATGTCTAGATACCCCACACCTCCTTGGGGCAAAAATATACTTTCCAAGATGGATGTCTACTTAATATTTACCCTATCTTTGAATTCATCTTTCCCTCTGGTAGCCCTATTTCTCCCAGAAAGCTACCTAAATCTTTAACCTAAACATTCCTACCTCAGGGGCTTAGAAATAGCCCACTATTAATCGAACAAGCCCTAGCAAAAAAAAATCTAACTGAGCAATCTCTTGAGAGGGATAACTTCTATAGTATGTAGACAATCTCTTTATCTGCTCCCCCTTCATGGGACTCGTGCAGCAACGTGCAGTACAATGTTTAACTTTCTCACAGAAGGAAAATTACTTTTGTTTAATTCAAAGGTTATAAAGATAAAGAGGTATTTTTGGTGAGGAAGGTTATAAAAAAAAGAGATTTTATATGAGAAAGGTTCTTGTATGATAAATTCTTGTCCTAAAGTAAAATGACTGGTTGTTTAGAAAGAGAGATGTTTAGGACAAATCAGAAAGTCCAAGAATGTTGTAGAATGTGTAAGTCATAAAAAGATTTGTGAAAGGGAATTTATGAAATAAATGTACAATTTTAAAGGTTAGTGGTCTACTAAATGCTTTAAGGTCATAAGCAACTACTATGACTCTAAACTGCACAACTTGCCTGCTTTAAAGCTATTAAATTCTAGGTAAGGTCTTGGGACATACAGAGTTAGTCATGCCCCCTAGCTATGCTGTAAAGTCAAACCTTATCTGCACTTCTGTCTGGTATTCTAGGCTCCAAACCTAGTACATAATTAGAATATCTTACTTACTAGGATTTTCATCAAAAGTAAAAATTGCTAAGAGTTAACAATGTAACTTGTCTGGAAGCAGTTTTACATGCAAGTTGTATAAGGAAAATAGAATGTGTTTTTGGTAAAACATTATAAGAAGGCATGGCAAGGTAGATATTTTTGCCTAGTTTAGAGAGTTAAATAATGGTTTTAAGTTAGAATAAAGCTGAAGATTTGAGCAAGTTGTAGGAAGTCTGTGAAAGACTAATCTTGTAAAAGAAATTCTGTGTGTTTAGCTAAAATTAAAGGAGCATTATTCAGTTTATCCATAAATTGAACACTGGAATAAAAGTACAATATGGTTTTCTTAGAGCTTTGTTCTGTTGTTTAACAGAAAATTGTAAAGGGTTATAAAAGGTTTATAAAAATCTTACCTTATGATCAAACTGATTAAGATTGGACAGATTTATCTACAAGGTTTTATTAAGAATTGTGTTTAACATCAACAGTATACTAATGCAAAGGTAATATTTGGCCAAAATTGTGTAAAACCCTTGTAATTCTGATATGAGTTAGTATATGTTACCAGTGATAATTGTAATTGTTATGTTAAATTATTGTGTGCTACAAAGATAGCAAATTTCCTTGTCAATTACATCTTTGACTGTGGCTGCTCCAAGACTTTTTGTCATCCACAGATCATTATTGTATTCTTTTGAACCTCTGTAAAAGGTGGTTTTATAATCGCTATAGGACTCTAACCGGTATTCTTAAATCAGATTGTGACATTAGAATAGAAGAAAAAACTTTCAGGACTCTCATGGAGAGCTGAAATGTTCATGAATATCAAGCAGAATAGGAGTTAACTGCATGGACTGAACTAATAGAAGACTGAAATAATCCTTTTGTGACTTTTTGCTGAAAACATTGCTGATTCTTTGTTTTTCAGAGCCAAGAAAACTTTTCTTCTGAGCAGTTTATAGCTTTTAACAATTAAGTAACATATACTCCTGTAAACAAAATTTGGAGCATGTTTGTTTCTTTCTACCTGAATTATTTAGAATTTGGAAACTATTTGTGAGTCTTCTTAAGTTATGGCAATATAGTTATTTGCATAAGTGCAATAAGAATCTGTTTCCTTTTGCAACAGGACACAATTGGAGAAACTGATTATTTTACCAAGGTTTTGACTAGAATGGTGTGCTTTCCTTTAAGGAATCAAATTTGACTTACAGAGCCAATAAAAGCCCCTTGGGAACACTGCCCTCGTAGCTTGTCTACACAGTTCTTGCACAGGGTTCTTGACTTGTGGTAAGTAGGGAATGTCACTTTCTGACAGGTCCAGGAGCCTCAAGTTATCCTGGAACCTCTAGAGGAGGGGAATTTACCCCACTCATACAGGTATTTGATGGCACAAACCAACAGCTTGTCTTAAGGCTTTAAAAAGTCTTATCTGAGATTCCTCATGGAACAAAGTTTCATAAAAGCCCATTTTAAAAAGAGACTATATAGCAAATAATTATTTTTACTGTATTTTATGTAAATAATCAGGCTAAGTATAATAAGACTAAAGCTCATTTTGTAAACAAGTCAGTCCTACCATGATTTGTTTTTAGTTTAAAAAAAGGGAGAATAGAGAGAAAAATTATGTTTCAAGAACTGTGGCACACCTGTTATTAGATTCTAGTTTTATCAGTTGCTTTTGAGTTTTTTTTCCCTGCAATTTAGACTGACCCTGCTTATTCCTGTGAACCAACCAGTGATCTCTGGCTGCAGCTCAGAAGAAACAAGAGGGATGGGCCATCAAGCTCCAGATGATCCTCAATGAGGGATACCATCCTGTAAATATTCAGTAGTCACCCTTCTACAGAGGACCCCTAGACTGCTCATCAGTGGGACACAACAGAGGTGAAATTCTGCCCCTGCCTCCCTTGGACCTGGCTGAATACTGCTTTCACTAACCCATGGAGCCACCCTGCCCTGACAGCTAGCAGGAGGCCAAGACTCACAGAACAACCACCACTGCCCATCTGTCAGCAGGAGGTAGCTACAGAAGACTGATCTTTGTCCATTTTCCCCAAAGAATTGGAAGTCTTGGATGAACTCTTGATGGGGGAAGTGTTTACAGTAGGTAGTCAGGTAGACACGAACAGGATAGGAGAGGCCTCCCACCCATCCAGGAATGTCAGGAGACCATCAGGTGATAGTCAGATAGTTGTTATACTGTCTCTCTAAAATAATAATTGGTCACAGCTGGTGCCAGGGAATGGCTGTCTCCCAATAGATAGAAACACCTGAAGCTGGTGATCAGCAGCTTCTTGATAAGATCTCAGGAGTTGGGTGAGTGGGCTCAAGCATGCACATCAAGAGGCAAAATGTTGGAGTTTAGTATATGACCTTCTTCTAAGAACACTTGACTGGTAAGGGAAGAATGCCTCAAGTGAGCATGTGTACAACTCCAGTAAACACACTGTGCATGCAGCCCCTCCCAAGTGCTGACAGACCACTGTGCATGCAGACAGCCCACCCCAAGGGAAGAATCAGGGGAGAAGTAACACAACCCCGGAAGCATGGCAACATATAAGACACCAAGTCAAAGGTCAAACTGGGCACTTGATTTCTCAAGTCACCTGCTTGGCCCTCTTCTAAGTGCACTTGACTTTCTTTCATTCCTGCACTAGAGCTTTTGAATAAACTTCCACTCCTGTTCAAAAAGTTCCCCCAGTTCCTCACTCTGCCTTATGCCCCTCAGTCGAATTCTTTCTTCTGAGGAGGCAAAAACTGAGGTTGCTGCAGACCCATATTGATATGCTGTTGCTAACATACTTTGGTGCAATGTGACTCATATGTTCCCTAGTGGTAACATCTTCAGGTCTCAGATCCTGATAGGGACCAGAAAGCTCTGGAATTCTCTCCAACAAAAGATTACATCAGGGACAGAACTCACTCCCAGCTGAAGAGTGACTTGATTGTTAGGTTGGTGCAAACATAATTGTGGTTTTTGCGTTGTTGAAATTTGCCGTTTGATATTGGAATACGTTCTTAAATAAATATGCTTATGCTATACATCATTTTAATGTGCATTTATTGCTTTGCATTTTTTTTGCTAATAACTTGTTACTTGCTATTTATTTTATACTTAGACTATGGAAATGATGTTAGACAAAAAGCAAATTTGAGCTATTTTCTTGAGTTCAAAATGGGTTGTAAAGCAGTGGAAACAACTCACATCGTTATAAACAACACATTTGGCCCAGGAACTGCTAACAAATATACAGTGTAGTGGTGGTTCAAGAAGTTTTGCAAAGGAGATGAGAGCCTTGAAGATGAGGAGTGTAGTGGCCGGTCATTGGAAGTTGATGACAAATTGAGAGCAATTATTGAAGCTGATCCTCTTACAACTACACTAGAAGTTGCTGACCATTCTACATTCAGCATTTGAAGCAAATTGGAAAGGTGAAAAAGCTCAATAAATGGGTGCCTCATGAGCTGACTGAAAGTCAAAAAATTATTGTTTTAAAGTGTCATCTTCCTCTTATTCTATGCAATAACAATGAACTACTTTCCAGTTGAATCGTGATGTGCAATGAAAAGTGAATTTTATACGTCAACCAGCAATGACTAGCTCAGTGATTGGACTGAGAAGAAACTCCAAAGCACTTCCTAAAGCCAATCTTGCTCCAAAAAAAGGTCATGGTCACTGTTTGGTTGTCTGCTGCTGGTTTGATCCACTACAGCTTTCTGAATCCTGGCAAAGCCATTACTTGTAAGAAGACCGCTCAGCAAATTGATGAGATGCACTGAAAACTGCAACACCTGCAGCAGGCATCGGTCAACAGAAAAGGCCCAGTTCTCCACGACAACGTCCAACCACTCATTGCACAACCAACATTTCAAAAGTTGAATGAATTGGGCTTTGAAATTTTGCCTCATCTGTCATATTCGCCAGACATCTCACCAACTGACTACTACTTCTTCAAGTATCTCGACAACTTTTTGCAGGGAAAACACTTCCACAGCAAGCAGGATGCAGAAAGTGCTTTCCAAGAGTTCACTGAATCCTGAAGGATGGATTTTTATGCTACAGGAATAAATAAACTTATTTCTTATTGGCAAAAATGTGTTGATTGTAATGGTTCCTATTTTTATTACTAAAGATGTGTTTGAGCCTAGTTATAATGATTTAAATAATTTGATAATTATTATATTATTATATTATTAATACTATGTAATTAGTCATATTTTGCATTCCAAACCCTTTCTTTGAAAACTCCTATGTTCCCTTCACAAATTGAAGAGTGGAATTGCTTTCTACTCTTCCCCTGCTAACATGGATAATAAAGACATCTTGCTCCCTCTTATCATAACTACTATTATTTTGACTTCTTTCCACAAGCGGCAAGCAGCTGTACTCTTTTGCTGGTTATGCTTGTTAAGTGGTATGTGCAGCATTCTGCAGAATATTACTCAGACAAGGAGTCCTGCACTTCCCCTAGGTTTCCTCCCAAGGCATGGGTGGGGCCTTTTCAGAAACCCTCCTCCCCACTTTCTGAATTCTGGGGCTATAAATTCCAGGAATCTTTCAGTTGTTCAGATAGAATCTGCAGTGCCTGAAATCCAGCCTGCTGCTTACTCACATCCTCACACTCAGTTGCAGACTGGCTGACAGAAGGGCTGCCGACCTGCACTCCAGACAGACAGGTGTACAGCAAGGTAAGCCTGGGCCAGCATCACCACTGCCCAGGGCAGGCATGATATGGCTCTGGTTGGGGCTAGTGTGCCTCACTGCCTTGTGTTGGGTCTATAATGACTGGAACCGCACATCTTCACTCCTGTTTACTTTTTATGTTGATGTTTCTTTCTTCCTGGCTCTATGTCTGCAGCTCAGTGTATTTCTTCTTTGATTATCGTTACAAACCTCTTGGGGCTATCAGAGTCCTTTGGACCACCCAAGTCAACCCCTTATTTTACTGTGATATGGATGGAGCAAGAGGGGAACAGACTTGCCCAAGATCACAGAGCTTCTGCTGATATCTCCTTAGTGCTGATGAAAAAGAGTCAAACTGTAAAATATTTGAAGAGATTTATTCTGAGCCAAATGTGAGGACCATGACCCATGACACAGGTCCAGGAGGTCCTGAGAATATATGCCCAAGGTGGTTGGGTTACAGCTTGATTTTATACATCTTAGGAGAACAGAAGCTACAGGCAGAGACACAAGTCAATACATGTAAGGGTTACATTGTTTAGGCCCAGAAAGGCAGGACATCTTGGAGTGGGGGCTTCCAGGTCATAGGTGGATTTAAAGATTTTCTGATTGGCAACTGGTTGAAAGGGTTAAGCTCTGCCCAAAGAGTTGAGGTCAATAGAAAGAAATGTTTGCAGTTAAGATAAGGGGAGTTGTGGAAGCCAAGGTTCTTGTTATGTAGATGAAGCCTCCAGGTAGTAGGCCTGATAGATAATAGATTGTAAATATATTTTATCAGACCCTAAAAGGTGCCAGACTCTTAGTTAAATCTCTCTTGGATCAGGAAAAGACCTGGAAAGGGAAGGGGATTTTCTATAGGATGTAAATTTTCCTCACGAAAGACAGCTTTGCAAGGCCATTTCAAAAAATGTCAAAGAAATGCATTTTGGTGTAAAATACTTCAGTTTTTTTCAGGACCTGCTATCTGTCATGTGATGCTATACTAGAGTCAGGTTAGAATTTGGTATCTTATTGCTACAAAGTCTGTTTTTTGAGCCATAAGATCTCCATTTTAATGTAATGCTGGTCAGTCATGCCTGAACTCAAAAGGGAGGAGGGTATAATGAGGCATGTCCAACCCCACATTCCCATCATGGCCTGCACTGGTTTTTAAGGTTGACTTTGGAATGCCCTTTGCCAAGTGGAGGAGTGCTTTCAGTTCGTTGGGGAGCTTAGAATTTTATTTTCTGTTTACATTATTCTTTCTTTTCTGATTTTCAATGTTTCTAACTCTTCCATGTTTCTCATTCTTTCTCCTCTAATCTTTGTTTTCTTCCTCCACCCACCCGCCACCCCTTTCCGTTTCCCTTCTCTTCTCTCTTTGGACCAGTGCTGAAGACCATTCACCTCCAAGATGGGACTGGGTTAAGGGTGTGTCCATTCAGCTTCCCTACCCCCAATTTGGGCATCTGAATTGATCAGCATGGAAAGGGGTATCAGAGTGGGCAGTGCCAAGCTCAGGGACCATTCTAAGCTCCCAGGACCTGTGGTCAATTCTGCTCCAGCTGACCCAGCTGACTGTTTTGGGGAAAGCATGAGTGAGTGGGGAAGGGTGAACTAGAGGCCTTGGAAGCTGCTCACTCTTCCCATCCTCCCAGCCAAAAGAGGGGCTTTACATGGGAAGGGGAAGCAGGGGAGACAAAGGAGGCCTGACTTCATTTCTGCAGGTTGTTTACCTGCAACAGGCCAGACAGAGTTGCCTTTCCTTACAATAGGTCAGCTTTCCTGCAAACCACATTGAGGCAAGTTCAGACAAGCAGGGCTTGGTGAGAACGGTTAGAAGCCAGAAAAGGGACAGCCAGACTTGCTGAGACAGGAACATTTCTCAGAGGTGCTGTTACTCTAGCCTTCCAGCAGGGGGCGTCCTGTCCCGACAAAAGGCGAGTCCTCTTTTTCCTCCTGTCCTCGCAGTCAAGGAGACTGGATTCCCCTCAACCTCAAAAGGGGGTTAATCTATGCTCGCAGCAGAGGGAGAGGAGTTCCCCAGGGGGGCATAACAATGTTCAGAATCTGGTGTCCTGTTTAGAAAGGTAGACCAATCAGGAGCTGAAACCTATTGTCTCCACGAAATGCAAGGCTGTAAATATGACCTTGCAGGAAGGAGAGAGGGCGTGTGAAAGAGAAAGCGAGAGCAACAGCAGGCAGAGTGGAAGCAGTTGGGAGGAAAGAGCGGGGAGGTCTAGGACCTGCAAAGATTGTTTTTGGAAATACAATATCAGAAGAGACATAAATCGGAAACCAAAGCTTCCTTCCCAAAGCAGAGCATTTGGTCGCCTGCATTTTGACACTGAGTACAGACTGATATTTAATAGAAAATTTCTTCACAATTCCTGAGCAGCATCCATTCACTTATAATTTATAGATACAGACCCCTAACTCGAGGGAACTGAGTTATGCAAGGGTTGCTAAGGAACAAGGGGAGATGCAGCAGGTAAGGCAGGGGTTGCTTAGTAACCAGGAGTCCTTTGGTGATGGAGTGGCCAGAGCAGGTCTGGAACTGATGAGGGTCTGTAGGCAGAGTCATCCCATACCAGAGCCTCCTGAAATTTCACATCTGTCGGCCCCTTGGCCCAGAGCTGCCAGAGCCTGCCTCTCTTCACCTTCCTGGCACTGTCCCGTCCCACATGAAAAGCACACTCCCAAGTCCCTGAGTGCCCTGCTAACCCCTTGCTCGAACCACTGCCTCCCTCCCTCTCTCAGCAGGAAGCTGATCAGATTCTTCCATTAGAATAGGGGATGGCAAGCCAATGGGAATCCCACATGGGGGAAGGCAGGAGCCTCTGGGCTAACATGAATGAGGAGCTGGGAAATTAGGGTTTGGGTGAAAGAGGGTCACCTAGAGAAGCAACCCTAGCATTTTCCAGTTCATGGTGAAATATCTTCATACGTGAGTCTCCCATGCCAGATCCTCTCCCTGCCTTCACATCTGCACATAACTAGAGAGGCACACCCTTCCCTTCTGAAGGGCCTCCTGAGGGCACAGGTCTCCACACAGCAGCCTGGCTGGCTGTGGCTGCTTTAATTGGCCCAGCTCCACAGACCTCCCTTCAGAGAGCTTCAATCAGCACCGGCCTGCTGGAGTCATTCAAAACTGCAGTCTGCTTTCTCAGACATGAGCCCTCCATTCTCTGTATTCCAGACACATAGGCATCCCTGCTCTCTCCCAAACACCCTGGACATCCACACCCTCCATTCCTCCTCTCAGCCTGTTCCCCTTAACAGGAGGATCTATTCTGTTGTGTCAAAATCCTCAGTCTTCCAGGTCCTATACCTGCAACTTTCCCAGCCTGATTATCTCACCAGCCTTATTGAGCACTCGTGTGTTCCAAGCCCTGGGCCCCATGAGGGAGGAGTGGAGCATTCAAGGAACTCATGTGACACTCATTACTGATCCTCTGCTTCCTGGCTAGGATACTCCATGGAAACCCTCTGTGAACTGAATGTTTAAAATCAGAAAGTTTTGCTTATTTAAAGCAAAGCCCTTTGCATAGAACATCTTTGAGAAAGTATCTGAGATGCTGGCAGATTTTCTTCTGAGAAGAGAATTGGAGGATTTAGTTTTTGAATTAGTTTTAACCTGCTTGAATTTTAAAATTTACCATGAGCAGGTAATCTTTACTTTTAAACTTTTAAATTGTGAATTATAACACATACATAAAAAGCATACACATACATAGGCGATATTATATATCTTCCTGGATGTCATGTAGGCATCATTTGCTTATCAAATACAACATTGCCAGCACCCTAGAAGCTCTTTAATTTGCCCCTTCTTTTTTTTTTTTTTTTTTTTTTTTTAAGACGGAGTCTCCCTCTGTCTCCCAGCATGGAGTGCAGTGGCTTAATCTTGCCTCACTGCAACCTCCAACTCCTGGGTTCAAGCAATTCTCCTGCCTCTGCCTCAGTCTCCCAAGTAGCTGGGACTATAGGCACATGCCACCACACCTGGCTCATTTTTGTATTTTTCATAGAGATGAGGTTTCACCATGTTGGCTAGGCTGGTCTCCATCTCCTGACCTCAAGTAATCCACCTGCCTCGGCCTCCAAAGTGCTGGGAATATAGGCATGAACCACCGTGCCTAGCCTATTTGCCCCTTCTTAGTCATAACTGCCTCCCCACAGCTTTACCCAAGAAATACCCACTCTCCTGACTTTTGTGGTGATCACTGCCCTGCATTTCTCTATTTTTGTCACCTGTTTGCCTTCTTAAGCAACATAGATTTGTTTTACCTGTTGCTGCAACTTGTGGATTCACATAACATGTATCCTTTTGTGTCTGACTTCTTTACTCAAAAATATGTATATATATTTTATTTTATTTTTATTTTTTACTTTTTTATTTTTATTATACTTTAAGTTCTAGGGTACATGTGCATGACGTGCATGTTTGTTACATATGTATGCATGTGCCATGTTGGTGTACTGCACCCATCAACTCGTCAGCACCCATCAACTCGTCATTTACATCAGTTATAACTCTCAATGCCATCCCTCCCCCCTCCCCATAATAGGCTCCAGTATGTGATGTTCCCCTTCCCAAGTCCAAGTGATCTCATTGTTCAATTCCCACCTATGAGTGAGAACATGCAGTGTTTGGTTTTCTGTTCTTTTGAAAGTTTGCTGAGAATGATGGTTTCTAACTACACCCACGTCCCTACAAAGGACACGAACTCATCCTTTTTCATAGCTGCATAGTATTCCATGGTGTATATGTGCCACGATTTGCATTTCTCTGATGGCCAGTGAGGGCAAGCATTTTTTCATGTGTCCGTTGGCTGTATGAATGTCTTCTTTTGAGAAATGTCTGTTCATATCCTTTGCCTACTTTTTCATGGGGTTTTTTGTTTTTTTCTTGTAAATTTGTTTGAGTTCTTTGTAGGGTCTAGATATTAGCCCTTTGTCAGATGAGTAGATTGCAAAAATTTTCTCCCATTCTGTAGGTTGCCTGTTCACTCTGATGGTAGTTTCTCTTGCTGTGCAGAAGCTCTGCAGTGTAATTAGATCCCATTTGTCAATTTTAGCTTTTGTTGCCATTGCTTTTGGTGTTTTAGACATGAAATCCTTACCCATGCCTATGTCCTGAATGGTATTACCTAGGTTTTCTTCTAGGGTTTTTATGGTATTAGGTCTAACATTCAAGTCTCTAATCCATCTTGAATTAATTTTTGTATAAGGAGTAAGGAAAGGATCCAGTTACAGCTTTCTACTTATGGCTAGCCAATTTTCCCAGCACCATTTATTAAATAGGGAATCCTTTCCCTATTTCTTGTTTTTCTCAGGTTTGTCAAAGATCAGATGGCTGTAGATGCATGGTATTATTTCTGAGGGTTCTATTCTGTTCCATTGGTCTATCTCTCTGTTTTGGTATCATTACCATGCTGTTTTGGTTACTGTAGCCTTGTAGTATAGTTTGAAGTCAGGTAGCGTGATGCCTCCAGCTTTGTTCTTTTGACTTAGGATTGTCTTGGCAATGCAGGCTCTTTTTTGGTTCCATATCAACTTTAAAGCAGTTTTTTCCAATTCTGTGAAGAAAGTAATTGGTAACTTGATGGGGATGGCATTGAATCTGTAATTTACCTTGGGCAGTATGACCATTTTCACGATATTGATTCTTCTTAGCCATGAGCGTGGTATGTTCTTCCATTTGTTTGTGTCCTCTTTTATTTCACTGAGCAGTGGTTTGTAGTTCTCCCTGAAGAGGTTCTTTACATCCCTTGTGAGTTGTATTTCTAGGTATTTTATTCTCTTTGAAGCAATTGTGAATGGAAGTTCATTCATGATTTGGCTCTCTGTTTGTCTGTTACCGGTGTATAAGAATGCTTGTGGTTTTTGCACATTAATTTTGTATCCTGAGACTTTGCTGAAGTTGCTTATCAGCTTAAGGAGATTTTGGGCCGAGATAATGGGGTTTTCTAAGTATACAATCATGTCATCTGCAAACAGGGACAATTTGATTTCTTCTTTTCCTAATTGAATACCGTTTATTTCTTTCTCTTGCCTGATTGCCCTAGCCAGAACTTCCAACAATATGTTGAATAGGAGTGGTGAGAGAGGGCATCCCTGTCTTGTGCCAGTTTTCAAAGGGAATGCTTCCAGTTTTTGCCCATTCAGTATGATATTGGCTGTGGGTTTGTCATAAATAGCTCTTATGATTTTGAGATACATTCCATCAATACCGAATTGAGAGATTTTAGCATGAAGGGCTGTTGAATTTTGTCAAAGGCCTTTTCTGCATCTATTGAAATAATCATGTGGTTTTTGTCTTTGGTTCTGTTTATATGCTGCATTATGTTTATTGATTTGTGTAAGTTGAACCAGCCTTGCATCCCAGGGATGAAGCCCACTTGATCATGGTGGATAAGTTTTTTGATGTGCTGTTAGATTCGGTTTGCTAGTATTTTATTGAGGATTTTTGCATTGATGTTCATCAGGGATATTGGTCTAAAATTCTCTTTTTTTGTTGTATCTCTGCCAGGCTTTGGTATCAGGATGATGTTGGCCTGATAAAGTGAGTTAGGGAGGATTCTCTCTTTTTCTATTGATTGGAATAGTTTCAGAAGGAATGGTACCAGCTCCTCCTTGTACCTCTGGTAGAATTCGGCTGTGAATCCATCTGGTCCTGGACTTTTTTTGGTTGGTAGGCTATTAATTATTGCCTCAATTTCAGAGCCTGCTATTGGTCTATTCAGGGATTCAACTTCTTCCTAGTTTAGTCTTGGGAGAGTGTAAGTGTCCAGGAAATTATCCATTTCTTCTAGATTTTCTAGTTTATTTGCGTAGAGGTGTTTATAGTATTCTCTGATGGTAGTTTGTATTTTTGTGGGGTCAGTGGTGATATCGCCTTTATCATTTTTTATTGCGTCTATTTGATTCTTCTCTCTTTTCTTCTTTATTAGTCTTGCTAGTGGTCAATCAATTTTGTTGATCTTTTCAAAAAACCAGCTCCTGGATTCATTGATTTTTTGGAGGGTTTTTTGTGTCTCTATCTCCTTCAGTTCTGCTCTGATCTTAGTTATTTCTTGCCTTCTGCTAGCTTTTGAATGTGTTTGCTCTTGCTTCTCTAGTTCTTTTAGTTGTGATGTTCATTTTAGATCTTTCCAGCTTTCTCTTGTGGGCATTTAGTGCTATAAATTTCCCTCTACATGCTGCTTTAAATGTGTCCCAGAGATTCTGGTATATTGTATATTTGTTCTCATTGGTTTCAAAGAACATCTTTATTTCTGTCTTCATTTCCTTATGTGCCCAGTAGTCATTCAGGAACAGGTTGTTCAGTTTCCATGTAGTTGAGCGGTTTTGATTGAGTTTCTTAGTCCTGAGTTCTAGTTTGATTGCACTGTGGTCTGAGAGACAGTTTGTTATAATTTCTGTTCTTTTACATTTGCTGAGGAGTGTTTTACTTCCAACTATGTGATCAATTTTGGAATAAGTGCAATGTGGTGCTGGGAAGAATGTATATTCTCTTGATTTGGGGTGGAGATTTCTGTAGATGTCTATTAGGTCCGCTTGGTGCAGAGTTGAGTTCAATTCCTGGATATCCTTGTTAACTTTCTGTCTCGTTGATCTGTCTAATGTTGACAGTGGAGTGTTGAAGTCTCTCATTATTATTGTATGGGAGTCTAAGTCTCTTTGTAAGTCTCTAAGGGCTTGCTTTACGAATATGGGTGCTCCTGTATTGGGTGCATATGTATTTACGATAGTTAGCTCTTCCTGTTGAATTGATCCCTTTACCATTATGTGATGCCTTCTTTGTCTCTTTTGATCTTTGATGGTTTAAAGTCTGTTTTTTTTTTTTTTGTTTTTTTTTTGAGACGGAGTCTTGCTCTGTTGCCTGGGCTGGAGTGCACTGGTGCGATCTCAGCTCACTGCAAGCTCTGCCTCCCAGGTTCATGCCATTCTCCTGCCTCAGCCTCCCGAGTAGCTGGGACCACAGGGGCCGCCACCTCACCCGGCTAGTTTTTTTTTTTTTTTTGTATTTTTTAGTAGAGATGGGGTTTCACCGTATTAGCCAGGATGGTCTCGATCTCCTGACCTCATGATCCGCCCGTCTCGGCCTCCCAAAGTGCTGGGATTACAGGCTTGAGCCACCGCGCCCGGCCTAAAGTCTGTTTTATCAGAGACTAGGATTGCAACCCCTGCTTTTTTTGCTCTCCATTTGCTTGGTAGGTCTTCTTCCATCCCTTTATTTTGAGCCTATGTGTGTCTCTGCATGTGAGATGGGTCTCCTGAATACAGCAAACTGATGGGTCTTGACTCTGTATCCAGTTTGCCAGTCTGTATCTTTTAATTGGACCATTTAGTCCATTTACATTTAAGGTTAATATTGTTATGTGTGAACTTGATCCTGTCATTGTGATATTAGCTGGTTATTTTGCTCATTAGTTGATGCAGTTTCTTCCTAGCATCAGTGGTCTTTACCTTATGGCATGTTTTTGCAATGGCTCATACTGGTTGTTCCTTTCCATGTTTAGTGCTTCCTTCAGGGTCTCGTGTAGGGCAGGCCTGGTGGTGACAAAATCTCTAAGCATTTGCTTGTCTGTAAAGGATTTTATTTCTCCTTCACTTATGAAACTTAGTTTGGTTGGATATGAAATTCTGGGTTGAAAATTCTTTTCTTTAAGAATGTTGAATATTGGCCCCCACTCTCTTCTGACTTGGAGAATTT
This sequence comes from Macaca thibetana thibetana, assembly GCF_024542745.1. Lineage (NCBI taxonomy): Eukaryota > Metazoa > Chordata > Mammalia > Primates > Cercopithecidae > Macaca > Macaca thibetana. The sequence continues at coordinate 84,171,606 of NC_065584.1, read as the reverse complement.
CTGTGGAGAGATTTGCTGTTAGTCTGATAGGCTTCCCTTTGTGTGTAACCCAACCTTTCTCTTTGGCTGCCCTTAACATTTTTTCCTTCATTTCAACTTTGGTGAATCTGACAATTATGTGTCTTGGAGTAGCTCTTCTTGAGGAGTATCTTTGTGGTGTTCTCTGTATTTCCTGGATTTGAATGTTGGCCTGCCTTACTAGGTTGGGGAAGTTCTCCTGGATGATATCCTGCCGAGTGTTTTCCAACTTGGTTCCATTTCCCCCCTCACTTTCAGGCAATCTGACGCAGATTTAGTCTTTTCACATAATCCATATTTCTTGGAGGCTTTGTTCATTTCTTTTTCCTCTTTTTTCTCTAGACTTCTCTTCTCGCTCTTTTCATTTGTTTGATCTTCAATCATTGATACTCTTTCTTCCAGTTGATCGTGTCGATTACTGAAGTTTGTGCATTTGTCACGTATTTCTCGTGTCATGGTTTTTATCTCTATCAGTTCGTTTATGGCCTTCTCTGCATTTATTATTCTAGTTATCCATTCTTCCATTCTTTTTTCAAGATTTTTACTTTCTTTGCGCTGGTTACATTGTTCCTCCTTAGCTCTGAGAAGTTTGATCAACTGAAACCTTCTTTCTTGGCTCATCAAAGTCATTCTCTGTCCAGCTTTGATCCGTTGCTGGCGATGAGGTGTGTTCCTTTGGAGGGGGAGATGTGCTCTGATTTTTTGAATTTCCAGCTTTTCTGCCCTGCTTTTTTCCCATCTTTGTGGTTTTATCTGCCGTTGGTCTTTGATGACGGTGACGAACTGATGGGGTTTTGGTGTGGGTGTCCTTTCTGTTTGTCAGTTTTCCTTCTAACAGTCAGGACCCTCAGCTGTAGGTCTGTTGGAGATTGCTTGAGGTCCACTCCAGACCTTGTTTGTCTGGGTATCAGCAACAGAGACTGCAGAAGACAGAATACTGCTGAACAGCGAGTGTTGCTGTCTGATTCTTGCTCTGGAAGCTTTGTCTCAGGGGTGTACCCCACTAAGCGAGGTATGAGGTGTTGGTCTGCACCTAGTGGGGGATGTCTCCCACTTAGGCTACTCAGGGGTCAGGGACCCACTTGAGCAGGCAGTCTGTCCATTCTCAGATCTCAAACTCCATGCTGGGAGATCCACTGCTCTCTTCAAAGCTGCCAGACAGGATCCTTTACCTCTGCTGAGGTTTCTGCTGCTTTTTGTTTAGCTATGCCCTGTCCCCAGAGGTGGAGTCTACAGAGACAGGCAGGCCCCCTTGAGCTGCGGTGGGCTCCACCCAGTTCGAGCTTCCTGGCAGCTTTGTTTACCTACTTAAGCCTCAGCAATGGCGGGCACCCCTCCCCCAGCCTCGCTGCCACCTTGCAGTTAGATCTCAGACTGCTGTGCTAGCAAGGAGGGAGGCTCTGTGGGCGTGGAACCCTCCCATCCAGGTGTGGCATATAATCTCCTGGTGTGCCATTTGCTAAGACCCTTGGTAAAGTGCAGTATTAGGGAGGGAGCTACCCGATTTTCCAGGTGTTGTGTGTCTCAGTTTCCCTTGGCTAGGAAAAGGGATTCCCTTTCCCCTTGTACTTCCCAGGTGAGGCGATGGCTCGCCCTGCTTCAGCTCTCGCTGGTCAGGCTGCACCAGCTGACCAGCACTGATTGTCCGGCACTCCCCAGTGAGATGAACCCGGTACCTCAGTTGAAAATGCAGAAATCACCCGTCCTCTGTGTTGCTCATGCTGGGAGCTGGAGGCTGGAGCTGCTCCTATTCAGCCATCTTGCTCTGGGACCAACAATATATTTTTTTAGATTCCTTTATGTTGTTCAGTGTGACTTCAGTTCATTCATTTTCATTATTGTACAGTATTCCATTATAGAAATGCAACATGATTTGTTTATGCGTTCCACCATTAATAGGCATATAGACTTTGATATGGTTTAGGTATGTGTCCCTGCCCAAATCTCGTGTCGAATTGTAATCTCCATTGTTGGAGGAGGGGGCCTAGTGGAAGGTGATTGGATCATGGGGGTTAGATTTCCCCCTTGCTGTTCTTGTGATAGTCAGTGAGTTCACATGAGATCTGGTTGTTAAAAGCGTGTAGCACCTCCTGCTTTGCTCTGCTCCAGCTGTGTAAGACCTGCCTGCTTCACTTCACCTTCTACCCTAATTGTAAGTTTCCTGAGGCCTTCCAAGCCTTGCTTCCTGTGCAGCCTGTGGAATTGTGAGTCAATTAAACCTTGTTTCTTTATAAATTACCCAGTCTCAGGTAGGGTGTTTTTTTTTTTTTTTTTTTTTTTTTTTTTTTTTTTTTTTTTAGCGAGGGTCTTGCCCTGTCTCCCAGGCTGGAGCATGGTGTGCAATCTCAGCTCACTGCAGCCTTGACCTCCTGGGCTCAAGCAATCATCCCATCTTAGGCTCCTGAGTAGTTGACTACAGGTGCACACCACCACACTTAGCTAATTTTTGTAGAGACAGGATTTCACCATGTTGCCCAGGCTGGTCTCAAACTCCTGAGCTCAAGGGATATGCCCACCTTGGCCTCTCAGAGTACTGGGATTACAGGTGTGAGCTACCGTGCCTGGCCTCAGGTAGTTCTTTATCGCAGTGTGAAAACAAACTAATACAGACTTGTTTCCAGTTTGGAACATTCTAAGCAGGCTTCTGTGAACGTGTGTGTACAGTGTCTTGGTGCACACATGACCTCCCTTCTGTAGGATGCTAGTTCCCTCTACAGAGTCAGAGATCTATATTTTCAACTTCTCCATATAACGCCAAATCATTTCCTGAAGTGATTATGTGTCCAGAATTGGTGGGTTCTTGGTCTCACTGACTTCAAGAATGAAGCCACGGACCCTTGCGGTGAGTGTTACAGTTCTTAAAGATGGTAGTCCAGAGTCTGTTCCTTTAGATGTCCAGGTGTGTCTGGAGCTTCTTCCTTCTGGTAGGTTCGTGGTCTCTGACAAGAGTGAAGCTGCAGACCTTCATGGTGAGTGTTACAGCTTTTAAAGGTGGTGCGTCTGGAGTTGTTCGTTCCTCCCGGTGGGTGGGTTTGTGGTCTCGCTGGCTTCAGGAGTGAAGCTGCAGACCTTCGTGGTGAGTGTTACAGCTCATAAAGGCAGCATGGATCCAAAGAGTGATCAGCAGCAAGATTTATTGCAAAGAGCAAAAGAACAAAGCTTCCACCAGTGTGGAAGGGGACCCGAGACAGTTGCTGCTGGCTGGCTGGGCAGCCTGCTTTTATTCCCTTATCTGACCCCACCCACATCCTGCTGATTGGTCCATTTTACAGAGAGCTGATTGGTCCGTTTTACAGAGAGCTGATTGGTCCATTTTACAGAGAGCTGACTGGTCCATTTTGTCAGAGTGCTGATTAGTGCATTTACAATCCCTGAGATAGACACAGAGTGCTGACTGGTGCATTTACAATCCTCTAGCTAGACATAAAAGTTCTCCAAGTCTCCACTAGGTTAACTAGATACAGAGTAGTGACTGGTGTATTTACAAACCCTGAACTAGACACAGAGTGCTGGTTGGTGTATTTACAAACCCTGAGCTAGACACAGAGTGCTAGACACAAAAGTTCTCCAAGTCCCCACTAGGTCAACCAGACACAGAGCACTGATTGGTGTATTCACAAACCTTGAGCCAGACGCAGAGTGCTGACTGGTGTATCCACAAACTCTGAGCTAGACACAGAGTGCTGATTGGCACATTCACAACCCCCTAGTTAGACACAAGAGTCCTCCAAGTCCCTACTAGACTCAGGAGCCCAGCTGGCTTCACCTAGTGGATCCTGTGCCAGGGCCACAGGTGGAGCTGCCCACCAGTCCCACGCCATGCACCCATACTCCTCAGCCTCTGGGCAGTTGATGAGACCGAGTGCCGTGGAGCAAGGGGCAGGCTGGCACTGCTAGGGGACCCAGTGAACCCACGGCAGCTGCTGGCCCAGCTGCTAAGCCCCTCACTGCCCTGGACCAGCAGTGCCGGCTGGCTGCTCTGAGTGTGGGGCCTGCTGAGCCCGCACCTGCAGGAACTCGCACTGGTCTGTGAGCACTGCATGCAGCCCCAGTTCCCGCCCATGCCTCTCCCTCCACACCTCCCCACAAGCAGAGGGAGCTGGCTCTAGCCTTGGCCAGCCCAGAGAGGGGCTCCCACAGTGCAGTGGTGGGCTAAAGGGCTCCTCAAGTGCTGCCAGAGTGGACACCAAGGCTGAGGAAGCACTGAGAGTGAGGGCTCCTAGTACATTGTTACCTTTCAATTGTACTTACCCTGTATCCAGCAGTGAATGAGAGTTTCCGTTGGTTTTGCTTTTTCAGCTAGAAGTGAAAGGTAACAACGTGCCAGCAGCCGTCACTCACTCTCCACCTCGGTGTTCACTCTGGCCATGTTCAAGGAGCCCTTCAGCCCACTGCTGTGCTGTGGGGTCCCCTCTGGGGCTGGCCGAGGTTGGAGCTGGCTCCTTCTGCTCATGGGGAGGTGTGGAGGGAGAGGTGTGGGCAGGAGCTGGGGCTGCGCATGGCACTCACGGGCCAGTGTGGGTTCCGGGTGGGCATGGGCTCAGCCCTGCACTCACCCAGAACCAGCACAGGCTGGCACCTGCTGGGCTTGATCGGGGGATGAGCTCCCTCTGGGCTGCTGGAATGCCCTGGCTAGGTGCTGCAAAGTCCCATGGAGAGTGCCATTGAGAGGTGAAATTGGCTGGGCTTCTGGGTCAGGTGGGGACCTAGAGAACTTTTCTGTCTAGCTAAAGGTTTGTAAACGCACCAATCAGCACTCTGTGTCTAGTTAAAGGTTTGTAAATGCACCAATCAGCACTCTGTGTCTAGCTAATCTGGTGGGGACTTGGAGAACTTATGTGTCTAGCTAAAGGATTGTAAATGCACCAATCAGCACTCTGTCAAAATGGACCAATCAGCTCTCTGTAAAACAGACCAATCAGCTCTCTGTAAAATGGACCAATCAGGTCTCTATAAAATGGACCCATCAGCAGGATGTGGGTGGGGCCACATAAGGGAATAAAAGCAGGCCACCTGAGCCAGCAGTGGCAACCCACTCGAGTCCCCTTCCATGCTGTGGAAGCTTTGTTCTTTCGCTCCTCACAATAAATCTTGCTGCTGCTCAGTCTTTGGGTCCGTGCCGCTTTTAAGAGCTGAAACTCTCACTGCGAAGGTCTGCAACTTCACTCCTGAGCCCAGCAAGACCACAAACCCACTGGAAGGAATGAACAACTCCAGATGTGCCGCCTTTAAGAGCTGTAACAGTTACTGTGAAGGTCTGCAGCTTCACTCCTGAAGCCAGCAAGACCACAAACCCACTGGGAGGAACGAACAACTCTGGACAGGAGGAACGAACAAGTCCGGACACACCATCTTTGAGAACTGTAACACTCACCTGAGAGTCCACGGCTTCATTCTTGAAGTCAGCAAGACCAAGAACCCACCAATTCCAAACACATTTTGGTGACCACAAAGGGGCTATCACCTATCGCCAAGCGGTGAGATTATCACCAAGTGGTGAGACCATCGCCTATCACCAAGCTGGGAGACTATCACCAAGTGGTGAGTACCATCAGACCCCTTTCACTTCCTGTTCTGTCCTATTTTTCCTTAGAGTTTGGGGGCTAACTACCGGGCACCTGTCGGCCAGTTAAAAGCGACTAGTGCGGCCGCTGGACTAAAGACATGGGTGTCAGGCCTTCTGGGAAAGGGCTCTCTAATAACCCCCAACTCTTCGGAGTTGGGAACGTTGGTTTGCCTGGAAGCAGCTTCTGCTTTTCCTGTACTTCTGGGCTGAGCTGAAGGTCGACAGAGAGGAAAGCCATTCAGCTCTGGGGTCCCAACAAGTTGGTTGACCCTGTGGCCACGAGTGGAATTCTTAAAGGCATGTCGCTCAAGTGAGACTCGCCCATCTGTCCTATCTATCCTGACCCTTGTCCCCTGGGTCCTAATGCCTGCCAGACATACTTCCTCTTGCCTCTCTTCTCCAAGGCTAGTCCCGCTTCTAAAAAACCACTCCCTGTCTCTGGTGCTTTTCTAGTTTCTCCTATAAGAATGATTTCTAGTATAAATTTCAGGACTCTGTTACCTTCTTTAGGCATCTGGGCTCACCAATCAGAAAGATATAATTTTTGCCCAAAGCCCCATGGTAGGGGGGACTATCTGGGATTTTAGGATCCCTCCTCAGACAAACAGGCCTAACAAAAGCTATTCCTGAAACTAGGATATGGGGAATCTCAGAAATTGTATCCTTCCTTTTCATATAAGTGAGGACAAAAGGTGTCACTCTTCCAACCCTGGAGATCTCTTTCCTCCCTCAGGGTATGGCCCTACAATTCATTTTTGGGGCATAACATGGTTATAGGACATGGGTAAGGTCCCAATACTAACAGGAGAATGCTTAGGACTCTAACAGGTTTTTGAGAATGCATCAATAAGGGCCACTAAATCCAATTTTTCTTGGTCCTCCTTGTGGTCTAGGAGGAGAGGCAAGGGTGCAGCACTCTGTGTCTAGCTAATAGGGTGGGGACTTGGACAACTTTTGTATCTAGCTAGAGGATTGTAAACACACCAATCAGCACTCTGTGTCTAGCTAAAGGTTTGTAAATGCACCAATCAGCATTCTGTCAAAACGGACCAATCAGCTCTCTGTAAAACAGACCAATCAGCTCTCTGTAAAATGGACCAATCAGGTCTCTGTAAAATGGACCGATCAGCAGGATGTGGGTGGGGCCAGATAAGGGAATAAAAGCAGGCCACCTGAGCCAGCAGTGGCAACCCACTGGAGTCCCTTTCCACTCTGTGGAAGTTTTGTTCTTTCCCTCTTTGCAATACATTTTGCTGCTGCTCACTCTTTGGGTCCGCGCTGCCTTTAAGAGCTGTAACACTCAACGCAAAGGTCTGCAACTTTCCTCCTGAGGCCAGAGAGACCATGAACGCACCGGAAGTAATGAACAACTCCAGATGCACCGCCTTTAAGAGCTGTTAACAGTTACTGCGAAGATCTGCAACTTCACTCCTGAAGCCAGCAAGACCATGAACCCACCAGGAGGAATGAACAACTCTGAACACACCATCTTTAAGAACTGTAACATTCACCGCAAGGGTCCGCGGCTTCATTCTTGAAGTCAGCGAGAGCAAGAACCCACCAATTCCAGACACAGAAGCAGTTAATTACTGGCATAATTATTTGTTGGTGCCTGGCATCCTCATTTAACTGGGAAGCTGCATGGGTGGGGTTCAGGGCTGAGTCTGTGGTTTACTAGGGTGTCCCCACCTCTACTGCCCAGTGCCTGACACATTGCCAGTGCTCAATGTTTGCTATGCAAAAATCACCCTTGTCTACCGAATGTTGAGTCTCACATTTTAATTTGTGAATAATTTCCCCAGTTTTATAGCTTAGGAGTGTTCATGGATTGCTTTCCTGACCTGAGGTTCATGTTTGAAATTTACCCTAACCAGCCTGACTCTCTGCCACTCTCTGTTGCTGGCCTTGACTGTCTGGAGGAAGGAGGAGGGTAGATTACCTTCATGCTCACTGAGGCATCAGTGATAAGTGAAACTGATTATTTGCCCTAGGCCTGATTCAGCAGGAAGCATCGCAGACACCAACCACCATGCTGCCAGCAGTGGCCCGGGGCCACCGGGGCTGGTTTCATCCCTGTGCTAGGCTTTCTGTGAGGATGAGCAGCACTGGGATAGACCGGAAGGGCATCCTAGCTGAACGGGTAGCTGTGGTCACAGGGTCTACCAGTGGGTAAGTGCTGGATTGCCCATGGGTCCTGACCCCTCACAGGGTCCTTGTGGCTTCCACAAGGACTCAGAGTTTCAAAGCAAGACCCACCTTTATTTGCTGATTTCCAGAACTGGGTAGAGGAAGGACAGTGGGGAGAGGCTGAGGCTGACTTGTGCCCTCCATTTCTGCATCCAGGATCGGCTTTGCCATCGCACGGCGTCTAGCCCAGGACGGGGCCCACGTGGTCATCAGCAGCCGGAAGCAGCAGAACGTGGACCGGGCTGCGGCCCAGCTGCAGAGGGAGGGACTGAGCGTGGCGGGCATCGTGTGCCACGTGGGGAAGGCTGAGGACCGGGAGCGGCTGGTGGCCACAGTGAGGGGGCAGGTGGTGGAAGGACACAGAGAGGGGAAAATGCAGAACCTTTCCTTCACTGCTCAGACCTGGGAGGGGGCCTAGAATGTGTCCTGAGACCATGACTGTGCCCAGGCTGACCTTGCTGCCCAGAAGTTCCCTCGGGAAAGTGGCCTGTTTGTGAGCGGACCCTCACCCCACCCCCAGGCCCTGGGAGAATCATTGTGGAGGAAGAGTCTGAAGGGGTGAGGGAGGTCCCCAGAGTGACCTTCCTCTCTCGGTGCCTGGCCCCAGGAGCCTGCCCTTGGGACACCTAGGTCACTTTCCTTCAGGAGAGTTTGGTTTTCGCAGGAGCCTTGTAACCATTTCTGGCTGAAGCATCTGCTCTGCAAGCTTTGCCTAAAGGCCCTATGATCTGGACTGCCCTGGGAGGGAGAGCCCTCCTTAGGCCATCTCCACACTCACCCAAGTCCTCTCCGCAGGCCCTGGAGCACTGTGGGGGCATCGACTTCCTGGTGTGCTGTGCAGGGGTCAACCCTCTGGTGGGGAGCACTCTGGGGACCAGTGAGCAGATCTGGGACAAGGTGAGAGGCCTGCCCCCGGGAGGCGGCTGAGGTCCCGGTGCCAGCTCTGCACTGGGCTCCAGCATGCCTGTGCCCACCAAGACTCTCTGTTTCCCTCCAGAGGTTATTGGAGAAGCAGGCCCTGGGTGGTAGTCCTGCCTGGCTAGCTGTCTCCCAAAATGTGCCCGGATGCTACTTTCCGGCTTGTTGATTCTTAAATCTGGCCCCTACACTTTCCACTTTCTTTTCTCTTCTCATCCCTTTTGCATTTAATCATTCAGCAGATATTTATTGCTGTGTGCCAGGCACCACCATTCCAGGCTCTAGGGATACAGCTGTGAATGGTTAGTCAGAGTCTCTCTGTAAAAGTCAAGCATTTCTGTGTGTTGCACCCTTTTGTAGAGGAAGATACAGGTCCTGTGTTTTTCTTTGGTGACCTGTGCCTCTTGCGGAGACGCACTCTCTCCTGGAAGGGGGCTCCTCATTGAGTCTACAAGAACTTGCTGTCAGGACCAGATCCAGCCATCAGCATTCCAGGGGATTAGACATCCCAGCCTGCTGCCAGTCCATTTAAGGATTCTGCCACCTGGTCCACAAGGGACTGGGAGAGACCTTGTAAAATGCCTTGAAGCCCATCTTGGGCCTAATTGTTCCCCAATGACTTATGTTCCTTTCACTCTCATGTTTTGTTCCCTGTTCTCTCTGTCAGAATGCATGGTGATGAATCTCATTCTTTCTGCCATTGTGAGCATTCCCCACTCTGCCCTAAGCACTGGGTCAAAGTGTTTCCTGCCTTCTGGCCTTAGTGTGTTCTGCCTTCCTTAGCTCCTGCACTCTCATTTGCCAACATCATCTTCAGGCTGGCCCCTCCCTTCTATCTGCCCTTGGCTGGGTGCCCTTGGCTACATCCTCAGAGATGATCTGAAATTTGAGCTCCCTGCAGCCCCTGCTGAGCTGCTTCCCCAGGCTCTTTAGCTATATTCTTAATGCCTCCAAAGGATCATTTGTGAGTTTATAGCTGGGATTTTATTGCTGACAGTCTCCTAACCCTCCTGAATCATTTTCCTGTTTAGTGTCTCAGTTCACAGGATCATGACTCTTTTTCTCGAAACTGTTTGCAGTCTTCCCTCCTGAAGCTGAGGGCAGATGCCAACGATCTGACCTTACTTTCTCGGATTCTCCCCTGTTCTCCAAGGACTTGGCCTTCAGTGAGCGATTCTGTACCACTGGACAGAAATCATTGATGACTCATCCCCGATCACATCTGCCATCACCTCGGAGGTGAAATTGTCACAAAATGAGTTTAGAATTTACCAGATGCTCTGCTTTCAACTAAATGCAGTTTTCAGTAGGTGTCCTGTAAGGAGAATTCCCTACCATTCATCTTATTTTTGAGCCAGTTTTGAGGCCATCTCCAGGTAGACCCCCCCTTCTCTCTAGCAGGTTTCACCATTAGGGAAACCTCTAATCTTTTAAACCACCAAAACCACATCACCTCCATCCTTCTCCTTACCCAGTGACTCCAGCGTGCACCCTCTTTCAGGCTCATGGGTAGTTCTCTGCTCAGGACTACTTGGCACACAGAGCTACTCTCTCCTACTTTCTAATGGGGCAGTTTTCTTCATCAAGGGAGGGAGTCTCACCTTTTCTTTGGCATAGGTTTTGTTCCTGAGTCTAGGAGGGGCCTTACCTCAGCCCATCACTCAGCCTGATGCACATGGAGTTTTGGACAGATATCCTGTGGGCTGGTTGGGGTCTATTTTGTCCAGAAAACCCTTACAGCTAGCCTAATCCTCAATTCCTTCTTATTAGGGACCTCAGGGAGGTACCCTCTTCTGACATCTGGGTCACTTCTTGCAGTCATGGGGGGTCATCCCCCACACTGGTAACGTGTCGTCAAATGGGTCACAGCAACATTCAGCTTAAGTATTTCCCCCGCCCACATCCAAGGGATTGAGTGGGCATGAGATCAGGGAGTGGAAAAAACATTGAACAGTCCTGGTCAGTTGCAGGTGTGCAGTCTCATTCCCTAGAGACGCAGGATGCAGATGACCTGAATCAGGATAGATCCCTGCAGGAGGGGTTCCTGGTGCCATGTCAGTCCCACCTGGTGCTCTGCCTTAGCTCCCAGGCTCTGCCTCTGCATCTTTCCTTGCCACTTCCTCTCTCACTTCTCCCCTGTTCCCAGACCCACCAGACAGATCCTCCAGAGTGTCAGGACCTGTGTGGCTTAGCCTGGATTCAGACTTTAGTCACAAGCAGGATCAGCATAGACATCTAGCTCCCAGAATGGCAATTCTGTTTTGTCTCCCTGTTTGTATTGGCTGCAGGAAAGCTCAGAGCCAAGTCTGCGACAATCTGGTGTGTGTAGGCCTTCACAGCCTGCGTTTTGGTAACCAAATAATAGAGTAAATGCTCAGTCCTTATCACATGCTGTGAACTGTAGGTACCAACCTCACTCTTGCTTTTTCTTATTTTTCTGCACTGATTTTTCCTTTTCTCCATTTCTTCACACATTGTACCTATTTGATTTGTTTTATGCTGTTGCATTGTGAGTATGCCTTAAATTCTATGGGGACAAGGTGAGAGCACAAGCAAATGAAAGCTCAGAGAGACAAAAAAGACTGTTCCAGAAATCTCCCTTGCTTCTAGCACCTGCTTCCGCTCCATCAGACTGTCTTCAGTCTTTCTCCAGAGGCCTCTGCTTACAGTTTGTTGTTGCTGTTTTTTTTAAGAGACAGGATCTCACTCTGCCACCCAGGCTGGAGTGCAATAGCATGATCATGGCGCACTGCAGCTTCAAACTCCTGGGCTTAAGGGATCCTCCCGCCTCAGCCTCCTGAGTAGCTAGGATTACAGGTGTGCACCACCACACCAGGCCAATTATTTAAAAAATTTCTTGTAGAGACAGGGTCTCACTATGTTGCTCAGGCTGGTCTTGAACTTTTGACCTTGAGTAATCCTCCCACCTTGGTCTCCTAAAGTGCTGAGATTACAGACATGACCCACTGCCCCCAGTCCCCATTTTCTTTGAAAGGCCTGAACATTTCATTCCTCGTGTCAGTCCTGAACAATTCACGTTTTCAGGGCTCTGCTCACAGGCCTGTGACTTAGCCTGCCTGCCTATGAAACCATTAGCAAATTGGAAATACCTCTTGCACTAGTCAGAAGGGGGATTAGTTTCTCTTACCTGCCCACAAATTGGGTCTGCTGCACAAATTACAGGGCTCCAAGCGTCTTATGAGATCAGGACCTGGGTTGACCATGTCTCTGCCCTCATCCATGCTTTGCTCTGATTTCAGATCCTAAATGTGAATGTGAAGTCCCCAGCCTTGCTGCTGAGCCAGTTGCTGCCCTACATGGAGAAGAGGTACTGCAGGGTGGAGGTGGGGACCAGTGGGAGTTGGGGACCTGAGTTGGGCACCAAAGTAGAGTCAGTAGCACAGCCGGTAGTGGGTGGAGGACAGAAGAGGTGTCTCTGGGATCTCCACATCCCTTATCTTGTCCTGCCTCACCTTCTGTGTGGCTGCCATTCCCAATTCCAGTGGCTGCAGGATGAGAGCAGTATTCCAGGGGCCCAGGCATAGTCTCCTTGGCCTTGACATCAGCAGGTTTGGTACAAGGCTATGCTTTAGTTCCTTGACCTTGTTGGCTGGTCATTGTTACCTTACCTGCTCTCTGTTCTTACCAACTTAAAACCAATGACAGGGTTAGCCCCATTCCTCTCCATAGGAAAAAGCCTTCCTCATGCCCGCGCTTGGTCTCCAGGGACCCTGCCTGTGTTCTAGGTCCTGCAGATCTGACTGTACTCCTCACAGACACACCCTTAGGAACTGGCCGGGGCTGTCTTCAGTAGAAGGAAAGTTCCTGACCGTCACTTCAGGTCTCCCTTACCCCATCTGCTCCTTAGAGGTTGCCCATGGATAGGCACTCACCATCAGCCTTGGGTGCCTGTTCACCAAATCCACCCTGCGCTCTCCTTCAAGCACCCGGCAAGAGAGGAAGCAGAGTATAAGGGTTCTGAGCATGGACATTGTATTTATGAGAAATAGGGATGGAATCCCAGCTCTGCCATGTATTGGCTGGTACTAAACCTCTCTGAGTCTCAGTTTCTTGAACTCTGAGATGGGGATAGTAATAGGGCCTGTGTTGCTTCTGTGAGGGTTACATCATTTAGTGACCGCCTGATGGTATCACCATCAGTGGTAAGCTCTTAGCTTCAGCTTCTCTTGTGTTTGTCTCATCTCAGGAAGGGTGCTGTCACCCTGGTCTCTTCCGTTGCAGCTTATTTTCCAAGAATGGTAAGTGCTTGGTCCTTGTGCTCCTCAGTGGTGTAGGGTGAAGGGCAACTTTGTCCTCTTCCTCAGAGCCTTACAGAGAAAATGCCTGAGACAGACCCCCACCATCCTCCTGCTGCCCTGGGCTGAGCTTGTCTCCATGTGGGTGGGACGGCTGCTGCGCCTGTGAGATCCCTGTAGGTGAGATATCCAACCAATGCTTTCCCCCACTCTCCCATATCCTAATCACTCTTTCAATTCCCCTCCCAGGAGCTGGGTGTCTACAATGTCAGCAAGACAGCGCTGCTGGCTCTCACTAGAACACTGGCATTGGAGCTGGCCCCCAAGGACATCCGGGTAAACTGCCTGGTTCCAGGAGTAATCAAGACTGACTTCAGCAAAGTGGTGAGGATTGGGTGTGTCCTCCATCTCCCAGTCTGGCTAAGTGGGAACCCTGCCCAGTGACTAAGGGATAAAGGGGTGACTGAATCCTTAGGTCAGCATGCTTATGACTGAGGTCTTCATTGTTCTCTGAACTCAGCCATGGTGCAGTCCATCCATCCTGAGAAGATGCTCCTTCTTTTGAGAAGGGCAAACCTGCCCTAGGTGCTCTGCCTGGTGGCCTTCCCGGGGCCCTGCCCATCTCCTTGTTTTAGTAGCACTGACTCTTTCATTTCTTCCGTTTCCCCAGTTACATGGGAATGAATCTCTCCTCAAGTACCTCAGGGAGTATCTTCAGATGCAGAGGCAAGTGGGATTTGGAGATTTGGTGGTCTGTGTGTGGCTGGGCAGGAGCAGTTGAGTCTATTGCAAGAGCAGACCCCTCTCTGTCATCTGACAATTCTTTTTTGCTGAAATCTGGAGTCCACATGGCCCTGGAGGGTGCAATTAGCCCTGTTGCGTCCACCTTGTTCCCCATAGAGCCCACTCCCACCTATCGTCCGTGAGCCCCAGAGCAGCAGAATCAGAGTACAAGATGCTTAACACTGTGTCTTCCTTCCATCCAGGATTGGGGAGCCAGAGGACTGTGCAGGAATCGTGTCCTTCCTGTGCTCTCCAGATGCCAGCTACATCACCGGGGAGAACATCGCAGTGGCAGGCTTCTCCTCTCGGCTCTGAGGGGAGTGGGGGTGGCTGTGCAGCTGCGGTCCCAGGCCCAGGAGCCTGAGGGGGTGTCTAGGTGATTCTTTGGATCTGGAGACAGGGTCTGCCATTCTGCCAGACTAGAAATTTGGGGACTTACTCATGCTAGGCTCGAGGGAGAAGAAAAACCCTTCAGTATTCTCCTTAGGACTTATCTGCATGACTGTTGTAGATTTGGCTGATCCAATCAACATGTGGGGTTCTCGGTGTGGGGCTGGGGAGCTGAAGGATTTTATGGAGCTGTTGCTTTGGAGGAACCTTAAGGGAAAGGAGTAGAAGCTCAGGCCTCTGAAGGATCTCAGCTCCTCCTCTCTGTAATTTGTGCTTTAAGCATTTTTTTTTTCCCCTAAAATAAACTCAAATTTATCCTCAAGTCTGGAAGCGTCTGTCAAGGGTAGAGCCCAGGGCAGCATGGTGGGAAGAGGCCTCTACCGCCAGCTGCCCTGAGCTTGTTGCAGACACACGGAGGTGGGAGTGAGTGTGCTGCCTTGCAGAAGGCTTTGTGTGTGCTCCATTATCTGATCTGGGCCTACTGGGGGCTCAGCAAGGTGGTGGTGGGTGACGGTGGAAAGATTCTGGGGTTCTCCCAGGGGTCCTCCAGGCTGGTACTTCTTAACATTTTCTGGGCCACACAGGCCTTTGAGAACCTAGAGAAAACAGTTATACCAAATCTTGTACATAGTTCCAGTTAGAAGAGAGAGTCAGAGCTGAAGTTCCTCTTGGGGTGAACACACGACTGTCTTGGAAAGGGCTCTGTGTATTGTCCTGAGTCATATTTGGGGGCACTACCCTCTGTGCATGCATACCCAAGCTCAGCCCAGTGGAGGGGGAACAGTGGTCCTCAGGTTTTCTGTGGCCCTGAGCACCCCTCTTGTGACCCATAAGTGTTGTCCTGAACCAGTCCAGAGGGAGGAACTGAGACAAGGCTTCCAAGCTGACCCCCAGCATTGGTCTCATGGAAGTCCTTCAACAACGCCTCCTCTCCACGCCACCCGGGGACGGGTCCTTATGGAGTGAATAGTTCAATTACAAAAGCATTTGTGCATCTTACTACAAGCTATGCATTGTGCCAGGCACCCTGGAGAACACGGACATAAATAAGACCAAACCTCCCTCCAGGTCTTTCAGTGTGGTGGGAAGACAGAAGGCAGAACACTCATCAGAAAGTGAGGCAGAACATGTTTATTCATTTGATGCATTTATTGACTACCACTCTGTGCCAGTCACTGTTCTAGGAGCTTAGGGTATAGCAATGAACGAAACAAAATTTGCTGCCCTATGAGCTCACATGCTAGTCAGGAGAGACTGTAATAAATAACAAACATATTATATGTAGTGTTAGTAAGTACAGAATAAAAAAGATAAGGAGTAGAGCAGAGGAGTTGAGGGTGTGGGGGTGGTGGGCAAGTCAGGGTAGGCACATCATATGCAAAGCATCACAGAACCACAGAGGACCATGGCTTCCAGTGAGGTTGGTGGAGGTGCCATCAGAGCTGAGACCTACTCATTAAACATAAGAACAAATTGGGTTGCAGGAATGCTGTCTTTCAGTGGGAAGACCAGGATCTGAACAGGTGGCACGGTTAATGGTGAAGGGATAAATGCACCTCTGGGATCCTCAAGACATGGGAAGAAATATTATAGTAATGGACAAGACCAGGGTCTGGATGTGTTTTTGGCCCTCCAGATCCACTCCCCACCCTTCTCTGCCTGGCGTGGTGCCGGGCTGACCTCTACACTGCATCATGGAGGCTCCCTTGCTTTCAGGCTTTCACTCAGGGGTAGAACTGGGGAGGTCACATGTTTCCCTGGCCCCCTTCCTGAAGGCAGTGGCTGTGTCCACCAAGGACTATAGCTCCTGTGAGGCCACTGACACCCCCTCAACCACCAACTGGCTCCCCAATTGGGCCCTTCATGCTGGGAATCACTGTTGCTGGTTCCTGGTGCTTCACTACCCTTTGCTGGTCACTTTAATCTTGCCCACTTATTATTCCTTCATTTCATTCTCTTTAATTACTCCTTTGAATGTGGCCTGACAGGGGAGCCACAGCCAGGTCAGAGTGGGGCAACCCTGATAGGTTTAACTATTGAAATCTTTCTAACCACCCCCAGCCAGGCTGCTCTGGCCTCTTCCTTGGGTTCCTCCAGGCATTTCTATGACTCAGCAGCCAAAGGGTGAAAGGGTGACATGGCAGACTTGCCTCCTTTGTGGCCCAGGCCCTGCAGTAGATAAAAGACAAATACAAGAAGATCTCTGGAGGTGCCAGGGACCTGCCTGAGACCCCCCGGGCATCACCTCCCTCCTTCTGGCCTTCTGCAGCCAGGTTCCCACTCCTTTCCAGGAACTCCATGGAAAGGAAGAGGAATACAGTCACTTGGAGGTGAGCAGTCATTTCTCACTGGTTCAGAGACCACTTTTTACAGCTCCTCAATGTCCCTACTTCCAAAACTATTTTGGATGTTGAGCAGGGAGGGTCTTCTGGCTGAACAGTGCCTGGCCCTGCCTACTGCTCCTTCTCTTCCCACTGTCTAAGTTGTTTCCTCCCTCCTTCCTCATGGAATTGGGCCACCTGCAGCTCCTGAGCTGGGCCTCTCTAAAACCAGCTCTCCCTGCCTGGACATCTGTGCTATATCCAGGCTGCCCACCCTGGAAGGTGGGTACTACCATGCGTCAGCCTCAGGTCAC
The DNA here is from genome assembly GCF_024542745.1 of Macaca thibetana thibetana. Classification (NCBI taxonomy): domain Eukaryota; kingdom Metazoa; phylum Chordata; class Mammalia; order Primates; family Cercopithecidae; genus Macaca; species Macaca thibetana. Next base: position 84,154,853 of record NC_065584.1, on the reverse strand, counting down.
CCACCTCCATGGGCTGCTGAAGGAATGCATTCTTATGGAAGCACACCCCTCAGCCTGGGTTCTCCAGAAAGCAGAGCCAGGTGTCAATGCTTCTGTGGCTTCTAGAGGAAGACAGGAAGAGCCAGAATTCAAATGAGGTCTCCATTCTCCAGCCCTCCATGATCCTTGCTGGTGGCATCATCACTGCTTGGAGTAAGTCCCCTGGTGGAGTCGTTGCCCGAAACCTGCCCTGACTGGGAAGTAAGATTGGGAGCCTCAGTTTCTGAGAAATGGGGGTCCCCCAAAATCCTTCCTGACTTCAAGGTGTGTGATTCTCATCTAATATTTGGTTCACAGCCCTCTCTCATGCAGCAATTGGGTGTGAATCCCTCCTATGGCAGTGTGTGGTGGGCATCCCAGGGTCCCAGGGGAGATTTGAACCAGTTACTGGGCTAGGTGCAACTTAGATTCAGGGCCAAACAGAAGAGTGTCTGAGTTACCCAGAGCCCCATACAGGTTCTAGTGGGTGAATTTATAGTGGAATCAGGCAACATAGACACAGGGTTTTTCTAGCCAAACTCAGCAACTCTGGAGTGAGGATGAAGGAAAATGGATAACGAGGTCTTCCTGGGTTTGGGACATGTCCAGGCCACAGTTCAGTGCCAGGATGTCACCTGAAGTGGCCCAATGGAGGGATCCCAGTGTGGGGGATGGTGGGGATCCAACTTCTCCAGTGACCCAAAAGCATAAGGTCTCAGCACTGAGGCTTCAGTCAGTGTGGGGAAGGTTCTACGGCCTGGATGAGCTGGGGAGACACAGCAAGGTGTAGTAGGAGATGCAGCAAGGAATGGAAGGCTGAATTCTCCAGGCGAGAAGCCCAGGCCCAGAGAAGTGACTCACTCAAAGGTTCTGTAGCTCTGGAACAGCTAAGGCAGTGAACATGGCCCTGCCACTCTCGCTTCAGCACCGTGACCTTCTCCTTCACCTTCAGGGGCTGAGTGCAGACAAAGTAACCATGTAAGATGGGACAATGTCCTGTAGGCTTGCAGGAGAGACACCAAGAGTGGAGAGATTGGCTGCAGAGAGGCTGGTGGAACTGCAGTTCGAAAGCAGGACAGGGGACTGATCTCTGTCCTCCCTGCAATGAGAGTAGGGAAAGCTTTGACTTCCTAGGTAAGAGCAGAGAGACGTCACCGAGACAGAAAGCCCCATTTCTCTACACAGTGGGGAGAAGAGGACTTTGCACATAGCCGAGCAATGCTCAAAGGGGGTATTTGGAGTCCTGGTGACATGTGTGTTTGTGTGTATGCAAGTGTGTGTGTGTCGTGTGTGTGTGATACAGTAGGACTGACCTTAGCAAGGGGAAGGGGTTGGAGAAAGTGTGGGTAAGGATGTGGGAGGTGTGGAGGGGATTTGCCCTTGACTTAGGGCGCTTGCCTCTTCCTCTGTTGAAATACCCATCCTGGGTCCAAGCTGAGCCAAGCCTTGTGGAGTGAGGAGTGGGGAACAGAGAGAAGGGAAGGCCTTTGTGCTCTGACTCAGCTCATCCACCCTGCCATGCTCCTTGGCTGCCTCACAGCCCCCTAAGTGGACAGAGTGCAGTGTCTAGTGGCCTAACTGGGTAGGGTGAGGACAAGGGCTGGGACTGATTGAGTCTCCCATCTCCTTCTCCCATAGTCTTTCTCAGTCCATGTTTCCAGCACAGGGGCTACTGGTTGTGGATAACCATGCACATGTGCTTTCTTGAGATAAATCACCTCAGTATGTATTTGGTTTCCAGTAGCCTTGGGTGATACTGAGACTATTACCTGGGCTAATCAATGAGAAACGAAAAACAAAACAACAGCCAGAGGGTTTCTGTTGGCTTGGAAGTGTCTGGGAGCTGGGAAGGAGGAGGAAATGGAACCCTGGAAGTGATGAAAGGCAGTGAGTGGGACTGAGTTTATAGCTCTTCAGGTGTGGGCAGAGCACCTCAGGATGGGTCAGACTCTGGGGGCTGGAGTTGGAATAGCAGACTCTCCACTTTGGGAGCACTTTGTTGCCTACTTGTACATTTCAGGTTAATTCCCTTATCTCTGATCCCTTAAGAGAAAAGAGAAAAAGTCCTATGGCTATGGGGGAATTCTAGAGTGTGCAGGGGTGGCCACAGATAAGCATTCTGGTAAACTAGGGTAATAGCATTCCAGCCCGTGGGTTCTCTGTCTGGTGACTCCCCAGGCAACCCATGCTTGTCTGGATGTTATCCTCACACCCTGGAATAAAAAGTGGTGCAAGCTTCAGCCACTGTTTTTGCTTTTTCCGGACTACTGTGTGGTTGGGGGAGATCCTCTTGTCCACTGTAATGTAGCACTCACCTTGGCACTGCGTATCTCCAGCTGTCCCTGCCAATGTTCTGCTTGTGAGGCTGGGCTTATCCAGCAGGAGGGAGGTCAGGGCAGTGCCAGGGTGAGGAACCCAGTGCTAAATTATAACAGAAGGGGTGGTCCCAGGGTGGCTTGAGACAGTATGGCTGTGCTGAAGAGTAGAACGTGAGGTTTTTATGGAGGCTTGGTTCTGTGGAGTCAGGTGAGGACAGAAATGGGTGCATGCCTGAGGCAGTGTTTATTTACTGTTGACTTCAGCAGCAAACATCCTGGATTAGATTTTGCCGAGAAGAGGAGTTGTCCTTCCAAAGTAAATGGTCCCTTTGGTCAATTGTATAGTGAGGGTAAGCACTGGCTGATTGACAAAGTAAAGGAGTGACAGGAGTAGGATGGAAATGGAAGGACTGGTCACAGGTCAAGGTTCAGAATGAAGGCCACAAGCCACAATATGCCTCATGCCTCCTCATGTGTAGGGCTGGGAGAGTGTCGAGGCAGGTGGAGGAACCTGAAGGAGCAGTGCAGGCCATGACTGTTTTGTGTGCACTGGATGGCTGGACTCAAGTTTAAAGTTTCTGTCCCTTTAGCCCTTGAAGGCTAAAAGATGCTGTCCTCTATACAGGCAGCATTCTTATGAATCCTAGTGAGTGAAATGACTCCCCTTGCTGATCATTTTATCTGTAACTTTTGATGTTTTTTAATTGCTACTCACTCCAGAGAAGTTAATTTGTGGATATACACACACAGCTTGCAAGAGGCAAAGTTGGGATTTGAATCTGAGTCTTTTTCTTAACCATCCTCCATGACAAAATGATGGTCAAGGCTCTATGAGCCCAGTTCTCTCCTCTGGCTATTCTGTCATGTTCTGTGTCTCTTGAAAGCAGAGCCCGAGGCTTTCAATATTTGGACAAGATATGGGAGGGAGCAGGAGTGATGGAGGGAGTGGTGAGAGAGTTAGGGAGGCAGGAAAGCCATTACAGGGGTGCATCATGGAGGGAGCCCCCACATGTCCTTCCCCCTAGGACCTCTTATAAGAGTGTGGAATGCCTCTGGAAGTGTAGGATGGCAGATGGAGTATTCATTCATGGGTTCTTATCTCCCACCTATCAAGGGTTGCCCCAGGGTTGTCAGCTCCTTCACAGTTCCCCCAATCGAAGAGGAAGATGCATCCACCGTGCAATGAGGTGACACCCACAGGAAATGGCCCACGCCAGCCATGTCTGAAATCAGGATAAGGGCAAGAGGGTGTGAGTCAGGGAACTCAATACATCTGCTACAAGGTCTCTAGAAAGTAATAGTCCATGGGCTCAAATATATTTAAAAACAAAACACTTAATCCATTGCTCCTGTGAGACTCCAGGGAGAAACAGAATCTTTCCTATGCACAAAATGACAATTAGTCCACTTCCCCCAAGGGGTAGAGTTTAGAAATTTTCACTGGAGGCTTTCAAGCTGCCCAGTCTCAAATCTCTCATTAATGGTTTGAGCAGTGCCTGTGGCTGTCTCTTGGGGTTACGGAAAGAAACCAGAGAATTAAAAGGAAGGGAAGACAGGAAAGGAGGATCAGAGAGAAAACCCTTAATTAACTACACAGTAAAAAGAGCTTGGGGGGTCTTTCAAAACCAGTGTTCTATTTGTTGCAAAATAGAATTATTTAAATTCAACAGTTAATACTATAAAGCTTACATGCAGATGTTAAAACTCCCTTTACTTTTCCCTAAGTAAATAACAGGACAGTTTTACAATGTGAGGACTTGAGAAGTGGAGGAATACAGGGCCTTCTCTTGTCCCATTTCAGGTAATTTGGTTTCTGGAGACAATTGACAAAGGATGTTCATGCTAATGGTGGGTCCATGGTGACCTGAAGCACCCCAAGTATGGATTTGATGTCTGGAAACCTCAGCAATAACCCCGGTCAGAGCACCAGGCAGTTTGGGTCTCGAATGTTCTGGGTCAGATTTTACCAGAAAAATGAACTGTCCTTCCATCTAAAGCAAATGGTTCCCTGGGCCATTTCAGTAAACTGAACAGCTTACTGAAAGCACAGTCAGCCCATATCTGAAGGGGTTTTTTTTTTTTTTTTTTAATTATACTTTAAGTTCTAGGGTACATGTGCATAACGTGCAAGTTTGTTACATATGTATACTTGTGCCATGTTGGTGTGCTGCACCCATCAACTCGTCAGCACCCATCAACTTGTCATTTACATCAGGTATAACTCCCAATGCAATCCCTCCCCCGCCTCCCCATGATAGGCCCTGGTGTGTGATGTTCCCCTTCCAGAGTCCAAGTGATCTCATTGTTCAGTTCCTACCTATGAGTGAGAACATGCGATGTTTGGTTTTCTGTTCTTGCGATAGTTTGCTGAGAATGATGGTTTCCAGCTGCATCCATGTCCCTACAAAGGACACAAAATCATCCTTTTTTATGGCTGCACAGTATTCCATGGTATATATGTGCCACATTTTCTTAATCCAGTCTGTCACTGATGAACTTTTGCGTTGATTCCAAGTCTTTGCTATTGTGAATAGTGCCGCAATAAACATAAGTGTGCATGTGTCTTTATAGCAGCATGATTTATAATCCTTTGGGTATATACCCAGTAATGGGATGGCTGGGTCATATGGTACTTCTAGTTCTAGATCCTTGAGGAATTGCCATACTGTTTTCCATAATGGTTGAACTAGTTTACAATCCCACCAACAGTGTAAAAGTGTTCCTATTTCTCCACATCCTCTCCAGCACCTGTTGTTTCCTGACTTTTTAATGATTGCCATTCTAACTAGTGTGAGATGGTATCTCATTGTGGTTTTGATTTGCGTTTCTCTGATGGCCAGTGATGATGAGCATTTTTTCATGTGTCTGTTGGCTGTATGAATGTCTTTTTTTGAGAAATGTCTGTTCATATCCTTTGCCCACTTTTTGATGGGGTTGTTTGTTTTTTTCTTGTAAATTCGTTTGAGTTCTTTGTAGGGTCTGGATATTAGCCCTTTGTCAGATGAGTAGATTGCAAAAATTTTCTCCCATTCTGTAGGTTGCCTGTTCACTCTGATGGTAGTTTCTTTTGCTGTGCAGAAGCTCTTTAGTTTAATTAGATCCCATTTGTCAATTTTGGCTTTTGTTGCCATTGCTTTTGGTGTTTTAGACATGAAGTCCTTGCCCATGTCTATGTCCTGAATGGTATTACCTAGGTTTTCTTCTAGGGTTTTTATGGTATTAGGTCTAACATTCAAGTCTCTAATCCATCTTGAATTAATTTTCGTATAAGGAGTAAGGAAAGGATCCAGTTTCAGCTTTCTACTTATGGCTAGCCAATTTTCCCAGCACCATTTATTAAATAGGGAATCCTTTCCCCATTTCTTGTTTTTCTCAGGTTTGTCAAAGATCAGATGGTTGTAGATGCATGGTATTATTTCTGAGGGTTCTGTTCTGTTCCATTGGTCTATATCTCTGTTTTGGTACCAGTACCATGCTGTTTTTGGTTACTGTAGCCTTGTAGTATAGTTTGAAGTCAGGTAGCATGATGCCTCCAGCTTTGTTCTTTTGACTTAGGATTGTCTTGGCAATGCAGGCTCTTTTTTGGTTCCATATGAACTTTAAAGCAGTTTTTTCCAATTCTGTGAAGAAACTCATTGGTAGCTTGATGGGATGGCATTGAATGTGTAAATTACCTTGGGCAGTATGGCCATTTTCACAATATTGATTCTTCCTATCCATGAGCATGGTATGTTCTTCCATTTGTTTGTGTCCTCTTTTATTGGGTTCTTTTTAACAGGAAAGAGATGAAAGTATGGGAAGCCAAGGAAAAGAAACCATCACTTTCTATCTTAGCCTGTTCTTGTTGCTATCACAAAATACCGCAGACTTGGTAATTTTTTTTTTTTTTTTTGCTGCTGTTGTTGCCCAGGCTGGGGTGCAGTGGCATGATCTCAGCTCGCCGCAACCTCTGCCTCCCAGGTTCAAGTGATTCTCCTTCCTCAGCCTCCAGAGTAGCTGGGATTATAGGCATGCGCCACCATGCCCAGCTAATTTTGTATTTTAGTAGAGACGGGCTTTCTCCATGTTGGTCAGATTGGTCTCGACCTCCTGACTTCGGGTGATCTGCCTCCCTTGGCATCCCAAAGTGTTGGGATTACAGGCATGAGCCACCATGCCTGGCTGCAGACTGGGTAATTTATAAAGAGCAGACATTTATTTCTCACAGTTCTGGAGCATGAGAAGTCCAAGATCAACATGCCAGCATTCTGTGTCTGGTGAGGGCTGCTCTCTGCCTCTAAGATGGCACCCCATTGCTGTGCCCTCACATGCTGGAAGAGCAGAAGAGCATGAACCCACTCCCTTATGCCCTTTTATAAGGGCCCTAATCCCACCCATCAGGGCTCTGGACTCATGACTTTGTCATCTCCTAAACATCCCACCTCTTAATACTATCACACTAGCCATTAAGTTTTAGCTATCAATTTTAGGGGCTACATTCAGATCATAGGACCCTCCAACCCCCAACTACAAAACAGTCTACATCAGAGAGAGCCATTTCCAGAATCCTCCTCTAACTCCTTTCTTCTCTTCCCCATTGTCCTGAAGTTTATCAGCTAACTTCCTGCCAAACCTTTGAGGGAGGCTTGGTTCTATTCCTGCCTTGCTTCACTTGTTGGGGTTAAGCATTGACACAGCTGTGGGGAGGTGTAACTGCTTGAGGATTCACCTGATGTAAGCCTGCATGCCTGCCATAAAGGCTGTGTTTTTCCTGCCAAATCTGCTGGTTTTCCTCCAGTGCACCTGGTCTCTAACCTTTTCAAGAAGAGGTTGAAACCTGCCCATCATCTGCCTTGGGAGCAGCCACACCCCAGAGTTAAGGAAGAGAGAACTGGAAAAGATAATACAAAAGTCTAGTTTACCTGCACCTTTCCTCTCCCCTTGCCATTTTATAGACAAGGAAACTGATGGCCACAGAGGGGCCAGGGACTTGACAGTGTGGAGGGCTGGTGGGAGAAATTATCCAGAAATCAGATTCCTTAATTCCCAGTGTGGGCTTGTCCATGAGAAAGCCCCATGCCAGGTTCCCCTGCTTTCTTGGTCTCATGCATTGATGATACTTTAAGAAGTTCTTCCCCCTGCTGCTCCCCCCTGACCTCCCCAGAGCAGGAACTTCTGGATTTGAATAGGAATAGTTCTTGAAGATGGGATGGCCAAGCTGACATTAACCTCTGCCAGCCCACCGATAAGTCCAAATGATTTCACTGTCATACCTATGGGTGGTCGGAGAGCCTGACTGATCCCCACTGCGTCCCAGCCAACAGCAGGCCCATCCTCAAAGCTCCTGCCCACTGGAGTTTTAGAATATCTTCTATTAAAGGACTTTGGTGTCTCAAAAAGTTGCTGAAGTGATCCTTACTTGGTATTCAATCAATAATTTAAAAAAAATCAGGTCAATTTCTGTACCACTCAGGCAGTATAGTAAAAGTAAAGAATTGAATTAACATCTGTACTCCTTTGATTGAAAGGCACTGAAAAAGAGAAAAGCAACCCTGGCAGCCAGGCCTTAGTGTTAATAGGAGCTGGCCTGGCCCTACAGCTAGATGAAGGTGTTCTGTTGAACATAAACAATTTCTGGAAACACCACCTTCAGACCAGGTCACTTTGTTAACTTGATGCATAAAGACAAAAATAACATTACTCTGTAATCATGTCTGAACACAGGCAAAATAAATTATTATTTGATGTGGTTTGGCTCTGTGTCCCCACCCAAATCTCATGTTGACTTTAGTCCCCAGTGTTGGAGGTGGGGCCTGGTGGGAGGTGGTTGGATCATCAGGTGGGTTCTGATGATTTAGCACCATCCCCCTAGTGCTGTCTCAGGATAGAGTTCTCATGAGATCTGCCTGTTTCAAAGTGTATGGCGCCCTCCCCTCTGCTCTCTCTCTCCTGCTCTGCCATGTGAAGACATGCCTGCTTCCCCTTTGTCTTTTGTCATGATTGTAAGTTTCCTGGGCCTCCCCAGCCATGCTACCTGTACAGCCTGCAGAACTGTGAGCCAATTAAACCTCTTTTCTTTATAAATTACCCAGTCTTGAATAGTTCTTTATAGCAATGTGAGAATGGACTAAATATATCATCTAAACTACAAAAATGACCAAACACCCATTCCCCCAGCCTGCTTAAGAGTGACTGCTGCTGCTTCATCAAAAGCACCTTTAACTTTGCTCCTTTCCTTTCTCTTTCTAGACTCAAACTGTTAAGATACTTATGGTTAAGACTCTAATCAGAGAGTTACCCCTGCTTCCCGGCAGGATCCAATCCAGGGCAAAGAAAGCCTTGTTTCCTTGAATCCTCCTCAAAATCTCCTGACACAAGCTAAATCCTATAAGTCCTTTCTAACATTCTTTTACTGAGATGCCCCACAGATCCCCATGGTGTGTGTTCTCCCATATTGTGGCAAATAAATAAAACCAGTTTTATTTGATCATAGTTGTGATCCTGGTGGTCTTTGGCTGGAGGGTATTGACAGCACTTATATTTACTTAAAACTTTTTTTTATGATTAATTTTGTGACAAATTTAAGTACTTTGAAAGAGTGAAAAGTGAGAAGTAAGTCTCTCTTTCACCCTCAAACTCTAGAATTCAGCTGCCCTCCCTGGAGGCAATTACTGTTATTAAAGACAGTCTATGTCTGTGCAAGCAGGTATGCATCATTGCTCATTGCATTTATCATTATTACCGTTGTCCCCTGTTGCGGGAAGTCAGGAACCCCGAACAGAGGGACTGGCTGAAGCCGCAGCAGAAGAACACAAATTGTGAGGATTTCATGGACATTTATTAGTTCCCTAAAATTAATACTTTTATAATTTCTTACACCTGTCTTTACTGCACTCTCTGAACATAAATTGTGAAGATTTCATGGACACTTATCACTTCCCCAATCAATACCCTTGTGATTTCCTATGCCTGTCTTTACTTTAATCTCTTAATCCCGTCATCTTCTTTGTAAGCTGAGGAGGATGAATGTCGCCTCAGGACCCTATGATGATTGCGTTAACTGCACAAATTGTTTGTAGAACATGTATGTTTGAACAATATGAAATCTGGGCACCTTAAAAACGAAAAGAATAACAGCAATCTTCAGGGAACAAGGGAGATAAGACTTGGAGCCTGACTGTGCCAGTGAGCCAGGTGGAACAGAGCCATATTTCTCTTCTTTCAAAAGCAAATAGGAGAAATATCGCTAAATTCTTTTTCGCAGCAAATCCCTGAGAGAGAGAATGCGCCCTGAGGGTAGGTCTATAGATGGCCCCCTTAAGGTGACTGCCTTTTACGGTGGAAGCCGAAATAAGCTCCAGTCTCCTGTAGCACTCCCAGGCCTATTAGGACAAGGAAATTCCTGCCTAATAAATTTTGGTCAGACAGGTTGTCTGCTCTCAAACCCTGTCTCCTGATAAGATGTTATCAATGACAATGCGTGCCCAAAACTTCATTAGCAATTTTAATTTCGCCCCATCCTGTGGCCCTGTGATCTTGCCTGGTCTCCACTTGCTTCGTGATATTTTATTACCTTGTGAAGTATGTGATCTCTGTGACCCACACCCTATTCATGCACTCCCTCCCCTTTTGAAAATCACTAATAAAAACTTGCTGGTTTTACGGCTCGGGGAGCATCACAGAAACTGCCAACATGTGATGTCTCCCCTGGACACCCAGCTTTAAATTTCTCTCTTGCACTCTTTCCCTTTATTTCTCAAACCAGCCGAGATGCTTAGGGAAATAGAAAACAACCCATGATAAATATCGGGGGTGGGGTTATCCCCGATAGTCCCCCTTCCCATTCATCTATCCATTCAGTATGTATTTGTATTAGTCAGATTCTCTTAGAGAGACAGAACTAATAGGATATATATATATTCATTCAATGAATATATATATATATGGGATTTTATTAAGTATTAACTTACAGGATCACAAGGTCCCACAATAGGCTGTCTGCAAGCTGAGGAGCAAGGAGAGCCAGTCAGTCCCAAAACTGAAGAACTTGGAGTGCAATATTTGAGGGCAGGAAACATCCAGCATGAGAGAAAGATGTAGACTGGGGGAGGCTAGGCCCATTTCTCCTTTTCACATTTTTCTGCCTGCTTTATATTTGCTGGAAGCTGATTAGATTGTGCCCACCAGATTAAGGGTGGATCTGCCTTCCCCAGCCCACTGACTCAAATGTTAATCTCTTTTGGCAACACCCTCACAGACACACCCAGGATCAATACTTTGTGTCCTTCAATCCAATCAAGTTGACACTCAGTATTAATCATCACAGTATTGTACCTAGGACTCCACAGCAATGCTATGAACTTTCTTAGTGAAAGGATAAAGGTTACTCAGGATAGTGTATGAACAATTTTCTTCTCATTTTTTTTTTGAGACAGAGTTTTGCTCTGTCTCCCAGGATGGAGTACAGTGCTACCATCTCAGCTCACTGCAACCTCTGCCTCCCAGTTTCAGGTGATTCTCATGCCTCAGCCTCCTGAGTAGCTGGGACTACAGATGCGCACCACTACGCCAAGCTAATTTTTGTATTTTTAGCAGAGATGGGGTTTCACCATGTTGGCCAGGCTGTTCTCGAACTCCTGGCCTCAAGTGATCTGCCTGCCTTGGCCTCTCAAAGTGCTGGGATTACAGGCGTGAGCCACTGTGCTTGGCCAAAAATTTTTCAATTAGTAAAGGCAAGGGAAGAAAGGTCTTGGTTGTTTGTGGTGATTTTAAACAGCTACCAAAAGTTTATTTGCAAAGAGGCCTATTGTTTGATTTGATTCTGTCTTCATTTATAGATTAGAACATCACTGTTGATGTAGAAGTTGCAGCATTTATGACAATGAGGGGTGTCTTAGTCCATTTGTGCTGCTACAACAAAATACCTGAGATGGAGTAATCTGTAAAAGACAGCTTCTCACAGTTCTGGAGGCTGGGAAGTTCCAGATCAAGGTGCTGGCTACAGAGGACCTGGTCTCTCGCTTCCAAGATGGCTCCTCGGTGCTACATCCCCTGGAGGGGAGGAACGCTGTGTCTTCACAGGGCAGGAGTGAAGGGCAAGAGAGCTGAATGCTTGTGAAGCCCCTTTTATAAGGGCCTTAATCCCATTCACAAGGGGAGGAGTCCTCCTGACCTAAATACCTCTTAAAGTCCCACATCAATACCATCACACTGGCCATTAAGTTTCAACACCTGGCTGGGCGCTGTGGCTCATGCCCATAATCCCAGCACTTTGGGAGGCTGAGGTGGGTGGATCACCTGAGGTTAGGAGTTCAAGACCAGCTTGACCAACATGGTGAAACCCTGGTCTCTACAAAAGATGCAAAATTAGCAGGGTGTGGTGCACATGCATGTAATCCCAGATACTTGGGAGGCTGAGGTAGGAGAATCACTTGAAACTGGGAGGCAGAGGTTGCAGTGAGCTGAGATCGTGCCATTGCACTCCAGCCTAGGCAACAAGAGCGAAACTCTGTCTCAAAAAAAAAAGTTTCAACACCTGAATTTTAGAGGAGACATTCAAACCACAGCAGAGGGGATGGACTGAGGGGTACTGAATACATTCTTTGGTGTGGCTTTCCATCAGCTTTAGGATGAGGCCAAATTCCCTTGTGTGGCAGACAACTCTTCTCAGATCCTGACCTCTGTTTCCCTGGTCAGTCTATAAATTTTTTTATTTTTATTTTTTTTTTTTATTTTTTTTTTAGTAAACATTACTTGTCCTTAGGAGCATCACTGATGCCCATTGAATGACTTATAGGGCCTCATGAGTGCCAAGTGCTGTGTCCTTTCTTGTCGAGAAACCTTTACAGGCTGCTCCCTTTGGTGGAATTCACCTTCCAGGGCAGCCTCTAATGTGGCACTTGTTATAGTGCATGGGCATCATTGCCGTACCTTTCTGTTCTTAGCTTGGGGATTACCTTTCATTTCTGAAGGCCCTGCTTCCAACAAGGAGCTTGGCACATAGGAAGTCCTTAGTGAAGGCTTGTTGAATAAATGAATGAATTCTGAATGAATGAATTCCTCTTCTGAAGGGTCAGCCTGGTGCATTGGCAGTGGCAAACCATATAAGAAAACTGTTCCTTCTTTGAAAGAAAAGTGGAGGATTCCACCCGCCTGGCCACTCCGGAGCTACAGACCTCTCTGCCTCATGCACTCCAGGCCCTAATGGGGTTGTCTTTCTTTTGAGAAATAAGCAAAAACTTGTCGGAGTTTCCTAGATCTGGAAATCAGGTTGCTTCCTCAGCAGCCATTTCCTGTGTCACTTCCAGTCCTACCCATCTGGATCCTGCCGGAGAGATGGGGGTGGGGTGGGGACTACAGACTCTCAGAGCCTTAGGGCTCAACAGAGGTGCTCCCACATCTCCAGTCGCAGCACTGGAATAGTAGCTGCTATTTATTGAGCTTTTATTTTGGGTCAGGCACTGTGCTAACAGTGTCTCAGGAGTTCTCTCATTTATAGATTATAACAGCTCTGTGAGGCAGAGGTTGCCTGTGAAGAACCTAGATTCCGGAAACGGTCGGTAACCTGCCTAAGCGTGGTCATCCCTCCGGCGCCCCCAGCTCAGCCCAGGTGGATGGTTCCCAGGGAGCCAAGACTCACCTCAAACATGCACCAGTCAGAAGCACAGGGTTAACGATCACGGGACAGAGAATAGTTTTCCTCCCATGGGCAGGAAGACATTCTGTTAATTTCTCAGTGGATCCTGGTGGAATTGATTCCTGTTGCCCACAGCAGCGACCCCACACCACATCCTTATTTATATTAGCTCTGTTTGCTGACCTGAATCTCTCTCCCTGTCCCCTCCCTGCTGCCCCCAAAGCCACATCACAAAGGATTTACCTGTCTTATACTCTACTTTTGGAGAAATTCAAGCAGACAGTCACTCAGTGACATCAGTGGCGAAGCTCATACTCGAACTTAGGTGTATCTGAAAAATACTTTTTGATTTGCTTTTAGCGAGTGAGACATCCTAGGAGAAACTCAGGGTCACGAAGAGGAGGTGAAGATGAGGAGGCAGCTGGGGGAGTGGCTGCCTATGGTGGGCTGCCCCACTTGAATATGCTGGTGAGTACCACCATGCTTGTGCCCTCGGGCCAGGCAGCTGGGAAGGAAGCAGTGCCATTGGGCAGTGGAGGTAGAGTTCTCTTAGTGTGCTGCTATATCTAGCTTCAGTGTGGCAGAGTTTTATGACAAATCACATCCTAGGTTTTAGAAATAGGAGCTGAAACAAAACCAACTCCCTTTGTCACCTAAGGGAGTCTGCAAGTGTAAAGAAATGCTTTGGAGAGGCTGGGCATGGTGGCTCACGCCTGTAATCCCAGCACTTTGGGAGGCCGAGGTGGGCGGATCATGAGGTCAGGAGATCGAGACCATCGTGACTAACACGGTGAAACCCCATCTCTACTAAAAATACAAAAAAATTAGCTGGGCATGGTGGCGGGTGCCTGTAGTCCCAGCTACTTGGGAGGCTGAGGCAGGAGAATGGCATGAACCCGGGAGGCAGAGTTTGCAGTGAGCCAAGATTGCGCCACTGCACTCCAGCCTGGGCGACAGAGCGAGACTCCATCTCAAAAAAAAAAAAAAAAAAAAAAAAAAAAAAAAAAAGAAATGCTTTGGAGAAAAGAAGACCCATGTAATTTCTTTTTCTTTCTAAGAGTAAAGTTCAAACTGTACTCTTGTAGCACGGATCCTTGAGCTGGTGCCTAAATTCCACTTAAGAATTATTCCTTACAATTTAACCTCTGATTTCCCTGGGGAAGAATATACTTTAATCTGTTATTAGCCACATTCAGGTGTGAATGGGTTTCTGATGCTTCTTTGAAAGCAAGTATTGATAGGGAGAGACAAGAAGTTGTGGGCTGCCTGAGGTAGGTAGGGAAATGGTTCCTGCCTGAAAGGCAAAGGGAGGAAAGCCAATCTCTTTTGACCTAGCTCAGCCTGATTCCAGGAGTACAAGTGTCAGATTAGCAAGGGGCTAGGTGTTTCAAAGAGCCCTAGCCACCTCCCTGCTATACTGTGAGCTTTAATTGTGCAACAGCCAAGATTCAAGGTATGAAAGATAGAAAAGAAATATGCGTACATGGGGCAGAAAAATATCTACCAGAGACTGCTGGGCAACAGTAGAGATTTGTTTGTTTTGTTATCAAAGGTTCTCCTAAAATTCACATGTTTTGAGGCGGAGTGATGGAAGAGCATTGTTTTCAGCTGTATCAGTTCACACCCTATCAGGAAGAAGTGGGCCCAGCATCTTGTCAGAGTGGGAGTGAAGCCAGGCTCCCCAGAGACTGGGGAGGAAGGTGTGCAGGGGGCGCTGCTGCAGACCACTGAAAGGGCAGGTGCTTTTCAGCATCTCAGCTATACTTTCCTGACTTGCAAGTTTTCCTTGGCACAGCCAGGAATCTGGAGTTGGCATCCTCTATGGCTAGAATGTTAACACAGATGATGGCATCAACCGTTAGAAAGCTAAGCTTTCTGGGCCAGTGGAATGGCTGAAGAACTGTGTCACAAGGAAGAGAATCTCTTCTGATGCCCCCGGAAGAGGCTTATTTCCCAGGAGTGTTAACATGAGTTCGTTTCCAAGGCCAAACATCCTTTCTTCACAGATCCTTTTGATCACCATGGAGACAATCTGCTGCTCTGTCCAATGGAGAGTTTGAGTGGCAGTCACCATGACAACCTGCGGGGGTAGAAGGACAGCTCAAAGCACCCCTCAGATGAGAGCCAGGACAGGGACCCGAAGACACTGTGGTTCTCACAAGTGCAGCTGATGAAGGGGGACTCCCTCTGTCTGAGCAGTGAGCTAGAGATGGGTGTGGGGGTGGGGGGCTGGGGCTGGTGAAGTCAAGATCTTGGACTGCTAAATGAAATTGGCTTTGTTCTTTTCTGACTTCATGTTTTGCTTGTCCCTGGCCAGGCCAGCTGGTAGGTGTCTGGAGACATGGTAAAATCAGAGCACAGCAAATCCATCTAGCCCTGGGTAGGGGGTGGGGCAGGGAGGAGGAAGGAGCATTCCCCTGAAAGATGACCCAAGTGCCTTTCACAGGAGTCAGCCCACCTCTCTCAGGATGGTGGAGGCAAGAGCTTGCTGACAAGTTGAAGCAGAAGCAAGCTGTGATCCCTGTGATGGCACGTCCTGGCTCATCTAATCAGTAGACTTTGGTGTGAGGCCAGAGGCCTGCTACACCCTCCCTTTCTGACCCCTGCATTTGCTGACTCCTACTGGAGCCTGCTTGACACGGATGGATCTGGGGACTCTGTGTTCAGCCCATAGCTGGTTTCCTGCAGAGCTGGGTCAGAAGGCTTGACCATCTCCTTCCTTCCTCCTAGGCTCTCTCATCCATCTGCTGACCTGGGCTTCCTGACTCTCTGTCCAGTGCTCTTACTCCCACTATTCCATGGTTGCATTATTCAGAGAAGCAGCTTGTGCCTTCACTGTAATCTTCATCCAGGAGGACCAGGAAGGAGCAGAGCAGCACTGACATTGCCCGTCCCTGGAGTGGGGCCAAGTGACTTATAAAAGGCACAGACATGACCTAAAGCCTGATCACCCTGCTGGGGGCCCTCCTTGTGAAGACCACATCTTAGGGGACAGCCAGCCATTTGTAAGTGCATCCCTCAGAGCCAAACTGATATCCAAATTTTGATAATAGACACAAGTTATATGACTCCAATTCTAGAGGGTCAACTTCTTTGTGACTCAGTTTTCTCATGTGTAAAATGGGAGTACGCTTATAGGGGTGTTGAGAGAAGGAAATGAATTAACATCTGGGCCTGGTTTATGATTGATATTAGCTGTTATTACGATGTCTTAATACCAAGTCTTCCTACCAAGTATGGGAACACACACACCCTACTGATCAGTTATTCTCTGTGACACCCCAACCTCCACCCAGCAGGGGATTTGTTTGTTCCCATCAACTCCGAAGCTGAAGAGCAGCATCTGCTTTGCATTGTGTGCACCAACTGTCTAGGGAGTGAAGGTGTCTCATCACCCAGTCCCCAAAAGGAGCCTCTTACTGCTTGCCATAAGCCCTGTGTGTTGTCATGCAACCAAAGGGTCCGTTCTGTGTTCAGATGTCTGGTGTGGCCCCTGCCGGCTTTGTCTCCTTGCCCATCACCTCTCCTAACACAAGTACCTGCCTCCATTTCCTCTGGTGCTTGGCCATCCCTGTTAGTCTGCATCCACTGAATATTGTGCAGACAGCGGTTCTTCTGAACTGTTCACTAGGAGTTCCTTAAACAAATCACCAAGAGTGTGCCTTCAGAAGCTCCTCCATCCTGGGTCAGCACCCTTCGGCTGCATCCCATCACTATATTCTTGTGATGTCTTTCTTCCCTCCCCATGTCAAAAATTACTCTCAGGAAAGATCTGCAAACTCATTCATTCTGATGGGTAAGTGATTATTAGGTCCTCGTCTTACTGAGGGTTAGAAGACTTCCAGGTAGCCCTCCTTAATGGTGTGGACTAATGGCCTCTTCATATATCCAACAGCGTTCCCTGAGGCTGTGCTGCCTTGGATGCTGCTGTGAGTATCACTATTGCCATTGTTACTGGTAACCATTTACAAGCATCTGCTATGCACCAGGTAAGATATTTGGCATCGTAGAGTGTAAGTGGTCAAAAGCACATGCTTTACTGATTCTGAACCTCATTTATTATGCCAAAAGTTCCAGAGGGAGCAAAGATTTAAATGCAATGGAGCTTGTGCCAAGACTTATGGACAAGGATACACTTTAGAGCCCCAATATAATGGCAAAAGATGGGAAACCACTGAATGCCCATTGACAGGGGTTGATTAAATAAGTTATAGCATATCCATTTATAGAATACTCTGCATTTGTTAAAAAGAATGAGGCTACATCTGTAGCCATTGATAATGAAACAATCTCCAAGATATAAGTAAAGTGAAAACAAAGCAAGGTGTAGAAGAATATCTAGCATATGCTACTGTGTGAAAGCAAACAGAAGAGTATATGTATAGACTAAATTTAGACTAATTTTAGAAAGAAAAAGGGAGTTGACAACAGTGATTGCTTTTGGGAGAAGTGTTGATGATCTGGGTAGTAGGGACACTTACTTTTTATCTTTCAAGGGAGTTAGGTTCTTTTTATTCTTTACCATATGCAGGTATTATTTTTGAATTTAAAAAGTTTAAAAAATAAATGCTGTGGAGTCAGACTTGGATGTAAGTCCAACTGCTTATCATTTCTAGCCATGTGGCCTTGACTAAGTTACTTACCCTCTTCTAGCCCTGGTCTTCTAGCTGCTGGATGAGGAGACTGTAGCTTGTGGTGAGGATTAAGTGAGATAGCACCTGTGAAGTTCTCAGCACAGTGCCTGGCCCAAAAGCAAACCATAAATTGTTAGATGCTTGCTCTGAGCTGTTTATGTCCCTCCAAAATTCATATGTTGATGTCCTAATCCCCAGTGTGATGGTAGTTGGAAGTGGGGGGTCTTTGGAAGGTAAATAGGTTTAGATGAGTTTGTGAGGGTGGAGCGTGCATGATGGGTAACCCTTATAAGGGGATGAAGGGACCACAGCTCTCTTTACCTTGTGAAGACACAACAAGGAGGCAACTGTCTGTTCACCAGGAAGAGGGATCTCACCAAGAACCCAAGACTGCCAGCCTCTAAAAGTGTGAGAAATAAATGTTTGTTGTTTAAACCACCCAATTGTTATAATAGCCCAAACTGACTAAGACAGTGCTTTGTTTAAGTATCTCTAATTAGCATTCTGGATGTAGTACTATTCAGTTAAGCTATGTTCTGTGCATCAGGTACCCAGCAAAATCTGGTGATGAACAAGCGATGGGAGAGTCAGACAGTGGACAACCAACTGCAACAATTCCAGGGGTAAAGTGCTATGGGACCACAGAGGAAAGTGGGTTTTGATTTGCTGGAGGGGTATGGATGGGTATAGGGTAGGGATCCAGGAAGTGTTCACCAAAGAGGCAGCAGTGGAGATCTGGGTTTCACAGGATAAGAAGAAGCAGTTCTAGCAGATATACCATATGAGAAAAGGCACAGGGTGGGAGAGCTTGGGACTTAGAGCCCTATATCTCCGCTATGGGGCTGGAGAGCAGAATGTGAGGAGAGAGGGGCAGGGCCCTCAGGTGGAGACAATGGATATCAATTCCCCTGACAGCAGTGCCTGGTCCACTCCTTTCCTGTGGTCACCTCCTTGAGATCCTAACCAGTTTTGCGATGCTGCAGAACTGGGGCAAAATTGTGGTAGCCTTTTTGCAAAAATGTCCTGGGGACTTCTATCCACAGCCCTCGTGTCATGTTAGCTGGGGAAGTAGCAGCAACATGTGTTCTTTAGGGCAGGAGTGATTCTATCCTATATGCTTCCAATACTGCAGTCAGTTACTTCGAGACACTACTCCCCCAAAAGAGTCATACAAAGGATTTGCATGCATGTTCTGTTTTCTCTATCAATTATATATCTCTCTATAAAATATAGATATGTTTTTCTGTCTAAGCAGGGAAGGATCGATGCAGGGAGCTGATTAAACTAGACATCTCTGGCAGGAAGAAGAACTGGAAGGACTCACAGGCTCCGGTGGCCACCCTACAACCAGAAGACAGACATCTAACAATGTATTGTCAGATGATGGATTAGCCAGGCCTGGGGAAGAGAGCTGAGTGTGCGGCCTCCTTCCCTGTCTCCTGGGTGACAAAGCCGCTGGATGACCCCGCCAACAATAACGAGATGAAAATGAAGAACACTGCAGTATAATGAGCATGATAAAAATAGAGATGTTGCTAAATAATGGGTCGGCCATGGCTGAGGAGCAGGAGAAAGAGCCAAGCCCAAAGGAATTAGATAAGGCCTTCCTGTGTGGTCTCCAAGCTTGACCCCCTGATGTGTTACTGTTGCTCAACCAGGCCATCGATGGTTTTGAGTCCCTCATGTGGCAAAGATGTCAGAGCGGGATTGGAGGGTGGGCCTAAGTGAAAATCCCCAGCAGGCTCTATCCTGGTCACTGTGGCTCTGACCTCCACCAGGGGAGGGACAAAGGTGTGGTCAGCACACATGCTGATGGTGGTTATGAATTACTGCCTTTAGTAGGAACCTCTTGCCTGCCAATGAGTATCAGCAAATAGTCTGAGTTAATGCACCGAAGTTTTTCAGAACATTGCACCTCTCATCTACATAGTGCAGAGTGGAAGAAGCTTGTTAATTATGCTTTTGTTTGTATTTTTGTTTAGTTGGTAGCTTGGAGTATCTGCCAGGAAAAGGCAGGCGCCCCTCGGGAGGGAGGTACCCTGGTGCTACAGGGACGGCTGCCTGTGAAGCCTTCTGGCACCAACTCCCTCTGAGGTTTGTTTTTTAATTTTTAAATAATTAAATCAAGCCTATTTTTGAATAAGCAATACATACACAGAGTACAAAATTTAAAAGGAACAAAAAGGGTGCGGCAAACATAAATATCCCTTCCTCTTCTCCCCCTATTCCCAGCCACCCAGTTTCCTTCCCTCGAGGCAACCACTGTTACTAGTTTCTTCTGCATTTTTCCAGAGATATTCTAAGCATAAATAAGTGCATGTACCCCACCCTCCAAACATACGTACCAGTTGTTTTTTTTAAAAAACACAAATGCTAACGTACTGATTCAACCAGAGTCCTGACAGAAAACAGATGGCACACATAAAGTGAGTCATCTGAGTAGAGTTTAATAAATGGGCTTTTACCAACGTGTAGGAAAAGCCCAAAGCCAGCAACAGTTGAGTGAGAGGGCACGGTGACATAGTGTGAGCAACACAGCCAGCGGAGGAGCATTCCAGGGAGGTTCAGGGGCATAATCACCTGTCGTTCCTCTCCTCCCTCTGATCTTTTACTGCAGCACCTCATGGGCTGAACTCAACCTGAGGCAGAGTACAAGAGTCTATTGATGCAGTTTAAAGAGGTCACTGTGGGGCAGGGAACAGGTGGGGAAGGGCCAAGAGTGGATAAGGAGGGCAAATGTGGGCACTCAGCTCATGCACTCAGCACCTCATCCTGTTCTTTGCTGTTTTCCACTTCACAGTCTATCTGTACATATAGCCTCATTCTTTCTGCTAGCTTATTCTATTGCATTTCTGTTGTGGAATACCATGCCACAAGCAAGGGACTGAATTGTGACTCCCACCCCAATTATATGTTGAAGTCCTAACACCCAAAGTAACTGTATGTAGAGGAGGAAGTCATTAAAGTTGAATGAGGTCATAAGGGTGATGCCTAGAATAAGGCTTATTAAGAGGAGACACAAGAGCTCTCTATCTGTCATGTGAGGACACAGCCAGAAGATGGCAGTCTGCAAGCCAGGAACTCATCAGAAACCCCAGCAGCAGGAACCTTGATCTTGAACTTTCCAGTCTCCAGAACTGGGAGAAAGAAATGTCTTCTGTTTAACACACCCAGGTCATGGTATTTTGTTATGCCAGCCTGAGCTAAGACACCATACACACACACACACACACACACACACACACACACACACGTAATATATCACAAAAATAATAATATATACAACCATATATTCAACTAGTCCCTCACTGATGGTCTTTTAAGATAGTTTCCAATTTTCTGCTATTACAAACAATGCTGCAAGGCAAATCCTTTTACTGTTATTTCACTGGTAAGGATACGTACAGAACAAATCCTGTAGGAATTTATTTATAGGAAGGGATTGTTGTATCAAAGAATGTATGCTTTAAAAATTTTGATAGATTCAGCTGCAGCACGCTGCATAGAATTTGCACCAATTTGCATGCACATCAGCAATGTATAAGGTTCCCGTGCAGTTTTTAAACATCTGGGTTTCAAAGATGTGAATAAACTTATTACAGCATCTTTCCAGCAGTGCCTGTCACCTTACAAGACATAAACTTTTCTTGTTTTTGAAATTGTGAGAATACACATTCTCGTCTTGTTTTCTGTTGTGTCTTTCAGCTTTTTTCAGCAGGGATAAAATTCCTCCACTCCTGAATAACATTATTATGGTTTTTCTTTGGGCACAGTTCTGAGTCATTTTAAGTCATAAATTAACAGCCTCAGTTTAGATGTTAAGTATCCAGTTTTTCTTTCTGGGCATGAACAAGCCAATTATATATGAAAACATACCTTAGAGACAGTTAGGAAACCCACATATGTACAAGTGCCAGGAGATGCCAAGAAATCATCATTAATCCCACAGCATTGCTGTGGCATGCACGAAAACATCCTTAGTCTCTGAAGAGGCAGTCTGAAGTATCCAGAAATGTGAAACACCACATCTTCAATCTACCCCAACATTTCAGCAAAAACAAGATGAAGCAAATATGCAAAACAGTAACAATCATTACATCTAGGTGATGGACACCTTTCTTTATGTTCAACAATTCTCATAATAAAAAACTTAGAAGAGATGTCTAGCCAAGATAATAATCAATGCCTCACACTTCATCCATAGGTAAGACTCCTCCCTCTCCTCTCCCTGCTGCTCCCCAGCCGGAGCCAGCAGTGAGAGAGTCTGTGATCTAGGAACGAGGTTGCAGTGACTTCTGCTCCTTCATTCAACTCCTCTCCTACCAGGGTTGAAGAGAGATAGTTAGAGGACAGGATGGTTCTCACTTGGCTTGCTTTTTGACCTGGCCGATGTCTAAAATAGACTCTTGTAACCCTTGGGTTCAGCAGAGCCCAACACGATCTGTGATGTGGGCAATGGATTCTGTTTGTCCAGCTGCCACCCCCTGACTCTGCCACCAGCCCTGATCTGGTGGTCCACAATACACCAACAAATTTTACTCTTCATGTGATCTTATTGGGAAGAACTTAAAAGAGCTCCAGCCTGGCTTTCCCTATGCTGAGTGGCAAATATTTGTTCTATGGAAAACCTTCAACCCTCCAACAAATCCTGGAAATGCAGGTCATCTGTCTTTTGGCCACAAGCAACTTCAGCTTTCTCAGGCCTGAGTTAGGCAGGACTCTAAGATCTCCCCTTCCCAGCTGCAGAGAACACACACCAAGCTCTCTCAGTGTGCCCCGGAAGTTCCCTCTCAATAGGTTTATGTTGGAAAGTAGCTTCTTATTCTCTTCCTGCAGGTGAGGGAGTGAGAAATTATCAGTGTTCCCCAAATAAATCTCATAAATTCTCCCAATATATCTCCTGCATAATACATTTTCCCCACCATGCTATTGAATATATCTTAGTATTATTAAACATTTACTTTCATTTCACACATTTAGAGTTTTATCAATATTTATACAGGATTTATTACATTTAATTCCATTTGTTTAAAATTGTTCCAGAAGAATGTTGTTTTATCAGTTATCTATTGCTACAATGCCTTAAGATAACGTTTATTATCTCATACAATTTCTGAAGGTCAGGAATCCAGGACTGGCTCAGCTGGGTGGTTCTAGCTCAGGGTCTCCTGTGAAGTTGCAGTCAAGAAGATGGCCAGGGCTGCGGTCACCTGAAGACTTGATGGGTTGGAGGAGCTACTTCCAAGAGAGTCACTCACATGGCTGTGCCTCAGTTTCTCTCTGTCTGTTATCAAGAGCCCTCAGTTTCTCACCAAGTAGGCTTCTCCACAGGCTGCTCCAGACACAGCAACTTACTCTCTTCAAGAGAGCAAGAAAGAAGCCATGATGTCTTTTATGCCTTAGCCTTGGAAGTGACATGCCATCACACCTGCCATATGCTATTGGTTGCACAGATTAACCATGGTACAATGTGGGGAGAACAAGGGTGTGAATACCAAGAGACAGGTACCACTAACCGTCTTGGAGCTAGCCACCACACCTATTGATGTCATCCTGCACGTCCTCTCAGTTGTCAATATAAACTATGTTTAATGGACTCGTGCTCCACAGAGTTGTATTCCATGGGAGAGAATCCCTCTGTGGTCTTAAGTGTGGCACTTTGTACAGAGCTCCTGTGACATAAGTAACTCCATCTCCGAAAAAGACTCCACCTTACATTTCAAAAGGCACCTTGCCAAAAGAGAACAGATATTTTGCCTGATCAATAAGGACTACATCTAACCAGATAAGGACATAACTAAGCACACTCTTCCACTATCAGTTCTCACCAGAGGACTCTGGGGTGGCCATTAAAAGAGCAGGACCTCACCTGCTCAAAAAGGCCACCTTAGAGACACCGTCTTGCTGTCACTCGTGATATGCATCTGGCATCTGGCATCTGCCACCCAAAGCTCTGCCGCATCAAAGACTTTTCCTTGCAAGACCAACAGCTACTGCAGGCCAGACCAGAAGATTATTTTGTCTACTTTGGTCGCCCTGGACTGATTCATTAATGTTTTTTTCTATCCCTTCTCTCTTGATGATAAACGTTACTTTGTTTGTTGTGGAATGTTTAATTTATAACATTTACATATTGATCAAATAGTATTATGTATGGTTTGCAATAATGACTGATTTGTGAAGTGACTTGGACCTATGTGCCCATGGCTCTGACAACTGAGTGAATGAGAAGTACTAAGGAGGATTGCCTTCTCGCTGAACTCCATGTAGCTCATGTGTTTTATGTTTGAGACAGCATCAGTAAAAGTCTGACATTGTGGAAAGACACAAATGTGCATAGACCTGGTTATCTCTAACCTTGGGCAGCTCATGGGACACTTGGTCACATGGCACAAGTACAGAGTGAAGTCTACCCCTGTGTCTCCCAGAGGTCATGGTGATAATAGTCCTATCACTCTTTTTGCCATGAGTCTGGACCAGAAGATGAATCTTATTGTTCTGTGTTCTTAATCCAGCCCCCACAGCTCCCGCCTGCCATAGTGCCCAGTGCTCTTTTGTGCCCTTACCATGGAATCACTCACAAAAGCAAGCCCTGTGGCCAGGCATGCCCGGACATGCACTGATTCCTAGCAGAGTTCAGGCTCAGGCAGGGGCGCTCCGAACTGTTCCCTCCCAACCTGTAGCACATGCATAAGGAGCCCTATTGTCTGCAGTGATCAGTGTGAAGAAATGCGGGCAAGTTGGGGATGGAGTGTACTCCGATTGGGGCAAAGGGTTTCCATCTTCTTGTCACAGGAGAAGTGGATCCTAACACAGGCAGCGTCCATGGAGGAGAAGAAAAGACACCAAAAGCAAAGGTACTGAGGAAAGAGAGAGACCCTCTCATATTGTTTTATACTCAGTACCTGTTTTAAGAAAAAACAAGGAAATAAAACCAAAGACAGGCAGTCTGGCGCCAGGCCCGAAACCAGGCCTGGGCCTGTCTGGCCTAAACCCAGTAGTTAAAAATCAGCTCATAACTTAGAAACCGTGGTTATTCGTAGATTTCAGACATTGTACAGAAGAACATTGTGAAACTCCCTGCACTGTTCTGTTTCTCTCTGACCACCAGTGCATGCAGCCCCTGTCACGTACCCCCTACTTGCTTAAATCAATCACGACCCTTCCATATGAAATCTTTAGCGTTGCGAGCCCTTAAAAGGGGCAGAAATTATGCACTCGGGGAGCTCAGATTTTAAGGCAGTAGCTTGCTGATCCTCCCAGCTGAATAAAGCCCTTCCTTCTACAACTTGGTGTCAGAGGTTTTGTCTGCAGCTCGTCCTGCTACAGTACAGAGCGTACACCTTACCCATGCAGAGGACCTTCCAGAATCCATGAGCATAACGGTCCTGCCTGAACTTAATTTCCCTCTACATTCTCTTTCCCCCTAGCTTCCATATCATGGAATTATATGGAATTCATATAAGTTTATTGTGGAATATCATCTAGAATTTTAGTTCCTCCTCCACTCTTTGTTTGTTTGGTTTGTTTTGTTTTGTTTTTAAGAGACAGGGTCCCTCTCTGTCGCCCAGGCTCAAACGCAGAGCACGATCCCCGCCCGCTGGAGCTGTGAGCTCCTGGGTACAAGCCATCTCCCCACGGCAGCCTCCTGAGTAGCTGGGACTACAGGTGCACACCACTCCCCAAGCTGACCTCCATGCTTTTAACTTCTCAATAGTTATGATTTATCATCCATCGATATTAGATTTGCCAACATGTTTTATTGCCCTCTTGGCCCACTGCTCATTCCCCTTTATGATTCATCTCATTCCCCTTTATGATTCATATTCTTTCTTGCTGAAGTAATACTTTTGAAGTTCTTTCAAGTCATTCTTTCTCTTTGATGTTCTGTAATTGCACTATGATGTCTCCAGTAGAAGTATGGATTTGTCTTTAATTAAATTCATTGCTTGAGATTTGGTGTTTGTCTTTAATTACATTGCTTGAGATTTGGTATTTTCCTTCAATTCTGAACACTCTCAGCCATTATTCCTCAACAGAGCAGTGTCTGGGAGGTGGAGACAATACACCAATCGCTGCAGACAGGGCTCCATATGCATGTGCTGCAGGGTTGGGAGGGACTCTTAGGAGTACTCCTGTTTGAGCCTAAACTCTGCTAGGATTCAGTACATGTCTGGGCATGCCTGACCACCCGGGCCTGCTTTTATGAGGGATTCTATGGGAAGGTGTCTGGGAGGTGGGGACAGCATTGCATAGGATGGTCAAGAAAAGGTCTCTGAGGAGAAGATATGGGAGCCGAGACCTAAATGATCTGTAAGAGGAATGGTCCAGGTAGAAGGAAAAGCAAACACAAGGAGTTGTCAGGATTCAGGAATTGAAAGAAGGCCAGTGAGACTGAGCGTAGTGAATGAGAAGGAATGCGGCAGGAAAGTAGATTAGAGCAGAGACAGGGGAAGGGACCAGCCATGGTAGGCTTCCTGGGCCCTTCATAGGAGTTTGAGTTGAGAAATGAAGGCAGTTAGTGTGAGCTTTTGTGGTAGATACACCGCTACTGTCAGCAGGTTGCAGGATGGACACAGACCACAGTGAACAGGTAAACCAAGGAAGGATTTATTTTATTGTACTGGTTGGGTAATCAGTTCTGATTAGCATGAAGAACTAGAATTCATTCTGTATAAAGGATCAGTAAAAAGAATTTCCAAAATTCAGGTAATGTATTTGGATGTCTCTCAGTACTTCTATGTCCTACAATTACAGTCAATGGGAATTATAGCAACCCACCAAGCACAGGGAGAACCAGGGGCCTGAAGGGCTGGGTTACTCTACCAGGCAATCAGCCTGCATGAGACTAAATGCTGGTAGGAGATAAGGGAATTTTAGCATGGGTGGTGCAGGAGAGAGATGATGGATGATGAATGTCTTTTAAGGACTCTTGTTTCACTGAACCTCATTCTTGAATTATCCCAGGGGATTTCAACTGTGACTGATTGGACCTATATCTCCCTCTTAGGGAAGGAGTGAGGGTGTCTTGTCTGCACACAAAAACAAAACAAACCCAGAATTGCTCTAATATAGTATAAGAGTCAATATAATGGGAGAGAATGAGTGGATCTGAGTGGCATAAGAGGTTACACTGGATTCAAGTGTGTGTGTCTCATAATTCCCACCATATGCAAGGTCCATTTTCCTGACCATTTCACTAGTGCTGACTATTTAGACTGATTTTCATTTTTGCTATTGTAAATCATTTTATGTGTGAATATATTTATGCAAAAAGCTTTTTAGGTAGTTAGTATTATGCTCCTACTATATTTTCCAGAAAGTAGAAACACTGCATCAAAGAATATAAACATTTTAAAATCCCAATTGCTCTTAGCAATCATGCCTTCATGTGACTTCACCCCAGACATCTTGATTGAAGTGTGGCATCAACTCATCTCTTCCTGCTTTGATCTGTTCCCTAAGGTGAATTTTTTAGGTAGCTACTCTCATTCATTAAATATTTATTTTCACTAGTTTAAATCTCAGAGGGCAGGCTTCTGTAAGTTGCATCTTTCTTGGGATAAGGACAGCATCTTGTTAATGAGTAAGTATCCCACATACTCTAAACATAGCGATTGTGTTTGATTTAATCTCAACTTTCTGATATGTGTGTGGACATGTTACTTCAGCTTACCAGCAAACACACACATTGCAGTGGGGTGGTCAGGAATCTGAGCTCAGGGGTCGGATGTGCCTGGATTAAAATCATAGCTCTACCGCCTGCGAGTTTGTAACTTGGGAAATTATTTACCCTGACTGAGCGTTAGCTTTTTCATTTGTTGAATGGGAATCATAGCAGTACTTAATTCAAAAGGCTGCTGTAAGAATTAAGTGAGATAATGAATCCAAAGCCCTGGATATACACATCATTAGGCACACAATATGCCGTCATAGCATAACTGTTATTAGCAAGCCAATCTCCAGTTCCAATGGCCCCTGCTTGTGGTTCCTGTTCCTGACAGCAGACAGGACTGTGGAGAGCCTGGCCCAGCCCCCCAGGGAACAGGGCATCATCCCTCCTTTCTGCTTCTAATGGAGCTTAGTTCACATACAGCTAAGTGTATCATAATTATTTGTTTCACTCTAACTTCATTTTAGCCTTCAAAAAATAGTTCAGGCTTTTACAAGTTTGAACATCGTAGATACCAGTGAAGTCCCATTGGACAAATGCTCCTGTTCAATCTTGCTCCCTGTAAATGTGTTAACTACCCTCATGGATTTAGTATTTTTCCTTCCAGACCTAAAAAAAAATTGTACTTACAGAAAATGCATAGTGTATGTGTGGTGTTTTACATAATTAATATCAGACTGCAAATAATATTTTGCATATTGTACTTTTTCACCGAATGTTTTTGAATTTATCCATGTCAGTGCATATAGATCTAGTTACTCCATTTTAATACTGTATAATTTTTCATTTTATGTGTATATTTCACATTGTATTTACTCATTCTTCTGTTGATCTCCAGGATTCAAGCCTAATAACTTTTGGTAGCTTTCTGATGCTTTCAAATACATTAAAATATTTTGTCGTTTTTCTAGTTATTAGGGGGAGAGTTGGTCCTGACTTTGTTTCCAGGTCTTCAACCTGCGAAACACATACACAGAAATATTCCCACAAAAATGTTTCCAATATAAAGCCACAGATGAAATGTGAATAAAAATTTCAGCCCTCAAGGGAGGGAGGGAAAGAAAAACAGAAGAGGAGGGGATCAACTACCTTCTTTGGCTGTATTTCTGAAAAATTAGAAATTAAAATAGCTAACTTTATTAAGTGCTTAATAAGTGCCAGGCACCAGTCTAGATGCTTTAAATATATTGTTATTAAATTTCATTTAATCAGAATAATAGTCCTATGAAATAGATAGTTATTATCATCATATACAAATGAGGGATCTGAGGTGAAATAACTTGCCCAAGTTGTCACAGGAATCATTGGCAGAACAGGGATTCAAAGCAGAATAGTGGTTGATTCCACAGGCTTAATCATTTCAGTCTACGGCTAAGTTAAAAGTAGAATTAGAAAAAAGAACAAATACTTGCAAATTAAAAGTCAAAGAGAATAAGTGAATTGGAGGAGAGTTCAGGATATTCTGTAGCACAGAGGCAAATGAAACAAGAAAAGAAAATAAACTGAAAGGCTTGAAATATGCCTACTGGATAATCTAGAAGACTAAATTACTGAGTGAAGGCGACTGAGAGGGAAGAAGTAGGAAGCAAAAAGCAATGGTATTGATTGAATTTTGTAAAATAATTTAGTAAATGCACTTAAGGATTGAGAATAAATTTCTTAATACACTTTTTGTATTTTTTCTCATAGTAAAATAACATTTCTAAACAAATGGTATTCAAAATAGGGTGTATGCACCCCAGACAGTTAGCAAAATAGTCTCCTGGTAATCAAAAAGAAAATATTAGAACTTTCATCTTTATATCCTATTTCATTATACATATGTGTATATTTCATAATTTATATAATATGTTGATAAGCAAGGCATGTCTATAGTTTATAAATATGTGATATACTTACATTGCAGGTGTGTGCTCAAAATTAATTAATTGAGTATTTGAAAATGCTGGAGACCACAGTTCTAGGCAAAATAGCAAAGAATATTGGGTCAGGGATTATTCAATGAGTAATGAAAGTATCCTAACCTTTTCGTGTTTTTAAATGAAATAACAGACATATTGAAAAAAATAGGATTTCATTAGAAAATTTTATGGGTATATATGGGTATAAGTCAGAGTTTTACGGGTATAAGTCAGAGTACTTACTAAATTAGTGTAAATATCCATAGTTTCTGAACAAGCAGAAATAAAAAAGATATACTATAGAAAACTTTAGCAATCTGACATTAGTCAAAAAAGGAGTAACAAAAAAGAAGCAAAGATATAGAACAAAAATGATGTGTAGTAGGTTGAATAATGGCCCCCAAAATATATGTCCACATCCTGATCTCTGAAACTTGTAAATGAGACTTTATTTGGAAAAAAGATCTTTACACATGTAATTAAGAATCCCAAGATGAGAACATTCTGGGTTATCTGGGTGGGCCTTAAGTCCAATGGCAAATGTTCTTATAAAAGACACACAGAGGAGTGACACACAGGGAGAGGAGGAGATGGCCAGGTCAAGACAGAGGCAGAGCCTGGAGTGATGCAGCTATGAGCGCAGGAATGCCAACAGCCACCAGTAACTGCATGAGGGGAGGAACGGGATCTCCCCCAGGGCCTCTGGAGACAGCACAGACCTACCAACAGCTTAATTTCAGACTTCTACCTTCCAAAACTTTGAAATAATAAATTTATTATTTATGTTGTTTGAAGTCACCCAGTTTGTGGTAATTTGTTATAGCAGCCCTAGTAAGCTAATGTGGATGGTAACAG
This sequence comes from Macaca thibetana thibetana, assembly GCF_024542745.1. Lineage (NCBI taxonomy): Eukaryota > Metazoa > Chordata > Mammalia > Primates > Cercopithecidae > Macaca > Macaca thibetana. The sequence goes on along the minus strand of NC_065584.1, from coordinate 84,124,839 downwards.
AAAACACAATAAAAATATCGTAGAAATAATTTCAAATTTATCAGCAACCATACTAAATGAGTAGATGAATTCATCTATTAAATTACTATCAGATTGGATTAAATAAAGGAATACAAAACTCAATTATATGCTGGTTATAAGACATGGAGTAAAAAAAAGTGATTGCAAAGACTGCAAATAAAAGAATGAAAAAAGATATACAGGGAAATTGTTAACCAAAAGAAAGCTGGAGTAACTATTAGTATCAGATTATATAAACTTTAAGGCAAAAAAGAATTAATGGGAACAAAAGGGGACAGTACATAATTATATCGGGAAGGATCCACCAAGAAGACTTTATTTGTAAGTAAAGTTAAAATACAAATAACAAACTAGAGGAAAGTATTTGCAACTTACATTATAGGCTAAGGGCTAATTTTCTTAGTGCATAAGGAACCTGTACACATCAATAAGAAAGAGACAACAACCTTGGAAAAATGGGCAAGAGATATGAATAAATGTTCACAGAAAAGAAAAAACCAAATGGTTCATAAATATATGAAAAAAAAGCTAATCTCAATAGTAATGAAAGAAATGCAGTTATAAGCTATGTTAAGATATCATTTTAAAATTATCAGATTGATAAAGATCCAATAAATTGATTAAATATTGGATTAGCCAGTGTTCAGGGTGTGATGGAACAGGCCCTCTCACACATTGCTAGTGGCAGTGCAAACTGGGACAACCATCTATGGAGGACAATTTGGCAATGTCTAATATAACAACAAAAACCTTTTGATTTACACATTTCACTTCTCCCTATTTGCTATAGTCTGAATGTTTGTGTCCTCCCCAAATCAATATGATACAATTTTATTTGGGGAGGTGATTAGGTCATGAGGGGAGAACCCTCAGGAATGAGATTAGTGCCTTCATAAAATGGCCCAAGGGAGCTTGTTTGTCCCTTCCACAAAAGGAGGACACAGCAAAAAGGCACCATCTATGAATCAGAAGGTGGCTCTCACCAGATACCAAATCTGCCAGATCTTGGACTTCCCAGCTTCCAGAATCACGAAAAAATACATTTCTGTTGTATATAAGCCACCCAGTTTATGGCATTTTGTTATATTAGCTCAAATGGATGAAGACAATTTGTCCTGCAGATGCTCATGAGCAAAATGATGAATGACAAAGGCTATTAATTGCACTACTATTTATAAAAGAAAGAGATTAATCATATTATAAACATCCATAATATATAAATACTACTTGAAATTATTAAAAAGAATGAGGGATTTCAGCATGCAGTGACTCATAATGACCCCCTAAGTAAAAAAAGGAATGAGCACAACGGTGTGCACAATATACTGTTCTTTTATAAAATGAGTTAAAATTACATAAGTACCATTTATGAATGTCTGTATATAAATACACATTTCCCAACACCTGCACAAAATCTTTCTGGAAGGATACATAAAAAACTGGGAACTTTGGTTGCCACTGGTGAGGACGCCTGATAGGCTGCCAGAGAGGAGTGGGAGGGTGCCTGAAAAACAACCACCCAACTAAACCAACCACCACCAACACCACCCAATTGGCCCACCTCTACCATCCCCTTATCTCCATAGGAAGAAGAATCAATAGAGATGATCAGCAAAACTAAAAGCTATTTCTTTAAAAATGAATAGTGAAATAGACAAACCTCTGTGAAAACCTGATCAAGGAAAAGAGAAAATACACAAATAATGACTGGCGAGGAGTGTTCATTCTCCATTGCTGTCTTTCGTGTGTCCGGGGTTGTGGATGAAAGCCATGTCGTAGAGAATAGGCAAAGGAGTAGGTTTTATTGGGAAATGGGACACTCACATGGCTGAGTCGTTAAGAGAAGGCTGAGTCTCCCATCATCCCATGGAGAGCAGGCTGGGCCTTGCTGTGTCCACAGTGAGGGCCTGCATTCCACCGCAGGGTCCTCTTCGCCTTGTCACCCTCCCTTCTTAAAAGAGCAAACTTGTGAGCAGCCTTATCAGTGGGAGAATAAACAGACTGGCATCAAGGAAACTGGAGAAAATTTAAAAATCATTAAAAAATTAAATCAATAGGTAAACTCTGTCTCTCTGTTCCCTCTCAATAAAAACACTAGGATGAGATGATTTTATAGATGTCTTTTACAAACCACAAATGGATTTTTTTTTTTTAAGAGACACGGTCTTGCTCTATCACCCAGGTTGGAGTGCAGTGGCGTGATCACAGCTCACTGCAGCCTCAATTTCCCAAGCTCAGGCAATCCTCTTGCCTCAACCTCCCAAGTAGCTGGGACCACAGGTGCATGCCACCATACCTGGATAATTTAAATTTTTTTTTTTTTTTTTTGGGATGGGGTCTTGCCATATTGTCCATGCTGGTCTCAAACTTCTAGGATCAAGCAATCCTCCTACCTTGGCCTCTCAAAGTGCTGGGACTACAGGTATGAGCCACTGTGCCTGGCCTGGATCATCATTTTTTATACAAGCTTTTTTGGAGGAAAGAGAAAGAGAGAACTACTCAACTTATTTGCATCCTATAAATTTTGATACATTGTGTTTTCATTTTCATTTAATTAGAATATTTTCTAATTTCCCTTGTGACTTCTTTTTTATGCATGAGCACTTAGCAGTGAGTTGTTTAATTTCCAGATATTTAGGGATTTTCTAAATATGTTTGTTGTTTACTTACAGTTTAATCCTGTTGAGGCCAGAGAATATATTTGTAAAATTTTAAATTCATTGGGATTTGTTTTATGGCCTTAGATACGATCTACCCTGATGAATGTTCCATGTGTGCTTGGGAAAAACTTGTTGAGAGGTGCGTCCTATAAATGCCAGTTTGGTCAAGGTGGTTAATAGTGTTGTTTGAGTCTTTCATATATTTAATGATTTTTTTATTTACTTGTTCTATCAACTACTGATAGAAGAGTGTGTTGAAGTTTTCAACTGTGAATATACAGATTTTCCTATTTCTCCTAGTCTAGTCAGTTTTTACTTTATTTTGAAGCTCTGTTTTTAGACACTTATACATTTAGGTAAGTTACATCTTTTTGACAATTTGATCCTTTTTTTCATTATGTAATATTCCTCATTATCCCTGGTAATAGTCTTTGTTCTAAAGTCTATTTTGTTTGATGGTTAATATAGCTCCTCCAGCTTTCTTTTGATTAGTGCTAACATGATATACCTTTTTGCATCTTTTAACTTTTAACCTAGTTATCTCTTTATATTTAAAGTGAGTTTCTAGGAGACAACAGATTCCTTGGGTCATGTTTTGGTTCTAAGCTGGCAAGCTCTGGTTTTTAATTTGAGGCTCTCTCTGTCTCCTGTCTTTCTCATTAGTAGGTGGTGAAAGCCTGTGGAAAAGAGCTCGTGAGAGCAGACACTCCCGTGCCTGGGTTTCCATTGTCAACACCAGTGGTCCTCAATCAAAAGCAGTTTTGCCCCCCAAGGCACATTTAGCAATGTCTGAAGATATATTTGGTTGTCGCAACTGGGAGAGGGTGTGCTACTAGTATCTGGTAGGTAGAGGCCAAGAATGCTGCTAAAAATCCTGCTACTCATGGGACAGCCTTCCACGACAAATCATTATCCAGCATGTTAATAGTGCCAAAGCTGAGAAGCCCTGTTCTAAACTTCCGCGATAGTCCATCCTGGCCTTTAAGAATTCACTAAAATGTTAGAATATTAGCTGCTCTTTTTTCTTCCCATGTTTATGGCAGTCACCTTTTCCTCCCACACTTTGACAAAAGGGAAGCCGTTCATGTGCCACGTCTTTCTTACGAGGGTCTTGTCACCACTCTTTGGAACTCAGTTCACACAGTGGCCTCAACTCTCTGATGGACTGAAGAAAAGCTACAGTTTTGTAGATTGTCTATATTTTTTCATTACTGGGGTGAGGGTGATGTTCTCTTGAGGCTTCGTACATCATAAGTGGAAGGAGAACGCCTCCCATCTCATTTTTAAATAATCAACTCTAAATCAGGATAAGGACAATTATAGATTAATATCATTGGTGAACATGGATTATTAAATCAAGAAGTTGTAATAGTATATATACAGTAGTATATATATTATATATATTTTATATAAATAAATCATGACCATGAAGGGTTTATCCCAAGAATACAAGGAATGTTCACCAACAAACATTAATCGACATAATCCAGTCCAACAGATCAAAGGAACAATCCATATGATCATTTAACAGATGCAAAATTTTCTTCTATATAGTTTTAAATCTATTCGTGATTTTTAAAACTTGTAAACTAACAGTAGAAGAAAATTTTTAAAAATTAGTATAAAAGTCTACCAAATACCTACAATAAATATCATTTAATGGTAAATACTAATTACATTTCCACTGAAGTCAGGAATAAGACAAGGATGCCTGCATCACCCCACTATCCAACATTACACTGGAGGGTCTGTCAATACAACAAGATAAAAAAAGTAAGGTATAAGAATTCGCAGAGAAGAGAAAAATTCAATATTTACCAAATGCATAGAATTTTTGAAAATATATTAGAACTAGTTAGATATTTCTGCAGTTTGCTAGCTACAAGGTCAACATGTAAAATCAACACAGTTGCCATTTAACACGGTGTCAGTTAAAAATGTGTATGTGTGTGTGTTTTTTAAAGGTAACATTCACAAGATCTATAAGATATCTAGGAATTAAAAGAACATAGGGTTTTTTTCAATATCTTTATGGAAAAACTATAAACTATCTTTTTTTAAGAGATGAGGTCTCACTGTGTCACTCAGGCTGGTGCACATGTAAAACATCTTTGAAGAGCAAAATGAAGCTCTAAGTGGAAAGACATATCGTATATAAGAAGGCTCAATAGCATACAGATGTCCATCTGTCCCCACTTTAATAGATGAAATAAATGCAATTCTGATCAAAATCTCAATAGTTGTTGCTTTTAAATAATGGAACTCATATAGAAGATGGAAACTTCGAGAATAGCAAAAAAAATTTTGACAAAGAAAAATAAGATGAGGGTACTTGGCTTGTTATGGCACTGTGGTAAATAAAATATTGTGTTATTGGAACAGGGATAGAAAAGTAGACCTATAGAATGGAATAGAGAGCCCAGAAAGAGACCCTCACATAGATGAAAATTTGGGAAATGACAGAAGTGCTGTTACAAGTCATTACAGGAAAGGAAGGACTAGTCAATAAATAATAACCGCATGATTGGTTTTCCACATGAAAATAAATTAAGACTCCTGCTTTAAACAATATACAAAAATAAACTAAAGTTTAATTAAGAGCTAAATATGAAAAATACACAACTGTAAAACTTACAGTTAATTAAAAACTTACAGTTAAATAAAATTACTGTTAATTTGCTCATTCATTCAATGCATATTTATTGAGCTGCTGCTACACACTGGCCTAGAATTAAGGACAGAGCAGTGAATAAAACAAAGTCTCTGCTCTAGTGATGGTTTATGTTAACAGTAAACGAATAAATATGTAACATGTCAGGTGATGATAAGTGCCATGGAGAAAAATAGAGCAGGGTAAGGGGCTAGGGAGTGGGTAGGTGGATTTGCTACTTTATACAGGGTGGTTGGAGAAGGCTGTCCTGACCTGAGGAGAGAGCTGAAGGAACTGGGGGAGTTTGGAATGTGGATATTCAGGCAAAATAAATTTTCAGGCGGAAAGACCAGCTGAACAATTGCTCTGAGGCTGGAGAGCACTTGGCCTTTGAAGAACAACGAGAAGGCCAGTGTGTCTGGGATCAGGGAGAAGGGAGTCATAGCAGATGAGGTAAAAGAGGAGGTAGTGAGGCCAGGGGACATAGGGCTTGAAGGCCATGGCAAGGACATCTAAAAGGCACGGGAAATCATGGGAGGATTTGCGCTAAGGAGTGGCAGGATATGAGTGCAGTTTATAGGGTTACTCTAGCTACTTATGGAAAGTAGATTGGAAACGCGCAAGGGTGAAGGGGCAGGGAGTTTTGTTAGAAGGCTCTTTCAGTAGCCCAGGTAAGGGATGAGGACTTGTTCCTGGGTGACAGGTGTAGAGGTGGTAAGAAGTGGATGTTAATCAAGTGTTCTGACATACTTTGAAGGTAGAAAAGATACAATTTGCTGACATGGCATGTGAGAGAAGAGGAGAAGCCAAGGTGGGGTGACTCTGAGCCTTAAGCAACTGGGCTAACAATGGTACCTTTTAATAATATGGTGAACTCTATGGGAGGAACAGGCTTGCGGGAGAGCATTAAGAGCTCGGTTTTAAACATGTTAAGTTAGAGACACTTATCAGATATCAAGTAAGCAGCTGAACAGTATATGAGTCTGGAGCTCAGGCAAGAGGCTGGAGCTTGAGATAGCAATTTGAGAGTGGTCAGTCTAATAAATGGTATCTAAAACCATAGGGCTGGACGACTTCACCTAGTGGGTTGTCTTTGCAGAGGAAAGATCTGAGGACTGGGCCTTGGGATACTCCAATTTTAGAGTTGGGAAGAAAGTGAAGGAACCAGCGAACAAGACTGAGAAGAAGCATTCAGTGAGATGTGAAGAGAACCAAAGAGAAGGAGGTGTGTCAAGAAGGAGCAAGTGATTATGTCAAATGCTGCTGAGAGGCTGGGTAAAGTGAGGACTGAGCATTTATCGTTGGGTTTAGCAAAGTAGAGATTATCTGTGACCTCAGTGACAGTTTCAGGGCAGTGGTGATGAAAGCCTGTTTGGAGTAGGTGCAAGAGAGAATAGGAGAAGAGTAAGTAGAGAGGGTGCACACAGATAATCTTTTTGAGTTTTACTGTAGAATGAAGGAGGAAAATGGGATGGTAGTTGAGGGCAGCATATATTAAGGGATTGTGTTTTTTAAATATAGAAAATATATAGAGTGTTTGCATGCTGATGATCCAGTAAAGAACAATATCCTTGAGGAGGTGTGAGAAAGGACGGGACCCAGGGTAAAAATGGAGTGTTGGTTTTACACAGGAGCACTGACAGTTTATCCACTGTACTAGAAGGAAAAGCAGAGAATTCGGAATGTATGTAGGGGATTGGTAGTACTTTTTAGATTGCTTCTACAATCTCAGTGCAATAAGAAACAAGGCCATCAACTAAGTGAGGAAGTAGAAGGTGTTGGAAGTTTGAGAAAAGAGAAGTTATAAGAAAATAATCTGTAAGAGTATAAGAGAGTGAATTGACCAGGGAATGAAGCAGGATTGAAGAGCAGCACTAAAGACCTTCCTAAGGTCAGTGGTCATGAATTTAAAGAAAGACCCTTCACCATGCTTGTGTGTTTTTCCCTAGTGAATATCATTTGCTTGTGTACTATCAGCGAGTAAACAGAGAGCTATGTTTTTCCAGTTTTGGGTTTTTTTTTTTTTTTCCTGGAAAAGTCCAAGAGAGGAAGAGAAGAGCAAGGGAACAACTACACCTACAGAGAAGAGACTGTCATGATGGAAGGTGGAATTAAGCTCAGTCATATAGGAGGTGAGGACATGAATGGGGGTGACAGATGTGCAAACTGACAAGTCAGTGGAGAGCAGGTTCCATTAGGTTTGAAGAATTTAGAAACTGGGCTATTGGAGGGAGGATGCTGAAAGATGAGAAGCCATAGTGAAAGAGTGAGACGTTTCTTGTCAAGGTAATGGGGAGAATGCTATTGTTGGTAATGGCAAGGTCTCAGGCATGACTGTGGAAGTTGGTGGCTTGGAGCAGGGTGAGGATAGGATCACCGGGAATGAAAGGTTCAAAGAACTAAGAAGATCATGCTTATGAGTATTGAAGTCACTAATAATTAAGACAGAGTTGGTCCTAGAAAAAGACAATGACCCAGGTGCTAAAATCTTCAAGGAAGGAGGAATGGTAACCTGGAGGTCTTAAGATGACCACAAAAACTAGAAGTAAGATGAGCAAAGTCTACCAAAAAAGGAGTAGGTTCAGAATATGCAAATACCTTTAAAAACAAATAAGAAACAAGCAAGTAACCCAATAAAAAATGGGCAGAGAATGAACAGGCAATTTACAGAGGAGGAACCCTAAATGACCCAGCAGGCAAAGAGGATTAACCTCACTGCTAATCAGGAAAATGCAAAGCAAGACAAGATGCTCTTTCACATCTACCAGAATGACACAGATGAAAATGTCTGAGACCACCAGCATTAGGAATGATGTGGAGGAATTGGAGATTTCATACAAGTGTAAATTGCTACAATGGCTTTGGAAAACAAATTTGGTAATATACAGTAAAAATCATGATGCATGTGATCTTTGACCCAACTTCTTCCTTCCAGATATAAACTCTGGGAAAAGCTCAAACATGTGTGGTGCAAGTAAATGTGCACAGGATACTTATGGCAGCATTATGTGTAATAGATAAAAATTAAAACAACCTAAATGTCCATCAACAGGAAAGTAGATAAGTAGATTTTATATAGTCGCACAATGAGAATATTCTATGGTGGTGCAAATGAATGAACTAGAGATGTGTATGTTGTGGTTCAATTCCAAAAACATAAGGTTGCTGAAAATCAGTAAATTGCATAATGATAGGTACAATGTGATAACACCCATCTTTGGTAAAGTTTAAAAACAAACAAGACATGTATACATGTGCCATGTTGGTGTACTGCACCATTAACTTGTCATTTACATTAGGTGTATCTCCTATGTAACAAATCTGCACATTGTGCACATGTACCCTAGAACTTAAAGTATAAAAAAAAATGAAACAAACAAACAAAAAACAAAACAATATATATGATTTATGAATGCATATGCAGTAAAATGTAAAAACATGAACAAGAAGGATATATACAACTTCTGAACAGCAGCCACCTCTGGGGAGGGCAGAGAGAGAAGCAGCACAAAGTGGAGATTCTATTCAATTTGTAAGTTTTATTTATTTCTTTTCTTTTAATTTTTCTTTTTTATTATACTTTATGTTCTAGGATACATGTGCACAACGTGCAGGTTCGTTACATATGTATACATGTGCCATGTTGGTGTGCTGCACCCATTTACATTAGGTATATCTCCTAATGCTATCCCTCCCCCCACCCCACAACAGGCCCCAGTGTGTATTAGGGGGGTAGTGACCTGATTTTCCAGGCGCTGTGTGTCACGGTTTCCCTTGGCTAGGAAAGGGAATTCCCTTACCCCTTGTGCTTCCTGGATGAGGTGGTGCCTCGCCCTTCTTTGGCTCTCACTCACTGGGCTGCACCTACTGTCCTGTACCCACTGTCAGACATGCCCCAGTGAGAAGAACCTGGTGTCTCAGTTGGAAATGCAGAAATCTCCCACCTTTTGTGTCACTCACGCTGCAAGCTGGAGGCTGGAGCTGTTCCTATTCGGCCATCTTGGTGCAGATCTATGTATTTGTTTTCTTTTCTTTTTGTTTTTTTGAGACTGAGTCTCACTCTGTTGCCCAGGCTAGAGTGCAGTGGTGCAATCTTGGTTCACCTCTGCCTCCCAGGTTTAAGCGATTCTCATGCCTCAGCTTCTCAGGTAGGTGGGATTACAGGCATGTGCCATCATGGCTGGTTAATTTTTTTTTTTTTTTTTTTTTTTTTTTTTGGTATTTTTAGTAGAGACAGGCTTTTGCTATGTTGGCCAGGTTAGTCTCGAACTCCTGGCCTCAAATCATCTGCTGGCCTCGGCCTCCCAAAGTGCTGGGATTACAGGCATGAGCCACGGTGCTCGGCCTGTAGTGTTTTATTCTTAATAAAAGTTGGAGCATATTGGGCAAAATGTTAACATTTGTTAAATGTGGGTGTTGGCTACAGTACACTGTTCTTTTCCACACATTCAAAATAAATATTTCACAATAGAAGAAGTCTGTGGCATAGGTATGGATGACAGCACTTTCAGAGAACAGCTAAACACATTTTAAAAACTCATGTAACCCCACTGTTCAGTGTCAGCCTGTCACTTTGCAAGCATTTCTAGAGCACCTAGAAGTTGTGTAACAGTGCTCTCCGTGTTAGGGCTCTGCAGAGAATGAGCAGAATTTCAAACAGATGACAGAAATATGAACATGCCACCAGTGGAAATTTAAAATGTGTCATGACAAACATTCCTCAAGAGGAGTCAGAAATGATGCTGGTGGCTTGGTCTAGAATGGGTCGAATTTGATAAAAACTTACTAAAATATTTTCCTGTGGCTGTAGTTCTCCAGTAGTTCAATCAGTGATTCTGCTTTTCTCTGGGCTCTCTCTTGGCCATAAAGAGGCATTTGGGTACATACCTGTCCTTTTATTGTGTGATATATAAATATTTAACAAATAGATATCTATGGTCTCCTAAGGGCCGTATTGCAGGATCTGGCCAGCAGCCCACAATGCAACAGGGCTCTTTCTTTGTTCCTGGGTGGATCAGCAGGTCAAGAAATAATAGACACACACAAGATAGTGAAAGCAGGGTCCAGGTGGGTCACTACCTTCTGGTCCCAACAATGCACTGGATACACCAGCATTTATTATTAAGTTTAGTGAGGGCGGGGGTAGGTTAGTGAGGGATTTAGAGTCATTTGATTATGAGGTGAGATGGTCATGTGGGGATGAAGTAATTCTTTAACATAACATCTGTATGCAGAAGTACAGTATACAGAGATAAGAATTTATAATATAGTGTGTGCATCAGTAATTTCTAACAGAGCCTTAAAACAGAAACACAGTCTTTCCGTAACTACGATTAGCAATATATTAATCAGCAGTAACAGCTGCAGCAAAACTGGTTACAAACAATCCATAGAAACAGGACATGAAGCTAGACAACTGGTTAGACCAGAAATTATCAGAAGGGAGTATGCCTTAATCTTAAAGAGGCCTAGAAGAGCTGTGGCAAGATGAGGGTGTTTATGGCCTTATCTTATCCATATGGACAGGTGCCCCTCAAGCATCCATTTATAGGCTCTCCACAAGGGTTGCATTCCATTCCCAGAGCTATGAACATCTGCTTTTCTGGGATAGGAATCTTGGTGATGTGAAAGCTCCCTGACTGCACATCCATTCATAGGTTCTGTGCAGGGGGAAGCACATCTTACACTGTTGGCTCATTCTGGCAGTCCAACCTGGCATTGTCTTTACACAATCTTGCATGTGATTTTGTATTTATAATCAGGCGCATTTCATCTTTTATTCCGTAGCAATAGTTTCAGGGGCTATCCCTACAGGGCCAGGCAATGCACACACACAAACATGTACACACACACACAAACACGGCCCAATTGCTCTCCACTCCTTCTCCAAGGTCCTCTCCCTCTTACTGAAACCATCACTCCATGCCTCCTCTGTCTGTGCTCTCTCTCTGGAAGTGGAGAACCCCTGTATTCCTCGAGGATCTTTTGTTACCAGGAACCTAGCTGGGGCAGCTTCGGAGGCAGAATATTGCCTTATGAGGGGTTGTTCAGGGATCCTATAGGTGGCTCTAAGGACACCACAATTTGCTTAGATGTTTTTATGACTCAACAAAGGGCTTGGGAGCGCGGTGGGAAAGGAACAGGGTGAGCTTAAAAGGAGTGTCTGAAAGACAAGAGGGAATGGGCTGGAACTCTTATATAACAGAATACTCAGTGGCAATCAGCACAGCTCTAGGACTGCTGCAGCCCCAAGCTTCTGCTCAGGAATCCAAGGTAAGCATCTGAGTCCATTGGTCCCAGGTAGGCATGTCTCTTTTCCTTCAGGGGTCTCCCTGGAGAAAATGGGCTGTTGAGACTGGAGAGGCCAGAGTCCTCTAGGAGACACATACCTCTTCTTAGCACAGCCCTTGTTTGGAAGGGATAAGTTTGGCTGCCAGGGGACCCAGCGGTCAGTAACCTGTACTGGTCACCACCAGTAGTGCTGGAGTATAGACAGGGGCAGTCTTAAGGCCTGGACTCAAATCCTTATCAGAAGAAGTGCAAACTTCCTTATTTCTTTTGTCCCCAGAGATAAAAGGTCAAATCCCCATTCCCTGCTGTGGTAGCAAGTATCAGTGCTGCCAGAGACACCCGTGGACTGAGCTATTCCCACCCTTAGAGACCCTGGGCCTTGCTTCTTGGGCTGGGAGGGCTTCCCAGGATTAGGGATGGGAGTGATGAGAGCATCTGCCTGGGGCTGTCCTGTGAATCCTGCTGTCTTGAAAGCATGTCAAATGATTTCTGCTACGAAACTGGAACGTATTAATTCAGAAAATTTGATAATAGCCCAATTTTCATACAAAAGCTCTAAGTGTACAGCTAAGTTAAAGTTGTGAAATTTTAATAATAGATTTTTACCATTCACAACTTTAATAATCATTGCCAAATTCTACATTCAAAATTTAAGAAACAGACTTTGAAAATTCTCTGAGGCATGTGTGGTTGGTCATTTTAAAATAACAGGTGGCTCATGTCTGTAATCCCAACACTTTGGGAAGCCAAGGTGGGAGGATTGATTGAGCCCAGCAGTTCAAGACCAGCCTGGGCAATATAATGAGACCCTGTCTCTGTAGAAAAATAAAATAAATCAACCAGGCATGATGGCATGCCCCTGTGGTCCTAGCTACTTGGGAGGCTGAGGCAGAAGGATCCTGAGCTTGGGAGGTTGAGGCTGCAGTGAGCTGAGATCATGCCACTGAACTCCAGCCTAGATGACAAAGTAAGACCCTGTTTGAAAAATAAACAAACACAAACAAACGAGAGAGAATTGTTGTATTTTTAACCCCTTAACTCTTAAAATTTATATCAAAAAGAAAAAACCCCAAAACTTGTAGTTTTGTAATAATTGTAGATTTGTGAAAATTGCAAGTATAGTAGAGAGTTCCTGTATACTCTCCACCCAGCGTCCCTTAATGTTAGCATCTTATAAAAAAATGGTATGTGTATCAAAACTAAGAAATTAACTCTGGTACATTATTACAACTAAACTATATACTTTTATTAATATCTCGCCAATTTTTTCTCTAATGTCCTTTATGGTTCAAGGATCCAATCTAGGATAATACATTGTGTTTAATCCTTGTGTCTCCACAGTTTTTTTCTTATCCGTGACATTTTCTCATCTCATTTTTCATGGCCTTAACAGTTTTGAAGAGGATTGGGCTGGATGTTGTAGAACGTGACTCAGTTTTGGTTTGTCTGATGTATTTCTCATGATGGGACGGTAGGATGAGTTTTGGGGAAAAATGCTACAGAGAGAAGTGTCCTTCTCATCTCATCATATCAAGGAGTACATGGGATCAGCATGACTTAGACAGTGATGTTCACCTTCATCGCTTGGTTAGGGAACTGTCTGCCGGGTTTCTCCACTGTAAAGTTACTATTTCCCCCTTCTTTGGAAGTGAGACTCCAAATCCAACCCATCTTCATGGTGGGGAAGAAGGGATTCAGCTCCACCTACAAGGAAAAGTATCTTCATATATTATTTGGAATTTTTCTACAGAGAAGATTTGTTTCTTGTCCACCATTTAGTTATTTATTGAATCTTTAAAAAATAAATATGGACACATAGATATTTATCTTGTTTTAGATTAAAATCCAATAATTTGTTACTTATTTTATTGCTCAGATTGTTCCAGCTTTGGCCATGGGTAGGTCTTTCTGTTTGGCTCTTGTGCCCTTGTGCCAGGCCTCCATTCTTTTGGGATTTTTAAATGTTTGTTTGTTGAGCACTTCCTTACTTTCTGGCACTACAAGATGCTCCAGGACCATCTCGTATTTTCCCTGTCTCAGCCCTAGAATCAGCCGTTTCTCCAAGGAGTAACTGAGGAATTAGAAATAGTAGACTTTTAAATATAAAAGCAATGCATTCTTTTTGTAGAAAATTTGGGAAATAAGAATACAAATTCAAGAAAAAATAAATGATAGTGCCATGATCAAAAGAAATTCATTTTGGCAATTTGATATTTTTCTTTTCCAGTCTCTTATTGATTTTCTTTGTGTTCAATTTCATAATTTCTGCTTTTATCTTTGTTTTCAAAATTCTTTTCACTTGGGTTTATTAGCATTTTTCTTTTATTTAACTTCTTGCATTGAAAGATTATTTCATTTTCAATTATTTTCTTTCCAAGTGTATTTAAGACTGCTTTACTCTCTGTATATTGCTTTGATCACATCCTACAGGGTTTTATTTTCCTGCAAAGTCCTCATATTGTTGTTCCTTCCTTCCTTCCCTTGCTTCCTTTCCTTCCTTTCCTTCTTCCTTCCTTCCTTCCTCTCTCTCTCCCTCCCTTCCTCCGTTCTTCCCCTTTCCTTTCATTTCCTTTCCTTCCCTCTCCTCTCCTTTCCTTTCTTTCCCTTCTTCCCTCCCTCCCCTCCCTCCTTCCCTCCCTCTCTTTCTTTCCCTTCCTTCCTTCCTTCCTTCCTTCCTTCCTTCCTTCCTTCCTTCCTTCCTTCCTTCCTTCCTTCCTTCCTTCCTTCCTTCCCTCCCTCCCTGCTTGCTTGCTTGCCTGCCTGCCTGCCTTCCTTTCTTTCTTTCTTTCTTTCCTTCCTTCCTTTCTTTCTTTCTTCTTTCTTTTTTTTTCTTTCAAGACAGGGTCTTGCTCTTTCACCTAGGATGGAGTACAGTGGCTCAATTATAGCTTGCTGCAGCCTCCAACTCCTAGGCTCAAGCAATCCTCCCACCTCAGCCTTCCTAGTAACTAGGACTACAGGTACTCACTATCACTCTTGGTAATTTTTCTTTTTGTTTTAAGAGACAGGAGTTCAGAGGGTGGTCTCACTGTGTTACCCAGGCTGATCTTGAACTCCTAGTCTCAGGTGATCCTCCCACCTCAGCCTCCCAAAGTATTGGGATTACAGGTGTGGCCACTATGTCTGGCTTTGTTTTTCATTTCTAAGTAGTGATTTCTGCTGTGATTTTTCTCTTTTAAAAACTATCATATAAGGAGATTTAAAATTTCTAGTAAATGATTTTTTTTGGATTCTATACTTTTATGTTCATTTTCTGTATTTATTGCATACAGGTCAGTGACTACGAATGGCTCACATGATTTCCACTCTTTGGAATTTATTAACATTTTATTAATTATTATTTTAAATTCTCTCTATTCTTAATTATATTTTGTCCATTAAAGTGTTGATTTCATAAGGATACATGTTAAAGTTACTCACGGACTTTGTATTTGCCAATTTTAAACTTGTGTTATAAAAGTTACTGACTATTGTAATTTTTGTTTTATATATCTTTTAATAACATAATTATTATCTTTTTCCACTTTAATGCCCTTTTCCTTGAATTATATTTTTTCTTATTATAATATTGTCATACTTTCCTTCCTTTTATTAACATTTGCCTGATATGTGACCTTCTGTTCCTTTCTTCCTATTTTCAATTTTCCTTTGGTCGTTGTTCTAGCTGTACCTCTTACAAACTGTATTTAACTGGGTTTTAAAAATTCTTTTAATCCATGAATTTAACACACTCACATCTATTGTGAACATCCATATATATTTGGACTTATTTCTGAAATCTTATTTTGTGTTTCTTATTTATCATGCTTTTTTTTTTCTTTTTTCCTTCATTTTATTTTATTAATCCAAATTTCTTCTGACCTTCTCACAGTTACCTTCCCAGGTGCTGATACTTTTTCTCATAAGATGTGTGGCAAAATGATGGTGAGTTGCACGGCTTTGCTCCTCCCAATGCAAATACAGTCTTGTGTGGCTCAAAGATGGGTATGTGTTCTGAGAAATGCAACATTAGGTGAGTTTGTCATTACGGCAATATTGTAGAGTGTACCTACACAAACCTACATGGTGTAGCCTACTATGCATCTAGGCAATATGGTATAGCCTATTGTTCCTAGGCTGCAAACCCCTACAGCATGGTACTGTACTGAATACTGTAGCCAATTGTAACACAGTGGTAAGGATTAGTACATCTAAACATAGC
The DNA here is from genome assembly GCF_024542745.1 of Macaca thibetana thibetana. Taxonomy (NCBI): domain Eukaryota; kingdom Metazoa; phylum Chordata; class Mammalia; order Primates; family Cercopithecidae; genus Macaca; species Macaca thibetana. The sequence goes on along the minus strand of NC_065584.1, from coordinate 84,109,016 downwards.
TAAACATAGGAAAGGTATACTTAAAGCACAGTGTTATAATCTTATGGGACCACCTTTGTAGAAGTGGCCTGTGGTTGACTGAAATGTTGTTATGTGGTGCATGACTTACCTCTGCAGTGAATTGCCCAGGACCCTCCTACTCCTTATGTCTGCTGCTTCTAAGCTTGGAGCACCCACAGCTGCTCCCATCTTTTGCTATTATTCTTTCCTGAAGGCATTTTGGACTGTACTTTTCTCTTGCAAGGCAACACCATTCATCTTTCAAGAATTCCTTATAATTTTTTTTTTTTTCAGACAGGGTTTCACTTTGTTGCCCACGCTGAAGTGTGGTAGTACGATCACAGCTTACTGCAGCCTAAACCTCCTGAGCTCAAGTAATCCTCCCACCTCAGCTTCTCGAAACGTTGGGATTACAAGTATGAGCCACCATGCCCAGCCTCTTCATAATTTTTACAAGCATTTTTTCTTTCTGCGTTGGCGTTGTTTTGTTTTGGTTTCCTTTCTTTCTTTCTTTTTTTTTTTTGAGATGGAGTCTCCCTCTGTCGCCCAGGCTGGAGTGCAGTGGTGCGATCTCGGCTCACTGCAAGCTCCGCCTCCCGGGTTCATGCCATTCTCCTGCCTGAGCCTCCCGAGTAGCTCGGACTACAGGCGCCCGCCACTGCGCCCGGCTAGTTTTTTTTTTTTTTGTATTTTCAGTAGAGACTGGGTTTCACCGTGTTAGCCAGGATGGTCTCAATCTCCTGACCTCGTGATCCGCCCACCTCGGCCACCCAAAGTGCTGGGATTACAGGCGTGAGCCACTGCGCCCGGTCGGTTTTCTTTCTTTTTAAAAATGTCTTCTTCATCTAGTAGTATTTGCCATAGAAGGCTGGAGTACATATTTACTCTTTCACTTTGATCCCAGCACACCTTCTTTTCTTTCTAGCTTTTCTCTGTGTAGATACTTGTGTAAATATAAGTTGTCATTCTGTATGTAAAAGTTTGTGTCATGATTTTTCAGTTAGCATTTTAATGGAAGCATTTCTGTGTTATTACAAACTACTTGCTGTATATATCCCATCAAGTAATACACCATATTCAGCATTTAGGTTTTATTCATTTTTTTACCTATTACAAATAAGGCCATAAAGGTTCTTGTTCGCAAATCCATTTTTATATGTGAAATATTTTAAGTGGGTGTCAAGATTATTGTAGATTTCCAGCAAACAGATTGGTTCATTCCATACCTACTAACATATTACACACACACACACACACAATCAATTTATATCATATATATGTGCATATTGATATATAATATATATGGCATGTATAAAATATACACACATATTCTCGGAACATACAAATTCCTGAATGTTATTATGGTTCCATCAAATTATATGTCTTTGAAAACTAAGATGGTAGATCAACTGTACAACAGGCAAAGACTGGGACAGGGAATGTGAAATATTATAGCACATATCACATAGATGCCTGTGAATGCAGGCCAACTACTCCTTATTGCATCATTTTCTTTGGGAGGGGGAAATATGGCAATGATGACAACCTTTTCTGGACCATAATTTGTTATATAGTCAGTCTCAGAAGATCAAGGATGGAGTAGGGAACTCTAAATATAGCCAGTTTTTGGTCTTTTTGTTTGTTTGTTTTTACCTCCTCTTGCCATATAACTTTGCTAACTTTCTAATACTATTATTCCACACTGTAGAAGCACAATCTATTTTTCTTGACTCATCAGGGGGGCCTTTGCTCTTTTCAGATTTGTAAATCTGAGGTGCATGGTTTCTCTTCTGTTCACTATGTCCTGGACTTCTTTTCCTGAAGGTCAGAAACTCTTAGTGCTCCATTTCTGTTGAAAGAAAGGTTGAGTGAAATTAACAGGTCATAATGGGAGGTGTTAAGGAATAGTAGTGAGGTTTCTCCTTGTACTGGTTTGCTAGGGTCCCATAAGAAAATATCACAGACTGGGTGGCTTGAACAGAAATTTATTTCTCTTAGTTCTGGAGCCTGAAAATTCAAGATCAAGATCAAGTTCAAGTTTTGTGAAGCCTCTATCCTTGGCTTGCGATGGGTGTCTTCTCATTGTCCTCTCATGGCCTTCTCTCTACATGCACACATCCTTGGCTCTCTTATGTGTATCCAGAGTCTCTCTTCTTATAAGATCACCAGTCAGATTGGATTAGGGCTCACCCCAACGATATTATTTTAACTTAATCATCTCTGTAAAGGCCCTATCTCCAAACATAGTCATAGTCTGTACCAGGGCCTCAGCTTATGAATTTTGGGGGGACAAAATTCAGTCCATAACAGTCTTTGAGACAAACAAGGTTGAACTTGCTTTGAAAGCCTTGTTTAAAGTTTTGATGTTAAGTTCAGACATGAAGTTGTCTATTTTCAGAGATCTATGATTTTGTTCCCTAGGAAGCGTTTTAACTTTTTATATTGATTCCCTAATTGTGCCATGGGCTTAATACTGACATAAAGACTGGAATATGAAGGACAGAACTCAGGAAATTTTTTTAAAAGGAAAGAAAAAATTTTAAAAAATTAGACTAGAATAGACCACTCAGGAAGTGGAATAAGAATTAAATCAAGACCAAAAGAAAAATAAAAAAGAGTACTAGAGAAACAATGTTTAGCTCTTTTAGTTGTTAGGGCCCAGAATGAAGTTTATGCCTTCTTGAGCATAATCATCATTTATTTACATAACAATTATCAGTTTGTTAAAAACAAAAACAGAACAAAAAACCCCAGAAACTTTCTTTCATCCAGAAGAGAAAGTCCAAAGTGCCATGGTCTTACCACTCCACCCCACCTTACCTGGCTCTCTGCTCTGTCTATGCCACTTCCCTGTTCCACTCCACACCCAGGCCCACTGGACTCTGTGCCGGGAGCAGTCCACAGCCCTGCTGCAAAAACACAGCCTACTCTAACCTAAAGCTCCATCCTGTTTCCTTCACAAGCCCTTTCTCTCTCTCTCTCTCCTCTCTCTCTCTCTTTATCCTCCCACCCCCCACCTCTCCAACCTGGGGGTATCACTCTGTCCTTATGACGATCTTTGATGTCTTCCATCATTACCTGGAGAAGAGCACTTCCTTTGGTTCTTACATGTCTCAAGAGCCAAATTGTACACATTTCTAAGCTCTGTCCCCAAGTACTACTTGTGAAATCACAAAAACTAATGATTAAGGATATGCCTCACTTATTAAGAGGCAGGAGTAAATATTATAGTGTAGATGTCTGCTTTAATAAAAAATTGTTTTAAGTGGTCCCAGAAATTGAGCCTGATTAATTAGCGTTTTGTTCTTTTACAGATCTTAGCCCAATTGTGTTCTACAAGTCAAAGTCGAGTGAATTTCTTAAGGAACTTTTAAAATAATTTTAGGTTCAGAGAAAGTTGCAAAAATAGTACCGAGAGGTCTCACATACTTTTTATCCAGTAGTTCCAATGGTATTATAATAATGTATTAACATCTTCCATAATGATAGTGCAATATCAAAACCAGGAAATTGACATTGTTACAATCCACAAATTTTATTCGTATCTCATCAGTTTTATATGCAGTCATGTGTGTATGTGTGTGTGTCTGTGTGGTTCTGGACATTTTATCACATGTTGATTTGTGTGGCCACCACCACAATTGAGACACTGAACTGTTCTATCACCACAAAGATCCTTCATGCTACCTCTTGTAGTGACACTCATCTGCCTCCCCTTAACCCATCCCTAACCTCTGGCAACCACAAATCTTTTCTATATTTCTATAATTTTATCATCTCAAGAATATATTAGTGGGATCATATGGTACATAACTTTTTGGAATCAACCATATTTACTCAGCAGAACCCTCTTGAGATCCATAAATTGTTGCACTTATCAATATTTTGTTCTTTATTGCTCTGGAGTATTTTCTCACACTCCAATTTTCTGACGCCAGCTGGTGCCCCACAGTTCAATCCAACTCTGACACTAGCTGGCGGTGGCACCAGATTCCATAGGTTCAATGGCTCAGTCTCAGCGATCGCCCCCATTTCAGATGTGAGTTGCAAGTCCCAGGCCACCCATATGTCTGACTGACTAGCTATAAATCAGGGATTCCTTGGGTTGGATAATTTGCTAGAATGGTTCAAAGAACTCAGGATATCTCTTTATTTACACCTACTGGTTTATTCCAAAGGATAAAACTCAAAAACAGCCAAATGGAACAGATGCACAGCACAAGGTATGCTGTGTTTGTGTAGCTTCCATACCTATCTCTCTGGGTGTGCTACCCTGCCAGCACCTCAGTGTGTTCACCAACCTGGAAGCCCTCTGCATCTCATTGTTCATGAGTTCTTATAGGGCTCAATCTCCAGACCCCTTCTCCCCTTCCTGGAGGTCAGTGGGTGGAACTGAAAGTTTCAGCCCTCTAATCACTTGATCTCTCTGGTGACCAGTTCCATCCTGAGGCTATTTAGAGGCCCCACTCAAAGTCACCTCATTAGTATAAACTCAGGTATGACTGAAAAGGGCTCATTATGAATAGCAAAAGACACTCCTACCACTCAGGAAATTCCACGGAAATCTGTGCGAGGAACCTGGGACAAATACTGAATGTATGTTTGGGATATAGCACAATTGTTTCGTAGTGGTCCATGGGATGGATATACTACAGTTTGCTTAACCATTCACCCACTGAAGAACATTTGAGTTGTTCCCAGTTTTGGCTACTATGTACAAATGAAGCTGCTATAAGCATTCATGTACATGATTTTGTGTGAGCTTACAGTTTCAATTCTGGGATAAAGCCTGGGAGTACAGCAGCTGGGTCATATGGTAAGTGTATGTTTATTTTTTAAAGGAAATTCCCAAGCTATTTCTCCAAGTGGCTGTACCATGTTGTGTTCCCATCAGCAATGTATGAGAAAATCCAGTTTCCCTACATCCTCACCAACATTTGGTACTTTTCTGATTTTAGCTGTTGTAATAGAGGAATAGTTGTATTTCATTGTGGTTTAAATTTGCATTTCCCTAATGGATAATGGTATTCAACATCTTTTCAGGTATTTATTTGCCATGTATATATCCTCTTTGATGAATGCTCAAGTATTTTTTCTCACTTTTTAGTTGAATTGCATTTTTATTGTTGAGTTTGAGAGTTCTTCATATATTCTAATATGAGGTTTTTTGGTCAGATGTGGTTTGCAAATATTTTTATGCCAATCTATAGCTTGACTTTCATTCTCTTAACAGGGTCTTTCACAGAGCAAATGTTTTTATTTTGAGGAAATCTGATTTATTTTTTCTTTTATGGATCATGATTTTGGTGTCATTTCTAAGAACTCTTCACCTAGTTATTTGTCCTGAAGATTTTAGCCTGTGTTTTCTGTAAAAAGTTTTAGAGTTTTATGTATAAATCTGTGATCCATTTTGAGGGATTTTTGGTTTTTTTTTAGACAGAGTCTTGGTCTGTCACCCAGGCTGGACGTCTCAGTCACAAACGATCCTCCCACCTCAGCTTCCTGAGTAGCTGGGACCACAGGCGTGCACCAACATACCTGGCTAATTTTTTAATTTTGTAAAGATGAGAATCTTGCTATGTTGCTCAGCCTGGTCTCTACTCCTGGCTCAAGTCATCCTTCTGCCTTGGCCTCCCAGAATGCTGGGATTACAGGTGTAAGTAAGTCATCGCATCTGGCCTCTTTTTTTTTTTTTTTTTTTTTTTTTAAATAAAGAATGAGATTTAGCTTGAGGTTCATTTTCTTCTACTATAGATGTTCGATTGCTCCGGTGTCATTTGTTTAAAAGATTATCCTTCCTCATCGAATTGTTTTTGCACCTTTTTCAAAAATCAGTTTGCTGTACTTGTGTGGCTCTATTTTGGGATGTTCTGTTCTGTTCCATCTACTGTGTGCCTGTTTTTCTGTCAATACTACAGTATCCTGATTATTATAAAGCCAAGTGAAGTTTGAGGATATCCAAGACAAATATAAAAGTCCTGTGGGCTCAGAACAAGTAGCACCTTCCTGAGAGGAATCAGAGAAGCCAGTATAATTTAGGTACTAAGATTGCAGATTTTCTACTCAGTAGATGTGGGTTGAACCTCAGCTTTTTACTGGCTGTGAGAAATTGAACAGTTTATTTCTCTGTGCTTCTGTTTGCAGTTCTATAAAATGTGGATAATAACAATGACTACTTCAAAAAGCTAACTGACTATTAAATGAAAAAAAATCATGAAGATTGCATAGCATTATGCTTAGAACATAATGATCAATACATGTGAACTTTACAGCAGATGATGTTGGTATCCTGCCTGAGTCCTCTCAGCACTCAGCTTTCTGTATTCATCAGCCCAACTTCCAACAGCTCGCACCTGTGACTTTCGCTGGGTTTTCTGGTTCCTGGAACCTGCTCTGTGTACAGGTGGGGCAAGCTGGCAGCCTAAGGAATTTAACGCTGCTTAAGAGCAGCCCTCAACCAATGACTGACAAGAGTTGACCAGCTGTCCTGGTTTGCCTGGGACTGGGGAGTTTCCTGGAGGGCAGGAAAACCGGGAGGGTGGGCCACCTTAAGTCCCCAATTCCCTTGGAATTTGAAGCAGATGCTCAGAGTTCCTCAGCAGATTGAATTTCAGTAGTCACAGAGGTAACCTGATTGATCACACACCATTCCCAAATGGGAGTCCCTAGCTGGCTCACGACTAGGAGATGTCAGTGTCCTCATTCCAGAGTGAGCTCTGCAGTCAATGCCCATCTCACACATCCCTGTCCAATGCTCCCACCTCGTCACACAGCTCTGGAATTTATAATTAACTCCAAATCTTAGCATCTCTCCCTAAAATATCTGATTTCTGAGCTCTAAGAATAATATAGCTGGAAAACCAGCTGCTTTGTGGGTCAATGAGGGGAGGACTTGAATATTGGTACTGGCTTGGTAGTCCTAAGATACTTGTCTTATTACCACCAGGACATCCCTCTCTCCCCATCTTCCATCTTTCCTGGGCTGTCTTCTCTTTCATCTCACTGCCTCCAGTCTCCTAACATTGCTTCCCAGGGTCATCTCCAGAAAAACTACTTGCTTCACAGTATACCTCTTAGGGGAGCCACCCTAGGGTTATTATTGTTCCTTGGTCTCCCCACTGGATAGTAAGGGGGTTTGAGATGAAAGGTATGTGTTGACAATTGTTTCAGATATGAGGTGCTGCTCTTGCAGTTACAGTGACACAAGGTGCTGTGGGCTGTTTGGGCAGGTAGACCTGAACAGGAAGGCCTGGGGGCTAGGAGGAGGTGAGGGGAGAGGCTCTGTGAAATTTTTTGGAAACGGAGAGAGTGGTCTGACTTTATTGGAATCAGAAGGGAGTGACTGGACTTTATCTAGAGTTGGAAGGGAGTCATTTGTGATGAGGAGAAGCAACTTGCCTGTCGGAAATGTTACCAGTTTAGTATCTGAGAAGGGGGGGCTGTTGCTGTGGCTTTAGGTAGAGAGATGAGGGGTGGCTTCAGGAAAGGTCAGACCCTGGAGCTGTTGAGAACAAGTCCAATGCTCAGATGATGGATGTAGAGATGAGCCAGGCAAGTATCACTCAGGCACTTACCGGGGCCCAGCACCATGCCTGGCCATGTCTGCTGTGGTGCTGCAGTTCACTACAGTGGGGAAGCTCTTCTGGTGGAACAGGCTGTGGAAAGAACACGGATAGTCCTGTAGTTTCCTGGAAAGTTTGGAGAATGGTGGGACATCCGTCAGAGGCCTCAGTGGCACTTCCATGGAGGATGCATGGAGACACAGGTCCTAATGTGTTCCATAATGTGAATATCTTCCCAGGTTCTTCCCTGGGTCCAGAAGGAGGAAAACCAGACAGTGACTGCCATGTTCAAGGCTGTGTCATGGGCCTTTTGAGGTCTTCATTGCCCCTCAGTTCCTCTCTCAGCAAAAATGTTTGGCAAAAGAGCAGATAAGTTCCATAATGTGAATATCTTCCCAGGTTCTCCCCCAGCTTTTTGGGTCCAGAAGCAGGAAGACCAGACAGTGACTGCCATGTTCAAGGCTGTGTCATGGGCCTTTAGGGGTCTTCATTGCCCCTTAGTCCCTCTCTCAGCAAAAATGCTTGGCAAAAGAGCAGATAAGAGCAATGTCCTGACTGATAAAGTGGCTGTGATCACTGATCACTGGGTCCACAAGAGGGTGAGTGAATAGGAGTCCCTAGCTGGCTCATGACTAGGAGATGTCAGGGTCTTCATTCCAGAGCGGGCACTGCAGTCAATGTCCATCCCACACATTTCTGCTCAATGCTCCCACCTCATCATACAGCTCTAGAGTTTATAATTAACTCAAAATCACAGCATCTCTCCTTAAAATATCTGGTTTCTGAGCTCTAAGAATGGTGTAGTTGGAAAACCAGCAGCTTTCTGAGTCAATGAGAGCAGTGTTGAATCTTATCTCCCTACCTACTGCCTCAGTAGTCCCAGGATATTTATCTTATTACCATAAGGACATCCCTCTCTCCCCACCTTCCATGCAGCTATGGCCTTTTAGGATCCTGGTCTAATAGGGAGAAACCTGAGACCTATTTGTCCCTCAGACTCAGAGGTTTTATTGACTGGAGGATGCCCACTGGCACCAGGGGAATGAGCAGGGCAATGTCTCAGGACCAGCTCAGGGAGTTTTCATAAGTGAACCTCTTCTCATTGTCACATTTCTTCCCATGTTGCTCCAATTCCACTCATCCTCTGACTGCCATCATAAGCCACAAGCTATGAGTCATTATCACTGGCAGGAGGAGGAGTTTCCGGTATTGAGTGCTTCAGGGCACGATCTTCCTTTTGACCCTTCATGGTCTATAATTTCACCGATTTAAACCATTGTATTTCAGAATTGTTTAATCATTCTAGACTTCCCAGATCTCTGTGATGTTTTAAATCTTTATGGGTGCTCCCAAGGCCTGACCTTCATAATAAATGAATATATTAAAAAATTCCGAGCTACCCAGATAGTTTGTACAACGTAGAGGAAATGTGCCTTCTGCTCTTTCTTTATCACGGGGTTGAGCAGCCCCATCAAGAGTACATCAGATCTCCTTAAAGGAAGGAAATGCAAAGGGGAGAACGCGGTCTTCAAAATGAAAGTGTTTCAACTGCAGAGCAGAGGGAAGCTGTTAAGCTTAGAGAAACTGTAATTTAAACTGGAGGCCTCTGGCTAGAACAAAAAGAAAATAAGCTGGACCATTAAAAATATTCTTTACAACATAGACCGGGTACCCAGCAAGTTAACTGATTTGATGAAATATTACTTTTTAAAAACTCCTTTAACAAAATTGATATGAACATTTCCTTATCTATAAAATATAATTATACATTAAGTTGTGAGAATTAAAGGGGGTAGCTTTTGCGAAGGCCTGATAAGTATTAGCCACTCAGTTCCTCTTCCTTGCTCAGAAGGATTTGGAGGTTGCTCTCAGACAACACCAGGGAACTCAATTTGTGTCTCAAGATCAGGCTTCCAGGAGGAGAGTGGGGAGGGCAGAAGCCATCACTCCATGCCTGCCCCTAGGATCCGCTTTGCCATCGCTGGGCATCTTGCCCAGGACGGGGCCCACATGGTCATCAGTGGCCAGAAGCAGCAGAACGTAGGCTGCCCCGTGGCCGCGCTCAGCGTGGTGGGCACCGTGTGCCACCTGGGGAAGGCTGAGGATCAGGAGTGGCTGGTGGTCACGGTGAAGGGGCAGGCAGTGGGAGGAGGAGAAGACGGGGATACCCAGATCCAGCCCTGACATGGCTGGGGTCTCTAGGAATGGTATCTAGGTGAACAGCGTGTGCAGCCCAGGACAGGGCCCTGCCCAGGGAATGAAGCAAATGGACAACCAGATGTGTCTGAGAAGAGATGTTCCTGGCAGGAGGGAGCTCACATGGGCTGGTCTAGAGCAGGGCTAAACAAAGGGTGGCCTGGCCTGGGAGCTTGCTAGATACCTGGAAGTTCAGATCTAGCTGAGGCTGCTTGAATGGAGGCTAACTTTGCACACAGTCTGCCAGTGATCTGTGTACTTGTTGAAGTTTGAGAGCACAGCTCTAGCGCACCCCCAGGTGCTGTGCTGGGGAGCCCACTGGGGTAAGAGCTCTTCATGCGTGACCACCCTGGAAGGGGTGAGTCGTGAGGCAGAATCTGAAGGAGCGTGCAGTGGGCAGCTGCATGTTGCAGAGAATGAATGGGCTCTTGATGTGAGACTGTGGGAGGAAGATTCCAGAGTGGAGGGAGAGGTGAGACAAAATTGGTTAGAAATGTAGGAGGTGAGTGAAGATCTGGACTGGTCGGGGCCTGGGTGTCAACCAGGCATCACACAGGGGCAGGAATTTGATGCCTCCAAGGAGGTGAGAAACAAATATTTCACTCACCTCTGATGGCCAGGATCTGCCAGTGCTCCAGGGAGGCTGCAGGATGGCCTCGGGCAGGGGTTCGTCACTTTGCCCCGGGTTGTCACCACCTCTCCTTCGCTCCTTCCTCCACATCCTCTGTCATTTCCTCCACAGGCCTGAAGCACTGTGGAGGCGGTGACTAGTGTGCGTGGCAGAGGTCAGTCCCTTGGTGGGGAGCACACTGGGAGTCAGTGAGCCGGTCTGGGACAAGGTGAGGACCGGGGATAGGCTCACTTCCTGCTTGGCTCTCTGTCCTCCATTTCTGCACGCATGCGTATGCACACAGAGTACCTCAGCACCCACATGCCCTCCCTCCCCACCTCAATGCTGACCGTGATGGGTGGGGGCTGGGGCTCCCTGGGACAAGCTGCCCATCAGTAAGTTGAACAGGCACTGACCATGCCCAGCCTAGACCAGGCTCCAGCAGCCTCCTCTACCCAGACTCTCCTTGTGCTGGTCACTGCTACAAAGAGCTGAGATGCCAGAAATTTCCTGGTCTATCCATGGCAAAGACCCCTCCCTTGGCTCAGGTTTCTGAGGCTGTCTCAGTCTGGACTTACTGTCACCTGTTCCAGTCCCTTCATTCTGCCCGTCCCATGGGCCCCCTCTGGGCTGTCACAGAGACACCTCACTTGTTCACAGACACAGCAGAGAGAAGGGACCCCTGCCCAGGCCTACCGTCCCACTCAATCAATAGAGCATTCCAGGGGCTCCCACTGCCTCTGCACACCCCCTACCCCTGCTGTCCTGATGGGCCCCCTTCGAGGGCTCAGTCCTGGTCCCCTCCTGACCCTGTTGGCAGAGACTGGGTCCTGTGATCTATGTAAGCCATCCCCTCCTCAGGGAGCCTTCATCCCACCGACCACCCCTCCCCTTCTCCTGGTGGAGCCCACCCCACCTTCTCTCTGTGGGTCTCACATTCCATGGCCTTCCAGACTCAACTTTCAATTCCTCTCCTCTCCCTTCAGCCATACTCAGGCTCTTCTGGTTAAAAAAAATCCTGGTTCCAAACCTTTCCTGACATAGACCAAATACTCAGTATGGATTCCCTTCTCTCGCTGCACCTACCTAATGGCACTCACTGAGTTATCCTGATTTCCCTCCCTCACCTGTATTTCCCCAGCCTCCTCTCCAGAGGGCAATATTGACTGGGGAGAGGTTGTGTGGGGACCGACAGTGAGAGGGTACCCTAAATCACAGATTATTGGTGGCTCCCCTATGACCTGGGCAGGACTGGAACCTCTGATCCCTTTTCCCTCACACATAGTAAGGAACACAGTGTCCCAGCACTTGGCACAGTCACAGGGCTTTATTCTTGCTCTGGCCACAGGTCTCCAAGTGACCAGTGAGATGGGCCCTGGACAGACCTCCTCCCTCCCTGTCCCCTGCCCGTGGATTCTTTCTCATTTCAGATCCTGTGTGTGAACGGGAAGGCCTCAGCCCTGCTGCTGAGCCAGCTGCTGCCCCACATGGAGAACAGGGGATGAGGGATGAGAGGGGCTAGTGGGCACCGAGGTCTAAGTGCATTGGTTTATTTCTACCTCCCTGGAAGCACTTGGGCAGGGACTCAGGAAGTAGAGGATGGCGGGAGAGATGGTAGGTGTGTCCTTTGGGAAATGTTCTCCATTTCCAGACCTACCTTCTTCCTCATGGGATGTGGCAGTTGTGATGAAGATGAAGAGACACTTGCTGCGGAGGGGCAGGGCCTGCCTTCCAGGTCCTCAAAGGACCTTTCACTGACCCTTGTTTCTTTCATCCCGGGGAGTGGCATGGACCTTGCCCCTGCAGTGGCAGCTGCAGGGATGAAGGGGCCAGAGTGAAGTCACCCAGAGCCGCCAGCTCCAGTTATGCTTGCCCTCATCTGTGGGCATGTCATCAGTTTTCCTTCTGGTCAGAGGCCCTATGGGTTTGCTTCTCCTCACCTTCCCATGAAGAGCCTGGCTGTCCTGTGTCTCGTGGCTGCCCTGGGGCAGGCCAGGCTGGGACTCGTTAGTGATGCCCAGACCTCACAGGGGTCTCTGTGACACATGAGTGGCTCTGCACTCCAGGAGTGCTGCCCCTCAGCCTCGGGACCCTGCCCCAAGGGATGCCACTCTGGCTGTGTGTATTGGGTGGCTTTGAACCCAGCAGTGGCCTCGGTATCCACTAATTTAGATGTCCAGCTTCCCTCTAGTGTTCCAAATTGTTCCCAAACTTTTATGCTTTCACCCTGAATCCTGAACTGATTTCCTCATAGCATAAAAATACAATTTCCTGGCTCACCTGGTCTCTTTATTGAACTTTCATCTCTTCTCATCTCCCTTTCTTCTCACAGGGGAAGCTCTGTGCTTCTGGTCTCATCTATGGTGCGTTATGTGCCAATACCAGTGAGTGTGAGCTCCTCTGTATGTGGCTGGGTGAGGGGTAGCTAAAACTGGTTTCCTGTGAAGCCCTGCAGGGGTATGTGGAAGAATTGGCTGTTGATCCCAGATAAGATGGAGTTAAGATGTGTGAACACCAGGCCAGGTGTGGTGGCTCACACCTGTAGTCTCAGCACTTTGGGAGGCTGGGGCAGGTGAATCGCTTGAGTTCAGGAATTCAAGACCAGTATGGGCAGCATAGCGAGACCCCATCTCTATTAAAAGGACCTAAAATACAAATTTTAAAAAATGCTGTTTTTTTTTTTTTGTTGTCGTTATGCTGTTAACACCAGCATAACACCCTGACTGCTACTGACCAGGTATAATCTCACTTTGTCATAATAGACCTAATACCCAAGGACATTAAGCCATGTGCCCAGCGTAAGAATAGTCAGTTTGCATTACTTCAAGGACTGGGCCCTGGGTCTCTTAATTCCCGCTTCCTTCCTGAATGTTCAAAAGCACAGTGCAGCTGTCTGTGTCAAGCTTGGACACACATGTAGCAACTTGACATTTCCCTAAGCCTAGAGGAGCCCTGCTATCTCAGAATTTCAGTTCTGAAAATTATTATGGGGTGGTGAGGGGTCAGGGAAGGCATTTTAGTTTGGGGCTGGAGTCAGGCATATCTTCTTAGTATGTGACCCAGAGTTACAGCTTTTGTTGTTCAGGTAATTGTCCATCCCTGCATTGTCAATCCACTCTGTCTGCTTCCTTTTGCATTTCAGAAGTTGGGAGCCTGCAACACCAGCAGAACAGCCCTGCTGGGCCTCTCTAAGTCTCTGGCAATGGAGCTGGCTCCAAAAGACATCTGGGTAAACTGCCTGGTGCCAGGAATAATCAAGACTGACTTTGTGCAAGTGGGGAGGGACACTGTGGCTCCTACTCCCACTCCCTGCCCCACTGGTCCCACAGATCCCTTCCCCAGCCAAGCTTCCAGCTGAACTGAGGCCCACAGAGACCTGCAGGCTCATCACTCAGAGGCTTATCACTCAGAGGCTCTGGCCTGCAGGCTCATCACTCATCTGGCCCAGGCTCATCCCTCAGAGGCTCTGGCCTGCAGCCTTTGGACCTACAACCTCTCCCTTTCCTGTAGAAGCATGGGAGGGCCCTGTCCTTTCTGGGAGCAGACCAGAGTCCTTCCTCACCCTTCTCAGCCAAACAGGGTCACCCTCCCACAGAGGACTTAGTCTTCCATGGTGCTCTTCCCAGCCCCCATCTCCTCCCTGCTACCAGCGCCCCCCAACATTCCCTGCTCCTGTCAACAGTCCATCTGCCTGACATTGACCTGAAATCTTTCCTCAGGACAAAATATTGCCATATTTGCTACCCAGCTTTAACCAAGTCCATGGATTGCAGCGGTAGGTGGTGCTTGGTACTTTAGCGGTTTGTGTCTACTTGAGGGAAAGTTCAGGATCAAGAAGACATAGATCCCTGATCTTCCAGTCTACTAGCTGTTCCCCTCTCTGAAGTCTGAAGACATCACAGTCCTGGGCTGGAGGCTACAGGGTGGGTGTGAGCCCCCCGTGGAGCCTGGTGAGGTATGGGTTGATTGGGGTCAATGCTGGGCACCCCACTGGGGCAGCAGGACGTGAGGTCAGAGATTAACACTTCAAAGCTGTGCCCTCAGATCTGCTCTCTTCCCTCAGGTTTGGGGAGCCAGAGGACTATGCAGGAAGCATGTCCTTCCTGGGCTCTCCAGATGTGCTCCATCACTGGGGAGAACATAGTGGTGGTTGGCTACTCCTCTAAGCTGTGAAGAGAGTCTGTGGCTAAGAGAGTGAGGCCATGGTCCTCAGTAGAAAATGGGGGGCCTAGGGAAATATGGAAGCGGGGAGCCTTAGTATGTCATTAGGATCCAGGGCCATGTAAGGAAACTTGCTCAGGAAATAAGGAAGGCGAAGTGTTTGAAACTTTTCTTTTGGAAACAAACATGTTTGGCCACTTCTAATCTAGGCTGATTTCTGTTTGGCTAGTGATATATGAGCAGTCCCCATGGCCTAGAAGCCTCATCCCTGGCAGAGTTCCTTGCCTCATTCCCTAAGATTTTTTACCCCTCCCTACTTTCCTTCATTCCTTTCCCATGAAATTATAAATTGGGCTGGATACTTTCCATCTGCCCTTCTAGATCCACTATCTGTGTCTTTTCTTCTCTGTGCCCTGGGAGGCTGACCTGTAGGGATGCTTCCACAGTCCCTTAACCTCTGGCTTCCAGTTGGGTTTGGTCAAGGGGAGGCACTCACAGGAGATTGGAGGGCACAGGAGAGTGAGGCCAGGGAATTTGTTTCTCAGGCTCCCTTATTGCCTGCTTACCACATGAGGGCTGTGTCCACCAAAGGCTATGGCTCTTGTCAGGCAGTACCTTCCCCTCTTTCATCCCTTCAGGTCTACAGGTGGTAATGGCTCTCTACCGTTGCTATCTCAGGAGTATTGCACTATACCTTATTCAGTTTGAGAATATCAATGTTACCACCATATCTTTTCCTTAAGAAAACCATTTACTTATAGCTTGTATACAATAAATCAGATGCACTTCAAGCAAACTTTTCACTGAGTGTTAACAAACTTTTACATACATATGACCACTACCATAATAAAAATACAGAACATTTCCATTGCCCCCCTCCAAGTTCTCTTGTGCCCCATTCCACTGGACACCCCTGCCAATGACCCAAGGCGACCATTGATCTTCTCTCATGATAGATTTTATATTTTTTAGAGTTTTATATAAATGGAATCATATATGGTTTATATGTACTCTTCATGTCTGGCTCCCTTTGCCTAGCATAATGCTTTTAAGATTCATCTTTGTTGTTGTGTATATCGGTAGTTCTTTCCATTCTATTGCTTAACAATATTCCACTGTACGAATATATACCACAATATCTTTGTTCACCTGCTGATGGACACTTGAGTTGTTTCCAGTTTTTGTTTATTATAATTATATGTTTTGTGACTATTCATGTTGAAATCTTTGTGTGGGCATGTCTTCATTTTTCTATGATAAACAGGAATGAAATTTTTATTTAGAAAATTCTTTGCTGATATTTTCTGTCTTTTCATTCATTGTGAGCATTTTGAAAACCTGTATTTAGGATACTTATAATAGTTGCTTTGCAATTCTTGTATGTTTGTTTCAACATTTGGTTCACTTCAGAGCTGGAATCAGCTGAGATGCTTTTCTCTTGAATATGTGTTCCATCTCTTTGTTCTTTTGTTTTTTTCACATCCAGTGATCAATCTTTGGTTCTCTTATATTGACTCATTTTGTATATGTATTCTGAGCATTATTAATTTTAAGTTGTGGATATTCTGGCATCTATTATTTTTTTCCTGATGTGCAGTATCATTTATTTTTGCTGGCAAATGTTTGGATTAGATTTGACCCATAAACACTATTTTTCTGGTGACAGTTCTGGTCTCGATTTAGATCTTTGGTCTTTAGCTGAGCTGCTTTGAATCTATTCTTACATGCAGGGCTCAAGGGTAAATTAGGCACATAATTTGGGAATTCCCTTCTTTGGATCTTTCACTTCTAGGATTCTTACATTCATCTTAGTGGTCAGTTTCACTAACTTCAGCTTTCTGTTTTCTCATCCAGAAAAAAATGTGGCTTTTCTGCTCACGCTCCTTTCAATTCATGGGTGCTATGATAACTCCACTTAGCCCCAGGCTAAAAGTCATAAAGAAAGGAACTTTCTTAGTATTGCTCATCTTCTCTCCATTCCAAGAATGTACTTCCCATCAGAGTCTGTCTTCTATTTACTCTCTAGTGACTTCAGGGAGTTGCTTTTTAAAAAAATTATCTTCTGATGTTATTGTTGTTTTCTGTGGGACAGTCATCTGGTAGAGTCTTACCCCTTTTTTCCTGGAAACAAACCCTCATTTTGTTTTTTATTTTTAAATGTTTAAAAAAATACTTTTTTTTGATATGTAGTTTTACCCTTGTTGCCCAAGCTGGAGTGCAATGTTGTGATCTCAACTCACTGCACCCTCCACCTCCCGGGTTCAAGCAATTCTCCTGCCTCAGCCTCCCAAGTAGCTGGGATTACAGGCATGCACCACCATGCCTGGCTAATTTTTTGCATTTTTAGTAGAAACAGGGTTTTACCATGTTAACCAAGCTGGTCTTGAACTCCTGACCTCTGGTGATCTGCACCCCCCCCCATCGGCGTCCCAAAGTGCTGGTGAGAGGTGACAACCTGCTAGTAGCCCTCACTCTCGGTGCCTCCTCGGCCTCAGCATCCACTCTGGCAGCACTTGAGGGGCACTTCAGCCCACCATGGCACTGTGGGAGCCCCTCTCTGGGCTGGCTGAGGCCAGAGCCAGCTCCCTCTGCTTGCGGGGAGGTGTGGAGGGATAGGAGCCGTGGGGGAACCGGGGCTGTGTGTGGAGCTCATGGGCCAGTGTGAGTTCCAGGTGGGTGTGGGCTCGGCAGCCCCACACTCGGAGCAGCCAGCTGGTGCCACCGGCCCCAGGCAGTGAGGGGCTTAGCACCAGGCCAGCAGTTGCAGAGGGTGTGCTGGCTCCCCCAGCAGTGCCACCCGCTGGCGCTGCACTCGAATTGTCGCGGGGCCTCAGCTGCCCTCCCCGTGGGGCAGGGCTCAGGACCTGCAGCCTGCTGTGCCCAAATCCCCTGGTGGTGGGCTCTGGGGCGGCCAGAGCCTCCCCAAAGAGCGCCACCCCCTGCTCTGCAGCTCCCAGTCCCATCAACCACCCAAGGGCTGAGGAGTGCGGGAGCATGGCTTGGGACTGGGCAGCAGCTCCACCTGCAGCCCCAGTGTGGGATACACTAGGTGAAGGCAGCTGGGCTCCTGAGTCTAGTAGGGACTTGGAGAACCTTTATGTCTAGCTAAGGGATTGTAAATACACCAATCAGCACTCTGTGTCTAGCTCAAGATTTGTAAATACACCAATCAGTTCTCTGTATCTAGCTAACCTAGTGGGGACTTTGGGAACTTTTCTGTCTAGCACTCTGCGTCTAGCTCGGGGATTGTAAATGCACCAATCAGCACTCTGTCAAAGTGGACAAATTTACAGCTCTCTGTAAAATGGACCAATCAGCTCTCTGTAAAATGGCCCAATCAGCAGGATGTGGGTGGGGCCAGATAAGGGAATAAAAGTAGGCTGCCTGAGCCAGCCAGTGGCAACCTGCTCAGGTCCCTTTGCACAGTGTGGAAGCTTTGTTCTTTTGCTCTTTATAATAAATCTTGCTGCTGCTCACTCTTTGGGTTGATGCCACCTTTAAGAGCTGTAACACTCACTGCTAAGGTCTGCAGCTTCACTCCTGTCAGTGAGACCACGAACCCACCAGAAGGAGGAAGCTCCAGACACATCTGAATATCTGAAGGAACAAACTTTGGACACACCATCTTTAAGAACTGTAACACTCACTGTGACAGTCCGTGGCTTCATTCTTGAAATCAGTGAGACCAAGAACCCACCAATTCCGGACACATTTTGGTGACCATGAAGGGACTTTCACCTATCAGCATGCTATGAGACTTTTGCCTATCACCAAGCAGTAGGACATCGATTATCGCTGAGCGGTGAGCACCGACAGACCCCTTTCACTTGCTATTCTGTCCTATTTTTCCTTAGAATTCGGGGGCTAACTACTGGGCACCTGTCAGTTAAAAGCAACTAGCACAGCTGCTGGACTAAAGACAAGGGTGTCAGGCTTTCTGGGAAAGGGCTTTGTAACAAACCCCAACTCTTCGGAGTTGGGAGTGTTGGTTTGCCTGGAACCAGCTTCTGCTTTTCCTGTACTTCTGGGCTGAGCCAAGGGTAGACAGAGAGGAAGGCCATTCAGCTCTGGGGTGCCAACAACAAGTTGGTTGACCCTGCAGCCATGAGCGGAACTCTCAAAGGCATGTCACCCAAGTGAGACTCGCCCATCTATCCTATCTATCCTGACCCTTGCCCCCTGGGTACTAATTCCTGCTAGACAAAGTTCCTCTCACCTCTCTTCTCCGAGGCTAGTCCTGCTTCTAAAAATTGCTCCCTGTCTCTGGCACTTTTCTAGTTTCTCTTATAAGAATGACTTCTAGTATAAACTCCAAGACTCTGTTACCTTCTTTAGGCACCTGTGCTCACCAATAAGAAAGACATAATTTTTGCCCAAAGCCCCATCATATGGGGGACTATCTGGAATTTTAGGATCCTTCCTCCGACTAGCAGCCTAACAAAAGCTATTCCTGAAGCTAGGATATGGGGAGCCTCAGAAATTGTATCCTTCCTATTTATATAAATGAGGACAAAAGGTGTCAATTTTCCAACCCTGGAGATTCCTTCCCTCCCTCAGGGTATGGCCCTCCACTTCATTTTTGGGGCATAACATCCTTATAGGACAGGGGTAAAGTCCCAGTACTAACAGGAGAATGCTTAGGATTCTAACAGGTTTTCAAGAATGCATCGGTAAGGGCAACTAAATCCGATTTTTCTCGGTGCTCCATGTGGTCTTGGGGGACAGGCAAAGGTACAGATTTTTGAGAATGCATTGGTAAGGGCCACTAAATCCGACCTTCCTTGGTCCTCCATGTGGTCTGGGGGAAAAACTAGTGTTTCTGCTACTGCGTTGGTGAGCACAACTATTCCGATCAGCAGAGTCCAGGGACCATTGTGGGCTCTTGGGCAGGGGTTGTTTCTGCTGCTCCGTCAGTGAGTGCAACTATTCCAATCAGCAGTGTTCAGGGACCATTGCTGGTTCTTGGGCAGGGGAGAAACAAAACAAACCAAAACCATGGGCAGTTTTGTCTTTCAGATGGGAAACACCCAGGCATCAACAGGCTCACCCTTGAAATGCATCCTAAGTCATTGGGATCAATTTGACCCACAAACCCTGAAAAAGAGGCAGCTCATTTTTTTTCTGCACTATGGCTTGGCCCCAATATTCTCTCTCTGATGGGGAAAAATGGCCACCTGAGGGAAGTACAAATTACAATACTATCCTGCAGCTTGACCTTTTCTGTAAGAGGGAAGGCAAATGGAGTGAAATACCTTATGTCCAAGCTTTCTTTTCATTGAGGGAGAATACACAACTATGCAAAGCTTACAGTTTACATCCCGCAGGAGGACCTCTCAGCTTACCCCCATATCCTAGCCTCCCTATAGCTCCCCTTCCTATTAATGATAATCCTCCTCTAATCTCCCCTGCCCAGAAGGAAATAATCAAAGAAATCTCCAAAGCACCAAAAACCCCCAGGCTATCAGTTATGTCCCCTTTAAGCTGTAGGGGGAGGGGAATTTGGCCCAACCTGGGTACATGTCCCCTTCTCCCTCTCTGATTTAAAGCAGATCAAGGCAGACCTGGGGAAGTTTTCAGATGATCCTGATAGGTACATAGATGTCCTACAGGGTCTAGGGCAAACCTTCGACCTCACTTGGAGAGATGTCATGCTAGTGTTAGATCAAACCCTGACCTTTAATGAAAAGAATGCGGCTTTGGCTGCAGCCTGAGAGTTTGGAGATACCTGGTATCTTAGTCAAGTAAATGATACAATGATAGCCAAAGCAAGGGACAAATTTCCTACTGGTCAGCAAGCCATCCCCAGTATGGATCCCCACTGGGACCTTGACTCAGATCATGGGGACTGGAGTTGTAAACATCTGTTGACCTGTGTTCTAGAAGGACTAAGGAGAATTAGAAAAAAGCCCATGAATTAGTCAATGATGTCCACCATAACTCAGGGAAAGGAAGAAAATCCTTCTGCCTTCCTTGTGTGGCTACGGGAGGCCTTAAGAAAATATACTCCCCTGTCACCTGAATCACTCAAGGGTCAATTGATTCTAAAAGATAAGTTTATTACCCAATCAGTCGCAGATATCAGGAGAAAGCTCCAAAAGCAAGCCCTGGGCCCTGAACAAAATTTGGAGGCATTATTAAACCTGGCAACCTCGGTGTTCTATCATAGGGACCAAGAGGAACAGGCCCAAAAGGAAAAGCGAGATCAGAGAAAGGCCACAGCCTTACTCATGGCCCTCAGACAAACAAACCTTGGTGGTTCAGAGAGGACAGAAAATGGAGCAGGCCCGGTAGGCTTTGTTATCAGTGTGGTTTACTAGGACACTTTAAAAAAGACTGTCCAATGAGAAACAAGCTGCCCCCTCATCCATGTCCACTATGCCGAGGCAATCACTGGAAGGTGCACTGCCCCAGAGGACGAAGGTTCTCTGGGTCAGAAGCCCCAACCAGATGATCCAACAACAGGACTGAGGGTGCCCGGGGCAAGTGCCAGCTCATGTCCTCACCCTACTGAGCCCGGGGTACACATAACCATTGAGGGCCAGGAAATTGACTTCCTCCTGGACACTGGTGTGGCCTTCTCAGTGTTAATTTCCTGTCCTGGATGACTGTCCTCAAGGTCCGTTACCATCCGAGGAATCCTGGGACAGCCTGTAACCAGGTATTTCTCCCACCTCCTCAGTTGTAATTGGGAGACTTTGCTCTTTTCACATGCCTTTCTTGTTTTGCCTGAAAGTCCCACACCCTTATTGGGGAGGGATATGTTAGCCAAGGCTAGAGCTATTATCTACGTGAATATGGGAAACAGGTTACCCATTTGTTGTCCCCTATTTGAGGAGGGAATCAACCCTGAAGTCTGGGCATTGGAAGGACAATTTGGAAGGGCAAAAAATGCCCACCTAGTCCAAATCAGGCTGAAAGACCCCAACACTTTTCCTTATCAAAGGCAATATCCCTTAAGGCCTGAAGCTCATAAAGGATTACAGGATATTGTTAAACATTTAAAAGCTCAAGTCTTAGTAAGGAAATGCAGCAGTCCTTGCAACACCCCAATTCTAGGAGTACAAAAACCAAATGGTCAGTGGAGACCAGTGAAAGATCTTATAATGCAGCAGTAATTCTTCTATATCCAGTTGTACCCAACCCCTATACCTTGCTCTCTCAAATACCAGAGGAAGCAGAATGGTTCACTGTTCTGGACCTCAAGGATGCCTTCTTCTGTATTCCCCTGCACTCCGACTCCCAGTTTCTCTTTGCCTTTGAGGATTCCAAAGACCACACGTTCCAAGTTACCTGGACGGTCTTGCCTCAGGGGTTTAGGGGACAGCCCTCATCTGTTTGGTCAGGCACTGGCCCAAGATCTAGGCCACTTCTCAAGTCCAGGCACTCTGGTCCTTCAGTATGTGGATGATTTGCTTTGGGCTACCAGTTCAGAAGCCTCATGCCAGCAGGCTACTCTAGATCTCTTGAACTTTCTAGCTAATCAAGGGTACAAGGTGTCTAGGTCGAAGGCCCAGCTTTGCCTACAACAGGTCAAATATCTAGGCCTAATCTTAGTCAGAGGGACCAGGGCCCTCAGCAAGGAATGAACACGGCCTATATTGGCTTATCCTCACCCTAAGACATTAAAACCATTGCGGGGGTTCCTTGGAATTACTGGCTTTTGCCGACTATGGATTACAGCAAGATAGCCAGGCCCATCTATACTCTAATAAGGAAACCCAGAAGGCAAATACTCATCTAGTATAATGGGAACCAGAGGCAGAAACAGCCTTCAAAACCTTAAAGCAGGCCCTAGTACAAGCTCCAGCTTTAAGCCTTCCCACAGGACAAAACTTCTCTTCATACATCACAGAGAGAGCAGAGATAGCTCTTAGAGTCCTTACTCAGACTCGTGGGAGAACCCCACAACCAGTGGCATACCTAAGTAAGGAAATTGATGTAGTAGAAAAAGGTTGGCCTCACTGTTTATGGGTAGTTGCAGTGGTGGCTGCCTTAGTGTCAGAGGCTATCAAGATAATACAAGGAAAGGATCTCACTGTCTGGACTACTCATGATGTAAATGGCATACGAGGTGCCAAAGGAAGTTTATGGCTGTCAGACAATGACCTACTTAGATACCAGGCACTACTTCTTGAGGGACCAGTGCTTCAAATACATATGTACATGGCCCTCAACCCTGCCACTTTTCTCCCAGAGGATGGGGAACCAATCGAGCATGACGGCCAACAAATTATAGTCCAGACTTATGCCGCCCAAGATAATCTCTTAGAAGTCCCCTTAGCTAATCCTGACCTTGATCTATATACTGATGGAAGCTCATTTGTGGAGAATAGGATACGAAGGGCAGGTTATGCCATAGTGATGTAACCATACTTCAAAGTAAGCCTCTTCCCCCAGGGACCAGCAGCCAGTTAGCAGAACTAGTGACACTTACCCAAGCTTTAGAACTGGGAAAGGGAAAAAGAATAAATGTGTATACAGATAGCAAGTATGCTTATCTAATTCTACATGCCCATGCTGCAATATGGAAAGAAAGGGAGTTCCTAACCTCTGGGAATCCCCATTAAATACCACAAGGAAATCATGGAGTTACTGCACACAGTGCAAAACCCAAAGAAGGTGTCAGCCTTACACTGCAAAAGTCATCAAAAAGGGCAAGGAGAAGGGAGAACAGCAGCATAAGCAGCTGGCAGAGGCAGGGAAAGACCAGCAAAAAGGAAAGAGAGAAAGGGACAGGAAGTCAGAGAAAGAGAGAGGAAGAGACAAAGAGGGAGTCAGAGAGAAAGAGAGAGACAAAGGAGAAGTCAAAGAGAAAGAAAGTGGAAGAAACTAGAGAGACAAAGAGGAGACAGAGGAAGAGACAGTCAAACAAGGAAAGACAGAAACAGAGTCAGAAAGAGAGAGACAAAGAAGAAGTTGAAAAGAAAGAAAAAGAGACAGAAGTAGTAAAGAAAAAACAGTGTACCCTATTCCTTCAAAAGCTCCCAGGGTAAAGTTCTGTCTACCCAGCCAATGTATATTCTTCTTATGTGGAATGTCGACCTATATCTGCCTCCCCACTAACTGGACAGGCATCTGCACCTTAGTCTTTCTAAGTCCCAACATTAATATTGCCCCAGGAAATCAGACCTTATCAGTACCCCTCAAAGCTCAAGTCTGTCAGCGCAGAGCCATACAACTAATACTCCTACTTATAGGGTTAGGAATTGCTACTGCTACAGGAACCAGAATAGCCAGTTTATCTACTTCATTATCCTACTACCAAACACTCTCACAGGATTTCTCAGATAGTTTACAAGAAATAACAAAATCTATCCTAACTCTACAATCCCAAATAGACTCTTGGGCAGCAGTGACTCTCCAAAACCACTGAGACCTAGACCTTCTCACTGCTGAGAAAGGAGGACTCTGCACCTTCTTAGGGGAAGAGTGTTGTTTTTACACTAACCAGTCATGGATAGTACAAGACGCCACCCAGCGTTTACAGGAAAAGACTTCTGAAATCAGACAACACCTTTCAAACTCTTATACCAACCTCTGGAGTAGGGCAACATGGCTTCTCCCCTTTCTAGGTCCCATGGCAGCCATCTTGCGGTTGCTCACCTTTGGGCCCTCTATTTTTAACCTTCTTGTCAAATTTATTTCCTCTAGAATCGAGGTCATCAAGCTACAGATGGTCTTACAAATGGAACCCCAAATGAGTTCAACTAACAACTTCTACTGAGGACCCCTGGACCAACCCGCTGGCACTTTCCCCTCTGGAGGACACTACAACTGCAGGGCCTCTTCATCACCCCTATCCAGAAGGAAGTAGCTAGAGTGGTCATCGGCCAAATTCCCAACAGCATTTGGGGTGTCCTGTTTAGAGGGAGGATTGAGAAGTGACAACGTGATAGCAGCCCTTGCTCTTGGTGCCTCCTCGGCATCAGTGTCCACTCTGGCAGTGCTTGAGGGGCCCTTCAGCCCATGACAGCACTGTGGGAGCCCCTCTCTGGGCTGGCTGAGGCCAGAGCTGGCTCCCTCTGCTTGCGGGGAGGTGTGGAGGGAGAGGCATGGGCTGAAACTGGGGCTGCACATGGCACTTGTGGGCCAGTGTGAGTTCCGGGTGGGCGTGGGCTTGGCAGGCCCCACACTCAGAGCAGCCAGCCAGTGCCACCAGCCCTGGGCAGTGAGGGGCTTAGCACCCTGGCCAGCAGCTGCAGAGGGTGCGCCGGGTCCCCCAGCAGTACTGGCCCACCAGTGCTGTGCTCGAATTCTTGCCGGGCCTCAACTGCCTCCCCATGGGGCAGGGCTCAGAACCTGCAGCCTGCCATGCTCGATTCCCCTCGCAGTGGGCTCCCACCTGGCCTGAGCCTCCCCAACAAGTGCCACCCCCTGCTCTGTGGCACCCGGTCCCATCAACCACCCAAGGGCTGAGGAGTGCGGGTGCATGGCGCGGGACTAGGGGGCAGCTCTGCCTGCAGCCCTGGTGTGGGATACACTAGGTGAAGCCAGCTGGGCTCCTGAGTCTAGTAGGGACTTGGAGAACCTTTATGTCTAGCTAAGGGATTGTAAATACACCAATCAGCACCCTGTGTCTAGCTCAAGGTTTGTAAATACACCAATCAGTACTCTGCATCTAGCTAAACTAGTGAGGACTTGGAGAACTTTTCTGTCTAGCCCTCTATGTCTAGCTCAGAGATTGTAAATGCACCAATTAGCACTCTGTCAAAGTGGACCAATCAGCTCTCTGTAAAATGGCCCAATCACAAGATGTGAGTGGGGCCAGATAAGGGAATAAAAGTAGGCTGCCTGAGCCAGCCAGCGGCAACCTGCTTGGGTCCCCTTCCACACTGTGGAAGCTTTGTTCTTTCGCTCTTTATAATAAATCTTGCTGCTGCTCACTCTTTGGGTTGATGCCACCTTTAAGAGCTGTAACACTCACCGCTAAGGTCTGCAGCTTCACTCCTGTCAGCAAGATCATGAACTCACCAGAAGGAAGAAGCTCCAGACACATCTGAATATCTGAAGGAACAAACTCCGGACACACCACCTTTAAGAACTGTAACACTTACCCGAAGGTCCGCAGCTTGATTCTCGAAGTCAGTGAGACCGAGAACCCACCAATTCCGGACACACTGGGATTACAGGCATGAGCCATTGCGCCTGGCCATAAAATACTTATTTTTTAAAGATAGTTTTAGGTTCAAAGCAAAATTGAGTAGAATGTACAGGGAGTTCTCATATATCTCCTGCTCACCGCCCCCCATGGCCTTCCCCACTATCAACGTCTTATACCCGAATGGTACCTTTGTTACAATTGATGAACCTGCATTGACACGTCATAGCCACCCCAAGTCCATAGTTTACGTTAGGGCTCACTTGGTGGTGTACATTCCATGGGTTTGGACGATTACATAGTGACATATAGCTACCATTATAGTATCATACAGAACTGTTCACTGCCCTAAAAATCTTCTGTGCTCCTCCTATTCATCTCTCCCTTCTTGCTAAAAACTCTGGCAACTACTAATTTTTTTATTTTTATTTTTAATTTTTTTTTTACTGTCACCTTAGTTTTGCTTTTTTCCATGGTGTCATATAGTTGGAATCATACAGTATGTGGCCTTTTCAGACTGTCTTCTTTCACTTAGTAATATACATTTAAGAGGTTCGTTCCACTGTATATCTTTGTGGCTTGATAGATTATTTCTTTTCAACACTGAATATTCCATCGTCCAGATGTACCACAGGACATCTTGTTTGGTTCCAAGTCTTGGCATTTACAAATGAAACTGCCATAAACATTTGTGTGCAGTTTTTTGTGTAGACTTAAGTTTGTAATTCATTTGGGTACATACCTAGGCACATGTAGTAGTCAACCTGGGCTGCTATAATAAAGTACCATAGACTGGGTGGTTTAAAAAACAGACATTTATTTTTCACAATTCTGGAGTCTGGGAAGTCCAAGATCAGGGAACGGCATGGTCAGGTTCTTATGAGGGCCCACTTCCTGGCTTGGAGTGGTCTCCTTCTTGCTGTGTTCTCACATAATGAAGAGAGAAAGCATGCTCTCTGTTTTCTCTGCTGGGATGGCTGATTTACTTTGTGGTACACATGCATACTAATCTCCTTGTAAAACTGTGGTTTGTGCACACCCATGCTACTCTTTGCATTCTGGATAAGCTGAGAATTTTTCAGTCTTTAAGTTCTGGTTCAAAATCAAGATGCTGCAGATTTGGTTCCTGGCCCTCTTTCTGGCTTGCAGGTGGTTCACTTCTTGCTTGCAGAGAGAAAGCTCTGGTGTCTGCCTCTTCTTATAAGCACACTAATCCCATTATGGAGGGCCACCCTCATGACCTCATATAGATCTAATTACTTCTCAAAAGCCATACCTCCAAATTCCACTACATTAAGGGTTAGGGCATCAACATATGAACTATGGGGACATAAAAACCTTCAGTTTATAACACAGCATGGTCGCTAAATCATATGGTAAAAATATGTTTAGTTTTGTATTAAACAGCCAAACTGACTGTTTGATGTTGTCAGTGTTTTGGATTTTAGCCATCGTAGTAGTTGTTTAGTAGCATCTCATTGTTTTAATTTGCAATTCCCTAATCATATATGATATTGGCATCTTCTCATATGCTTATTTGCCATCTGTATATTATATTTGTAATATATCTGCTCAGCTCATTTGCCTATTTTTAATTTGGATTGTTCACTTTTTTATTGTTGACTTTTAAGAATTCTTTGTATATTTTATATACAGTCCCTTATTAGAAATGTGTATTGCAAATATTTTCTCCCAGTCTATGGCTTATCATTTTATTCTCCTATGTCTCTTTCTTTTTTTTTTTTTTTTTTTTTGAGATGGAGTCTCGCTCTGTTGCCCAGGCTGGAGTGCAGTGGCGTGATCTCCACTTGCTGCAAGCTCTGCCTCCTAGGTTCATGCCATTCTCCTGCCTCAGCCTCCCGAGTAGCTGGGACTACCGGCACCCACCACCACGCCCTGCTAATTTTTGTATTTTTAGTAGAGACGGCGTTTCACCGTGTTAGCCAGGATGGTCTCGATCTCCTGACCTCGTGATCCACCCGTCTTGACCTCCCAAAATGCTGGGATTACAGGCTTGAGCCACTGCGCCTGGACCCCTTTCATTTTTGAAGGATATGTTTGCCTGTTATAAAATTCTAGGTTTATAATTTTTTACTTTCAACATTTTAGAGAGATCATTTACTTGTCTTCTGGCTTGCATAATTTATAATGAGAAGCCTGTGTAATTCTCTTTTTTTCCTTTGTATGTAATGTGTCTCCCCCGCCCTCACCCTTCCCACCTTATGGCCGATTTTAAGATTTTAGTTTCTGTATTACTGGTTTTCAGCTGTTTTATTATGATGTACCTTGGTTTTATTTTCGCATGTGTTTATTCTGCTTGGAGTTTATTTTCCCATGCTATATGAGTTTATAGTTTCTTCAAATTTGTAAAACTTCAGTCTTTGTTTATACAATTTTTTTTTGTTCTATCCTTTCCTCTCTTCTCCTTATGTGGGACTCCAGTTACATGTCTATTACACCATTTCCTATTATCTCACAGGTAACTGAAACTCTGGAACTTTTTCTAGCCTTTTTCTCTCTGTGCTTCATTTGAGTATATTCTATTGCTGTATCTTGAAGTTCACTGATCTTTTCCTCTGCCATGCCTAATTTGCTATGAATATTTATATCTGATATGTTGTATTTTTCACCTCTGAAACTTCCAAGCTATATCCAACTTCAAGTAAGATTGGGAAATATATATTGTCTGTGTGCTCAGGAAGAAAAGGAAAATAAATTTTGGTGAAGCAACCAAACTCTGCCACGGTGTTTCGGCCTGGATTCTTTAATCTTTCAAGTCTTGCATAGTCTAGTCCCTGCTTTCCTCTCTGATTTCATCTCCTACCACATTCCCCTTCACTCACCATGCCTTGGTCACATTGACCCTCTTACAGTTCCTCACAC
The DNA here is from genome assembly GCF_024542745.1 of Macaca thibetana thibetana. Lineage (NCBI taxonomy): Eukaryota > Metazoa > Chordata > Mammalia > Primates > Cercopithecidae > Macaca > Macaca thibetana. Next base: position 84,080,506 of record NC_065584.1, on the reverse strand, counting down.
AGAATCTTTTCATATGCCTTTCCCTTTGCCTGGATACTCTCCTTACTATACCTTTTTTTTTTTTTTTTTTTTTTTTTAAGTCACTTCGGTTTCAGACCAAATAGCACCCCCTATGAGACACCTTCCCTTGACCACCTTATATAATATTGCTCCCACCACAGTCACTTTCTATGACATACCCTATTTTATTTTCTTCATAGCACTTTTAACTCTTTATCATTTTTATTTGAGTGTTTGCTTGTTTTTTTTGTGTGTGTATCTTGTTCACTCAAATGTGGGTTCCATAAGACCAGGCACCTTGTCAGTCCTGTTCATGGCTATCCACATTGCACATAACAGGTGTTCAATAAATAGTTGTTGAACAAATGATCTGCCATCTCTATCTGGCTCAGTGATTCTCCTGCTTACATTTTCAGACTGAGGAAATCTTATGCTAGGCCCATAAATTGAACATGAGTCATTTTAGGGAGCATTACAAATAAATGAAACACTTTCAGTCCTGAGTTGGAGGATATTTTTATTTATCTGATGCACCACTCACCACTTGACTTCATTAATTCACAAATATTCTGCATTCTTATTATGTGTCTGGTATTTTCTAGGTAGAACTGAGAATAGAATGGTGAATGAGAAATACACAATCTCTAGATATTATCATGGGGTTTATCTTCTGGTAGATAGAGTTATGAGTGCCACATTCTCTTAGTTCTCCAATCATACTTCCAATTCATTACTTCTCCACTATCATATATAAATATGTTTCTCATAGGTTCACACCCTTAGGCCATCAACCACTCATCACCATCCTCCATATCTTCACCAGAGTGTGGGCACCTCCACTGGAAGACCAACAGGATCACAGGGAGAATTCAATATTAGTTACTGTCATATCTGTGGAACTTGGATTATGGAAAATGCTCCATAAATTTTTACTGAATAAAAAACCTACTGCCATTCCTCTCATTCCTAGAAAACTGGCTCACAAGATTCCTTTTTATCTGAACTCTTTTTTTTTTTTGTGGGGGGGGGGCTGATGAAATCTTTTTTTTTAAATTCTATTTTAAGTTCTAGGGTACATGTGCACAACGTGCAGGCTCATTACATAGGTATACATGTGCCATGCTGGCCTGCGGCACCCATCAACCCGTCATTTACATTAGGTATTTCTACCAATGCCATCCTTACCCCCACCCACCACCCCATGACAGGCCCTGGAGTGTGATGTTCCCCATCCTGTGTCCAAGTGTCCTCATTGTTCAATTCTCACCTATGAGTGAGAACATGCAGTATTTGGTTTTCTGTCCTTGTGACAGTTTGCTCAGAATGATGGTTTCCAGCTTCACCCATGTCCCTGCAAAGGACATGAACTCATCCTTTTTTATGGCTGCATAGCATTCTATGGTGTATATGTGCCACATTTTCTTAATCCAGTCTATCATTGATGGACATTTGGGTTGGTTCCAAATCTTTGCTATTGTGAATAGTGCCACAATAAACATACGTGTGCATGTGTCTTTATAGCAGCATGATTTATAATCCTTTGGGTATACACCCAGTAATGGGATGCCTGGGTCAAATGATATTTCTAGCTCTAGGTCCTTCAGGAATCACCACACTGTCTTCCACAGTGGTTGAACTAGTTTATGGTCCCACCAACCATGTAAAAGTGTTCCTATTTCTCCACATCCTCTCCAGCACCTGTTATTCCCTTTTTAATGATCACCATTCTAATTGGCATGAGACAGTATCTCATTGTGGTTTTGATTTGCATTTCTCTGATGGCCAGTGAGGATGAGCATTTTTTCATGTGTCTGTTGGCTGCATAAATGTCTTCTTTTGAGAAGTATCTGTTCATATCCTTTGCCCACTTTTTGATGGGTTTGTTTGTTTGCTTCTTGTGAATTTGTTTAAGTTCTTTGTAGATACTGGATATTAGCACTTTGTCTGATGGATAGATTGCAAAAATTTTCTCCCATTCTGTAGGTTGCCTGTTCACTTTGATGGTAGTTTCTTTTGCTGTGCAGAAGCTCTTTAGTTTAATTAGATCCAATTTGTCTATTCTGGCTTTTGTTGTCATTGCTTTTGGTGTTTTAGTCATGAAGCCCTTGCCTATGCCTATGTCCTGAAAGGTATTGCCTAGGTTTTCTTCTAGGGTTGTTATGATTTTAGGTCTAACATTTAAGTCTTTAATCCATCTTGAATTAATTTTTGTATAAGATGTAAGGAAGGGATCCAGTTTCAGCTTTCTACATATGGCCAGCCAGTTTTCCCAGCACCATTTATTAAATAGGGAATCCTCTCTCCATTTCTTGTTTTTATCAGGTTTGTCAAAGATCAGATGGTTGTAGATGTGTGGTATAACAGAACAGACCTCTGTTCTGTTCCATTGTCTATATCTCTGTTTTGGTACCAGTACCATGCTGTTTTGGTTACTGTAGACCTGTCGCATAGTTTGAAGTCCAGTGGTGTGATGCCTCCAGCTTTGTTCTTTTGGCTTAGGATTGACTTGGCAATGTGAGCTCTTTTTTGGTTCCATATCAACTTTAAAGTAGTTTTTTCCAATTCTGTAAAAAAAGTCATTGGTAGCTTGATGGGGATGGCATTGAACCTATAAATTACCTTGGGCAATATGGTCATTTCATGATACTGATTCTTCCTATCCATGAGCATGGAATGTTCTTCCTTTTGTTTGTGTCCTCTTTTATTTCATTGAGCAGTGGTTTATAGTTCTCCTTGAAGAGGTCCTTCACATCAACTGTAAATTTGATTCCTAGGTATTTTATTTTCTTTGCAGCAATTGTGAATGGGACTTCACTCATGATTTGGCTCTCTGTTAGTCTGTTATTGATGTATAGGAATGCTTGTGATTTTTGCACATTGATTTTGTATCCTGAGATTTTGCTGAAGTTGCTTATCAGCTTAAGGAGATTTGGGGCTGAGATGATGGGGTTTTCTAAATATGCAATCATGTCATATGCAAACAGGGACAATTTGAATTCTTCTTTTACTAATTGAATACTCTTTATTTCTTTCTCTTGCCTGATGCCCTGGCCAGAACTTCCAACACTATGTTGAATAGGAGTGGTGAGAGAGGGCATCCCTGTCTTGTGCCGGTTTTCAAAGGGAATGTTTCCAGTTTTTGCCCATTCAGTATGATATTGGCTATGGGTTTGTTGTAAATAGCTCTTATTATTTTGAGATACATTCCATCAATAGCTAGTTTATTGAGAGTTTTTAGCATGAAGGCTGTTGAATTTTGTTGAAGGCCTTTTCTGCATCCATTGCAATAATCATGTGCGGTTTTTGTCTTTGGTTCTGTTTATGTGATGGATTACTTTTATTGATTTGCGTAAGTTGAACCAGCCTTGCATCCCAGGGATGAAACCAACTTGATCATGGTGGATAAGCTTTTTGATGTGCTGCTGGATTCGGTTTGCCAGTAGTTTATTGAGGATTTTTGCACTGATCTTCACTAGGGATATTGGTCTAAAATTCTCTTTTTTTTGTGGGTTTCTCTTCTAGGCTTTGGTATCAGGATGATGCTGGCCTCATAAAACAAGTTAGGGAGGATTCCTTCTTTTTCTATTGATTGGAATAGTTTCAGAAGGAATGGTACCAGCTCCTCTTTGTACCTCTGGTAGAATTTGGCTATGAATCCATCTGGTCCTGGACTTTTTTTTAGGTTGGTAGGCTATTAATTATTGCCTCAATTTCAGAACCTGTTATTGGTCTATTCAGAGATTCAATTTCTCCCTGATTTAGTCTTGGGAGGGTGTAGGTGTCCAGGAATTTATCTCTTTCTTCTAGGTTTTCTAGTTTATTTGCATAGAGGTGTTTATAGTATTCTCTGATGGTAGTTTGTATTTTTGTGGGGTCAGTGGTGATATCCCCTTTATCCTTTTTTATTGCGTCTATTTGATTCTTCTCCTTTTTTCTTTATTAGTCTTGCTAGCAGTCTATCAGTTTCGTTGATCTTTTCAAAAAACCAGCTCCTGGATTCATTGATCTTTTGAAGGGTTTTTTGTGTCTCTATCTTCTTCAGTTCTGCTCTGATCTTAGTTATTTCTTGCCTTCTGCTAGCTTTTGAATGTGTTTGCTCTTGCTTCTGTAGTTCTTTAAATTGTGATGTTAGGGTGTCAATTTTTAATCTTTCCTGTTTTCTCTCATGGCCATTTGGTGCTATAATTTTCCCTCTACACACTGCTTTAAGTGTGTCCCAGAGATTCTGGTACGTTGTGTCTTTGTTCTCATTGGTTTCAAAGAACATCTTTACTTCTGCCTTCATTTCGTTATTTACCCAGTAGTCATTCAGGAGCAGGTTGTTCAGTTTCCATGTAGTTGAGCAGTTTTGAGCAATTTTCTTAATCTTGAGTTCTAATTTGATTGCAATGTGGTCTTAAGAGACAGTTTGCTGTGATTTCTATTCTTTTACATTTGCTGAGGAGTACTTCACTTCCACCTATGTGGTCAATTTTGGAATAAGTGCAATGTGGTGCTGAGAAGAATGTATATTCTGTTGATTTGGGGTGGAGAATTCTGTAGATGTCTATTAGTTTTGCTTGGTGCAGAGCTGAGTTCAAGTCCGGGATATCCTTGTTAACCTTCTGTCTCAGTGATCTGTCTAATATTGACAGTGGGGTGTTAAAGTCTCCCATTATTATTGTGTGGGAGTCTAAGTCTCTTTGTAGGTCTCTGAGGATTTGCTTTATGAATCTGGGTGCTCCTGTATTGGGTGCATATATATTTAGGACAGTTAGCTCTTCTTGTTGAATTTATCCCTTTACCATTATGTAATGGCCTTCTTTGTCTCTTTTGATCTTTACTGATTTAAAGTCTGTTTTATCAGAGACTAGGATTGCAACTTCTGCTTTTTTTTTTTTTTTTTTTTTTTTTTTCCATTTGCTTGGTAGATCATCCTCCATCCCTTTATTTTGATCCTATGTGTGTCTCTGCACGTGAGATGGGTCTCCTGAATACAGCAAACTGACGGGTTTTGACTCTTTATCCAATTTGCCAGTCTGTGTCTTTTAATTGGGACATTTAGCCCATTTATATTTAAGGTTAATATTGTTATGTGTGAATTTGATCCTGTCATTTTGATGTTAGCTGGTTATTTTGCTTGTTAGTTGATGCTGTTTCTTCCTAGCATTGATGGTCTTTACAATTTGGCATGTTTTCGCAGTGGCTGGTACCTGTTGTTCCTTTTCATGTTTAGTGCTTCCTTCAGGAGCTCTTGTAAGACAGGCCTGGTGGTGACAAAATCTCTCAGCATTTGCTTGTCTGTAAAGGGTCTCATTTCTCCTTCACTTATGAAGCTTAGTTTGGCTGTATATGAAATTCTGGGTTGAAAATTCTTTTCTGTAAGAATGCTGAATATTGGCCCCCACTCTCTTCTGGCTTGTAGAGTTTCTGCCGAGAGATCCGCTAATATGGTGGGCTTCCCTTTGTGGGTAACCCGACCTTTCTCTCTTGTTGCCCTTAACATTTTTTCCTTCATTTCAACCTTGGTGAATCTGACAATTATGTGTCTTGGGATTGTTCTTCTTGAAGATTATCTTTGTGGTGTTCTCTGTGTAGCCTGAATTTGAATGTTGGCCAGCCTTCCTAGGTTGGGGAAGTTCTCCTGGATAATATCCTGAAGAGTGTTTTCCAGCTTGGTTCCATTCTCCCTGTCACTTTCAGGAACACCAATCCGATGTAGATTTGATCTTTTCACATGTTCCCATATTTCTTGCAGGCTTTGTTCATTTCCTTTTACTCTTTTCTTCTCATTTTATTTCATTAATTTGACCTTCAATCACTGATACCCTTTCTTCTACTTGATCACATCAGCTATTGAAGCTTCTGCATGAATCATGTAGTTCTCATGCCATGATTTTCAGCTCCATCAGGTCATTTAAGGTCTTGTCTTCACTATTTATTCTAGTTAGCCATTCATCTAATCTTTTTTCAAGGTTTTTAGCTTCCTTGCGATGAGTTCGAACATCCTCCTTTAGCTTGGAGACATCTGTTATTACTGACTTTCTGAAGCCTACTTCTGTTGGCTAGTCAAAGTCATTCTCCATCCAGCTTTGTTCCATTGCTGGCAAGGAGCTGTGATCCTTTGGAGGAGAAGAGTTGCTCTGGGTTTTAAAATTTGGAGCTTTTCTGCTCTGGTTTCTCCCTATCTTTGTGGTTTTATCCACCTTTGGTCTTTGACGTTGGTGACCTACAGATGGTGTTTTGGTGTGGCTGTCCTTTTTGTTGATGTTAATGCTGTTCCTTTCTCTTTGTTAGTTTTCCTTCTAACAGGTCCCTCAGCTGCAGGTCTGTTGGAGTTTGCTGAAGGTCCACTCCAGACCTTGTTTTCCTGGGTATCACCAGTGGAGGCTGCAGAACAGCAAATATTGCACAACAGCAAATATTACTTCCTCTTGAAGCTTCATCCCAGAGGGGCACCCACCTGTATGAGGTGTCTTTCGGCCCCTACTGGGAGGTGTCTCCCAGTTAGGCTACACTGGGGTCAGGGACCCACTTGAGGATGCAGTCTGTCCATTCTCAGGGCTCAAACACAGTGCTGGGAGAACCACTGCTCTCTTCAGAGCTGTCAGACAGGTACATTTAAGTCTGCAGAAGTTTCTACTGCCTTTTGTTCAGCTATGCCCTGCTCCCAGAGGTGGAATCTACAGAGGCAACAGGACTTGCTGAACTGTGGTGGGGTCTGCCCAGTTTGAGCTTCTCTGGCTGCTTTGTTTACCTACTCAAGTCTCAGCAATGGCAGACACCCCTCCCCCTGCCAGGCTGCTGCCTCACAGGTCAATCTCAGACTGCTGTACTAGCAGTGAACAAGACTCCACGGGCATGGGACCTGCTGAGCTATTTGCAGGATATAATCTCCTGGTGTGCCGTTTGCTATGACCATTGGGAAAATGCAGTATTTGGGCAGGAGTGTCCTGATTTTCCAGGTGCAGTCTGTCATGGCTTCCCCTGGCTAGGAAAGGGAAGTCCCCCAACCCCTTGTGCTCCCAGGTAAGGTAATGCCCCACCCCATTTTGGCTTGCCCTTTGTGGGCTTCACCCACTGTGCAACCAGTCCCAGTGAGATGAGCCAGGTACCTCAGTTGGAAATTCAGAAATCACCTGTCTTCTGTGTCAATCGTGCTGGGAGCTGCAGACTGGTGCTGTTTCTATTCAGCCATCTTGAAATGGAATCCCTACCTGAAGTGTTATCTTCATCCTGGGTAAATTGTTTGTTCAACTAATTTAATATTTATCCTTATTATTTCTTGACATCCTCAGTTCCAGTGAGCTTCAGCTCAGCTTCACTTCAGCCACTTCAAACTGTCTTGGTAACTTAGACTTGTCATCACCCAGGTCCTTTCTATCTTGAAATATTAAATGTATATGTCCTATTCTCTGACTACAAATTCTTGCTTTTCCACTGGTTTCTGCTCTATTTCCTCTTACATCAGCTCTTTAACATTATGGAGAATTCTTGTTCCCTGACCTCTCTTTATTGTCCTAATCTGTAAATCCCCTCTTTCATTTTATTTCCTTCTTTATATAGCTTAGACTGCACAATATATCCCTTCAGTTACTGTCCTGTAAGTTCTTTAATTGCTTTCCTCACTTCTTTTTCACTGTCCACTGTTGGGAGAATATTTGTACCTGATCAATCCAAATGTCTTTTCTTCTATAGCTAAGTTGTGGAAAATTGTAGAAATTCACTTAACAAATTTGGCTTTTAATGCAAATTGACTTTTGATATCACTTGTCACCTTTTCCACATGATCCTACTCAGGACCACTTCCATTCCCCATCAACACATATTTAAACCACCAATTGTATTAGTTTGCTAAAGCTCTGTCTTTTCTTTTTTTTTTTAGACACTCTGTCACCAGGCTGGAGTGCAGTGTTGCAATCTCAGCTCACTGCAATCTCTGCCTCCCAGGTTCAAGCCATTCTCCTGCCTCAGCCTCCCAAGTAGCTGAGACTGCAGGCATGTGCCACCACACCCAGTTAATTTTTTTTGTATTTTTAGTAGAGACAGGGTTTTACCATGTTGGCCAGGATGATCTCGATCTCTTAAGCTCGTGATCTGCCCACCTCGGCCTCCAAAAGTGTTGGGATTACAGGCGTGAGCCACCACACATGGCCCAACTAAAGCTCTGTCTTAGCCCATCTTCTGTTGCTATTAACAGAATACCACAGACTAGTAATTTATTTTAAAAAGAAATTTATTTATTCCAGTTGTGGAGGCTGGGAAGTCCACGATTGAGGGGCCACATCTGGTGAGGGCCTTCTTATTGCATTATAACAAGACAGAGGGCATTACCTGTCAAGGGGGTAAGAGCATGTCAGCTCAGGCATTTTTCTTCTCTTTATAAACTCACCAGTCCCATAATGGAGGCAAAACCTGATGACTTTATCTCATCCTAATTTTCTGTCAATGCCTCACCTGCAAATGCCATCAACATATGAATTTGGGGATTTAGGTTCCAACAAACAAAATTTAGGAGACACATTCAAACCATAGCAGGTTACCATAACAGAGTACCACAGTCTGAGTGGCTTAAACCACATACATTTATTTTGTCACCGTTCTGGAAGCTAGAAGTTCAGGATCAGTGTGTTTTCAGGGCTGATTTCTTCTGAGGCCTATCTCCTTGGCTTCCAGATGACCATCTTCCCCCTTTGTCTTCACATGGTTTTTCCTCATGTGTGTTTACATCCTAATCTCTTCTTCTCATAAGGACATCAGTTATATCGGATTAGGGCCTCAATGTCCTCATTTAACCATAATTACCTCTTTAAAGACCGCACCTCCAAATACCTCACATTCTGAGGTACTTGGGGTTAGGACTTCAATGTATGAATTGGTGGCAGGGGTGGGGGTTGACAGATAGACACAATTCAGTAGGGGTAGGGGTTGGCAGATAGACACAATTCAGCCCCGGACAGTCTTCTCAAACCTGCTCCTTTGCCACCTCACTCTCCCTCTTCATAGAGGAGACAGAAATAATTATCTGGCCTCTCCCACTGTCTTATAAATCTGACTGTGAGGAGTTCTCTTCTTTCCTCACCCCCTCCCATTGAGGCAGAAGTTTAAAAATAAATATGCATTCATTCACTCTAAAAGTAACAGGCAAGGCAAGGATTAAAAAGAAAAGCACAAGTTTTCCTCTGCCTAGCAGAGGAAAGTGCAGCAAGCTCACTTCAAGCACAGTTATAAGATAACACTCTGAGAAGCCAAGGCCAAAGGAATGGACTCCAGACACCCCCCAGCTCCAGAGCAAGGTTGAAGGAAAAAAAAGACAAATTCTTTTATTGTTACTCCTTTCCCAGGCATCTTAAGCATGATTATGTTTTACAAATGTCTGTATTTAGTTAGTTGTTGTTTTTCTTTCAATGCAGCTGCAAGGCCACCAACTACACAAGGCCACAAGTTATGCTATGCTATAGATTATGTGACCTATCATATGATTAACTGCTTTTGTTTTACTTATTATAAGTCTGCTTATAAAAACCTGACTCTGTCTTTGTTTAATGCTTAGCTTTTTGGATGTGAGTCTGCTGAGCCGGTGTGTACCTAAAATAAACAATCCTCCTGCACTCTCATATTGGTCTTTCTGGTCCTCAGTTTCCTGCAACATTTTTGGTGACCACGAAGGGACCAGAGACAGCAGGTTTACTGTCTCCTTTGGCTCTGGTGGCTGGAGTCCTGGGCCTCAGGAGACCTGTGACCCCAGACACCACTGGAAGAACTTCAGCCTGGAGGGGAAATCAGCCCTCCCCTGACCCGGCGCCCCCTACCCAGCAGTGCAATGGAACCTGAAAGGAGCTACAGGACAATTTCAGAAACAGCATGCTTCAGGAACCGCGGTAAGGTTTTGGGGCCCAAGGCAGGACCTGTCCCATGGGGATGGAAGGGGAGCCTAATAACCTCCTGGAGTGTGCTGAATAGTCTGACCCAGAGGGGCTGGGGGTGACAGGAGTGGCTCAACAATTTGGACGAATCTCACACCCCAGTCGACACAGCATGTGAGAGGGACTCGCTAAGTCAGCTAGGAAACTGGAGGTGGTGAGAGTGGCTCACTACCCTAAGTAGGAAACTGGAGGTGGTGAGAGTGGCTCACTACCCTAACTAGGAAACTGGAGGTGGTGAGAATGGCTCGCCACCCCAACTGGGGAAGTAGAGGGGGCGAGAGTGGCTTGCCACCCCAATTATGAACACAGGAACTGGGAATGGGGAAGCGTGTGAAAGTGTGTGAATGGAGAGGCCTAATTAGGTTCATCAGCTGCAAAGTGGGGCGTCACAGATCTCTTAGCATGGACTGTGTGCTCTGAGAAAGTGTGGGGCCAACTAAGACTAGTGGTGATCTGCATGTGGCTAATAGGAGCCACCCTACAGCTCAGAGATGTAGTGAGAATAAGGATCTCTCCAAAGCCAAGTAGCATCTGAAAACTCCCATAATAGGAGATGGTATAGTTGGCTGAAATGAGAGGAAGAGTGAGTGTGCAAGGGTGATTGTGCTGTGCCATAAAGGGAGGAATGGGAGGAAAGTCATCAAAACTTACTCCATTGGAGTACATGTTATAGAACTTTAAGAAAGGTTTTGCAAGGGATTATGGAGTTAAGCTAAACCCCCAAAGATTGAGAACTCTCTGTGAATTAGAATGGTCTTCTCTTGGTGTTGGGTGGCTGACTGAAAGAACTATAGATAGGGATAATTGGCTGTGCATTTAAGGTGGTGACAGGGGTTGGAGGACAGCCAGGGTACCCAGACAAATTTTCCTTAAATTGATTCATGGTTAAATATAGCACAGACAAGACTGGCCTGGATCCAGCCCTATTTAGCAGCTTCACTGGCAGACACAGAGTTAAAGGGGAAGTCCCAGAAACAGCAAGAGAAGCCAGTTTTGCAGGAGCTGCCAGAGGGAACACAGATTCTTCCTCCATGTGTCCCAGCCTACCCTGCTTTACCGAGGCTAACATCCCCCCAGGAATGAGATTCAGGAGCTAACACACCCCAAGTTTCACCCCAATAGGAGAATCGGAGCCTGGAGAGGCCAGGGAAGGAAGTCAAGATAGTTAAGCGGCAGTCTCAGATCTGGCCATGCTTGAGCTATGCAAATACCTCTCAGGGAGATGTGAGTACCCATCTATTATGACGACTAAGGCCAGGTTCAAGGGGGCAATGAACTTTCAGCTACCAGCTCTTTTCAACCACTGATCTTTTAAACTGGAAATGCCACATTCCCTCCTACATGGAGAAGCCCCAAGCTCTTATAGATTTGATGCAATGAATCTTTCTGACACGCAATCCAACCAGGCCAGACTGCAGACAGCTCCTCCTCACATTATTTAACACTGAGGAGTGCAGGAGAGTAACATAGGCAGCTCTCCACTGGCTAGAAGCCCATGCACCAGAAGACACAGTGAATGCTCAGGCGTATGCTCAGGGTCAGTTCCCAGATCAAGATCCCAACTGAGACCTGGTGGATGCAACTCAACTTCAGCATTTGCAGAGGTACCAAAAGGTTCCTTTTGCAAGGGATAAGAGCTGATAGAAAGAAGGCAATTAATATAGGGAAGATTTCAAAAGTGCTTCAGGGAGCTGATGAGAGCCTAAGTCAGTTTTACAGAGACTTTGTGAAGCATTCTTGTTTTACACCCCATTTGACCCTGAGGCTTCTGAAAATCAGCACATGGTAAACAAAGCATTGGTAGGGCAAGCCCAGGGTGACATCAAGCAGAAGCTGCAGGCATGAATGCCACTCAGTGTACGTTAATCAGGACCAGAGAACAAAACAGGAAAGGGCAAAACTAACAAGTGTGGTGCCAGGCAGCTAGGCATGCCAAGGTTTAAGTCCCTTTCCCCAGCCCAGCTCTATCTGGAAAAAGAGGGGGGTGGGGACTGGCACCCGGAGAAAAGCAAAGGAGATGGAAGGGCATAATTCTGACATTTTGCAGCAGGCATCTGCCAAGCCTCTGGACCAATGATGGCCCAGGGGGACTACGGTTGTGCAGATCCCACCCAGCCCAAAAGAGTAAGTGTGAGAAAGGAAAGAAGAAAGTAAAAACAGAAATCGGAAGGAAACAGGAGAGACCAAGGGCAGTGTGTGCGTGGGGGTGGGACCCGTGTCATTGCCTGGCCCCGCAGGCCATAGGAGCAGGAGAACTCAAGAAGGAAAAAGGAAGCAGATTGAAGACTTAAGAAAAAGGTCAATCTGTTGGCAGCAGTCTTTCTATAGAAAGAGAGATTAGCAATGTGAGAGGATGTGGACACGAAGGTGGATGTGGAAGAGGTCCAGTTAGGCAGGGATTCAAGAGTCAGACAAGGCTAGAAAGAGATTAATGTGTAGGATGCAAAAAGAAAGGACAATGGAAGGATGAATGTCCAGAAGGTAATAAAGAGAGTGGTAAATGCTGTGGTATAAGGAAGTCATCGGCCAAGGGCTGCTGCACCTTAGAGGAACCAGATACTGATCCGATCAGGCTGGCATGAACTGAAGGATGTGAGGACTAGGACAGACCAGGTTCCTTTTCATTAGGCCTCCAGGATCCAGTGGTCACATTAGAAGTTGAAGGCAGCAGGATTCTGCCATATCTGGATTCCAAATTTCTCACTGATGGCTAAGCCACTACATAAAGTTACAAAGGTTGGGTAACGGGGAGAAAAAGAATCCCGCCTCTGGGATGCTGAACAGAAGAAGGAGCCATGCCTTCATGCCTTGTGTAAACTTTCTTGTAGACTTTACCGAAATGCCCCATACTGGAGGCTATCGGTATACGCTAGTGTTTATTTGCACATTTTTCATGATGGATTGAGGCTTTATCCACCATGACAGAAGAAGCACAAGAAGTGACTAAAGTACTGCTAAGAGACATTATCCCCAGGTTTGGACTGCGTCTGACTTTAAAATCAGACAGTGGGTTGGCATTTGTAGCCGAAATAGTGCAAGATTTAACAAGACTGTTAAAAATAAAATGGAAGTTACACACAACCTATCGGCCGCAAAGTTCAGGAAAAGTGGAATGCATGAACCGGACACTCCAGTAGCTACTGAAGAAATGTTGCCAGGAAACTCATCTGAGATAGGATCAGGTTTTGCCTGTGGTTCTCCTCTGAGTCAGGTGCACCCCCACCAAACAAACTGGGTATTTACCCTATGAGATTTTGTTCGGTGGGCCAACCCCAAACCATAAGTCAAACAAAAAGGTGATCTCCAGTAACTAGGTGAATTAACTTTAAGAAAACAAACGCAGGCTTTAGAAATAGCCATGCAAAGTGTTCATAACTAGGTACATGAAAAACATGCCTATAAACCTGACACCCCTTTAAACCTGGTAACTCTGTTTAGGTTAAAAAGTAGAACCCAACGTCTCTAAGACCCATGTGGGATGGGCCCCATATGGTAATCTTGTCCGCTCCCACTGCTGTTAAAGTTGCAGGTGTTGTGTCTTGGATCCACCATAGTTGGTTGAAACCAGCAGCTCAGGACAAGTGAACCAGCCAGCAGGACCCAGACCCCTTGACTCGGCTGATCCTGCGATGAGACCGAGTTGCTGCTTAGGACGACAGGCCTGCTCTGGTCACTCCAGTGGCTGACCAGTCTACACACGACTGAAGCTTGAGGAGACAACAAGCTCTGCTCTAGTCACACACCAGAAGCTGACTAGTCTATGCATGGCTGAAGCTTGAGGACTTGTCAAGCAAGTAAATGTAGTTAGAAATCTTGGGACTAGTAGTTTTCCTGTAACACTGTTTTACTATTGTTCTGTCGCTGTGCTCAACCTCTTTCCCCAGGTAAGGACTTCTTTTATCCTTGCTGGATATGAATATACTGTACGTTGTTTTGCTGTTGTTACCCCCCTTAACCATGCTAGAAGAATCACCCATAGAAGGGTGTCCCCACTGTACACATACTACTTGGTCAGGGAACAGTATAACTAAAACTCTATTGTACCATACTTATTATGAGTGTACAGGAACTCACTTAGGAACTGGTACTTATAATCAGACCACCTACTCAATTTGTGACCCAGGAAATAACCAACCTTATGTGTGTTATGACCCCAAGTTTTCACCTGGTGAATGGTTTGAAATTTGTGCAGTCAAAAGAAGGCCTCCTCTTAAACCAAACCAGGGTCCCTCCCTTTTACCAAGGGCTTATTTCTCTGTATTTTGATGCTCGTTAGGTAGCATACCAAGACTCACCCATCTGTGGTAACCTACCTTTGGAAAGATACTATAGAAATAACTACAAATATGTATGCATGCCAAGAGTAACTCCACCTTGTTCCCCTGGGACCCCAGAGAAAGATTGTTGGTATTGCATATCATGGCACCCTAGCACACAGCAAAAGTCAATTATGCTTACCAAAATGTTGGTGGACTGCAGATTTCTCCTTACATGTCTATGTACACACATACCCAGTAACCTTCATATATGTTATCAAAAAGGGAACCCAAACCCATCTGGCCCAGCAAGCCACAAAAATGAGGAATGCTATCTATCAGAACAGATTAGCTTTAGACTACCTCCTAGCCCAAGAAGGAGGAGTATGTAGAAAGTTCAATCTAACAAATTGCTGCCTGGAAATGAATAATAATGGAAAGGAAATTATGGAAATAACTGCAAGAATGAGAAAATAAGCCCATGTTCCAGTTCAAACTTGGAAAGGGTGGTCTCCAGATTCTCTCTTTGGAAGCCTAGTTTTTATTTTTCTGAGGGTTCAAGACTTTAATAGGAGTGGCTCTGGCCATACTAGGAAGTTGCCTAATACTCCCTTGTCTCTTACCTCTCCTTGTTAGAAGCATTCAATCAAGTATAGAGGCAAGAGTAGCTAGGCAAACTACCACTCAGCTAATGGCGCTGTGTAAATATGAACCTTGTCTAAAGAAAAAACTTGTCTTTTCAGGCAGAACTAAGTAATAGTGATGCCTTCTATTAAACTTCTTTTATAAAAGGCATCAAAGAGGGAACTGAGGCAGAAATTTAAAAATAAATATGCATTCATTCACTCTAAGAAAAGTAACAGGCAAGGCAAGGGTTAAAAAGAAAAGCACAAGTTTTCCTCTGCCTAGCAGAGGAAAGTGCAGCAAGCTCACTTCAAGCACAGTTATAAGATAACACTGTGAGAAGCCAAGGCCAAAGGAATGGACTCCAGACACCCCCCCTCCAGAGCAAGGTTGAAGGACAAGAAAAGACAAATTCTTTTACTGTTACTCCTTTCCCAGGCTTCTTAAGCATGATTATGTTTTACAAATGTCTGTATTTGGCCAGCTGTTGTTTTTCTTTCAATGCAGCTACAAGACCACCAGCTATGCAAGGTCACAAGTTATGCTATGCCATAGATTATGTGACCTATCATATGGTTAACTGCTTTTGTTTTATTTATTGTAAGTCTGCTTATAAAAACCCGACTCTGTCTTTGTTTAATGCTCAGCTTTTTGGATGTGAGTCTGCTGAGCTGGTGTGTACCTAAAATAAACAATCCTCCTGCACTCTCATATTGGTCTGTCTGGTCCTCAGTTTCCCGCAACACCGTAAGTGAAGGCTGTTGCTGTGTTTTGAATGTTTGCATGCCTCAGGAATTCATGTTGAAACTTAGTCCCCAGTGCAACAGTGTTATGAGGCAGGACCTTTAGGAGGTGATTAGGCCATGAGGATTCCACTCTCAGGAATGGGATTAATGCCTTTATAAAAGGGTTTGAGGGCGTGAGTTCCTCCCTTCCATCCCTTCTGTCAAGTGTGGACATGGTGTTTGTCCCTTCCAGAGGTTGCAACAACTTGGACACAGAGAGTAAGCCCTTACCAGACAGCAAATTCACTGGCTCCCTGATAGTGGGCTTCCCAGCTCCCAAAACCGTGAGATAATAAATTTCTATTGTTTATAAATTACCCAGTCTAAGATCTTTTGTGATAGCAGCAGGAATGGACTAAGACATAAATTGGTACCAATGAAGCAGGAAATTTCCCTGATTTTTTCGTGGGCAAGAACTGGAGTGCATAGGCACTAGAAATAG
This sequence comes from Macaca thibetana thibetana, assembly GCF_024542745.1. Taxonomy (NCBI): domain Eukaryota; kingdom Metazoa; phylum Chordata; class Mammalia; order Primates; family Cercopithecidae; genus Macaca; species Macaca thibetana. Next base: position 84,064,494 of record NC_065584.1, on the reverse strand, counting down.
CTGGCTGCTTCGGTGCCAGCAAGGTGGACTCTACTTGCTTGGTCCCTCTGTGTTCCACCCCTCACAGGAGGGGGAGCACAGGTGAATGGATGCAGGAGCCAGGGTGAGGGCTTTTGGGCACCAGCAGGAGCAAAACTCCATGTGGCCTCGCGGCAGCATCTAGGGAGGTGCCCATTACCCCTGAAGCCCTAGAAAGAGTGTTACAGTTAGTTCTCTTTTAGCTTTGCCATTTGCAGATGGTTTAAGTGTTAACGGCTCAGTGGAGAATCAGTGTGACAGCCTTTTGCACTGACACCTGAGTTCTTATTCAGTATCCAGGAGGAATGAGGTCGCACAAACAAATTGGACATGGTAAATGTGGGAAATTTTATTGCTGATGTAAGTGGCTTTCAGTGGGAAGGGGAGCTGAAAAGTGGATGGTGCAGGAAGATAATCTTCCCCTAGAGTCCAGCTGTCCCTGACTGACCTCCTCTCTGAAGCAATGCCATCAGGCTGTCCCTCTGAAGTCAAGCTGCTTCTCTCCCATGTCCAACCATAGTCTCTGATGTCCAGCTGCTTCTCGTCTTCTCCTCTTCTCTTCTCCCTCTGCTGGTGGAGCCTGGAGATTTTATGGGAATAGGATGGGGGGTGGGGCAGGCCATGGGTGATTTTGGATAAGGCAACATTTAGTGGGAAAACAGGATGTAAAGTTCTCACTTTGGGCCGTGGTATTAAGCTTTTCAGCTTGTGGGTGGGGCCCTTGCCATGGACTTACTCTCTTCTGCCCAGAATTTCCCTGCCTCTTGTCACTATCTCCAAGAAGTGGAGATAGTGGAACGAATACCTAAACTCTAAGAAGTGGAAATAGTGTAACAAATACCCACTTCCGTAACAAATACCTAAAAATGTGAAAGCAGCTTTGGAACTGGTTAATGGCTAGAAGCTGAACCATAAAGGGCTATTTGGATGACGACTCAGAAGAGGGGAGCTGTGGAGAGCCTCAGTCTTCTTAGAAATTAAGAGATCATGAACAGAATGTTGTGAACAGAATATGGACAGTAAAGACCATTTCGAGGAGGTCATAGATGAAAATGAGGAATATCTTATTGGAAATTGGAGGAAAGGCCATTCTTGTTACAAATTGGCAAATAACTTGGCTGAGCAGTGTCCATGTCCTAGTAGTCTGTGGGAGGCAGATGTGAACTAGGATATTTAATGGAAGAAATCTCTAAGCAAAGTGTTGAGGGTACGGCATAGCTTCTCTTGAATTCTTAGAGTAAAATGCAAGAGAGAGAAATGAATTAAAGATGGAATTTATAATTAAAAGGGAAACAGAACTTAAAGACTTGGAAAAATCTTAGCCTGGGTAGGTTGTAAGGAAATAAAAGGTATATGCAGGAGAGAACACCAAATGGTGTGCTCAAGTGAACCTTTGATAAGGAGATTAGAATGAAGAGAAGGAAGCCAGTTGCTATTCATCAAGATAATGGAATTATGTCACTGAAGGCATTTTGGAGATCTTAAAGGCTGCCATTCCTATCACAGGGCCAGGGTACTAGAGCCTTGAGGGCAGAATGGTTTCAAGGGAAGGGCTCATGGTGCTGGAGAAGCCCAGGGAACTTGTGGAACCTCCAAACTCTGTCCGGGGCTGCCTCAAGTTTCTGCTCCTCACCTTCTGGTGCAGTATCCCTTGGCTGCCCTGGATTGGCTCAGGTGGGGTTGGTGTGTTGGGCTGCCCCTCCAGAAGGCACAGGAATAAACCTTGGTAGTTTCCACATGCTGCTAACTATGCAGGTACACAGAGCGCAAGACCTGGGGGGCATGGATTCCTCCACCTAGATTTCAAAGGATGCCCCAGAGAGCCTCAGAGCCCAGGCAGAGAACTGCCGCAGGAGTGGGGCCACCACAGGGCAATGTCTGGTGGAGTGGTGGGAGTGAGGCTATCCTTAAGACCCCAGGACTGTAGAACCACAAGTATGCAACTCCAGCCTGTGAAAGCCAAAAGGCAGAAGAGTACAACCCATGAGAGCTGCAGTGTGGAATGTACCCAGGAAACCCAGAGAGCTCTTTCCTTCCATTCCTTCTGCCATATGAGGATACAATATTTGTCCCCTCCAGATGTTGCAGCAACTTAGACACAGAGAGCAAGCCCTCACCAGACACAGACTCTGCTGGCACCTTAATCTTTGACTTCCCAGTCTCCAGGACTGTGAGAGGGGGCTGGGCTGCCCAGGGCCTTGGGGGACAGCCCCTGCCCCAGTGTGCCTAAAATAAGAGACATGGAGCCAAATAAGGTTATTCTCAAGCCTCATTATTTAGTGTGTAGACGGTATTGTTTGCCTTGTTGAGTTTTGGGCTTACTTTGGACCTATTGCTCCTTTTTTTCTTTTCTATTTCTTCCTTTTTGCAGTTCTGTAAGGAGAAGCTCACTCCAGGTTTGGAAGGCTGTTAGAAGAGTCATTTCCCATCCCGGGTCTGGAGGAAGGAGGTATGGGCTCCAAGAACCCTGCCTAACTCCCTTGTTTCCAGAGCCAACTATACCCTCCTCCCTTACCAAACAATTTTTACTCTGTCAGAAAATTTTTTTTAAACTTGGAAATAGGCAGAAGAAATGACAGGGCATTTACCAGCATAGTGGGCTTAGTTTTCTGTTGTCTTTGGGCAAAAGTTATTGTTTGGTTTTTGTTTGAGATGTGAATAATTTCTGTCTAATACAACAGATGATCCCAAAGGTTCTGGTTTGTTTTCTTGTTGGACTTTAACCAGTTTGTAACCCAGCAATCTTATGCTAATATTTTCTGTAAATACCCAGCTTCTCAAATGCTCTTTGAATCAGTTATAACATCTTATTGGTTCCCTCATTAATTAATGAGTTGAATAAAACTTTGGAAACTATTCATTTTATATTTGTATGAGAGTCACGATGTTATATTTTTTGAAAATTATACTTTAACAGTTTTATTGTGTACAGAGGCAAACAAAAAGGAGAGGTTACTTGACTTTGCAGTAGAACCATCTTTATTAATTATGCTGCTGAACTTTTCTCTCTCTGTTTACCTTTCAGATGAAGAAAAGTTTTTTCTCTCTTTTTTATGAAGAGAAAACTCTCAAGTCATCCTTTAACATTCTGCAGCTGCCATATAATACTCTGCTTCCTTGAAACAGTAGTTTGAAAAGTTGTCTAAATTGTCTAAAAAGTTGTCTCAGACCAAATGTTAAGGCTGTATGTGGAAAATATCATGACTATGTAAAGTTGATGTTAGATAGGTTTGGAAAGATTCATGCCTATGCAAGGTAATTACAATGACAAGAAAGGAATTCTTTGTGTGCTCCTACTGACTCTTAACTTTGCTATAAAGTTTCGACCTCTGCTGGGCACTTTCAGGATCTCCACCTGCCCTTTACCTCAACTAGGTTTAATGAGCTCTTAAAGTAAGTGAAGGCTTCCAGCTGCAACGACTCTGCAAAGACTTTCTCTTGTATCACCATAGAAACAAGACCTTCACTGTAAAAGAAAAAAAATCACATTATAATGAGGAACACTGCTATAAAATATGGATTAATGAGTTGAATAACAAACAGGGAGGAACTTGTAGTAGGAAGGAACTAAGTGACAGCAAGAGCAGCTGGAGGAAGGAGTTAGGATGAATTGTGGGTCTCAGAATGGGGAGACAAAATGTACAGTCTAATATTTGTACTATGAGCCTGAGTTCTTACATACAACAGTTTCTGAGTGAGGCTTCCACTATAGTGATTGTGAAGAGATAAACAGAATATTCATGACCCTGAGTTGCTTCTACATGTTATTGTTGGAGATTCAGCAAAAAAATGACAGATAAGATTTAATGAGCTTGAGAAAGAGATTGCAAATTTATAAGAAAAATACAAATGCCTAAGATAATGGGCAAAATTATTAAACTCAGTGCATAACAAGCATAGAAGAGGAAAAATAACTTTCTCCTCCACCCTTCATATTTCTTAGCTGGTACTTTCTGTAATAAAAGGCAAACTAACAAGAGAAAAACAAGCAGAAGTTTAATAACATGTATACCTCATGTATTCGGATGGTGCAAATGTAACTGTAATTTTTGCATTGTTGAAATTTACTGTTTGATATTGGAATACATTCTTAAATAAATGTGGTTATGCTATACACCATTTTAATGCACATTTCTCATTTTATTATTTTTTTGCTAATGACTTATTACTTGCTGTTTATTTTATATTTATTTTAGACTATGGAAATGATGTTAGACAAAAAGCAAATTTGAGCAATTTTCTTATTTGAGTTCAAAATGGGTTGTAAAACAGCAGAGACAACTTGCAACATCTACAATGCATTTGGCCCAGAAACTACTAACAAACGTACAGAGAAGTGGTAGTTCAATAAGTTTTGCAAAAGAGACAAGAGCCTTGAAGATAGTGGCTGGCCATTGGAAGTTGACAACAACAAATTGAAAGCAATCATCAAAACTGATCCTCTTACAACTACACAAGAAGTTGCCAAAGAACTCAGCATTGACCATTCTACAGTCATTTGGCATTAGAAGCAAATTGGAAAGTTGAAAAAGCTAGATAAGTGGGTGCCTCATGAACCTGACCAAAAATTTTTTTAAAAACTTCATTTTGAAGTGTCATCCTCTCTTATTCTATGTAACAACATGAACCATTTCTCGATTGGATTGTGACGTGTGATGAAAAGTGGATTTTATACAATAACAGGTGATGACCAGCTCAGTGCCTGGACCGAGAAGAAGCTCCAAAGCACTTCCCAAAGCCAAACTTGCACAAAAAAAGCATGGTCACTGTTTGGTGGTCTGCTGCTGGTCTGATTTACTACAGCTTTCTTGCTTGCTTTTTTTTTTTTTTTTGACAGAGTCTTGTTCTGTCACCCAGGCTAAAATGCAGTGGCACCATCTTGGCTCACAGCTCACTGCAACCTTTGCCTCTTGGGTTCAAGCAATTCTCCTGCCTCAGACTCCTGAGTAGCTGGGATTACAAGTGCTTGCCACATCCTGCTAATTTTTGTAGTTTTAGTTGAGACGGTTTCACTACTGTTGGTCAAGCTGGTCTTGAACTCCCGACATAAAGTGCTGATCCACTACAGCTTTGTGAATCCCAGCAAAACCATTACATTTGAGAAGTATTCTCAGCAAATTAATGAGATCTGCCAAAAACTGCAATGCCTGCATCAGGCATTGGTCAACAGAAAGGGCCCAATTCTTCTCCACGACAACGTGTGACTGCATGTTGCACATCCAACGCTTCATAAGTTGAAAGAAACCTATGCCACATTCACCTGACCTCTTGCTAACCAACTACCACTTCTTCAAACATCTCGACTTTTTTTTTTCTTTTTTTTTGAGATGGAGTCTCACTGTCGCTCAGGCTGGAGTGCAGTGGCGCAATCTTGGCTCACTGCAACCTCCGCCTCCTGGGGTCAAGCAATTCTCCTGTCTCAGCCTCCTGGGTAGCTGGGATTACAGGCACCTGCCACCATGACCGGCTATATTTTGTATTTTTAGTAGAGATGGGATTTCACGATGTTGGCTATGCTGGTCTTGAACCCCTGACCTAGGGTGATCTCCCTGCCTAGGCCTCCCAAAGTGCTGGGATTACAGACGTGATCCACTTTTGCAGGGAAAAACCAACAGGAGGTAGAAAATTATTTCCAAGAGTTCGTTGAATCCTCTGACATGGATTTTTATGCTATAGGAATAAGCAGATTTACTTCTTATTGGCAAAAATGTGTTGATTATAATGGTTCCTATTTTGATTAATAAAAATGTGTTTGAGCCTAGTTATAATGATTTAAAATTCATGGTCTGAAACTGCAATTACTTTTATACAAACATAATATACATGAAAAACCAGAGAAATGAGTAAATCTGTAGAGTAGATCTATAAGAGTATCTTAGATTTCAGGCTTAAATACTATCCTCTGAAATCAGAAAGAAGGGTATGAGGGAAGGCCCAGTTAACCTTAACACGAAGGCAAGTTTTGTTATGCAGATTTAAGTCAATGCCTTCTCCACTGATTATGAGTCTCTAGTGATTTAGTTGTCCCTCTCTTCTTGATGCAGAAAGGGAGACACACTTACAAATGTAGATTTCCTTTATAGATGTAAATTTCTCTTACAAAGGGCAACTTTTTAGAGCTACTCCTATGTCTGCAGTTTCTCAAAATAACCAGCTGAAAATAATCCTTTTGCTAAAGAGGCATATCTTGGGGTGACATATTCTGATCTTCTGCAGTAAAATTTTGAGGTGGTATGTTCTGAACCCTTTCACAAGGATATTTAACTGGTCAATAAATATATATATGAAAAAGCTCAAGTTAATTGGTAATTGATATGGTTTAGCTGTGTCTCTATCCAGATCTCATCTTGAATTGTACTTCCATAATTCCCACATGTTCTGGGAGAGACCTGGTGGGAGATAATTGAACCATGGGGTTGGTTTCCCCCATACTGTTCCTGTGGTAGTTAATAAGTCTCATGAAATCTGATGGTTTGATAAGGGGAAACCTGTTTTGCTTTGCTCTCATTCTCTCTCTTGCTGCTGGCATGTGAAACGTGCCTTTCACCTTCCACCATGATTGTGAGGCCTCCCCTGCCACGTGGAGTTGCAAGTCTAATAAATCTTTTTTTTTTTTTTTTGTAAATTGCCCAGTCTCAGGTATGTCTTTATTAGCAGTGTGAAAACAGGCTAATACAGAAAATTGGTACCAGTAGAGTGGGGTGCTGCTGAAAAGATACCCCAAAATGTGGAAGCAACTTTGGAACTGGGTAACAGGCAGAGGTTGGAACAGTTTGGAGAGCTCAGAAGAAGACAGGAAAATGTGGGAAAGTTTGGAACTCCCTAGAGACTTGTTGAATGGCTTTGACCAAAATGCTGCTAAGGATATGGACAATGAAATCCAGGCTGAGGTGGTCTCAGATAGATATGAGGAACTTGTTGGGAACTGGAGCAAAGGTGACTCTTGTTATGTCTTAGCAAAGAAACTGGTGGCATTTTGCCCCTGCCCTAGAGATTCATGGAACTTTGAACTTGAGAGAGATGATTTACGGTATCTAGCAGAATAAATTACTAAGCATCAAAGCATTCAAGAGGTGATTTGCGTGCTGTTAAAAGCATTCAGTTTTACAAGGGAAATAGCATAGAAATTTGGAAAATTTGCAGCCTGACGATGCAATAGAAAAGAAAAACCCATTTTCTGAGGAGAAATTCAAGCCAGCTGCAGAAATTTGCATAAGTAATGAGGAGCTGAATGTTAATCCCCAAGACAATGGGAAAATGTCTCCAGGACATGCCAGTGGACTTCGCTGCAGCTCCTCCCATCACAGGCCTGGAAGTGTAGGAGGGAAAAATGGTTTCATGGGCTAGGCCCAGGGTCCCTCTGCTATATGCAGTCTAGGGACTTGGTGGTCTGCATCCCACCTGCTCCAGCCATGACTAAAAGGGGCCAAGGTACAGCTCAAGTTGTTGCTTCAGAGGATGGAAGCCCCAAGCCTTGGCAGCTTCCACATGTGTGTTGAGCCTGTGGGTGCACAGAAGTCAAGAATTGAGGTTTGGGAACCTCCACCTAGATTTCAGAAGATGTATGGAAATGCCTAGATGCCCAAGCAGAAGTTGGCTGCAGGGGCAGGGGCCCTCATGAAGAACCTCTGCTAGGACAGTGCAGAAGGGAAATGTGGGGTCAGAGCCCCCACACAGAGTCCCTACTGGGGCACTACCTAGTGGAGCTGTGAGAAGAGGGCCACCATCCTCCAGACTCCAGAATGGTAGGTCCCCTGACAGCTTGCACCATAAGCCTGGAAAAGCTGCAGACACACAACACCAGCCTGTGAAAGCAGCCAAGAGATCTTGGGCAGCTCCATGATCTTGGGCAGCTCCACCTTGCAAAGCCACAGTGGTGGAAATGCCCAAGATCATGGGAACCCACCTCTTGCATCAGTGTGACCTGGATATGAGACATGGAGTCAAAGGAGATCATTTAGGAGCTTTAAGATTTGACTGCCCGCTGGATTTCAGACTTGCATGAGGCCTGTAGTTCCTTTGTTTTGGTCAATTCCTCTCATTTGGAATGACTGTATTTAACCAATGCCTGTACCCCTCATTGTATATAGGAAGTAACTACCTTGCTTTTGACTTTACAGGTTCATAGGTGGAAGGGACTTGCCTTTCTCAGATGAGACTTTGCACTGTGGACTTTTGAATTAATGCTGAAATGAGTTAAGACTTTGGGGACTGTTGGGAAGACATGATTGGTTTTGAAATGTGAGGACATGAGATTTGTGAGGGGGCAGGGGCAGAATGATATGGTTTGGCTGTATCTCCACCCAAATCTCATCTTGAATTGTACTCCCATAATTCCCATGTGTTTTAGGAGGGACCCAGTGGGCGATAATTGAATCATGAGGGTGATTGCCCCATACTGTTCTCATGGTAATGAATAAATCTCACAAGATTTGATGGTTTGATAAGGGGAAAACTGTTTTGCTTTGCTCTCATTCTCTCTCCTGCCACTGCCATGTGAGACATGCCTTTCACCTTCTACCATGACCGTGAGGCCTCCCTTGTTAGGTGGAACTGTAAGTCCAATAAACCTCTTTCTTTTGTAAATTGTGCAGTCTTGGGTATGTCATTATCAGCAGCATGAAAATGGACTAATATAGTAATCAAAGAACTATAAATAAAAGCAATGTCTTACCGTTTTTGCTTATCAAGTTGGCAAAGATTTTAAAAGGGCAATAGTTAATGGTGATGGGGGATGTAAAGAGGATGTTGATGGAACTGTAAAACTTTTCAGGAAGTCAATTTGGCATTATAAATGAAGAACCTCAACTATTAATTTGGGATTCCCATGTATAGGAGTCTCTATTAATGAAGTAATTTATAAAATATTGAGTATAGAATTACTTATTAAATCCTTTGGGAGGCTGAGATGGGTGGATCACGAAGTCAGCAGATCAAGACCATCCTGGCTAACATGGTGAAACCCCGTCTCTACTAAAAAATACAAAAAACTAGCCAGGCGTGGTGGCAGGCTCCTGTAGTCCCAGCTACTCGGGAGGCTGAGGTAGGAGAATGGCCTAAACCCAGGAGGCAGAGCTTGCAGTGAGCTGAGATCTGGCCACTGCACTCCAGCCTGGGAGACAGAGCAAAACTCCGACTCAAAAAAAAAAAAAAAAAAAAAAAAGAATTACTTATTAAATCAAAATATTGAAAATAAATACCCAAAATGCTCCCAAATAAGGATTGTTAAGTAAATTACACATACCTTGTGTATTTTACAAATAATTCTACACTATAAAATCAAAATATTCCCAACATTCCCAAAATATTCTCAAATGCCTTCAAATAAGGATTAAGTTGTGTGTATATGTGCATTTTATAAATAATTATACACACAACATTTCATAAATTATTTCTTTAGTATAGACTTCCATAAGTGGGAAATCTAAATTAATTGTTGAGATTCTTGATTTTCTGAATCAAGATAATGCCAAGTTGATTTCCTGAAAAGTTGTACACTTTCTACTTCCACCAACATCCTCATTGCATCCCTCTTCCTCTTGAAATTGCCTTTGAAAAGATTATGACAGTGAGAGAAGTCTAGCATGGCTAACTGCATCTTGCTTCTATCCTCAGAGGGTGGCTGTCGTCACTCATTCCTGGGCACAGGCCAAGCTAACAGTCACGTGTGAGCAATGACTATCTGGTCCAGTGGCACAGGGGTAATATAATTTACTAAGACAGTTGTAGATAAAGAAAGGCAGATTTATTAGAGAAAGTAGTAAAATATGTTGCAAGGAGGCAGTGGTCAGGTCAGCAGAAGGGAAGCTGACTGCTAGGAAACAAAGGTTTGCTGGAGATTTTATAGGATAGTGTTTATGTTGTCTGTTGAAGAGGGCTTTGTGTAGTATTGATAACATCAAGGTTGCAGTGAGCTAACTTGCAGATGTTTGCTAATAGTTGGGTGCAGGAAGATTGTGAGTCATTTGTGCAGGAGGGCTATGTATCCTGGACCATGAAGAAAGGCAAACTTTTACCTTATCTGCTTTCTCTTTTTCCTTTTCTTTGCTCCCACTAGTCTGACTCCTTTTCGCTAATTAGGACTCCACATTTCCCCCCTGACAGAGCAACAGTGACAAATCTTTGGCACATGAGTAAAGATTTTATGTTCTAACTGCTTCTTTCTGACCAGGGATGCAGAGTTGGCCCCACCTAGGATTGTTGGTCAGTTAGGAGGTTACATGGGTTATTGTCCTAGATCGTGGAACTTAGGATGTTGGATATTGCTGGAGGAAGGGACTCATTAGAGAGGGGTGAGTATGTTAAGGTGAAATCAACATCTAGCAGAAGTCAGTGGAGATTCATAAAGGTAGCAGGCCTTATTGGGAAGAGACTGATATTTCATTTGCAGAATTATTTGAAGGTGAAACTGCTGAACTTTAGAAGAAAAAAAACTGTGGTTTTTTAAAGTCAGTTACCAAAAAGGCAAAGAAAAACCTTTTGTAGTGTGATTGTTTTTTCTTATTGGAAGCCCATTTAGATAATCTGGAAGTTAAACTTAATGAAAAGTGTTTGAATTTAATTAGACACAAGAATGGTGTGTTTAGGGTTATGACTTATAGGAACAGCATGAAAAGTTTTTTATTACATTGAGAATTTAGACATATTAGGAAAAGTGAAGAAGTACAGATTTAAGTTATGTTAGAGAAGACTATTGTTTAATTTTTACCTTCAAGATGAAACATTTTAGCGTTAGGCTATAATAGCAGAACAGAAGCTGACAAGGACTGAAGAAGTTACTATCTTAGGCCTTTTCCAGGGGAAAAAATGCTGAAGCTGTGGGACACAGCAAAAGTTGAACTTTTGAGATATGATTCTGAGAAAGTTTTCTGTTGTTGTTTTAAAAAAACATTTATAATTTTAAAAACTTATAACCAACTTAATTACATACAAAATTTCTTTCACAAATTCCCCTTTATGAATATTTTATGACTTACACAGACCATTTATGACATGCTTGGACTTTCTGACTTCTTGTAATCACCACTTAAAAAAAAAAGAAAAACAGCCAGCCATTTTATTTTAGAATTTACTATAGAAGATTTTTTTCTATAAATTTTTTATAACTTTCCTTACTAAAAATTCTGCTTTACCTTTTTTTAAATTTAAATGAGGTTTCAATGTTTACATTTTAGTTTGATTATAAACAATGAGTCTTATCTCAGCACCAGCAGCTTAGTAACAGCAGATTTAAAGCAGGTAGGAAAAAGAGAGGCAGAGAGCTTTCAAAGACTTAACACTATAGTGCAGGTTAACCATTTGAGCTTTGAGTTTTCCTGTTATAGTTTGCCAATCAGTTTGAAATGTGCACAAAAACAGGCCATAATAGGTAACCAGCCAGAGTTTTAAAGAGAAGAACAAAATCAGGGGTTAGGATGTCAGAAACTGCCTTCTCCTTTTTATCACTGGACCCCTGGATTGAATAGGAAAAAAAGAAAAGAAAGGAATGGAGAGGAGAAGGTTAAGCTTTATAGGATGGCTTGTGAGCCTTCCAGCCACTGTACATTGTGGTTCAGGGCTAGCACCCCTTCCACCCTTGTTTTTCTTCCATCAGAGAGAGCCTTAGCACCCTAGACTGCAAAGTGTGGGATGAATTCTTCCCATCTCCACAAGTCACGAGTTAAGGTGAGCTGTTTTCAGCCAAAGATGAGAGCCCATTCAGCTTAAGGCCATTGAGGGTTGGGATTCTTTCTTGGGGGCCCTTTGGCTTTCAGGGCAGTTCCACTTCCAGTGGCCGAGCTTGTAACCAAGGGGGCAAAGTGTGTGGAGCTTTTTCCCATTAATCTCATTGAAGCAGTTTGTCTTTTAGTGGCCTGGCCCTCTGCACCAGTGGCAGATATTTGAATGAGTGTTTTTAGAGTAGTCTGGAGTGGGCTGGGGCTTGTAAAGCAGCCAACAGTTTAGCCTGCCTTTTGTCTTTGCATTTTTCTTTTTTCTTAGCCTTGTCTTCCTTATTCTGCTCTTGGTTATAAAGATTGAGGAGGCTAATTTGATGATTTTCTGCATAGAGGCCATGCTCTGTCACACAAGAAAATTAGACATTTCTTTTTGAGGGTTTGGGGATCAAATTTGTCCTAGTGCTTTAGAATACAGCCTAGGGGTGAGTCAGAAGGAATAGACAGGGGTTTTCCCATGGTGGGACTGGAAAACCCACAACTGGGGGCTAATTGAACTGTATTCTCACTTGGGGCACTTCACCAATGAAAATGGTTTCACTATGTCAGCTGAGAGACTCAGGGTGCACCTTCTAAAGGGGCATCCCACCTGTTAGAAAAGACCATTTGGATGCTCAGGGGCCTTATACTGGATGGCTAGTCTAGGTACACTCTTATACTGGGTTATTAGCCCAGGTACAAGGGAAAAAGTGTGTCAGGAGTTGGTTCCTTCTGGTGGGTTCGTGGTCTCTCTGACTTCAAGAATGGAGTCGCAGACCTTCACGGTGAGTGTTACAGCTCTTAAATATGGCACAGACCCAAAGAGTGAGCAACAGCAAGATTTATTGTGAAAAGTGAAAGAACAAAGCTTCCACAGCATGGAAGGGGACCCGAGTGGGTTGTGGCTGCTGGCTGGGGGTGGCCAACTTTTATTTCCTTATTTGTCCCCTCCCATGTCCTTTTTCTATCCTATCAGAATGCCCTTTCTCAATCCTCCCCACGACTGGTGACTTTTAGAATCCTGCTGATTTTGGTCCATTTTACAGAGTGCTGATTTGTGCATTTTACAACCCTCTTGCTAGCCACAGAGCGCTGACTGGTGCGTTTTACAATCCTAGCTTACAAAGTGCTGATTGGTGCACTTTATAATCCTCTTGTAAGACAGAAAAGTTCTGCAAGTCCCCCCTTGACCCAGGAAGTCCAGCTGGCTTCACCTCTCAAAAGGATAAAGAAAGCCCTCTGCTTAGTGAAGGTCCAGGATAGGGGGTGGGTAGGGAAAGATTTACTGTTCTGAGGCTGTCTGAGATTGCCTGATTTAGCAATGTCCAGGACAGGACAACTGGCTGACTCCATAGGAGAATCCAGAGTGAGAGAAAGAAGGTCTAATTCACCTAAAACGTGTAGGAATTCGTTCTGAATGAGTTTCCACTGTCAGTTGCATCACATGCTTCCTCCCTTCTGTGCAAAACAGCCAGCTCTGTTCACCTTTTAGCCTTCAGACAACACCAGAGAGTGGCTTGGTCAAATATTATACCATCAATTTCCGGAGAAATACTGGAAGCCAGCTACTGAGAGACTGAAAAGAATAAGTAGAGTTAGGTCCCTTACCTAAATGGACAATGGTGGTTAGACACTTTCTCATGAACACCTTTTAGTCCCACCCTCAGTGTAGCTCTGGTTAGAGACCTGCAATTGTCTCCATGCTTAGATGCTGTCCACTGAAGGTTCCAAGTTGGAAAAAAAGAGACAGAGGAGAGAGCCCCCTACGAGGAGAGAGAGTTCACGTATGGGCCACCAAAATGTCTTGGGTGAGTGATGACTACTTGGGCCGGTGGCATAGGAGTAAAATAATTTACCAGACAGTTGTAGGTAAAGAGACAGATTTATCAGAGAAAGGGGGAAAACACATTGTGAGGAGGCAAAGGGCAGGTCAGCAGAAGAGAAGCTGACTTCCAGGAAACAAGGGTTTGATGGAGATTTTATAGCAAAATATTTCTGTTATCTGTTGAAGAGGGCTTTGTGCAGTATTGATAACACCAAGGTTACAGTGAGCTAACTTGCAGGTGTTTGGTGATGGTTTGGCACAGGAAGATTGTGAGTTGTTTGTGCGGAGGGCTATGTGTCTTAGACCACAAAGAAAGGTCGACTTATAGCTTTTCTGCTTTCTCTTGTCCCCACTAGCCTGACTCCTTTTCCCTAATTAGAAATCTACACTAACCATGGGAGGAATTTAGTTTATAGTTTAACTTTGAAGTAATGATGATAATAGTCTTTCTTAAAACTAACCCTTGCAAACAACTTGCTCAGAGACCAAAACTGACTTTGTAAAACCAATAAAAGCCTATGAGATTAGGATTATGACAGGGGCCCTAATTCTGCTAATATGTAGGCATAGTTAGATGATAACCAGCCATTGTTCTGGAGGTCACAAGCTTTGCAACTTTCCCAGTTGCTCCCATAGACAGTATCACTAATGGGAAGTTCTTTTGAGATATTTTTCAGATTTTTACATTCTGAGACTGACTGACTCCACCTGGACCCTTGACTCATGACTCAATCAGTCCTATGGCACCCACCCACAGGCTGACTCTGCACACAGGACCATTTTCTACACCCCTATGTTTTTATCCCCAACCAATCAGCAGTACCTATTCCCTAGTCCCCTGCCCACCAAACTATCTTTGAAAAATGCTAGCCTCTGAGTCATCAGGTAGGCTGATTTGAGTAATAACCCCTGTCCTTCCACTAGGCTGCCTTGTGATAATTAAGTTCTTTTTCTATTGCAATACCACAATTTCAGTGAATTGGTTTTGTCTGTGCTGCAGGCAGAACGAACCTGTTGGGCAACTATACTCATGGTACTTTAATCATATTGTTCTCTTTCTATTTCTTGAACAGGCCAGGTTTGCTTCAGCATTAGGACAATTGCATTAACTCTTCTCTTTTCTTGGGACATTTCTCCCTTAGATACCTGCATGGTTTGCAACCTTACCTCATTCAGGTCTTTATTCAAATGTCACCTTTGTATTGACCCTTTTATAAAACTGCACTTCTCTACCATACTTTTTTTCCTGGCTTCATTTTTCTTCCTAGCACTTATCACTATCTAACACTCTATGTGGGACCTCAATTTCAAGTCAATCTATCTACAAAGTTCATCATTGTCTAGGAGCCTTGAAAAAGGTTTTAAATTTTAAAGCCCAATTAAATTCTACATTTCATTGCACTGCAAGTTATTGCATGTTTCTAAAAATAAGACAAAAAGAAGGACCTTTGAGTCAAATCAAGATTTACAAGGGTATTGACTCTAAAATGTGAAATTGGCTGAGTAAGAAGCCCCTTTCCTTGTTATGTGGTAGTGACAAAGATGATTAAACTTGTCCTTACTGCAGCTTAGCTATCTCAGACCAATGTCTATTAAAGTTGGAGCTTTAGGAAACTTGGTAGAAAAATATCAGGGTGTTAGAAAACGTTGGCTGTTTCTTGTGACCTTTAGTAAGGTCTTACCAAAAAACAAACCAAAAGGATAAGATTTGAACTGAGCTGACCTGGCTGAAAGTAGAAAGGGAACAACATACAATTTTGCTAATACAGCTCCCTCTGCCTATGGGTGAGATTGCTGAGGCTCGGTTAACAACGCTTCTTATAGAATTGCCAAAACCAAAATTTATGCCCTGTCTTAAAATTAGCATAAAAGGCAAGGAGGTGGGAAACACAGCAGGGAGATAAAATTGGGATACCTGAGAGGCCAGAGACATGAAGGAAGCTGGAGTCCCTGGACTCTTCCCACATACCTCCTTTCTCAAACTATCTGATTCAAGAAATCTTTCTTCCTATTTATTAGGGTTAGCCAATGGGCTGCAGCCTGGTCACAGGTGCACATTATTCTGCCTCACCTAATGTTTCACCAGAGGTTTATTGCCTTCACCTTATTACTTTCCAAGAAGGAAATGATTAAATTTAGATCTAGGGCTAAGGGCAAAGTTCTGAGGCTATAGAGACAGAAGATGGAGTACAGGTCTGTGAACCCAAAGGTTCTAATGCCTACTAGAGTTTTATTGGAGTTGGTTATCAGTGAAACTCCAAGCGTAAACAAAATGTAAGTTGTGTTTCCTCAGCCTCAAAGGCAGTCATAGGCCCCCACCTCTCATAAACTATGTCAGCAGGAAGTGGGCTGCTAGAGAGGTTCAGTCTCTGGAAGGGATTTCTTTTTTATGATCTCTTCTGTACCCTTCTCAGGCATGGCCATGAATAAAAGAGGACTCTCAGTGGGATTGTAGGCAGGCATATTGGCTGACTAGTAAATTCACTCCTTTGCCGAGAAAAGAACTCCATGCTATCCCTGCCCAGAAATAGGTACTTTGGGTGGACAGCTGCTGTTTGTTTCCTTTTCCAGATGATAGTATATTTTAATTTAAAAATTTTACATTTCCCTGCACCTTTTTATATCAGATGGGGTGGTAAAATGTATCAGTTAATCATAGGGAGCATAGTCATGAGGAGAAAGATTTGAAATGAAGAGGAATGCCCATATTTCAAGGATCTAGAGTTGGAGCTGTATGCAATAATAACATTAAATTTGGTCATTTCTCTTTCAGACTTAGGATATTTTCATTTGTAAATGGGATAGTTGCATCACACTAGGTGGGGACATTTCTGATACTATATGTATGAGAAGAAAGAATGCTAAACATCCAAGGGGTAGAATATAGTGGACATATATTGTTCCTCTATCCAGAATCTCTTCTTTGGGGGAAACATCATTTCCCTACTCCGTGTGCACCTGGGTATCAGCAAAAGTGTCTGCCCTACGTCTTGGCTGCACACCTGCTAGAGGCTGTGCAATCAGGATTCTCCATTCACCTGGCCACAGGGTTGGTTCAGCGATGGGTGCATAACTTAAGATGGGCCAGTTAGAATTCTTGCTGAACTCTTGTGATAAAGCTAAGATTTTCTCATTCTGATTTATGATCTGAGAGTATTTGAAATTTGGTAACTAACTGTGGTGATCTTGGAAGAAGTTCATCTGAATAAGGAGGGAATAAGGCAGAGATTTACATAGAATTAAAAGATGAAGTGGAGGAAGAAAAAGGGGATAGCTAGAGAGATAGAGATCCAAATCATTTTCTGAAAACTATTTCTGAGTGTCCCTGGGTCTATTAATAGCTGTGACAGAAGCCAGCTCTACCTCTATACTTTCCATTTATACTATACAATAAATTTCTTTTTTGCTAAATGAGTTTGAGTTGGGTTTCTGACACTTGCAACAGAAAGGGTCCTGACTCAGGCAGTAGCTACCACTCAATCTTCCATATACTGCAGAGCGGCCTGGCTCTTGTCCTCACCACTCCTCTGCAACTGCTCTTGCACCATTGACTTTCTGGTTTCTAAAGCTGGTGAATCTTTTTCTGTATTTACCTTCCTAGATCTTTCTACTGAGTTTGATGCTGTTTATAACTCTTTTTCTTGAAAATTTCCTCCATTGATTTTTGAGAGACGCTGTTCTTTTAGGTTGTTGTTGTTCCTACTTTAAAACATTTTTTTAAATCTTCCAGGCCAGTGCTTATCTCTAGAATGATTTGCTTACAAGTGTTATGTTCTTGACTTTCTCATTGTTTTACTATACAACTTCTCCCTGGGCAACTTTGTTCATTTCTGGAGCTTCTATTGCTATCTATACACTGAGTACTTCAACACTTTCATCTTTAGACTAGAGTCTCCTGATTTAAAGTCTACTGCCTTCTGGACGTATCCGCTCAGATGTCCTTCAGCCATCTCAAAATCAGCATCTCTCAAATCTAACTTTACTGTTTATCCACCCAATTATACTCTTCTTTTAATGTCCCCAATCACAGTGACTGGTACCACATGTAAGCATTTGCTTTTGTAAAAAATCTGAGTATGATTGCTGACTCCTCTTTTTTACCCTGTCATCAAATCTGTGGATTACGTTTCACAGATATTCCTTAGATCCATAGCCACATATCCATATGTCACTCACCAGGGCTACACAGGCCATGCATTTCACAGCTCCAGGAGCACCAATCTCTAGGTCTCAAAATGAGTGAAATCTTGATGGGCAATAGCTCTGATTTAGGTTCTCCTAATTTCTCACAGAGGTTACTGCTGCAGCTTCCTAATGTTTTCCTCACATCCAGGTTCCCATTTCTCTTCAATCATTTCTCCAAATGTGGCAAATGATTTATCCTAAATACAAATGAGAGCATATCATATTTGTCCTACAAATTCCATTGCTTGCCCTACCTTTCCACTTTAATCTCTTACCACTTCAAATATCTTTTTGTACTTTTGCCTTACCAAATATTTGGACCTCCTCAAATGTGCCATACTTTCTCCTACCAGATATATTTGCATATATGCCCCTGTGCTTTGAAAATACATCTTTCCTTATCTTGCTAGCTCTTATTTATCTTTCTAGATGCAGCCCAGGATTAATTCTCCAGCCCACTCCAGTTTGGGTTGGCAGCCTTTCCTATGTCTTATATTCACACCTTACATTTACCTCTATTATAGCACACACACATCATGTTGAAATACGTTTTTACCTATCAGTCTTGTTCATTAGATGTAAGTTTCTTAGGGGAAGAGACCTTGAGTTATTTTTCTGTGTGTTCCCAGAGCCTGGCATATCACCTAGTGCATATTAAGTGCTCAATAGTCTGAATAAACTCGTAAGAAGAAAAACAGTTTTTGGTATCTGTCCACTGCCTGCCAGCATTTCAGTCCCATCTGTCTGGAAGGTGGAAGGGAGGGGAAGATGTTTCTTAGTAACTACTATTCACTCACTCAACATTTATCGAGCATCTTCCATTGTCAGTTATCACGCTAGGCACTTTCACATTGTTAGATCATTTAGTCGATTCAGCCACATCATCAGGAAAGCATTATTTTTTTAATTTTAGAAATAGGGCATTCTGTATAGCAGCTTTGTTTTTTGAGACATGGTCTTGCTCTGTAGCCCAGGCTGGAGTGCAGTAGCCATCATAGTTTACTGTAACCTTGAGCTCCAGGACACAAGCAATCCTCCCACCTCAGCCTCCCGAGTAGCTGGGACTACAGATGTGAGCCACTATGCACAGCTAACTAATTTTTTTTTGGTAGAGACAGGGGTTTTTCTATGTTGCCCAGGATGGTTTCAAACTCCTGGCCTCAATCGATCCTTCTGCTTCAGCCTCCCACCACTGGCTTGGATTATAGTAGTGACCAACCCAGTCCTACAGCAGCATTATTGAAGCTAAGGCTACCAGAGTTTTAATTTTTGTTGACTTAAATCTCAAGTGACCTAATTTCAAAAGCCATCTATTGCCAGTGTTTCATGTACTTGCTTTGGCAGCACACATATTGCCAGGGTTTCATCTCCACTCAGATTTAAAGACATCTTTAAAAAATGAAACTTCCTGTTCAAGATGGCAGACTCAGCTCACATTTTGTCTCCACTCATTCTTGAGATATCATGGAAATAATATTACATGAATATGAAAAACACCCCCTTAGCAGTGAAGTGAATAGAATTAGATGGAGGTCATTAGTTGCTTAGAGATTGTGTCACTTATTAAATCTATTGTCTTTCTGCTGCAAATACACCCTTTGTGCCCCTGCTTGTGGAACTAAAACGTTGCCTCCATGCCGGCTAGTATGGTTTAAAAACTTCATCAGTGTTGGGCCCTGGAACAATGCTGGGGGAGGAAGTGACATTTCTCCTGGTGCAGCCGGCTCTTGCAGCACAGCACACCATGCACAGCTCCTGGGGCTCCAAAAAGCAGTTTCCCAGTGAGTTCCAACAGTGTGGTACCTCTGTGTGCATGGCTCCCCCAAGAACTTCCTTGAAGGCTTTGTAGTGAGTTCCTAGGCACAGGACCTTCCTGAGATGGTTCTCCTGATACCCTAGAAGGTGGCTTTCTAGTCACTCTTCCTGGCACCATACCTCAACGAGCTTATCCAACACCTAGTGAGTTGTGAACCATGCAATGCTCTCTCCAACAATATCTGAATCAAAGCCCTGAGGGCAGGGGATCTTCAGATTTGCTCCTTCCTCAGGGGCTCTGTTTCAGCCTGGAGAAATGGCTGCACCCTATGTCTTCTATTCCAGTATTGGCAAGAGTTCTGTGGAAAAATTCAAAGAGACTCCCTTTATTAAGGGTTTGAGATATACATTAGTGCGAAGACCGGAATCCTTGCAAATCTCTGTAGTGGTTTTATTTGTTGGCCAGATATGACTGTAGAAAGTTTTACTCACTATTGAGATGATCTCTCTGATTTCAGTGGGGGTAATGGGTTTTTAGAATAGCAGAGGACTGGTGGTATCACTTAACCTCCAAAAACAAAGTAAGTACTTCAGTTGTAAAGAGCAACAAAGACATGCTGATTGTTAGAATGCCTCGGCTCACAGAGATGTTTGGCGGGGGCAATTGATCACTGTGTCTGTAGAAAAAAGATAGATGGTCATCCTACCAAACTGTTGTTTGATCTATATGATAGGAAATACTCTAGATATAGTAGTCAAAAACCTGACTTGGGTCACCACAGTGGAGAGTCATAGTCTCTCACTCAGTTTCAAAATCTAAGTTAAGTCATGGATACAAAACCTCTTGATTAAAGGGGAGGCTGAGTCCTTTTGAAGGATAACCCTATATCATTTCCACAAATACATACCATAAATCTTCCTCCAAGCCTTCACCAAATGTACTGTGATAATTTACTAAGTAACTGTTTATTAGAGGAAGAAAATACCCAGACCTTGCAGGGATTACTAGACACAGACTCTGAATTGACATTGACTCTTGGGGACCCAAAACACCTCTTTGGTCTACTATTAAAGAAAGGGCTTACAATGGTCAGGGGACCAGTGGAGTCTGAGCTCAAGTGTGACTCATAGTGGGCCTAGTCCTTCCATAGACTCATCCTGTTGTTATTTCCCCAATTCCTAAATATCTAATTATAATAGGCATAATTAGCAACTTGAGGAATCTCCACATTGGTTCTCTGTATCATATATATATATACACATGATAAAACCCATCAGTTTTATACATCTAAATGTAGAAAAAAATTAAAATTTAGAATAATATTATTTAGGCATAACCTTGAAGTGGATGAAATATTTTGAAACACGGCATGAAAGCCAGAGCTCATCAATGAAAAAGATAAATATATCTGGGTATAGATCAATTTAACTTTTTTTTTGAGATGGAATCTTGCTCTGTTGTCCAGGCTGGAGTGCAGTGGCACGATCTTGGCTCACTGGAACCTCCATCTCCTGGGTTCCAGCAATTCTCTGCCTCAGCCTCCCAAGTAGCTGAGATTACAGGCACCTGCCACCACACCCAGCTAATTTTTTTTTTTTTTTTTTTTTTTTTGTATTTTTAGTAGAGACAGGGTTTTACCATCTTGGCTAGGCTGGTCTTAAACTCCTGACCTCGTGATCCACCTGCCTTGGCCTCCCAAAGTGCTGGGATTACAGGCATAAGCCACCGGGCCCAGTCAATTTAGCATATTTTGTATGGCAAAAGACACCGTAAACAAAGTCAAAGACAAATAGTAGACTTAGAACAAATATGTACAAACATGTAATTTATAATATGCAAAGGGTTCCTATAGATTGATTCCCAAAAAACTCTCAAATAGCTAGATAAGATAATGGATAAAAATGTGAAGAGAAAATTTACATAATAATATAATCAAATGATCAATAAACATGAAAAGATATCTCACCCCACTAGTAGTAACAAAAACTCAAATTAAAGGAAATATGCAATAACATTATTAGTATACCTCATGAGCTTCACCTAAATTAAAAACAATCTAAATTACTTCTCCTAAATTAAAAAGAATCTAAAACTAACAGCCTGATTTTTACCTTTTGACATCTTTCTCTATGTGTAAAAATATATGTAAAATATGATTAGAAATGTACAGAATTTTGTTTGTTTTCCTAAAAATGGTATATCTCTGTAACTTGTTTTTCTCATGTGATAAAATATAAGGAACATTCATTCAGGTAAATAATAGATGTGTTTTTAAAAAAAGTTGCATAATAATAATCCATGAATGGCTATGCCATAATTTACCTAACCATTCATCCATTGATTGGACAAAGAAAATAGTAGGAAGTATACAAAAGACTAAGACTTAGATTGGCATCAGACCCCGTGTCAGCAATAGTAAATGCTAGAAGACAATTAATGGAGCAATGCCCTGAAAGAGGGATATTTTCAACTGATAAAAGATTACAATTCCTGTAGAAGATACAACAGTCATGAACTTTTATGTTCCAGATAAAAAGGCAGCCTGATGGTTTTTGTCAGGCCACATAACCCAACATGGTTGGAATGGGCTTGCATACCTCTTTGAATTTCTATCCACACCAATCCCCATATAAGCGAAATTCAAATACACAGTGTGACAGGGTGACCAATAGTGAATGAAATGAGCCTTATACACTGCTATTAGGATAATAAAGGGGTACTGACTTTCTGAAAATCAGTTTGACAGCTGCACTGAAAACCAGTTTTACAGCTGCACTGAGACTTTAAAATATTTATATCTCTATCATTCATTAATTCTACTTACCTGATTTTAACCCAAAGATATAATCAGGTGTGGAAGCAAAACTTTATCAGTAAGGATGAACACAGCATTATATATAATAAGGAAAAACTGAAAACAGCTTAAACATTCAACAACAGGGAAATTGTTAAATTAATTGTGGACCATTATTAGGTGGCATATACATCTTTTAGAAATCATATTTTTAAAGACTATGCAATGCCAGGAAGAATTGCTCAGGATTAAGGATTTTAAAAGTCCCAAACGAAAACCCCAAGAAAACAAGGATTTAAACACTGCATGGTAAAATATTTTGTAGCCTGGAAGTTCGCTTCTGGAAGTTACTGTAAAATCTCATTAGACTTGTTAGAAAGAGATAAAAATCATCACAGAACATAGACTCAACTGCAAACTTGTAAAACTAGACATTCAAGGAGAAGATGGAGGAAAAGTTCATTGTATATGAAGGGACATTAGTGCTTTGGCAGAAAATAAGAGAGTCCCTTTCACTTAATGCACAGTTTGTTTCGTTAGCTAGAATTGAATAACAATATTCTGGGTATGTTGGTATACCACTGAGAATATGCATAGTCACTGTCCTGAAGAAATTTAACATGCGATGTCAGAAATACAGATAAGTATGTTATCAACTGAAACAGGTAATTCTGGTCATTACAAAAGTGCATTAAGTGAAAAGGAGAATCCTGGTTGTGTTGGTGGCTTGGACATCAAATGATTACTCTTGACATGGGGCTGACATTTAAAATCTTCCCATGGTGACCCATTATCCTGTCCTAACTTTGCCTCCCTTCCCTTCTGGGGCATTCCTACTGTTATACATGATGATATATGATAGTGAGAAGCATCATATCAATATCTTATGATGCATGATAGTGGGTTATACAATCCTCTGACTCCCATTTCTTCCTCCTTTCCCACTTTCACCCTAAGGCAAGCAAGAGCTTTTTGCAGGATGGAACCTCTGTAGACAGATTCTGAGGGGCTGACCTATACTGGGGTAGCATGTGTCCACACTCATGGGCCTGAACTCAAGGGGAGTATTCCGGAGGAAGAGAAAGAGGAAAAAGAGAGAAGGAGGGATGGGGGTTGAACCTAACATTTAAGTATTTGTGCACAAGGGAGACAGCATCTGGGAATCCATGGATGGACCTGACACCATTACAAAGCAATGCTTCCATAGATCAGCGGCAAAGGTAATTGGGTTCTCTCCCCAGGTAAGGTAAGGTTCTGTCCTCTCCAGAGAGGCATCTTGTCTCCTGGGAGAACTGGGTGGAAATGTCCCCTCAGAGCTGGGACTCTGAAGACAAGCTGCTCCCCTTGCTGAGCTTACTCCCTGCCCTGCAGGATGCCAGAATGGAGCTGGGCAAGTGCTTGCCCTGCTCACCACCATGAGTGACCAGAATGTGGCCAGGAAAGGGCTCATGGACTAGTCTGCAGTGGTTGTACACCTATGTGTGTGACGTACACATGCTTCTCCAAGTTCTGACCCTGCCTCGTTACCCTTTGGCTACCAGGTTTTTATTAGAAGGAATACTAACTTTCTTTTAAAACAAACTTTTTTTCCCTGAGGATAAAACAACAAGTCTCCACTGGGCTGCAGAAACCAGCAGCCACTGCCTGAGGCACTACTGAGCTGGCTTCACTCTTAGAGGCCTGGGGGCTTTCCTCTCCTCAGACCGGTATGGGTACTGGTTCATGGTCTGTTAGGAACTGGGCTGCACAGCAGGAGGTGAGCAGCGGGTAGCAAGTATTACTGCCAGAGCTCCGCCTCCTGTCAGATCAGCAGCAGCATTAGATTCCCATAGGAGCGTGAACCATATTGTGAACTGCACATGTTAGGGGTCTAGGCTGTGCACTCCTTATGAGAATCTAATGCCTGATGATCTGAGGTGCAACAGTTTCATCCTGAAACCATCACCCTCTCTTCCCCTGCCTTGCTCCATCTGTGGAAAAATTGTCTTCCACAAAACCAGCCCCTGGTGCCAAAGAGGTTGGGGACTGCTGCCCTAGGCAATTCCTTCCAGACCTCTCCCACTGATTTCCATGTCTAGGAAATGTGGGGTTGAAACAGCAGATTTGGATCATGGTAATCTTTCAGCAAATCTAAGAACACTATGGTTTTTATACAATTTGCCCAATTGCTTGTGTGCAACTTGTTCAAATCTTAAAAACAGATTTCACTATTGGAACTTTAATAAGTATTGGCATTTGAAGATAAACTTTCAAAATCCTCTGTGGTGTTACAGGACATTTTTAAAGATAGGATTTTTATATTATAAACACCAGACTTAGAAAAGTTGGTAAGAGAAGAAAAATAGAGAGTCAAAGGAAAGCAAACACTTGAAACCCTATCACCCAAAGAAAATTGTTTTTGAAGTTTTGGTAAATTTCATTTCAATTTCAATACTTTCTGCCTTTATCTTTTTTATGACCTTTCTATTTTGAGTTTATCTGCTATTCTTTCTGAAGCTGCGTGGTTTAAAATTATGCTTTTATAATTTTCAATCTTTTTAAAATGATTTCCAATGAATATATCTGAAACTAAATATCTATATATTTTTTCCTGAGTACTGCTTTGACTATATTAAATACACTTTAAAAGTGTGGCCTGTTCTCATTGTTCATTTCTAAGTATTTATAATTTATGTTTTAATTTATTCTTTAACTGAAGAATTTTTAATAAAACCATTTGATAAAGGTGTGTTATCTAGTTATCTACAGTTTTGCTGTCCAATGTGGTAGCTACATGTGTTAGTCTATTCTGTTCTCATATTGCTATAAAGAAGTACCTGAGAGTAGGTAATTGATAAAGAAAAGAGGTTTAATTGGCTCACGGTTTCACAGGCTGTACAGTAAGCATGATGCTGGCATCTGCTTCTGGAGAGGCCTCAGGAAACTTACAATTATGGTGGTAGACGAAGGGGAAGCAGTCACATCTTACATGGCTAGAGCAGGTGGAAGAGAAAGAGATGGGGGAGGTGCTACACACTTTTAAACCACCAGATCTCCTGATAACTCACTCACTATACAGTACCAAGGGGGATGATGCTAAACCGTTAGCACTGCATCCATGATTCAGTCATCTTCCACCAGGCCCCACCTCCAACATTGGAGACTATGGTTCAACATGAGATTTGGGTGGGGACACACATCCAAACCATATCATCACATGTGGCAATGAGCACTTGAAGTGTGGGTAGTCCAAATTGACATAGGCTTTGAGTGTAAAACACACACCAGTTTCAAAGACTTAGTATGAAAAATTAACAACTTTTTATATTGATTATATGTTAAATGATTGTATTTTGGATGTGTTAAGTTGAATAAAATAAATTATTAAAAATAATTTCACTTGTTTGTTTTTTACTTTTTAAAAAATGTGCCTACTAGAAAAGTTTAAATGATTAATGTGGCTTGCATTTGTGGTTCACATTATATTTCTATTTGATTGCATTAAGCCATAGTTTTATTCTTGAACTGTAAATTCCAGAGACAGATGTGTTAAATTCATCTACTAAGATGCATAGCAGATTGTGAGGGAGTGTATCTTTTATCAACTTAAAAAACTGTGTCCTTCTTTGTCCTTTTTAATGTCTTTTGCCTTGAATTCTACCTTTTTCTATTTTCATATTTCTATACTTGCTTTCTTTTCATGAGCATTTTACTTGATATATCTTTCTCCACTCCTTTATTTACAAATGTCTTGCTTGTTTTCATTTTAGGTGCATCTTTTGTAAATTGTGTACAACTGTTTTTCAAAATAAAGTTTGAAAGATTCTTCTTTTTAATCTATTAATTCAATTTGTTCACATTTATTGGGATTGTTAATACGTTACAATTGGTTCCTGCAAAGTTCCTTTGTGTTTCTAATTTCAAGGCTATCTCTTTTCTGACTTCCAGTATATTGCATTAGTGGCCTTCCATTCTTATCATCATTACTCACAATGGGGGTAACACCTTTGCTGATGGCTGCCTGGCAAAGGGTAGGTACTGGGGAAGGGACCATCTTGGCTAGCTCCTCTCAGCACAGCACCTGCAAACTGTCACCCCGACCACCTCCTACCTTCCTATGTCTGCTGCCATCCAACTCAGGTGCCATAACTGCTCTTACCTTTGGACACAGTCTGCTCTTCCATGACTTTGGGCTATGGTTTATCTTTCAGTGTGACTCCATTCCTCATAAATTTTGGTTCATTGAGAACACCACATTATGTTTTCATGTGCTGCTATTGATTTTTTTCTTTTTCTTTTTTCTTTTTATAATGATATATCGTGCAGTGACAGGTAGGAGTATGGCTTAATTTATAATCTTCATCTCATTATGGTGTATTTACTGTCTGCTTTTTTCTGTATGTATTATTTTATTTTATCATAATTTTGATTATTCAATATTTGCATACACAATGTTGTGTCCTGATTTTCCACTTAGCATTTTAACATAAGCATTTCCCCCAAACTATTACGAACTATTTAAAAGCTTTCATTTTACACTATGCATAGTCCCATCAAGGAAAAATGTCCAAAATTTCTTGTTATTGTGAATTTAGGTTATTTTCACTTTTCTGCTATTATAAAAAGATGATAAAGTTACTTGAGCATATAGCTAAGTCTTATTTTGAATTGCAGTCTTAGGTGTAGTGCTGAGGTTCTTATAGATTCCTAGCAAAGAGTATAAGTCATTCGGATTTGCTCTAATTTTAGTAAGACAATGTATGTGCTCAGAGCACAAAGGCTTCTTTGTGTTATTGCGGTTCTTTTGTATCATGTGTCAATGAAAACCAGGAGGCTAGGACAAATCTTCAAGAGGATTAGACCTGTATTTAGGATACAGTATTATAACTGGATGCCTGTAGATACTAGTAGAATGCTCTTGGCTGACATCACTCTCAGGAGGGTGAGTTATGGCAAAATCGACCACATTTTCTGGACTAAGATGGGAACACATCTCATATGTGCTTCTTTTTCTGTACTGTTCAATATGATAGTCATTAGCAACATGTGACTATAGCATGTGAAATGTAGCTAGTCTGAACTGAAGCCTGCTGTAAGTATACAATGCACATATAATTTTTCAGTGTAAAAAATGTTTGGCCAGGCACAGTGGTTCATACCTGTACTCTCAGCACTTTGGGAGGCTGAGGCAGGAGGCTCACTTGAGCCCAGGAGTTTGAGACTAACCTGGGCAAATGTTCAATATGATAGTCATTAGCAACATGTGACTATAGCATGTGAAATGTGGCTAGTCTGAACTGAAGTCTGCTGTAAGTATACAATGTACATATAATTTTTCAGTATAAGAAATGTTTGGCCTGGCATGGTGGTTCATGCCTGTACTCTCAGCACTTTGGGAGGCTGAGGCAGGAGATTCGCATGAGCCCAGGAGTTTAGACCAGCCTGGGCAACATAGGGAGATACTATCTCTACAAAAAATTTAAAAATTAGTCAGGTGTGGTGGTGTTCACCTGTAGTCCCAGATACTCTGGAGACTGAGGCAGGAGGATCTCTTGAGCACAAAGGTCGAGGCTGCAGTGAGCCCTGATTGCACAACTGCACTCCAGCCTGGGCAACAGAGTGAGACCCTGTCTCAAGAAAAAAAGTTAAATATGTCATTAATGTCTTTATATTGATTTCATGTTGAAATATATGGCTCACATTATATTTATTTTGGCCAGCACTGTTATAGTTCATTCATTAGAAGATCAGGGATGTATGCAGCCATGTTTCTTACCTCCCCTTCTGTAATACTTTATAAGTAATTTTCTGATACACCTAATTCACACTGCAGAGGGACAATCTATTTCATCTGCATCATCAGCAGCTCCTTTGCTGTCCTTGAATCTGAACATTTGAATCTAAGGTTCGTGGTTTCCTTTCTGCTCTGTGCTTTCTAGCACTCCTGCTTGCTGAAGGTCAGTGGAGGTTCTCAGGGACTATAACGTTAGGTGCTCGAGAGCATTTGGAATAACTTCAAAACAGGAAGCTTTAGATTAAAAGGGCACCATTGCATAAAGCTGTTACGTAGGAACACGTAGATTTGCCAATTTATTCATCCAACACTTATTACTGAGTGCTTCTATGTGCTAGTCACTGAAGTAGACATTTGAGATATGCCAGAGACCAAAGACAGAAATCAGTGCCATCTTGGAGTTCACATTCTAGCAGGTGGTATGGACAATAAACAATAGACATTATAAATAAGTAAATTATGTAGGATGTTGGAAGGTGATAAGTAGGGTAGAAAAAGAAAAAGAATAAGAGGGATTCAGAGTGCTGGAAGGAGTGGGGATAGACTGCAACTGTTAATAGAGTGGTCAGATCAGGCTTCACTGAGAAGAGATATTTAAGCAAAGACTCGAAGGAGGGAAGGATGATAGGTGTGTAGACATCTGGAAGAAAAACTTTCAGGCAGAGGGAACAGCTATGCACAAGGCTTCAGGCTGGAATGTGCTCAACATGTTTGAAGAACATTAAGGAAGCAGGGTGGCCGGGAGGAGAGCAGTAGTGAGGTCAGAGGTAAGGGGATTTCACAGATCACTTAGAGCCCTATAGACCATTGTAAGACTTGGGCTTTTACTTTGAGGGCAATGGGAGCCACTGCGGGCTTTAAGGAAAGAAGTCACCTGCTCTGGCCTACATGTTTAAGGGATCACTCAGACCCCATGTTGAAGTTAGACTTCAGGTAGGCAAGGAGACAGGTCATGGTGGCCCCACGAGGTGGTAGCACTGGAAATGGTGACAATGTTACATTGTGATGTATAGTGAAGGTGGAATCAACAGGATGTTCTGACAGGTTGGATGTGAGGTGTGAGACAAAGATAGGAATCGAGGATGACTCCAAAGTCTTGAGCCAGGGCTGTTGGAAAGATGGAGTTGCCTGCCGTCAACAGAGGAGGGGAAGGCAGCAGATGGAGCAGGTTTGGGAGAAATATGGGGAGTTACATTTGCATGATTACTTTGTCTATTGCTCTATAACAAAACACCCCAAAATCTAGCAACTTAAGACAATGACCATTTATTATCTCACAGTTTTTGTGGGGCAGGAACTCAGGCGTGGTTTAGCCGGATGGGTTGGGCTCAGAGTTTCTCATAAGGTTCTAGTCAGGATGTGAAGCAGGGCTTTAGGTTCTGAAGGTTTGTCTGGGGCTGGAAGAGTCACTTCCAAGGTGGCTCACTCAAGTGGCCACTGGCAGGAGGCCTTCCTCCTTACAACGTGGGCCTCTCCATAGCCTGCCTGAGTTTCTGTATAGCTGGCTTCCTCCAAAGCAAGGGAGCCGAGAGAAAGAGAGGAGAGCTTAAGAGAGAGCAACCAAGATGGACGCCTCAGTGCTTTTTCTGACCTAGTCCCCAAAGTTGCATGCTGTCACTTTCACCTTTTTCTATTCATTAGGAGGGAGTCACTCCAGTTCAGTCCCACACTAAGCTCCAGATCTGAGGAGCTGCCACCAGTTCTGCTCCCGATTCTCTCCTGGCTCAGGTTTCTGAGGCTGTCTCAGTCTAGACTCACTGGCACCTGTCCCATGGGCCCCCTCTGGGCTGTCACAGGGACACCTCACCTGCCCACAGACATAGCTGAGAGAAGACACCCCTGCTCAGGCCCCTTCCCAGTCAGAATCCAGGCGCATTCCAGGGGCTCCCACTGCCTCTGTAGACCCCATGCTCCCCGGTGAGGGCTCAGTCCTCATCTCCCCCAACCCGACCCTGTTGGCAGAGACTGGGTGCTGTGATCTGGATGAGCCATCCCATCCTCGGGGAGGCTTCGTCCTGCTGACCAGCCCTCCCCGCTCTCCACCTGCCCCACTTTCTCTCTGTGGTTCTCACAGCCCATGGCTTTCCTGGCCCATCTCTGCTCAGGCCAGCCTCTTGCTTTTATAAAAAACTGAAATTTCAACACCTGCCCCAAACAGTGCCCCACACAGGGCTGGCGTTTATGCCCTGTGAATTCTCACCTCTACTCATTAAAGCAGAATGAATACACCAGCCTTCTTGACATCCTCCCCTGATATTTTCAGTGACCTGTTTATCTGGAGGGTGCTGTGCCCTGCGGCGAGTCTATGCAGCAAATGACAGTGAGGTGGTTGCTAAGCCAAGTGTTCCTGGGGGGCAGGGCACATCCCTCAGGTCCCTTTTTCTCCGTGACTTGGCCGTCACATAGAGAGCAGCAGCGCAGACCCTCAGCACCTCCCCTCAGTCTCGTCTGTGGGACTCCAGGTGAGCAGAGGTGCCAGCTGAACCCACAGTCCCCTTTCTCCTCCTCGTTCTGACTTCAGATCCAGAGCAGGAATGCGAAGGCCCTGGCCCTGCTGCTAAGCCAGCTGCTGCCCCATATGGAGAAGATGGGGTGAGGGCTCCATGGGAGTTGGGGAGACTTTGCCTTGCTCTCTGCTACCCCGCGGCAACACTGGGGATGGGGCCCAGGAAGTAGAATATCCCAAGGAGAGCAGGGTGCAGTGTGCCCTGGAGGTCCGGCTGTCTTGTCACTTCCTAAACCACGTCTTCGGGCTCCTTGGGCCTCACAGGATGTGACCAACACAGTGAAAGGGAACATTTGGAAAGAATGTGGCGGGCGGGCTCCACACCCACAAAGGAACTCTGATCACCTCTGACATGCTCTATCCTCTGAGAACAGCAGGCCAGTGGTAGCAGCAAGGGACAGGACAGGGCCATGAAGTATAGCCCTGAGACCCTAACCTTTCCAGAGAGGCCAAAAGAAGCTCCTTCAGTCCCTCCCCTGCTGGGGTCTCTCATGGCGGAGCTACTCTCCACCTTTTGCCATTCGTCTGGACTTGTTTGAGTCCAAATCAGCAACTCATTACTGCTCCTGCTCCAGAGTGAGATTTGCAACCCAGGCCACTCTCAATGCATTTTCCTCCTGTGGGAGTGGCCATCCCCAGTGGCAGCCTCACACTGATGGCTCCATGTTCCCAGGTCCTGTTCTCCAGAACTCCAGATGCTGATTGGCCCTGCCTGGGTACTAGTTCCTGGGAGTCCTGGGGCATCTGAGCAGGGGAGCTTGTGTCAGGACATTCTCAGCTCTAACTTCCCTGAAGAAGTCACTTCTTCCCAGAGACCGTGGCACTGTTCCCACTTTCCCTTCTTTCCTCTTCCTCACTTCTGCCTCCTCGTCACTTGGAAACTCATTTTCTGGAAGCAAATAGCTTCTTAATTATGTACATCTTCCACTTATCATGGCTGTCCTCTTCTCACAGGGGAAGGCCTATGGCGCTGATTGCCTCTGCTGCTGTCTGTGCACCTCAAACAGTTAGTGGGGAGTTTGGGGATAGGGCAGTGGAGTGGCTGCCAGGATGAGAGAGGTGAATATTGTTCCTGCATGATAGTAAAATCCAGGTGCACAACACTATGCAGGTCCTGTCCACATTTAAATCCACACTTATTACCATTATCTCATTTACTTCCTACAGACCCAGGCCTGCCGTGTGTGGTTGTATAGGTTGTTCACTGCACAAGGTCACCTAGTCTAGAAACAAGTGGGAGCTGAAATCCAGTCCATGCTCTGCTTGACAAGACATGTACCCTGTCTTGGGGCTACATGCACCTGAAGAACAGGGTGGCTTTACTATTTGCTGTCACAAAGTCAGGCACCAGTGGGGCTGCATAAGCTCAGAGGAAGGTTTTTAAAAAAATTTACAGCAGGGGGCACTATAGGCTATCAGTGTTCCTTCATAACATTCCTGTGACTATCATAGAGCAGGACTGATAAACTCCATGTGGCAGAGGAGGAGATTGAGACATGGAGATCTTAAGTGACTTGCCCAAGGGCGACCAGTCATGGTAGAGCAAGAATCTGGTCATGGGTCTCTTTAGTGCATTTCTCTGGCTTTGCACCCTAAGCAGTTCTCTCTGAGCCAAGCACGGGTGAACACAGCCTCTGCCTTCCTGACTTTTCTTTAAGCCCAGGTTTCATTCCGCTCCTGCTCAGATTTTGTTCACTGGTAATTTCCTGGAGTGGAGTGGGAGAAACATGTGAGCACAGGTGTAAGACCAGGCACAGTCATCCTCCATAGCGCTGGGTCTAGGAAGAGCCCCTTCTCCTCCAGCGCAGTGCCCCTCATCCATTTCATTTCCTTCATAGATGCTGGAGGCCTACACTACCATCAAACGGCACTGCTGGGACTCACCAAGCCCTTGGCTATAGAGCTGGCACCAAAGGGCATCCAAGTGCCCTGCCTGTTGCCAGGAATCATCAAGAACTGACTTCAGCCAAATGATGAGGGTTCAGCAACTCCCAGCTGCCCCCTCACCAACCACTTTGTTGATTTCCCCAGCCTGGCCATGGCTCCGTGAGACCAGCAGCCTCTCACTTCCTGTATCCACACCAGGGCTGTCCTCTGTGGGAGCAGTCGAGGGACTGGAGACCTAGCACTGAGCAGGGCCATCTGCCCACAAGGGCACAAGTCTGACATGGCAGCCTCTCTCTGGCCCTTCACAGTTCTATCTAGCACTGAGTCTCTGAATTATTTCAGGTTGAAGATAACCTGGCTCTGCAAAGCTCCTTTAAAAACCCCTGTGGATAGCAGAAGCGGGTAGTCTTCTCTAGGGGAGACATGGCTCTGAGACTGTAGCCTCACCTAACAACCCGTCTCTCACAGTCTGGGGATGCACAGCCCATGAGGCGGGATCTGGAGGGCACGAGGGGCCCCACCATGTCTCTCCATGGAGCCCAGGCTTCTGAGGGGCCTAGGAGGCAGGATCCAGGGCTGGAGGTGGTGCTGGACCCTATGTTCAGAGCAGCAGGGCCAGAGGTCAGGGTTCATTAAAGCATGGGCTGAGGCCTCAGTTCTGTTCTCTTTCCATGCAGGGGTTAAGAGGACTGTGCAGTAACCATGTCCTTCCTATGCTCTGCAGATGCCAGCTATGTCACCGGGGAGAGCATCCTCGTGGCTGGCTTCTCCCAGAGGCTCTGCAGGCTGTGACTCTGGGTATAGATACTGTACTTTGCCCTGAGGACCAGATAGTGATTGGATAGGAAGATGAATGAAAGCCAGGCTCTTGGGGGTGTCATAGGTAGCAGGGCCAGTTTGCATATAGAATTCTAAGACAGATCCAGTATAGGGCATGACTGGGGTGGGATACAGTTGCTTCTGAGAGTTACAGAGCCTGAATCTATGGATTTTTGTGTATTTTTCTTGGCAGTAAACTTGTTTTGAAACTCCTAACCCGGCCTCCTGGTGTGGTTGGCAAATACAAGTAGCTTCTTTGCCTACAAACACCATCACTGTCTCAGTGGCCTGTTTCCTCACCACTGCCTCCATCCTCAGGAGCTCCTCCTCTGTGTTTGTCCCAGCATTCAAGCATCCTGAAATCCTAGAAAAGAGAAGCCTTTGCCTGAGGAGTTAAGGACGTGGATCATTAAAAGTTGTGCCAAAATGCCCAGGAGTGCAGCCAACAGGCCACTCCTAGGAGGCCAATGACTCTAAGAGGAGATTCACATATTCACATTTCTCCTTCCCCATTTTCTCACCTGAGAGCCCTGGAAATGATCCTGGATGAGGAATGGAAGATCTGCTAAGAAAGAATTCCTCCTCTGCCACTGTCTTTATCTCCCTGGGCTTCTGTTTCTCTGGCTATTAACTAAGGAGTTGGACTGACAGCCCCATGTCCTCCCCTCTGGCTTTCTGTGAGATGCCACTCAGTGTTTCTCAACACTCTGGCCTCCAGGTCACAATGGTCTCCATGGGTCCAGCTCTCTGCAGTGGCATGTGCCACTCTGAATGCCGTCACCATTGCAAGGTGATGCTCCCTCTCGTGTGGCAGCAAACCTAACCTATCAGGGAGCAAAGAAGCTGAGGAAATCTGGGGCCTTCAAAGGGCATTGCTCAGACCCCAAGCTTCACCGTGCACAAAGTGTGCTGTGACACCTCAGTCCTTGTCTCCACCTTCTCCAAACTCACACTATTAGCTCTGCTGTCTTCTTGTCAATGCTGTGACACTTCAATCCTTGTCTCCACCTTCTCCAAACTCACACCATTAGCTCTGCTGTCTTCTTGTCAATGCTGTGCCATGTCCCCTGTCCCCTTCCTGGCCCAGCCTCCCTGGACCCTCACCTGTCTTCCCCAATGGCTATTTAAACTGTCACTGCCATCTCCCCTTGCAGTTCCACTTCTGTTCACTCTAGGCAGTGGCCCGTCTGTGTACTCCCCAGAGAAAGTAATGGCGATGAGATGGCGCTCCTTTAATCTCCCCTATTCTGGTCCAAACGTACACTTCCTTTTGTTCTTACCTGAAAGTTCACATATCAGTGGAAGCGGTGCATCTTCCCTCTCCAAGGGAATCTTTCCATATTCATATTCACTCAGAATCTCATGTTCTCCCACCCCTCTGGGCACCTCGTTCCATGAGCCATCTTCTCTCTTATCTGCAGCTTCAACCTTTTAGAGCATTTTAATCTAAAAGCAGAACAAAACCAACAAACAAATAAAACTCAGACTCTCCAATCTCTAGTCATCCTCTAGCCATCATATTCCTTCACTTCTCCTCATAGTAGTTCCTCTCTCTCATGCCATCTGAAAGTTTTGTTGTTATTGTTTTTGTTTTGTTTTGAGATGGAATCTCACTCTTTCACCCAGGCTGGAGTGCAGTGGCGTGATCTTGGCTCACTGCAACCTCCACCTCCCAGTATAAGCAATTCTCCTGCCTCAGCCTCCTGAGTAGCTGGGATTACAGGCATGCCCCACCATGCCTGGCTAATTGCATGTTTTTTCATTATCAATGCACATGCTGAGGTTTTATTTTCCTACAGTTTTGGGTATTTAGAGTTTAGACCCCTGTTACTCTCCACACACTCGAATACTCAGTAAGGTCTTCGAGGATTATTCCCCAGCCTCCCAGGAAAGCCTGTAAGCCTGTT
Source organism: Macaca thibetana thibetana (assembly GCF_024542745.1). Taxonomy (NCBI): domain Eukaryota; kingdom Metazoa; phylum Chordata; class Mammalia; order Primates; family Cercopithecidae; genus Macaca; species Macaca thibetana. Next base: position 84,029,331 of record NC_065584.1, on the reverse strand, counting down.
ATTACCTATGGTTTTATTTTATTTTCTGCCTTCTCAGAAATTTGCCATTTCTGGAGTATTTCTACAAGGGGACTGGGCTGCCTGGGCAATCACTTCTTTCATTTCAGTCCTGCTCCAGGGAAAATTCTCCTGAAATCTCTGGGGAGAGGGGGAGCAGATATCTGCCATAGATTTTCTTTCCAGTTCTGGAAACAAGTTCCTGGCCGTACATGAAAGTCACTGATTTTCAGACAAGCTTCCAGGACACATTCCTGACCCTTCCCAAGGGAGTTTACAGTGCATTACCCCCTGGACAGCTCGTAAGATAACTGGGCTGACCTCTTTCTGCTGGACATAGGGGGACCCAGTGGTCCAAGCTGGAGTTCCAACCAGGCAAAAGCGTCTCCCCACTCTCCCCTGGTTGGTATCTGAAGGCTTACAAAGAGGCACTTTGTTTTCCATGGCCAGAGCCATGAAGCATTTGGACACCATGGAAGGAGTCACACTGGATGTGAGAAGTGAAAAATTTCCTCACCCCCACGGAAGCATGGAGATTCCCGTGTGAGAATCCCTTCAGTAGAGCTTCTAAAGTATGTATTAAGATTCCCAAGCTATCCGTATGTCTATGTGTAGAAAGAAGGTAACTATATAAGTCACAAATCATTATTTCTTTGGCTCGAGCCCATCTGCTCCTAAGGAGCATGAGGGAGTGTGGTTTCCTCCCACTCCGGTCTTAAGTCACCAGCTACATTTGCACATGGGCTTCATAGACTTTTGCAGGGGGGATCTTTCTCATCCTCTCTCCACTTTCTTTCTTCTGCTCGTAAAGGAAAGTACATCATACGGTAGCTCAGCCCTTTCAAAAGTGCTGGTGAGGAAATGTCTACCCTTCCCTTGGCTTTGTTACTTCCTTCTGTAGTCTGAGGAGGAGCTAAACTGAAAGGTCACATTACCGATGGTGTCTTACAGAAGCAAGGCAGTCTTCTCCGGCTCTATTTTTCTTGGACCACCTGGACTTAGGCAAGCAGGACTTATTTCTGCTAGAGCTAGTTGGATTTCTGCTCTGGGTTAAGGATGTTTTACCTGAATGCACCTGAGTACATCAGGTCAGTCCTACTCTGCCAGTTACTTTCAATTTGGAGAGTAGGGAGAGGAAAGCCTTGTTCTCTAGCTCAGCATTAACAGTATGAAGGTTACCCTGACTTTCATTCCCATCTGTCTTCTTCCATATAATTCTCAACTTCCTAGAACCCACTAGGGAAGGAGGTGTGATCAGCTCCATCCAATGACTATATCCCAGTCAGGAAATTGATAGAATACATTTCCTTCCTCTCTGTTCCAGCTGGGCCTAGTAAGAACTCTTGGCTCACTAAGGCTGTTCTAAGGATGAAACTCCTGCTAGGACACCACTGCCTGTGGCCATGAATGTTGGTGCAGATGTGGGTTCTGCATGCCAGTGCTAAGTGTGCTACATCTCATTTGCTGCCAAAGCCATTCATATCATCTCTTGTTTCTGCTAAAGTCAAAGGCCTTGACTGCTGTGGGAACAATAGTTACCAGTTCTCAGCAGGGCTTGTGTTCTCAAAGATGAAATCCTTCTTTTTAATCACACTTACTTAAAATCTTTTACAATTTCGTTTTTAAAATCTTGCCTTAAGTACTGGAATTGGACTTCAGGAAAGCTAACAACAGTGCCATGCAGAATCACTGGGAAGTTCAGATTCTTCCAAGAATACTTGTTCAATTGGGCATACTCATTGCTTTTCACACAATGATGGATGGATCTGCTCCATCAAACCAGCCTCCTTGCTTTCCCAACATTATACAACAATTTCTGAATGTATCATTGCTTTAACAAGATGCCCCAGTTCCATCTTGCCATTTAAGGCAGCACTTAGAGAACCTCTGGTTGCTGTGCCAAGATACAGTGAAACTCAATGAGCCAGATCTACACTCAGCCTTCCTACCCCAGCCCCGCACACGATGCTGAATAAAGTAAGAAACAGAATGAAATTTACAACACAATACAACTTATGTAAGTTTAAAAGTATGCATACAAAATGCCAACGTATATTTTAATAAGAATGTACACAAATAAAAAGATACAAATCAGGTGTATTAGAGTGGATGCCTTTGAGTTTGAGGGGAGGGAAATGGGGGTGAAGATTGAGAATAAAAAGGAATAAGTAAATAAATAAATGAAATAAGAGTGGGACCTTGGATACACAAGCTAGAGCAACGGAGCAATGGAACGAACCCTGGGTCCTGGGACTGGGTGTCATAGCCAAGACAAGCCCTGCATGGTGGAACCACTGAGCTTATAACGCCCTGCTGCCCTCCTTCAATAAGGAAGGATCTTTATGCTTGGCTGGCGCCACTGCTGTACCATGAAGGTAAAGAACGAGAGGCAGAAGTGATGAAGCAAGAGAAGGAAATGGACTTCTCCACATGAGGAAGGGCAGGGGGCCACTGGAGGAAGCAAATAAAATATCTGGGAAAATATCTGGTGGAAAAAGTTTGCAAGGATGAAAAGGAGGTGAGAGAGAGATAGAGAGAGGTCCCATAGATTGTGTGTATGTGAGAAAGTACTGATATGTGGGACTTGAAGGTTGCTAAATCCTAGAGAATGAGCAAATTTGCATAAGAAACCCAGGAACATTCGGGGAAGACAGAAGTGCATCCACATCCTCTCTCAATGGATTTAAAAATCAGGATTACCTGGGGCAACTTGACCAAGGGCCAATAAAGCTTCTAGCATATAAAATAACAGAATATGTTCATGATCTCCTTGTAGGAAAAGATTTCTTTAACAGGATGCAAGAATGCCAACCACACAGAACTGATTAATATATATGATAACATTATAATTAAGAACTTTCTTTTTAAAGATGGAAACTGACTCTGTCACCCAGGCTGGAGTGCAGTGGTGCGATCATAGCTCACTGCAGCCTCTAACTCCTGGGCTCAAGAGATCTTCCCGCCTCAGCCTCATGAGTAGTTGAGACCACAGGTGTGCACCACCATGCTTGGCAAGAACTTCCTTTTCTCAATAGATGCTATTCACAATATTAGAAGGTAAGCCACAGAGTGGGAGAAAATGCAAGCAACAAACAACTCAAAAGCAAAGGGCAAGAGACTCAAGCAGACACTACAAAATGGGATTTCTAAATGACCCATGAACATATGAAAAGGTGGTCAGCCACATTAGTAATCAGGGAAATTCAAATAAAAAATGTAAGATGCACCAGAAAGTTATGGAATCCTGACAATACCAAGTGTTGGTGAAGATAGGGAGCAATAGGGAGCACAAATATACTACTACTGGAAGTTTAAATGGATACCAACTGCCACTGTGGAAAACAGTACGGCATTGTTTACTGAAGCTGAACATACCTTAGGGGATAGCAACTCCACTTTTAGGTACATAAACAACAGAAACATATGCACTGTGTAGCTTTATTTGTAATAGACCTAAACTGAAACAACCCAATATTCATCAATAGCAGAATATACACCTAAATTGTGGTCTAGTCATAGAATGGCATACTATACAGTTATGAAAATGAATAAACTGAAAATGTATACAATGTCATAGACTGTATATATGTATATATACTCAAATGTAATATGGAGTTAAGTGAATCAGTCATAATAGAGAATATGTTGTACAATTTTATGTGGAGTTAAAAAAAAACCCCACAAAACTAAACTATAGTGCACAGGGATACACTTAGTGCTTTGGCAGTGGGATCTAAAGAGAAGCAAGGTGGTGGTTGGCCGTGACAGTCAGAACGCTGATGGAGGGGTAGTAGAGAGAGGGTGCTCACAGGGGAGGATGAAAGGACCTTTGGGGTGCTGGCAATGTCTGTTTATTGGCCTAGGTGGTTATATGGATATTTACCTTGAGATAATTATTGTGCTTGTGGAACACTTTTGCTTTGCAAACACCATTGTAGGTGTGTTCTACTTCACAATCTAACTGGACTGCTATCTATCACCATATACAAAAATTATCTCAAGACAGATTAAAGTGTTAAATATACAAGGCTTCAGGCTATAAAAATCATCGAAGAAAACCTAGCAAATACTCTTCTCGATATCCATCTTGGCAAATACTTTGTGGTTAAGTCCTTACAAGCAATTGCAACAAAAACAAAAATTGCCAAGTGGGACCTAATTAAACTAAGGAGCTTCTGCACAACAGCAGAAACTATCAAGGGAATAAACAGACAACCTACAAAATGGGAGAAAATATTTGCAAACTATGGGCTGACAAAGGGCTAATATCTAGAATGTATAAAGAACTTAAATCAATAAGCAAAACAAATAGCCAGTTAAAAGGGGGGCAAAGGACGTGGACATTTCTCAAAAGAGGACACATAAGCAGCCAACAAACATTAAAAAATGCTCATCACTAATCATCAGATATGTCCTTATGTACCCAATGTTTAGCTCCCACTTATAAATGAGAATATGCAGTATTTGGTTTTCTGTTCCTATGTTAATTCACTTAGGATAATGGCCTCCAGGTGCATCCATGTTGCTGCAACGAACATGATTTTGTTCTTTTTTATGGCTGCAAGTTATTCCATGGTGTATATGTGCCACATTTTCTCTATTCAATCTACTGCTGATGAGCACCTGGGTTGATTCCATGTCTCTGCTGTGGTGAATAGCGCTGCAATGCAAAGAATGCAGAGAAATGCAAATCAAAACCACAATGAAATACCATCTCACACCAGTCAGAATAACTTTTGTTAAAAAGTCAAAAAAATAACAGATGTTGGCAAGGCTGCAGAGAACACTTACACACTGTTGGTGGGAATGAATGTAAGTCTAGTCACTGTGGAGGGCAGTTTGGAGATTTCTCAGAGCTAAGAGTTGAACTACCATTCAACCCAGCAATCCCATTACTAGGTATATACCCACAGAAAAATAAGTCATTCTACCAAAAAGACACATGTACCCATATGTTCACTGCAGTGCTATTCACCATAGCAAAGACATGGAATCAACCCAGGTGCACATCAGCAGTGGATTGAATCTAGAAAATCTGGCACGTATACATCATGGAATAATGTGCAGCCATAAAAAAGAACAAAATCATGTCCTTTGCAGCAACATGGATGTACCTGGAGGGAATATCCTAAGCGAATTAATCCAGGAACAGAAAACCAAATACTGCATGTTCTCACTTATAAGTGGGAGTTAAATATTGGGTACACAAGGACATAGAGATGGGAACAATAGATACTGAGGACTACTAGAGGAAGGAAGGAGAGCAAGGTACAAGGGCTGAAAAATTACCTCTTAGGTACTATGCTCACTCCCTGGGTGATAGATTCATCTGTACTCCAAACCTCAGGATCATGCAGCATGCCTTTTAACAAACCTGCACATATACCCCAGATTCCAAAATAAAAGTTGAAAAAAAAGTTTAAAAAATTGCTTTACATACACACACACACACACACACACACACACATATCAAAGTGAATACAGATATTTGGAGTGTACTTGCTTGCAAAACTGGTAGCTGTGGGTTTGGGTTTTTTCCCTTGTGAATTGGTGGAAGAAAAGTAGTGATATGTGATTATCTGGCATTTCATATGGAGCCTCTTTTCCCTCCTTCCCCTTCTGCTGGGGCTTTTTATACCCAATTGGCAGCTGATGTTGGCAAATATGGCCAACATCAAGAAAATTCAAGGACTAGGGCATCCAAGGAAAATCACCAAGTCTGATCAACTCCAGAGTACAGTATACATTAAGGATTACAGTTTTCTAGATGTGACATTATAATCTACACATGCTGCTCCAAGGAGTCTGTAAAGAAACCAAAGGCTTGCTCCCAGAGCCCAAGAATAACAGTGTGTGAACTTGGAGGTCTGCTGTGATATAGCATGGCTGCAGATGTTGATGCAGTGGGTACATAGAGGATCTCAGGTCCCATGCTCTGAGACAATGTGCTTTGCAATCAAAACTACTAAAGATGAAGATAGCAAACCATTTTTAAAGGTTGCATGGTCTAGGGCTTTTGGAAGCATATGCTGTCTTTCATGTTTGTCCTGCATGATGAATTACAGAAACTAGATACAGAAAGAGAGTGAATTGATTGGGTATAATGCTTACCATACATATTTAGTAGCCATTGATCACAAAGAAACCAGAAATCTCTTTGTGTTTTTGCTCCAGTCATATCATGTTTACACAGTGTTTAGAGGAAACTGTATAAGAGGGGAATGTGATTAACTATTTATACATCTTAACTAATGGCACAGAATACTTACCAAATTTGAGTTTAGGAGAAAGTGAGAGACAATAACTGTGAGTCTGTGGGGGCATATTAGTTCGAGCAAGTGTATAAACCATTGCATTTTTTAGAGATTTTACAAAATCCTGAGATGTATTAAGAATATTTTATTTTATTTTTTTATTTTATTTTATTTTATTTTATTTTATACTTTAAGTTCTAGGGCACATGTACACAACGTGCAGGTTTGCTGCATAGGTATACATGTGCCATGTTGGTGTGTTGCACCCATTAACTCATCATTTACATTAGCTATATCTCCTAATGCTATCCCTCCCCACCCCCTGGTGTGTGATGTTCCCCACCCTGTGTCCTAGTGTTCTCATTGTTCAATTCTCACCTATGAGTGAGAACATGTGGTGTTTGGTTTTCTGTCCTTGTGGTAGTTTCTCAGAATAATGGTTTCCAGCTACATCCATGTCCTTGCAAAGGACATGAACTTATCCTTTTTAATGACTACATGGTATTCCATGGTGTATATGTGCCACATTTTCTTAATCCAGTCTGTCACTGATGGACATTTGGGTTGGTTCCAAGTCTTTGCTATTGTGAATAGTGCCACAATAAACATCCGTGTGCATGTGTCTTTATAGCAGCATGATTTATAATCCTTTGGGTTTATCCCCAGTAATGGGATGGCTGGGTCAAATGGTATTTCTAGTTCTAGATCCTTGAGGAATCGCCGCACTGTCTTCCACAATGGTGAACTAGTTTACGGTCCCACCAACAGTGTAAAAGCGTTCCTATTTCTCCACATCCTCTCCAGCACCTGTTGTTTCCTGACTTTTTAATGATTGCCATTCTAACTGGTGTGAGATGGTATCTCATTGTGGTTTTGATTTGCATTTCTCTGATGGCCAGTGATGATGAGCAATTTTTTCATGTGTCTGTTGGCTGCATAAATGTCTTCTTTTGAGAAGTGTCTGTTCATATCCTTCACCCACTTTTTGATGGGGTTGTTTGATTTTTTCTTGTAAATTTTTTAAGTTCTTTGTAGATTCTGGATATTATCCCTTTGTCAGATGGGTAGAATGCAAAAATTTTCTCCCATTCTGTAGGTTGCCTGTTCACTCTGATGGTAGTTTCTTCTCCTGTGCAGAAGCTCTTTAGCTTAATTAGATCCCATTTGTCTATTTTGGCTTTTGTTGGCATTGTTTTTGGTGTTTTAGACATGAAGTCCTTGCTCATGTCTATGTCCTGAATAGTATTGCCTAGGTTTTCTACTAGGGTTTTTTATGGTTTTAGGTCTAACATTTAAGTCATTAATCCATCTTGAATTAATTTTTGTATAAGGTGTAAGGAAGGGATCTAATTTCAGCTTTCTACATATAGCTAGCCAGTTTTCCCAGCACCATTTATTAAACAGGGAATTCTTTCCCCATTTCTTGTTTTTCTCAGGTTTGTCAAAGATCAGATGGTTGTAGATGTGTGGTATTGTTTCTGAGGACTCTGTTCTGTTCCATTGGTCTATATCTCTGTTTTGGTACCAGTACTATACTGTTTTGGTTACTGTAGCATTGTAGTATAGTTTGATTCAGGTAGTGTGATGCCTCCAGCTTTGTTCTTTGGTTTAGGATTGTCTTGGCAATGTGAGCTCTTTTTTGGTTCCATATGAACTTTAAAGTAGTTTTTTCCAATTCTGTGAAGAAAGTCATTGGTAGCTTGATGGGGATGACATTAAATCTATAAATTACCATGGGCAGTATGGCCATTTTCACGATATTGATTCTTCCTATCCATGAGCATGGGATGTTCTTCCATTTGTTTGTGTCCTCTTTTATTTCGTTGAACAGTGGTTTGTAGTTCTCCTTGAAGAGATCCTTCACATCCCTTGCAAGTTGAATTCCTAGGTATTTTATTCTCTTTGAAGCAATGGTGAATGTGGCTTCACTCATGATTTGGATCTCTGTTAGTCTGTTATTGTTGTATAGGAATGCTTGTGATTTTTGCACATTGATTTTGTATCTGGTGTCTTTGCTGAGGTTGCTCATCAGCTTAAGGAGATTTTGGGCTGAGTTGATGGGGTTTTCTAAATATACAATCATGTCATTTGCAAACAGGGACAATTTGACTTCCTCTTTTCCTAATCGAGTACCCTTTATTTCTTTCTCTTGTCTGATTGCCCTGGCCAGACCTTCCAACACTATGTTAAACAGGAGTGGTGAGAGAGGGCATCCCTGTGTTGTGCCAGTTTTCAAAGGGAATGCTTCCAGTTTTTGCCCATTAATATTGGCTGTGGGTTTGTCATAAATAGCTCTTATTATTTTGAGATACGTCCTATCAATACCGAATTTATTGAGAGTTTTTAGCATGAAGGGCTGTTGAATTTTGTCAAAGGCCTTTTCTGCATCTATTGAAGTAATCATGTGGTTTTTGTCTTTGGTTCTGTTTATATGCTGCATTATGTTTATTGATTTGCATATGTTGAACCAGCCTTGCATCCCAGGGATGAAGCCAACTTGATTGTGGTGGATAAGCTTTTTGAATGTGCTGCTGGATTCGGTTTGCCAGTATTTTATTGAGGATTTTTGCATTGATGTTCATCAGAGATATTGGTCTAGAATTCTCTTTTTTTGTTTGTTGTGTCTCTGCCAGGCTTTGGTATCAGGATGATGCTGGCCTCATAAAATGAATTAGGGAGGATTCCCTCTTTTTCTATTGATTGTAATAGTTTCAGAAGGAATGGTACCAGTTCCTCTTTGTACATCTGGTAGAATTCAGCTGTGAATCCATCTGGTCCAGGACTCTTTTTGGTTGGTAGGCTATTAATTATTGCCTCAATTTCAGAACCTGTTGTCTATTCAGGGGTTCAGCTTCTTCCCGGTTTAGTCTTGGGAGGGTTTATGTGTCCAGGAATTTATCTATTTCTTCTAGATTTTCTAGTTTATTTGTGTAGAAGTGTTTATAGTATTTTCTGGTGGTAGTTTGTATTTCTGTGGGATAGGTGGTGATACCCCTTTATCATTTTTTATTGCATCTATTTGATTCTTTTCCCTTTTCTTCTTTATTAGTCTTGCTAGTGGTCTATCAATTTTGTTGATCTTTTCAAAAAACCAGCTCCTGGATTCATGGATTTTTTGAAGGGTTTTTGTGTCTCTATCTCCTTTAGTTCTACTCTGATCTTGGTTATTTCTTGCCTCCTGCTAGCTTTTGAATGTGTTTGCTCTTGCTTCTGTAGTTCTTTAAATAGTGATTTTAGGGTGTCAATTTTAGATCTTTTCTGCTTTTTCTTGTGGGCATTTAGTGCTATAAATTTTCCTCTACACACTGCTTTAAATGTGTCCCAGAGATTCTGGTATGCTGTGTCTTTGTTCTCACTGGTTTCAAAGAACATCTTTATTTCTGCCTTCATTTCCTTATGTACTCAGTAGTCATTCAGGAGCAGGTTGTTCAGTTTCCATGTAGTTGAGTGGTTTTGATTGAGTTTCTTAATCCTGAGTTCTAGTTTGATTGCACTGTGGTCTGAGAGACAGTTTGTTATTATTTCTGTTCTCTCACATTTGCTGAGGAGTGCTTCACTTCCACCTATGTGGTCAATTTTGGAATAAGTGTGATGCGGTGCTGAGAAGAATGTATATTCTGTTGATTTGGGGTGGAGAGTTCTGTAGATGTCTATTAGGTCTACTTGGTGCAGAGCTGAGTTCAATTCCTGAATATCCCTGTTAACTTTCTGTCTCATTGCTCTGTCTAATGTTGATGGTGGGCTGTTAAAGTCTCCCATTATTATTGTATGGGAGTCTAAGTCTCTTTGTAAGTCTCCAAGGACTTGTTTTATGAATCTGAGTGCTCCTGTATTGGGTGCATATATATTTAGGATAGTTAGCTCTTCTTGTTGAATTGATCCCTTTACCACTATGTAATGACCTTCTTTGTTTCTTTCGATCTTTGTTGGTTTAAAGTCTGTTTTATCAGAGACTAGAATTGCAACCCCTGCCTTTTTTCATTTTCCATTTGCTTGGTAGATCTTCCTCCATCCCTTTGTTTTAAGCCTATATGTGTCTCGGCATGTGAGATGGGTCTCCTGAATACAGCACACTGATGGGTCTTGACTCTTTATCCTATTTGCCAGTCTGTGTCTTTTAATTGGAGAATTTAGCCCATTTACATTTAAGGTTAATATTGTTATGTGTGAATTTGATCTTGTCATTATGATGTTAGTTGGTTGTTTTGCCCATTGATTGATGCAGTTTCTTCCTAACATCGATGGTTTTTACATTTTGGCATGTTTTTGCAGTGGCTGGTACTGGTTGTTCCTTTTCATGTTTAGTTCTTCCTTCAGGAGCTCTCATAGTGCAGGCCTAGTGTTGACAAAATCTCTTAGCATTTGCTTGTCTGTAAAGGATTTTATTTCTCCTTCACTTACGAAGCTTAGTTTGGCTGGATATGAAATTCTAGGTTGAAAATTCTTTTCTTTAACAATGTTGAATATTGGCCCCCCTCTCTTCTGCTCATAGAGTTTCTGCTGAGAGGTCCACTGTTAGTCTGATGGGCTTCCCTTTGTGGGTAACCTGACGTTACTCTCTGGCTGCCCTTAACATTTTTTTCCTTCATTTCAACCTTGGTGAATCTGACAATTATGTGTCTTGGAGTTGCTCTTCTTGAGGAATATCTTTGTGGCATTCTCTGTATTTCCTGAATTTGAATGTTGGCCTGCCTTGCTAGGTTGGGGAAGTTCTCCTGGATAATATCCTGCAGAGTGTTTTCCAGCTTGGTTCCATCCTCCCCGTCACTTTCAGGTACACCAATCAGACCTAGATTTGGTCTTTTCACATAGTCTCATATTTCTTGGAGGGTTTGTTCATTTCTTTTTACTCTTTTTTCTCTAAACTTCTCTTCTTGTTTCATTTCATTCATTTGATCTTCAATCACTGATACCCTTTCTTCCAGTTGATCGAATTTGTTACTGAAGCTTGTGCCTTCATCACATAGTTCTTGTGCCATGGTTTTCAGCTCCATCGGGTCATTTAAGGACTTCTCTACACTGGTTATTCTAGTTAGCCATTCATCTACTCTTTTTTCAAGGTTTTTAGCTTCTTTGCAATGGGTTCAAACTTCCTCGTTTAGCTTGGAGAAGTTTGATCATCTGAAGCCTTCTTCTCTCAACTCATCAGTCATTCTCCATCCAGCTTTGTTCCATTGCTGGTGAGGCGCTGTGTTCCTTTGGAGGGGGCGAGGTGCTCTGATTTTTAGAATTTTCAGCTTTTCTCTTCTGTTTTTTTCCCCCTCTTTGTGGTTTTATCTACCTTTGGTCTTTGATGTTGGTGACGTACAGAGGGGTTTTGGTGTGGATGTTCTTTCTGTTTGTTAGTTTTCCTTCTAACAGTCAGGACCCTCAGCTGCAGGTCTGTTGGAGTTTGCTGGAGGTCCACTCCAGACCCTGTTTGTCTGGGTATCAGCAGCAGAGGCTGCAGAACAGCGCATATTGCTGAATACCAAATGTTGCTGCCTGATTGTTTCTCTGGAAATTTTGTCTCAGAGGGGTACCAGCCTTATGAGGTGTCAGTCTGCCCCTACTGTGGGGTGCTTTCCAGTTAGGCTATTTGGGGGTCAGGGACCCACTTGAGGAGGCAGTCTATCTTTTCTCAGATCTCAAACTCTGTGCTATTAGAACCACTACTCTCTTCAAAGCTGTCAGACAGGGAGATTTACATCTGCAGAGGTTTCTGCTGCCTTTTGTTTGGCTATGCCCTGCCCCTAGAGGTGGAGTCTACAGAGGCAGGCAGGCCTCCTTGAGCTGAGGTGGGCTCCACCCAGTTCGAGCTTCCTTGCCGCTTTGTTTACCTACTCAAACCTCAGCAATGTCAGGCAGCCCTCCCCCAGCCTCACTGCTGCCTTACAGTTATATGTCCGACTGCTGTGCTAGCAATGAGTGAGGCTCTGTGGGCATGGGACCTTCTGAGCCAGGCTCAGGATATAATCTCCTGGTGTGCCGTTTGCTAAGACCATTGAAAAAGTGTAGTATGAGGGTGGGAGTGTCCTGGTTTTCCAGGTACCATCTGTCATGGCTTCCCTTGGCTAGGAAAGGGAATTCCCCAACCCCTTGCACTTCCCGGGTGAGGCAATGCCCCGCCCTGCTTCAGCACACTCCGTGGGCTGCACCCACTGTCCAACAAGCCCCAGTGAGATGAACCCGGTACCTCAGTTGGAAATGCAGAAATCACCCGTCTTCTGCATTGCTCATGCTGGGAGCTATAGACTGGAGCTGCTTGTATTCAGCCATCTTGGAACCCTATTATGAGTATTTTAAAACAAAATATCCCACTTGTTCCTAAGCAGTATGCACAATTTTGCACAACTCAGTTTCTGACCTTTCTGTTCTGTTAGGAATTTTACAATAAATACTCAAGTGAGTACAGGTGTGGGTAGGATTTGGAGGAATTGGCAGCCACCAGTGGTGATTGCATCCATAGACTTTTCCTGACTAGTTCATTCCTTTCCCTTGAGCTCCCCCAGACCACCCTTTCCTGACTAGAAAGAGGCACACAGGTGCCTCAAATAATAATATATTTTAAAATATATATTGTAATGTATCTGTACAGTAGGACATTGCACTCATTAAATACTATCAAACCAATCAGAACTTGAGGAGTTGCTTGTGCCCTCTGTAGGATTTGAGCATGGAAAGATTCAAGGATTATAAATCATGCTGCTATAAAGACACATGCACATGTATGTTTATTGTGGCTTGGAATCAACCCAAATGCCCATCAACGATAGACTGGATAAAGAAATGTGGCACCTATACACCATGGAATATTATGCAGCCATAAAAAAGGATGAGTTCATGTCCTTTGCAGGGACATGGATGATGCTGGAAACCACCATTCTCAGCAAACTAACACAAGAATAGAAAACCAAACATCACATGTTCTCATTCATAAGTGGGAGTTGAACAATGAGATCACATGGACACAGGGAGGGGAGCATCACACACCGGGGCCTGTTGGGGAGTGGGGGACTAGGGGAGGGATAGCATTAGGAGAAATACCTAATGTAGATGACGGGTTGTTGCGTGCAGCAAACTACCATGGCACATGTATACCTATGTAACAAACCTGGAAGTTCTGCACATGTATGCCAGAACTTAAAGTACAATAATAAAAAAAATGTAGGGAGGCAGCATTATGCTAAACTTGAAAAAAATGAAGTCTAGTCTCTTCATTAGCAGTCTAATCTCAGACTACAATGTGGGACACTGAATTACAAGAAGTAGTCGAATTTTGATTTGTACTTTGGGGTAGCATTTGGCTTGCATTTGGGCATATATTTGCTACACTGTCTCTTCCATTTACTGATGTTGAAGATGGTGGTGGCTGACACCTTGAAAAGAGAAGCAAATTGAGGCTGGCTGAGCTTGGTCTCCTCCTGATTCACTCCTTCCCCCACCTCCCAGCTTCTCTCACTCTCTCCCACTCTACTGAAGACCTGTGTTCCCTCAGGTAATATTAGCTGTAGATTGAGAGAAACTCAGACTACATGACATAGCCACCTTAAAAGATTATCTTAAAGCACTACAGCAGAATTCCTGAGGGGTGGTGAGCAAGTGCCCCCACAAATGCCAGTGATATCCCCAAAAGGGTTAAAGTTTTGCTTTTGGTTTTGTTTTTAAAATGAAACCATCCTGAACTTTCCTGGTTCCGGAGCAGTTCACTTAGGTCAACACTGGTGACACTCGATGGTGTCTGAGTTCTCTGGACAGAGTGTAGCAAGCTCATGTTTCCTATATCGACATGATAAAAGGGTTTCTAATATGCAGTCTTCTTCTCTCGTGTACCTTCAATTTCAAACTTTAACCATGGGTCTAGAGAAGAAAGTGCAATGAGTGTACAGGGGAAGACACAAATGACAAAGACCCACTTTTTATGGTTAGAAGAAAGTTTAATTGTTCTTATTAAGGACAAGATGTCAAAATAATTTTTCTCATCAAATCAGTTACATAGCACGTGTGGGAAACACCAGAAAAGTAACGACGGAACATATAAAAGCCTCTTTGGAAGGTGGAAGTCCATTTAAAAAGTGAGTAAATTTGAATAATTTAATAGCAAGTGAGGACCTTAGAATTATAAATATGTAGAGATGAACTTAGCAGTTTTCCTTGATGAAAATAACTGTAGTTACTGTATGTTTTTCAAAGTACTTTGAAGGAGTAAAAATGTAGCAACACCTTTAAAGACAGTGCCCATAGGGAGCATGTGGTACTGACAATACAAGGTTACACAATTAACTAAATTTAAAGTATGCCTACTTTTTCTGTGCTTCAAATGAGAGGATCTCACATAAGAAAGAGGAACTAAGGCTGAGGGCAGTGGCTCACACCTGTAATCCCAGCACATTGGAAGGCCAAGGCAGGTGAATCACTTGAGGTTAGAGTTTGAGACCAGCCTGGCCAGCATGGTGAAACCCTGTCTCTACTAAAAATACAAAAATTAGCTGAGTGTGGCGATGCATGCCTGTAATCCCAGCTACTTGCAAGGCTGAGGTGGGAGGATCGCTTGAACCTAGGAGGGAGAGGTTGCAGTGAGCTGAGATCACGCCACTGCACACTAGCCTGGGTGACATAGTGAGACTCCATCTCAAAAAACAACAAACAAACAAAAAACAAAACCTAAAACAAAGACAAACAAACAGAAAAGAGTAACTTAGTTGAATTTGAATTTGAAATTTGCAAAGAATGGGCAGATTTATGTGTTGGGAGTATCAGTCAATGCAAGGCAAATGAGGCCGTAAGAGGCTGGTAATTCCTCTGATGTCACCCTTTCCTTTGAAAGAATTTATTATATGATTCTAACAAATGGAAAGATATATGTCATTGACAATGTCCTCAAGAAGATCCCTACAGTAAATATGGCATCTGGTTTCATAGTCGTCATCTGCTGGTGCGTCATGGAAGACAGGCCAGTTCTGAAGTCTGTAGAAAAGACATATAATTGCTCCAGGGATCTGTCAAACAACTATGATAGAGAGATAAAATAGGGAAAAAGTAGGATAAGTCCTTCCACACTCAAACAATGGCTGTTATGTTATGGTTGTTATGTTAAGACTTCTATTACCCCATTCCACTGGCTGGGGCCACTAATATAGCACCGAATCTTAGTCCTCCCTTGGTTTCTGTGTCAGTCCCCTCTAAGGCAAGGACTGAATCAACAATCTCAGTCCTAATTCATCTTACCAGGCCCAGCCTCAACCACTTATATGTTACTTCTCACATTCCCACCGCTGCCAGTCCTGGGAGGGTGTGGCCATTCCTCTAGCCACCCTCCTTCCCCTCAGGTTGGCTCAGTCCATCAGCCTGGATCTCTGTGGGTTCCCAGCCTTAGGTTCAGCACAGATCACTGGTCCAGGATCCAAATCTAGGGCTTCCCCTGAACTCCAAGTAGGTAGATAAGATCCTTCTTCCTGTCAGATATCCTAGGTCACAATCCCTTGCCTCAGGGAATCCCTGGTCCTGAAAATGACCAAGATAATCCCCAGTGATGAACTCCTCCCTCTTCCCGGAAAGGCCAGTTGTAAACCATGCCTGATGCACACCTGAGATGCACACCTGTGTGTGCCATGTTCTTTGCATAGTTGATCTCACACACAGAACCAAAATTCCACAGTCCTATTTGGGTGCTCTTGTCATGTCAAGAACTCACCAACTCTTTTCTTATTGCATCTGATCTATTGTGCAGGTTATATGAAGAATTTCTCAAAGACCGCAGAGAAGTGAGATCTGTTACATATTCCACCTACTTTACATTTAGTGATAGCCGCTCACCACCTTTACCAAAAGGAAGAATCTGTAAATTCTTTGCTCTGCTTGTAAAATGAATAAAATAGTCCAGCTATCATGTCATTTCAGATTCAGCCAAACAAATACCAATTGATATTCATTAAAATAAGGTCTCCCTGTTAGATGATTGTTGTTCTGTGTGGCTTCTTTATATTTAAAGCAAGCTCCAGCGTGCCTCACTGCCTGACGGCCCGGGATCTCTCAGTCCCTGCTGCAGCCATCTGCTCCCCTGGCCTGGAAAGCAGTGTTGCAGGGCCAGGACCTGGCGAGGGAGTCGGGTACCAGGACCTAGTGGAACATGGGCAAGAAGCCAGGGTCAGACAAGCACCTTTACGAGGAGTATGCAGAGAAGCCCTTGAAGCTGATCCTCAAAGCAGGAGGGAACCAAGTCACTTAGCTCTCCAAAGACTTAGCCTTTCTAAAAAATAAACTCGGGCTTATTTTAATGAATATCAATTGGCACTGAGGCAGGTTCTGTGGGAAGGAAAGGGGAGAAAACAGAGAAGAGTAAAGGAGGATAAAAGAAAGTGAGCTCGAGGCAGCACGGAGAGGAGGCAGAAAAAGAGCTCCAGTGTCACTTCCCTGTGAGATTAGACCTGCCTGCCGAGAAGCCTCTCTCAAGCTCTTCCACCAAGCAAGAAGTAGAACGGACAGCCCTTCAAGAAGCTTCGAGTCAACTGATGAGACAATTGCAAAGAAAAGACCCAAGGGCTTTCTTTTCATTTCCTGTAACTGATTTTATTCCTCCTGGCTGCTTCATGATCATTAAACACCCAGTGGATTTTAATACCACGAAAGAAAAGATCAACAACAATGACTACCAGTCCATAGAAGAACTAAAGGATAACTTCAAACTAATGTGTACTAATGCCATGCTTTACAACAAACCAGAGGCCATTTTTTATAAAACTGCCAAGAAGTTACTGCACTCAGGGATGAACATTCTTAGCCAGCAAAGAATTCAGAGCCTGAATTCTGAAGCAGAGCATAGACTTTATGGCAGTCTTGCAAAAAAAACAAAAACAAAACAAAACGAAAAAACTCGAAAGCAGAAAGAGAACAGACACTTCGCAGAGTGGGGTGGACAGAAGCTGCTGGCCAAGAAAGCTAGAGATACTGAAGCATAAGCCTTCAAAAGTACCAGCAAAGAAAATAAAAAGACAAAGTTATGCTTGAAAATGAGTTTAAGAGCAGTAATTTAGACAGAGAGAAGAACCAGGTTGACTGCATCGTTAAGGAATCTGAGGAAAGTTGACCAGGTGGCTTGTTAATAGTGCAAATTTGAAAGAAGAAAACCAGATGGAACAACCACCTTGGGACTTCCCTGTCCTGTGAATCCCATTGTAAGGGTCAGGCGACTGCCCTGTGAGACTGCAAATGACTACCAGAAGACTTCAGTCTGGAGTGAATACTTTGCAGGGGTTCAAAGGGGATAAATTAAACAAAGTAACTCTAGTGTTATATTTGAATTACAAACCCTACAGTTCTTATGCACCACATTCTGACTCCACATTTGCAAATGTCAGCAAGGATGATTCTGATTTAATCTATTTAAACTATGGGGAAGGCTGATCTTCCAGGTGAGGTGCTTTCAGCATCCCTAAGATTTTGGCCACATGCCAAGATTATCCATATGTTATGGCATGTAGTTTACTGAATGTTTTAACAAGAGGAGAACATTCCAGGACTCTACAAGAGCAGGAGATGTTATCACTTGAAGATGAAGGTCATACTAGGATACTTGTCACAGCAAATGAAATAGAGATTATAGAAATAGAGCCAGCAGTGTGTTTGGACTCCAATACTCAGGACAGGCTCATAGCACTGAAAGCACTAACAAACTTTGGCACTCCAGTTGAAGCTTTTAACTCTGAAAAAGCTGACGTGTTCAAAAGAAACTTGACAAGACCATCAAATTGTCCAAAGAGCTCCAGGGAGCCCAGAATGAGCTTTTGAGCATCAGACCCCTTCCCAATATGATCTGTCTCTTGGGTCCCTCATACAGAGAAATGCATCTCTCTGAACAAGTGACCAATAATCTTAAAAAAACTTACACAGCAGGTAACTTCAGGTGATATTGTAAGCGTGTATGGAGTTCAAAAAGCAATAAGGGTTTCCATTCCTTGCCTTATCCTAGAAAACAACTTTGTAGATTTAACAGAAGATTTTGAAGAACCTAAAAAGATTGATGTTGCTGAGTGTGGACTTGATGGAATTTGAAGCCAACTGGTATTTGATTTTATATTGTGTACATATTTTTTCTTTATTCTTAACTTGGAAATGCTTTTCAGAAGATATTAAATATTTGTAAATTATGTTTTTAATTAAACTTTAGAATAATGATTTTTAATGTTCCAGAGTTTGAACTTGTATTGGGTAATAAAGCTGGACCTGGGGCTCAAAAAAAGATGTGTTCACCCTCCCTCTCCTCTTTATCCATAATTACCGTATTCACTATGGAAAAGAAATTTTTAAAATAAGAAAATAATTCAAGAGAAGTTGTTAAATTTGGAGATCCAATTTCCAAATAAGAGGAGTTTCTAAAAGTGAAAAAACAGACAAAAGGATCAAAAGCAATTCTCAGAGAAAACATCATTTTTTTAAAAAAGTTACGGAGAGTACTACCAAAGTCCCACACAAAAATCAAGAGCAAAAAGCAACACCATGACATAGTTTCATAAAAATTTAAGCCGTAAGGGGAAAGACAATTCTGCAAGTTTCCAAGCAAAAAAAAGTAGGTCATTTTCATGGAGCAAAATTTTAAACTAGCTTTGACTTTTTCTACTGCAGTGAGCAATGCTGGATGACAATGTGACAACATCTTCTACAGAGGGCATAAAGAGCAAATCAAGAATAATGGACCACATCATGCCATTTGTATGGGGAGGTAACAGACAGATACTTGCAGACATGAACAATCTTAAAAAAATGTGGCAGCACGGGCTTCTTTTGAAAAAAATTACTCACAGCTACAACATATAGTATGCAAGGCTAACTTAGAGAAAGAAATTTGAATGGATAATGGCTAAAAAGTGAACCTATGAGAATTACTGATACCAACTATTGTTAAAGAAGTAAAAATTACTGGGTATATACCCAAAGGATTATAAATCATGCTGCTATAAAGACACATGCACACGTATGTTTATTGCGGCACTATTCACAATAGCAAAGACTTGGAATCAACCCAAATGTCCATCAGTGACAGACTGGATTAAGAAAATGTGGCACATATACACCATGGAATACTATGCAGCCATAAAAAAGGATGAGTTTGTGTCCTTCGTAGGGACATGGATGCAGCTGGAAACCATCATTCTTAGCAAACTATCACAAGAACAGAAAACCAAACACCGCATGTTCTCACTCATAGGTGGGAACTGAACAATGAGATCACTTGGACTCGGGAAGGGGAACATCACACACCGGGGCCTATCATGGGGAGGAGGGAGGGGGGAGGTATTGCATTGGGAGTTATACCTGATGTAAATGATGAGTTTAGGGGTGCTGACGAGTTGATGGGTGCAGCACGCCAACATGGCAGAAGTATACATATGTAACAAACCTGCACGTTATGCACATGTACCCTAGAACTTAAAGTATAATAATTATAATAAATAAATAAATTTTTAAAAAAAGAAGTAAAAATAACTGTGGAAGAATTACTCCTGATACTGCAGTAATTATTTAAAATAAGACACAGAAAGTATAAAAGAAACATGAAGAGAAAAAAGTGAGAAATATCAAATTTAATTATGAATGGGAAATTGGATGTAGGGAATAGGAGATGCAGACAAAAAAGTAGCATCCTTTGTCTTTCTTGCAGGGAAGTACAGCAGGCTTTTGATTAGGGAAAGAGAGAAATAGAATGCTTATGGAACATTTCAAGATATTTACATGAGGCTTTAAAATAGATTTTTTTGTCTTCTACAACATTTTAAAAGATAAAGGGAAAGGTCGGGTGTGGTGGCTCGCACCTGTAATTCCAGCACTTTGGGAGGCCAAGGTGGGCAGATCACGAGGTCAGGAAATCGAGACCATCTTGGCTAACACGGTGAAACCCCATCTCTACTGAAAATACAAAAATTAGCCAGGCGTGGTGGTGGGTGCCTGTAATCCCAGCTACTCGGGAGGCTGAGGCAGGAGAATGGTGTGAACCTGGGAGGCAGAGCTTGCAGTGAGCCAAGATCATGCCACTGCACTCCAGCCTGGGCGACAGAGTGAGGCTCCATCTCAAAAAAAAAAAAAAAAAAAAAAAGGATAAAGGGAAAAATATAGTCCATATAACCAGAGACAATAAAGTTTCCTAATACATATTGAAAAAATTAACACCAAATGTACCAAACACTGGATCTCATATAAATAATGTAAACTCACCACTGAAAGGCAGTTTCTGCCTAAACCAATAAACAAAAGTAATACAAGAGAGGCCAGTTAGGTTAAAGTTATAAAGGTTCTAGAAGGTTAAAGTTAGAAAGGCTCATCCAATATAAGTCACTTAAAAACAGCAAATAAGCAAATAATTACAAAACCAGGACATGAAAGTTGATAAAAACTAGTGTCAAATGAAAGAGTTAGAATAAAAGGTGATTAAGCATGATATAAAGTTTCAATAATTAAAAACTACCAATATTCAATTTAAATGGAACTGTAAAATGGATATTAGAAATGTGAAATTTTTTGTTATGATATAATCTTTCATGTTATCAAGAACTGAATCAAGCACAACTAAAAATCAGTTTTTACTCTCATTTATCTATTGTAGATGTTTTGTTGATTCTATAAGCAGGAACTGATTGTATAGCAATATGTATATTCTTGGCTATTAATATTTCTGCAAACTTGCAAACTAACTTAATACTATTGCAAGGATCAGGAGACGGCATACATAAAACCTGCAATTGGGTAACATTGACCAGAGATGGTTAATCTTGATATTAACTATTAAAATATCATTGGATAATGATCACAAGACTTTGGTCAACTTGGTAAATATTTTCATGACTTGTGGTTTAATTTAGTGTGATGGCAAAATGGACTTTATAGCTGGAAACAGTTTTTATGTATACTTATGTGGGTACTAATTTTCTCATTTGCATTGATATTAAGGTAATGTTGATATCAATTAATATTAATTGGGAAAACTGCCACTCATATACAGAATTTTTGTAGGGAAGGGGGACAGATAGAAGAATAATATACTCTCATAGGAACATTTCCCTTCATTTACAGAGATTACTAGAGAATTAGAGACTCTGCAAAAGATTTTGATCCTACTCTTCAAGTAAAAAACAACTTTAATTTGAAAGGGTGGACAGCCCTGAAAACCATCATTTTTCAAGCCCTGAGGCATGTTCTGAAAGAAAGAGTGTGAAGAAAGTGAGCTGTCTGGGCTTTGCATGTCAAAGGGCCAAGTCTGCCCCGGGAAGGAGCTGCAGAGCTGATGGTACAATCAGGACGGTGTTTCTGCTTATGAATATTAATTTAGGCACTAAAATCCCTGGGAATTAATGTCCGTCCTTAGGAGGTGTATGTGTAGTCAATAGTCATGTAATGGATAATTAGGATTAACAAGAATACATAGAGGGCCTCACAATGACAGGAGCCTCCAAAAGGATGTGACTTGGAGGTGAACGCTCACCTGCACATTTCTACTAGACTTCCTGTGGAAGCCCTCGTGATTATTTTATATGGAATAATCTGACCTTTGGAAAGTGGACTGCAGGGCTATTACTGTGTCTCACTGATATGGAAAGGCAAGGAGTTAGACCCTAGAGCCAGTTTTCTAACTAAGACTCAAAATCCAGAGGCAGTAAACAAACAAAGAAGAACACACCACACACACACACACACACACACACACACACACACACACACACACACACAGAGAGAGAGAGAAACAAATCAGGACACCTAGAAAAACTGGTTGGTTCCAGGAACGGGGCAAAAACAATATAAATTGTAGTTTTAAATTTTCTTTCTTTTATATTCTATAAAAGAAAGATTGAGGAATTATTACAAATTGAAGGACACTAAGAAGACAGGGGTCAACTATGCAATATGTGGTCCTGGATTGGGTCTTGGCTAGAAAAAGAACATCAGTGAAAAACTGGTGAAATTTCAATAAACTATGTTATTTCATCAACAACACTGCATCACTGTCAATTTCTTGGTCTTGATAATTGTGCTATGCTTATGTAAGATGCTAACATCAGGGAAAGAAGTGAAGGGCATATGTAAACTCTATGTACAATTTTTGCACTTTTTTCTGAAAATTTAAAATAATTTCAAAATAAAAGTTAAAAGAAATCTAATGGAATAAACTCCTCCTCAAGGTGGCTTTCTAAAACAATATTTGTATATTAAGCACTTACATAAATGGGAAGAACAAGGAATTTTAAACTTTCTAAAAATTTTTTTTTACTTCTTATACTTTACATATGTGGTTCTGTAAGAAAATTTTTTCTTGGTAAAGCTGTAACAAGAAAAAAGACTTAGCGAGCTTAATTAATAACCTTAGTTATTATAAGTATCTTATTAAAAACTTTAAAGTTTTAATATCTGCTATATAATGATGCAAGAAAAGAGATCATGTAATATTTCTAATTAAGGTGTCTCTTTGGAAAAACTAGACTGGTTTAATAATTTTGATTTAAAAATAGCTCTATATCTTTCCCCACCTTCTACTATATAAAAATAATGTTAGCACAACATTTTGGTTTATGAAAGCCTTGGGTTTACTTTTTCACGAAAAGTTTAATTAATTTGAATTTTCTAAATTTCCTCTACCAGTTTTGCGGTTGAATGAATTAAATCATTTTAAACTTATAAAATTGCAAAATTATGTGTTCAACTAAATAACTTGATAACATGCAGTCTTTATAAAAATAGGTTAATTTTTATAATTCTACAAAAGACTCAACATATTAACTTAAATTGTATTTTCTAGACCCTTAGTTAATTTTTAGTACTTGAGATAATATAAACTTGAGTTAACTAATGAATGATCTTTGGACAACATAATTTTAATATATCTGTGTTCTTATTTGATTATTCACATAGTAGTGATCAATTACCAGATTTAAAAAGATGTATAAATATCTGGGTTAAAAATATATTTTTTAAATAGACATATGTCACCACAAGTTAGTACTGAAAGTAATCTTTCCTTGTATACTTCATTTATGTTCCTATCTGGAATGTAAAACAGTCTCTACAACTTCATATTTTTGATATGTGGAGGCTGGACTTTGGGAAGACACACAAGCATTTAAAACAGTACATGATATCAAGAAGCCTGTATTAATTGATTGGAGACATTCAGGAGTAACATTATTTTTGTCTCTATTTTGCTTCATAGAATGTCAAAGAATAGACAAGTCCTCTATGTGAACATCAAAAGCCTCTTCTCCGGCAAATGGATGCTGCGCACCTTGTCGGTGAGGGAGGAAGTTGGTATAGCATCTGTGGAGAGCCATTCAGCAATATCTATTCTAACTGGTTTATTGAACATATTGGTGTTTGTGAGGTGCAAGCAGTTGAGGAAAAAAAATCATTATTTGCTCATAACACTACCTTTCTTTCATACTACTTTGAATCTCCATTTTCTATGCTTTCATGAAACCGTGGGTAGATCTGACAGCTTTTCTGGTCACTTCCGGTTATGAGTGAATAGTCTCGCTTTTTGGATATTAACAAATTTGGTCCAGTTTCATATCAAAGCTTTAATCTCATCCAGTTTAATGCTTCTTCCCAGTCCCTGGCTCAGTCCTCACCTAGGCTCAGAAACCTAAAGCCCAGAAAAGATGTCCTGCTTGGCTTCTCACTATTTCTCTCTTAACTCTTTTCCTCTATTTCTGCTATGATTTGAGTGTGCCTCCTCCAAAATTCATGTTGAAACTTGGTATGTCCCCTCTAGAGAATGCAGCAACAAGGTGCCATCTTGGAGGAGAGAGCATTCCCCAACAAGACACCAAACCTGCTGGTGACTTGATCTTGGACTTCCCGGCCTCCAGAACTATGAGAAATAAATTTCTGTGGTTTACAAAGTATCCATTCTGTGGCATTTTGCTATAGCACAGAAATGGACTGAGACACTTTCTACTTTACTCATCTTGTGACCTCTGGTTCCCTGAAGTCTGGCACAGGGGGAGAAAGAGCAGCAAAGGGTGGAAAAGATCTTTAGTGACTGAGACAGTTGTAATCCGGCTTTGGTGCCCTCTGTGTGCGGCCAATGTCCAAATGCTTGACTTTCTACGAGATGATGTTGAGGCTCACTGGAGACCTTTACCCGAACTTCCTTACCCAGCCAACATGCTCTCCATTTTAAAACTCCCATACTCAGACCTTGGCACCCTGCACCCCCCAGCCCAGCACCTCCAGCCTGTTTTTGGAGGGATACTTTTCAATTCTAGTTCCCTTCCACAGGGACCACATCAGACCACAGGAACACTCATCCCATCACTGGAGGAGGTAAGGCTGAACCCATGCGTATTAAAACTATACCCAAGGGATTCTATTTAATGGAGGTGACTGATTGATGGCACAGAAAGAAATTGATGCCATTGAAAGAAGAATTTATTTTGTATATTTCCTAAAAGAAGGGGACATGTCACACCTCCAAGACTACAGGGGAAATACCAGGTTTGGACAGGCAGAAGCAAGAGTGAGGGGAAGGCCTAGGCCACAGCCTTTGTTGAGGTTTCCATGGGAAAAGCAAGAAGGGCAGAGTAAGCAGTTTAAGATTGGCTATTTGAATAATTCCAGAGGGCTTTGAGGCATAGGGGTTGCCTCTATTTGCTTGGTACCTGGCCTGGGATGATTTTAGGTAGGAGGGTGGTTTAGCTTGGTATTTGAATTAGATATGGAGGTGGTTGGGGCTATAGACTTAGGATTTGTTGGTTTGCAATGAAAGATGTGCTTGTAGGCAAGTTGTTATTATTTTTAGGAATTAGCAAGCCCTGGGAGGTGGAAAGGTAGTTCTCTCCCTAGGTCTATAAGGCCTGCAAATACTAGAGCATTAAAAATACAGAATATAAGGAAATCTAATTAGTATAATTGGCCCTACAGTGCCAAATAGACAAACACAGAATCTAAAAAAAACACGGAACACTATGGCAGCCTCTTCTCACTCTGCTCACAGAGGGAGCTCTGTCACAGACTGTGGCCTTTAGACCGCTTTCCTAGTAGTGACTCAAATACTAGTTTCTATATCCCCAAATTTTAAGGGAAACATGACAAGTTCCCTGGGTGACTCTTAAGAAGCCAAATAAGGTGACCCCCTCATTTGGCTTAACCTAAGAGGGAAACAAGCTCTAAAAAGGAGAAACGGTACATGGCTCTGACAACTGTCCAGTCTCTCATGCTCTAGAGAAACCCTGTCTTCTAATGTTCTACCTTTCCATGAACTCTTAGCCTTCTCTTATGTAACCTGGATGCAGAGAAGAGGCTAAATGTGGAAGGAAAACAGGTATTAATGTCTCTGCGAGTCCCGAATAGGTGATTCATCACTTAGAGTTTGGTCTTTGAGGCCTTTGCTGAAAATCTAAGATAGGAAAATTCACATCTAATATCCTATTATGTCGTCAGAATTTAAAAATGTACATTTCTTTGGGCACAGCAATTCTACTTCTCTGCATTTGTCTTATAGATACATACATACATGTACAGAAAGACATATGTACAGAGATATTCATTGCAACTCTATTTGTAAAAGCAAGAGTTTGGAAACAATATGAATGTCTGTTGACAGGGGATGTATTTTGGTGCATCCATTCAAGAAAATACCATGTAGACATAAAAAGAAAGAGGCAGCTTTGATTTACTGATATAGTATAATTTCCAAGATAGATCTTTAAGTGGAAAAAGCAAGGCACTAACATGCAAAAATGTACCCAATAAACAGTCTATGTGTATGAGTCTTTGTTAGTAAATGCACAAAATATCTTTGGAAAAATAAACTAAAATTTGGTAACACAGTTTGCCACTAAGAGGAAAAACTAGGGAATGAGTGCAAAGGAGATGTAGTTTTCACTGTATATGCTTCGTTATGTTTTGAATTTTTTACCATGTACATCTATTAGTCTTCCAAAATGCAAATTAATAGCTTTCCCTTCTGTACCGTGCCTAGCTATCCCTTGTAAGGTTCTGCACTCTATTTAGGAACAGAGGTTTTTCTTGTGATCTCTGTCTGTTTTCCTACCTTAATTACCAGGGCTGATTAATGTAGAAGGAAGTCCCAAAGTCCATTTCTTTCTTCTGCCAAAAAGTCTAGGTTTTAGCACAACTTGAATTACCCAATTGGTAGGTACCCTGGTGCCTTCCATAGTTCTACAAAACTGTGTACCCCTAAATTGCCCTCCCCCACAAGCCCTATCATTCCAGAAGACAAAGAGAAGGAAAGAAAATGGAGAAAGCTCTTGTAATTGGTTTCAAGAATTTCCAAACTTTCTGGCTCCAGGCCTGGGTTATTGTCCATTGGTGACTTTACTATAGGTTCTTGCTGTTAGGATACTCTTCTCCTCCTCCCTTCAGAAAGAAAGTCGATGGGTGGGGAAACAGAATATGATACCAACCCTTGGTTCTTGTCCTATCTCTGCTTTGAGTTAGCTGTGAGACCTCATCAGTAGCAGTTATAATATAATGGCTCATTGGCACTGAA
Source organism: Macaca thibetana thibetana (assembly GCF_024542745.1). Taxonomy (NCBI): domain Eukaryota; kingdom Metazoa; phylum Chordata; class Mammalia; order Primates; family Cercopithecidae; genus Macaca; species Macaca thibetana. Next base: position 84,002,610 of record NC_065584.1, on the reverse strand, counting down.
GCTCACCCTGGCTCAATGTGCCAGGTATCCTATATGCATTACTTACCTAATCCTCCCAGTGACCCCATGAAATAGTGACCGTTATTAATTCTGTTTTATAGATAAATTAACTCTCTCACCCAAGGCCATACAGCAGAGCCAGGACTCTAAACCTTGACTGCAGAATATCTGGGACAATTTACCCAACTCTCTTATATTCTCATCCCTTAATCATAAGATACAGAGATGAAACAAAGCTTTCCATGGCCCTTCCCAGCTCAGGTTATGGCAAGACTTTAATGCTATGACTGCCTAGAGCCTGGACTTTGTCTCCCTTCTCTGCCACCTGAAACCTCCCAAATATTAGATCTAAGGCTTTTCTGCTCAGCCCAGAAACCCTAATGGCTTAGCCCAGGACTTCATGGCTCTGCCACTTCCTTCTGTGCTTCTAACTTGGAAAGCCTGGCACCCCAACTCAGCTTGCTTGTCAATAGTGATCAACAACCCTGTCAGGTGTCTTGGTAAATATCTCTTCCCTTTCCCCACAAAGGCTGTGGCACAAGTGCACACTCTCCTCACATCCTTCACTCACCCCATCCCATGGCTTTCCCTTTCTGAGACCCAGGTTCATGGAGATATATGAAAGGTCTTCAAAAACTTCACAGAAAATGAGTATTATGAAAACTGTGCATGAATTTCAAGAACATTTTGTACCAAAATAAAGTAAGTTGTTACAACATATCTGAACAGGATCTAGCTTGAGGTACTAAAAAAATAAGACATTAGTTTGAGCAGAGTCCTCATCAGAGCAACATGAATGCTGTTAAAATTTAAGCAAAAACAAACCTCAAATTTATGGTGAAGCTTGTGTGGAAGAATGACAATTTATGAAAACTTTATAGGGAAAATGCCTCAAGGAAATTAGCAGTTTACAAATGGATAACCTATTTTAAGAAGATGCAAGAGGATGTTGAAAATGAAGGCCACAGTGGCAGACCATCCATATCATAGTGAGGAAAAAATTAATCTTGTTCATGCCCTAATTGAAAAGGATTGATTATAATGGTAGAAACAATAGCCAACATTATAGACATCTCAATTAGATCAGCTTACACAATTCTGACTGAAAAGTTAAAATTGAGCAAACTTTCCACTTGACAGATGCCGAAACTGTTGGGCCCAGATAAGCTACAAATAAGAGCAGAACTTTCAGTGGAAATTATCCAAGTAAGATCAAGTGAGGTCAAGATCCTGAAGCATTTATTCAAAGAATTGTAACAGGAGATGAAGCATGGCTTTCCTGGTACCGTCTTGATGGCAAAGTACAATCAAAGCAATGGCTACCAAGAGGTAGAAGTAGTCCAGTCAAAGCAAAAGTGGACCAGTCAAGAATAAAGGTCATGGCAACAATTTTTTGGTATGATCAAGGCATTTTGCTTGTTGACTTTCTATAAGGCCAAAAAACAATAACACCTGATTTTTATGGGAGTGTGTTGAGAAAGTTAGCCAAAGCTTTAGCGGAATAATAATCAGGAAAGCTTCACTAGAGTCATTCTCCAATACAACAATGCTCCTGGTTATTCTGCTCATCAAACAAGGGCAATTTTGCAAGAGTTTCAATGGGAAATCATTAGGCACCCAGCTTACAGTACTGATTTGGCTCCTTCTGACTTATTTTTGTTTCCCAATCTTAAAATCTTTAAAGGGCATCCATTTTTCTTTGGCTGATAATGTAAAACACTGTATTGACATGGTTAAATTCCCAGGACCATCACTCCTTTAAAGATGGACTAAATGACTGATATCATTGCTTACAAAAATGTCTTGAACCTGACAGAGCTTATGTCAAGAAATAAAGTTTTAATTTTTTTATTATCTTTTTTAGAATTTTTGATGTGTATATTTAATTTTCTAATCCCTTTTTTTCCACAATCTTTTTGAAGTCCCCTCATATGAGGCAATGCCATGTAAAGTGCTTCAAGTTTCTCTTCCTTTCGATCTTCTCTGTGAATTTCTGTGATTCCCAAGGCAGAATCAGGTGCTCCTTCCTCTATGACATGTGGCCCCTCTTCATTTGTGAGGAAGTCCCTAGGGATTTTTTTTTTTTTTTTTTTTTGAGATGGAGTCTCACTCTCTCGCCCAGGCTGGAGTGCAGTGGCGCCATCTCAGCTCACTGCAAGCTCCACCTCCCCGGTTCACGCCATTCTCCTGCCTCAGCCTCCCGAGTAGCTGGGACTACAGGCGCCCGCCACCTCGCCCGGCTAGTTTTTTGTATTTTTTAGTAGAGACGGGGTTTCACTGTGTTAGCCAAGATGGTCTCGATCTCCTGACCTCGTCTGCCCGTCTCGGCCTCCCAAAGTGCTGGGATAACAGGCTTGAGCCACCGCACCTGGCCTGGAATCTTTTTTATCATTGTATTATTACTTATCATTGTATTATAACTGTTTGTCTTCACCAGATTATGAAATTGAGAGTCATGTTTATCAACCACAGGGTCATGTTTATCTTTCTACCTCCAGCAAATTACCATAGAGCCTGACACACACACCACAGTCTCTATGAACATGGCAGAGTTTTTGCAGGATAAAAACTTAGTATTATATGTTTTATTTCTGACAGCAACATGGTGGTTGAAATGAGAAGAGTGAGATGTCAGACAGTGAGAACAGTTAAGAGGCCATAACCCAGGCCCCAAATAGCTGGGATCTGAATCAGGACAGGGGGAGCAGAGGGTAGATACAAGAGGTTGGTAAAATTGGGCAATTCTTGGAACCAATTTGATATTGAGGGTGAGGGAGGTGGAGCTTTATATATTGTAGTTCCTGGTTTGGGCAAATGGATGGATGCTGTTGCCATTGATTGAGATAAGAAATAGTTAATTGACAATAAAATATCAAGCTCCATTTTAGTCAGGTTGATTTTGAGGTAAATTTTTCAGCAGAGTTGGCTATTTGGATTTAAAACATAGAGGAGAGGTTTGGGTTAACAATATATTTGGAATGCACCAGGACCTACAAAAATCATTCCCTTAATAATTTCAAGACAGAAGAAAACAAAATTATTAGTAAGAGATGACAGTATTTGATGAAAAAAAAAAATATATATATATATATGCCCTTAGGAAGCATAGTTTTCTGTGTTGCCCTTTCTTTCTTTATTGAACTGTCTTCCATTTCTACAAGACTACAGCATAAACCATCTAAACACTATGGAAAATGGTTGTGTCTTGTATGAAATACGTTTTCAAAGACCCACGTTGCAATTCACTTAGCTGGATAGGGGATGCCAAATGGCAACTCAGAGCCCTGATGAATAGGTCACTTTCTACTAGAGATTCAAAGAATCTTTCCCACAAAAAGGAAAGAAACCCGATTCTATTAGACCAAGTTGAGCCCTAATACTGAAGGGATTTTTCTGTCTATAAAGGTGAAGAAAAAGAAAGAATATTTTAAATAATTCTTTTTTTTTTTTTTTTTTTAGGGATTTTTCTGTCTATAAAGGTGAAGAAAAAGAAAGAATATTTTAAATAATTCCTTTTTTTTTTTTTTTTTTTTTTTTTTTTTTTTGAGACGGAGTCTCACTCTGTCGCCCAGGCTGGAGTGCAGTGGCCGGATCTCAGCTCACTGCAAGCTCCGCCTCCCGGGTTCACACCATTCTCCTGGCTCAGCCTTCGGAGTAGCTGGGACTACAGGCGCCCGCCACCTCGCCCGGCTAGTTTTTTGTATTTTTTAGTAGAGACGGGGTTTCACCGTGTTAGCCAGGATGGTCTCAATCTCCTGACCTTGTGATCCGCCCGTCTCGGCCTCCCAAAGTGCTGGGATTACAGGCTTGAGCCACCGCTCCCGGCCTATTTTAAATAATTCTTAAGAGGTGGTATGGTTACTTGTTTTTGTTTTTTTTTTTAGGCCTCTAGGAGTCTTGCTGTTGTTGCCCAGGGTGGAGTGCAGTGGTGTGATCTTGGCTCATTGCAACCTCCGCCTCCCAGGCTTGAGCGATTCTCCTGCCTCAGCCTCCCAAGTAGCTAGGATTACAAGTGCCTGCCATCACACCCAGCTAATTTTTGTATTTTTAGTAGAGGTGGGGTTTTACCATGTTGGCCAGGCTGGTCTTGAACTCCTGAACTCAGGTGATCCACCTGCCTTGGTCTCCCAAAGTGCTGGGATTACAGGCGTGAGCCACCATGTCTGGCCGATTACTTTGTAATAATAACACAAGATAGCAGCCAGCAGGTTATCCCAGAGAGTTTGTGCATCTGGACTGCTGCAGGCTTTTTAATTTACTCAAATAATTTAAATTTCAGTCCTAGTAAATCTAAAATTAGGGTTATCATTCAAAAGTTGCTGGAATGAATGTTTCAATCAGCTAGTGAGATCTTCTTTCTGGTGCAGAACAGCTCAGAGTATTTGCTTCTGGTCACAATGGACTATCAAAGAAAATGTCCATGACCTACAAACATTTTCTTGCGTGTGCAGACAAGAGTACTTGAATTTCCAGAATCCAAAGATAAGGGAGTAAAACAAACAGCAAGGCACGTAAGCATTTGCATTTTTACACTAAAATCTATTTATCTCTTTATCCTCAACAAATGGAAATTATCAGTTAAGAAGAAAAGAATCCTGAATAGCTAAGAACACTAATAAAATTGCAGAATTTTGAAGAACAAAGAAATGATGAACTATGGACTCTTTTGTCATGAATCATGGGGTAAACTGCTAAAAATTAAATAATCTCTTGGAACTGTAAAAATTTGGGGACAAATCCTAAGAAGTGTTTATTTAGAAACTTTAAACAACTAGCCAACAGGCATCACCTTAATTTTATTACTACAATGTCAGTAGACAAAGCAGCCAAACTGGGAATAAAGTAGAATCTGATATACCAACAGATGATGATTTTGGTGGAAAGCAAAATGTAACAACAAATGGATATTGTTAAATTACTGGGAGAGGAAATTTCTGAAGCAGATCATTTCACTAGTGGTTCAGAACAGAATAAACAACAATGCCTTGAAAGAAATGGCAAATATTGTGCTTTGGACAAATGCTTAAATTGAGCTCCAAGAAATAAAGGCTCTAGGATAATTTCTATTTCTTTTAAGTTGCAAGCTTCTCTTAAGGCCTTACGGAGAACCTTCATGAACTGTTGGTGCAAGCTGACGTCCACGACATGTGGGTACACAATCAGTTCGTGCTACCTTATTGAGATATTTTACTACCAAAAATTTTCTCCCTCTAAAACAGTGACCCCCAATCTTTATGGCACCAGGGACCAGTTTCGTGGAAGACAATTTTTCCATGGACTGGGGAGGCAGCGGGGGGATGGTTTCCGGATGAAACTTTTCCACTTCAGATAATCAGGCATTAGTTAGATTCTCATAAGGAGTGTGCATCCTAGATCCCTCACATGTGCAGTTCACAAAAGGGTTTGTACTCCTATGAGAATGTAATGCCCCTGCTGATCTGACAGGAAGCAGAGCTCAGTTGGTAATGCTGCAATGCTTGCTTGCCTGCTAGTCACCTCCTGCTATGTGACCCGGTTCCTAACAGGCATTAGACCAGTACAGGTCCGTGGCCTGGGAGTTGGCGACCCCCTGCTCTAAAAGACTAACATGGTCTCCATCTTGTTACATTTCGTAGACACAGAAAACTTTTTTGGTATCTTTGTTTAATTTTACAAATTAAAAAAAAGGGCTAAAACTAAACATATTGTTTTGTAACTCATTTACATAGTTTTCTGTTCTACAGATATGAGTTACTAAATCTTTCATCCATTGTTAGATTTTCAGGTTGTTTCTATATATATTTGCACATTTCTATAGGATAAATTCTGAAAAGAGAGGTTGCCGACATCAATATGTTAGTCATATGTTTTGGCACAAATTAATTGAGTAATATTTGCTTTAAATACTTTAAAGATTTTGCATTTGAAATATTCTTTATTTACAAAAAATCTGTGTTACTATAAACACAAGTAGGTTTATTTCTTTTTTGTTTTTTTAAATTTTTTATTATACTTTAAGTTCTAGGGTACATGTGCACAACGTGCAGGTTTGTTAAATATGTATACCTGTGCCATGTTGGTGTGCTGCACCCATTAACTCGTCATTTATATTAGGTATATCTCCTAATGCTATCCCTCCCCCCTCCCCCCACCCCACCACAGGCCCCAGTATATGATGTTCCCCTTCCTCTGTCCAAGTGTTCTCATTGTTCAATTCCCACCTATGAGTGAGAACATGTGGTGTTTGGTTTTCTATTCTTGCGATAGTTTGCTGAGAATGATGGTTTCCAGCTGCATCCATGTCCTTACAAAGGACAGTAACTCATCTTTTTTTACGGCTGCATAGTATTCCATGGTGTATATATGCCACATTTTCTTAATCTAGTCTATCATTGACAGATATTTGGGTTGGTTCCAAGACTTTGGTATTGTGAATAGTACCAAAATAAACATACGTGTCCATGTGTCTTTATAGCAGCATGATTTATAATCCTTTGGGTATATCCCCAGTAATAAGATGGCTGGGTCAAATGGTATTTCTAGTTCTAGATCCTCAAGGAATCGCCACACTGTCTTCCACAATGGTTGAACTAGTTTACAGTCCCACCAACAGTGTAAAAGTGTTCCTCTTTCTCCACATCCTCTTCAGCACCTGTTGTTTCCTGACTTTTTAATGATCACCATTCTAACTGGTGTGAGATGGTATCTCATTGTGAATTTGATTTGCATTTCTCTGATGGCTAGCGATGATGAGCATTTTTTCATGTGTCTGTTGGGTGCATAAATGTCTTCTTTTGAGAAGTGTCTGTTCATATCCTTTGCCCACTTTTTGATGGGGTTGTTCATTATTTTCTTGTAAATTTGTTTGAGTTCTTTGTAGGTTCTGGATATTAGCCCTTTGTCAGGTGAGTAGATCGCAAAATTTTTCTCCCATTCTGTAGGTTATCTGTTCACTGTGATGGTAGTTTCTTTTGCTGTGCAGGAGCTCTTTAGTTTAATTAGATCCCATTTGTCAATTTTGGCTTTTGTTGCCATTGCTTTTGGTGTTTTAGACATGAAGTCCTTGCCCATGCCTATGTCCTGAATGGTATTATCTAGGTTTTCTTCTAGGGTTTTTATGGTTTTAGGTCTAACATTTAAGTCTCTAATCCATCTTGAATTAATTTTCATATAAGATGTAAGGAAGGGATCCAGTTTCAGCTTTCTACATATGGCTAGCCAGTTTTCCCTGCACCATTTATTAAACAGGGAATTCTTTCCCCATTTCTTGTTTTTCTCAGGTTTGTCAAAGATCAGATGGTTGTAGATGTGTGGTATTGTTTCTGAGGACTCTGTTCTGTTCCATTGGTCTATCTCTCTGTTTTGGTACCAGTACCATGCTGTTTTGGTTACTGTAGCCTTATAGTATAGTTTGAAGTCAGGTAGCATGATGCCTCCAGCTTTGTTCTTTTGGCTTAGGATTGTCTTGGCAATGCGGGCTCGTTTTTGGTTCCATATGAACTTTAAAGAAGTTTTTTCCAATTCTGTGAAGAAAGTCATTGGTAGCTTAATGGGGATGGCATTGAATCTATAAATTACCATGGGCAGTATGGCCATTTTCACTATATTGATTCTTCTTATCCATGAGCATGCAATGTTCTTCCATTTGTTTGTGTCCTCTTTTATTTCATTGAGCAGTGGTTTGTAGTTCTCCTTGAAGAGGTCCTTCACATCCCTTGTAAGTTGGATTCCTAGGTATTTTATTCTCTTTGAAACAATTGTGAATGGGAGTTCATTCATGATTTGGCTCTCTGTTTGTCTGTTACTGGTGTATAAGAATGCTTGTGATTTTTGCACATTGATTTTGTGTCCTGAGACTTTGCTGAAGTTGCTTATCAGCTTAAGGAGATTTTGGGCTGAGTTGATGTGGTTTTCTAAATATACAATCATGTCATCTGCAAACAGGGACAATTTGACTTCCTCTTTTCCTAACTTTATTTCTTTCTCCTGCCTGATTGTCCTGGCCAGAACTTCCAACACTATATTGAATAGGAGTGGTGAGAGAGGGCATCCCTGTCTTGTGCCAGTTTTCAAAGGGAATGTTTCCAGTTTTTGCCCATTCAGTATGATATTGGCTGTGGGTTTGTCATAAATAGCTCTTATTATTTTGAGATATGTCCCATCAATACCGAATTTATTGAGAGTTTTTAGCATGAAGGGCTGTTGAATTTTGTCAAAGGCCTTTTCTGCATCTATTGAGATAATCATGTGGTTTTTGTCTTTGGTTCTGTTTATGTGATGGAGCACATTTACTGATTTGCATATGTTGAACCAGCCTTGCATCCCAGGGATGAAGCCCACTTGATCATGGTGGATAAACTTTTTGATGTGCTGCTGGATTCAGTTTGCCAGTATTTTATTGAGGACTTTGCATTGATGTTCATCAGGGATGTTGGTCTAAAATTCTCTTTTTTTGTTGTGTCTCTGCCAGGCTTTGGTATCAGGATGATGTTGGCCTCATAAAATGAGTTAGGGAGGATTCCCTCTCTTTCTATTGATTGGAATAGTTTCAGAAGGAATGGTACCAACTCCTCCTTGTACATCTGGTAGAATTCGGCTGTGAATTCGTCTGGTCCTGGACTTTTTTTGGTTGGCAGGCTATTAATTATTGCCTCAATTTCAGGGCCTGTTATTTGTCTATTCAGGGATTCGACTTCTTCCTCGTTTAGTCTTGGGATAGTGTATGTGTCCAGGAATGTATCCATTTCTTCTAGGTTTTCTAGTTTATTTGCATAGAGGTGTTTATAGTATTCTCTGATGGTAGTTTGTATTTCTGTGGGATTGGTGGTGATATCCCCTTTATCATTTTTTATTGCATCTATTTGATTCTTCTCTCTTTTCTTCTTTATTAATATTGCTAGTGGTCTATCAATTTTGTTGATCCTTTCAAAAAACCAGCTTGTGGATTCACTGATTTTTGAAAGGTTTTTTGTGTCTCTACCTCCTTCAGTTCTGCTCTGATCTTAGTTATTTCTTGCCTTCTGCTATCTCTTAAATGTGTATGCTCTTGCTTCTCTAATTCTTTTAATTGTGATGTTAGGGTGTGAATTTTAGATCATTCCTGTTTTCTCTTGTGGGTATTTAGTGCTATAAATTTCCCTCTACACGCTGCTTTAAATGTGTCCCAGATATTCTGGTATGTTGTATCTTTGTTCTCATTGGTTTCAAAGAACATCTTTATTTCTGCCTTCATTTCATTATGTACCCAGTAGTCATTCAGGAGCAGGTTGTTCAGTTTCCACGTAGTTGAGTGGTTTTGAGTGAGTTTCTTAATCCTGAGTTCTAGTTTAATTGCACTGTGGTCTGAGAGACAGTTTTTAAAATAATTTCTGTTCTTTTACATTTGCCGAGGAGTGCTTTACTTCCAACTATGTGGTCAATTTTGGAATAAGTGAGATGTGGTGCTGAGAAGAATGTATATTCTGTTGATTTGGTGTGGAGAGTTCTGTAGATGTCTATTAGGTCTGCTTGGTCAGAGCTGAGTTTGATTCCTGGATATCTTTGTTAACTTTCCGTCTTGTCGATCTGTCTAATGTTGACAGTGGGGTGTTAAAGTCTCCCATTATTATTGTGTGGGAGTCTATGTCTCTTAGTAAGTTTCTAAGGACTTGCTTTATGAATCTGGGTGCTACTCTATTGGGTGCATATATATTTAGGATAGTTAGTTATTCTTGTTGAATTGATCCCTTTACCATTATGTAATGGCCTTGTCTCTTTTGATCTTTGTTGGTTTAAAATCTGTTCTATCAGAGAGCAGGATTGCAACCCCTGCCTTTTTTCGTTTTCCATTTGCTTGGTAGATCTTCCTCCATTCCTTTATTTTGAGCCTATGTGTGTCTCTGCACGTGAGATGGGTGTAGGACCCTCCGAGTCAGGCGTGGGATATAATCTCCTGGTGTGCTGTTTCCTAAGACCCTTGGAAAAGCGCAGTATTAGGGTGGCAGTCACCCATTTTTCCAGGTGCTGGGTGTTACGGTTTCCCTTGGCTAGGAAAGGGAATTCCCTTAACCCTTGCGCTTCCCGGGTAAGGTGATGCCTTGCCCTGCTTTGGCTCTCACTAGGTGGGCTTCACCCACTGTCCTGCACCCACGGTCTGACACGCCCACGTGAGATGAACCCGGTTCCTCAGTTGGAAATGCAGCAATCACCCGTCTTTTGTGTCATTCACGCTGGGAGCTGTAGCCTGGAGCTGTTCCTATTAGGCCATCTTGGAACTGCCCCCTCAAGCAGTTTTATTTCATTTCCACACTCTGGCTTTGATTAATAAAAAATTATATAAAGTTTCTAATTATGTGCTCAGAAATACATAAAACATAAATTTTGATTTTATTTTTCTTTAAGAAGTGTTTAAAAACAAGACTACTAAAAGAGTGATGTAGATACGATTTGTCATTTGGTATTGTGCTTTTAGTCTATTACTTTTTGTGTTTAACTATGAAAGGAAGAAATAATAGGTTTAATTATGGAAGCATTATATTAAATAATTCTCCAATGAGGAGTTATAATAAACTCTAATCATATTTCTGAATTGAAAATCTTAAACATTTTTTTCTCCAACTTTAATTTGCAGAAGCTGCAATAGGTGATTTAAAAATAAGTAAATACATTCAGAAGAGATAGAGATCCAGAACTGCAGGCATTTCTTGTTTAAACAAAAGCTAACACTGTACAAATATTGTTGGCTGTTTTTCATCAATAATAATAAAATTACTTTCTGTAATTAAAATATATTTTCCTATATTAAATTTGAAAAATGCCTCTATTTGTGGTTATAAAAAGATGACTTTTCTAATATACTTGAAAGTAAATTCTGAAGAAATTATGTGAGGTAGTAGGCATGTGAATGTTATAGGCAGAGTAAAAATATTCACTTGCTTAAATTAATCTTTTCTTGTACAGTAAATGCATATGTGAAATCAAGTTATTTCATTTACATATCTCAATAAGATAGAAGGGCTGAACTTTCAAATGGAAGAAATCTCATAGTAAAAGTTTTACTTTTAAAATATTCAAAACTGCATGCCAAAAAACCATAAATAATAAAATATTATGATATTCGTGTAGAAATAGAAAAGTTGAACCATCAGAACAGATGAGAGAGGCTAGAAACAAACCCAGTGTGTATGTGAACCTAATACATTATTAAGGTGGCATTTAAATCAATGAGGAAAGAATGGATTGTTTATTTGGGGAAACTGACCACTGAATGGACAATCAATAAAATTAGGTCTTTACCTCACATCATATGCACAAATAACTTTAAATTGATTAAATATTTAAATATCAAAAATGAAACCAGAGTGGTAGGTCAAAGCATAGGAAAACATTTCTATAATCGTGAAACAGGCAAATAATTTTTTTTCTTAACTCTCAGCTTAAGTTCAGGGGTACACGTGCAGGTTTGTTATATGGAGAAACTCATATCACAGGGGTTTGTTGTACAGATTATTTTTTCACCCAGGTACCAACAGTTACTTTTTCTCATCCTCTCCCTCATCTCACCCTCCATTTTCCAGCAGGCCCAGTGTCTATTGTTCCCTTCTTTATATCCATGTGTTCTCATCATTTAGCTCCCACTTATAAGTGAGAACATGTGGTATTTGGGTTTCTGTTCCTGCTTTAGTTTGCTAAGGATAATGGCCTCCAGCTCCATCTGTGTTTCTCCAAAGGACATAAACTTGTTCTTTTTTATGATTGTATAGTATTCAATGGTGTATATGTATCACATTTTCTTTATCTAGTCTACCATTCATGGGCATTTGGTTGATTCCATGTCTTTGCTATTGTGAATAGTGTCAGGCAAGGAATGTCTAAGTATAACTTAAGCCCTCAGAACCACAAACAAAAGATTTATAGATCTGATTATAATCAAACTTAAAATTTTAGCATAGCAAGAAAATACACAGGCGAAGTAAAAAGACAAATCACCAACTTGTAAAGTGTTAGCTACTATTTCCACATAGGGAAGTGAAAGCCTACTCTCATTAGTGCTTACAGCAAGCTACAAGAAGACATGCGAACTCATTCTAGATTCTATGCCACACATATTTACAGGGTGTATGTTAGGTGCCAGCCATGCTCCAAGGCACTAATGATGCACACCTTGTTAAGACTTTGAGCTTTATTGTGAGAGCAGGAGGGCATTGTTAAAGTGTTTTAAGGAGTTCAGGAAAGTTCATGCTCACATTTAAATTTTAGTTGTTTTATTTTATTTTATTTTATTTTATTTTATTTTATTTTATTTGAGACTGCGTTTCACTTTGTCTCCAAGGCTGGAGTACAGTGTCGCGATCTCAGCTCACTGCAACCTCCACTTCCTGGGTTCAAGCAAGTCTCATGCCTCAGCCTCCCTAGTAGCTGGGATTACAGGCACACACCACTAGGCCTGGCTAATTTTTGTATTTTTAGCAGAGATGGGATTTCACCATGTTGCTCAGGCTGGTCTCGAACTCCTGGGCTCATACAATCCACCAACCTTGGCCTCCCAAAGTGCTGGGATTACAGGCATGAGTCACCATGTCCGGCCCAGATTTGAATTTTAGAAAGTTGTGCTGGTGGTGGAGTAGAGAACCAATTGGAGGGGTGATTGGGTAAGCAGATTTGAAGGTAGAAAAACCAGGTGGGATGCTGTGGCAATAACCCAGGCGGAGATGTTAGTGACCTTATCTAATTATGGGATGTGAAATGGTGAGAGAAAGTAAACTCGACAAGACTTTGTGAATTGCATATGGGGGTTGAAGTAGATGCAGAAATAAAATACCATGCACAGGTTTTTACCTTGAGCAACTGTGGGAAAATGGTGCCACTTCACTAAGATAAGGAGGCCAGGTGGAGGAGAGGAGCGTAGAGGGAATAGGAGTTCAGGTGTTGCCATGATGAGTTGTCAATGCCGTGAAACATCCAAGTGGAGAAGTGCAGAGCATAGCTGGATGTGCAGTTTAGTAGAACAATCTGAGCTAGAGAGCTGTGTATCCCAAGTGCCTCAGGCTGCAGCATCCAGGGAGAATAGATTTAGTCCCATTACTATTATTTACCAAGTTTCATGTGTTCAGACCTAACACCTATATGATTATAGGAAGTCTAGTCTCCTGTACCAGTTCTTTCTCCAAGAATCCTCCTAGAATACTTCTAAATGTCCAGGAATGGAATCTATTCTTTCTTTTTTACATTAGAAATGTTCCTGTCACTCTTACCATACATATGTTTGGCTGAACTGGGCAAGTACAACAATGCTGGTGAAACTGGGAGTGCCGAGGGCCATACCACTCCACTGGTCACACTCAGACTGTGATGGGGTATTTGAGGATGTCTGTTTCAGTGTGCGCAGCCCCTCTCCTATAGCGTACACTCTGGGAAGGTGATCAGATTCCAATGAGTTTCCATGTCACCTGCTGCCTTCCTCCTCCTAGACCCAGTCCTGCTCTCTGATATTAGTCACCAATGCTGATCTTTAGTTCTCTTTGCCTCTGGCCCTTACGTTGAACTCTCTTCAGGGTTCCTTGATGTCTGTCCTAGCAACCTCCCTCCTCCAAGTCTTCCTCAGCCATCAGACATTTTTCTATATATCTGAGGTGCAGGGACCTTTCAGCCCTTGTGGAAATAAGTAGCTACAGATAGGTATGCGGAGAAATGTCATTTGATCTCCTTCACCTGACTCCAGTTGTTGCTGGAACAGGACTCTGTTATATATTCAATACTGCAATGCCCTTGTCTAAGATGAAGCCCTGCTTTATACACAATGAACCTCCAAAAGTCTCATTCAAGACCCTCTACATTTTGGCAGGGGTCTGCCTTACAAACTTCCATCTGTTTCACACCCACACCAAATCACATCATCTTCCTTAACATGCCTTCCACTCTGTTGATGTGTCTGGTTATGGAAGGCCTCATCTTGCCATGTCTGTTCCTCTGAGTCTTTTTTTTTTTTTTTTTTTTTTTTTTTTTTTTTGAGACGGAGTCTTGCTCTGTCACCCAGGCTGGAGTGCAGTGGCCGGATCTCAGCTCACTGCAAGCTCCGCCTCCCGGGTTTACGCCATTCTCCCGCCTCAGCCTCCGAGTAGCTGGGACTACAGGCGCCCGCCACCGCGCCCGGCTAGTTTTTTGTATTTTTAGTAGAGACGGGGTTTCACCGTGTTAGCCAGGATGGTCTTGATCTCCTGACCTCGTGATCCGCCCGCCTCGGCCTCCCAAAGTGCTGGGATTACAGGCTTGAGCCACCGCGCCCGGCCTGTTCCTCTGAGTCTTATCTGCCTCTCAGGGACCGTCTAGATGCTATGGCAGATGGCCATATGAAAAATCAAACTCTCTCATTCCATAGACCCATGGCACTTTGAACTTTTGGTGTAACCCTCTTCATTTATTCTTGCCACAAATATTCATGGAACAAAATTACTGAAAGGCAATATGAGTAATGGTGAGGAGCACTGGAGTAACATTGTCTGGATCCGTCCTAGATTTGCCACTGACTACTTGTATAAGCTCTGGCAAGTTACTTAATCTTTCTGTGCTTCAGTTTCCTGTTATATAAAAATAGCAAAAATGATAACACCTCACTCTTAGGGTTATTATGATAATTAAGTCAATTTATTCATGCAAAGCACTTAGAATAGTGCCTGCACAAGTAAGTGCTGAATAGGTCTTGGTTATTGTTACGTATTTTATTTTTAAAAGTATAGTAGAGCAACAGAGCTGCCTTTCAGTCAGCTTCTCTAGATCAGCATATAGGACAAATACAAAGCTTACCATCTGCCTCTGGGACCTGACATGTGTTCTTGAAGGATGCTTTGACTTCACTTTTAACAATTTTTGTCCAGCAGTGAATTGACCCAGAATACATGCCCTGAACACTCTTTTTGTTCTGACTGCATTGACTTTTACTGACTTCAATTCTCATTGAATGATAATTATTTAGTACCTGCTATATGCTGGGGCTATGTTAGTACTAGATAAGCCATCATAAGGAAAACATATGTGATCCTGTCATTAATGAAATTTAAAGGTATGTGGGCATTAAATAAATGTAAAGATAAATGCCCAAATAAACATACGATACAAAACTGTGGTAAGTGCTATGAAGAAAGGAAGAGTAAAAACGAAGCAAAACAAGAAGCACCTAAGTTACATTGGGAGGTCAGTGAGATCCATTGAAAGAAGTGATATTTAATCATTTAGCTTGGGATAGCCAGGTGAAGAGAGAAATGAAGACCTCAGGTGTGCACAAAGGCAGGAAGGAAAGGAAGAGCTTGTTGAGATGAGGGAGACGGAAGAAGAGTAGTGTGACCTCTGCCCAGGAAATGAGATAAGACAAGAAAGGGAGGCAGGGCCCGGTCACCTGGGGTTCTTAGGCCACACTAGGTATCAGAAATTCTATTCCAAGAGTACTGGGAAGCCACTAAAGGGTTTTATGCAGTGGAGTGACAAATAATTGAATTTATATCTTTAAGACATTACACTGGCTGTAGTGTGAGTGTGGATTGGAAAGCAGTGAAAAGGGCGGAATGATAAGCTCCCTACAGTGCCAGACATGACTCCCAAAACTTAGTAGTAAGAAAAATACCAAGTCACAGGCAAATGTGTTCTCATTGATTCTATCTACATAAAGGTCAAAAAACAGGCAAAACCAAACAAAACATTAAGAATCTGTGTGTGTGTGTGTGTGTGTATTTATTGGATAAAGAAATATAAACAAACACAAAGAAACACTGATCCCCAAATTTATGAGAGTGGTTACTCCTGGGGGGACACAGCAGAGTCTCTAGTTTGAAAAGTTGCACATGGCAGACTTCAAAAGCGATTCGAAATATTCTATTTCTTAAGCTGAGTGGTGGGTACATGAATATTTATTCTTTAAAATGTTCGTTTGCATAATATATACTCTTCTCTATGTGTGCTATATGTCTTAATAAACATTTAGATTACCAAGCTCAAAAATTCGTAAAATATTAAAGTATGAAAAAGTTGGATGGCTGATGCATATGGGTGTATATTATATTATTCTTTATATTTTTCCATGTGTTTGAAATATTCCAAAAATAAAAATAAATAGCAAAGGGAAAATAGATCCAAGGAGGGAGGAAGAAGGAGGAAAGCAGCAGGACCTCCAAGCTGCGCGACTCCAAGGGCACCTTCTTATTGTAACCTATCATGTGTGGTGATGTGCCCCAGGTGGTGCACGTACCTAGGCTACAACGTATACGTTGCCTCCTGAGGCCCCACAGTGCCATGGCCCGGCCACCAGTAGGGAAGCTCGTGCAAAAGTCTAGGCTATAGATAACTATGACTTGTACTAAGATAGTGGCAATGAGGTTAGAGAAAAATAGACATATTCAAGCTATATTTAGGAGATAAAAGAGAGGACTTGGTAATAGATTGGATGTCTCGCTGTGTCAAAGAGATGGGAGGCACCCTTTCCCCCATGTCATTCGGCTTTTCACAAAATCCTATTCCAAGACCTGGGCATCTGCTAGGTCACAGACGCCTCGCAGACACAGATCATGCCTCACTGGGAGATTTCAAAACTTTAATTCTCTCAGATTTGGCGGTTTTTCCAGTGTCACCCCAAAGACCTTTAAATTCTGTTTTCATGCCAGATTTCCCAGCAGCAACTGCTAAACAGCTGCAGAGGGAGCCTGAAACAGAGAAGGGGCTCCTCTGGTCCCCCAGAAGCTAGGCTGATTTTGTAATGCCTCTAGAATCCAGCATGCTTGTCCATCACTCATAAACTGTGAGTATAAACCACAGTTAAGCTCATATGTTTCAGTTCCTAAATTACAGTTGCACTTGGGGGAAATAGCTGCTGGTATTTACCACAGTGCTCTCCAACTAGAAAGTGCCCCACACAGTCAGTTATTACTTGGTCCTGCTCCTCAACCCAGAGCAGCCTTGGTCATCACTTGGACAAGCAGTTATTATGTGGCCAGCCTTCCTGATGCACCTGCATCAGCAACCACCACAGACGAGGGCCTGCCTTGGTGATGGCCCTCCCCACAAAGGAGTCACCTGCTCTGCCCTGGTTATGGAGGAGGCAGAGTCCTGTGCCCCTTCTCACCAGCACAGCCTCCCCTCGAGGTATAGACATTTATGTGATGGTTGAAAAGAGGTTTATCTGGCATTATACTCTAAGCTCATCTCATCTGAGCTGGACTGTGCAGTTCTCAATTGTGTTCCTCAGCCTCTAGGGCACTGTGATATGGCTTGTAAGAACTCACGACATCCCTGTGTCATCTGACAGAACAATAGAATGTGTGAAAATGCCCCAATCATCTCTCCTTCTTTCAAGCAAAAAGTACTTATTGAGGGTTTGTCTGATGTGAGGCACTGGGTCAGACTCGGTACAAAAAGTGAACAAGGCAGTCAGAATGCTAGCTGTGAAGGCGTTCATATCCACTTGTACTTTGCAAATGTGCTTTGAGTGTTTGGGGAGCTAATTTGAATCATCACTGTCTTTCCTACTCATGCACTAAATTTTTCGACCTTCCTTAAAAGTTTCACTTGTGTTACAGCCTTTAATCCATTTTACTGGGAGGTTTCTATTCAATTTGTCATTATTTTTAGCAATGGGATATTATTAAGCTGATTTTCCAAAACCAATTGGCTTTTTCTGTCCATAAGGTATTTCTACTAGAAGTATTTTAAAGCCTATGGTCCTAAGTTGATGCTAATGATCTGATGGTATTTCTTCTGGCTTAGCTTACCAAGGGTCGAAGGAATATTAATGTGTGTGCTTGGAGTCCTTAGGCAACTGATGAGCAGGAGACTGAGTGGGAAACACCACAGCAGCCAGAGTCCATTCAATATACCCACATGTAGTGAGCAACCTTTAGTGAGGAATATTATCATTTATATTAACACTCATACTGAAGCCTGACAAAGAAAACAAATGAAAAGAATATTATACACAAATTTCACCAGTGACTATAGCTTGAAAAAGTAAAATGTCAGTAAGACTACATTCAACAGTACATTAAAGAATAATATATGACAAAGGAGTTTTTATTTTCGAAATGAAAATATAGCTTATTATAAAGAAATGTATTATATTCATAAATTACAAGAGACAAAAGCAATGAAATCATTTCCAAAGATGCCAAAAGGGGCATAATATAATTTAACAGGCATTTCTAATTAAATAAAGGCTATTACAGAGTATTATGATAAAAACGATATAACTGAAATCCAAAGCAATGTTAGATTAACAGTGAAACACTAGAGGCTATTCCATTAAAGTCAGGAAGAAGACAATTGTACTCACTATCACTACTATTTAAATGTTGTGCAGAAAATCAATTTAATAAACCAAGTTTTCTAAAAACCTCTAAAAATATTAGAAAAGACAAACTTATTTCAGTTTTTTTATTATTTTCAGATGCTATCATTGTCTTCCTAAAAATCCATGAAAATGAACAAAAATTATTGGAAAAATAAAAGATTATAGCATGGTAACAAATTACAAGAAAAATATTCTGAAATAAATAGCTTTCTATATACCAGCAATAGTCAGTTAGAATTATGACTGAGAAGAATCCATTCACAACTGCAACAACAAAACAGTAAAATTTTTAGGAGTAAATGTAAATTGAAAATAAATGTATAAAATCTATAAGAAGACAAGTGTTCAACATTGCTGAAGGACAAAGAAGAAAACCTGGTTATGGGGAGTGATTTACCATGTTCATTGATGAGAAAACTCAATATTGTCAATATGTCAACTTTCCTCAAAATAGATTTTCAATTTTAAAGACAGTCCATAAAAATCTTCTACATTTGAAATTATGAAAATTTAAAATATACATAAAAGATGAAAAATAGTGCAATAAGCATTTGTATAGCCCTCACTGCAATGTATTTGGTTGGTGCAAAAGAAATTGCAGTTTTGCCATTAGTTGCACTAACCTAATATCAACTGTTAACATCCTGCTACCTTTACTTCATCTCATACACTTTTGTTTTCTGTGCTATTTGAATCAGACATCCATTGCACTTTGCCCCTACACACATCAACATGCATTTTCTAAGAATTAATGCATTTTAACACAGTTTCACACCTGAGACAATTAACAATTGTATAATACCACTGAAAATGGTGCTTGTCAGACTTTATTAAGCATGCAAGTCACCTGGGGATCTTGTCAAAATGCAGATTCTGATTCAGTAGGTCTGTGATGAGGGCTGATGTTCTACATTTCTAACAAACTCCGAGGTTATGGTGATGCTGTTGGTCTGCAGACCACACTTTGAGTTGCAAAAATCTGCTGACCATTCCAAATGCAATGTTCTCCAATGAGCACTCAAATGGCTTTTGGTAGCTGTTATTTTTCAATTCAGGATCCAGTCAAGTTTCACACATTACAGTTGATTGCTGTTCATCACTAGTCTTCAGAAATCTAAAATGGTCATCCGGTTTTATTCTTTTTAAATTTTTTCCTATTTTTTTTAAATAAACATTTTAAGACATATGCTTTTGTTGCTGTTGTTGTTGTTGTTGCCCAGGCTAGAGTGCACTCACTACAGCCTCAAACTCCTGAGCTCAAACGTTCCTTTCCCCTCAACCCCTTAGTAGCTAGTTCTCTCTGACTCATTTTTAAAATTTTTTTAGAAATTGGCTCTTGCTATGTTGCCCAGGCTGGTCTCAAACTCCTGAGCTCAAGCAATTCTCCTGCCTCTGCCTCTCAAAGTACTGGGATTACAGGCATGAGCCATCGCATCCAGCCTTTTTTTTTTTTTTAAGAGGACAGGCCAGGTTATAGTAGAATGACCCCTATTTTTTTATTTCTTTGATGGTTTATTAATGATTACATTCAGGTTAAACTGTTTGTAAGAACATGACACAGTTGATATTATGCTCTGCCTACTGCAACACAGCAGGACACAAGCATGGCAGATGTTGCTTTATTGTTTTGTATTTTTACTTTAAAAAACTATCAGATTAGATTTACATTTACAGAAAAGTTGCAGCGCTAGTACAGTAAATTTTCATATACCTCACCCTGAGTTTCACCTATTATTAACACCTTACACTAGTATGGTAGCTTTGTCACAATTAATCAACAAACACTGATACATTGTTATTAACTGAAGCCCATACTTTGGCTAATCGGATTTTCTTAGCTTTAATCTAACGTCTTTTTCTGCTCCAGAATTCCGTCCAGGATGCCACATTATGTCTCCTTAGACTCTTCCTGGCTGTGACAGTTTCTCAGACTTTCCTTGGTTTTGATGGCATTGATATTTTCCAGAAGAACTTGTTGGGTATTTCATCAAATGTCCTCAATTGGGATTTGTTTGGTGTTTTCTCACGATTAGATAATTTCCATTTGTGTATGTGCACTTAAGGTTTTTTATTGGCCAATTTTCTTCTCTTTTTTCTTTCTTTGTTCTGACTCTGGTTTTATTTTATTAGAGCCTTATTGCATGTAGTTTGTCCATATCACCATGTATAATCTGTAATTCTTTCAAATCTGCAAGGAGCTTTCTTTATATTATGGAACAGTTTAAACATAAAGTATAGAAAGTGACATAATGAACAGCCAGGTACCACATCCCAGCTTAAAAAATTGAACATTACATATAGAATTGATTCCCTCTATTCTTCCTTTCCAGCCTCTCCCCTTTCTTTCTCTAAAGACGAAATCCTTAACCTAAATTTGGTGTAGATTATTCCTATGCAAGTCTTCATACCTTGTTACATATATGTATCCCTTGACAATATATAGTATTTTCCATATATTTAAATGTTATGTGTGATAGCACATTAAGCATATTCTTGGGCAACTTGTTATCTTTGTTCAATATTATGTGAGATTTATTCTCTAGATACATGTAGTCCTGATCCACTTATTTTAACTTCAGTAAACATAAAAGAGAAAAAAGAGAAATGATTGAAAATATTATGTATTAATGCCCATGAAGTCTTTGCAAACTTAGTATTTCCATGTGGTATGATTGAGTTTAATCTTAATTCTTTTATTCACTGTGTATTTGTTGAGGACCCACTATCAGCCAGATACTGTGCAAGGCACTAGAGACACAATGATGCGCAAAACAGACTAAGTCTCTGCTCTCAAGAAGCTTACAGTCTGGCTGTAAAGTAAGGGTCAGACATTAGTCAAGTGATCACACTCATTTATTAATTACAAACTGTGATGATTGAGGTCTCCTTCAGTTAGGGAAACAGACCTCAGGGTCTGGGGAGACTGGGGCAGCTAGAGTTTGCAGGACAGAGGACTGGAGAGGAGCGAGCTGCAGAGAGAAGTTCACAGGTTTACAGAAGGTTCCCCTTGAGTAGTTAGAAGAGTACTGATCAGCACACATATGTGAGGAAACCAACCAAGGCCAAAGAAAGAACCACAAGAAAGGTGACTGGGTGCTTCCACAGGGCCAGGAATAGTGCCTCTTCCCACAAGCCAGACTGAAAAACCTCATAATTCAAAAAGCATTGGGCAGAGTGCTTAAAGTAGTCTTTTCTTGGGAGTGGAGAATAATTGTCTCTAGAATGAGCACGCTCTGAACCCATTTAACAGACTTTAAAAGCAAGAATCAAACTGTTTCCTAGTAACTTAACTGCACCCAAGAACAGAAATAAAAAATATTAATAAGAATACTAAAATATCCAGCACCTAACAAGATACAATTCACAATGTCTGGCTTCCAATAAAAAATATAAGGCATACAAAGGAGCAGGAAAATGCAACCATAATAAGGATAAAAATCAATCAACCAAAATGACCACAGAACTGAGATGTTAGAATTAGCAGAAAAGAACATTAAAACAGGTGTTACAGCTGTATTGCATATGCTCAAAAGTTATGTAGATATATGAAAGATTTTTTTAAAAATCCAAATTGAGCTACTAGAAATGAAAACTGCAGTGCATAAGATAAAAACTACACTGAATGGGATTCACAACAGGTTAAACATTGCAGCAGAAAGAAAATAGTTAACTTGAAGATGTAGCAATAGAAACTATCCAAATGAAACACACACACACAAATTCAAAAAATGAAAAAACCATCAGTGAGCTGTGGGACAACTTCAAGTAACACAATCTACATTTTATTGAAGTCCCCAGAGAATAGGAGGTAGGAGGAGAAACAGGAAAAAAATTCAAAGAAATCACGACTGAGAAATTTCCAAATTTGATTTAAGGAAACTATAAAGCCACATAACCAAGAAGCTCAATGAATCCCAAACACAAGAAACATGAAGAAAACTATACCAAGGCATATTATAGTCAAATTTCTCAACACCAGTGATTAAGAGATCATCTTAAAAGAGGTTAAGAAAAAGGGACATATTATACACAGAGGAACAAAAGTAAGAATGACAACACATTCTTATCAATGCAAGCAAAGCAAGCAAGAAATGGTGCAAGCAAGAAGACAGTGGGGCAATGTCTTTAAATAACTGGGAGAAACTGTCAGTTGAGGATTCTATACACAATGAAAACATCTTTCAAAAACAAAGGTTTTCACTTTTTCAGACAGGGCAAGGATGTTCTCTCTCACCACTTCTATTTAATGTTGTACTTGGGGTTCTAGGCAGTGCAATAAGCCAAGAAAAAGAAACAAAATGCATCAAGATTGGGAAGGATGAAATAATCTAGATTGGAAAGAAAGCAGTAAAACCTTTACTCACAGATAACATTATTGTCTAATACAAAACCCAATAAAATCTACTCTAGCTACTAGAAGTGTTAAGTGAGTTTACGAAGGTTGCAGGATAAAAGATCAATATACAAAAATCAATTGCATTTCTATACACTAGCAATGAACAATCAAAGGTTAAAAATTTCTAAAAACCACTTAAAATAGCATAAAAGTGTTAAATATTTGGGAATAAATCTGACAAATATGTACAAGATTCATACACTGAAAACTCCAAAACATTGCTGAGATAAACTAAAGAAGGCCTAAATAAATGAAAAGACATTATGTTTATGAATTGGAAGACTCAATATCCTTAAAATTCTCCCCAAATTGGCCTATAGAGTCAATGCAGTCCAATAAAGAACCCAACTGCCTTTTTTTGGTGGAAATTGAAAAGTTGATTCTAAAATCCATATAGAAACACAAATGACTAGAATAGTCAAAACAACTTTATAAAAGAAGAACAAAATTGACAGACTAACACTACCTGATTCCAAGACATACATAAAGCTACAGTAATTAATACCATGCTGTGTTGGTGTAAAGACAAATAGATTAATGAAACATAACGGAGTCTAGAAAGAGACTGATATATATACACACACACATATATACACATATATATACACACATATATTTATATATACATGCATATATATAAATTGAGTGATTTATAAATATAAACTGATTTTCTGATTTTGCCAAAGGTGTAAAGGCAACAGAGAGAAGAAAGAACTGCCTTTTCAGTAAATGTTGGGAACAACTGGCTAAGTATATGTAAAAAAAGGAAAGAAAAACTTTAATCCACACTTTATACCATGTACAAATATCAACTCAAAATGGATCATAGGCCTAAATGTAGAACCTAATACTATATAATTCCAGGAAAAAAATGTAAGAAAAAAATCTCTGATCTTGGGATAGACAAAGATTTCTTAGATACATGTCCCAAGTGCCTACCATACGCAACTCTTCTGAGAAGCCCTTTCATGCTTGAACAGTTTGCTTTTTTCTTTTCATTCTTCCTTAGTGCTTTATACATGATAATCATTAAATTATATTGTAAGTATGTTTATATTTCCCTATTCCATTGAGTATCTCTGGAGTAGAAAACATGTTTTAATCCTTTTAATATTCTCCAAGTCCAATAAATGTTAATTATATGATATCTTCAACACCAAACTTAATCAGAGAGCCTCCCAGAATATGTCCCCCATGTCTCACTGGCCATAGGGTTGCCCCTAAGCAAATCATTAGTAAAGATTAATGAGATTACTATTATTTCCTTGGACAAATTGTGTTTTGCTCTTTGGGGATGAGCTTATCTTCTCTAAGGAGCTTTGGCTATTGTGCAGTCTGGATGCAGAGCCTGCCACAGGGAACCTAACGGAAATGTGATGGGGAAGCTGGTGACACTAACCAGGCTGCTTAATTTTCCACTGTGAAGGTATAATTGACAAACAGCCTTACCTTATGTTTAGATTTTGGAGGAATAAACTGTCAGATATCACTTTATTTGAAAATAAAAAGAATAACACAGCCACACTACAGTAGGAAGAGTGAAATCATTCATCTTAAACAGCAAGCCTTTGCACTGAGCTTTTTATAGCTTTTTAGATAATGCATCTATAGAAAGAAGCTCGGTAAGCTTTACCGCTGAATCATTTATATCAACTCGCACAATTTTGAATATTCATTAATTTTCACAATAGCCACCATTTTAGAACTTATGTTATTATATAAACATCTTCACAAACCTTAAAACTAACTCAAACACAAATATCTTTATTGCAAATGTTAGAAGCAAAAAAAATCTAACTAGTGCTGTGGGTACTGGGAGTTTGTATTTTCTCTGTGGATGTAGGAGCTTACAGAAAATAGAGTGCAAGAAAAAAAATTGTGTAAATGTTGTTTCTAGCCTAACGAATCTGGCCAGCAAGCATTTCACTTCAAAAAGATTAGCTTCTTTTTTTTAAAGGAGAAATTCATACTTTTGATATTTTGTATTTTTGTTTGTTTTGTACTGCTAAAGATGATCTCATATTTTTATTCCATGCTCTGAATCTGAGGCTCTACCTCAACCATGTCAGGATATGGAAGCACTAGAAGCAACTGCTCAGGCAGAGTACAAGAAGGGACAGTTCTCAGGTCTGGGGACAAGCCAACTGGGGGAAAAGGGAGAATCTGGAGCTTCATTTTCGTATCCTCATCCCAAACCTTCAATAATGTATGCCTTTAGAGGCCTGAGAAACTCTGTGGGTAATCTGGCTCAGTTGCTCTTCCTCTAGTCCATTGTCAAAGGAAAATCTCCCAGCTCTAAGACCAAACTACCTAGCGACCAAGTTCCCCTTAGACAAATCTAGAAACTTCCAGAAGGGTCAAAATTGCCATCAAATCTACCCCGGCTAGTCTGTGAGATTTGATTAGCCCTCCTTATTTTGACTGAGCAGTGACAGTAACCAAAATTGCTAACCTCACAACAGGCTCTGTATGCAGCCCCATTTCTTAAGAACCTGTCCCCCTGGGTCTAAAGAGTAAGCAGTAGATGGGGTTCAAAGCTTCAGTTGTCACTGTGAGTTGAAAGAAGGCACAACCTCAAGAAGGGACATCATCAGAGATTTTCCACCCTAGTGGCTGTGAAGTCCAGGATAGCACCACCTGGAGCTGGAGATTGAAGGGCAAAAATGATGCTTCTGGAGCTGGAGATTGATGGGCAAAAATGATGCTTCTAAGGCCCTTTCCCCTTTAGGGACCCCAGATCCATGAGATACCTGGGGTTTCAGGACTCCAAGACTCTCAATCCAGAGCAGCAGAGCTTAAGGCCGTAGCTCCTCAGTTATCAGTTGTTTTCACCAATCATCCAGGATTGGGCAATGGTAGATGGACCTTATCATATTCTCCAAGGGCTTAAAGAGCATCGTTATGACTGTATTGCCCCCCAAGGCTCTGGGGCTTCAAGATATAGTGCTGTAGGATCTTCCCTCCTGGGTGCAGTATTTGCATAATCCAGATGTTAAGATGAAATAATTCTGTTATTTCAGAAAAAAATAAAATTGTATTTCCACATTCTGTGGAAAATCCAGTGTCCACATCCTGCCCCCATTTCTGCACATTTCTAGTATCTTAAGCTCATAGATACAGGCTCTGAGCTCCTGCTTTTAATTTGCTCTTGGCCCCAATCACAACTCTCCTGCTGAGACTGGTTCTTCCTTTTTTCTGTTTTAATGCCTTTCCAGAAGTATAACTCAGTCACCACTGCTGCCAGCTAAATGCAAATGCTTCTTGTAGTCTTCTTGTCTCTTTATCTTATGGGAAGCTAAGAGAGAAAACTAGACCAGTCTTGAAGGGAATTCTGAAGGTTTTCCCACCAGCTCTAGGGAAATATATTGAGGTAGGGATTTGCCTTTAATCTTTGTTTATTCACCCTCCCTCCTCATGGGAGTTGCGATGAGTATGGGTGTGGCTCTCTTTGGTGGCAATCGGAAGGTGTATTAGTCCGTTTTCACGCTGCTGATAAAGACATACCGAAGACTGGGTATTTATAAAGAACAAGAGGCTTAATGGACTCACAGTTCCACGTGTCTGGGGAGGCCTCACAATCATGGCGGAAGGTGAAAGGCACATCTTAAATGGCAGCAGACAAGAAAGAATGAGAGCCAAGCAAACAGGATTTCCCCTTATAAAACCATCAGATCTTGTAAGACTTATTCATTACCACAAGAACAATATGGGGGAAACTGACCCCATGATTCAATTATCTCCCACCACGTCCTCCCATAACACGTGGGAGTTATGAGAGCTACAATTCAAGATGAGATTTGGGTGGGGACACAGCAAAGTCATATCAGGAGGACAGCAGGACTTGGCATCCACAAATCATTTTAGGCCAACAGTTTTTGCTTTCTTTTCTTGTTCACCAACTCATGGAAATTTTTAAGTAGTCTGCAAGAGCAGAAAAACCCAGTCTGTAAGTATATGTCTGAACTTTTCTGCCTTATACATAGACCAGCAATTTTTGAAACAAACATTCATACTTTTGTTTACTACTTCTAGAGTGGGAGCTTCATTTCTGGTTGTGCTAGTTAAGGGCAGGGAATAGGTGGTATGAGGACTCTTGGGATATAAGTAAAGGAATTCCAAGAGCACAGAAAAGCTGAGGACAGGGTGATAAAGCAACCAATGAACGCTTTGAAACATTATCCCACTACACAGAGCTACAAGAAATAGGTGGTTTGAGGGGTTTGTTTTTGTTTAGTTTTAAGCTAAAAGAGAAAATTGCGATAATATCTGTGCTAATACATTTACAAATCTTCATGAAATGGATAATTTTATGGAAATACAAATTTAGAAACTGAACCCAGAAGAGGAAGAGTACATTGGGTGTATTAGAAAAATGGTCAAAGTTCTATCTCCAGAAAGGCATGAGACGCATGTAATGGTGCAAAAATGAGTCAAGAAGAGCAATGCAACAGAATACAAAGCCCAGAAGAGTGTGTGTGTCTGTGTATGTGTGTATATACGTGACATCTAAAAGGATGAATTAATAAATCATGTGGTACAGTTGGTTAATTATTAAAAAACAAAGTTAGAGTTTTATCTTACAATATAGAGTGGAATAAATTTCTATGAGGTTAAATATTCAAATAAAGAAACAAAATCATGTTCTGGCTCCCATTTATGGTAGAATAGCTTATACCAAGCTCACCTTCCTGCTAATTATAACTATAAACTTTAGGTACAATTTAATACAATTGTTTGAAGACATTGGAGAGAGACCAAAACTAAGTAGCAACTAATGAAAATTCAAACCTTGAAAGAAGTGTCTCATGCTAAGTGAGGTCCACATTTTTTTGTGTGTGTTGCCTTTGAAAATACTCCTGGGTTCAGTGGTGCACAAAGGATAGATCTTGAGCAAAAAGCAACATTTTTAAAAAAACTTTTATTTTGGGTTCAGAAGTACATGGGCAAGTTTGTGACATAGGTAAACTTGTGTCTTGGGCTTTTGTTGTACAGATTATTTCATCAACCATATATTAAGTCCTATACACAATAGTTATTTTTTCTGCTCCTCTCCTTCTTCCCATACTCCACTCTCAAGTAGACCCCAATGTCTGTTGTTTCTTTCTTTGTGTTCATGAGTTCTCATCATTTAGCTCCCACTTATAAGTGAGAACATGAGGCATTTGGTTTTCTGTTTCTGCGTTAGTTTGCTAAGGATAATAGCCTCCAGCTCCATCCATGTTTCTGCAAAAGACATGATCGCATTCTTTTGTATGGCTGAAAGCAACATTTTTACTGGGCTAAGAAGCCAGAGGTTGGATTTCATGGGCTGCTAGCATAGCTGGAAATTGAAGAGGAAGGTTGTGGAAAGTAGGAAGCTACAGAGAGGAAGCTTCTGTATCAAAATTTCCCTCAAATCCTTGGCTATTTCTGGAACTATGCATGAGGAGACCAAGAATCTAATGACTCGACAGATGACAACATCTGGGGGTGGTGGCAGAAATTTCAAGTTATCTAATGCTCAGGAGAGGGGTTTTCCATTGGACTCCCAGAAGGGACATGTATGTTGGGGTTTTTAATTTATGTACACCTAAAATATAACATGGCAACTGCGCAAAGGATAGGATTATGAGTTCAATAAAATTATGCAGTTGAAATGTTCTTATATTACATACCTGTTAAGTGTTATAATATTAAACCAAGTTGGACAATAGTAAGCAAACACTGCATATGGTAATCTCTATAGCAACCACTAAAAATATAATACAAAGGAAAAAGGTTTAGCTAAAAAGCCAGTAGAATAGATATAATCAAGTAGTTAAAAAATACTTGATATAGGAAAGGTAACTTTACTCATAAATATTCTTAAACAAATATTAATAATGTAAGAAATAAACATAAAGATTATAACTTTTCTTAAAAGATACTTTTATCTCATGCTACTTTAGATCAAAGAAACATTTTATTTACAAAAAAAGTTGTCATTTTAATGAGGCTTGAAGACTATGATCATATACTTTTTGTCAAAACATCAAAAGTTATGTTGCTCTAAAATATGATTTATCTATACCACAAGTTTGTACTGTTGTCCTCATGAAAAAAATTGTAACAGTGAGAAAATTATGACAGTGAAAGAGATCTGACCCAACCAACTCCATCTTGCTTCTAGCCTCCAAACTGTTCTTGTCCACTCCTGGTCATAGGCTGAACTAATTTTGGGAGGAACTTAGTTTATAGTTTAACTTTGAAACAAAAATTGTAACAGCCCTTTCCTGAAACAAACCTCCTTCTTTCTTGGGGTCTAGTCTGCCTTTGTAGGACTAACAAATCAGTCATAAGATTAGAAATATGGTTTAGGAGTCAAGCAGCCGGTGGCCCACATGATGTGAACCTCCCCAGATTGCTCCTGGGGATAACATCACTGTTGTACAACTTGAGATCAGCTCTTGAGATATTTTGCAGATCCTGCATTCTGATGCACCAGCCGAGGCCACCCAGACTGGTAATTTGGCTCAACCAATTCTGCAGTCCCACTCAGAAAGAGAAGACACCAAGAAAAACTCTCTTCGACCCCCAATGATTTCATCTCTGACCCCACCAATGAGCATTCCTCACTTCCTAATCCCATACTCACCAAGTTATACTTTTTTTTTTTTTTTTTTTGAGACGGAGTCTTCCTCTGTCGCCCAGGTTGGATGCAATGGCGTGATCTTGGCTCCCTGCAACTTCTGCCTCCTGGGTTCAAGCGATTCTCCTACCTCAGCCTTCTGAGTAGCTGGGACTACAGGCGTGTGCCACCACATCTGGCTAATTTTTTTTTTTTTTTTTTTGGTATTTTTAGTAGAGACAGGGTTTCACCATGTTGGCCAGGATGGCCACCAAGTTATTCTTACCAACCCCATTCCCCAAATTTTGGGGAGACTGACTTGAGTAATAATAAAACTCTGGTCTCACACACCACCAGCTCTGCTTGAATTTAACTTTCTCTATTGCAATTCCCCTGTCTTGATAAATTGGCTGAGTCTAGGCAGTGGGCAAGGAGAACCCATTCGGTGGTTACACTCAAAAGCAATAAAATTGCTTTTAAAATTACTGGCTTAACTTGCCTACCTAAAAGGATTAAAAATGAAGTTAATTTTGCATTTTGAAGTGTGTGAAGCTGTTTTGCCATTTTTTGGTGAGAAAATAATTAGATGATTTGGCAAGAATGAGGTGAGTTACCATTTGAGCTTTGTTTATTGTTTAGTGTATATTACTACAAAAGAAGTAATACATTTCCCTGGTCTAGTTCTTTAGAAAAATACCAAAAATGCTGTATAGTTATATTCATTAATATTTTTCATAAATGAGTTTTAAAAGGCAGCAAATTTCTCATTACATGGAAAAATATAATAAAATTTATTGATAAAGTAATTTTTGGTTAAAAAAAAATACTTGACTGACCCAAGAGGAGACAGGAACAGAGGAAAGAACAGAGAAGACAAATAAAAATCAAATAGCAAGAAAATGGACTTGAAACAAATTATGTTTACATTACATTCAGTGTACATGAATTATACACTTCATTTAAAAAACACAGATGGTCAGATGGATTAAAAAAGCAAGACCCAACTATACGCTGTTTATAAAAGACAATATAAAGGTACAGATAGGTTGAAAGCAAAAGATATATCTTGAAAATGCTAAGCATAGGAAAACTAACACAGCAATGTTATTATCAGGCAAAATGAAAGTATGACCCACTGACAATAAGAAGAAAGTTGAAGATAGCCCAAATAATAGAGTTAGCAATCAGCAATTTTAAGGTATGTCTATTAGTTACATATTGCTGCATAACAAATCACCCCAAAATTTAGGGAAAAAAAATAAACATGTATTATCAGGAATTTGGGAGAGACTTACCTGAGAAGTTCTTGTTTACAGTCTATCATGAGGTTGCAGTTAGGATGTTGACTTGATTAGGGCTGCAGAAGCCACTTCCAAGAGGCTGAAAAGTTGATGCTGTTGTGAGCAGGAAGCCTCAGTTCCTTGCCACTTGAACTTCTACACGGGGTAGCTTAGGAGTCCTCATGACATGGCATCTGACTTCTCCAAAAGCAAGTTATCCAAAGGAGAGCAAGGCAGAAGGCTCAGAGCCTGGACTAGTGTGAAGGCTGAACCTAAAATTGCTTTGTATGATAAAGTGTTGGGAATTTTGAGTTTTGCCCTGAAGAGCAAGAAAGATAAGGATTGGAGCCCAGGACCTTAAGAAGAGTGATCTCTCACATGCCTTTTTAACTTGTTGCCTGATCTCATCTGAGCAGTATTCTCTTTGTATTATCTCAATCTTCATGAAAATCTCTTACACATAAAAGTTTTGTGTTATTGTTCATTTGCAGGAATGCAACAGGCAGTCAATGCAACCTGTTTTATCAGCAAGGTCTTTAGTACCTGTATCTTGTGTTGACCTCCTATCTCATCCTGTGACTTAGAATGCCTTAACTGTCTGGGAATGCAGCCCAGTTGGTCTTAGCCTTATTTTACCCAGCTCCTGTTCAAGATGGAGTTGCTCTGGTTCACATGCCTCTGACAGTTCCCCTCTCCCTTCTATAAGAAAACCGTTAATCCTAAGGGTTGCAGAGGGACAAAGATTCATCTTTTGTAACTTCTTCAGGCTGAATAGGGGTGATGATATTCCTACCTAACTATTAGGGTCTCTTGCATTCAGGGTAGACAGGAACTCAGTCAGAAAGTGTTGGTATGGTGATGGTCATTCATAACTGAGTTTTGACAAAAGGTGCTATATGAAAGATTAATAAATGTTCAGATTAAGAAAACATTCAGTAAGCTTATCCTGCATTCCTACACAAAGAGTACAACAGAAATATGTTCCACAAGAGTAAAACAAAATAAGTAAAATTATCCCAAGTAAACTAAATTGTGAGGCTTTCCATGAACTGGGAAATTTTTGGAACCAAGCTGATATGGGGTCGCTAGCTGATTCCAGTGTTCCCAGAATTAGACTGCTGATCTAGATTTTTATATTACCCATCCCTCTTGTTTCTTCTAAGCAGCAGTCAGAGATCCCTGCTTGGTTCACAGGAACAAGCAGTCTGTCTAAATTGCAGAAACAAACTTAAAAACAACTGATGAGACTAGAATTTAATAACAAGTGTACCATAGTTCTTGAAACATAATATTTATCTCTCCAGTTTCTCATTTTTACTAAGGACAAATCACGGTAAGACTGATTTGCTTTATTATATTTGGCCTGATTATTTGTATAAAGTGCAGCAGAAATAATTTTTCACATAATCTCTTCTTAAATTGTCTTTGATGGAACTTGGTTCTATAGAAGGAATCTCAGATAAGACTTTTTTAGAGCCGAGCCCTGTCATGGGTTTGTACCCTCAGACACCTAGGAGTTAAGTAAATTTCTCTCCTTTTGAGGTCCCAAGATAACTTGGGGCTTCTGTACATGTGAGAAAGTGACATTCTTTACTTACCACAAGTCAGAAACCCTGTACAGGGACTGTGTAGGCAAGGTATGAGGCCACTTCTCCAAGGGGCTTTTATTGGCTCTATAAGTCTAATTCCTTAAAGGAAAGCACACAATTCCAGTTAAAGCCTTGGTAAAATAACCAATTTTTCCAATTGTATTCTGTTACAAAAGAAAACAGATTCTTATTGAATTTATGCCATACTATATCACCACAAATTGTGGCAACTATATTGCCATAAATTAAGAATACTCACAAATCTGGCTGCAACATCTGTCACCCCATTGATTGTCAGGGTTGATTCAGCTGATCTGGCTGGCTACGTGGGTGTCCCCTTTTTCCCTCACCACTCCACGTGCATCCCTTCCACAACTGTGTGCTCAGTTGAAGAGGACGACTGTCCCCAAGAGAGGAGCACTGGTCTTCGGTCAAGGGTATATGAGTAGCTCCCCGCTAGAACCTCCAAACAAGCTCTGAAGAATACTCACAAATATTTTCCAAATTCTGGAGAAATCAGCTAGAGTAAAACAAATATGCTCCAAATTTTGTTCATAGGAGTATACTTTACTCAATTGCTAAAAGCTATAGATAGCTCAAAAGTTTCCTTGACTCTGAAAAACAAAACAAAGGATCAGCAACATTTTAAGCAAAGTTGAAAAGATTACTTCAGTTTTTTATTGGCTCAGTTAATTTAGTTAACTCCTGTTTGGCTTGATATTCATGAACATTTCGGTTCTCCATGAGAGTCCTGAAAGGTTTTTTTCTCAATTCTGATGTCACCATCTCCAAAGTCATTAAAAAAACCTGCATTCAAGAACACTTGCTAGAGTTCTATAGTTGATTATAACCCACTTTCTAAAGAGGATTAAAACAAGACAAAAATTGTTTGTGGATGACAAAAAGTCTTAGGACAGTCACTATTAAAGCCACAATTGATAAGGAAATTTGGTTACTTTTGCAGCATACAAAATTTTATATAACAATTATAATTATTACTGATAAGGTAAACTAAGTCCTATCAGAATTATAGGAGTTTCCCATGATTTTGGAACACATTCCAATAACATATTTATACAAAAACAGCCTAAAGAAAATCAAACATCAAACATTTCATATGTGACAATGCTTCCTGTATGATTTTTATATGAAATAAGCCAAATTTCACTTTTACATGAGTGTACTGCTGTTAAACCCAATTCTTAATAAAACCTTATAGACATATCTACCCAATTTTAATGTTTGACCACAAAGTAAGATTCTCATAAACCTTTTATAACCCTTTACAATTTTTTGTTAAAGAGCAGATTAGTTAGTGCTCTAAGAAAAACCTGTTGTGCTTTTATTCCAGTGTTCAGTTTACAGAAAAACTGAATAATACCCCCTTTAATTTTAGCCAATATGTTCACACACAGAATTTATTTTACCAGATTAATTTTTCACAAATCTTCCACAAATTGTTTAAACCTTCAGCTTTATTCTATCTAACTTAAAAAATTCTTTAACCCTCTAAACTTAGGCAAGAATCCACATTCCCATGAGTTTTAATAATCTTTCACCAAAAGTACATTCTACTTTCCTTACATGCCTTGTTTTTCAGTAGTCTCAATTACATGTTATGGTGATAACTCTTACCGACTTTTATGTTTGGTGAAAACCTTGGTAAGTAAGTAATTTAAATTATGTATGTACCAGGTGTGGAGCCTAGCCTAGGACACACCAGGCAGAAGTGCAGATAAAAGCTGACTCTCCAGCATAGGTTAGGAGGCGTGGTTAACTCCACATGTTTCCAGGCCTTATCTAGAATCTAATGTCTACAGGGTAGGAAAATTGAACAATTTTCAAAAGTCAAAGAAGCAGTTTATGACCTTAAAGCATTTAGCAAACTTAATATCTGACCTGCATAATTTAGACCAAATGTTTACATTTTTGAAGATATTTTTATTTTACCAATGATCTTTAAAATTGTCTTTATTTCCCAAAGTTTACTTAAGTCACATGAACTAAAAGGCATTATACTTTTACTTTTCTGACAAAATATTTGATTTAAGCTCTTATTATTATTAAACCAATTAATTAAAGCTTTTTAATATATAAACATTACACACATAATACATATAAATACCTAGGCAGACAGAAGAAGATAAAGAGCTCATTCCCCTAAGCTGGGAATTGAACCCTGAACCTAGGCCGCCATTGTGAAAAGAGAAAGCATGGCCACATGGTTACAAGTTGAAGCTCCCAAGGACATGATTGACCAGTTTGCTGGGTCGTCTTGAAAAGCAGGCTTACAAGTGTCCTAAGCCTGTGTTTTATCCTAAGTTACCCCTGTTTATGACAGAACAATACAGAAAGACACACAAAGCACACCAGACCAGATTGGCTACAGTTTAAGACTAGCCTCACAAATTCTTTTTCCCATTAATAAAAACTTTACAGGAGATAAAGAGTGATTTTTACCATTCATTCAACCAGTTTGCACAGGGAGAGAAAGAGGAAAGCATTGCCTGGGCAGGGTGGGAAGGTGAGGCACTCAGAGAGGTCAGAGAAAGACTCATCCACTGCAGCAACACTGAAAAGTTCAGGCGGCAGCTTGTCGGTAGCAAAGGGATCTTTTTTAGCAGTCTCATCAGCTCTTAAGTTTCCTCTTTCATGGAGGAAAAAGCTCCCTGTGTCCCACAATCCTGTACATGCCTAATCCTGTCACCCACAACCATCAGCGAAGAGTGCAAGGCAGATTGATCCAAAGAGAATAGTGGCTAACATCCCATAGTGCTAAATCCATTCTTAGCCAAAAGGGACTTTACCGAGAGGGGCCTCTAACCCCGTAAATCTTAGGAAGGGACTCTCACCCTACTAAGTTGGGCCTCTAACCCAAGGTTAGTTAAGTGTCCTTGCCTTTTATTAAGAGGGGCCTCTAACCCTCTCTGTCTTAGGAGAGACTCTATCTCCCCCAAGTTGGGCCTCTAACCCAATCCCATTCTTTGCATGGGTACCCCACCACTTACCCAAAGTCATCCAATCAGTGCTGTATTCTATTTCCTTTGGGTTGTGTGTGGGGGGGTCTCCTCAGTGTCATCCCGTCCATGGTTCACCAGAAATATATTACCAAACCCTGTTACATATCCAAAGTTAGCCTTTAGGTTGTGGATTTCTGCACTATAATCCCTTTGTGATCACCAAAAAGATGTTACAGGTTAGGGGTACCAATCCAGATCCCAAGAGAGGGTTATTGAATCTCACACAAGAAAGAATTCAGGGTGAGTCTATAGAGTAAAGTGAAAGCAAGTTTATTAGGAAAGTAAAGAAATAAAAGAATGGCTACTCCATAGACAGAACAGCCCATTTTAATGGGTATTTCTTGATTACATGCTAAACAAGGGGTGGATTATTCGTGCCTCCCCTTTTTAGACCATATCCTTATATGGTCTAACTTCCTGACGTTGCCATGGCATTTGTAAACTGTCATGGTGCTGGTGGGAGTGTAGCAGTGAGGAAGACCAGAGATCACTCTCGTCACCATTTTGGTTTTGGTGGGTTTTGACTGGCTCCTTTACTGCAACCTGTTTTATCAGCAAGGTCTTTATGACCTGTATCTTGTGCTGGCCTCCTATCTCACCCTGTGACTTAGAATGCCTTAGCTGTCTGGGAATGCAGCCCAATAGGTCTCAGCCTTATTTTACCCAGCTCCTATTCAAGATGGAGTTGCTCTGGTTCACACACCCCTGACAGATGTATTGATATATTATCATTTCTGATATTGTAATACTATCTACATCCTGTAATGTGGTAAACATCTGCAGCATTCACATCATGCATGCTCAGCTATTCTTCATTACTGATAGTTGAGAGTTATCCCAGAAAGTAGAAATCTGGGCATACATAGTAAAAGACCCATCTAGATTTGAATCCTGTGCATAATGTATTTAATTTCTGCTGTTATCTGCCATTCTTATATCAGCTTTCTTCTTATCAATGTATTACTCTCTTTCTTTGGAATTATTAATGCTTGACAGCACCCCTTCACACATTTTATCACCTTCTTCACCATTAAAGCCCAAAAAGTGCAGTGACTCTTTCTGAATTAAAGATACAAATATACTTTTAAAAATTTTTTATAGATATGGAGTCTTGCTATGTTGACCAGGCTGGTCTCGACCTCCTGGCCTTAAGCAATCCTCCCATCTAGGCCTCCCAAAGCTGGGATTACAGGTGTAAGCCACCACACCCAACCCACAATATACTTTTAATTAGATCTCTCTCAGTCCCTGAATCAGCTGTCTTTTCTATCTAAATATAACCCTGTTTCTAATTGGGTGTTCATCATCAGGAAATATGGTGTGACTGTGATTCAGTTTAGGGAAGGGACTGAGAATCTCTCTCTCTCTCTTTTTTTCTTTTTGAGACAGAATCTTGCTCTGTCACCCAGACTGGAGTGCAGTGGCTCGATCTTGGCTCACTGCAACCTCTGCCTCCTGGGTTCAAGCAATTCTCTTGTCTGTCTCCCGAATCGTTGGGATTACAGGCATGCACCACCATGCCTACCTATTTTTTTTACTTTTAATAGAGATGGGGTTTCGCCATGTTGGTGAGGCTGGACTTGAACTGCTGACCCTAGGTGATCCCCCTGCCTTGGCTTCCCAAAGTGCTGGGATTACAGGTGTGAGCCACCGTGCCCAACCCTCTTTTTTTTTTTTTGGAGACAGGTTCTCACAATGTCAGGCTGGAGTGCAGTGATGTGACCATAGCTCACTGCAGCCTTGAACTCCTGGGCTCAAAATATTTTACTGCCTCAGCCTTTCAAGTAGTTGGTACTCCAGGCTTGTACCACCATGCCTGACTTATTATTTTTTTTTTTTTTCATTCATGGAGACAGAATCTCACAATATCTCTATATTTATAAAGTTCCACAGGTATTCTGACATGTTCCTGTGGTTGAGAGCCACTGCACAAGAGAACTCCATATCTGATTCTCTCTGCATCTCTGCCCCACTACTCTCTTGTTACCAAATGGACATTTTCACTGTGAAGGAGAGGATATTTTAGCTATGAAAGTGGGCAAAAGACTCACCATAACTGAGAACTACCTTGGTTCTGGGATAAGTTGCAAACTGGATGAGAGTGTCCTTTGCAATTAAAGGGCTTAAGTAAAACAACTAGTATGCTGTGGTGATTAATTGCAAGTGTCAAGTTGGCTGGGCCATAGCACCCAGATGTTTGGTCAAATACCAGTCTGGATGTTGTTATGAAGGTATTTTTTAGATAAGATTAACATATAAATTGGTAGGCACTGAGTAAAACAGATTATCCTTCATAATGTGATGGGCCTCATCCAATCAGCTGAAGGCCTTAAGATAAAACAGACTGAGGTACTCTGAGGAAAAGGGAATTCTGTAAACAGACTGTCTTTGGATTCAGCTACATCAGTTCTTTCCTAGGTCTCCAGCCTCCTTGCCTATTTAGCAGATTTGGACTTGCCAGCCTCCATAATCATAAGAGCTAATCCTAATCCTTTAAAATAAATCTCTCTGATTCTCTGTCTCTGTCTCTGTCTCTCTCTCTCTCCACACATGCATACACACATACATACAGACAGAGAGTCCCCAACTTACTATGGTTTGACTTACAATTTTTTGACTTTACAATGGCGCAAAAGCAATACACATCCAATTAGAAACCATATCATTCTGTTTTTCACTTGCAGTACAGTATTCAATACATTACATGAGATATTCAGCACTTTACCATAAAGTAGGCTCTGCATTATATAATTCTGCCCAGTAGTAGGCTAATGTAAGTGTTCTGAACATGTTTAAGGCAGACTAGGCTAAAGCTATGATTTTCAGTAGGTTAGGTGTATTAAATGCACTTTCAACTTGTTATATTTCCAACTTACAATGGGTTTATAAGGATGTAACCCCATTGTAAATTGAGGAGCATCTCTCTGTGTGTGTGTGTGTGTGTGTGTGTGTGTGTGTGTGTGTGTGTGTGTGAGTTTCTGTTTCTCTGGAGAACTCTAATACATAGGCATTTCTTGGTTTCCCACCATTGTCCTTTTCTGAAAACTTTGTTAATAGGTTTATCTCTGTGTTGTGGTTACTTGACTTTTTCTTTGGATATAGCCCCAGGGAAAAATCCTGAAGATCGCTTTCCTGCAGAAGAAGGTCAGGTCTTGATTCCTGAGTTAGCCCAAGCCTGAGGTTATCTCCAGGGGTAAACCTCACCCTTGGTGGTATAGAATAATGACTCTTGGAAGAGGTGGTAGTCTTTTGAGAATATGAAGCAGACTAATCAGAATAGGACTCCTATTCTGAACATGACCCCCAAAATACATGTGTTGGAAACTTAATCCCAATGCAACAGTGTTGCGAGGTGAGGTCTAATGAGAGATGTTTAGGTCATGAGGGCTCTGCCC
This sequence comes from Macaca thibetana thibetana, assembly GCF_024542745.1. Classification (NCBI taxonomy): domain Eukaryota; kingdom Metazoa; phylum Chordata; class Mammalia; order Primates; family Cercopithecidae; genus Macaca; species Macaca thibetana. Next base: position 83,964,058 of record NC_065584.1, on the reverse strand, counting down.
TCATGAATACATTAATGCCACTATAAAAAGGGCTTTCAGAAGTGAATTTTCCCCCTTCCACCTTCTTCCACCTGAGGAGACAGTATTCCTCTTCTCCAGGGGACACAGCAACAAGGCACCACCTTGGAACCAGAAGCTAAACATGTCAGCACCTTGATCTTGGAGACTTCCCAGCCTCCAGGACTATGAGAAATAAATTTCTGTTCTTTATAAATTGCCCAGTTTGTTGTATTCTGTTATAACAGTGCAAGATATCCTAAGACAGGGACCCAAGGGCTGGATCAAATGTTGGTATTGGCACTCTCGTAACTATTATGAGATTTAACACTGAGTACAATGAATAACTGAAGAGACGTGCATAAATAAAAAGAATACATTATCAATATAAACAGATATCTGGCTTAGTTCATCTTTTTCCTTCATTCTTTTGTCCCTGGGAATCTTGAGAAGCAGAGTTCTCCTGACATTTGGACTCATGACTTTCAATGACAAATTTCTGATATGATTAAATTCTTTTGAACTAGCTTTCTATAGGGTTCACAACATAAGCAAAAATTTCTATGTCATTGCAGCTAAAATGTGATACTAAAAGAAAAAATACTCCTTTTTTCACTGTTTTCTTCAATTTTCATGAGTGTTTCTGCAAGCTCCTTTTGTTATGTGGTACAGAAATGTTTCTGAAAATGTGGCAACCTGTAAATCAAAGTGAGTATTTTCATCTTGGGTGCTTTTCTTTTCTTCCTTCTTTTTTTTTTTTTTTTAGTTTCTCAAAGTTTATTGGAAATGCCATCATTAATTTTTCCTTTATTTATTTATTTTATTTTATTTTATTTTTATTATTATACTTTAAGTTCTAGGGTACATGTGCACAACGTGCAGATTTGTTACATATGTATACTTGTGCCATGTTGGTGTGCTGCACCCATCAACTCATCAGCACCCATCAACTCATCATTTACATCAGGTATAACTCCCAGTGCAATCCCTCCCCTCTCCCCACTCCCCATAATAGGCCCCGGGGTGTGATGTTCCCCTTCCCGAGTCCAAGTGATCTCATTGTTCAGTTCCCACGTATGAGTGAGAACATGCAGTATTTGGTTTTCTGTTCTTGCGATAGTTTGCTGAGAATGATGGTTTCCAGCTGCATCCATGTTCCTACAAAAGACACAAACTCATTCTTTTTTATGGCTGCATAGTATTCCATGGTGTATATGTGCCACATTTTCTTAATCCAGTCTGTCACTGATGGACATTTGGGTTGATTCCAAGTCTTTGCTATTGTGAATAGTGCCGCAATAAACATACGTGTGCATGTGTCTTTATAGCAGCATGATTTATAATCCTTTGGGTATATCCCCAGTAATGGGATGGCTGGGTCATATGGTACTTCTAGTTCTAGATCCTTGAGGAATTGCCATACTGTTTTCCATAATGGTTGAACTAGTTTACAGTCCCACCAACAGTGTAAAAATGTTCCTATTTCTCCACATCCTCTCCAGCACCTGTTGTTTCCTGACTTTAATGATTGCCATTCTAACTGGTGTGAGATGGTATCTCATTGTGGTTTTGATTTGCATTTCTCTGATGGCCAGTGATGACAAGCATTTTTTCATGTGCCTGTTGGCTGTATGAATGTCTTCTTTTGAGAAATGTCTGTTCATATCCTTTGCCCACTTTTTGGTGGGGTTGTTTGTTTTTTTCTTGTAAATTTGTTTGAGTTCTTTGTAGGTTCTGGATATTAGCCCTTTGTCAGATGAGTAGATTGCAAAAATTTTCTCCCATTCTGTAGGTTGCCTGTTCACTCTGATGGTAGTTTCTTTTGCTGTGCAGAAGCTCTTTAGTTTAATTAGATCTCATTTGTCAATTTTGGCTTTTGTTGCCATTGCTTTTGGTGTTTTAGACATGAAGTCCTTGCCCATGCCTATGTCCTGAATGGTATTATCTAGGTTTTCTTCTAGGGTTTTTATGGTATTAGGTCTAACATTTAAGTCTCTAATCCATCTTGAATTAATTTTCGTATAAGGAGTAAGGAAAGGATCCAGTTTCAGCTTTCTACTTATGGCTAGGCAATTTTCCCAGCACCATTTATTAAATAGGGAATCCTTTCCCCATTTCTTGTTTTTCTCAGGTTTGTCAAAGATCAGCTGGCTGTAGATGTGTGGTATTATTTCTGAGGACTCTGTTCTGTTCCATTGGTCTATATCTCTGTTTTGGTACCAGTACCATGCTGTTTTGGTTACTGTAGCCTTGTAGCATGGTTTGAAGTCAGGTAGCGTGATGCCTCTAGCTTTGTTCTTTAGACAGGATTGTCTTGGCAATGCGGGCTCTTTTTTTGGTTCCATATCAACTTTAAAGCAGTTTTTTCCAATTCTGTGAAGAAACTCATTGGTAGCTTAATGGGGATGGCATTGAATCTATAAATTACCTTGGGCAGTGTGGCCATTTTCACTATATTGATCCTTCCTATCCATGAGCATGGTATGTTCTTCCATTTGTTTGTGTCCTCTTTCATTTCACTGAGCAGTGGTTTGTAGTTCTCCTTGAAGAGGTCCTTTATATCCCTTGTGAGTTGTATTCCTAGGTATTTTATTCTCTTTGAAGCAATTGTGGATGGAAGTTCATTCATGATTTGGCTCTCTGTTTGTCTGTTACTGGTGTATAAGAATGCCTGTGATTTTTGCACATTAATTTTGTATCCTGAGACTTTGCTGAAGTTGCTTATCAGCTTAAGGAGATTTGGGGCTGAGATGATGGGGTTTTCTAAATATACGATCATGTCATTTGCAAACAGGGACAATTTGACTTCTTCTTTTCCTAACTGAATACCCTTGATTTCTTTCTCTTGCCTGATTTTCCTAGCCAGAACTTCCAACACTATGTTGAATAGGAGTGGTGAGAGAGGGCATCCCTGTCTTGTGCCAGTTTTCAAAGGGAATGCTTCCAGTTTCTGCCCATTCAGTATGATATTGGCTGTGGGTTTGTCATAAATAGCTCTTATTATTTTGAGACACGTTCCATCAATATATAGTTTATTGAGAGTTTTTAGCATGAAGGGCTGTTGAATTTTGTCAAAGGCCTTTTCTGCATCTATTGAGATAATCATGTGGCTTTTGTCTTTGGTTCTGTTTATATGCTGGATTACGTTTATTGATTTGCGTATGTTGAACCAGCCTTGCATCCGACGGATGAAGCCCACTTGATCATGGTGGATAAGCTTTTTGATGTGCTGCTGGATCCGGTTTGCCAGTATTTTATTGAGGATTTTTGCATCGATGTTCGTCAGGGATATTGGTCTAGAATTCTCTTTTTTTGTTGTGTCTCTGCCAGGCTTTGGTATCAGGATGATGTTGGCCTCATAAAATGAGTTAGGGAGGATTCCCTCTTTTTCTATTGATTGGAATAGTTTCAGAAGGAATGGTACCAGCTCCTCCTCGTACCTCTGGTAGAATTCAGCTGTGAATCCATCTGGTCCTGGACTTTTTTTGGTTGGTAGGCTATTAATTATTGCCTCAATTTCAGAGCCTGCTATTGGTCTATTCAGGGATTCAACTTTTTCCTGGTTTAGTCTTGGGAGAGTGTAAGTGTCCAGGAAATTATCCATTTCTTCTAGATTTTCTAGTTTATTTGCATAGAGGTGTTTATAGTATTCTCTGATGGTAGTTTGTATTTCTGTGGGGTCGGTGGTGATATCCTCTTTATCATTTTTTATTGCATCTATTTGATTCTTCTCTCTTTTCTTCTTTATTAGTCTTGCTAGTGGTCTATTAATTTTTTTGATCTTTTCAAAAAACCAACTCCTGGATTCATTGATTTTTTTGGAGGTTTTTTTGTGTCTCTATTTCCTTTAGTTCTGCACTGATCTTAGTTATTTCTTGCCTTCTGCTAGCTTTTGAATGTGTTTGCTCTTGCTTCTCTAGTTCTTTTAATTGTGATGTTAGAGTGTCAATTTTAGATCTTTCCAACTTTCTCTTGTGGGTATTTAGTGCTATAAATTTCCCTCTACACACTGCTTTAAATGTGTCCCAGAGATTCTGGTATGTTGTATCTTTGTTCTCATTGGTTTCAAAGAACATCTTTTTTTCTGCCTTCATTTCGTTATGTACCCAGTAGTCATTCAGGAGCAGGTTGTTCAGTTTCCATGTAGTTGAGTGGTTTTGATTGAGTTTCTTAATCCTGAGTTCTAGTTTGATTGCACTGTGGTCTGAGAACCAGTTGTTATAATTTCTGTTCTTGTACATTTGCTGAGGAGTGCTTTACTTCCAATTATGTGGTCAATTTTGGAATAAGTGTGATGTGGTGCTGAGAAGAATGTATATTCTGTTGATTTGGGGTGGAGAGTTCTGTAGATGTCTATTAGGTCTGCTTGGTCCAGAGTTGAGTTCAATCCCTGGATATCCTTGTTAACTTTCTGTCTCGTTGATCTGTCTAATGTTGACAGTGGGGTGTTGAAGTCTTCCATTATTATTGTATAGTATTCTAAGTCTCTTTGTAAGTCTCTAAGGACTTGCTTTATGAATCTGGGTACTCCTGTATTGGGTGCATATATATTTAGGATAGTTAGCTCTTCCTGTTGAATTGATCCCTTTACCATTATGTAATGGCCTTCTTTGTCTCTTTTGATCTTTGATGGTTTAAAGTCTGTTTTATCAGAGACTAGGATTGCAACCCCTGCTTTTTTTTGTTCTCCATTTGCTTGGTAGATCTTCCTCCATTCCTTTATTTTGAGCCTATGTGTGTCTCTGCATGTGAGATGGGTCTCCTGAATACAGCAAACAGATGGGTCTTGACTCTTTATAATTTGCCAGTCTGTGTCTTTTAATTGGACCATTTAGTTCATTTATATTTAAGGTTAATATTGTTATGTGTGAACTTGATCCTGTCATTATGATATTAACTGGTTATTTTGCTCATTAGTTGATGCAGTTTCTTCCTAGCATTGATGGTCTTCACGTTTTTGCATGTTTTTGCAATGGCTGGTACCAGTTGTTCCTTTCCATGTTTAGTGCTTCCTTCAGGGTCTCTTGTAGGGCAGGCCTGGTGGTGACAAAATCTCTAAGCATTTGCTTGTCTGTAAAGGATTTTATTTCTCCTTCACTTATGAAACTTAGTTTAGCTGGATATGAAATTCTGGGTTTAAAATTCTTTTCTTTAAGAATGTTGAATATTGGCCCCCACTCTCTTCTGGCTTGTAGAGTTTCTGCTGAGAAATCTGCTGTTAGTCTGATGGGCATCTCTTTGTTGGTAACCCGACCTTTCTCTCTGGCTGTCCTTAACATTTTTTCCTTCATTTCAACTTTGGTGAATCTGACAATTATGTGTCTTAGAGTTGCTCTTCTCGAGGAGTATCTTTGTGGCATTCTCTGTATTTCCTGAATTTGAATGTTGGCCTGCCTTAATAGGTTGAGGAAGTTCTCCTGGATGATATCCTGAAGAGTGTTTTCCAACATGGTTCCATTTTCCCCCTCACTTTCAGGCACCCCAATCAGATGTAGATTTGGTCTTTTCACACAATCCCATACTTCTTGAAGGCTTTGTTCATTTCTTTTTCCTCTTTTTTCTTTAGACTTCTCTCTTCATTTCATTCATTTGATCCTCAATCGCTGATACTCTTTCTTCCAGTTGATTGAGTCAGTTACTGAAGCTTGTGCATTTGTCACGTATTTCTCGTGTCATTGTTTTTATCTCTGTCAGTTCGTTTATGGCATTCTCTGCATTGATTATTCTAGTTATCCATTCTTCCATTCTTTTTTCAAGATTTTTAGTTTCTTTGTGCTGGGTACATAATTTCTCCTTTAGCTCTGAGAAGTTTGATGGACTGAAGCCTTCTTCTCTCAACTCGTCAAAGTCATTCTCTGTCCAGCTTTGATCCATTGCTGCTGATGAGCTGCGTTCCTTTGGAGGGGGAGATGCGCTCTTATTTTTTGAATTTCCAGCTTTTCTGCCCTGCTTTTTCCCCATCTTTGTGGTTTTATCTGCCTTTGGTCTTTGATGATGGTGACATACTGATGGGATTTTGATGTGGGTGTCCTTCCTGTTTGTTAGTTTTCCTTCTGTCAGGACCCTCAGCTGTAGGTCTGTTGGAGATTGCTTGAGGTCCACTCCAGACCCTGTTTGCCTGGGTATCAGCAGCAGAGGCTGCAGAAGATAGAATATTGCTGAACAGCGAGTGTACCTGTCTGATTTTTGCTTTGGAAGCTTCATCTCAGCGGTGTACCCTGCCATGTGAGGTGTGGGGTGTCGGTCTGCACCTAGTGAGGGATGTCTCCCAGTTAGGTACTCAGGGATCAGGGACCCACTTGAGCAGGCAGTCTGTCCATTCTCAGATCTCAAGCTCCATGTTGGGAGACCCACTGCTCTCTTCAAAGCTGTCAGGAAGGGTTGTTTGCATCTGCAGTGGTTTCTGCTACTTTTTGTTTAGCTGTGCCCTGTCCCCAGAGGTGGAATCTACAGAGACAGACAGGCCTCCTTGAGCTTCTGTGGGCTCCACCCAGTTCGAGCTTGCCAGCGGCTTTGTTTACCTACTTAAGCCTCAGGGATGGTGGGCTCCCCTCCCCCAGCCTCACTGCTGCCTTGCAGTTAGATTGCAGACTGCTGTGCTAGCAATGAGGGAGGCTCCATGGGCGTCAGACCCTCCCGGCCAGATGTGGGATATAATCTCCTGCTGTGCTGTTTGCTAAGACCCTTGGTAAAGTGCAGTATTCAGGTGGGAGTTACCCAATTTCCCAGGTGTTGTGTGTCTCAATTCCCCTGGCTAGGAAAAGGGATTCCCTTCCCCCTTATGCTTCCCAGGTGAGGCGATGCCTCACCCTGCTTCAGCTCTTGCTGGTTGGGCTGCAGCAACTGACCAGCACTGATTGTCCAGCACTCCCTAGTGAGATGAACCTGGCACCTCAGTTGAAAATGCAGAAATCACCCATCTTCTGTGTCGCTCACGCTGGGAGCTGGAGACTGGAGCTGTTCCTATTCGGCCATCTTGCTCTGCCCTCCCTTCGATGCTTTTCTAAAACATATTCATCACTTCTGTGAGCCTATGCTTTTATTCATTCTCTCTATGCCTTTTCCAATGGTGCCTCAGTTTTCCCTGGCCTCTCCACACTCAACTAAATGCAAAAGAATAAAAACCAAATTGATAATTTCTTGAAGACTTCTCAAATAAATCATTATTTTCCAAACAAATAAACAAGTCAGATGATTGTATTTAACTTAGAAGTGAAATATTATAAAAATGTTTTGATTCATTAGCAGCTTATCTGTTTCTTTCCCTTTTTTCTTTCCTATTCTTCCTTCACTCATGCAGGAATTCAGTTAATGTAAGAATCATTCCATTAGCTCTGCTACTCTGGCTGCAGGCTCTAATGTAACCAAGTGATTCTCAGTGTTTGGGGGACTCCCTGTCTCCAGCATTCGGAAACCTATCCCAGGCTTCTCAGCCTGATGGAGACTTTGGGAGAAAGGCTGTTTAGGGGAAGGAATTACCCTGGGTTCTCACTGTTAACTGTTTCTCACAAACCTCCCTGAAGTTCCTGTTGCCGGCAACAACCCTTCTCCCCTAGCCCAGTGATTAAGTCACCATGGAATTCCAAATCTAACCGCATGAGAGGGAAGGGGCCCTGTTTGTCAATGCTGCAAGGAAGACAATTACTCTACACTTTTATGTCTGCCTAAGAAGGATCATAAACTTTCCAACTTCCAGCCTTTCTAGCTAAGTACAGTGAGTTGGTATTCTGATGATTTGGTCAGAAGCCCATTTTGACCTAAATCAAGTCAATAACATATTCTAGCACCTTCACCATCACACTTTTATAAGGAGAACCTAATACAAAAATTAGCTAGGCATGGTGGCACATGCCTGTAGTCCCAGCTTCTTGGGAGGCTGAGGTAGGAGGACTGCTTGAGCCTGGGAGGTCAAGGCTGCAGTGAGCCCAGATCACGCCACTGTCCTCCAACCTGGGTGACAGAGAGAGATCCTGTCTCCAAAAAGAAACAAAACAAAACAAAACAAAAAAACAGAAGAAGAAGAAGAAGAACCTGACATACACTGAACTATTTTGATACAATAGTGAAGAAATTATGACGCAAACTAAAACAGATGTCACATAACATTCAAAATGTGTTTACCTTTGCTCCATTCCTGGCCTCAGAATGAGGCTTTGGGAGTTGAGCTGTGTGGTCCTGTGGTGTCTGCTACATACATTACTTGAATTTTTTTAAAACCCTTTGGTGGGGGGATTGGATGGGAGGCTGGAAAGCTGGGCCTTTAGGGGAAAGTAAGGGTAATTGTTTAAAGAATATTGAGATGCAGCAACTCCTTCTTCCCAAGGCTCATGATGGGGTGGGTATTAACAGCAAGGGATCATGCCTTTCCAAAGAAATCTCTTCACAAATCTCTTCAAAATGGAGTATGTCCCTTTCCATACCCTGATTCCTTTTTTATGTTCTCAAACTAGGTGGGAGATTTTTTAAGTCATGGAACAGATTTTTAAACATTTTCTTTAAATATTTGTATATGACGACCTGGCTTTGTAATTTCACATTTATAATATCTTATGCCTTCATCGAAACTTCAATTTAAACATCCTGTTTTATATATAAATTAAAAAATAGAATTACAGGGAAATAAAAGCAAATACATAAACATAGGAGGAGATTCTAACACATTTTTTTAAAAAAAGACACCAAGTAGACAACATCAATAAATACATATCAAATATTTAGAAATAAACCTAATGAAATATGCACAAATTTTTCATAGGAAAAGTTAAAATCTGTACTGAAAGATACAGAACAAAAGGCAAATGTAAACAAATGTTTATGTTTCTGGATGAGAAAACAGCACTGTAAAGATGTCAATTATCCCCCAAATTAGCCTACAAATTCAATGCAATCCCAACTGAAACTTCAGCAGGATTTTCAGGAAACTGTTCTAAATTGGCAAAGGAAAAGTCAAGGCACTCAAAAGCTTAAACAATTTTAAAAGAGAACACAGGTATGTGTGTGTGAGAAAGGTTTGCTTGCCCTGCTAGCCAAAAAGTATTGAAGGTTCTAGAATTCAAAACAATGTGATGTCATCACTGGAGAAGAGAAATAAACCATGAAATGGAGTAGAGGGCCCAGACATGGATCCATACTCATGTGGGACCCAGTGGACAGTAGAGGAGGCATCCAAGCTCAGTAAGGAAAGGAGCAACTATTCAGAAGAAAGGCTGGGAAAACTGGAACACCTTTTGGAAAAAAATAAAATTAGATCACAACCTTATATAACCAGAAAAATAGATTTTAGATCACTGAAAGCAAATATAACTTTTAAATGATTAGAAAAGTATGTAGAAATGTATCTCTGTGATTTGGCGATGGGTGAACTTCCTAAACAAGATATAAAAACTAAAACTGCAAAGGAAAAGATCAATATATTTGGTAATATTAAAATTTAAAACTTCTGTGTAACAAAGGATACTGTAAACAAGCCTAAAGGACAAGTGGCAGTCCATGATAGCACATTTGCAACAAATAACAAGTGAAGGATTCACTTTCAAATATACAAATAGATCTCACAAATGTAAAGAAAAGACAGTATAGAAATATGGCCAAAAGAGAGGAGCAGGCAATTCACAGAAGAGGAAACCAAAACAGTAAATAAAAACATAAAAGATCCTCAAACTTCTAGTAACTATGAAGAATAAAATTAAAACTAATTTATGTTTTTTTTTTCACTAATTGGAGTGACAAAACTTTAAAACATTGTTATTACAAATGTTGGAAAAACATGGCAGCTATGGACTACCTATTTATACAGTATTTTTGGAAAACAATTTGATGTCAATGATCATTTTAAATATTCCTACCCTTCAATCCTCAGCAAGAATCATCCATTCCAAAAGTTTCTATTTACTTTCTTGTCCAAACCAGGACATTCCTTGAAAAACTGCAGTCTCTGCTATCTCAATTTCTGTGACATACTTCAGGCCCATGGAACTTTCAACATTCTTCCTTACCAGTCCCCACCCTGTCCCAGGGCCTTGGAAAGCAGAGGACTGTCTCTGGACTTCCTTTACCCCACACGCAAAACACTTTTGTCTGCAGGACTGCTACGCCCTAATAGCCTAGAGACTACTCCTGTTGTTTGCTGCTTGGAAGGATAGCCTGAGTTCTCTTGCTCAGGCCCTAAACATTAAGGGGAATTATATCTGGTCATTAGTTACCCCAGCTCTAGACTAAGCAGGAACAGGGCACTTACACCACTGCCACTCTACATCTCCACCCCAAATTCTTCTCTCTTCCCAGCTCATAAGAATTTTCTAGTCTGTTATTGTCTTGTTTTTTTTTTTTTTCTGGTTTCTTTTTGTGTGTGTATCCAAGGCCTGGACCATACCTCTTGAATTTAGAGGTTAAAAATATGATACTTTATTCACTGAATTATCTCAACCACTCTCTTACAGGGTGTGGTGGTTTTAAAATATGTTCATAATTTAATTGACATCCCTCCCTTCAAGTGGTAGAACGAAATTTATCTCCCTTTGAGTATGGACTGAACTTAGTACCTTGCTTCTAATGACTAGAATAGAGTGGAAGTGACACTATGTACTTGGGAGATGTTATAGTCTGTTTCATTCTGCTATAACAGAATACCTGAGACTGGGTAATTTATAAAGAACAGAAATTTATTTCTCACAGCTCTGGAGGCCTGGAAGATCAAGGCACTGGCAGATTTGGTGTCTGGTAAGAGCCTGGTCTCTGCTTCAAAGATGGCACCTTGAACACCTCTCTGGAGGATGTAGTGTTATTCCTCACACAGCAGAAGTGTGGAAGAGACAGAACCCATTTCCACAAGCCCTTTTTATAGCAGCATTAATTCCTTCATGAGGGTGTGGACTTCATGACCCAATTCCTCCTAAAAGGCCCCACCTACCAACACTATTGCATTGGGGATTAAGTTTCTAACATGTGAATTTTGAAACACACTTTCAAACCATAGCAGGAAAGTAGGTCATAAAAGGTATTGCAACTTCCTGCTCACTCTCTTTTAGATCATTCATGCACAGGCAGGCTGGAGGCCATAATGTGAGGTCACTTAAGCAGCCTATGGTAAGGCCCATGTAATGAGGAACCGAAGCCTACTGCCAACAACCATGTGAGTGAGCCATCCTAGAAGCAGATGCTCCAACCTATGTCCACCCCAGCTGACACCCTGAGAGTAACAACGTGAGAGACTCTGAGCCGTCACTACCCAGATGAGCTTACCCACAGAAACTGTAAACTAATAAATATTTGTTGTTTTAAGCTACTATGTTCTGGAGTAACTTGTTACACAGAAATAGACAACTGATACACTGAGGGAATTGGCAGCATCTTGTCTCATGTCCAGAATGGGGGTAATCAAAGATGGAAGAAAAGAACATCCAGGTTAATCTTTGTTAGGAGCTGAGTTGTGTCCCCACAAGATTGATATGTTGAAGTCCTAACCCTCAATACCTCAGAATGCGGCTGTATTTGGAGACAGTGTCTTTAAGAGGTAATTGAGATTAAAGGAGGTCATTGGAGAGGGCCCTAGTTCAATGACTCATGTCTTTATAAAAAGGGATTAGGATACAGACATGCATAGAGGAAAAGACCAAGGAGAGAGGCCTCACAGTGAAACCAAACCTGCCAGTACTTTGATCTCAGACTTCTAGCCTCCAGAACTGTAAGGAGTTAAAGTTCTGTTGATTAGGCCACCCAGTCTGTGGTGTTTGTTATAGCAGCCCTAGCAGACTAATACAGTATTCCAAATTATTATTATATTATGTTCTCCCATTAGTGAAGATTTGCCTCTTAATGTAAAAAAACACACTCATATGGAAGCTCCAAACTCCCTTCCAAACAGGCAGAAATTAGGACTCTGTCTAAAACTGTACTGTCCAATACAGTAGCCACTTGCCATATGTGACTACTGAAAACTTGAAATGTGGACAATGTGATAAAGAAACTATATTTTAAATTTTAATGAAATTTAATTTTAATTTAAAATTGATACCCAGTTCAGTTATGGGAAAACTTTTGTGTTGAAACAGCTTGGACCTGTGAATCTATTTTTTTCAGCTATAAATGTTAGGAAATCTAAATATATACGAAGTATTTCTGATGAAATTTAGCATTTGAATTGAGATGTGCTGTCAGTACAAAATACATATTGGATTTCAAAGCCTTCAGGGAAAAAAATAAAAAGGCCCAGGTGCAGTGGCTCACACTTGTAATCCCAGCACTTTGAGAGGTTAAGGTGGGTGGCTCACTTAGGCCAGGAGTTTGAGACCAGCCTGGAAAACATGGCAAAACCCTGTCTCTACGAACAAACAAACAAAAAAAAATACAAAAAAATTAGTCAGGAACAATGGCATGCACCAGTAGTCCCAGCTACCTGGGAGGCTGAGGTGAGCAGATGCCTGAGCCCAGGAGGTAAAGGCTGCAATGAGCTGTGATCATGCCACTGTAATCCAGCCTGGGTGACAGAGCAACACACAGTCTCAAAAAATAAAATAAAATATCTCCTTAACAATTTTTATGTTGACTGTATGTTGAAACAATATTTTAGATAAATTGGGCTAAATAAAACATATTCTTTAAATTAATTTCAGCTATTTTTTTCCATTTTTGAAACATAGCTACTAGAAAATTTAAAATTGTATGTGTGGCTCACATTATATTTCTATATTTTTCTGATTGGTCAAAGATTGCCCCACAGGGCATTAATTCTTCCACACCCACACTTAAGAATTGTATTACTTGGCTCTTCTGGGCAGTGGCATAGAAGTATAGCCCTTAATGTAGGTCCAAAAGTAGAGAACAAAGCCAGGACCATGTTTAGCCAGATTCTGCAAGATACAGGCAGAGGGTCAGAAGGCAGAAATGAGGAGTCAGAGCTGAAGTTCAACGTAGAGAATCTCCTGGCCTTGACTAGAACATAGGCTGAGCTATAGACCCTGGTGCAGAAAGAGTTGAAGCTGCTCCTCAGAGTACATAGAGGAGGCATAGTCCAACTGCCCAACTGCTACTGGAGAAGCCACTGCCCAGCTGCAGTTCATTTACTCATGCACTGGCAAATACCCTCCATGCAGCTGATGTATATCCACCCAGTCTGGTATGGTAAGGAGGCAGCAGATGGAACTCTTCATTGAGCAAGAGGCCTAGGCTTGGAGATGGTACAACTGAAAGAATCTAGGAAGGGGTGGCATAACTGGATGTGGTATGTCCTATGAACTGTCAATTTCATTTAGAGGCATACACCCTAAAGAGATCTTCATTCATATGTATGAAGAAACATGTTCATTATAATATTGTTTATAATAAAGAAGAGTTAAAAGCATTTGTCTATCAATAGGCAAATGGGTAAATAAATTGTGGTATATTTATATAATGAATACTGTCCAACAGTTCAAACAAATTAATCAAATGGAACTTTTAGAACTAAAACCTGTGATAACTGATTTTAAAAAAATTAGCCAGGTATGGTGGTACATGTCTGTAGTTCCATCTACTCAAGAGGCTGAGGTGGAAGTAGGACGATCACTTGAGACCAGGAGGTTGAGGCTGCAGTGAGCTATTATTGTGCCACTGCACTCCAGCCTGGGTGACAGAGTGAGACCCTGTCTCATGAAAAAACAAAACAAAACAAACAAACAAATAAACAAGAAACACCTCACTGGATAGACTCAATAGCAAATTGGTAATTGAATTTGAAGATAGTCCCAGAAGGAGATGGGACTTCAAAAAAAAAAAAAAAAAAAAGAAAGAAAGAAAGAAAGAAAAGAAAAGAAAAAAAAGAAAGAATGGCTAATAACTTCCCAAATTTGACGAAAGACATAAACCTACAAATTCAAGAAAGTAAGAGAATCCTCAATAGAAAAACAAACAAACAAAGCAAGCTACATTCAGGCATATCATAAGCCAATTGCTGTAATCTGAAGACAAAAAATCTCAAAAGCTGCCAGAAGAGAACAGCATATTACCGAGAGGGGACAACTCAAATGACTATAGATTTCTCATCAGAAACTGTGGAGCCACAAGGAAGTTACATGGCATTTTTTAAAATTCTGAAAGAAAAGACCTGTCAACCCAGAATTCTAGACTCAGTGAAAGTGTCCCTCAGGATTGAAGGTAAAATAAACTTTCTCAGATAAAGGAAAACTAAGAGAATTCAGAGCCAGCGTATCCTTTCCAACAGATTTGCTAAAGGAATTCCTTCAGGCAGAAGAGAAATGATACAAGAAAGAGACTTTGAACATCAGGAATGAAGTAAGGGCTACAGAAATGATTTATACTGGTTAAATATAATAGACTATTATTCTCTTGCATTTTTAAAAATATGTTTGATGGTTGAAAGCATAAGTCATAACACTATCTGATAGGATTTTCAATGGATGTCTTCTTGCCCATTTTTCTTCCCCTTCCCAAATTTAAATAGTCAGGTCTGGAGCCTTCTACCCTAAAGGTTATGAACCTCATCTCCTTTTCTTTCACCCACCCTAAGTTATACCACTTTTTAATAATTTAATATTTTAAAAACTTTTAAATATTCCCAAATATAACTTACATGTTAAGTATATTAAGCAATTTCTCCACTATAATTTTTTTGAAACAAGGTCTCACTCTGTTACCCAGGCTGGAGTGCAGTGGTATGATAATGGCCCACTGCAGCTTCAACCTCCCCAGGCCCAGGTGATCCTCCCACATCAGCATCCTGAGTAGCTGGGACTACAGTCATGCATCACCATGCCTGGTTAATTTTCATATTTTTTGTAGAGATGGGGATTTACCAAGTAATACATGACAACTATAGCATATATTAGAGAGGGTAAGGGGTCCTATAAGGTGTTAAGTTTTCTATATTCCAATTAAGGTGATAAAATAACTGTAAATAGATAGTGAAAAACTATATATTTTTTAATCTCTACAGCAACCACCAAGAAAAGTATACAAAGAAATATAATGAAAATCATGATTGATAAATGCAATATTTTTAAAATATTCAAATAACTCAAAAGAAGACAAGAAAGGAGAAACAGAAGCAAAACACAGCAGGAGCACACAAAAAAATTTACAATGTGAGACATCTAAATCCAAATATATCAGTACTATGAGTACATTATAAAGAATGAGATAAATCTATATCCACTAATATAGAAAAATCTCTGTGATGTATTGTTATGCAAAAATCAAGTTACAGAACAAAACACCCATTATAATACCAGTTAAGTTTTTGATATATTTCTATGTGTTCATGCACATTTGATTTCTAGCTCAATGAAAATGTATTAGGAAAGGTCTGGAAGTATACTCAAAGTTAAAATTGTTCTTGAAAGGTCACTGCAATTAAGGAGAAGTAACAGAGTCAAAAAGGACTTTTTCTGTATAATTTTAATTTCTACGATGAGAATGTATTTATGTCTTACTTTGTCATTAAAAATAAAAGCAATGAAATTACTTTTAAAAGAACATATTGTTCACCATGTGCTGGTGATACTGCCATCTGGGAATTAAACATTTTTAGGTCCCCTGACTGAGGATCATACTCTTCCGTTTTCAGCAGAATTTGTCAAATGAAGTTATTAGTGTTTCGATCTATTTCCTATCTATACCTTTTGTCTTCTATGCGCATTTTTCTTCCCCTTCCCAAATTTGAATCCTCAGGTCTGGAGCCCTCTAACCCTAAAGGTTATGAATCTGATCTCCCTTTCTTTCACCCACCCTACATCATATCACTTTTTGATAATTTAATATTTTAAAAACTTTAAAATATTCCCAGGTATAACTTATATGTTAAGTATATTAAGCAGTTTCTCCACTACCAGTTTTTTTTAAAACAGGGTCTCACTCTGTTGCCCAGGCTGGAGTGCAGTAGTGTGACCATGGTTCACTGCAGCCTTGACCACTCCAGCCTCCTGAGTAGCTGGGACTACAGTCATGTGCCATCATACGTGGCTAATTTTTTAATTTTCTGTAGAGATGGGTTTTCACCATCCTGCTTCTGGACTCAAGCAATTCTGCCAAGGCCTCCCAAAGTTCTGGGATTATAGGCACTAGCCACCATGCCCAGTTTCCACTACCATTGTTTAAAGTAGCTATGGAGGACTGTTTTTCAAATTGCAGGTCTCAATCATTAGTGGGTCATAAAACTAATGTTGTGGATTTCAATTAACTTTTTAGAAAATGTGTTCCATGCATTTTAAAAAGCTTTTTTAGAGCAGTTTCAGGTTTACAGCAAAATTAGGAGAAAGATACAGAGATTTTCCATATATCCACAGTCCCTGTACCTGCATAGCTTCCCCTATTATCAACATTCCCCATCAAAGAAATACAGTTGTTATAATTGATGATCCTACATTGACAAATCTTAATTACCCAAAGTCCATAGTTTGCATTAGAGTTCATTCTTGGTGTTGTATGTTCTATGGCTGTTTACAAATGTATAATGACATTTATTCATCATTAAAGTACCTGCAAATCTCATTCTGTTATTCTTCACTTTATTGCACTTTGCAGATACTGCATTTTTTTACAAATTGAAGGTTTGTGGCAAACTTGCATCAAGCAAATCTATTGGCACCATTTTCCCAAGAGCATGTGCTCATTTCGTGTCTTTGCACCACATTTTGGTGATTCTCACAATATTTCAAACTTTTTCATTATTATTATTATATTCATTATGGTGATCTGTGATGTTACTATTGCAATTGTTTTGCAGTACCACAAACTGAGCCCATATAAAATGGTGAACTTAATCTATACATGCTATATATCTTGACTGCTCCACTGAACAGCCTTGTCTCTCCCTCTCTTCAGACCTCCCTATTCTCTGAGACATTACGATATTAAAATTAAGCCAACTAATAGCCCTGCAATGACCTCTCAGTGTTCAAGTGAAAGGAAGAGTCACACATCTCTCACTTTAAATCAAAAGCTGGACACGATTAAGCTTAGTAAGGAAGGTACATTGAAAGCCAAGATAGACTAAAAGCTAGGCCTTCCATCAAACAGTTAGCCAAGTCGTGAATGCAAAGGAGAAGTTATTGAAGGAAATTAAAAGTGCTATTTCAGTGAACACAGGAATGATAAGAAAGCAAAACAGCCTTATTGCTGATATGGAGAAAGTTCTAGTGGTCTGAATAGAAGATCAAACCAGCCACAACATTCTCTTAAGACAAAGCCTAATCCTGAGTGAGCAAGGACCTAATTATCTTCAATTAAAGAGAATTATGGCACCTAAGAGAGGTGAGGAAGCTTCAGTGGAAAAGTTCGAAGCTAGCAGAAGTTGGTCCATGAGGTTTAAGGAAAGAAGCCATCTCCAGAACACAAAAGTACAAGATGAAGTAGAAAGTGCTGATGTAGAAGCTGCAGCAAGTTATCCAGAAGATCTAGCTAAGATCATTAATGAAGGTGGTTACACCAAACATAAGATTTTCAATGTAGACAAAACAGCCTTCTATTGGAAGAAAATGTCATCTAGGACTTTCATAGCTAGACAGAAGTGAGTGCCTGGCTTCAAAGATTTGAAGGACAGGCTGGCTTTCTAATTAGGAGCTAATGCAGCTAGTGACTTTAAGTTGAAGCCAGTGCTCATTTACAATTCCAAAAATCCTAAGTTCCACAAGTATTATGCCTGTGCCTTACATAAAAGGAAAAACAAAGCCTGCATGACAACACATCTGTTTACAGCATGGTTTACTGAATATTTTATGTCCACTATTGAGACCTACTCCTCAGAAAAAAAAGTTTCCTTTTGAAATATGACTGCTCATTAACTATCACAAGGACAGAAAACCAAACACCGCATGTTCTCACTCATAGGTGGGGATCGAACAATGAGAACACTTGGTTACAGGGTGGGGAACATCACACACCAGGGCCTGTCATGGAATGGGGGGTGGGGGGAGGGATAGCATTGGGAGAAATACCTAATGTAAATGACGGGTTGATGGGTGTAGCAGGCCAGCATGGCACATGTATACCTATGTAATGAGCCTGCACATTGTGCACATATACCCTAGAGCTTAAAGTGTATATATATATGAAGGTGTAACCACCTTCATTAATGATCTTAGCTAGATCTTCTGGATAACTTGCTGCAGCTTCTACATCAGCACTTTCTACTTCATCTTGTACTTTTGTGTTCTGGAGATGGCTTCTTTCCTTAAACCTCATGGACCAACTTCTGCTAGCTTCGAACTTTTCCACTGAAGCTTCCTCACCTCTCTTAGGTGCCATAATTCTCTTTAATTGAAGATAATTAGGTCCTTGCTCACTCAGGATTTCTTTTTTTATATATATATATATATAAAAAGAAATAACCCAATACACGGGGATCTCCATTGCCCATCCCCTCCTCTAAGCTAATTATCTGTAGGCCATTGCCATATTAGAAATACAGCATCTTTTGTTATCATTCATGTTGATATTATTGAAAGCAAATAAAATGGAATTTTACATGCTTTTCTTCACATGCCAAAAAAAAAAGAAATATGACTGCTCATTGACAATGCAGCGGGTCACCCAAGATCTCTGATAGACATGTACATGGAGAGTAATGTTTTCATGCCTGCTAACACAACATCCATTCTGTGGCCCATGGATTAGGAGTAATTTTGACTTTCAAGTCTCTTTTTTTTTTTTTGAGACTGAGTCTCACTCTGTCTCCCAGGCTGGAGTGCAGTGGTGCAATCTCCGCTCACTGCAACCTCTGCCTCCTGGGTTCAAGCAATTCTCCCACTTCAGCCACCTGAGTAGCTGGAATCACAGATGTGCACCACCACACCTGGCTAATTTTTTGTATTTTTAGTAGAGATGGGTTTTCACCATGTTGGCCAGGTTGGTCTCGAATTCTTGACCTCAAGTGATCCACCCATCTCAGTCTCCAAAGTGCTGGGATTACAGGCGTGAACCACCACGCCTGGCCTGACTTTCAAGTCTTATTACTTAAGAAATATATTTTGTAAGGCTATAGCTGCCGTAAACTGTGATGCCTCTAACAGATCTAGGCAAAGTTAATTGAAAATCTTCGGGAAAAGATTAACCATTGTGGATGTCATTAAGAATAAGTGTGATCATAGGAGGAGGTCAAAATATCAACATTAACAGGAGTTTGGAAGACATTGATTCCCAGCCCTCATGGATTACTTTGAAGGGTTAAAGACTTCAGTGAAGGAAGGCAAGTAATAGCTGATGTGGTGGAAAAAGCAAGAGAACTAGAATTAGAAGTGAAGTCTGAAGATGTGTCTGAATTGTTGCAATCTCCTGATAAAACTTGAACAAATGAGAAGTTGCTTTCTATGAAAGAGCAAAGAAAGCAGTTTCTTGAGATGGAATCTACTCCTGGTGAAGATGCTGTGAACTTTGCTGAAATGACAACAAAGGATTTAGAATATTACATAAGCTTAGCTGATTCAGCAACAGTAGGGTTTGAGAGCATTGACTCCAATTTTGAAAGAAGTTCTGCTGTGAGTAAAATGCTATCAAACAGCATTGCATGCTACAGAGGAATGTTTTGTGAAAGAAAGAGTCAATCAATGCAACAAACTGCACTGTTGTCTTAGTGGAAGAAATTGCCACAGCTACCCTAACATTTAGCAACTACCACTCTGATCGGTCAGCTGCCATCAACTTTGAGGCAAGACCCCGTACCAGCAGAAAGAGTGTGACTTGATGAATGTTCAGCTGATTGTTAGCATTTTTTAGCAGTGAAGTATTTTTAAATTCAGGTATGCACATTGTTTCTTAGACATAGTGGTACTGCACACTTATGATACAGTATAGTGTAAACACAACTTCTGTAAGCACTAGGGAACCAAAAAGTTCCTGTGACTTGCTTTATTGTAATACTTGCTTTATTGTGGTGGTCTGGAACTGAACCTACTGTATCTCTGATGTATGTCTGTACACATACTAGGACTTTGGTTGACTGTTGTTTGGTTCTGTCATGCTTGACAGAGCAATGTTTTCCTTTCCTTTCCTTTCCTTTCCTTTCCTTTCCTTTCCTTTCCTTTCCTTTCCTTTCCTTTCCTTTCTTTCCTTTTCTTTCCTTTCTTTCCTTTTTGAGGCAGGGTCTTGCTCTGTTGTCCAGGCTGGAGTGCAGTAGTGAAACCACAGCTTACTGTAGCTTACTTCAACTTCCCAGGCTCAAGTCATCCTCCCACCACAGCCCCTTGAGTAGCTGGGACTATAGGCATATGCTGTCATGCCTGGCTAATTTCTTTCTTTTTTTTTTTTTTTTTGAGATGGAGTCTCACTCTGTTGCCCATGCTGGAGTGCAGTGGCACCATCTTAGCTCACTACAACCTCTGCCTCCAGGGTTCTAGCAATTCTCTGCCTCAGCCTCCTAAGTAGCTGGGACTACAGGAGCCCCACCATGCCCGGCTAGTGTTTTTGTTTGTTTGTTTTTGTTTTTTGTATTTTTAGTAGAGATGGGTTTTCACCATCTTGGCTAGGCTGGTCTTGAACTCCTGACTTCATGATCCACCCACCTCAGCCTCCCAAAGTGCTGGGATTACAGGTGTGAGCCATCATGTTCAGCCAAAAGTAATGTTTCTAGTCTTTTGAAGATTTCCTTTCCATTTTGGATGATTTTGCTCTAAAGAAGTTTCATTCCTGAAGAGTCATTTGGGAGCTATTATTTAGGAGTCAACTAAGAAAAGGGTTGCGGGAAGTCAGGGACCCCAAAGAGAGGGACCAGCTGAAGCCATGGCAGAAGAACATAAATTGTGAATATTTCATGGGCATTTATTAGCTCCCCAAATTAATACTTTTATAATTTATTACACCTGTCTTTACTGCAATCTCCGAACATAAATTGTGAAGATTTCATGGACACTTATCACTTCCCAATCAATACTCTTGTGATTTCCTATGCCTGTCTTTACTTTAATCTCTTAATCCCATCATCTTTGTAAACTGAGGATGTATGTCGCCTCAGGACCCTGTGATGATTGCGTTAACTGCACAAATTGTTCTCAAAGCATGTATGTTTAAACAATATGAAATCTGGGCACCTTGAAAAAAGAACAGGATAACAGCAATGTTCAGGGAACAAGGGAGATAACCATTAGGTCTGGCTGCCTGATAGCCAGGCAGAACAGAGCCATATTTCTCTTCTTTCAAAAGTGAATAGGAGAACTATCACTGAATTCTTTTTCTCAGCAAGGAACTGCCCTGAGAAAGAGAATGCATTCCTGGGGGGAGGTCTCTGAATGGCCACTCTGGGAATGTCTGTCTTATAGAGTTGCAGATAAGGGATGAAATAAGCCCTGGTATCCCATAGCGCTCCCAGGCCTATTAGGATGAGGAAATTCCTGCCTAATAAATATTGGTCAGACCGGTTGTCTGCTCTCAAACCCTGTCTCCTGATAAGATGTTATCAATGACAATGTGTGCCCGGTGGGACATGAAACTTCATTAGCATTTTTAATTTCACTCTTGTCCTGTGATCTCACCCTGCCTCCATTTGCCTTATGATATTTTATTACCTTGTGAAGCATGTGATCTCTGTGACCCATACCCTATTCACACACTCCCTCCCCTTTTGAAAATCACTAACAAAAACTTGCTGGTTTGGCGGCTTGGGGGGCATCACAGAACCTGCCGACATGTGATGTCTTCCCCAGATGCCCAGTTTTAAAATTTCTCTCTTTTGTACTCTTTCCCTTTATTTCTCAGACTCGCCAACACTTAGGGAAATAGAAAAGAACCTACACGAAATAACATTGAATTATCAGGGGCAGGTTCCCCTGATAGAAAAGAGGAGTTTATTTCAGGAATACAGCATATGCACAAATTTGGCGGGTTATAAATATATGGGTTCATACTTTTCTGTGGGCATAATACTGCTTAAAAGCCTTATTGGTTCATTTCATCCAGTTCAAATCACTTCAACGTTCTGGCTCTTACTCTCATCTGATCCTTGAGATTGCTCTGACCCATTCCCACAAGTTTATCTTTATATTCCTTTAAAAACAAGATACCTCAATAAAGAATCAGAGACTTTCTGGTGTGGAACTGTCTTTAGATTATCTACTTAAAACCTGTCAGAGGTTCATTCCCTCTGCAACCTTACAGCAAAGTAGACCTTCCATCCTCTCTTGAAAAGTTCTAGTGACATGGGAAATTCCCATTACCCATGGCTATATTTTCTCTTTGGGGATTTGAAAACATCTTTTTAATAGGAGCAGAAACCTTTCTCTATATACAGCTTCTTCCCATTGGTATTAGATGCATCCCTTTTACTTACATCATTGAGCATTATTATTATTATTGTTATTATTATTATTTTTTGAGACAGAGTCTCTGTCACCCAGGTTGGAATGTAGTGGTGTGATCTCAGCTCACTGCAACCTCACCTCTGGGGTTCAAGTAATTTTCCTGCCACAGCCTTCTAAGTAGCTGGCATTACAGGTGCGTGCCACCACACCCAACTAATTTTTGTATTTTTAGTAGAGACAAGGTTTCACTATGTTGGTCAAGCTGGTCTCGAACTCCTGACCTCGTGATCCACCTGCCTCAGCCTCCCAAAGTGCTGGGATTACAGGTGTGATCCACCACACCCGGCCACCATTGAGCATTATTGAGCAAGTCAATTTTCTCTTCCCTATGACAGCCCTTCAAACCATGAAACAGGTTATGTTACCTTCACCTGTCCCAGTTTTGCCTGGCCTTCTCTCTGCTAAGCAATCCCAGTTCCCTCTCATCACTTTTGGTCATCAGACAGGAAACATCTCCCAGAGTCATTTTATTTATTTTCTCAATTTTTGTAAAGCGTCTTAGAAATATAGTTTTAGGCCCCTCCACTACCACTCGCCTACAGCAAGGCAGTGTGCAGCTCCCAAACTAGTCCTGATTGCAAATTCTGGAGCCACTGAGGATAGATCATCAAGACCTTTACTAGATTCTTCATACAATTATTACTAATAAAGGTAAATTTACCTAATGCTTAATATGTCATTTAACCATCATACACATATTATTTACTCATCACTTTTATAGATGAGGAAAAAATTGAGACTTTAACTTTACCAAAGTCACTCACATAGTAAGCAATAGAGAGAAGATTTGAAACCAGTCCACCAATTCCAAAGCCCATGTTCTTAAATATTAAGCTATACACCAAATTGAGGCATGACTCCTGCTTTTTTTCTCCCCTTCTAAATTTTTTACACTTCCAGTATTCAGTGTGACAGAATTGATGCTTCCTCTCTCAAAACCCAATTCCAGAGTCCACCAGACTCCACCCACTCTCAGATGGTTAACACAAACCCTCACTGTCTCGCAACCTCAGCTGGGCCAGGAAGTATCATCATCTGGAAGGAGCTGCAAGATACAACTTACTGCCATTCCATTGTGGTTGGCTTTGACCCCTGTAGAGAACCACAAGCCATGAGAGAATATAGAAGAAAATGGATAAATGAGATAGGTGGTATGGTGAAAAAAGAGGAGAATTAAGGCTCAGGACAAGAGTGTGTGAAGACAAGACCTGAAACAGGAAACATGAATTACATAGTCAAACAAAATCTCAGGGAACACCTATCCCCAAATGCTGAACCACAGAGTAGGCATGTGGGAATGGATTTATTTAAAAGACCAGATAATGTGTAAGTTGACTATGCTACAGAGGATACTCCCTTTACTAAAAGAATGAGAAATCAACTAGAAAAGGGAGACTGACATCACAGAGAAGCTCAAGAGTCTTTTTTGTAAGCAAAGAATGACAAGGAGGAAGGCGTCTGTGGAGCTCATGTCCCTTTTGTCAGTATAATGAAAAAATCTAAAACAGGAAAGGCTGATCAGTTCTCATTGTTCTATTAAGCAGCAAAACTAGAATGGTAGCCAGGGGACTCTGACCCACAGGGATTTATGACAATAGCTAATAGACTATGGTGCTCAGAGAAACAGAGCAGCTGAGCAGAAGAGTGACGTCAGCTGAGACAATGAAAGATCACAGTTCTTTACTCATCTTGCTCATTTCCTGCCCCTGACCTGGAATCAGGCACGTCTCTAAGAAGCCTTGGGGTCTTTTGGTGGGAAACGATATTCTAAGACCATAATGTGAATGCCAGGGGTGCAAGTGCTTTGGGTTGGTTGGTGTATCTAGGCTTTTTCTTTGGACAGAGCTAAGAAATAATTTATCATGGGTTTAATGATACTCCCAAGTCAAATTTGAAACCACACAAAGGCCTGAGGAATACAAAACTATTCTATTACCACTATTTTTGAAAATAGCTAAAATTTTCCTTTGCAAGTGCCATCTCCAACCTCCCCTTCATTTTTATAGTTGTACTATACCTACATTATCAAATCATGTAGCCATTACATTCCATACTCCCTCTCTTATAACTCTCATTTAGTTTTGGTTCTATAAGTAACTGATATGGTCTGGCTGTGTCCCCACCCGAATCTCACCTTGATTTTTAATAATCCCCACATGTCAAGGGTGGTCCAGGTGGAAATAATTGAATCATGGGCGTGGTTTTCCCCCTACTGTTCTCATGGTAGTGAATAAGTCTCACGAGATCCGATCATTTGATAAATGGGAGTTCCTCTGCACAAGCTCTCTTGCCTGCCACCATTGAAGGTGTGACTTTGCTCCTCCTTTGCCTTCTGCCATGACTGTAAGGCCTCCCCAGCTATGTGGAACTGTGAGTCAATTAAATCTTTTTTTCTTTATAAATTACCCAGTCTCAGGTATGTCTTTATTAGCAGCCTAAGAACAGACTAATACAGTAACTATGTTAAGTTTTATTGTTTTGTTTTGTTTTGTTTTGGAGGCAGAGTCTCACTCTGTTGCCCAGGCTGGAGTGCAGTGGCACGATCTCAGCTTGCTGCAACCTCTGCCTCCCAGGCTCAAGGGATTCTCATGCCTCTGCCTCCCCAGTAGCTGGGTGGGACTACAGGCACACACCACCATACCTGGCTAAGTGTTTGTATTTTTAGTAGAGACAGGGTTTCACCACGTTAGCCAGGCTTGTTTCAAACTCCTTACCTCAAGCAATTCTCTTGCCTCAGCCTTCCAAAGTGTTAGAATTATAGGCCTGAGCCACCACACCTGGCCAATATTTAGTTTTTTTTATAGTTCTGCTGTATCTATATCATCAGAGCAGAAAGCCATTGCATGTCATACTGCCTTCCTTTTAAACTCATTTGTTTTAGTTCTATAAGGAACTATAGTATTCACCATCAGTCCTTATGTCAATGTCCTAGTTAATTTGGTTGTCGAAAGCTTGTCTTCCGGGGGATTTCTCAGGAAGGGCTGATGCGAGCAAGTCTCTAGTTCTTACATATTACGTTGGTTTGTGCCCCATTATACAGGCTTACCTCTCTCCAGGAGAGAGATACGAGGGCTTGAGGTGGGGAGCCTTCCGTGTATCTGGGAATTATTCACCAAAGATGTCTTTGATCCCAGTGTGGGCCAAAGGGACATGGGTGGGGCACTCAAGGTCTAGCACTGTTCCTGACTTTCAAGCACCAAGGGTTTAAATTGTATGAGAGATGATAGTTACTGCCGTGGCACTTATCTGTGGAAGGCTGAATTGTGTGAATGCAGGTAGACCAGAGCCAGACTTTTAGGATAAGGATCTGAGAGAAGAATGAGAACTGCAGCGGCTGATCTTTCCTCTCAAATACAGGTTCCATGCTGATCCCTTCCTGGTGCACCAACAGACTGGGTTCTGTTTCTGATCATGGCCTAGCTGTGTGCCCTCAAAGCATTTTCCTTAAATTGCTCCAAGTCATCAGGCTCACAGAGATGTTTAGGAGAAAATCCACATGACAGCATCTAGCAGCATACTCAAAATGCCTTTTTCCTTTCCTTCCTTCCAGCTCTCTCTCTCTGCCTGAGTTTAGCGCCTTTCCTTAAGACTCCCAAGAACACCATTTAGTTTCTGGTGAATCTGACATCACTTTATCTGATTTTAATGATAGCTTCATACCACAAGCCCTCTTGTGATATGACATATTTCTGATGTTCTTTATTATTTCTGCCAGTGACAGTTTTGAATCAATGTGTGTATTTGGAGCATGGAACCATTGTTAACAAAGTGTTGCAGTGGGGTGGCCCAAGGACCCTCTGAAGCTCCTGCACCAGACACAAGCCCAAGCTCAGAGCTCCTGACCCTCAGAGGTGAGGGGAAATGCTGGCCACCATGATATTGTCTCCAGTGATGTGGCTGGTGTCTGGATAGCACAGGAAGGACACAAGCCCACACAGTCCTCAGGCCACCCCACTCTGCATGGAAAAAGGAGGTGGGGCTGAGACTAATTACACCTTCCCCATGAGCCCTGGGTTCCCATGGGATGCTGTGAAGTCAAGACCCCTATGGGGATGAGCGAAGGGCTCTAAGTGAAGAGATGTGGGCTTTGCAGGGACCTGCAGAGGTCATTCCAGGCCCAAGAGGACCGTCAGACCCCAGAAACAGGAATGAGTAAGCCTGTGATGGATAGTGTGTGATCTTTCGCTCATCATGAAGGTTCTGGGGTCATGTTAATCCAGCTCCACAGGGGACAGGGCCTCTCCACAACTTACCTCTGTACTCTCAAGAGACTTTTCATGTGATCCCCCAAGACCAGGTCCTCAAGGAGCTACAGGAAAGGTAAAAAAGTCAGTGCCAGTCATACAGATGGAATCATGTCACGTAGGCTGTGCATCTTGCAGGCCTATGTCCTTGTGAAAGAACTGTTGGGGTGGCCTCTCACAAAAAACTGATTCTGATTCTGCTGCTGATCCCAAAAGGCTGTGAATATCGGAGCAAAAGTCCATAGGTCCAGGCCAGAGAGTCCAGCTCTCTGTGGGGCATGGCCTGGAAGGGGAAGGCACATGGGGTAGAAACATGGTGGTCCTCACCATGGTGCTGAAGCATATGTCAATGATTCCTGGTATCAGACAGTTTGCCCGAATGTTCTTTGGTGTGCCAGCTCCCTGCAAGGGTCTTGCTGAGGCCCAACAGGTCTGTTTCACTGACATTATAGGCCCCCAGCCTCTGTGGAAAGAAAGGGAAATAGATTAATAGATTAGAACTGGGAATAATGGAGAGTCACTTGAATTTCCTTGGTTCTGCCCAAGGAATTCAACCCAATAACACCTCCAGATCATCAAGTATGGGAGACAATGCCCAAAAGAGATGGCAAGAGGCTTCTACTATGGGCATTATGTAAAAGGCAAGGTGTGAGACACACAATAATCACTTTTGCATTGGAGTAGTCTTGAGGGAGCAATTGTCAAACCCCGGATATTTCCATACATCCAATTTTCCAGATGAAATGAGAGTTTCTGCTTATCTAACCTGGAGACACAAGATGGTCATACTTACAGTAAGTAGAGTACAGGCTGAAACTGAGGAGACCAGGACCACTGAATCTTGCCTGGAAAGATTAAGATAGGGTGGTATGTGAGTGGAAGACAGTTATTATCTTGTGTGTGGCTGAGAACGGAGGCTGTATGGAAGAGGGGTGGAGGACTATGTGAGTGAAAAAGAATACCTTGGGTCTGGTGGAGGTGGAGCGCAGTGGCAATCTTGGCTCACTGCAACCCCCACCTCCCAGTTCAAGTGATCCTCCTGCCTCAGCCTCCTGAGTAGCTAGGACCCCAGGAACATGCCACCACATCTGGCTAATTTTTTGTATTTTTGGTAGAGACAGGGTTTCACTACATTGCCGAGGCTGGTCTCCAACTCCTGAACTCAAGCGATCCACCTGCCTTGGCCTCCCAAAGTGCTGGGATTACAGGTGTGAGCCACTGTGCCCGGTCCATGGATTTTGTTTTTGTAGGAAAAACTTTGACTACACATTACATTTATTTAATGGTTGTAGGACTGGTCGAGTTTTTATCTCTTCTTGAGTCAGCTTTGGTAAGATATATAAGTTTAAAAATTTTTTCTATTATAACTTCAGCATAAACATAAATTTGACATAAAAATTTCTTTTTGGCATTATCATTCTTTTCATGCCTTTTTATTGTCCTCAAGATCTGTCTTTTGATCCTATTCCTGATATTGGCTATTTATGTCTTTCCTTTTTTCCTTGATCAATCCCATCGGAAATTTGCTAAAAACATTCATTTTCTTAAAAAAATAGGAGGTTTTTTGTTTTCTTGATCCCTATATTGTACTTTGTTTTATTTTCCATTGATTTCTGCTCTATATTTTTTTCTTTGTTCTTTCTGAGTGTTTTTTCTCCTGAACACTTCAACTTTGACTTTTGCTTAGCATTGACAATATAATACTTAGGTTACCATCAAGAAAGATCCACTTTAATTCTGTAAAGAAGGATTAAAATGTGCATTTTAATCTTGGCTCACTGCAACCCCCACCTCCCAGTTCAAGTGATCCTCCTGCCTCAGCCTCCTGAGTAGCTAGTTGAGCTGAGCACATTTTATAAATGTGCTGAGGTTTATCTGTCCTACTTCAATTTCTTGATTGCTAGCCTTTCCTAGAACTGTTTCTATAAATACATTTCTATAAACTCATTCAACAGAAATGAAAAATTTAATAAAATGTGTCATTTCTGTCTAAACAGATTTGAAATGCTTAATTTGAATAAAAAATCTAGTTTGACAGTCTTTATATTTTAACTGTCATCACTGATATACTAGGATTAATGTCTAGCATCCAATTTTGTGCTTTTAAAAAATTCCCCCAGTTCTTTGTTTTGTTTTCTGTCCCTTCTTGCTTTTTTTAGACTATTTTTTCAATTTCCACTTCCCTCTCTATTAATTTGAAAATATACTGTATACTCCATTGCCATTCTTGTAGCTTTGCCCTATAAGCAGGCCTGTTTTGCTTGTCAAAGTTTAAGATTAATATCTTTACCCTCTCTCTAACAATATAAAAATCTTCTAACACCTTAACTCCATTTCTATCTCCTGATTTAAATATTATTTTTGCATATTTAACTATTTTGTGGAGTTAATGTTTTTAACTCCACGGAACGATTTCTTTTTACAAGGAGTAGTTAAATTTGTTCATGTTACTATGTTCTGTGTTTTTCATTCTTACTTTCATCTTAGATTTTCCATATGAGATCATTTCTTTCCTTCTGCCTAAAGTACCATTTAAATTTTCCTTTAGTGAAGATCTTCTGGCAGTAAACTTTGTTTTCATTTCTCTGAAAATGTTATAAATTTGCCCTAATTTTTGAAAGATATACTTGATAGATATGGAATTCTAGGTCGATAGTTATATTCTTTTAGCATATGGGTATCTCCATTTAAATTGGGTTAGGAATAATAGGATTTTGGCAAGTAGATAAGAATAAATAGAAACAACTTAAGTGGAGCTTCCTTCATAAAGTCCTGCCTTATCCACAAGGTTGGAGAAAGCAATCTTTTACTTGCTCAGATCTCACAACTAATAATAGTAGTAGTAATAATAATATTAATAACACTTATTGTAAATATTGAAACCAATTAAATTATTAAATGTTATTTATACTACATATGTGATAATTTATACTATAGTTAATAATTATTTTCTTCACTTTTTTTAACTCTTATTTTAAGTTCAGGGGTACATGTACAGGTTTGTTACATAGGTAAACTTGTTTCATGGGGATTTGTTGTACAGATTATTTTATCACCCAGGAGTTAAACCTAGTACCCACTAGTTATTTTTCCTGATCCTCTCCCTTCTCCCACCTTCAACCCTCCAACAGGCCCCAGTCTCTGTTATTCCCCATTATGTATTCATGTGTTCTCTTCATTTAGCTCCCACTTATAAGTGAGAACATACAGTATTTGCTTTTCTGTTCCTGTGTTAGTTTGCTAAGGATAATGGCCTCCAACTCCACCATGTTCCTGCAGAGGACATGATCTAATTCTTTTTCATGGCTGCATAGTATTCTATGGTGTATATTTATCACATTTTCTTTATCTAATCTGCCATTAATGGACATTTAGGTTGACTCAATGTATTTACTATTGTGAATAGTGCTGCAATGGACATACGTGTGCATGTGCCTTTGTAATACAATGATTTATATTCCTTTGGTTAGATATCCAGTAATGGGATTGCTGGATGGAATGGTAGTTCTGTTTTTAGGTCTTTGAGGAATCACCACACTGTTTCCACAATGGTTGAACTAATTTACACTCCTTTTTCTCTGCAATCTCACCAGCATCTGTTACTTTTTTGACTTTTTAATGATAGCCATTCTGACTGGTGTGAGATGGTATCTCACTGTGGTTTTGATTTGCATTTCTCTAATGATCAGTGATATTGAACTTTTTCTCATATGCTTGTTGGTTGCATCTATGTCTTCTTTGAAAAGCATCTGTTCATGTCCTTTGCCCAATTTTTAATGAGGTTGTTTGTTTTGTTCTTGTAAATATGTGTTAGTTCCTTGTAGATGCTGGCTATTAGACCTATGTCAGATGCATATCTTGCAAAAATTTTCTCCCATTCTGCAGGTCGTCTGCTTACTCTGTTGATAGTTTCTTATGCTATACAGAATTTCTTAAGTTTAATTAGATCCCATTTGTCAATTTTGCTTTTGTTGCAATTGCTTTGGCTTCTTTATGAAATCTTTGCCCATTCCTATGTCCAGAATGATATTGCCTAGGTTGTCTTCCAGTGTTTTTATAGTTTTGGGTTTAACACTTAAGTCTTTAATCTATCTTCATTTAATTTTTGTATATGGTGTAAGGAAGGCATCCAGTTTCAATATTCTGCATATGCCTAGCCAGTTATCTCAGCACTGTTTATGGATAGGGAGTCCTTTCTCCATTTTTTGTTTTTGTTGGCTTGGTCAAAGATCAGATGGTTGTAGATGTCTAGCCTTGTTTCTGGGCTCTCTATTTTGTGCCATTATTCTATGTGTCTGTTTTTGTACCACTATCATGCTGTTTTGGTTACTGCAGCCCTGTAGTATAGTTTGAAGTCAGATAGCGTAATGCCTCCAGCTTTGTTATCTTTTTTCTAGTTATCCTAATTTTTTTCTTTTTTCTTTTTTTATTATATTTTAAATTCTAGGGCACATGTACACAATGTACAGGTTTGCTACAAATGTATACATGTGCCATACTGATGTGCTGCACCCATTAACTCATCATTTACATTACGTACATATCCTAATGCTATCCCTCCCCTGCCCTCTGCCACCCCACGACAGGCCCTGGTGTGTGATGTTCCCATTCCTGTGTCCAGGTGTTCTCATTGTTTGATTTCCACCTATGAGTGAGAACATGTGGTGTTTGGTTTTCTGTCCTTGTGATAGTTTGCTGAGAATGATGGTTTACAGCTGCATCCATGTCCCTACAAAGGGCATGAACTCATCCTTTTTTATGGCTGCATAGTATTCCATGGTGTATATGTGCCACATTTTCTTAATCCAGTCTATTATTGATGGACATTTGGGTTGGTTCCAAGTCTTTGCTATTGTGAATAGCACCGCAATAAACATACGTGTACATGTGTCTCTATAGCAGCATGATTTATAATCATTTGGGTATATCCCTAGTAATGGGATGGCTGGGTCATATGGTATTTCTAGTTCTAGATCCTTGAGGAATCACCACACTGTCTTCCACAATGGTTGAACTAGTTTACAGTCCCACCAGCAGTGTAAAATGTTCCTATTTCTCCACATTTCTCCAAACAACAGTTCCTCTCCAGCACCTGTTGTTTTCTGACCTTTTAATGATCACCATTCAAACTGGTGTGAGATGGTATCTCATTGTGGTTTTGATTTGCATTTCTCTGATGGTCAGTGATGATAAGCATTTTTTCATGTGCCTGTTGGCTGCATAAATGTCTTCTTTTGAGAAGTGTCTGTTCATATCCTTTGCCTACATTTGATGGGGTTGCTTGTTTTATTTCTTGTAAATTTGTTTGTGTTCTTTGTACACTCTGGATATTAGCCCTTTATCAGATGAGTAGATTGCAGAAATTTTCTCCCACTCTGAAGGTTGCCTCTTCACTCTTCTGCTGTGCAGAAGCGCTTTAGTTTAATTAGATCCCATTTGTCAATTTTGGCTTTTGTTACCATTGCTTTTGGTGTTTTAGACATGACATCCTTGACCATGCCTATGTCCTGGATGATATTGCCTAGGTTTTCTTCTAGGGTTTTTATGGTTTTAGGACTAACATTTAAATCTTTAATCCATCTGGAATTAATTTTTTTATAAGATGTAAGGAAGGGATCCAGTTTCAACTTTCTAGATATGGCTAACCAGTTTTCCCAGCACCATTTATTAAATAGGGAATCCTTTCCCCATTTCTTGTTTTTGTCAGGTTTCTCAAAGATCAGATGGTTGTAGATGTGTGGCATTATTTCTGAGGGCTCTGTTCTGTTCCATTGGTCTATATCTCTGTTTTGGTACCAGTACCATGCTGTTTTGGTTACTGAAGACTTGTAGTATAGTTTGAAGTCAGGTAGCCTGATGCCTCCGGCTTTGTTCTTTTGGCTTAGGGTTGTCTTGGCAATGCAGGCACTTTTTTGGTTCCATATGAACTTTAAAGTTTTTTTTTGAATTCTGTAAAGAAAGTCATTGGTAGCTTGATGTGGATGCATTGAATCTATAAATTACCTTGGGCAGTATGGTCATTTTCATGATATTGATTCTTCCTATCCATGAGCCTGGAATGTTCTTTCATTTGTTTGTGTCCTCTTTTATTTCGTTGAGCAGTGGTTTGTAGTTCTCCTTGAAGAGGTCCTTCACATCCCTTGTAAGTTGGATTCCTAGGTATTTTATTCTCTTTGAAGCAATTGTGAATGGGAGTTCACTCATGATTTGGCTCGCTGTTTGTCTGTTATTGGTGTATAAGAATGTTTGTGATTTTTGCACATTGATTTTGTATCCTGAGACTTTGCTGAAGTTGCTTATCAGCTTAAGGAGATTTTGGGCCGAGACGATGGGATTTTCTAAATATGCAATCATGTCATCTGCAAACAGGGACAATTTGACTTCCTCTTTTCCTAATTGAATACCCTTTGTTTCTTTCTCCTGCCTGATTGCCCTGGCCAGAACTTCCAACATTATGTTGAATAGGAGTGGTGAGAGAGGGCATCCCCATCTTGTGCCAGTTTTCAAAGGGAATGCTTCCAGTTTTTGCCCATTCAGTATGATATTGGCTGTGGGTCTGTCATAAATAGCTCTTATTATTTTGAGATACGTCCCATCAATGCCTAATTAATTGAGAGTTTTTAGCATGAAGGGCTGTTGAATTTTGTCAAAGGCCTTTTCTGCATCTATTAAGGTAGTCATGTGGTTTTTGTCTTTGGTTCTGTTTATATGATGGATTACATTTATTGATTTGTATATGTTGAACCAGCCTTGCATCCCAGGGATGAAGCCCACTTGATCATGGTGGATAAGCTTTTTGATGTGCTGCTGGATTCAGTTTGCCAGTATTTTATTGAGGACTTTGCATCGATGTTCATCAGGGATATTGGTCTAAAATTCTCTTTTTTTGTTGTGTCTCTGCCAGGCTTTGGTATCAGGATGATGTTGGCCTCATAAAATGAGTTAGGGAGGATTCCCTCTTTTTCTATTGATTGGAATAGTTTCAGAAGGAATGGTACCAGCTCCTCCTTGTACATCTGGTAGAATTTGGCTGTGAATTCGTCTGGTCCTGGACTTTTTTTGGTTGGCAGGTTATTAATTATTGCCTCAATTTCAGAGCCTGTTATTGGTCTATTAAGGGATTCGACTTCTTCCTAGTGTAGTCTTGGGAGGGTGTATGTGTCCAGGAATTTATCCATTTCTTCTAGATTTTCTAGTTTATTTGCATAGAGGTGTTTATAGTATTCTCTGATGATAGCTTGTATTTCTGTGCGGTTGGTGGTGATATCCCCTTTATCATTTTTTATTGGATCTATTTGATTCTTCTCTCTTTTCTTCTTTATTAGTCTTGTTAGCGGTCTATCAATTTTGTTGATCTTTGCAAAAAGCCAGCTCCTGGATTCATTGATTTTTTTGAAGGGATTTTTTGTATCTCTATCTCCTTCAGTTCTGCTCTGATCTTAGTTATTTCTTGCCTTTTGCTAGCTTTTGAATGTGTTTGCTCTTGCTTCTCTAGTTCTTTTAATTGTGATGCCAGGGTGTCAATTTTAGATCTTTCCTGCTTTTTCTTGTGGGCATTTAGTGCTATAAATTTCCCTCTACACACTGCTTTAAATGTGTCTCAGA
Organism: Macaca thibetana thibetana; assembly: GCF_024542745.1. Classification (NCBI taxonomy): domain Eukaryota; kingdom Metazoa; phylum Chordata; class Mammalia; order Primates; family Cercopithecidae; genus Macaca; species Macaca thibetana. The sequence goes on along the minus strand of NC_065584.1, from coordinate 83,929,932 downwards.
GATTCTGGTATGTTGTGTCTCTGTTCTCATTGGTTTCAAAGAACATTTTTATTTCTGTCTTCATTTTCTTATGTACTCAGTAGTCATTCAGGGGCAGGTTTTTCAGTTTCCACGTAGTTGAGTGGTTTTGAATGAGTTTCTTAATCCTGAGTTCTAGTTTGTTTGCACTGTGGTCTGAGAGATAGTGTGTTATAATTTCTGTTCCTTTATATTTGCTGAGGAGTACTTTACTTCCAAATATGTGGTCCATTTTGGAATAAGTGTGATGTGGTGCTGAGAAGAATGTATATTCTGTTGATTTGGGTGGAGAGTTCTCTAGATGTCTATTAGGTTCACTTGGTGCAGAGCTAAGTTCAATTCCTGGATATCCTTGTTAACTTTCTGTCTCGTTGATCTGTCTAATGTTGACAATGGGGTGTTAAAGTCTCCCATTATTATTGTGTGGGAGTCTAAGTTTCTTTGTAAGTCTCCAAGGACTTGCTTTATGAATCTGGGTGCTCCTGTATTGGGTGCATATATATTTAGGATAGTTAGCTCTTCTTGTTGAATTGATCCCTTACCATTATGTAATGACCTTCTTTTTCTCTTTTCATCTTTGGTGGTTTAAAATCTGTTTTATCAGCGACTAGGATTGCAACCCCTGCCTTTTATTGTTTTCCATTTGCCTGGTAGATCTTCCTCCATCCCTTTATTTTGAGCCTATGTGTGTCTCTGCAGGAGATGGGTCTCCTGAATACAGCGCACTGATGGGTCTTGACTCTTTATCCTATTTGCCAGTCTGTGTCTTTTAATTGGAGAATTTAGCCCATTTACATTTAAGGTTAATATTGTTATGTGTGAACTTGATCCTGTCATTATGATGTTAGCTGGTTATTTTGCTCATTAGTTGATGCAGTTTCTTCCTAGCATTGATGGTCTTTATTTTTGGCATGTTTTTGCAGTGCCTGGTACTGATTGTTCCTTTCCATGTTTAGTGTTTCCTTCAGGAGCTCTTGTAAGGCAGGCTTAGGGGTGACAAAATCTCTCAGTATTTGCTTGTCTGTAAAGGATTTTATTTCTCCTTCACTTATGAAGCTTAGTTTGGCTGGATTTGAAATTCTGGGTCGGAAATTCTTTTATTTAAGAATGTTGAACATTGGCCCCCACTCTCTTCTGGCTTGTAAAGTTTCTGCCAAGAAATCCGCTATTAGTCTGATGGGCTTCCCTTTGTGGGTAATCCGACCTTTCTCTCTGGCTGTCCTTAACATTTTTTCCTTCATTTCAACTTTGATGAATCTGACAATTATGTGTCTTGGAGTTGCTCTTCTTGAGGAGTATCTTTGTGGCATTCTCTGTATTTCCTGAATTTGAATGTTGGCCTGCCTTGCTAGGTTGGGGAAGTTCTCCTGGATAATATCCTGCAGAGTGTTTTCCAACTTGCTTCCATTCACCCTGTCACTTTCAGGTACACCAATCAGATGTATATTTGGTCTTTTCACATAGTCCCATATTTCTTGGCAGCTTTGTTCATTTCTTTTTACTCTTTTATCTCTGAGCTTCTCTTCTTGCTTCATTTCATTCATTTGATCTTCAATCACTGATACCCTTTCTTCCAGTTGATCGAATCAGTCACTGAAGCTTGTGCATTCGTCACGTAGTTCTCATGCCATGGTTTTCAGCTCCATCGGGTCATTTAAGGACTTCTCTACATTGGTTATTCTAGTAGATCTCAGACTGCTGCGCTAGCAATGAGGGAGGCCCCATGGGTGTGGGACCCTCCAAGCCCGGTGCGGGACATAATCTCTTGGTGTGCCGTTTGCTAAGACCTGTGGAAAAGTGCAGTATTTGGGTGGGAGTGACACGATTTTCCAGGTGCTATCTGTCATGGCTTCCCTTGGCTAGGAAAGGGAATTCCCTGATTCCTTGCACTTCCTGGGTGAGGAGATGCCTCTCCCTGCTTTGGTCTCGCTCAGTGAGCTGCTCCCACTGTCCTGCACCCACTGTCAGACATGCCCCAGTGAGACAAACCCCATACCTCAGTTGGAAATGCAGAAATCCCCCATCTTCTATGTCACTCACACTAGGAGCTGTAGACTGGAGGTGTTCCTATTTGGCCATCTTGGAACCGCCTCCAGCTTTATTATTTTTGCTTAGGATTGCTTTGGCTATTTAAGCTCTTTTTTAGCTCCATATAAATTTTAAAATAGTTCTTTTTCTAGTTCTGTGAAGAATGCCATTTGTAGTTTAATAGGAATAGCCTTGAATGTATACATTGCTTTAGGCAATTTTGCCATTTTAACAATATAAATTCTTCTTATCCATGAGTGTGGAATGTTTTTCCATTTGTTTCTGTCATCTCTGATTTTTCTGAGCAATGTTTTGTAGTTCTTATTGTAGTGATCTTTCACCTCTCTGTTTAGCTGTATTCCTAGGTATATTTTGTGGCAGTTGTGAATGGAATTGCATTCCTCATTTGGCTCTTGGCTTGGCTCTTGTTCGTGTATAGGAATGCCAGTGATTTTTGTACATTAATTTTGTATCTTGAAACTTTGTTGAAGTTGTTTATCAGCTTAAGGAGCTTTTGTGTCGTGACTGTGGGTTTTCTCAATATAGGATCATGTCACCTGCAAACAGGGATAATTTGACTTTTTCTCTTCCTATTTGGCTGCCTTTATATCTTTCTCTTGCCTGATTACTCTGGCTAGGACTTCCAATACTATGTTGAATAGGAATGATGACACAGGGCATCCTTGTCCTGTGTGAGTTTTCAAGGGTAATGCTTCCAAGTTTTGCCCATTCAGTATGATGTTGGCTGTGGGTTTGTCATAGACGGCTCTTATTATTTTGAGGTATGTTCCTTCAATACCTAGTTTATTGAGAATTTTTAACAGGAAGGGTGTTGAATTTCATCAAAAGCCTTTTCTGAATCTATTAAGATAATCATGTAGTTTTGTCCTTAATTCTGTTCATGTGATGAATCACATTTCTCGATTTGTGTATGTTGTGCCAACTTTGCATCCCAGGGATAAAGCCTACTTGATCGTGGTGCATAAGCTTTTTGATGTGCTGCTGGATTCAGTTTGCAAGTATTTTGTCGAGGATTTTTGCATCAACGTTCATCAAGGATATTGGCCTAACATTTCCTTTATTTGCTGTGTTTCTGACAGGGTTTGGTATTAGGATGATGCTGGCCTCATAGAAAGAATTGGGGAAGAGTTCCTCTTTCTGAAATTTTTGGAATGGTTTCAGTAGGAGTGGTACCAGCTCTTCTTTGTACAGCTGGGAGAATTCAGCTGTGAATCTGTCATTCCTAGGTTTTTCTTGGTAGGCTATTTATTACTGATTTTATTTCGGAGCTCATTATTGGTCTGTTCAGGGATTCAGTTTCTTCCTGGCTCAGTCTTGGAAGGGTGGATGTGTCCAGGAATGTATCCTTTTCTTCTAGATTTGCTAGTTTATGTGCATAGAGGTATTCATAATATTCTTTGGTAGCTATTTGTATTCCATGGGATCAATGACCCCTTTTGTCATTTCTAATTGTGTTTATTTGGATTTTTTCTTCATTAGTCTAGTTAGCAGTCTATTTTATTAATTTTTTTCAAAAAATCAACTCCTGGATTCATTGATCTTTTGAATGGTTTTTTCGTGTCTCAATCTCCTTCAGTTCAGTTCTGATTTTGGTTATTTCTTGTCTTCTGCTAGCTTTGGGGTTGGTTTTCTCCTGGTTCTCTAGTTCTTTTAATTGTGATGTAAAGTTCTTTCACTTGTAAAGAACTTTAGTATGTGACATTCTTGTAGCTGTGAAAATGATAATATTCATTTTCAAATAATTTTTTTTGAGACAGGGTCTCACTTGATCACCCAGCTGGAAGTAGAGTAGTGTGATCATAGCTCACTGCACCCTTGAACTCCTGGGTTCAAGTGACTTTTCTGCCTCAGCCTCCCAAAGTGTTGGGATTACAGGTGTGAGCCACCACACCCAGCCAATGTTTATTATTTACTCTAGTAAATATACATAGACAGTCTTTACTACGTGCATAATCAAGATATTTTATCATGCCATTTAATGTTCACAAGAGGTGTGCCAAGCATCATTATCCCATTTAATAGGTAAGGAAACAAAGGCCCAGAGAGTTTAATTACCAAGCATATGTAGCTAGTGACAGAGCAGGGATCTAAAGGTAGGTGTCTCTGACTCCAAAGCCCACACTGTCTTCTTTACATTTGTAGTTTGCAACCAGTTTTGGGAAGCCAGATTCTGCAAGAGGTGCCCAGTACCAGGAACAGGGACCAAATGGTTGAGCATCAGGCCCCTAATCCAGTTTTAACCTGGGCATTTCTGCTTTTGTCTGTTTTACGCATTGGACTCCTATGGAGGTTATTCTTTGACAAAAGGTTTCTGCCATTAAAAACAATTTGAAAACCATGGTACTGTGTTTAACCACATAAATTACTGTACTTGGCCATTTTCTATCAATAAAAATCATATTTTTTGTCCCTCCCACTGCCTCTTACACTGGCCCTGTCCTCCTCGACCTTTTCCCAGCCCCTGCCAGTCATTTCCCAAATTAGGAAGTCTGCTTCCTTGCTCTCCCCACAGCCCATGGTAGATGTATTACCTGTGGGATGGGCCTAGGGCTGGCTCCTCCTGTCAATTCCCCACTGTTCTCAGTGACTCGGGACCACTGAGATTCAATCTAATATCACGCCATGCCTGTGTTAGAGCTGGAAGGGGCCTCAGAAGTCATCATTAATTAGAAGTCCTGGCTGTGTTTCACAGATGATCACACAAGTCCAGAGAAGCAGCCCAGTCTATACTAGCTGCTCAGTACATGCTTGCTGAATTCAGTGACTGCTCCAGAATGTCAATATGGGAACTGAAGGGAAGAAAAACAGTTGGGAAAAGAGTCTTAAAACTACATCTATCTGCAAAGCACTTTACCTGAGACTGACAAAAATTCACTTTACTTCCACTGACCATTTTAAAGAAGAGAATGAGGACAATGCTGGTGGAGATAACTGGGTGGTCCTAACCTTCAGAGGAGGCATGGCTAAGTAGGAGGGAGATGTTTAGGAGGCTGGGGCATGGCCAGAGGGATCTGTTTTAGAACAGGAATGAGACAGGCCTAAGTTGGAGGAGTTGGACAGGGATGGCTAGAGCACCTTCAGGAGAAGCTGTGTTCCTGAGCTGGTCAGAAAATGAAACCTTCTAAAGATTGGGCCGAAATCCAAGAATGAACAAGGAGCTCCCAGGAACACAGGCAGATTGTTCCAACCCTAGGACAAATGGCATGGGGGAACATCTGGGAACATCCCGAGTCGCTAAGACCAGTGGGGATTTGACAGCAAGAGACAGCCCTAGGCCCATCCCACAGGTGATGCATCTATCACGGGCTGTGAGGACAGCAAGGAAATAGGCTTCCTAATTTGGGAACTGACTGGCAGGGGCTGGGAAAAGATTGGGTAGGACAGGTGTCAGAGGAAGCAGGAGGGATAAGAGTTGAGTGGACCTGGGAAACAACTGCTCTAGTTATAGGCCTGCTATGGGGTGCCTCAGAGTCATCAGCCTGAACTCTTGTGGCCAGAGCTCCTATAGCCCAAAGGTCTCTGATTCCAAGACCATTGTCAGGACTCTGGGACCTTCTATCTGTGGATCCTTCCTCCTTATTCCAGTCAAGACCTTGCCAGACCCACTGGCCACTCCAGATGTGAGGGAACAACACTAATGGATAGAACTCTTGTTTTTTTGGGCTGACCCAGAAGTATGAAAGCCACACACTCACCATTATTGTATGACTGGCTCAGCTAAGCCTGTTTCCCAGTAGGAATGTCTAACTGAAATCTGCCCCCTCTCACTCTAGTTCCCCTGCCCCCTCTTTGATATCAAGCAGCTACCTCCTTATTTCCCTTCCCCACCCTTACCCCATCTTCTCCATGTGGGCAGCAGCTGGCTCAGCAGCAGGCTGGGGCTTTCACAGTGATGTTTAGGATCTGAAATCAGAGAAAACAGGAGGTGGGGGAGTGAAGATACGGTCAGTCCAGCAGTCTCACCGTATTGGGAAATGTACCAGGTTAGAATGTGGGCATGATGACCTCTGACGCCCATGATGTGGGTGGAGTGTTGGCTTTCCTGTGCATTCATGGAAATGGGGCATCCTGAAGATGCAGGAGTAAATGGGTTAGGCTGAAGGCTCTTCCAGCAGAAGACCCCAGAGTATACAGGTTGTCTCCCTATGTTTCCAAGCACACCAGTTTCATCTGGAGCAGAGGAGGCATCAACAGCTGAGTCTGGGGAAGGCTAGGTTTTGGGGTGATAGCCAGAAGGTATCCATGTTAGGGATTAGGCTGTCATTCTCTTCTCTGTGCCCCATATTTTTTGTGACTATTTGGTTTTTGGTTGGACATTCCCTGCAGGATGGTAGCTCCTGAACAGTGGGGACCAAAACTGCCACTTAAACACTCCTACATCCATCTCACAGATGGGGAAATTGAGGCTCAGAGAGTTCAAGCCCCAGGCCTCACTCTGCACCAATGAATCTGTCATGGGAAGGTGGATGGTGGGAGCTGAGGATCAACTCTGGATATGTGAGCCTAGATGGAGAGAGGGTTACATGGCAGGAAGGTGAGGATTCCTGCCCCCTACTGGCTTCCCCAGACCTCACCTTGTCCCAGACCTGCTCACTGATCCCCAAGGCACTTCCCACCAAGTGACTGACCCCTGCCACACACACCAGGAAGTCCACACCCCCACAGTGTTCCAGGGCCTGAGAGTAAGAAAGGGACATAAAGGAATAAGGTTACGGAAGAAGAGGGTGTCTTCAGCAGTGAGCGGTGACTCCTGTTTAATGTCCCAGAGGCCGTACCTAGGTCAAGTTCAAAGCACAGGAGAACAATATGATGTGAGGATGGAGATTCTCTCTTTTCCTTTAGGAGCCAGGTACTGAGTTTCTGGATAAAAAGCAGTGGAGCATCACCCAAGTACCCTTTCACGTCCTCCTTCTAGTCCTAGGCACTGTTGGCTACCCATTCCCAAACACACCTCTCACCTGCACTGTGTCCTGAAATTTCACTGTCCCCTCTCCAAATCCCTGAATACTCTACCTCTGACTATAAGACCAGGGCTTCCTTCTGTACAACATCTCTGTCCCCTCAGACCCCTCCTCAGGAATCTTCCAGGAGGGCCTGGCTGGCTCCACAGAGCTGGTGGAGAAACCAGCTTCTCCTTTCCCACCAGCATGGTCCCCACCCCAACATCTCCCTGAGTCCCAGGCCACATGCACTCCCTCTCTCCCTGAGGGAGAGAACAAACCTGGGTGGAGAAAGGATGCCCTCCATAAGCTGGTCCTTTCTGTGCCCAGGTTGGTTAACTGGAGATTGGGCCTTGTGGACAAGGCTCAAGTGACACACAGTTGACCTGATTCCTGTGATGGTGGCTTTATCCCTCTGCCCTAATGTGGGGCATAGTATCAGAATCCCTGAGCCTGTCTGCACCTCCTTCTATGCCCCTCACCATGACCACCAGCCGCTCCCGGTCCTCAGCCTTCCCCATGTAGCACAGGGTATCTGGCGCATGCTCAGCCCCTCCTCCTAGGGCGTGGCCCTCCTCCTAGGGCGTGGCCCTCCTCCTAGGGCGTGGCCACCTTCTGCTGCTTCCCGCTGCTGATGACCACGTGGGCCCTATAGTGGGCCAGACGCTGGGCAATGGCGAAGCCGATCCTGGGGCAGAGATGAGAAGGAGGTGACAATTTAGACTAGGACTGAGACTTTTCTTGCTGCATTTCTAGCCCTGAGGCACCAAATGAATTCTCTCCACTAACTCAGAGCAGATAACCTCATGCTGCACTATGGATGGTCAGAGGACTAGAAGAGATAAAGAGATAAAGGGTCCATAGATGCATTGAACTTCCTATGTCCACATCAGATCTTCTTGGCCTCCCCTCCCACGAAAATTCCTACTATGAAAACTCGTTCTCAGTTTAGTTTCTCAAGGCTTTAGTTTGCTTTGTAGCTGCAACCAGAGAGCTCCCTGCTTCAGGCATGTGAAACCACTGAGTGCTCACAGGCATGCAACTTCAAAGTGTGAGGCATTAACCCACATAGGGCAACTCTTGACTGATGGAGAAATTCTCTCCTCTTCCCCTGAGAGATGCCTCTGAGATGCATTTCCTGCTTCCTAGAAGACCTTTGAAACCTCTCACCCAGTGACCTATAGTGGGCTGACTCCATAACACATCCTGCACTGGTTTTGTCTCCTTTCCTAGTTTCCTTTCCTGTTCCTCGATGTTGCTCATTAAGATCACCTTCCCAAAAAACTACTAGCACTTAAGCCTAGTAAACTTTGCTTTGTGGGGATGAGCCTAAGAAATGAAGTCAACAAAACCCAAAGACACCCACAGTTCCCAAATTCCCGAAGAGTTGTTCTCAACTGTTTGTAGATCCTGTGATCATGGCAACTTTGTTGGCTAATTTAAGTTTATAGTTGGCTCCATTGCTGGTGAGGACCCCCAACCCAGGGTCAGGGGCCTAAACATGGTGGTTTCTGATGAAATATCATCTCCCTTTTTGGGCTAGAACTGGGTGGGTCTAAGAATCCCTCCTGGAAGATCAGCCTCGAGCCTGCTCCAGTGAGCCTTTCCAGTGATTTTATGAACACAGAATTTTGTATATGAAATCTCTTCTCTTTAAATTAGCTTGAGTGGCTTCTGTTATCTGATATCAAATTCTGACATATGCACACATAGGCTTGAGAAAAGAAATTTGTATCTGAGGAATACAAATCCTTTTAATTATTAGGCCCAGAGAGACATTAAAATGAGGCCACAATCCCACACCCTACTCCCCTCTTTGACCTAAGTATTCATCTCTTGACACTGCTTGCTATTGCCACAAGTAGCTGGAAATTTAACCTAATAATGCCACACCAGACACTATAACACATACTCTGTAGTTTAAAAATGTATAGCCAATCACTAATCAATGTTCTTTGTGTAAACCAATGAGAATTTCTGACAAACAATTTTGTAACAGTCCATTCCCTGTCCCCGTTTTTGCCTTTAAAAATTCACTTGTAACTCCTGCTAATTGGAGTGTACATTCAGGGCAACTTGAATCTATGCTCCTGGGTTGCAATCCTCAAGTTTGGCCCAAATAAACTCTCTACTTGTATTAATTTTGCCTCAGCTTCATCCTCTTAGGTCAACATATTCAATAAATATTTATTCATTGAGAACCCCTAGGATAATGAACATCTACTTCACAGGTTTGTTGTGAGAGGCCCAAATAAATTAAGATGTGAGAGGGCTTTGTAAACTCTCAAGTTCCTAAAGTTCCACAGCTTCTTAAGAGTGATGTGTTTTATCATTTTGTCCTCCATGAGTCTTTAGCCTCAAGCTTCGAGACACATTTGACTTCCTGCTCCCAGTGCTCTACCCTGGCTGCTTTGCATCCCTCAGCCTCTTCTTCTAGACTTATCTTCATTTTCAGCACATGAGAGGAGTCCTTCCTGACACCCCAAAGCTGATTTATTGTCTCCTCCATGTGACCTGATGTCCTCCCTCCTGTGCTTACTTTTCACATTCACCTTTCTAACTCTAAGTGACAGTGTTACATTTGTCACTTCTAGCAGGGTGTCCGGCACTTAGTGATTGCTTCATAGGTATTTGTTGAATGAAAGAATGAATGAAAGAAAGAATGAATGAATGAATGAATGAATGAATGAAGATTTGGTTGCAATGATGTAATGATTTCTTAGGGGCCTCACTGGACCTACAGGTCAAATTCCTTAGTTACTGCATGTCAGACCCTTCCCCTGTGCAGTCTGTGGTGTTAGTTCAGCTCTGGTCTTAAAGCATTTATTGTAAAGTACCCATTCGTGATTTTTAAGTGTTCAGGCTTTGGGTGGCATCAGGCATTGTGTACACTGTGAACTTGTGTTTTCCTGATATTTAGAATACTGAGTCTCTATTCAAATCTTCACAAATCTGTAGCTATGAACTTATTTACATAAAGCCAATTCCCTTATTTAAGTACTTCAACCTTAGTAAATCTTAGGCAAATATCACAGCAGATAAATGCTTTTGAAGCAAACTTTAAAGATAAATTCACAATTCTTTTTTTCTCTGAAATTTGACTCCTACAATCCCTACTCGTTCATTATGGTTCCCTACCTCCCTTGTAGCCAAGGATTCAAAACAGTACTGGGTTTCCTTCTCTTCCTACTCAACATTTTGTTAATGTCACTCCAAACAATTTATTTTTAAAAGCAAATGCTAAGCGTTTCTCTCTCTCTCTCTCCCCTTCCCATCCCCAATATAATTTTGGCAAAAGATACAGAATCAATGCATGCACTAGTCTCTTCATTCATTCAGTGAGCATCTATTGGGAACCTGCTATGGGCTGGGCGGCCAGAATACAAAGATGACTCATGATTTGGGTACTCAAAGCACTCACAGCCTGAGCTGGGCCTGCAGAAAAATATGATTATAATACATTGTGGTAGGAGGAACATATGATTCACATGCTTTTATGGGAGCATAGGAGAAGAACGGCACCTAACTTAACCTTGGGGTGGCAGTGGTTAGATAAATAATTTGGAAAAGGTGACACCTAAGTCAATCGAGGAAAAGGAGCTTCTAATATTGCATTTGTTTGTTTGTTTGGAGGCATGCTTTTTTAATTAAAAAAGGATATATGTTCATTATAAAATTTTTTTTAATATTTGTAAAATATTTGTAAAATTGTATAAGAAAGTTGAGGGAAAAGTTGCAAAAGACTTTAAAACAGACCTGACTTTGAAATGGACTCTGGATATCTTCAGTAAAAAACTAGGCGTTGTCTAGCTACTCTTCTAGGTAACCTAATTCTGTGGGGTCTCTGTATCATACATTGTCTTTGAGCTATTTACAACTCAGAGTTTTAGGTAACTAATAAATATTTGCATCTATCCAGAGATGCATATAAATTTAATCTGGAGGAGATTCAATTTTCCCTCTACATTGGAAGAAATCAGCTTTGCATCTATTAAGCAAATTTTACTCTTCCCTATGGCCTATATATGTGTGGTTCTTTGAATTTACCTTTGAATCAGTTGTAATGGCTTTGTGGTTCCCCTCATTAATTAACAAGTTTTAAAAGGTTGGCACTTGTTCTTTTTATATTTGTATGGGAGTCATTATCTTACCTTCTCAAAAATTATCCAACACAAAAAAGTGAAAATTTGATATTTCACTGTTAACTATTATAATTATTTTGCCATTCTTTAAGTCACCTCTCCACATATCCATTCTCATATAATAGCTGTGTGTTCAATTTTGCATGAATGGGACCACAGTATACATGACCTGTTTTTTCTTTTTAATTTTCAGAGCTTATTCTTGAAGGATGAATAGAGTAAGGAATTTGGAAATACAGAAGGGCATACCAAGCAAGGAAGTTAGCATGAGCAAGGGCAAAGGGGAGAAAAACAGCACAGAGTGAGAGAAACTACCAAGAGTTTGTTATCCCTGGAACAGCAAGCATGAGGTGGGGAGTGGCTAGAGATGAGGCTATAGAATTGGTCAAGGGCTGGATAGTGGTGGTTATTGTATGCCAAAACAAAAAGCTTAGACTTTCTCTAGAGGGCAAATGGGAGTCCCTGAAATTTAATAAGAAATGCAAAGGGGTCAGATATTGATATGGTCAGATTTTTGCCATATAGAGACAACTTTAGCATGTGTGTGTATGCACATGCACTTATTTGACGTGGCAGCCAGGAGATTATTGCAGCAAGAGATACTAAGGTCTTGTGCCCATCAGATACTGTCAGGAAATAGATGACTTAAATTGGGTAAATTAAAGAGAGTTTCATGAAGGGGCTATTTACAGAGGCAAAGTATAGGGTAATCACAGGAGATAGTACAGCACTGGAGCTAGGCACAGGGAGGTTTTAATACCATCCAGGCCTGAAGGGGCAAAAGGAGGAAGTAAGTTACCCCAACAAAGACAAAGACAGAAGGCTGTCTGTCAGGGGCTGTGACCTTTGGTTAAGTGTTGTAGTAAGCCAGAGACACACTGCAGAAGGGAACTACGTGAATAAATACCACAACCACATTTCCCTCCTTTCCTCCGATCTAGTATCAGTGTTCTCTATTAACAAAACCCTTCTGGAAGTGAGATGTCATCCACATAGCTCAGCCTCCAAGAGATGGAACAGAGTGGAGTATGCACCTGGAGGGTCCAGTGGAAGGTATCCAGCCAGGCCCTGAACTAGTCAGAAGTAGTATAGATGCAGAAAAGAAGTTAGATTTAGGAAATATTTATTAGTTAAAATTATTAGCCCTTTGTGAGAGATTGGTCACCCTGGGAGCAAAAGGAACTAAAAATGAAGCCCAGTTTTCCAGCTTGGGCACCTGAGTAGTTAAAATGTGAATTTCATGTTAGTGCATTATATTGATGACATAATGTTAATTGAACATGATGAGCAGAAGTCAAAGGAACTCTGAATGTCTAAGTAATACATATATGCCTCAGAGGGTGAGAGGTAAATTCTACAGAGATCCAGAAACCCATCACATGAGTGGTTTTTAGGATTCCAATGGTCTGAGGCATATTGAGACTTTCATTCAGAGTTGAAATGCAATGAAAATTTGGTAGTGCTCTTCAGGTTTGGGGGACATTGCATACTATTCTTGGAAATTCTGCTGCAATCTATTTATTGGGTGATTATGAAGGCTGTCAGTTTCGAGTGGGGCCCAGAGTAAGAGAAGGCTCTGTAGCAGGTTAAGATGTGTAACCAGCCCTGCCACTTGGGCCACAGGGCCAAATGGATCTCCTAGAGTCCCAGATATTTGCACCAATAAAGCTCTATGAGAAATCTTTGGTAAGCCCCAATAGGGAGTCTTAGCATAAAACTCTAGCGTTCTAGTGCAAGGCAAAACTAAATGCATTAGGAAACAATAAAACATTTGAAAAGTAGCAAGCAGCACCTGATTCCTGGTAGAGACTGAGTATCAGACCATGGAATTTCTTTTCTTTCTTTCTTTCTTTCTTTCTCTTTCTTTCTTTCTTCTTTTTTTTTTTTTTTTTCAGATGGAGTATCTGTCACTCAGGCTGGAGTGCAGTGGCGTGATCTTGGCTCGCTACAACCTCTGCCTCCTGGGTTCAAACGATTCTCCTGCCTCAACTTCCTGAGTAGCTGGGATTTCAAGCTGGTGCCACCAAGCCCAGCTAATTTTTGTATTTTTAGTAGAGACAGGGTTTCACCATATTGGCCAGGCTCCTGACCTCAGGTGATCCACCCACCTTGTGCTGGGATTACAGGTGTTAGCCACCATGCCCAGTCTAACATGGAATTTCAAAGGATGGTGTGACTAGAGCTACTCATCATAACCTGGGCTCTCTGTCTTAAAGTTAGGAAGACACAGCAGCAACCCACCATTTGAAGGAAATGATACAATAGGGGTCAGGTCTAAGCAGGACCAAAGTAGGTTACAGAAATCACATAAGCAGGTGCCCAGATCCCCATGCCACCTACCCCTGTTGCATGGATGCCTCTCTCTCAGCTTATATACTCTCAACTTCTAAGCCATATGTGTTACATGGTCTTAAGGTGGTGTTCTCTATGAGCAGATGGCAGAGGAGGAAATAACCTGGTCCCGGGGCCACCTGAGATTAGTGATCATAGAGCCAGATTATGGATTTCATGATATGACTGGATAAAATAAGCTCTAACTACATTTCTGGTTAACTCATATTGGATCTGAAGAAGTCATTTGAAATTTGATTCATGGCTTTGTCTAATATATCTTGAAAAAACTTTGGCAGTCACTAAACCAGTGTCACTAGGTGGTTCAGCTTCATCTGTTCAAAGGTGATTTCCCCTCCCCACATGCCCCCAGCTAATAACATAACCTATGAGTGACTGTTGAGAAGAGCTGAAAAGGATTGCATACATTTAAATACCTGGAAAAGCTAGTTGCAGCGCTGAATGTTGTATATCCATGCTATCATTGCATTGCTAGTCTCTTTCGGAATTCTCCCCATCTGTGTTCTTTGATAAGAGCTGAGGTATGGAAAGGTGAGGTCCTTAAAGGAAAATTGTCAACACATCCACTGCCCCATTCTACCATATATCCGAATTCAGAACATCCCAAAGCAGGTTAAGACATTTAATTTCTAATACAAGGCTACACTCTTCACCAAATTAAGTATAAAAGAGAAAGATAACAAACCATAAGGCAAGAGTCATTAAAGGAGGCATCTCAGTAACAATATTTAGGATGGTCTTACTGTTGGCAACTTGAAGGTTTCTTTACTCATGTCAACACTCCATTTTTACCATAGTAAAAATATGGATAGGAAAAGAATATGACTCTCTTCCTTTTTGAGTAGGCCAACTAAAAGGGGAGCTAGCAAAGTGAATTTTACATAAACAAGTACAGGTGCTTTCTCAGGCAAATCATATTTAGGAAAAGACCACACATGGAAGTTGAAGATCTGAAAATGTATTTCTTTTTAAAGAAATAATTTTATTGGCATACATTTCACATAACATAAAATTTAAGTCTACAATTCAATGATTTTTGTAACTCTACCAAGTAGTGCAACCATCACATTCGGTGAGTTGTAGAGCATTTTTATTGCTCTAGTAAGACCCCTCATGCCTTTATCTCTCTTCCTAGCCCCAGGCCCAGACAGCTGAGGTATGAAAAGGTGAGGTCTTTAAAGGAAAACTTTATCTATTTTGTCTCTATAAATTTTATAAATTTGCCTTTCTGAATCTTTCATACTAATGAAGAAATTGACTTTTAAAAAATATATATGGCTACTAATACCTCTTGGAAAGTCTTTGCATATATACTGTTCTATAACATTCCCTTGACCAAGGAATGGGACACGTGTCTCAGGTCTGTGGTATTTTTGGAAGAATATCTATTCATATTTCTGTATCTCTATAGATTTATATAAAATATTCAACATACAGTCTTCTTACCTTTGTGGTGAGTACCAGTTGCTTTGTCTGGGGCACAGAGGGAATCCCAGTGACAGGAGTAGCTCAAGATTGGGCAGATCCTGGGGTGTCTGGGCAGCTGCTGTTCTCTCTCCTCTCTAAGTCAGGCCATCCTTTCCTTTCTCCTCCCCCTAGGGCACACCAGGAGGTCTCCCTGCCCTCTTTCCAGACTTCACTTTGTTGAGTCATCAGAGCCCCAAACCAGGACCGAGACTCCTTCTGAAAGACACCAAATCACATTCTGTCCATCACGCAGAGCGTCTTTCACAGCTTTGCTTACCACCACAGGGCCAGGGACCTCTCTGAATCTCTATGGACTGTGCACATGAGCTCTCAGGAATTCTGGTTCTTTCCTTGTATTTTCTATGTTAACATATGGGCCCACTGTCCATTCAGTTGTTGAAGTCAGAAACTGCAGTCAGCCAAGATCCTTCTCACTTCTTCCATACCCAATTGTCACCAAGCCCTGCTAATATGATATCTGCTATCTTTTAGTTGATCTTCTCCTGATTCCTCGGTCGCTGCGTTTTGTTGGAGTGGTCATCTGTCTTGCCTGGAGTGTAGTTGTAGCTTCTGTTCTGCTCTTACTTCAAAACTAAGCTGGAGGAACCTTTCCGAGGTGAAAAGCTGATCAAGTTCATCTCATTGTGGAGATTCAACCATGGCTCTCCCTTGGCTTTGATGATAAAATGTACATTTCTTGCCTTCCCACACTGGGACTTTGTTGATTTGTCCCTGATTCCTCTCCCTTTGCTTTCATAAGCTCCTTCTACTACAAACATAACAATGTTCTTGCATTTCATGCTTGCATCTTCTCATTCCCTGGATTGTTCCTACTCTTCCTTCAGATTCAGCAAAGCCATCCCTCCTGCAGGGAAGCCTTATAAATACATCTACTTGGTTTTACATGGCTGTCTCTCCAACCCAACTTTCAGGGTTTCCCCTGCCCCTCTTCCCACTGCCACCAGGCTGACAATATCTTAAGGGCAGAGTTCATATTTTATGTTTCTCCAGAGTCATTGCTCATGATAGACTCATTATTTGGAGTTTCTTAGTCTCTTTAAAAACAATCACACCTTTGTCTTAATGTCAGTCTTCTGTAGATGTCTTGAGCCTCCTATGTGGTCATGAGGATTGTGCGTTGGGACCCAGGGAGACACAGTGAAGATTCAGCTGGAGAAAGGGGTTGTGCAACACAGCTTATGTTTGTTCTCTGTTAAAATCAGGCTCTTTCTTTCTAAGGAGAGTTCTAGAGCAGATGTTTCTATTATTCATGAGTCCATGTTTTGTAGTGTGTTCTATGTACCAAACTAAGGCACATTTGGTGTTTTTATCTTTATGCAAACCCACTGAGGTGGGTGGTGCTATCCTCCCTTGACACATAAGGAAGCAATCAGAGAGAAGTTGAATAACCTGCCCAACCTATTATAATTATTATTCATTAGAACTGAGATTTGTCTTCAAGCCCCATACTCTCAGCTTCTAAGCCATATGTGTTATGAAATGGATAAAATATTGTGAATTAAAAGGCAAATAATTTTGCATCCTGACCCAACATGCCTATTGAAGTTAGTAGAGTCTAAATGCAGCTATGGGTGGGAAACCAAGTTAATTATGAGACCTCTTGCCTAGTCCTGTCTTCAATTGTGCCTCCCCAGTCTCAGCCTGGGTTGCTCTGAACATATTTTCTTTCCTATCATCTTCCTGGTCTCCATTTCAAACACCTTGGTATAGGATGTACCTGTTCTTTTTCAAGTACTACATGTCTAAGACTTGTTAGTGAGATATTGTCTTCCACTGCCAGTTTTGGAGTCAGGCTTAGATGTGTGGAAACAATTAATCCCTCTATACCTGGCAGTTTCTTTCAAAAAATATGCCTACCTTTATCTGGTTTTCACAGCTTTAAGTCCACATATGCTTTTGAAATGAAAAGTGGCTTGCATCATTGACAAAGTAACTGCCATTAGAACCTAGTCTTGTAAATTTGTTTGACTTTTTGACCTTCAAATTCAGAGCAAATAGTAATACAACTCAAGTCTTGAAGCTATAACTCAGTGTCCTTGCCCCAGGAAAGAATCAGTTGGTTCTATCTTCAGGAAGATAATTTATACACACATACACATTTATATAATCTATATATATATATAAAATATACACACATGCATTATATATGAAAATTTTTTGATAACTGCAAATTGCTGTACGCATAATGGGTATATTACTTTGTTAATTTTGTCATTTTGTATACAGCAGCTGTCATCCCATTTGCTATATTTAAGAGTTTTATTTTTCTTAAAATTCCTTTCCTTTCTGTGACTTTTAAAGAAGCACTTTTTTCCTTCTGTTCTCTCCCCAGTTTACCGTAAAGAGGAAAGCAAAGCTTTTCTCTATGACATGCAACACTTTCAGCACTTCTGTGACCAAATGTGTGGGGGTTTTCCCAATACCAACCAATTCTCCTACTCTCTGGACACCAACTGGGCATCCTATAATTCAACTATGACACCAACCACCTGGAGTTTATGCAGACGCTACAGGTTAAGGGCTCAGTCCCACAAGACTGCCCCCACTTCAGATGCCAGTTTCAAGTAGCGAATCCCCAGGTTACCCAAACTTCTATCAGCCTTGGCTACAAATGGAGGGTTCCCACAACTCCCTCCTCAGTTTTGATGATTTGCTATGATGGCTCACAGAACTCAGGGGAAGACATTTACCAGTTTATTATTAAAGATATTATAAAGGACACAGATAAACAGCCAGATGAAGAGATACAGAGAGAGCTCTGGAAGGGTCCTGAATACAGAATTTCTGTCCCCATGGAGTTGGAATGCACCCCACTCCTAGCACATAGGATGTGTTCACCAACCTGGATGCGCTCTGAATCCTGTCTTTTGGAGATTTTTTGAAGGGTTTATCACATAAGCACGATCAATTACAAACTCAGTCTCTAGTTCCTCTCCCCTAACTGTTGATGGGGGATGAGGGAGAGTGCCAAGCTTCTAACCATGCCTTGATCTTCCTGCTGACCAGCCTTCGTTAAGGAACCCAGCAAGAGTGACCTTATTAGAACAAAATATGCTCCTAGCACCTTTATCATTTGGGAAATTATAAAGGTTTCATGAGCTCTGTCCAAGTTCTGACCAGGGAAGAAGACCAAAATAAATGTTTCTTATTATAATTAATATTACAATATTATAATCTTTAACTTCACCTCTGTGACTTGGAATACATAATCACAGAAAATCATTTACAGTCATCCCACGTGTAACAACATTTCTGTCAATGACAGATCACATATACAATACAGCTGAAAAATTCCCATCGCCTAGTGATTTGTGTTGCAGTTGCCTAGAGTATTCAGTACAGTAACATGCTGTACAGGTCTGTAGCCTAGGACCAATAGGCTATAGCATACAGTCTAGGTGTGTAGTAGGCTACGTATCTAGGTTTGTGTAAATACACTCTGATATTTGCACAAAGAAATTCCCAAACATCAGATTTCTCAAAATTTTCCTGGTGGTTAAGTGATGCGTGACAGTAACTACATAGCTTAATGTGTTTGCATAAATGTATTTACACACTATATTCCATTTAATAAGTTGTTTTTCATGTTAATATGTCTCAGAGATATTTTTGAGTCAGCACATGGTATATTTACCTCATTTAAGAGCCATTCTGTGCTTTTTGATGGAAGGCACTCATAAGAATACAGGGAGATTGGCAGCCATGTTTCAATCCTGCAGTGAAGCTGATGCCTGACTAGGCATTAGTGCTCTACTTGTGCAAAACGATGTCATAACGGATCCTGCCTTTTGAGTGGCCTGAGGTCAGTGGTCAGTAGACCTTTGCTCTTCACAGTCCTCGGGGATCAGAACGTGAGCAAACGAGAAGGCACAGAAACCCAAGTCACACTGACACAGTGGCAGTAGGCTCTAGTCCATTCTCAATCTTCTACTTTGAATGAGTGCTTGAGTTAATTTTCAGGTCTGCGGGAATCCCTGCATAAATATAATTACATCTAAAGCTATGGGTCATTACTGTGACAGTAAGCTATGGATATAATAACCCACCATTATTTGTCATGTAATTTTTTATAAGCACTGATATTTTCTTATGGATCTATTTACTGTAGCCAATTTATCAGCCTGCTCTTTTTGGGTGGTTCCCCTACCCTCCACCCCACAAAGGATAACCCCTTCTCCTGCAAGTCAATAATGTAGGTGAGAAGATTTCAGTTTTTCCTTTTAATAAATTCCTACCTGATTTTCAAAAAGTCTTATCCAAGTAGATTTCAAAGTTTTATTTATGGTATAAGACATGCTGATGAGTTATGGGACGTGGTATATGATACATGCAAGAGTAGTTATTTCTGCTATTTAAAGCTAACAAAATTTTTAAGCTAATCTGTCTTGAATATAATCAGGTAGGTAGCTCCAAGATTGGATAACCTTTCTTGAAATTAATCTCTTTCTTTCCTTTTCATAAATTAAAAATTTCTTAAGGCAAACATAATACATTTCCCTTAAATAACTGGCTTAAACCAAAAGGAATTGAATTTTTGAAAGGTCATCTTGATAGATTTATTTAAATAAGAGTAATAAATTTATTTTAATTAATGTTATTTACTATATAAAGAATTTTGCCACTATTGAATAGCAAAGCAATTAATCACAAGCCAAAGCAATATAAATAAAAATATGGTGTAAGACATTATCTTATTAAGACTTAGAAAAAAAGTTTCTCACTAAGTAACATGTTCAGACTCAAATAAAGGTCTAGCAGTTATAAATGTATTATATACATGTATTAATTTCTTGATCTCTTTTATAAGGTCATATATGCTAGAAAGTAATATTTTTGAAGTTAAAAATAAATAATAAAATTTATGTCTTTCACCTGAAACTTATGCTTACCTTTCCTCTGTGCAAATACTGAATCCTGAATACCGAATTTGTGGCAACCACACATGAATACCATTTTCACCTGAAATGAGATAATATCCCAGTTCTTGATGGTTGTTCAAACAAGAGAAAGTTCATGGAAAGATTATGTTGTTATAGGGTTATTTAAATTCACCAGCTACTACAATAATTTGTTTAAAGAGATTTGGATTAAAGCAGGTTCTGAGTGTAATAATACACTATATTGATTATATCCTGATATCTGAAACTGAAAACCAGGTGAGGAATGACCTAAATGCAGCAGTGACACACATGACCAGCAGAGGCTGGCTGATAAGTCTAGCAAGGGTCAAGGCCTCTCAAAATGGTGGAATTCTTAGGAATAACCTGGGCAGATGCCACCATGACGTTCCATAGGTGAGCACAAATAAACTGATCTCATTACTACCCCTTGAAATAAACAAAAAAGCCCAATGTTTCATTGATCTATTTAGATTTTGGAGGATGCATATTCCACATCTAGAAATGTTGCTCACTGCTATCCATAAAACTACCCAAAGAATGCTGTATTTGAATGAGGGACCAAAAAAGCAGCCACATCTGAATTTCAAAAAGTAGTTCCTCTCTCACTGCCTATTTTGTCGTTCCATATCATATATGATCTTGGAAGTGTCTGTAACGTATGCCTATTATATGTAGACTGGAGATTACTGCGAAAGCCTGTGAGTACCACTCATAGGTGACCACTGGGATTCTGTATCAGAATATTCCTAAATGATGTAGTAAGATATACACAATTTGAAAGACAGCTACTACCTTACTATTGGACATTAATGGTAACAGCCCCTATGACTGAAGGACATAAAATACTCCTGAAACCTGAAATGCTGTTATTGTCTTGTGTTATGTCAGAGAAACAATCTAATAAGGAAGACAGCATCCAGAAGAGTTCCATAATAAAGTGGAAATGAGAGAAACATGTTACTAGGGGGACACAGAGGTACTCACTGAATCTACAAGCAGGTAAACTGTTTCCCTCTAGGATTGACTTTGGAGCCACTTGAAGAACTACTGCGTCCTATCACCACCTGGACAGTGCCGTGTTAATAGATCTGTATTAATCATCAAAGAGCTGCTTGGTTCATGAATGGTAGTTCCAAGGTGGATGAATAGCCTCCTATTTGGAAGGCCACCACACTAAGACTGGCAGATTGAAAGACTGATTGAAAAAGATAACAAATTAGCTCAACAGACTGAATCGCATGCTGTTTTCCTGGCAGTGAAAGGGGAATTGAACAATAATAAAGGCCTTTACATTTCGGTTTTTACTGACTCATGACAGTAGCCCACGACCTAGCTATATAGTCAATGGAACACTGGCCTATTAAGTAGACACTTGTATGGGGAACAACCTCATGGAAATTACTATAGGAATTTAAGGAGCACATTAAAGTAGAATATGATAATGTTCATCAGAAAAGATCCTTTCTAGGGTCAGAAGGCATGTCCTTATGGTAGAACAACTTATATTCCTTTGGGTATATACTCAGTAATGAGATTGCTGGATCAAATGGTAGTTCTGTTTTTAGGTCTTTGAGGAATCATCACACTGCTTTCCACAATGCTTGAACTAATTTACACTCCCACCAATAGAATATAAGTGTTCCCTTTTCTTCACAACCTCGCCAGCATCTGTTATTTTTTGACTTTTTAATGATAGACATTATGACTGGTGTGAGATGGTATCTCATGGTGGTTTTGATTGGCATTTCTCTAATGATCAGTGATATTGAGCTTTTTCTCATATGTTTGTTGGCCACATGTATGTCTTCTTTTGAAAAGTATCCGTTCATGTCCCTTGCCCACTTTTTAATGGGGTTGTTTTTTTTTTTTCTTGCAGATTTGTTTAAGTTCCTTATAGATGCTGGATATTAGATCTTCATCAGATGCACAGTTTGCAAAAATGTTTTCCCATTCTATAGGTTATCTGTTTACTCTGTTGATAGTTTCTTTTGCTGTGCAGAGGCTCTTAAGTTTAATTAGATCCCATTTGTCAATTTTGGTTTTGTTGCAATTCCTTTTGGCATCTTTTTCATGAAATGCCTAGGTTGTCTTCCAGGGTTTTTATAATTTTGGGTATTATGTTTAAGTCTTCAATCCATCCTGAGTTGATTTTTGTATATGGTGTAAGGAAGGTGTCCGTTTCAATCTTCTGCATATGACTAGCCAGTTATCCTGGCACCATTTATTTGAATAGGGAGTCCTTTCCCCATTGCTTGTTTTTGTCAGCTTTGTTGAAGACCAAATGGTTGTAGATGTGTGGCCTCATTTCTGGGCTATCTCTTTTGTTCCATTGTTCTATGTGTCTGTTTTTGTACCAGTACCACACTGTTTTGGTTATTGTAGACCTGCAGTACAGTTTGAAGTCAGGTAGCATGATTCCTCCAGCTTTGTTCTTTTTGCTTAGGATTGCCTTGGCTGTTTGGGTTCTTTTCTGATTCCATATGAATTTTAAAATAGTTTTTTTCCTAGTTCTGTGAAGAATGTCATTTGTAGTTTAATAGAAATAGCATTGAATCTATACATTGCTTTGGGAAATATGGCCATTTTAACAGTATGGATTCTTCTTTTCCATGAGCATGGAATGTTTTCCCATTTATATCATCTCTGATTTCTTTGAGCAGTGTTTTGTAATTCTCTATGTAGATATCTTTCGCCTCCCTGGTTAGCTGTATTCCCAGGTATATTTTTTGTGTGTGGCCATCGTGAATGGAATTGCATTCTTCATTTGACTCTTGGCTTGACTGTTGCTGATATATACGAATGCCAGTGATTTTTGTACATTGATTTTGTATCCTGAAACTTTGCCGAAGTTGTTTATCAGCTAAAGAAACTTTTGCGTCAAGGCTGTGGGGTTTTCTCAACATAGAATTATGATATTTTCAAACAGGGATCGTTTGACTTTTCTCTTCCTATTTGGATGCCTTTTAATCATTCTCTTGCCTGATTACTCTGGCCAAAACTTCTAGTACTACATTGAATGGGAGTGGTGAGAGAGGGCATCCTTGTGCCAGTCTTCAAAGGCAATACTTCCAGCTTTTGCCCATTCAATATGATGTCAGCCGTGAGTTTGTCATAGACGGCTGTTACCATTTTGAGGTATGTTCTTTCAATACCTAGTTTATTGAGAGTTTTTAACATGAAGGTATATTGAATTTTATTGAAAGCCTTTTCTGCATCTATTGAGATAATTATGTGGCTTTCTTCTTTAGTTCTGTTTATGTAATGAATCCCATTTATTGATTTGCATATGTTGAACCAACCTCACATCCCAGGGATAAAGCCTACTTGATTGTGTTGTATTAGTTTTCAGATGTGCTGCTGGATTCAGTTTGCCAGTATTTTGTTTAGGATTTTTGCATCAATGTTCATCAAAGATATTGGCCTGAAGTTTTCTTTTTTGTGTGTGTCTCTGCCAGGTTTTGATATCAGGATGATACTGGCCTCATAGAATGAGTTGGGGAGGAGTCGCTCCTCCTCAATTTTTGGAATAGTTTCAATAGGAATAGTACCAGCTCTTCTTTGTACATCTGGTAGAATTCAGCTCTGAATATGTCTGCTCCTGGACTTTTTTGGTTGGTAGGCTATTTATTACTGATCCAATTTTGGAGCTCATTATTGGTCTGTTCAGGGATTCAATTTCTTCCTGGTTTAGTATTGGGAGGGTGTATGTGTCCAGGAATTTATCCATCTCTTCTAGGTTTTCTAATTTGTTTGCATAGAGGTGCTCATAGTAGTCTTTGATGTTTGTTTGTATTTCTGAGGGGTCAGTGTTAACATCCCCTTTGTCATTTTAATTGTGTTTATTTGTATCTTCTCTCTTTTCTTCTTTATTAATCTATGTAGCAGCTAGACTAATAAAAAATCTTATTTTAAAAAAAACTGGATTCATTGATCTTTTGAATGTTTTTTCATGTCTTAATCTTCAACTCTGATTTAAGTTATTTCTTGTCTTCTACTAACTTTGGGATTGGTTTGCTCTTGCTTCTTTAGTTCTTTTAATTGTGATGTTAGGTTTTTAATTTGAGATCTTTCTAACCTTTGATGTGGGTGTTTACTGCTATAAATTTCCCTCTTAACACTGCCTTAGCTGTGTCCCAGAGATTCTGGTGTGTTGTATCTTTGTTCTCATTAATTTCAAAGAACTTGATTTCTTCCTTAATTTCATTATTTACACACAAAAAAAGTTATTCAGGATCAGATTGTTTGATTGCCATGTAATTGCATGGTTTTGAACAATTTGTTTAGTCTTCATTTGTATTTTTATTGTGCTGTGGTCCAAGAGTGTATTTGGTATGATCTCGGTTCTTTCGCATTTGCTGAGGATTGTTTTATGTACAATTGTGTGGCCAATTTTAGAGTATGTGCCATGTGGCAATGAGAAGAATGTGTACTCTGTTGGTTTAATGTGGAGAGTTCTGCAAAGGTCTATCAAATCCATTTGGTCCAATGTTGAGTACAAGTCCCGAGTACTTTTGTTAATTTGTTAATTTTCTGCCTTGATAATCCGTCTACTACTGTCAGGGAAGTCAGTGAAGTGTTAAAGTGTCCCACTATTACTGTGTGGGAGTCTAAGTCTCTTTGTGGGTTTCCAATAACTTGCTTTATGAATCTGGGTGCTCCTGTGTTGAGTGAACGTGTATTAATGATAGTTAAGTCTTCTTGTTGAATTGAACCCTTTACTATTATGTAAAGAGTCTTTTTGATCTTTGCTGGTTTAAAGTCTGTTTTGTCTGAAATTAGGATTCCAACCCCTGCTTTTTCTGATTTCCATTTGCGTGGTAGATTTTCCTCCATCCCTTTATTTTCAGCCTAAGGGTTTCATTACCAGTGAGATGGGTCTCTTGAAAATAGCATACCATTAGTTATTATAAGGCATATCTTTTCTGGTAAATTTACTTTTGGTCCTTTTTGCATGCATAATTGAATATTTTGTTTGATCTGAATGCCTGGGTTAAAAGTTTTGTGAACACTCTTATCTTGGTTCCATTTTGGCTTGGTTATGCCCATCTGTAAATGATTTGGCCTTTTTCCTTTGCTTGTTTCTAAAAATCTTCCAAGAGCAAAAATAAACGTTCTAGATGGCGTATGCAAGATAGCTAATTGAAAGCCACTAGTATGATCACCATCATCTAAAACACTGGTCCAAACTCTTGATATTTTATGAAAGAATTTATAGCATTTTCTTTGTTCTTGAGAAATTAATAAGAAGCAGAATTCTCAAATATTAAAGCATACCAAGTTTTCTGGGACTCCCACTGTCCACATATTATGGCCTATTCTCATGTGCAATTTTAAAATTGATGGGCAAATTATATCAAGAAAAATTCAGTGCCCAAATGATCATTTCTCAAGCTCTTTTTTAAAAAATCCTGCAACTACAGAGTTAACATGTAGAGCCTTCTAACTTCCTTATCTCTATTTCTTTTCTACCAACTTTTAGTCTGTCAACTTTTCTACTGATGTTGAGATAAAACTCACTGCTTGTGGCATTCCAGCCAAGGTTTTTAAAAAGTTTCACAGGGCTTTCTGTTTAATGGCTTTACTAATTAAAATAGCTCCATGGTAACCAACAACCTAGACACCTTTTGGAAATGCATATTTAGGTTTGTTTGACTAGCAGTTGCTTATGGTGATGGAACAGTTAATCCAAGGATTGACAGTCTAAAAGGGAAGAACTAGACAAATATTTATGAAAATTATACTCTCAGATCAAACAGATCAAAATCTTGAGCTCAGTGCAATAATATAAGGTGTCTTTGTCTGGTATAAATTTTCTATTGTCTGTTATGCAGAGGTCAAAAAGGAAAAAAACAAAAGAAACCTGCTAAAATGTTTCTCCACCTGCATCAACTGTCAAGCAAACCAAACCGGCAAACAAAAGATAGATTTGTTGCTAAAAAAGACTATTTGGAGATTTTGGGGTTTTTTTCTTATAAAATTCAGTCTGTCCTAGCTAAAATGTAAACATTGAAAATTTAACCCTAAACTCATTTGAAACTTGAAAAAATAGAAAAAAAGAAAGAGGTTTTTTTTTTTTTTTTTTTTTTTTTTTTTTTTTTTTTTTTTTTTTAACCAAATTGCTTCACCCACAATTTTGGTCTGCAGCCTTATTAGATTACCTATGAGGGCAAATAAAGTTTACCCATATGAACAGATCCCATCTTTGACCCAACTGTCTTCTATAAACTGGTGAGTCTATATGTTTTGTGTCTCATGCCTAAAATTCTAAAGTGAAAGCTATAAGATCTCTGTGTGTATGTATCTATGGCTAGGTGTATCTACTCATATGTGCATATATTATGTTATATGCTATATTTACATGTTATAATCTGTCATACTCATCCAGAAATCCCTAAAGGAACTCTATTCAGATTGACTTAAATAAATGAGCACTCATGTAAAATATTTAGCAATTAACCCAAATACCTTTTAGTTTATATGACTTACACAAATCTTTGATAAGTAAGCTGGTTTTTAAAATGTTGGTAAAATAAAAAATAGAAATACCTTAAAATTTGTCAGCATACATTTTTGCCTGTGTTTACTGTTCAGACAGCTTTATAGTCATCTCTACCAAACATTTTAAGGTGTTAGAGTTTGACATAAAGATTATAAAACTGTAAACCCAGCTTAAGACAAAATGATCTTTATGCAATTCTTTGATATGTCAGACTAACATTGTTTAATAAAAACAAGGTAACTCTGTGTTGTCTTTACTAGGTTTCTGATTACTTAGGAAAACTGAGCTTTGAAAGTGTTAAGGTTTTTAAAGCCATATAACTTTCTATATTGCTTTTGAAGTGTTTATCACTCTGGTTAAATGCATGGCTATTAGTTTACAGCAACCTATGATCCTGTTTTGATCAACTGTTTCAAACCTTTTTTCCATCTTTGGCATGCTTCCCCAGGATCAAAATTCTAAATTAAATAGTTTTGACCTAGATTTCACTTTGGAATTTTCCATTTGAGCCCCTGGAGAGTCTCAAAGGATGTACTTCTCATCTTGTGGAGATATTAAATGATTAGGGCTTACTTGGTAAATTGTATGGGGAACACCGTCAAATGATAAGTGATGCTAGATCTTCTTTCAGTTCCATTCATGAATGTGTTTTTGATATGAATGTTCCAAAATTTAATAAGACTCTTAGAAATCTGTCATCAGTCATAATTCTGGATATTATGTTGTGTACAGCAAAAATAACTGAATTTCCTTGTCAATTGCTGATTACAATGAACTTTCATCAGATTTTTAATCATGACTAGCCTAAGTTTTGGTCATTCACAGTTATTGTTTTGATTTTTCTCTAAAAGCACTTGTAATAAGCTACACTCCAAAATTACTTTTCACAGAAAATACTCTAGAAGTACTCTTAAATATAGGTTTTTAATAACTTTAAGATCAATGGACTAGATAAAAATTTCCCAGAACTCCAGTAAAGAAACTGATTAGTTCGTCAAATTGCTATTCAAGATCAAGCAAGACAAAAATTAATTATGTGAAACTGAAAAACTGATGAAGATAATGTTTTTGTGCTCTTTATTTAAAACGTTTTTGGCCCGGCATGGCGGCTCATGCCTGTAATCCCAGCATTTTGGGAGGCTTAGGTGGGGAGATCATGAGGACAAGAGATCAAGACCATCCTTACCAACATGGTGAAACCCCATCTCTACTAAAAATACAAAAATTAGCTGGGCATGGTGGCACGTGCCTGTAGTCCCGGCTACTCGGGAGGCTGAGGCAGGAAAATTGCTTGAACCTGGGAGGCGGAGGTTGCAGTGAGCCGAGATTGCACCACTGCACTCCAGCCTGGCGACAGAGCGAGACTCCGTCTCATTAAAAAAAAAAAAAAAAAAAAAAAAAAAAAAAAAAAAAAAAAAAAACATTTTTGATCCTTTGCTTAAATGTTTTGTTTTTCAGATTTAAAGAAATTTTCTCTCTCAAGCTATCTGTAGCTTACGGCAACTTGGTAAAGTATACTTTTGTAAACAAAGATGGATTCATTTGCTTTTTCTCTCCACTTGATTCCTCCAAAATTTGGAAACTATTCATAAGTATTCCTATGGCAATGTGGTTATTTGCATAAGTCCAGTGAAAATCTGTTCTCTCTTTACAGCAGGATACAATTAGAAACATTGGCTATATTGTCAAAGCTTTGATGAAAATGTCATTTTGAGAATGTGCATAGAATGCCTGGCTTACCAGGCATTCTGGTTTCCAGCCTTATCATGAGTAGATAAAAACGATCACTTCCTGGAAAACTCAGGAACCCTAATAATTTAAATTTTAGATTTAGATTTTAATTTAGATTTTAGCAAAACCTAAAGTCTGCCTTGGTTTGGCTTTCTAACATCAAGAGGTTTTTAAATCTGAGATTCTTATGTGATCTATGTGGAGAGAAAAAGTTATGTTTCCAACAAAAAGCTAAAACATCTGTTATTGGGTTGTAGCTCTGCACTTTTTCAAGTTCTTGCTGTCTGCCTATAGACTACACTAGATCCTGAATTTGTCTAGATTCCTCCAATCCAACCTTCTTCCATGAAATTACTAAAAACAGTAATTTGTTTCTAAAGCCCTATAAACTGAAACTTGACAAATTTCTAAAACTGAGTCCTGTGCCTAATGTATAGGCCACACAGAAAGTTCACCAAACTACCCAGTGCTATAACCAGAGACATTCAAACTGCAAACCAGGATGAGAAAAGTTGACTTTTTCTTTTCCTTTTCCTTTTTTGTTTTTGTTTTTTTTTTTTTTTTTGAGACAGAGTCTTGCTCTGTTTCCCAGGCTGGAATGCAGCGGTGTGATCTTGGCTCACTACAACGTCTGCCTCCCAGGTTCAAGTGATTCTCCTGCCTCAGCCTCCAGAGTAGCTGGGATTACAGGGGTGTGCCACCACACCTGGCTAATTTTTGTATTTTAGTAGAGATGGGGTTTCACCATGTTGGCCAGGCTGGTCTCAACCTCCTGACCTCAAGTGATCCACCTGCTTTCGCCTCCCAAAGTGCTGGGATCACAAGGGTGAACCACCACACCTGGCCAAAAAGTTGGCTTTTTCATACTGTTAACAGCTTTTCCCAAGACATCAGAATAGGACTCTATATTGTAATGAGACTCTTACCCTCTTAATGTCAACCTTTTTCATTTGACAGGATAATGGTCATTTGATTTATTCAATTGGTTACTTAGGTTCATGGCTCAAAGCCATTATGCAAACTGGTATTGTCAAACTACTATTAATCTTACTTTGTGTTTTTCTTTTTAAACTTTGCATCTGTTACTTGCTAAATTTTGCAGAAGTGCAATTCCTGGCAGAATAATGCTAGCTTAGCACTTTGAAGTGATAACAAATGCCTATGAAACACAAAAATAAACTTAACAATGGACTCCAGGTATACTCAGCCTGAGAGCCACTCCCTTCAAACCTCTCTTGTTGCTTAAATTGTGGCTAAAAGGGTTTTAATACTGACGTCTCACTGTCGTTTGCTTTCTCCAACATTGGACCGTCTAGACCAGCAACCAAGGACAGGTTTATCTTAGCACCAAGGAATATCAGAACCTCACTACAGGATGACTTATTAGTGATGCTTTTGGAGAAAGAACTTGATCAAATGGGGAAAATGTGAAATTTGTCAGAATGAAAATGGAATCACTTATGTTAAAAAAAAAAAATTGACAAATAGAGCTGGAGAAAGCAATGAAGAGAGAGTTTTGCTGGGCACAGCAGCTCACACCTGTAATCCCAGCAGTTTGGGAGACCAAAGTGAGCAGATTGCTTGAACTCAGGAGTTTGAGACCAGCCTGGGCAACATAGTGAAACTCCATCTGTACAAAAAATTAGCTGGGCATGGTGGCACATACCTGTAGTGCCAGCTACTCAGGAGGCTGAGGTGGGAGTATCACTTGAGCCCAGGAGGCAGAGGTTGCAGTGAGCCGAGATTGTACTACTGCACTCCAGCCTGGGTGACAAAGTCAGAACCTGTCTCCAAAAGAAAAAAAGAAAAAAGAAAAAAAAGAGTTCTATGCATTAATGCCTAATAACAAAAACTATCACAAAAGATTCTGTAGAAACTGAAATCTTGCACAAAGGCCATTGCAATCTTGCAAAAAAAATAAAAATTAAAAATACAGCTGCAAGAAAATCTGCCCAGCAACTGCCTGTACAAACTTGGACTGACATCACTCATTATTGATCCTTGTAACAAAGGAAAATTATCTTAAAACAATTATGAAATCATCTATTTTTTCTTTAAAAATCTTTGTCTTCCTTTGTCTCCCTGAATATGAACGTGGTTTACTATGGCATGCATATTTCCATTGTGATGCCCTATTCTAAAAAATACATAATTTTTTGCCAGACACAGTGGCTCACGCCTGTAACCCCAGCACTTTGGGAGGCCAAGGTGGGCAGATCATGAGGTCAGGAGATCGAGACCATCCTGGCTAACATGTGAAACCCTGTCTCTACTAAAAATACAAAAAAAATTAGCCAGGCATGGTGGTGGGCACTTGTAGTCCCAGCTACTGGGGAGGCTGAGGCAGGAGAATGGCATGAACCAGGGAGGCGAAGGTTGCAGTGAGCCGAGATCGCGCCACTGTACTCCAGCCTGGGTAACAACAGAGCAAGACTCTGTCTCAAAAAAAAATATATATATATATACACATATATATATATATATATATATATATATATATATATATAAACCTCTCTCGCTGTGTGTTTTAGGTTGACAGCATGAATCATATTCTTAACATCCTATATTTTCAAATATCTGGATTTATATTAGATAATAATTATATTTAGTTGCCAAATGTCCTAAAGCTCATCTCAGTGCAAGGACTTGGTGTCTTTTGGAGTTAACTGGTTCGGTGTCCAATGCATTGGTCAGCATCCCACATTAGAACACTCCATGGCACCATTTTCTTTTCTTTGGCAGGAAAGGATATGAGAATGGAACACATACTCACACATGCAATTAACTAGTTATAGCATAGGCCTGCCAAGGGGCATGACACCTGAATTTGGCAGAAAAGTTGTCAAGCAGTAGCTAATCTCTTCTTAAATTGGTGAAGAGTTCATAGGCTTTGACTATGGCCTAGAGGTGATCCCAGTGACCGGAGTTATTCTTAAGGTTGGATAGGACCTTGGGTGTCTGGGCAGCTGTTGTTCTCTCTGCTTTTAAAGGCAGGCTATCCTTCCCTTTCTCCTCCTCCCAGGACACACCCCTGAGGTCTCTCTGCCATCTTTCCAGATTTCACTTGGTTGAATTATCAAGACCCCACATCACCTCCTCTGGAAATGATTGCTTCTGAGAGGAAGCCTTCCTTGCTTCTCTGTCCCTTCAACCACACTCTGTATCTTCAGCATCTAGCCCAGTACCTAGTCTAAAAATAGATGCTCAATAAATGTCTGCTGAACTAACAAATGAATACCACTCATTTCAACCTCATCTACCGCTTTGTCTTGTTCATTTCCCCCAATTTTTTTTTCTGAATTTGACTGCAAATGCATTAAGGGTAAGATGTTAAAATTTGTTGCTTTCCTAAAGAGTCCATATTTGCAGTTTTGGTTAGCCATTATATGTTTGTGAATTCCTTGAATCCTTCTCCAAAGCACAAATCTCTTGCTTAAGAGAGGTCATTTTTAGGAGAGCCCAGTCTTATATTATATCATAATAAATTGTGTATAGGGCCTAGAGAGAAGAAAACCATATGAAGAGATGCCTTGGATGAGCCTCAGGTCCATTAACTCATTTTTTCACTTCATTTTCATAATAACCTCACTGCATTAGTGAGGTTGGTGGCACTAATCTACTAGGTTGGTTGATTATCTTTAAAGCCCATGTTCATAACATCTATGTCACTCCTAGGAGTTCAATTATGAGTAAATGAAATATGGTGAATTCAAATTTAAGCCATGTTGAATCCTGAGCCCTCAAATACCTTTAAAAGCAGGAGGATATCTATGTGCAGGAAGAGGCTGCATAAGACTTAATCAAATCCTAGCTGGTCTTATCTTAAGTGGGCCTCCCTAACCCATTGTCCACATTCTGAGCTGCTTTTGAGATTGAGCAATTAGAATTTACCCTAGTGTGAATTAGAAAAGAGTCCTGTCTGGGCAAAGTACTAGGGGTGCACAGCTTGTTGACTGGATGGCACTGTTGTTCAAATTAGGAAAAGCATCTCCTCTGGGCGGACAGCTGAGAAGAATTGAGTCTGAGCAGGATTCCAGGCTCTCTCTCTATTTTCTGGGCTCCCTCTCCATTTCCAACAGTCCTGATGACTCTGCTCTCCACCTTCTCAAATCCTTGAGGTCTCAGCCGTTCATATTTGCAGTAAGCTGTCCCTCTACAGGAACCTGTAAGCCACCACTGGCCCTAATTCTTATCTCTATAAAGATCCCATATACAGATTTACTCTCTTCTCATAGTCCATGTATATGGAAAGGACAAGAGTCCTTTCCAGGTTTTTAATTTACTTTTGTCCCATTAAAATTAATCACTCAAATGTTGTGAGACACACAAGGTAATTGGCACCTGCAAGCCCTTGGGATTACCATTACCTCTTCTCACAGTCACCTAAAAACGTATTTCAGTTTACATGAATGTGGTCCCTAAAACAAAAATAAAAGGTTTAGAGTAGTTTTCTCTCTCTTCCCCAACCCTTCTTGCTACAATCAGTCTGTACAACTATCACCATTCTTATCCCTGCACAGCCAGCAAGATGACTATTCTCTGGTAAGAAGCAGTTGTACCTCCGTCTGATCAAGGCATGTGAGTGGGAAAAAGAGAGGGTGTGTGGTAGTTGTGAACTGCTGGCCTTCCCTTCTGTTGCCTGCCCCACCCATAACCTGTACTCTCCTTTCCCCTCTCCCCTTCTCCCTGTCAAATACTAACAAGGCAGATTTCAGCTTCTTAGAGTAGAAGGTATCTTGGTTGTGCCAAGATAAGATGGATGAGCATCAGCGTTGACTGTGAGTTTGAGTTCCTGTAGGGCTTTGAGCTTCTTTTGAAGGAATATAATTCCACTCAGTCATCTTCTGGCCTTTCCAGGAAATTCATCCTGTCCTAGCTTTTACTAGAGCAAAGACCTCTTGTGTCTTCTGCTTCCACCCCATGCCCAAATTAGTGGGTCAGGCCCCTGGATGAAAACTCATAACCTTGTGAACCCTGCTGTCCTAATCTTCAATCCCAACCTCAGGACAGAACTCATGAGGATTGGGCCTCAGGCTTCCACAGTGTCAGCAATGGTGATGTGGAAAGAGGAGCCCTGAGATTCACAGCGGGTTCTCCAGGCTTTTTTCCTCTTCATAAGTGCAACATAACGAAATAAAGTATCTCCAATGGAGAAGCCATAAATACTTGGGGCCCAGATTCTCACTGGGGCTGGGATTCCTGGAGTATCTCACCTTAGTAGGGCAACCTTTACCAGTCTGAAGTTTGCCTTCAGCTGGGCATGTTCATATCTTCACTGTCATCTTATTCATGAGTGATCAGACCACTGGAAAATGCCTCCAGCTTATAATCTTATTGAAACAGATTTGTGTCAGGACATTCTATTCCCATATATTTATCAACCGAAGGGTTAACGATGTCATGTCAGCCAGTCAGAGCCTCTTTCCCAGAAGAGTAATCTGACTGGAGAACATAATTCTTAGCAAAAATTTGCTTGGAAAATATGGGTTCAGTAAACAGAACTGGACTATTTTAGGAGACACTTTGTTCAAGCTGATAGCTAATTTGTCATTCATTTCAACTAAGATTCTCTAAGGGGACTGTGTTAGTTCATTTTGCACTGATACAA
Organism: Macaca thibetana thibetana; assembly: GCF_024542745.1. Lineage (NCBI taxonomy): Eukaryota > Metazoa > Chordata > Mammalia > Primates > Cercopithecidae > Macaca > Macaca thibetana. The sequence goes on along the minus strand of NC_065584.1, from coordinate 83,896,204 downwards.
AGGAATACTCGAAACTGGGTAATTTATAAATTTATAAATTACCCAATAAATATATAATTTATAAATTACCCAATAAAAAAGATTTATTTGACTCACGGTTCTGCAGGCTGTACAAGTGTGGCACCAGCATCTGCTCACCTCCTGGTGAGGTCTCAGGAAGCTTTCACTCGTGGTGAAAGGCAAGGAGGAAGCAGGGATGTGACATGGTGAAAGAGGGAACAACAGAGAAAGGAGGAGGTGCCAGCCTCCTTTAAACAACCAGCTCTTGCATGAACTAATAGAGTGAGAACTCACTTATCTCCAAGGGGGTGGTACCAAGCCAATAGTGAGGGATCCACCCACCATGACCCAAACACTTCCCACCAGGCTCCACCTCCAAGATTAGGGATCACATTTCAACATGGTATTCAGAGGAGACAAATATCTAGACTATATCAGGGACCAAGTATTTGCATCTTCTTTCTCCTTGCAGCTTGCTTGAGAATCTTTTGCATTTTTTACTGCGAACCATGTCCTGAAACAACACTTTGTAACTTGTGATGACTTTCAAGTTTGTGTATAAAACTTTGGATTGTACTGAGATTTACCACGTCCTGGTGATACGTAGAATGACCCCTTAATCTTCACAGGAAGGTACTTCAGTTTATTCTGCATTACACATTTTTCTACTAAGTTGTTAACATTTTCATTTGCCTCAAATTTCATACACTAAAAGATTTAGTCTTTTTATCATATATGTTGGAAAAAATCTTTCTCAGTTTGTTTTGCCATTTACCAACCATAAGTTTTAAATTTTTTCATAATAAAATTGATCATTCTTTTGTGGCTTGGAAGCTTAGATTGTCAGTCTTAAGAGTAATCATTAAAATGCCTGAAGTGAAGGGAGAAAAGGGAAGTTGAGGCAGTTGCTCCTCAAGGGCTGAACAAATTACAATAAATACAGAGATTATATATGCCCATTTTACCTATGTATTTATTGTCTACCTTATAATCCACCCATTCATCTATCTACCATGGTACTAATAGAATGTGCTTTGAAGATCTACAATTACAGGGAATATAATTAAGCAGAGGCTCCAACTGCTGCACTCTGAAATCCATCTGGGTGTTTCCTAGGGATCTATGCCCTCCTCTCCCAGCCAATGACCAATCACAGCAGGGACACTAAGGCAGGCTTGTTCCTGGGAGATGCAGAACTCCTCTGACAGCAGACTTGGGCCTGAGGACTCCCAGCAGCCTTGCTGAACTTTCCTAGACTGTACAGCAGTCTAGAACAATTACACCTAACTTTCCTTTCTCTCTTTTTTTATTCAGGGTCAGACATACATGGCAGTCTGATGCTCTCCCAGCATCTCTGGATCCTTCCTCATTTTATCTCACAAGTATTTGTCCTAATAAGGTCCTTGCACACTTAATCTTATTTTGGTATCTGCTTCTTAGAAGACTCTGGCTAATATATTATGAGGTTCTCTCATTTCTTGTGTTGCAGCTGCCTACATCCTCACGGTAATTGAGGTCAATTTGCTCTCTTACGTCGTGATTCCTTTCTTTTCCTATTGACCCATTGGCATGAGGAGCCCAGAATGATGAGGTGGTACTCACAGCTTTGAGTACTGAGGACCCTTACTGACTCCTCCTATGAAAATGTCCCCCTGGTCCCCACTGTCCAGGAGCTAGCACTTCTGATTCAGCGGTGCCTGAGGTTATGGGATCAGGAAGTGTGCAGTCCACAGTGGGTCAATGGGATTGATCATAAGAGAGGCTACTACTACTTCCACTCATCAGTTTGCAGATCCATGTGTTCTAGATATTGGTGTATATCTTATATATACCATATATAATGAGTGTACATACTGACTGAGGACAATTCCAATCCTACAGTGTCTTGTCCACAGTTAGTGACTTAGATTAGCCTTTGAAGGCCTTTCCGTTGTTCTAGTAGCAAATGAAAGGCTTCCAGTGTATGGTAGGGCCAGTGGATCCCATGGTAATACCTCCATGACTATACCTCCTTTGCCATAAAATGAGTCCCTTGATTTGAAGCAATGTTGTGCAGAAACTAGTGCTGACAATTCAGTCATTCTGTAAACCCTAAGGTAGCAGTGCTGGAAGAACCATGCAAGTAAGAAGGCAGAACATATTTAGTAAGGAGAAATCACTGCCTCCTCCAGGAGTCCAGTATAATCAGCCTGTGCCCAAGAGGCTGGCTGCTCTCCTTGAAGAATGGTTTATACTGAGCGTGTTCAGGGCCAGTCTCTGCTTCTGGAAAGTTGGGAATTCAGTAGTGCAGATAGCTAGATCGGTGTTAATGAAAGGGAGTACATGCCGTTGGGTTCATGCACAGCCTCCATTCCTGGCTATCACCGGCCATTGCATGAGCTTGTGAGTAATCAACGGGAGTCGTTCTGTTTGTTTTGTTTCTGCATGCCTTCTCTATGGTGGTTGCTCTCTTGTGGGCACTGATGTAAACACAAAGATCTGCACAACTTGTCCCCACTGCCAAAGGTCCATCCACCTGTCTTTTTCCCAGACCTCCTACTCTCCGATCAGTTGTGGCAACAGGGGGGAGGGGGGGTGTCACACACTTTTAAACAACCAGAACTCAGAGCAAGGACTCACTCATTACCATAAGGAGGGCACAAAGCCATTGATGGGATCCGTCCCCATGACCCAATTACCTTTCACTTAGGCCCCACAGCTAACATTGGGGATTACATTTCAACTTGAGATTTGAAAAGGACAAACATCTAAACCATATGTCTTGTATGGTGAATTAGGGTTGTAGGTTTTTTGCAGTGACGTGGGGCCATAGGTTCAGGCCATAGCCATTTGGTCACACAAAAGCAGATGGCCACGGATTTTTTTTATGAGTCATCAGGGAGTCTCTGGGCCCTGCGAAGGCTGTCCCAGGAAGGACTTAGACTTGGTAAAGAGGAAGCTCCTGCCCTTTCTGGACCTCACTCTTTTGGATCTAGGCTTTGAAGAGTCTATTTATGCTTGAGGGCACTACCAAGCTGCAAGGAAAAGATAGCCTATGCCACATGAGAATTAGGTGTGTGTCAGAGTCACATTTGAGACTTCTAGGCAGTTTGACATTTGAGAAGGAAATAGATGCTGGCTGAATTGTTGGGCCATGACATCTGCCCAGGCTTAATTTTCCCTAAGGATTCTGCTAATAGCGTCCATAAGACACTTTACTAATACACAAGGGGTCACAGGGCTTTGATATTATCCTGTGTGCCTTCCACCCTTGACATAAGTATTTGGTTTCATTTGCTAATACCAGACCGTCTTTGTCAATTAGGCATCATCCCTACCCTCTCTGCATTTTCCTCTGCATTGTAGGGAGGTCTGGAACATCATTTCCCAGTGTCACTTTCCTGTATGGCCTTGGGTTAGAGTCTGCCAATTAAAGGCACTCACGAGGCATTTGGAAAGCCGAAGAGAAGTCAGTATCCCTGTTGGCAGCTGTGAACAGATGCTTGGACATATGGCAGGCATACGATTTGCTCCAACTTCCAGGCAACCTCCTGAGAATCACCTGCTTTGGTATTGTAGACAGCTGGGGTTATTGTTAGCAGCTTTACTGGAATCCAGCCCTTCTTAATTTCATGAAGGTAGCAGCAGTTTTCATATTGCTTCCCCAGTCCTTCTAATCATTGTGTAAGCTTCTGATTTCCTGTTTTAAAACCCTTTATCCTTGCAATGCAGATGTACTTCTCTTTCACTGAGAGAACCCTGACTGATAGAACAGTGCTGCAGCCTCCCCTCTCCCCTCGCTTCATGATGATCATAGTGGTGGTTGGGGGTGACCTTTAGGAGTGAGAACTCCTAGCAAATTTTTCAGTATAGCAGAGCAGGCAGCTTCCAGATAATTCTCCAACTCTGTGACCAGAGACCCTTTCTGTACAATAGCAGTCACCCCTGGTGGTGCAGAACAAATAGGATTAGATTTTATTTCTCCTCTTGTGGCCTTCCATTGGCTAGAGTTCAGCATGACTGAGGTACTTCACTTAAGATGATCTAGCTGGCTAATGCATGACCTGGCTGTAGTCTAAGATATTTGTGTGAATTATGCAGAATGAAAGAGATAGATATTCACTCTTAGACTCTAAGCCATATGGGGAGTGCTTCCTCAAGCAAACAGATATGAGTGTCACACAAGGAACTTGTCCATTATCACAGATCTCATATTTCCTTTGTTTTTAGCACAAATATGCCCTTAGGGAAGCTGATTGTCAGGGATAGAGGAAACTAAGGACAACGTGGGGATGTGGATGTCTCAGTGTATGCCAGCCTTGTTATATGATGAGAACCACTGCAACAGACACTGCTGCTGCCCTGTCTGTTTTCCCTTTCTGCACTCAACATTCCCACAGACAGCAGCTGAAGGTAAGTACCTGTGACTACATTCGAGGGCTTTGGCTGGCCAAAGGACATTCAGCTTGGGAGCAGGGGAGGCCAGAAATGCAAGGGGAGTTCTCAACTAATGATGGGAGCAGGTGGATAAATAACCCCATCTTCTTTGCCCACCACTGGGGACAAATCTGGGGCATGCTTTGTCTCTGAGTCAAATTCCATGAAAGTTTCTCTGGGGAGACTGAGCCCCAGTAGCTAGAGTTGCCAGATTTAGCAAACAAAAATACAGGACACCCACTCAAATGTGAAGTTCAGATAAATGATGAATCATGTTTAGTATAATTATGCCCATTGTAATGCTCAGGACATACATATATTTAAAAATTATTTGATGTTTGTTTGAAATACAAATTTAACCAGGAGTCCTGTATTTTATCTGCCAAACCTACCAGGAGTCCAAAGCAGTTACTTGCTCGTTAGAGCTCCCTGTATTGGCTTCCTGCCCTTCTGTGTCCCACATCCACCCAGCTCCTTGCTGGAGCTTCCTGGGGTCACCGCTGAATTAGACTGCTTGCCCTCCATCTCACTCTTGAGAGTCTGATCAAACAGCTCCTCTCAACTATTGCAGTGGCACTGGGAGGTCCTCAGAAATGAAAGCCCTGAGGATGCCTTGAATTGACTATGGTTAACTTTCTGGAAGCTATCAGTACAGTGGCTCAAAATAAAACTTAAGCTTAGTTACAAGAGAATAAAGCTACATTTCTTGAACAGCCGAGTTTGTTGCCTGAGGTTCGTACATGTAGTCCATGTCTTAAATCTTCACAAAGACGCTATGGGCTAGACACTATTATTCCATGTTTAACCATGGCCATTTCAGGATGCCAAGTGATTTGCCCAAAGTCATAGCTAGTAAGTGGCAAAGCTAGGATTCAAACCCAGACCGTCTGCCTCCAGAGCCTGTGGTCTCATTCACGTAATACATTGGGAACCATGCGGGGAAAAACTAGGTTTTAGTTATGCCACCAAAAGATGGTTAGGGTCTCAACTAAAGCAGTGGCAGCTGCTTTAGTGGATCCAGGGGAGGTTGCTCTGGTTGCATCTGTGGGTTTTGGTGGCTGACTGGTTGTGAGAGTCGTGAGAGTACCCCCTCAGTTTTATCTCTTTGCCCCACATTCCAGCAGCACTGGCCTTCTTTCTGGTTCTCATAAGTATTCATGTCTACACCCAAGACAGAATATGCTCTTCCTTGTGCCTAGAAGTCTGTTTCTGGCCCTCTTCCTTGTCTATCTCACACTCATCTTTCTTTTTTTTTTTTTTTTTCATTTTTATGACATTGGCTTTTTATGCTTCCATACAATTTCCCTAATATGTATCCAAGTTGTTGCATTTATCAATAGTATTTTTATTTTCATTGCTGTGTATTTCATGGGATGTATTTCATGGGATGGATATCCCTCAGTTTGTTTAACCATTTACCATTGAAGGACATTTGCGGAGTGTCCAATTTTCAGCTTCATAATTAAAGCTTCTATGAACATCTGTGTACGCATTTTTGCATTAAAATAAGTTTTCATTTCTGTGGGGTTTATGTCCAAGAATCTTAACTGCTGGGTGATGTGGTAAGTTCCATTTTTAGTTTCAAAAGGAATTGCCAAACTTTTCCACAGTTATTGTATTATTTTAAATTTCTACCAGCAGTCACACTCATTTTTCAAGCCTTGGCTTATTTTTTTTATTGTGGTATAATATACATGACATAAAATTTACTCACCATTGTAACTATTTGTAACCGTTCAGTTCCCAGGCATTAAGTACATTCACATGGTTGTGCAACTGTCACCACTGTCCATCTCCAGAATATTTTCATCTTGTCAAACTGAAACTCTAAACCCATTAAAGAGTAACTCCCCATTCTCTCCTCCTCCAAGCCTATTGCAACCACCATTCTATTTTGTCTCTATGAATTTGACCACTCTACTTCATAAAATGACTTATACAGTATTTCTCATTTTGTGACTGGCTTATTTCACTTAGCATAATGTCCTCAATATTCATCCATGTTATAGTATATTGCAGAATTCCCTTCCTTCCTTTTTAAGGCTGATTAATATTCCATTATATGTATGTATCACATTTGGCCTATTCATTCATCCATTCACAGGCACTGGGTTGCTCCCACAGTTTAGCTATTATGAAAAATGCTGCTATGAACACGGGTGTACACAACTCTTTGAGTCCCTGCTTTCAAGTCTTTGGGATATACACCCAGAAATGAAATTGTTGGATCATATGGTAATACTGTTTTCCATGGTGGCTGCACCATTTTACATTCCCACAAGAATTCCATTCTCTCCATATTCTCAGCACCTCGGCTTATTTGTAGTTTCTTTAAGGAAGCCTCTTCTGACCCTTTTTACTAAGCTTACTGCCACCCCCCTATCCAATCTTCATTGAGCTTATCATAGTTGAAATTTAAATGTTTATTTTTATGATTATTTGCTTAATGTTTGGCTCCCCACTGGACTGCAAGATCTATGTGAGCAGGGATCATGGCTACCTTGAATGTAGTAACTTTGTTCCCAGTAACCAGCTCAGTGTCTAGCACATCATAGGTTATTGATGTTTCTTCTGGATAAATGAATGAATTATACTTCTACTTTGGGAGAATGGGTAGAAGGTGATGGGGTTCGTACAATGAAAATGCAAAGTGAGTTAAGTAGTATGGAGTGGTCATCACAATTCCCTAATTGGCTGTCTGGGTCCCTGTCAGACCTGTTGTTCCAAATCCCCACTAGCTGTCTCGGTGTCTGACCCAGGATAGGACAGATGAGTTTTTATGACAACTGAAAAGAGTCTGTAGAGAATGGTTATTTTAAATGGCCTCAAAGGTGCCTTCCTAGAAACAAATCTCTGGGAAGTCAGAAGAGAGCAGCATCTTGGGGGTCTGCCATTCCTCTAGACACAAGGATTTTCCATCTGGTGGCCACATTCATGATTACTAAAGAGCCCCTCAGTCCTCTAAGGACAAGAGAAGAGCAGTGTTTCAGTGTATGGTCCAATTAGTCCTTAATGGTTTTTTAATTGTTATTTGGCACTCAAGACAACCCATCTGGATTTAAATCATGTATATGTTTCTCTGAATATATATATTATACATTATATATTATTTCATATGTTTTAATATATTAATGTATTTTATATATAATATTTAAATAGCATAATATATAATACTATATATAAAATACAAAAATATGTATCCTTAGTCAATCAAGTGCATCTGGCCATCAAAAAAAACCTTGATGCTGGAAGAGGTCTTGGAGACCATCTTGTTCAACCTGTAAATTTTGCAGGTGAAATCTCTGGGCTCAGTGAGATGAATTTTGTCCATAGTCCCTGTAATTTAGGAGCAGAGGAAGAACTTTGATTCATCTTTCTACTCTAAGTTCAAGTAGGTTTTTTCCTGACTAGATAATGGCTATGTCAAAACAAAAATTGTACCAAAGTTAAATGGGCAAAGGAGGCTTTATTCAAGGTTGTTGCAATAGGAGATAGAGGCCAGAACTCAGTGTGAACACAATTCTGCTGAAACAAAAGGAGTTTTTAAGAGACGGAGTAGGGAGGAGTATTATAGGCTATCTGTGTTTGCTAATAAACTTTACCCAAACAAAAATTGAACTTTCTCATGTCTTCATGACAGGAGGTTAGTTTTACAACTTGGAGCAAGGCACCCATCGAAGTGAGGCTCCCACTCCCTCCCACCCCCGACAGGAACTGGAAGATAAGGCACTACCTCCCTTGATGCTTACATTTCAAAGAGATGGCTCCAAGGTCCTTGAGAAGGACATTCCTTAGTTATAAAATTAGCAAGAGGCTTCAAAAAAATACTTACCTCTCAAAGGGGCAGAGAAGGTATTTACAATTACAGATTTTCAAAAGTAAGGGCTCTGAGAAAAGGGAGATCCTGGGGCTCCAGAGTCAGGAAGAAGCCTGTCTAAAGTTTAGTGAAGCTGAGGGGAATGTTAAGGCCATCTTGGTCAGATACCACAATATCTACAACTTATTCTCATTCCAGGATTGTCCCTTTTCTAGAACTTTCAACTCAGCTATAAACAGGCATATTTTTCCAAGTTTCCAGTGGTTCACTTTGAATCACTACCAATGAATGACAGTGGCATGGCACAGACCGTCCTTCAGTGGTAACTCTTCCACATCCCGGCCAATGTCACCTTCCATATGGATTCCTTCCTTTCCCTCCCTCTCTCACTTCCTTCACCACTCGTTCCTTTTCAAAAATTAACTTTCCAAATGAAAATCGTCATTGTTTCCCACCTCTTGACACATTTTGAGTCAGTTATGTAAGAAAAACCAAGCCTGTCCAGGTGAAGAGAATATTTTCTGGCCCCAGAAGGTTGACGTCCCCATCCAGGGGCAGAGGGCGGGAACTGCTGAGATGGAATTGTGGTACCATCATGGCAGCCTGTTCTGATCTTGCAGTCCAACCCAGCCACCCACTCTGACCCAAGCAGAGACAGTGCCTTGATAACTGTGCTTGATTGTTCCCTGTTTTCTCATGTTGGCATCTTTCTGTTCATTATGATTGTAAACCAGCTTAAATACCTGTTCAAATATCTCATTTAATTGTATTAATCTATTCAAAAGAGATTAGTTGAGGTTTTTTCCCTGAAATTTCCAAATTCTTTCACTGAAGCCTAATCCACAATAGATCCTTAATAAATATTGGTTTCATGAGTGACTTAATGTCATTGTTTATAAGCATTGTTTCCTAATATTTGTACTCCTACATGATTAAGAATCTGCCAGTTAGTCATTAAACAAGACTTTGTAAGTATCAGAAAGAAAGAAGATAAATTGCATCAAGTTCTATGCAATGTTTTCACTTAAGCAGTGTTTTCCAACTTTTTCTTTCCTCCTTCTCCTACCTCTTCCTTTACTTCAACCAATAGAAAGAAGTACATTTTCTATTGCAATCTTCTACACACACACACACACACACACACACACACGAATGAAACAAAAATTTCTAAAGAAATTTTCACTGTCACTATAGTTTCAATGCACTGTGATATTTTCCATTCCATTCCATTACTGGGTATATACCCAAAGGATTATAAATCATCCTACTATAAAGACGCATGCACACATATGTTTATTGCAGCACTGTTCACAGTAGCAAAGACTTGGAACCAACCCAAATGCCCATCAGTGACAGACTGGATAAAGAAAATGTGGCATATATACACCATGGAATACTATCCAGCTATAAAAAAGGATGAGCTCATGTCCTTTGCAGGGACATGGATGATGCTGGAAGCCATCATTCTCAGCAAACTAACACAAGAACAGAAAACCAAACACTGCATGTTCTCACTCATAAGTGGGAACTGAACAATGAGAACACATAGACACAAGGAGGGGAACATTACACACCAGGGCCTGTTGGGGGATGGGAGGCTAGGGGAGGGATAGCATTAGGAGAAATACCTAACATAGATGATGAGTTGATGGGTGCAGCAAACCACCATGATACGTGTATACTTATGTAACAAACCTGCACGTTCTGCACATGTACCCCAGAACTTAAAGTATAAAGAAAATTAAATGTGTCAAGATAATGATAAGATAATCCAGAGACTGGGAGAAATATTTACAATATAAATATCTAATAAAGGATTTATATCTAAAATATAAAATGAGCTCTTAAAACTCAACAATAAGAAAATAAATAACCTGATTAAAATATGAGCCAAAGACCTTAACAGACACCTCGCCAAAGAAGATATACTGATGGCAAATAAGCCTATAAAAAGATGCTCCATGTCATATGTCATCAGGAATATTCAAATTAAAACAAAAAGCTATTACTACTCCACACCTATTAGAATGACCAAAATCCAGAACACAGACAACATCAAATGCTGGTGAGGCTGTAGAGCAACAGGAACTCTCATTCATTACTGGTGAGAATGCAAAATGGTACAGCCTCTTTTTAAAACAGTTGGGTAGTTTTTCACAAAAACTAAACATACTCTTATTACACAATCCAGCAATAACTGTTCTTGATATTTATCCAAAGGCACTGAAAACTTATGTCCACTCAAAAACCTACACTTGGGCATTTATTCATAACTGCTGGAATTTTAAAGTAGCCAAAATGTCCTTTAGGAGGTGAATTGATAAACTAATATACAGTTTCCAGGCAATGGAATATTATTTAGTATTGAAAAGAAATGAGCTACAAAGCCACAAAAATACATGGAGGAATCTTAAGTGCATATTACTAAGTGAAAGAAGCCAATCTGAAAAGCTACATACTGTATGATTCCAACTATACAACATCCTGGAAAAGGCAAAACTACATAGACAGTAAAAAGGTCAGTGGTTGCCGGAGGTTATGGGGGACAGAGGAGCGAATAGGCAGAGAGCAGAGGATTTTTTGGACAGGAAGAAATATTCTGTGTGATATAGGCATACCTCAAAGATATGCAGATTTTGTTCCAGGACACCATAATAAAGCTAATATCTCAGTCAAGGAAGTAACACAAATCTATTAGTTTCCTAGTGCATATAAAAGTTATGTTTACGGTATACTGTAGTCTATTAAGTGTGCAATAGCATTATGTCTTTTAAAAAGTACATACCTGAATGTAAAAATACTTTAGTTCTAAAAAATGTTAACAAATATCTGAGCCTTCCATAAGTCACACTCTTTTTGCTGATGAAGGGAGGGTCTTGCCTTGACGTTGATGGCTGCTAACTGATCAGGGTGGTGGTTGCTGAACGTTGGAGTGTCTGTGGCAATTTCTTCAAATAAGACAACAGTGAAGTTTGCCGCATCAGTTGACTCTTCCTTTAACTAAGTATTTATCTGTAGCATGCAACGCTGTTTGGTAGCATTTTACCTACAGGAGCTTCTTTCAAAGTTGGAGTCAATGCTCTGAAATCTTGCTGCTGCTTTATCAACTAAGTTTACATAATATTCAAAATTCTTTCTTGTCAACTGGGAGTGGTAGCTCACACCTGTAATCCCAGCACTTTGGGAGCTGATGTGGGTGGGCCACCTGATGTCAGGGGTTTGAGACCAGCCTGGCCAACATGGTGAAACCGATCTCTACCAAAAATACAAAAATTAGCAGAGTGTGGTGGTGTACACCTGTAATTCCAGCTACATGGGAGGCTGAGGCAGGAGAATTGCTTGAACCCAGGATGCAGAGGTTGCACTGAGCCAGGATCATGCCACTACACTCCAGCCTGGGCAACAGAGCAAGACTAAAGAAAAAAATCTTTCTTGTCATTTCAAAGCATATTCACCCAAGGAATATGTTTCATCTCCAGAAACCATTTTCTTGGCTCATCTATAAGAACCAACTTCTCATGCATTCAAATCTGATCATGAGATTGTGGCAATTTAATCGTATCTTTGGGCTCCACATATAATTCTAGTTCTCTTGCAATTTCTGGCACATCTGCAGTTCCTTCTTCCACTGAACTCTTGAACCCCTCCAAGTCATCCATGAGGGTTCAAATCAACTTCTTCCAAACTTCTGTTAATGTTGACATTTTGACCTCCTCCTATGAATCACAAATGTTCTTAACGGCATCTAGAATAGTAAGTCCTTTCCAGGTTTTCAATTTATTTTGCCCAGATCCACCAGAGAAATCACTATCTTAGCAGCTGCAGCCTTATGAAATGTGATTTCTTAAATAATGAGACTTGAAAATTGAAATTACTTGTTGATCCATGGGCTACAGTATAGATATTGTGTTAGCAAGCATGAAAACAACATTAACCTCCTTGCACATCTCCATCAGAGCTCTTGGGTGACCAGGTACATTGTCAATAAGCAGTAATATTTTGCAAAGAACCTTTTTTTACTAAGCAGTAGATCTCAACAGTGGGCTTAAAATATTCAGTAGGCCATGCTGTAAACAGATGTGCTGTGAACCAGGCTTTGTTATTCCATTTATAGAGTACAGGCAGAGTAGATTTAGGGTAGTTCTTAAGGGTCCTAGGATTTGGGGAATGGTCAGTGAGCATTGGCTTCAACTTAAAGGCACCAGCTGCATTAGCCCCTAACGAGAAAGTCAGCCTGTCCTGTCAAGCTTTGTAGACAGGCCTTGACTTCTCTCTAGCTATGAAAATCCTAGATGGCATCTTCTTCCAATAGAAGACTGTCTTGTCTATCTTGAAAATCTGTTGTTTAATGTAGTCACCGTCACCAATTCTCTTAGCTAGATCTGCATAACTTGCTGCTGCTTCTACATCAACATTTTCTTCTTCACCTCGCACTTTTTTTTTTTTTTTTAGAGAGAGCTTTGCTCTCATTGCCCAGGCTGGAGTGCAATGGCGCAATCTTGGCTCACCACAACCTCCATCTCCCAGGTTCAAGCAATTCTCCTGCCTCAGTCTCCCGAGTAGCTGAGATTACAGTAATGTGCCACCACGCCTGGCTAATTTTGTATTTTCAGTAGAGGCAGGGTTTCTCCATGTTGGTCAGGCTGGTCTCAAACTCCCAACATCAGGTGATCCACCTGCCTCAGCCTCCCAAAGTGCTGGGATTACAGGCATGAGCTACTGCGCCCTCACCTCGCACTTCTGTTATAGAGATGGCTTCTTTCCTTGAACCTCATGAACTAACTTCTGCTAGCTTCAAACTTTTCTTCTGGAGCTTCCTCACCACTATCAGCCTTCACAGAATTGAAGAGAGGACCTTTCTCTGGATTAGGCTTTGGCTTAAGGGAATGTTGTGGCTGGTTTGATCTTCTATCCAGACCACTAGAACTTTTTGTATATCAGCAATAAGGCTGTTTTGCTTTCTTGCCATTTGTGTGTTCACTGAAGTAGCACTTTTAGTTTCCTTCAAGAATTTTTCCTTTGCATTCACAACTTGGCTGTTTGGTGCAAGAGGTCTAGCTTTCAGTCTGTCTTGGCTTGCGACATGCCTTCCTTACTAAGCTTAATTATTTCTAGCTTTTGATTTAAAGTAAGGACATGCAATTCTTGCTTTCACTTGAACACTTAGAGGTCACCGTAAGGTTATTAATTGGCTTAATTTCAATATTGTTTTGTCTCAGAGATCAAGGTGGCCTGAGAAAAGGGAGAGAGACAAGAGAACAGCCAGTGAGTGGAGCAGTCAGTGGAATGCAGTGGAATGCATGCATTTATCAATTAAGTTTGCTGTATTACTGCATGTTCTCACTTATAAGTGGGAGCTAAATGATGAGGACACATGGACACATAGAGGGAAACAAGACATGCTGGGGCCTTTCCGAGAGTGGAGGGTGGGAGGAGGGAGAGAATCATGAAAAATAACTAATGGATACTAGGCTTAATACCTGGGTGATGAAATAATCTGTACAACAAATCACTGTGACACAAATTTACCTATGTAACAAACCTGCACTTGTACCCGTGAACTTACCATTTAAAAAAAATTTTTTTTAAGTTTGTTGTATTACATGAGTGCAGTGTGTGGCTCTCCAGGACAATTTCAATAGGAACACCAAGGATCACTGATCAGAGATCACCATTATAGACACAATAAATAATGAAAAAGTTTGAAGTGTCGTGACAATTATCAAAATATGACACAGAGACATGAAGTGAGCACACACTGTTGGGAAAATGGCTCTGACAGACTTGCTAGATGCAGGGTTGCCACAAATCTTCCATTTGTAAAAAATACAATATCTGTGAAACACAATAAAGTGAAGCATGACTACTTGAAAGTCAGTATCATTGGATATGAAACCCTTTGCTTACATTTTCTTTCTTTGTGTATATGAAGCATTACCACGTGTGGGGATGTTATTCTCCCCCACATATCTTTTTGGATAATAACTGTATTTTTTATTTTTAGATTCAGGGGGTACATGTGCAGGTTCATTCCAAGGCTATGTTATGTGATGCTGTGATGTTTGGGCTTCTGTTGATCCTGTTGCTCAAAGAGAGAACACAGTACCCAATAGGAAGTTTGTCAGCACTTTTTCCCCCTCCTATTGTCACTTCTTTTGGAGTCACCAGTGTCTATTGTTTCCATCTTTATGTCCATATGTACCCAATGTTTAGTTTCAACTTATAAGTAAGAATACGCAACACTTGGTTTTCTGTTTCTGCATTAATTCACTTAGGATAATGGCCTGCAGCTGCATCCACATTGCTGCAGACAACATGATTTAATTCCTTTTTATGGTTACATAGTATTCCACATTTTCTTTATGTTTTTGGATAATAACTTTAAATGACATTTGACTGTGATCTTTTCCTGTACTAATTTTATGTGAATTTTGTTTTCCTGAATTTTTAGAAGGAAGCATGGTTCATGATAAACTGTATAAGTTCAAACTGCCCTGTATTCCATGGTTTTATGCATTGTTTAAAAATAAAATAGTCCCCTAAAATGTCCTGGCTCTATTCTCATTGACCTACTTTTATTTGGCCCTCTCTTTCTTCATCCCTGTTGCCCCTGCCTGGCTCAATTTTGCCTCCACCCCTAGCAATCTCTCCTCAATGTGGGACTCTGCCCTAGAAACAAACCTGCGCAGGTTCTTTTCAAAGTTCACAGGGTCTGGACCATGCCAGCCCCTTCATAGCCTACCGGGCACTCCTTGCAGTCACCCAACACTGGGCTGAACAAAGCCCCTCCTGGTTTCAGCAGCTGTTTCCAAAGATGCCCACTGTGCTTGCCAGTGAATTATTGTCAGCTCTTTGGAATTCTCTGTTCTCCGATCCTTCAGACACTGCCCCATTACTTCTGTCTTCTTTCTACATAGATGTTACTACCATGCAGGTCTTGTAGCTGTTGGGGATTTGTCACCAGTTCCATTTTGGGGTTTGTGGAGATGGCTTGTCATGGAGGTTTATAAATGTTTTCCATGGGCTTGTGGTTTTGCTATCCAGTTGTTCTGTCTGTTTTAAAGACAGAATTTGGGTTGACAGCTTAGTGTGTCGGTCACATTGCTTAGAGCATGAGCTCATGAAACTTGACATGACAGTTGTATAAACCTATAAGCACTCTTTGTCAGGATAAGAATGTGCCTGGGGCTTGTGTGCTTGGTTTCCAAGCCCTGGGCACTCCACAGAGCTACTGAGAGTGAAGCCCACGCTCCCAACATAGCAGATCTGCTATGGCCAGGCATAGTGGTTCATGAATGTAATCCCAGCACTTTGGAAGGCTAATGCAGGAGAGAATTGCCTGAGGTCAGGAGTTTAATACCAGCCTGGGCAACATAGCAAGACCCCACCCCTAAAAAAAATTTGCAGTGGCCTGTACCTGTAGTCCTAGCCACTCAGGAGTCTGAATTCTAGCTACTCAGGAGGATTGCTTAAGCCCAGAAGTTTGAGATTACAGTGAGCTATGATCATGTCACTGCACTCAGCCTGGGCAACACAGTGAAATCCGATCTAAAAAACAAACAAAAAAACAGATTTGCTATTACTATGGGAGGGGTGGGAAACTCCTGCCCAAGACCAGCCTCAGATCTAAATCTGAGTTTGGTTGCCACAAGGAAGAATAGCAATGCTAAGAAAGCCCCATCCCTAAGGTCCAAGCACACAGAGAGGGCCTACCCAAGACTGAAACTGAACCAGGACAACAGACAATTTCCCCCACCCTCACCACAAGCGTAGCACAAAATAACAAACTGTAGTAGTCTGCCACTAGGAAAGGGGAAAGAGAATGGAAAGAAAACCCTCTTTTGCATGAGCATATAAGGATGACTAAATGCTGAAGGTGAACTATGGAAACCAAGAAAAATCCTCTGACCTCAGCTTCAACCTTAAGCAGAAGGCAACAATTTCACAGCACTAGAGGGATTTAACTCAGTGGTATAAAGAAAGTAAAGAGAGCAACAATAAAACCCAAGCTTAACTAGCTGGGCATTGTGGTATTCATCTGTAATCCCAGCTACTTGGGAGGCTGAGGCACAAAAATCGCTTGAACCCAGAGGTGGAGGTTGCAGTGAGCCAAGATCACGCCACTGCCCTCCAGCCTGTGAGACAGAGTGAGATTCTGTCTCAAAACAAAACCAAAACCCAAGCCTACCTCCATTTCTGACGAGATTGACTCAACCTCCCACACTGTCTAACAGAAGAAAAGGCATGTCTATTTTCATACATGAATACTATTTAACTCAGTGTCTACTGTTCTACATATTATGTTCACCATGCAATCAAGAATTATGAAACACACATATATCAATTTAAATAATTCATTGCAGGGAGATTTGCAAGGAGATAGAGCAATCAATAGAACCTAACTCAGAGATGACCTAGATGTTGAAACTATGAGATGAGTGTTTCAAAATAACTGTGACTAATACTTTTTTAAGGCCTATCGGAAAAAGTAGCTCACATGCATGAGTAGATGGGGAATTTCGGCAGAGAGATGGAAACTATCCTAAAGAGTCCAATAGAAATGTTAGAAATGAAAACATGACATCAAAGATGAAGAATTCACGCCGGGCGCAGTGGCTCACGCCTGTAATTCTAGCACTTTGGTAGGCCAAGGTGGGTGGGTCATCTGAGGTCAGGAGTTTGAGACCAGCCTGGCCAACATGATGAAACCCCATCTCTACTAAAAATACAAAAATTAGCCAGGCATGGTGGCGTGTGCCTGTAATCCCAGCTACTTGGAAGGCTGAGGCAGGAGAATCTCTTGAACCCAGGAGACAGAGGTTGCAGTGAGCCGAGATCACGCCACTGCACTCCAGCCCGGGAGACAGAGTGAGACTCTATCTCAAAAAAAAAAAAAAAAGAACAGAACATCCACAAGTAGTGGGACAATATAATCTGTCTAACATATGTTTAATTGTCCAGAGTGAGAAGAGAGAGAACAGAACGGAAGAGAAATATTTAAATGCATAACAGCCAAGTAGTTTTTGAAATCAATAAAGACATCAAACCAAGGTAAAGAAACATAGAAACCTCAAGAGTGGTACTGTAAAAAGCACTTTGGGAGGCCGAGAATCACCTCTAACACGGTGAAAAGCTAAAAAATACAAAAAAAGCCGGGCGCGGTGGCGGGCGCCTGTAGTCCCAACTAAGGCTGAGGCAGGAGAATGGTGAACCCGGGAGGCGGAGCTTGCAGTGAGCTGAGATCCGGCCACTGCACAGCCAGACTCTGTCTCAAAAAAAAAAAAAAAAAAAAAAAAAAAAAAAAAAAACAAATAAAACAACACACACACACACACACACACACACACACACACACTTACCCCTAGATATATGACATTCAAACTTCTGTGTATCAAAGATAATAAGGAAATCATGGAGGCAGTCAGAGCTAAAAGAAACATAACATAGAGAGGTTTTTAAAGGGAATTACAGCATATTTGCATTAGAAACAATTCAACAAAACTCCAGAGGCTGAGGCGGGAGAATGGCCGGAACCCGGGAGGCGAAGCTTGCAGTGAGCCGAGATTGCGCCACTGCACTCCAGCCTGGGCGACAGAGCAAGACTCCATCTCAAAAAAAAAAAAAAAAAAAAAAAAAAGCAAAAGAAACAATTCAACAAACCTGTTAGTATTGCATTGAATCAGTAGACAAACTTGAGGAAAATGTATATAATACTGAATAATCCAACCACAGACATAATACCTCCCTCCATTAAGTAAGATCTTCTTTAACATCTCTTTGTAATTTATATAGACTTCTGCACGAAAGGCTTGCACATGTTGTGCTTTATTTATTCTTAATTATTTAATATTTTATGCTATTACTAATAGCATCTTTCTTTTCATTTTGTTTTCTACCTCTTTGCTGCTAATATATAATAAATTATTTTCAGATGTGAAGTTTGTTCTGTCATCTTGTTAAATGTATTAATTTTGATAATTTATCTATAGAGTCTTTTGGATTTTCTAAATATCCAATCATCAGATGATCCATGAATGATAACACTTTTTTTCTTCCTTTCCAATATTTATGCCTTTTATTCACTCTCCTGAATTACTACACTGGGCAGGATTTCTAGTATAACACTGAAAAGATGTCATATTTGTGGGCATTTTTGTCTTGTTCCTGAACTCAAAGGCAAAGT
The DNA here is from genome assembly GCF_024542745.1 of Macaca thibetana thibetana. Classification (NCBI taxonomy): domain Eukaryota; kingdom Metazoa; phylum Chordata; class Mammalia; order Primates; family Cercopithecidae; genus Macaca; species Macaca thibetana. Next base: position 83,877,788 of record NC_065584.1, on the reverse strand, counting down.
TTTCAATGTTTCTTCAATTCCATGTGTTGGCACAGAATGTGAAGCAATGAGAACTCTTATATGCTGATGATAGAAGTATAAATTCATACAACTATTTTGAAAATAAAGTCATTAACTACTAATGGTAAAGATATAATACTCTATGAGCTAAAAATTCCAATTTGGCCTGAAACTATAAAACTACTAGAAGAAAACATTGGGGAAATGCTCCAAGACATTGGTCTGGGCAAAGGTTTCTTGAGTAAGACCTAAAAACCACAGGCACTCTCCAAAGTAAGAATGGGCAAATGGGATCACATCAAACTAAAAAGCTTCTTCACAGCAAAGGAAACAAATAGCAAAGTGAAGAAACAACTTACAGAATGGGAAAAAAAATTGCCAACCATTCAACTGGCAAGGGATTAATAACCAGAATATATAGGAACTCAAACCATTCAACAGCAAGAAAACAAGTAATCTAATTTTTTTAATGGGCAAAAGATGTGAACAGACCTTTCTCGAAAGAAGATATACAAATGGCCAACAGGTATATGAAGAAAATGCTCAACATCATTAATCATCAGAGAAATGCAAACCAAAACTACAATGATATATCATCTAAACCCAGTTAAAATGACTTTTATCAAAAAGACAATAAAACAACAGGTGCCAGTGAGGATGTGGAGAAAGGGGAATGCTCATGTGCTGTTGATAGGAATAGAAATTAGTACAGCCATGGGGGTTCCTCAAAAAACTAAAAATTAAGCTACCATATGATCCAGCAAATCCCACTGCTGACTACATATCCAAAAAAAAAATCAGTGTATTAAAGAGATATCTGCACTTCCATGTTTATCCACAAATAGCAAAGATATGGAATCAACTTAAGTAACCATCATTGGACGAATGGTGGTGCATATACAACAACAGAATATTATTCAGCCATAAAAAGTAATGAAATCCGATCATTTGAAAGAACATGGATGAAACTGGAGGACATTATATTAAGTGAAATAAGCCAGACACAGAAAGACAAATATCACATGTTCTCACTCATATATGGAAATAGAGAGTAGGTTGACGGTTACCAGGAACTGGGGACTGTGGAGGTGGTTGGGGGATAAAAAGGGGTTGGCTAACAGGTACAAAAATACAGTTAGATTGAAGGAGTAAGATCTGTTGTTTGGTAACACTATCGGGCAACTAAACAGTAATTTATTGTACATTTTGAAATAACTAGAAGAGTGAAATTGGAATGTTCCTAACACAAACAAATGATAAATGCTTGAGGTGATGGACATCCCAATTACCCTGACTTGATCATTATACAGTGTATGTTTGTATCAAAATATCAAACAAACCCCATAAATATGTAAAACTATTATGTAACTATAAAAAATTTTTAAAGAAATTTCAATTCTGGATATACACCCAATAGAACTGCATGCACATATGCCCTAGGAGGCATGATAAGAATGTTTTAGAGCAGCACAATTTATAGAAGCACAATTTATATAACTGGAACAAGTTAAATTTGTATCAACAGTAGAATGGATCAATTGTGGTATAGACATCAATGAAATGTGTATTGGTTGTCTATCATACTACCCCAAAACTTAGTGATTTTCATTGAGCTCGCAATTTTATGGATCAGCAATTTAGACTGAATTCAGCTGGAGAGTTCTGGTCTCAACTGAGCTGCCTCATGCATCTGTGAGATTCTTTTAATTTCTGAGGGCTCAGCCCAGACAACCAAGCTTACTCAGCTGTGTTCCACATACATCATTCTCCAGCAGTCTAGCCCAGCCTTGTTCATGTGGCTGAGGCAGGAGTTCCGAAATACAGAGCAAAAGCACACAAGGCTGCTGGAGGCCTGTGCTCAGAATAGGCATGTGGTCACCCTCACCATATTCTATTGGCCAAAGGAAGCCACAATGCCAGCCCAGATTCCAGGGAAGAGAACTAGACCCCATTTCTTCATGGGAGGAGCTCTAAAGTCACATTGCAAAAGACATGGGTGTTGGAAAGAGTGAAGGACTGTGAGTCTTTTTTTTAATCTACCACAGAAAATTGTGATTGAAGTGAAAAACAATAACCTGCTACTACACATGACAACATGGATGAATCTCATCAATAATGTTGAGTGAAATAAACCAGGCTAAAAAGAATATATACTGTATAATTCTTTTTATATAAAGTTCGAAAACAGGCAGAACTAAAGTATAGGGTTTATAAATACATGCTTAAAAAAGTATTTTTAAGTGGGAAATTAATCATCATAAATGTCAGGGTGGTGCTTTGGGAGGATGATTGCCTTAAGATAGTGGAAAGGCATCAGAAATTGAGCAACACACAGGGGCTTTTGGGTTCTTGGCAGAACGCTTTCTTAACCTGAGTGGTAATGACCTAGGGGCTCATTTTGAATCACTAAGTGGTAGATTAATGTTTTGTGCATTTTTCTTTGTCTTATATCTCATGATAAAAAATTAAATAATGTATGATATTGGCACAAGGACAAAAAATGGACAAATGGAATAGAATAAAGAACTGAGAAAAAGTTCACACCCATAATAAGAATTTGACATACAATTAATCTTGCATCACAGTTGATTGACAAAAGGACAAATTGTTTATGAGATGATGTTGGAAAAACTGTCTCATTAGAGGTAAAAAAATAAAACTGATCCCTACTTACCAGAATATATATACAAGGAAAGCTCTAGAAGGATTAAAGACCTCAAGGCAAAAGATTATAAGTCGATGGTAAATATTGTGGGTTAATATCTTCCTAACAATACCAGGCAGGGAAGGACTTCTAAAGAATAGCAGAAGAACAAATCATAAGGCCAAAGCTGATTAGGTCAATTACATCAAATTAAGAAAATTTATTCAAGGAAGTACGTCATGATCAAAGTTAACAAACAGGTGACAAATTGAGTGTTATTTGCTATCCCTAATGTTTTTTAAAAATTAACACAGTATCTAACACATACAAGAAACTATTAAAATTAAGATTAAAAAGCAGAAAATTCTAAAGAAAAATGAACAAAGGAAATAAACAGGCAATTTGCAAAAAGAAGAAATCAAACAGGCTGGCAAGTGTATAAGGAGAGGCCCAAACTGGCTATGAGAATAATTCAACTTTTTAAAATAACAAGATATTACTTTATTATGCTGGCAAAAATCATAAAGCTGAACAATGCCAAGTATTAGCAGAAATGTGTGGATAGAGGTGTCCTCTTGTGTTACTGGTGGGCATGTAGACCGGTAGGTACAGCCACCCTAAAGAGCAATCTGACAGTTCTCAGTTATGTATCACTGTGCTTCATGACCATCAAGACCCACTTTTGGATCTGTACTTGAAAAAAAAAAACCTCACACTGTAGTTTACTTGAGTACCTATCTGAGGATGTTTATTCAGACTGTGATGGTGAGGAACTGAAAGTGACCCAGATGTCTATCTAAAATAAAGCAGATAGGAAAAATGTGGAGTACCATCAGCAGTTAGAAGCAATGACTACACACACCCAGAGTGTCATGCATTATGCTGAGTAAAAAAAGGAAGAAAAAATAGGATCCATCGCACATATCAGTTATAAAAATTAATACAACATACCAAACAGACAATACACATTTTAGAAGAATACGTACAACTAACAACACATACATTAAACAGAAGTGTTTTCTTCAAGGGAGAAGGAGGCAAATGAAAGTGGGGAATGAGGCTAAGGGGCCTGTCTAAACCAATGATGGGGAGTGCCATGAACTGAAGACTGTGTTTAACCCAACCCTGTACATCCAAAAAAACAAAAAGCTCAAATAAAATCTTTCTCCATGGCTTTTCTCTACATGGCAACTGCTGTTGTGTGTGTGTGTTTGTGTGTGGGTGTGTGTGTGTGCATGCGCATGCACGCATGAGTGTTTGTGTGTGTTGTACATTTCCTAGAAAATTGCTGAATGCATCTACTAGCACATTTTTATGGCCATGTAATTCTTATTTACATCATATTATTCGGTACCTTGTTCTTTTTGTCTCATGATACACTTCGGACATCTTTCCCTTTCAGCACTTACAAATCTACCTCACTTTTAAACAGCTGTATTATTTTTACATACCCCAATTTAATTTTCCTGTCAATAGATACTTAAGCTTGCTTTTTAAGTTGTTTGCTATTAAACAAGTTTGTTTTTTAAATTGTTCACTGTTGTCATTCAGAAGACCACCAGGATGGTTAAATAGTAGTAAGGAGAGCTTTATTGGCAATATTGGTTTGTAAGCTGGGAAGAGAAACCAGCAAACCAGCACGGACTGACGGTGGTCTCTCTCTGAAGAGGGGAAGGAACAGCTGGGTTTTATTCCTCATGGGTCTGTGTTACACAATAGAGCCATACATATTCAGCAGGTTTGGGGAGAAGCTATACATACTTATAAGGGGAGCTGAGCAAAGGAGCAATGGGTAAACACACATGTTACATACATCTCATGTTTACTTTGAAACAGGGTTTTAGCATTAAAATGAGATGGAATTTGGCTCTTTACATCAAAAGGTTAACTGTAGGGCACAAAGACCGTTTGTTCACAGCCTCCATAAGCTGACTGAAACTGGCTTACTGTTTATAGTAGCTTATCAGAAAAGAGTGTTTGTAAGGCCAGTCCTCTGTCCAATCAGAATTATAGTAGTCTGGTTATAAATCAGATTTAGGAGAGGTCCAATGGCTGCGATAGTTAGAAAGTGTAGAGCCCTGGGAATTTAGAAATTTGCCATGCCAGCTGGGCCCTGAACCCTCCACTCGTAGGTAACTTTGTTCCCTTAAACTTAGAGTCTACATTAGTTGATAAAGGGGCATTTAATTTGGGCTCCCAGATCACACTATTAAACTGTAGGGACCAAAGGAAAATTTCTCCTTTGCCCTCTGAAGGTTCACTGAAAATCAATCGACAAAAGGCAGACTTACGGGAGGAAGGGCATACAAAATTTATTAACATGCACATGTATTCACAGGAGTCATACAAAATATAAAACTCAAAGAAAGAGCCAGATGGTTGATGCTTTTATACTATCTTGAGGTTACGGAAAGAAAAGAGCTTGGATCATCACAATACAGGTTATGGGAGGGAGAGAAGAGGAAAGGCATGGCTACCAAAGGCAGTCTTATGAGGTAGATGAAACCTCGCAGGTAGCAGCTCTCAGAAAGAGTAGATGGTAGCCTGCGCTTGAGTTAATCTTTCCTAGATCTGGACTAAAAAAGGGTGCCTCAGAGAAAGCCTAGCTTTATTTCACTAATGTAGATTTTTCTCTACAGATGAAACCTCCAGAAAAGGTAGCTTTTCTGGGCTATTCTTGTCTGCAGGCCCTCTGAATAGCCATCTCAAAATATGTCAAAGAAGTATATTTAGGAATAACATTTTTGTTTCCTTTAAAACAATGCTTCTGCAAATATTCCTGCACATACACTAACAGGAAATTTTGTCAAAAATATTCACAATGTAAATCCCAAGCAATGAAATTTATCAGTCAAAACAGTCAAAATACACATACACTTAACTATTTGATAGACGTTACCAAATTGCCTTCCCAAAGGTTGCAACAATACAAAATCTCATCAAAAACATCTGAAAGTACCTATTGCTCCATACTTTTTCCAGCTGTAGATATTATAAAGGTTTTTTACATTTTTTACCAATCTAAAAGTTGAAAGATTCTGTCTTACTGATGTTTTTATCTCCATATTTTAAATACGTGCGAGACTAAGTACATTTCCATAATTTTACAGGCCATTTATATTTTTCCTGTGAACTGTCTGTTCTTATAACATGTCTATTTTCTTCTGAGTTGTTTTACTTTCTCATTCATTTGTATGAGAGTTATTTTGCAAATTAAGGCAATTAGCCATTTTATCATATGTTCTGCAATTACATTTTCAGTCTGTCTTGTCTTTTGCCAAACAGAAGTTTAAATTTTTAACACAGTTAAATTTATCAATCTGCTCCTTTAGGGTTTCTGGAGAATAGATATTTTAAATTTTATTTTGTGGCTTAGAATATTAAGTGCTTTTCTGAGAGGATTGATTAGACTGTCTGAGGTGAAGAGGGAAGAGGAGAGCAATTGAGACAGTTGCAACTTAAAAGCAGAACGAAGACTTTAAATGAAGAGCTGACAGAAGTGCTGGTGGCAACAGCCCTAGCAGCCCAGCTGAGGCCAACTTCCAGGGCAGTGACATTCTGGTAGGGCCTGTTGGATCCTTCCACATCAAGGAAGTTCTTAGTGATACTGGTGAGCAGCCCAGGGTGGTCCTGAGCCTTGAGGCAACTATCAAGTGCTTTCTGGACATATCAGGGAAGGAATTCCTCAGGGGAAGTAGACTTCATAATTATTTGGGTTTTGGAGAATACTGGAGAAATAGTAGCTTTCTTTATTAAGTTGGCAAAACTGGTTACACTTGTAATATTAACCTCACGGTCTGGTTTTCTCTACCATGGTTGTGAGAGAGATTAAGATTTTTTAAAATTATATTTATTTAAGTCCTCTTTCTTTTTTTCTGTTTTCTATTTCACTTATTTCTGCTTTAATATTTAATAATAAATATTTAATATTTAATATCCTTCCTTCTGCTAACTTTGGGCTTAGTTTGTTCTTTCTTCATTCCTTGAGATGTAAAGTTGGGTTGCTTATATGAGATATTTCTTTTTTCTTAATGTAAGCATTTATAGCTTTATAGCTATAAATTTCCCTTTTAGAACAGCTTTTGCTACATCCCAAAAGTTTTGGCATGTTTTATTTCCATTTTCATTTCTCTCAAGATTTTTTTGATTTTCCATTTTATTTCTTCTTTGACCTATTGGTCAGGTGTTGTATTGTTTAATTGCCACATATTTGTAAATTTTCCAATTTTCCTTCTGTTGGATAATCTAAAAGAAATGGATAGATTCCTAGAATTATATAATCTACCAAGAATGAATCATGAAGCATTTAAAAGTCTGAACAGAGCAAGAACAAGTAAGTAATACACAAATAAAGTAAGGAGATTAAATTAATAATTTTTTGTTTTGTTTGAGATGGAATCTCACTCTGTTGCTTAGGCTGGATGTGCAGTGGCATAATCTGGGCTCACTGCAATCTCTGCTTCCCAGGTTAAAGCAATTCTCCTGTCTCAGCCTCCTGCATAGCTGGGATTACAGGCATGCACCACCATGCCCAGCTAATTTTTGTATTTGTAGTGGAGACAGGGTTTTGCCATGTTGACTAGGCTGGTCTTGAACTCCTGACCTCAGGTAATCTGCCCACCTCGGCCTCCCAAAGTAGTAGGATTACAGACGTGAGCCACCGTGCCCAGCCTGAATTAATAATTTTTAATAAAACCTCCCAACATGAGATTTAAGCTTACTTCTTGAAAAAAAATCTCCCAACAAAGAGAATTCCAGGACCAGATAGTGTCACAGGTGAAATCTACCAAACATTTACAGAAGAATTAATGCCAATCCTACTCAAAATTGTACAAAAAATTGAAGAGGAAGGAATTCTTCCAAACTCATTTTATAAGACCAGCAATATTCTGACACCAAAACCAGATAAAAACACTGTAAGAAAAGGAAATTACAGACCAATATCCCTGATGAACACAGATGCAAAAATACTCAACAAAATACTGGCAAACCAGATTGAACAGCCTACTAAAAGGATCATTTACCATGATCAAGAGGGATTTATCCTTGGGATGTGAGAATTGTTCAACACACACAATCGGCAAATGTGATACACTATGTTAATAGAATGAAAACTAAAAGTCATATGATCATCTCAATAAATGCAAAAACATGCATTTGATGAAACACAACATCCTTTCATGGTAAAAACTATTAACAAATTAGGTATAGAGGGAATGTGCCTCAATATACTAAAGGCCATATATGACAAGCCCACAGCTAGTATCATACTCAACAGTGAAAAGTCAAAAACTTTTCTGCTAAGATCAGGAATAAAACTCTCATCATTTCTATTCAATGTAGTACTGTAAGTCCCAGCCAAGCAATGAAAGAAAGAAAGAAAGAGAGAGAGAGAGAGAGAGAGACAGAGAGAGAAAGGAAGGAAGGAAGGAAGGAAGGAAGGAAGGAAGGAAGGAAGGAAGGAAGGAAGGAAGGAAGGAAGGAAGGAAGGAAGGAAGGAAGGAAGGAAAGAAAAGAAAGAAAGAAAGAAAGAAAGAAAGAAAGAAAGAAAGAAAGAAAGAAAGAAAGAAAGAAAGAAAGAAAGAAAGAAAGAAAAGGAAAGGAAAGGAAAAAAGAAAAGAAGGAAAGAAGGAAGGAAGGAAAGAAAAGAAAGAAAGAAGAAAGAAAGAAAAGAAAGAAAGAAAGAAAGAAAGAAAGAAAGAAAGAAAGAAAGAAAGAAAGAAAGAAAGAAAGAAAGGAAGGAAGGAAAGAAGAAAGAAAGGGAAAGAGAGAAAGAGAAAGGAAGGGAAGAGGAAGGGGAAGAAAGGGAGGGAGGGAAGGAAGGAAGGAAGGAAGGAAGGAAGGAAGGAAGGAATCAAAATAGGAAAGGAAGAAGCAAAATTGCGTCTGTTTATAGATGACGTGATCTAAAGACTCCACCAATAATTAGGACTAATCAACAAATTCAGTAAAGTTGCAGCTACAGAATCAACACCAAAAAATTAGTTGTATTTCTATCAACTAACAATGAAATATCTGAAAAAGAAATAAAGAAAATAACAGCATTTATAATAGCATCAAAAACAATAAAATACCTAGGGAACACATTTAACCAAGGAGGTGAAAGACTTGTACATTGGACACTATAAGATACTGATGGAAGAAATTGAAGAATATACAAATAAATGGAAAGATATTCCATGTTCGTGGATTGGAAAAATTAGTATTGTGAAAATATTCACACTACCCAAAGCAATCTAAAAATTCATCAATTTCTTGTCAAAATTCCAATTGCATTCTTCACAGAAATAGAAAAGACAATTCTAAAATTTGTATGGAACTACAAAAGACCCCAACTAGCTAAAGCAATCTTGAGAAAGAAGAGCAAAGCTGTAGGCATCACATTTCCTGATTTCAAAGTATATTACAAAAGCATCGTAATCAAAACAGTATAGTACTGGCATAAAAACAGATAAATAGATCAATAGAACAGAATCAAGACCCCAGCAATAAACCCACACATATACAATCAGTTAATATTTGACAAAGGTACCAAGAACACACAATGGGGAAAGGATCATCTCTTCAATAAATGGTGCTGGGAAAACTGAATATCCACATGCAAAAGAATAAAATTGGGCCTTTATTTTACACCACTCACAAAAGTTACCTTGAATTGAATTAAAGACATTTAAATGTAAGACCTGAGATGGTAAAAATTCTAGAAAAAAAATAGAAAAAGTTGCTTGACATTAGTCATTGCAATTACTTTTTGGATATGACACCAAAAGCAAAAGTAACCAAAGCAAAATAAATAAGTAGCTACATCAAGCTAAAAAGTTATTGCACAGGAAAAAAAAACCAGTAAAACAAAAAGGCAACTTACAGAATGGGTTAAAATGTTTGCAAACCATATATCTGATAAGGGATTAATATCTAAAATATACAAAGAACTCATACAACCTAATAACAAAAACTTATAATCTGATTTTAAAATGGGCAAAGAACCTGAATAGACATTTCTCCAAATAATGTGTACAAGTGGCTAACAGCTACATAAACAGGTGCTCAACATCTCTAGTCACCAAGGAAATGTAAATAAAAACCACAATGAGATGTCACCTCTCACATCAGGATGACTGTTATCAAAATAGACAAAAGATATGCGTTAGTAAGGATGGAGAGAAACAGGTACACTATTAGTGGAAATGTAAATTGATACGGCCATTATGGAAAACAGTATGGAGTTTCCTCAAAAATTAAAGCTAGAATAACCATATGATCTAGCAATCTCACTTCTGAGTATATATGCAATGGAAATGAAATCAGTAGCTCGATGAAATACCTGCACTCCCATGTTCATTTCAGCATTATTCACAATAGCCAAGACTTGGAAACTACTAAGTGTCCATTAATGGGTAAATGCATAAAGAAATTGTGGTGTGTGTTTATATATATGTGAGTGTGTGTATGTATGACAAATATTCAGCCATTAAAAAAGGAAACACTGCCATTTGTGACAATATAAATGAACCTGAAGGACATGTTTAATGAAATAAGTGATACAGAAAGACATATACTGTATGATCTCACTTATACGTGGAGTCTAAAAAAGTTGAACTTATAGAAACAGAGAGTAGAATAATGGTTGCCGGCACTGGAGGCTAAGGAGACATAGGGAGAGGTTGATCGAAGAGTACAAACCTTCGGTCGTAAGATAAACACGTTCTGGAGAGTTAAAATACAGCATGGGTGGTGACAGATGTGTTAATTTGATTTTGATAATTATTACACAATGCATTTTTATATAAAAGCATCACATTGTACACTTTGAATGTGAGATACACAATCTAAATTGTCAATTAAATATTTGAAAATAAGAGAAGAAAAAATGATTTTAAAAAACAGCTGTTGAACTTTGCAGTTTGGGTGATACTGAGGTTTTCCAGTGAAGGTTTTCCAGTGACAGAGCAGCCACGTTAGCAATTTCTTTGGAAAGCTTTCTGTCCTGTGTGGCAGTGAGACGCAGAACTGTGGTCATTTGTTTGCGTCCATTCTCAATATTTAATGTAAAAGAGGGTATTGATAATTGGCGAGCACTGTATTGCACAAAAGGAGGGAGGGTAGACTGCTGATGTCAGTATCTCCCCGTGGATTTTCCTCCCTAACCTTCCCTGATAAACAACTGACTCCCTGACAGTAGTGAACATGCTCGACAGGGGCAATAGAAAATCAGGAGCAAACTTTCATGCCCAGCAGCTGCCCAGCAAGAGCTTTACTCTTCTAAATGTTAAAAAACTTGAATTATGTAAGCTAGAAGTGAATGTACTGTGAACTTCTTTCAATTTCTTGCAGTTCTCTCGCTGATAAGGTTTGTGGGAAAGAATTGCAGTCATGTAGGTCACTTCAGTGCACTAGCACAAAAACTTGTGCTAGGAACTAAATTTTGTGTGCCCCCAAAATTCATATGCGAAAGCTCTAATCCCCAATGTGATGGTATTTAGAGGTGGGACCTTTGGGAGATAATTAAGTCATGAAGGTGGAGCTCTCATTAATGGGATTACTGCCCTTATAAGAAAAGACACAAGCTGGCTGGGTGCAGTGGCTCATGCCTGTAATCCTAGCACTTTGGGAGGCTGAAGCAGGAGGATCACTTGAGCTCAGGGGCTCAAGACCAGCCTGGGCAACATGGTGAGACCCTGTTTCTATTTAATTTTTTATGAAAGAAAGAGAAAGAAAAAAAGGAGAGAGAGAGGGAGGGAGGGAGAGAAAGAAGGAAGGCAGGGAGGGAGGGAGAAAGGAAGGGAAGGAAGGGATATAGAGGGAGAGAGAAGAAAGAAAAGAAAGAAGGAAGGAAGGAAGGAAGGAAGGAAGGAAGGAAGGAAAGAAAGAAAGAAAGAAAGAAAGAAAGAAAGAAAGAAAGAAAGAAAGAAAGAAAGAAAGAAAGAAAGAAAGAAAGAAAGAAAGAAAGAAAGAAAGAAAGAAAGAAAGGAAAGGAAAGGGAGAAAAAAGAAAGAAAGAGAAAAGAAAGGAAAGAAAAAGAAAGAAAGAAAGAGAAAGAAAGAAAGAGAGAGAGAAACAAAGGAAGGAAGGAAGGAAGGAAGGAAGGAAGGAAGGAAGGAAAGAAAGAAAAGAAGGAAAGAAAGAAAGAAAGAGAAAGAAAGAAAGAAAGAAAGAAAGAAAGAAAGAAAGAAAGAAAGAAAGAAAGAAAGAAAGAAAGAAAGAAAGAAAGAAAGAAAGAAAGAAAGAAAGAAAGAAAGAAAGAAAGGAAGGAAGGAAGGAAGGAAGGAAGGAAGGAAGGAAGGAAGGAAGGAAGGAAGGAAGAAAGAAAGAAAGAAAGAAAGAAAGAAAAAGAAAGAAAGAAAGAAAGAAAGAAAGAAAGAAAGAAAGAAAGAAAGAAAGAAAGAAAGAAAGAAAGACACAAGAGAGATGATTGCTCTTCCTCACCATCATACAAGGATACAAGCAAGAAGGTGTCCTTCTACAAACCGGGAAGAGGACCCTCACAAACTACAGTTTATTATAGAAACTGAAGGCAAAGGACAGGCATTTGAGGGGCAAGACTGCATCCCTTAATATACTGGCCACTCCCTGGTCTCTGACTCTCTCTTAAAGCAAAACAAATATAACCTTAATATTTGGAGGAGCCAATGAGGGATAGAAATATATTACAAGAAACAGTTAATCCATTCTATAAAGCCATTACATACAATTGATATATTAATATTGATTTGGTTACATTTCCCCCCTTCATATACCACTATTTGTATCTTGTGATAAATTTGTGCAGAACTATTTAGCATAAAACTTAGCTTATGTTTAGCTAACTCCAGTTCTTCCACAAGGCAGTCATTTTCCATCAACATTACATCCTAAGGAGCCTTTAACCCCATTTCCCAATACATTGACCATCAGTATCAGTCTTACAACCTTATCAGCAATACCAGTGTCATACCATTTTTGCAGAATGGTAGTAGATGAGATCTGAAAAGTAAAAATCAACAGATCTTGGCACATTACCACAGTCTCACTCAGTCATTAACAGTTGATTCAGTTTATCATAATTTCATATGCCCAAAATGTCTCCCAGAGCAATGCCACTCAGGTTGGTAGGCTTCCATTCTAGTTTGTCAGGTTCCAAAAGCAGAAGTGGTCTTGGCAACACATGGCCTCACCCTTTCAGGCATCTGGTATGATTGAGCTAAGAGAGACAATATCATCTCTTGCTTCGAGTCTCTCTTGAGGTGCAAATGTAATATTGGACTTTCCTCATTACATAGCTCATTTATTCATTCATTTATCCTCAACTGCATTCCTCCTCTCTCCCTTTTTCTTTTGACCCATCCTTTGCCACCTTTGAGAGATGTGAGGTTCAGCCACTGTCCTGATCCAGATGTCCAGCAACAAGATTAGTCCAGCAGGTGTCACCCCTTCAGTTCACTCTTGCTGACATAGGGTAGGGTTAGAGAGACACAGAACTAGTGGGACATTATTACCACTAGGCAATATTGTTGCAGTCATTGTCAACCCCAATTTTGCAGGATGGCATGAGGGCACAATTCATTTCATCAGGATCTTAGGAATTCTGATTCAAAAGTTTCAAAGTACAATTACAGTTTCCTGCTTAGGGATCATCCCTGACTCCTGAATCTGCAGTCACAGCTCTGGTGCTGGGATCACTACATCAAGTAGGAAAAAAGAAAATTGAAATGATGTAGCAAAAAAAAATTGAGGTGATTTGGAGAAGAATTGTAATCAACTTGTCAGCTATGGGAGGACCCTTTCCCCAGGAAATCTGTCCCATAGCCATCTGCAGTCTCTGTCTCTTTTAGTGGCACACGGAACAGGTCTTGTTGGCAATTTCTGCAAGAGGAAAATGGCTGGATTCAGCTCATCTCTGCATTGCTGTAATACTTCCACATCCTTTCATTTCAGAGACCCAAGTAGCCACCTCAAGTAGCAAACCAGGATATATTCCTGCCAATTCTACTTACTTTCTGACCCTAGAAAGGAGCTCTTCTTTTGGGCATCAACATGTCCTATTTTAATGCACTCCTTAAATATTCAGGGGTATATTTTAATATATTAGTCACCCCCGGTCTCTGACCAAGTCTTTCTTAAAGGAGACCTGCCTAATTTCCATAAGGTCATGCCATTGCCCATCTACTTGACCATATAGCCAGGCCACTGGCCACTACTCATGAGTCAGTAAAAACCCAAACCTAAAGATTCTTTTACTGTTGTTCAATTCTCCCATTACTGCCAGGAAAACAGCATGTAATTCAGTCTGTTGAGTTAATTTGTTACCTTCCTCAAACAGAGCCTTTCAATCTGCCAGTCTTAGTGTGGTGGCCTTCCAAACAGGATGCCATTCATCCATCTTGGAACTGTCATCTACAAACCAAGCAGCTCTTTGGTTAATACAGATCTGTGTTTGTTGGTTAATGCAGATCTGTTAACAGGGCACTGTCCAGGTGGTGATAGGATCCAGCAGCCTCTCAGGTGGTTTTGAGGTAGGATAAGTAAGGTTAGGAAGCCATATTGACTTGTCCTCCTGTGTGGAGTCCTATGGGCTTTTCTCACAGCAGACTCTGCATCCCTTGCAAACTCATGCATCAGCACCTAACATATTATGCAAGATAAGCAGTCCTCCAGGATACCAGCAGCTGCCAGATAGTCACAAGTTCCTGATACCCAGTACAGCCTGGGAAAGAGAACAAAAGCCCCTTATTCCTGATGTGACTTCCCCAATCTCCAGCCAATCAAATTTCTGCCTTAAGGGAAATAGGCACTTCTCGAGGGTCCTGCATGTGCAGCTAGGCTCAGGTTTAGCTTCTAGTGACCTTTTCCTCATTTTTATAGTAAAAAACACACCCCTAGGTGGAGATTTTATATGCTAATGATAAATGTGACCCATGTTAGAGCATGTAGATACTGAGCACACATGCCAACCGCAGGTCTGCCTTTGCATATTTGACCTCACCAGTATTTTATGAATACTCATGGTGTACTTTCGCTTTGGAATAAACTTCTTTGCCTACTTACTTTGGATTCACTCTGAAATTCTTTTGTGCGGCAAAGTCAAGAACCTGAACCAGCCCACTGACAACAGTTCCAAAGTCAGTGGTAGAGGGAAAGAGCCTACCTGCTTGTAGATACAATGAGTCCCTCTGCATTCCCCCAGTAACATGTTCCTATAGAACCCATTTCCATTTTATCATGGAACATGTCCAGACACTGCCTTCTTTATTAGAGTTTTCTCTGACATCACCCGAGACATTATGGGTATTTCAGGTTTCAGGAGTATTTTACATCCTTCAGTCATAGGGTCATTCTCCATTAATTCCCAATAGCAAACTAGTAGTTGTTTCTCTACTGGCATATATGGTAAGCCATGCCATCCAGGAATGTTCTGGTACAAAATTCCATTGGCACCCTCTGGGTGGCACTCATAAGCTTTTGCAATAACCTCCAGTCTGCGTAAGTATGTTACAGAGACTTCCAAAATCATGTATGAGTGTGGAGCATAAGGGCCCAAAAGCATCCAGAGAGAAAATACTTTTCACACTTCTGACATGGCCTGATTTTGTTTGGGTCTGCATTCGGGTATGGCCCTCTTTGGGGGTAGTTGTATGGATAAAATCTAGCAATATACCCAAGGTAGAATATGCATCCTTCAAAACTCAAATCTACCACACAAATGTTGAACTAGATTATAACTAACGTTCTTAGTTAGATCTAGGAATAGATATTGACAGCAGTTTGTAGTCACCTGTGTAATGTCATGGGTGGCTCCTACCCAGGTTATTCCTAAGAATTTCACCAATTGAGCAGGCTCTTTGACTTTTGCAGGAGTTATCAACAAGCCTCTGCTGGTCAAGTGTGTCATCCCCCATTTGGGTCAGTCCACCCTGGTCTTCAGTTTCAGACGTTATCATGATATCATCAATATAGTGTACTATTCCACTCAGAACCTGCATCAATCCAAACCTCCTCTCACCAGTTTATGACAGTAGCTGGTGAATTCAAATAACCCTATAGTAATTCAGTAAATGTAAATTGGAATCATCGTCACAAAAAGGCAAACTCCAATTTATTCTTTTCTAGGATTGAGACAGAAAAAGCATTTGTAAGATCAATCAAAAAGCCACTAACTACTACCAGACAGGACATTCTAAGGGCTTAGAGACCACCTCCCAGAAGCTGAGAGCAAAGAGGGGAAAAAAAGGTGATCAGACATCTTTTTGGATAAAGTTAAATTATTTATTATACAGCGAGTCTCAAGCCTTATTGAAAACCATCAGGAAAACTGTAGAACAAAATTTAACAGTATTTTCCTTCCTTTCCACACAAGCATATTGCAGGGTGAGGATCCTGTCTCTGAATCTGTACGTTCTGCTCATCCTGAGAATTTGACTGAGAAAAGAGGAAGAACTTTGTGAAGTAAATCACATGAGATTCCCTGATCTGCCCTAGAAAAGTATTGGATTTCTGTAAGAGGATCCTACCACTCATAAGAAAGCAATGAACAATCTGCTGAAGTTTTCAAATTCTTACACGTGTAAGCAAGCTTTCTTTTGTTTAACAACCATCAAGAACTGGGACAGATATTGCCTCGTTTCAGGTGAAAATGATATCCATGTGTGCTTATCACGAGTTTGGCCCAGAATTCAGTACGTATTTGTGCAGTTAAAAGTAAGAATGTGTTTTAGATAAAAGATGTGAATTTCATTCTCTATTTTTAACCTCAAAAAAACACTTTATATGTACACATAAGCCTATAAAGGAAATCAAGAAACTAATATATGTGCATAATAATTTTGCATCTGCTAGACTTTTATTTGACCTTTATCATGTCACTTAGTGGAAAAAAATTCAAAGCTTTAATAAAATAATGTCTTAAACTATATTCTTACTCATTTTGCTTTGACTTGTGATTAATTGCTTTACTATTCAATACTGGCAAAAACTTTTATATAGTAAATAACATTAATTAAAATAACTTTATAATCCTTATTTAGATAAACCTACCAAGCTGACATTTCAAAAATTCATTTGCTTTTTGGTTTAAGCCAGTTATTTAAAAGAAATATACTATGTTTACCTTAAGGGTTTTTAAAATGTATGAAAAAGAAAGACATTAATTTTAAAAAGCTATCCAATCATTAGCTACCTGATTCTAGTCAACACAGATTGGCTAAAAAAATTGTTAGCTTTAAATAGGAGAAATAATTACTCTTGCGTATATCATGTACCATGTCCCATACCTCATTAGTGCATCTTATACTATGAATGTGTGATAAAACTTTGAAGCCTACTTGGACAAAATTTTTCAAAAATCAGTAGGAATTTATTAAAAGAAGAAACTGAAGTCTCCTCACCTACGTGACTGACTTGCAGTAGAAGAGATATGCTTTGTGGGGCAGAGGGGAGGGGGACCACAGAAAAAGAGTGGCTGATAGATTGGCTACAGTAAATAGATCCACTGAAAAATATCAGTCCCTATAAAAAATAACACTGACAAATAATAGTAGGTTATTATATCCATAGCTTACTCTCATAACAATGATCCATAGCTTTAGATGTAATTGGGTTTATGCAGGGATTCCTGGAGAACTGAAAATTAACTCAAGCATTTCTTCAAAGTAGAAAGATTGAGAATGTACTAGAACCTACTGCCACTGTGTCAGTGTGACTTGGGTTTCTGTGCCTTCTCGTTTGCTCACATTCTGATCCTCGAGGACTGTGAAGAGCAAAGGTCTACTGACCACTGACCTCAGGCCACTCAAAAGGCAGGATCCACTAATGACATCATTTTGCACAAGTAGAGCACTAGTGCCCAGTTGGGCATCAGCTTCACTGCAGGATTGAAACATGACTGCTAGTCTCCCTGTATTCTTATGAGCGCCTTCCATCAAAAAGCACAGAATGGCTCTTAAATGAGGTAAATATACCATGTGCTGATTCAAAAATATCTCTGAGACACATTAACATGAAAAAGACAAGTTAACAAATGATATATAGCATGTAAATACATTTATGTAAATGTACCAAATTATGTAATTATATGAATTCCTGTCTGTATGTTCAGAGACACAGAGGGGAAACTAAAGGTTGTGATATTATGACATAAGAAATTTATATTTTGATCTTCTTTCCCAGCTATTGGCCATACCTCCTAAAACCTTTGTAATTGTCAAAGCCGTAAAGGTGCTAGGAGTATCTTTTGTTCTAATATTTGATTTTTGACCCCAGTTTCAGACACAGAGATCCTAAATCCCTTGGAATTTCCTGTGTGACAAGAGCATGTTTTCTTCTAATGAGGTGACTCTTGCTGGGCTCCTTAATGAGGGCTGGTCTCCAGGAAGACTAAGCCGTGGTTAGAAGCTTGGAACTTTCAGCTCCACTCCCATCCTGAGTGAGGGGAGAAGAGATAGAGGTTGAGTTAATAATTGATCATGCCTACATGAAGTCTCCATAAAATCCCTAAAAGACAGAGTTCAGAGACCTCCTGGGTTGGTGAACACATCCATGTGCCCAGAGGGCAGTGCACCCCAACTCCATGGGGACTGAGCCCCTGCTTTCAGGACCCTTGCTGATCTTGCTCTATATATGTTTTCATTTGGCTGTTCATGTCATATCATCCTCTATCATATCCTTAATAATAAACCAGCAAAAGTGTTTCCCTGAGTCCTGAGAGCCAACACAACAAACTGTTAAACTTGAAGAGGAGGTCCTGGGAACCCTCCATCTGTAGCCAAGGCTGACAGAAGTGCCAGTAACTTGGGGATTCAGTACTTGCAATTGGCTTCTGGAACCGGGACAGTCTTGTGGGACTGAGCCCTTAACCTGTACAAACACTAATTCCAGGTAGTTGGTGTCACAATTGAACTATAGATGCCTAGCTGGTGTCCAAAGAATAGGAGAATTGGTTGGTGTGGGGGGAGTGTTGGGGGAAGCCACTCATTTGGTCACAGAAGTGTTGAAAGTGTTGATGGTCACAAAGAAAATTTTTTGTTTTCCTCTTTAGGGCAAATTGTGGGGATGGGGTGTGTCAGGGAAAGAACAGAAGGGAAAAATTGCCTCATTAAGAGCTATGAAAAGGAAAGGAATTTTAAGAAAAATAAGACTGCTAAATATAGCAAATAGGATGAGAGCTGCTATATACAAAATTACAAAATTAACAAAGTTACATACCCAGCATATGTATACCAATTTACAGTTGTCAAAACATTTTCACATATATATTCATGTATATATACTTGAATATATATATTCACATATATATTTCACATATATATTCATATATATTCATGTGTATGTTCATGTATATGTGTATATATATAATTTTATGTGATATCCCTAGAACTTCTCTACCTAAAGATGGAGCACACTCCTTCCCTCCTGGTGCAGGAACACTGAGTTATACCTTCAAGACCTGAGTCACATTACTATTTGTTCTGAATTTTAAAAAATCAAAAAGCCAAACAAACACTGACAAGACTAGGTTCTAATGCCAACTACTTTGTCAAGGATGCAAACCACTTTTCTACTCAAAAGAATGTACAGAAGCTCTTTAGTTTAATTAGATCCCATTTGTCAATTTTGGCTTTTGTTGCCATTGCTTTTGGTGGTTTAGACATGAAGTCCTCGCCCATGCCTATGTCCTGAATGGTATTACCTAGGTTTTCTTCTAGAGTTTTTATGGTTTTAGGTCTAACATTTAAGTCTCTAATCCATCTTGAATTAATTTTCGTATAAGGAGTAAGAAAAGGATCCAATTTCAGCTTTCTACTTATGGCTAGCCAATTTTCCCAGCACCATTTATTAAATAGGGAATCCTTTCCCCATTTCTTGTTTTTATCAGGTTTGTCAAAGAACATATGGTTGTAGATGGGTGGTATTATTTCTGAGGACTCTGTTCTGTTCCATTGGTCTATAGCTCTGTTTTGGTACCAGTACCATGCTGTTTTGGTTACTGTAGCCTTGTGGTATAGTTTGAAGTCAGGTAGCATGATGCCTCCAGCTTTGTTCTTTTGGCTTAGAAAAGAACTCAAACAAATTTACAAGAAAAAAACAAACAACCCCATCAAAAAGTGGGCAAAGGATATGAACAGACATTTCTCAAAAGAAGACATTTATACAGCCAACAGACACATGAAAAAATGCTCATCATCACTGGCCATCAGAGAAATGCAAATCAAAACCACAATGAGATACCATCTCACACCAGTTAGAATGGCAATCATTAAAAAGTCAGGAAACAACAGGTGCTGGAGAGGATGTGGAGAAATAGGAACACTTCTAAACTGTTGGTGGGATTGTAAACTAGTTCAACCATTGTGGAAGACAGTGTGGCGATTCCTCGAGGATCTAGAACTAGAAATACCATTTGACCCAGCCATCCCATTACTGGGTATATACCCAAAGGATTATAACTCATGCTGCTATAAAGACACATGCACACGTATGTTTATTGCGGCACTATTCATAATAGCAAAGACTTGGAATCAACCCAAATGTCCATCAGTGACAGACTGGATTAAGAAAATGTGGCACATATACACCATGGAATACTATGCAGCCATAAAAAAGGATGAGTTCGTGTCCTTTGCAGGGACATGGATGCAGCTGTAAACCATCATTCTCAGCAAACTATCTCAAGAACAGAAAACCAAACACCGCATGTTCTCACTCATAGGTGGGAATTGAACAATGAGATCACTTGGACACAAGAAGGGGAACATCACACACTGGGGCCTATTGTGGGGGAGGGGGGAGGGGGGAGGGATAGCATTAAGAGATATATCTAATGTAAATGATGAGTTAATGGGTGCAGCACACCAACATGGCACAGGTATACATATGTAACAAATCTGCACGTTGTGCACATGTACCCTAGAACTTAAAGTACAAAAAAAAAAAAAAAAAAAAGAATGTATAGACTGACAACGGTGAAAGCCAGATAAAGGTAGGCATACTTTGGAAAGAAATTGCCTGGAATAGAAGCAGTTTCTACACATTTAAGCCTGACTCCAAAACTGTCAGTGGAAGCCTGTATCTTGCTGACAAGTCTTAGACATGTAATATTTGAAAAAGAACAGAAACCTCCTATATCATGGTCTTTGGAATAGAGACCAGGAAAATGGTAGCCAAGAAAACCTGTTCAGAGTAGCCCAGGCTGAGATTGGGGAGGTGCGCTTGAAGGCAGGACCAGGCAAGAGGCTCTGTAGTTAACTTGGTTTCCCACCCTCAGCCTGCATTTAGACACCCCACTAACTTCAGTGTTCATGTTGGATTAGAATACAAAAGTGCTCGAATTTTAGTTCACAACACATATCCAATTCATAACCGAATTCATAAAACATTATGGCTTAGAAGTTAAGAGCATGGGAGCCTGGCCATCATGGTGAAAGCCTGTCTCAAAAAAAAAAAAAAAAATATATATATATATATATATATAAATTAGCCAGGCATGGTGGTGCATGCCTGTAGCCCCAGCTACTCAGGAGGCTGAGGTGGGAGAATCGCTTGAATCCGGGAGGAGGAGGCTGCAATGAGCTAAGATGGCACCACTGCACTCCAGCCTGGGCAACAGAGTGAGACCTTGTCTCAAAAAAAAAAAAAAAGTAAAGAACATGGGGTTTAAAGACAAATCTATGTGTTAATGAATAATGATTATATTTGTTGGGCAGGTTATTTAACTTGTATATGACTCAGTTTCCTATATGCCAAGCACCCACTTCAATGGGCTTGCATGAAGATGAAAACACCAAATGAACCTGAGTTTGGTACATAGAATACACTCCCAAAAAATGGACTAATAATAGAAACAACTGCTCTAGAACTCTCCTTAGGAAAAAAGAGCCTGATTTCCACAGAGAACAAACATCAGCTGTGCTACACACCTGCTTTATCCAGCTAAATCTCAGCTTTGTCTCCCGGGATCCCAGAACACAATCCTCATGATCCCATAAGAGGCTCAAGGCATCTACAGGGGACAGACATTAAGACAGAGATGTGACTTTTTTTTAACTTTTATTCTAGGTTCAGGAGTACATGTGCAGGTTTGTTATATAGGTACATTGCATGTCACAGGAGTAGTTTTTCCAGCCTCACCCTCTTTCCACCCTCCGCCCTCAAGTAGACTCTGATGTCTGCTGTTCCCTTCTTTGTGTCCATATGTACTCAATGTTTAGCTCCCACTTATAAGGGAGAACATTAAGTATTTGGTTTTCTACTCCTGCATTAGTTTTCTTAGGATAATGGTCTCCAGCTCCACGCTAGTTGCTGCAAAGGACACGATTTTGTTCTTTTTACTGCAACATAGTATTCCATGGTGTATATGTACCATATTTTCTTTATCCAGGCCACTTTTTTTTTTTTTTCCTGAGATGGGGTCTCACCCTGTCTCCCAGGCTGGAGTACAATGGCGCGATCTCAGCTCACTGCAATCTCCGCCTCCTGGGTTCAAACGATTCTCCTGCCTCAGCCTCCCGAGTAACTGGAATTGCAGGCGCCCGCCACTACGCCTAGTAATTTTTTTTTTTTTTGTATTTTTAGTAGAGACAGGGTTCACCATGTTGGCCAGGGTGCTCTCTCCAGCCTACCATTGATAGGCATTTAGGTTGATTCCATGTCCTTGCTATCGTAAATAGTCCTGTGATAAACATAGGTGTGCATGTGTCTTTATAGCAGAATGATTTACATTCCTTTGGGTATACACCTAGTAATAAGGTTGCTGAGTTGAATGGTGATCCTGTTTTTTAAGTTCTTTCAGAAATCATCAAACCACTTTCCACATTGGCTGAACTAATTTATAGTCCAAGCAGCAGTGTACATGTTTCCCTTTCTCCGAAAAGAGGTGTGTTTTTTTAAGAGACTAAGAAACTCCAAATAATGAATGGCTATCTATCATATTCAATGACTCTGGAGAAGTATAAAATATAAATTGTGCCCTTAAGATATTGTCAGCCTGATGGCAGTGGGAGGAGGGGCAGGGGAAACCCTGAAAGTTGGGTTGGAGAGACAGCCATGTAAAACCAAGTAGATGTATTTATAAGGCTTCCCTGCAGAAGGGATGGCTTTGTTCAGTCTGAGGGAAGAGTAGGAACAATCCAGGGAATGAGAAGATGCAAGCATGAAATGCAAGAACATTGTTATGTTTGTAGTAGAAGGAGCTTGTGAAGGCAAAGGGAGAGGAATCAGGGACAAATCAATAAAGTCCCAGTATGGGAAGGCAAGAAATGTACATTTTATCATCAAAGCCAAGGGAGAGCCATGGTTGAATCTCCACAATGAGACGAACTTGATCAGCTTTTCACCTCGGAAAGGTTCCTCCAGCTTAGTTTTGAAGTAAGAGCAGAACAGAAGCTACAACTACACTCCAGGCAAGACAGATGACCACTCCAACAAAACGCAGCGACCAGGGAATCAGGAGAAGATCAACTAAAAGATAGCAGATATCATATTAGCAGGGCTTGGTGACAATTGGGTATGGAAGAAGTGAGAAGGATCTTGGTTGACTACAGTTTCTGACATAGACAACTGAATCGACAGTGGGCCCATATGTTAACATAGAAAATATAAGGAAAGGACCAGAATTCCTGAGAGCTCATGTGCACAGTCCATAGAGATTCAGAGAGGTCCCTGTGCCCTGTGGTGGTAAGCAAAGCTGTGAAAGATGCCCTGCATGATGGACAGAATGTGATTTGGTGTCTTTCAGAAAGAGTCTCCCTCCTGGTTTGGGGCTTTGGTGACTTAACAAAGTGAAGTCTGGAAAGAGGGCAGGGAGACATCCTGGTGTGTCCTGGTGGGAGAAGAAAGGAAAGGATGGCCTGACTTAGAGAGGAGAGAGAACAGCAGCTGCCCAGACACCCAGGACCTGCCCAATCTTGAGCTATTCCTGTCGCTGGGATTCCCTCTGTGCCCTAGACAAAGGAACTGGGACTCACCACCAAGGTAATATGAAAACTGTATGTTGAATATTTTATATAAATAGATCCATAGAGATACAGAGATATGAATAGATATTCCTCCAAAAATGCCATAGGCCTGAGACAGGTGTCCCATCCCTTGGGCAAGAGAATGCTACAGAACAGTATATATGCAAAGACTTTCCAAGAGGTATTAGTAGGCATATATATGTTTTAAAAATCAATTTCTTCATTAGTATGAAAGATTCAGAAAAGCAAATTTATAAAATTTATAGAGACAAAATAGATAAAGGTTGCCTAGGTCTGGGGCTTGGAACAGGGATCAACTGTAAAGGGCATGAGGGGTCTTATTGGAGCAATAAAAATGCTCTACAACTCACCAAATGTGATGGTTGCACTACTTGGTAAAGTTACAAAAATCATTGAATTGTAGACTTAAATTTTACGATATGCTTCAACAAAGTTGTTTCTTAAAACAAGAAATCAGTTTTCAGATATTCAGCCTCCATGTGTGTTCTTTCCTAATGACCTGCCTGAGAAATGATCCACCTGAGAAAGCACCTGCGTTCAAGGCGATGTAAAATTCGCTTTACTACCTCCCCTTTTAGTTGGCCAAGCTCAAAAAGGAGGAGAGTCTTATTCTGCTCCTATCCTTATTTTACTATGGTGTGTGAATTCGAGTGAAGAAACCTCTAAGTTGCCAACAGAAAGACCATTATAAATATTGGTTACTGGGATGACTCTTCTAATGATTAACGCCTTAGGGCTTCTTATCTTCCCTATCTTATACTTAATTTGGTTAAGAGTGTAGCTTGGTACTGGAAATTAAGTGTTTTAATCTGTGTTGAGATGTTCTGAATTTGAATATATGGTGGAATGAGGCAGTGGATGTGTTGACAATTATCCTTTAAGGACCTCACCTTTCCACACCTCAACCCTTATCAAAGAACACAGATAAGGAAAGTTCTACAAGAAATGAGCAACGATAGCATGGATACACAACATTTAGTGCTGCAACTGGCTTTTCCAGGTATTTAAATGTGTGCAATCATTTTCAGCTCTTCTCAACGTTCACCAATAGGTTATGTTATTAGCCAGGGGAATAATCACCTTTGGACAGAAGAAGCTCAACTGCTTAGTGACACTGCCAAAGTTTTCAAGATAAGTTGGATAAAGGCCAAGAACAAAAAATTTACCTGACTTCTTCAGAGCCAATATAGATCAATCAGCAAGCTAATGAAAGTACATTTTACCCAGTCACATCATGAAATCCATAATCTAACTCCCTGACCCCTAATTTTGGGTGACCCCTTGATACTGCCCAGCTTCACACTTTACCTGCATTCATACTCCCACTCCCTTGACAATTGTGTGATTCATCCATGGATGCTGTATAGAATGGTATGATATTTGCATATAGCCTATATGCATCCTCCCATGTCTCCTCAAACCTCTAGCTTCTCACTCTCTGCTGATGACCCCCCTTCTATTTCTCTAAGAAAATTGAGCAATTAGAAGAGACCTTCCAAGCTCCCACCACATATCTCTCCACCCAAACACATCTCTTCCCATTCACTCTCTCTTCTCTCCACTGATTCTAGGTAGATTTTAGGAGCTCCTGGCCAAAAGCACCCCCACCCTGTATTCTGGTCCTATCTCCTTCTACCTATCCCAGGATGCTCCTCACTGGTCTACCCTTGCACCCCTGCATTGACCAGCTCACCCTCTATCCTGGATCACTGGGATCCTCCTCACTGGCCTATTCTCTCCCAACTCCCACATTTTTCAAAACAACACAACTCTTTGAAAGGGTTTTCTACATCTACTGTCTCTTATTTGTTTCCTCGCCATTTTCAAGCTCATTCAGGTTTTGTGCCCCTACCATTCCACTGAAACCTATCTTGTCAAGATCACCAATAAATTTTACACCACAAAAGCCAAGAGTCAATACTCGATCCTCATTTTACTTCAACTACCAGCAGCATCTGACACAGCTGATAACTCTCCTCCTTGGAAACTATCTTCACTTGGCTTTGAGAATGCCAAATGCCTGATTTTCCTCCCACCTGTCACCTCTGCAAACAAATACTGAAAGGTCATGTCCTCTAAACATTGGTGTGACCCAGACCTCAATTCTTCTTTTTGTAACTTATACTCACCGACTAGGTAGACTCATCCATTCCATATGATGATGACTCCTAAATACATATTTCTAACCTGGACCTCTCCCAACTCCAGAATTGTGTATCCAATTGCTTACTCTACATCTCCACTTGTATAGTCTGATTAGCACTTCAAATTTAATGTAACAAAGCTTACTTACCCTAGGAGGTGACCAGATCTTTAACCTGGATGAATCTGAGCCCCTGCTTCCCTTTGTCAGGCCACCATCCCTGCAATTGTCTGTTCATGGTTAATATGAGGCATGGGACCACCAACAGATGCCCAAACAGATCCCTTGAATTTCAGATATATTCCTCTGTGTCGCCATTTAGTATCAGGTATCCAACTTCTTTATGGTGATCAGAGGCAATTATATCTCCCGTCCATTGTCTGCTGTTCTACTAGCATGAGGATTCCAAAATAATCAGAGGGTAATCATACCTTTAGATTCAGGGTAACCTTTAGTATGTTCTCTGGTGGCAGCATTTCCTCCTAACAGAGAACCAAGTCCTCCAGACCCACTATCTTAGACCATTTTCTTTGCTATAACAGAACATCAAAAATTAGATAATTTATAAAGAAAAGAAATTTATTTCTTACATTTCTTCAGGGGGTCCAAGGTTGAGAGGCTGCTGCTGGTGAGGCCCTTCTCACTATGTCATAACATGACAGAGGACATCACATAGTGAGAGGGAAGTGTGTGTGCCAGTTTAGGTCTCTCTTCTGCTTCTTATGAAACCACCAGTCTTATCATGGGGGCCCCACCCTGATGATCTTATCTAATCTTAATTACCTTCCAAAGGCTCCACCTCCAAATGTCATTAACCTCCTGCAAATGCCAAAATCTCATATAACCTAAGCACATCCTCCCATATACTTTAAATCATCTATGTATTACTTATAATACCTAATACCATGTAACTGCTATGTAAATGGTTGTTGTACTGTATTGATTAAGGAATCATGACAAGAAAAAAAAGTCTGTACATATTAAGTACAGACACAATTTTTAACAAAGTATTTTCAACATACCATTGGTCAAATCCATCGGATGCAGAACCCATGGATACAGATGACTAGCTGTACATCCATAAAGTAGATTTCTGTGTCAAGGGCTTATATCCATTTATACCTGAAGAGATTCCCTATACTGCCTTCTCAATGTGTCCTGACCCCACTTAATGATAAGGGTCATTCAGTCCTGTGAGGATGAGAATCCTCTATTTCCCTGCTGTTCTTTGTCACAAGAAGCTCAAAGTATCCAAATGGCAGCCATAGCTTATAGCTGAACAAGGCTTTTGCTTACTCCCAAATAAAGGCATTCCCCTTTGAGATCTAAGACCTCTAAATTAACAGAGTCCACAGATGTAGGAATGCAGCAGGGTACGGGGTGTGGGATGTCCCCGAGTTGGCCACTGGGTGTGATGGTAAACAGAGCCACTCCTGCTTCTAACCCTTGGTTCCCAGGGAAACTGGGAAGTCAAGATCTGGGGACATCAACTCAGATATGTGTCAGGGTCCCACTTCTTCCCACCCAGATGCCCTGTCCTTGGCATGGCAGACCTGCCTTATGTGGGAGTTTAACCTCCTTTGGAGCTCCTCTACTCTTTTTTAAAAGGTCCTCCAGCTTTGACAGTTTTTTCTTCTCTTTAGTGATGTCTCACTCTGCACTCACCAGGCTTGAGTGCAGTGGTGCAATCTCAGCTCACTGCAACCTCCACCTCCGGGGTTCAAGCGATTCTCCTGCCTCAGCCTCTCAAGTAGCTGGGATTACAGGCACCTGCCACCATGCCGGGCTAATTTTTGTGTTTTTAGTAGAGACAGGGTTTCTTCATGTTGCCCAAGCTGGTCTCGAACTCCTAACCACAAGTGATCCACCCCCGTCAGCCTCCCAAAGTGCTAGGATTACAGGTGTGAACCACCATGCCCAGCCAACACTTAGCTTGTAATACCTGATTAATTACTTTCAGCTTTTCATTATCCTTTTCCTGAGCATCAGTATAGTTACCACACCCCCTATATTTCTCAAATGCCTAATACCTTGTTCCAGTTAATGCACTCCCTTCCACAAGTACACCATTGCAGCGCATCACCAGTGAGCGACTGCACCACCACCTTCTGCTACTAGCTATTGATGCCCCATCTACCACCAGTGATGCCAGATGGGTGGCCAGTAATCCTGCTCTAAGACACTGTCTCTTCATCTGCTTTCCAAGAACATCCTGGAACAACCCACTGTCCCTGCCTGTGTTTCCAGGAAGCAGACTCCGAGATGGAGGTTAGTATGCAAGAAGCTCACTGGGGAGTGCTTTGAGTATCAACACCTGTGAAAGGGAAGGGAACGCCGTGGGAATGGGAAGATGATGAAGTTCAGCTGCAATGCAGTCTCAATGAATGCCTCAGCCAATCCTGCAGGGAGTTCTGAAGATGGGGTGGCCATCAGAGCCTCTCCTGAGTTGGGGTGTAAGGGCCGGGCTCTATACCACTCATTATTCGATCCTGGATGTGGGCTGCTGGGAAGTGGCATAACCCTGGGCACGATGGCTCTCTTCAGTTTAGGAAATCGCAGAGGAGGTTGATGGGTGAGGGCTCTCTGCCAGCAGTTCTCCCAGCAGCTAGGGTAATAAATCCTCTAACCCTGAAGGGCGACTGTGCAGCAAATATCAGCAACCACCACATAACCCAAGCTACTGAAAATAGACACACCTGTTATATACATCCTTAGGTACTGCATGTCAATATAAAAATGTACCTGGGGATTGTGTGCTCTGTCCTCTGCTCATTTTCCTGTACCTGGGAATCCTGAATTTCAGAGCACCCCTGACATCTGGGAGCCTATGCCCTCACAGGTGGCAGAATCCATTACAATAATCTGTTTATGGATCTTCATGTGGTTGCTGGCAGGAGGCCTCAGTTCCTCAACACACATTACTCTCCTTGGGTTGGCTTGAGTGTCCTCACAACATGGCAGCTGGCTTCCCCCAGAACAAGGGGTTGGAGAAAACAAGAGAGGAAGGCTCAACACCACTTACATCCGAGTCTCAGACATCATAAATCATCACTCCTGCCACATTCTATGCTTTAAACATGAGTCACTAAGTCCATCCTGCACTTAAGATGAGGGGAGGGGGTTCCACCTTTTGAAAGAAGTCATGTCAAATAGTTGTGGACATATTTTTAAACCACTACATATAGAGAGAAGGACATTCTCCAAATCAACAATGATAGATACTTCTGAGAAAGCGAGTAGATGGGAGGAGTAAAGTAAAAGGAGGCTTTTGTTTTTTATTTGTTTTTTATAAGAAGAATTTACTTTTGTAAATTAACAAATAAGAATATTCTTGATTGTTGAAAATATGGCAACCAGTGAAACTGGGTGGGAAAAGAGATGCTTATCTATGGAGCAGATTGTGATTGACTGTTCTCCTCTACCATGGTTTATCCTGCCTGACCCCACCCAACTAAACACAAAAGAATTAGAAACTAAATGATCATTGCCAGCAGCTTCTCCGAGGAGTCATCGTTTTTCTAGCACATGAACAAGGAGTCTGATGACTGTACTATATTGAGATGTGAAAGGTTGGGGAAAATCATTAGAGCCATTAGTCTGTTCCTGCATCCCTATCCTTCATCCACAGTTTAATTTAATGCGGAAATTATCTTATTAGTTCTGATGGCTTGATTACAGGCTCTGGCTGGGGCACAGGCATCCCAGGAATATCCAAGAGGGCAAAGCTACTCGGTGGGAGATCCTATACCCTTGTGGCCCCTTCCATCCAGGCCCTTGGGAGCACTCCCTCTCCTGAATCCCACACAGACTGCCATTTTCCAACATCTAGGGCCAGCCCAAGTATCTCCAGGCAGGTAGGGAACCCTGTGGGAGGATCTGTCAATGTCCAGGCAGAGAAATCACACAGTTGCTAGATAGGAGTTGTCCGTCTCCTGAGTTTTATGGGCTGTTAGGAATTTTTTTTCCCTCCTGGGAGTCAAGACGTCTACACCCTATCTGGGTCTTTGCTGGCCCCTTCAGGCAAGGGAAGGAACTTCAGCTGTGTCCACACCCACAGAGCTCATTCCCATTTCTCCCCAGGCTCCCACACCTCCTTCACCTGATCCTTTGCAAAGGAAAGACAGAGTCCCCAGATGCTAAACTACATGGAGGAAACCTGGCCTGTCAGAGCAACAAGTAGGAACAAATAAGACCTTCTCCCCTGCCCACAGGAGAGTACTCTGTAAATGTGGGCTATCCCTGTCAATTTACAGATCAAGAACCATCCCGTGAGCCCCACAGGCATTGCTAGAGATACTCAAAGCCCAACCACTAGCTATCCCCAGTCTCTATTTTTTGCATTTGTCATTTGTTTATGACTGTCTCCCTTTTGAAGGAGATCACACTGAAGAACTCTCAGTCTTGGAGACATTTCTGGATTGGGCAAGGCTGCTTCCACAAATTGGGCCTACTGTCGGTGTGGGCCAGACTGCAGACAAGAGGCAGCCACTCTAGAGGGTGTAGGCAGTCACAGCATCACTCCATCTGCTACCCCTGCGGGACTTAAGAGGCAAAATCTCCCTCTGACCCTGTTCCCTATCATAATACACCCTATCTCTAGACTCCCTGCTTTTCTGAGAAGGTTCACCAGGGTCAAGGTCCGCAGTCAACAAAGCTCAAGGGTCTACCCTACTTTAGGAATGAGAGTATCACCTCAGTAGCTTCCCTAGAAGTAGCTCCACACATAGGCCCTGATGTTTGCTTTTGGCAATCAGGTGGTGAGGATTTTCCCAGCATCTCCCGGGTCAGACCACAGATATGATTAAAGATGGGTTAACAAGGGGCAGACTGAAGCCTTTGAGATAAGGATTAACTTTGCACAAAATCGTAACAATCGTCTAAAGGGTCATCCTTCCCCCAGCTGCCTAAGCCCTTTCTTCAAGAAAAAGTATGGCCCATGTGAGAATGGACTTAACATGTTTAGGCTGCTATACTGGGGATGCCTTATAATTCCACACAGGAAGTGGATGATTTCTGCACAGTGAGCTTTTTCATATAATATCCAACCTGGAAGTTGTTCCCCTCTCTTCAAGAGCCAACACTACTTATAAATACTTCAGTGCAAAGCAGAAGGAGATAAGCCATTCCTAGATACTAAGCAATATGCATTTTCACAGAGCGAACAATATACCATCTACAGTAGACTGAATAATGGCCCCAAATATACCCACATTAATCCCCAGAGCTTGCAAACGTTTTCTTATGTGGCAGAAAGGACTTTGCAGGTGTGATTAAGTTAAGCATCTTGAGATGGGGAGATTATCCTGGGCTGTCTGAGTGGGCAATAAACTTAATCACAATGTAGTTATAATAAATGTACTTACATGAAGGAGAAGAGAAGAGGAGGTGATTTTAGCACGGAGGAAAGAAGGTGATATGATGCAGAGATTTAAGTAACTCACTTTGAAGATGAGGAAGAGGCCACAGAGAAGGAAAACAGGTGGCAAGCAGATGCTGAAGAATACAATAGATTCTCCCTTAAGATGCTGCAAAAGAGATCAGCCCTTCCCATACCTTGACTTGAGTCCAGTGATACTGATCTTGGTTGGACCTTTGACCTGCAAACTGTAAAAGAATACACTTACATTGTTTTAAGCCATTAAGTGCGTGGGGTAATTTGTTACAGCAGCAACAGGAAAGTAATACACCATCTTTAAACTCATCACTGTGTGTTATTTTTAACAGCTTTTTGAGGTGTAACTGACATATTTAAATAAGCTGCACATATTTAAAGTGCACAATTTGATAAGTTTTGGCATATGTATACACACATGAAACAATCATCATAGTCAAGATAGTGAACGTATTCATTATCTTCAAAAGTTAGCTTACACACCTCATAATCTATAACTCTTGGTCCTCCCTGAGCCCTTGCTTTCCAGATAACAACTGATCTGTTCTCTGTCACTATAAATTAGTTGCTTTTATATATAACTAGAGTCATACAGTATGTACTCTTTTTTGTCTGGCTTCTTTTGCACAGCCTAGTTATCTTGAGATCCAACCGTGCTGTTGCATATATCAATATTTCATTCCATTTTGTTGCTAAGTAGTATTCCATTGCTTAGATATACTTTAAGCACTCACTTGTTAGTAGACTTTTGGATTATTTCCATTTTTTGGCTTTTTAAAATAAAGCTGCTACAAACATTCATGTAAAAGTCCTCATATGCTTTTGATTTTCTTGGATAAATACCTATGAATGGAATGGTTAGATTGCATGGTCGACGTGTATTTTACTTTTTAAGAAACTGTCAAACTGTTTTCCAAAGTGGTTGTACCATTTTACACTCCCAGCAGCCACCATATCTTGTTTTTGTGTTCTTCAAATTATTTAAGTTTTTTGTTAATTGATGCTCATCTCCATTCCTAAATAAGGTAAATAAATGCAGTATTACTTTTTGTTTGTCTGTTTGTTTCTGGTTTTGCTTTTGGGTTTTTTGTTTTGTTTTGTTTTTGAGAGGAAGTCTCACTCTGTCGCCCAGGCTGGAGTGCAGTGGCACGATCTCTGCTCACTGCAAGCTCCACCTCCTGGGTTCACATCATTCTCCTGCCTCAGCCTCCCCAGTAGCTGGGACTACAGGCGCCCACCACCACATCTGGCTAATTTTTTTTGTATTTTTAGTAGAGATGGGGTTTCACCATGTTAGCCAGGACGGTCTCAATCTCCTGACCTCGTGATCCGCCTGCCTCAGCCTCCCAAAGTGCTGTAATTACAGGCGTGAGCCATCGCACCGGGCTGTATTACTTTAATAGTAATACTTTAAAACAGCAGAGAAAAAATTGAGTATTCAGATGGAGGAGATAGGGATAGAAAGAAAAAATGGTAGACACGGAGAAGAAATTGGAGGAGAGGAGTGGGACAAAGGAGAATAAGAGAACAAAAAAAAAAGAGAGAAAAAGTGAGAGAGAAACACAACAAAGTACTATCAATTAGAATCCCCACAAGAACCTGATGGCTTGTGCAAACAGGCTAGTTGAGGAATTTTTAATAAAGGGACTATTACCAATATGTAGGAAGAACTTATGAAACCAACAATGGGTCGTGCAGTTCCTTGGTTACCATCTCTAAGCGTGAAGGCTGTCAGGGAAGGGAGATTCTGGGCACCCTGAGAGAGCAGCTACAGGAAAGGACCACCCATCAGAAGTGGGAGGAGCTAACCCTCTTGAACTGGGAGTGAGCTGCAGTAATAAACTCCCCACCTCACTCTGCACCCCACTTCCCAGTGCCTGCTGATGACTTCCTTTACCCAAACCCAGCTAGAAGCCAGAAAGCATGAGTCTGTTGATGATGTTCATTTGGGCCAGCCTCCCTCCTTGGTCTGGAGTGGACAGGTAAAATGTGGCTCTAGAAAGGCAAAGAGAAGACACCTAGTACAGGAACCAACAGAGGAAAGGGACAAGGAGCTGAACTGCTTTACCATCTTCCTCCATTAGTGACATGAAAAGATTGACAAAACAACATGTAAGGATTGAGAAACATGCCTGGGGGCGCAGTGCCTTGTGATGCACAGGGCTGCTTACTCTGTGTGCCAGAATTCTGACCACGTTTGTCAGCGTGGGCCATTCCATTTTGAGATCCGTTTTGAAAGGTTATTAACTTGGGCTTTACAAACAAAAAAGTCTGATTGTATCCTCCTTAGAAAGGGAAACCCTCTTCTAAATCATGAAACACAGTGTTGTGGCTTTGTGTGAAGTGTGGACTGTGGAAGCAGGGTCTACAGCAAGAAGGCCCAGGACTCATGACACTGGAGAGGCTTTATGGGGAAGACAAAAAATGTCCTTAAACCTCAGAGGAGAGGCACACATTTTAGAAGGACGGGTCATCTTGTCGGGTATTTATTCTTCCAATTTATCAGATGACCTGCTTGTCTGGGGATTAATCATCTCCATTTTATCCCTTTTAACACAAGGACTGCAGACAAAAAACAAGATGATCAAAGGCAGAATTCAAGCACCTGTCAGATCCACTGGAAGAGCTGAAAACTTTCTTTCTCTGCAACCTTTTTGTTTTTTATGTTTTATTTTATTTATTCATTTATAAGGCAGGGTCTGGCTCTGTCACCCAGGCTGGGGTGCAGTGGTGCAATCTCAGTTCACTGTACCCTCCACCTCCCAAGCTCAAGTGATCCTCCCACCTCAGCCTCCTGAGTAACTGGGCCTACAGGTGCACGCCAACACTCCCAGCTAATTTTTGTATTTTTGGTAGAGATGGGGTTTTTCCAAGTTGCCCAGGGTGGTCTCTAACTTCTAGGCTCAAGGGATCCACCCATCTCGACCTCCCAAAGTGTTGGGATTACAAGTGTGAGCCACTGCACCCGGCCCTTTTTTATTTTTTAATCTCATAAAACTCTAAAATTTATCTCCTTTAAATTATATCTACATTTCATCTTTTATGAATCTTTGTGATGACCATAAACAAGCCATTCATAATAAGATTTTTTAATTTTATTGTTTTATAAATTTTTTATTTTTTTTAATTTTTTATTTATTTATTTATTTATTTATTTTTTGAGATGGAGTCTCACTCTGTCGTCCAGGCTGGAGTGCAGTGGCGTGATCTCAGCTCACTGCAAGCTCCGCCTCTGGGGTTCATGCCAGTCTCCTGCCTCAACCTCCCGAGTAGCTGGGACTACAGGCTCCCGCCACCACGCCCAGCTAATTTTTTGTATTTTTAGTAGAAACAGGGTTTCACCATGTTAGCCAGGATGGTCTTGATCTCCCGACCTCATGATCCACCCACCTCGGCCTCCCAAAGTGCTGGGACTACAGGCGTGAGCCACCGCGCCCGGCCAAATTTTTTTTTTAATTTAATACTTCTATAGAGACAGGGTCTCCCTATGTTGTCTAGGCGGGTCTCAAACTCCTGGGCTCAAGTAATCCTCTTGCCTTGACCTCCCAAAGTGCTGGAATTATAGGCATGAGGCACCATGCCCAGCCAACAAGATATTTTCAGAACACCTTCTTATCTCAGGTGGGAATACCGAGGTGTTTTTTTCTCATCTATTCTATGAACATATCGGTGGCAAATATGAATACATTTTCCAGCCATTTTTTACAACATGGACACTGAAGGGAAACCTAGAGGGTTGGTAGTAATTTTAACATCTGAATATGCAGTCAAATTCCCTTTAATTGGCGCTTTTTGTGATCTGGGTTCCTTGTTCTCTTTGTTCAGAACATCTGAAGGGGAAAGTTGAGAAAAGTCGAGTTTACTGCTATTAATGGCTTCTCCCAGTTTCTGCAGTCCAAGAATCAAATGAGGTGATATGATATGAATAGGGCAAATAGCTTGCTATGGTTCCAAACACTTTGATAAGTGGAAAGATAGCCAACACAATTTCCTATTCACAAATGTGAGCCAGTTCACAAATGTGAGCCAATTCAGGGTAGAGTGGAAAGAACAGCTAGATATGATGAGGTCAGGAGTTTGGCATTCTAATTCCAGTTATGCTGCTAACTAGCTGTATGTTTTCGAGTAACATTAACTTAATTCCTCTGTGTCTGTTTCCTATATCCTTCCAGCATAATTATTATACTTACCAAGACCAATACACCTGAAAGTAGGCATCAAGTCATTTAACAGAAACAACCTTACGGGCAGGTACTGCCCAGGAGAGGCTTAATGGTGTTAAACAGGAAAAACGAAGGTAAGGAATGACCTAGAACAACACAGCAGTTAAAAGACCAAGCTAGGATATGGCACAAAGAAAGCAGGCTTTTTAAAAAGGCTCAAAGCAGAGCAGCAGCACAGGTAGAATCCCCATACCACGGAGAGCCAGAAGCCTTCCCCAGATTAGTAACTTAGCAGCAGGGGTTTTGTAAAACACATTAGAGTCTCCTCAGGATTACAACTGATTAAGACTCTGGAGGGGCAGACTTTGAGCAAGTGCATAAGCAAAGGCCCTGACTTCAGATAGAGCCCTGTACAGAATGACATGGGGCAAAAATAATGAGAGACACCAAGAATAAAAATAAGCAGAACATGAAAACACAAGAACAAGGGAAGTCCAGGCAGAGCAAACAGTATTCTCTCAGCCCTGGGCAAGGGTTTTTGCCAATTCCCTGGGGGTGAATTAGAACCACTTCATTAATTCATTCAACAAAGGTATGTGGAGCATCCTCTCTGTACTAGGAACTTACCAGTTTGGGGGCAGGGATACAACCACGAGCACAAACAGCTCACCTTGGAGCTTACAGCTAATAGGGAAGACAGATCAAGGACCATGAAGGAAAGCAGCCAAAGTGCTGTAGGAACACATAGACCAAGAGGCTGGGGAGACGACAGATCCGAGCACAGAACAACAAGGGGAGAGGCCCAGACAAGACAGCAAGTGCATTCAAGAAACTGAAGGGCCAGCGCATGAGAGCAAGGAGCAAGAGCTGTGTCAGATGAGGTCAGACAGGACAGGAGCTAGGCCATGCAGGACCCAGGAGGCCTGGTTAGGGATTTTACTCTTTGTCCTAAGAATAGTGGGAGGCCACTGAAGGGTTTCAAGCACACGTGTTTTGGTAAGATCACCCTGGCCCATTTGGAAAACAAATCTGAACCCCTGTACATCATTTAAAGTTCATTCTCTGAAAGCAGGACCACATTACCTGTGTTCCTGTGGTGGTGTTTAATAAAGAATTTGTCTAGTCTTAGTCCAGGGTTCCTGGCATGGAGTTTCTACAACCCTTGGAATATCCCAAGTGATAGAAGTGTCTTCATTATTCATGAGCCAAGTGAGTTCATGCTAATGAGGAAACTCATGGTGGCCCCCTAGATAGCTTCAGGATGGGGCTGTTCACCAGAAAGACTCAGCAGAAAGACCAACCACATGATTAGAGGGTTGGGACTCTGAGAAATGTGATGTCAGCTCAGTCTGACCTCTGGAGAGCAAAGGAGGGTGGAGATTGACTTCAATCAGTTGGCCACTGATTTAATGAACTATGACTACATAATGAAACCCCAATAAAAACTCTGGACACCAAAGCTTAGTGTAGCTTCCTGGCTGGTGAACACATTGATGTGTCAGGAGGGTGACAGCACCCTGATTCCACAGGAGAAGGCACAGAAGCTCCACACTCTGGACTCTCCCAGAACTCACCCTGTGTATCCCTTCCTTTGGCTACCCCTGATCTGCATCCTTTATAATAAAATTGTAATTATTTTTTTAAAAAGTGTTTTCTCAAGCTCTGTGAGACATACTAGTGAATTTTTTAACCTGAGGGGTTTGTGAGAACTCCTAAATTTGTAGCCACTTGGTCAAAAGTGCAGGTGGCTTAAGGACCTCTGAATTGCAGCTGGCAACTAAAGTGAAGGAAGTCTTATGGAGAACTGAGCCTGTAACTGATGGGGTCTGCATTAGCTCCAGAAGGTTACCACCAGAATTGTAGTATGCCAGGTGGTGTCAGACCAGCTGGGGTTGAAACAGAATGCATGCTAAATTTTATTGCAGTCATTCTTAATTTCGAATCCAAGAATCCTTTGTTTAAGGAAGAAACAAACAAACAAATAAAATCCTTGTCCCAAAACTAAGAAATGGGAAGATTTATCTAAATTTGAGAAAAACCACTGGCTTTGGACAGCTCAAAACTCATACCTTGTTGCCTAGCACCCAGAAGTGAGCCCCCAGTGGACTCAATACCATTGATGCTTTCTTGTTACCAGCCCTAACATAACTTGGGGGGGTAAAATCTTGTTATTCCCACACTTCAGCCTCTTGTCATTTGTTTTTGAGAAGTGTTTTCCCATGACCTGAGTGTGCACCCCTGCCACCTCAGACTATCCTGCCATGGGCTCCCCTCCCAACAGCTGATGTGGACTCCATGTTTTGGTAACCTTTGAAATGGAACTCTAAACTTTCGTACTTTTTAAAAACTAGCTGCCTACATAAGCATCATTTGTCAACTCCAGAATTCCTCATTTTCATACCCTTTCTGGATGAGCAGACTCATTAGTTATCTTCTTAACAAATTAACAAGCATTGAATTGGGCTTGAGAGCAATTCATCTAAAAATTTTTATTGAACGTTTCCTAGGAATGACTATAGTAAAAATTCAAATTAGTAGTGGTCAGGTCCCAAAACCAGGGAATAAAATATCTCTTACAGAATGGGGTCTTAATAAGGCATTTCAGTCCAGATAGATTATATTAATAGGTTATATACTTGACATGCCCAAGCAAGGCACATTAATTAGCAAGATACTGGTATTTATAATTAACACATCATTTTAAAAATTCTGTCATGAATGACCTTTAGGTCTTTATAATCGTTTGTATTATAAATTTGTTTATCAAATTTTTCCTAATTTGAAGTAGCATCTCATTATAAGTGATTCTCAATAATACTTCTCTTCCGTGTTGTCCACAGTGGTGATGCTTCTCGTCCCAGTAGTAATCCGTGTCATAATCATTGTCCAGAAGGAAAACACGCAGTTGTTCATTCTTTTTATCACAGATGGAGCTGGAAGAACACAACCAACCTTGGAGCAATTCCGTTTTTTTCCCACCCCTTTACGGCAAATGCCATTTTACCACTTTCCTCTCCCCTCACGTCCTTGGATATTCCAATCATTCCTTCCAGAAAAACACATACCAAAAAAGTGGCTTTTAATGTTTAGAAGTTGGAGATAGAAAGGAATGAGCTAGCTAGTATTGTCTTTCTTGTCCTATTGGGTGTAGAGCTCTTACTAACTCACTTCACAGTCTCCAGGTTTCCTTCTGATTCATCTCCAGGGTCTACACCCTTAGTTACTGTTGTTATCTACTGGTTTTACAAGGACTATAAAGAACCACAGGGCAGAAAAAGTAGTTAGTGGACTCTGCCCACAGTTTCCTGGGCTAGTCTTCCCTTATTTTATGCCACCAAAACTAAGACTAAGCTTAACTACAGTTTCCTACTTTGGGTCAACTTTATCAAGATTTGTAGGGGATCACTAAAAATATGTAATTACCTATTACGTTCCTGAATATATAGAAGAGAATGATAATACTCTCTACTTCAGAGTAGAAGAAAGTATAAGGCATATAAAAAATGTGTGTGTGTATATATGCACACACACTCTGTATTTATATTTTGGCTCTGTTTTGTTTCTATGTGACTTGTGATTCTGTACTTCCTCACATAGCTTTTCACTTTTTTCAAAACATTTTCCCTTAGAGATGATGTTCAGAGATACTTTCAGGTATCCCTGATGCAGGTAGCAGTTACCAGCATCGAGTGTATCCTGACTAATTAGAAAGTCAAAGTGCTTTAGGCTGGGCACAGTAGCCCACACCTATAATCCCAGCATTTTGAGAGGCAGAGGTGAACAGATGGCTTTGAGCTCAGGAACTTGAGACCAGCCTGGGCAACATAGTGAGACCACGCCCCCCACCATCTCCACAAAAAAATGTAAAAAGTAGCTGGGTGTGGTGGCACACACCTGTAGTCTCAGCTACTCGAGAGGCTGAGGTGGGGGGATGGCTTGAGTCCTGGAAAGTGGAGGTTGCAGTGAGCCAAGATCATGCCACAGCACTCCAGTGTGGGTGCTCAAAAAAATAATAATAATAAAACAACAACAAAAAATCTGGTAATGTCGTTGATGAGGCTTTTGTTATTTTTTAATACTTGACTACATGACGAAGCCAGCTAAGATTTTTAAGTGTTATTTTCATTCCCCCATAAGAGATAAAACCTTCTTGGTCACAGCAAGAACCCTGATGACTATTTCACCTCTCTTTTTGCAGGAATTTCACCTCAAACACACACATAGAAAAATCTACTTCAAACAAACCTCTATCATTAACTTAAAAAAAAAATCCATAAACTCAGCAGAAGAGGGCCTTTCTGCACACCACGACAGAGAAAAATACACCACTATTATTCAAGAGACCTGGGGAGAAAGATTTAAATTTTTTTTCCCCTTGAAAATAATAAGAAAAGCAAATAGCAGTCTTTTAGATTCTGTGAATAAGGCAATATAGCTGAAATTTATTATACAAGATCTTCATAAAATCTTTGTGCTACTTTAAATTTCATTTTAGAGCTTTGTTAAATCTGATTGCAGAAATAATTAAAACACATGCGTTATGAGATGAAACAATAAATTTTCCTCTGCTACCCGATATGAACTTCTCATCCACAGAAATCAGTTGTTATTTCCCCAGGATCTAAAACAAGATTGCACAGGTGTTTGTGTAAAGGGCACAGGGTAGACACCAACCAGCGTCATTTGGTGCAGCTGGAACTCATGAGAGCAGGATCAGCCCAGCCAGGTCCCTGCCCTCCCAGCCTCCTGTTGAAAGGTGTGCTTGGGCCAAATGGATAAATGTGCCATGGGGATGCCAGCAGGGAAACTCTACCCCTTGATATTCTTCCATTCAATGAGGTATGTATAAAGGTAGTCTTGCGTGGGGGAATAAACATGTTAGATAACACACCAAGCAGTTTCAATCTTAGGTGCCTACTGTGTAGGGAAATTCTCTCAGACGTCACCACATCCAGAACTTGGAGACTTTGGGAGCCCTCCGTCCTGTGGGACATTGAGTCTGAGAGCTGGCTCATTTTCAGGCAACTGAGAGGCCCCAGGTCCAGGGTCAGATGGTACTGCTTGTCTCCACAACTTCCAGCAGTATAGAGTTGGGGATATACACACAACATACACAATTATATAGCTGTGTGTTTGTAACATTTGAATTTAGACAAATTTCCTTATACATGCATTTTCAAACATGTCTCATAACATATGAAACCAAAAATATATGGGTGAAAACTGTTCACATGATTTTTTTTTTCAGATCCCACCTTGAAACTGCCATTATTGGTCCCCTCAAAAATTCAAGAGAGCTCATCGGAAGTGTTAGCAATGACAGCCTTGCTTACAGGCAAATTATTAAGAGAAAAAACTCATTGACATCCACTAGGTAGTTCACATTGTGTTGTTGTCCTAAACTTAAGCACACTGGTCTTCCTCCTGTTTTCCTTTCATTTTTAGTAGTTTTGCCATCACCCTAGCTAAAAAGATAAAGTCATCTTTGCTGTGACCTTCCCCAGTACCTCCTGCTGCCTCTCTCCACACCCTCATTGCTCCCACCTGGGCTAATGCAACAGGCCCTGGGTGGTCTCCCTGATGCCCATCTGGCCTCCATAGTCTCCGGCATTGTCTTTCACTCATTTCACAAATGCTCATTGATTTCTTGCTCTGAGTCAAAAGATGGGTGACTTACTGAAGTCACAAGGATGAACAAGACCCCCCCTGCCAACCTCACTGTCAAGGATCTCGAAATCTAAAACACAAATTCCATTTTGTCACTCACCTGCCTAAAATTCTCCAGGGAACCACCGTGGCCTATAGGATGAAATCAGAATGTATTAGCACAGTACAAACTGTTGTTGCCCATACTCATGGGATCTGGCCCCAATCGGCTCTGTCTCATCTCCCACCATTCTGCCCCATGTGCCCAGGTTGCAGCCACCCCAGCTACCTATAGCCTGTTCACCCTTCCAAGACTCAAGCAAACCACTCCCTCTACCTGGAACGCCCTCCCTCTAGCAAACTTCTAGGCAGCAGCACCCTGAGCAGGCTCACAGAGTCTACCATGGATGAATCAGAATGCCAAGTCAGCGATTTTCCATAAACCCCACAAACGTGTGTACAGCACCTACCAGGCCAGGCACCGAGGGCCCTTACATGATTTATCATTATTCCTCACAAGGAACAGGAAGCTACTCTTAGTATCTCATTTTACAGATGAGGAAACTGATACAAAGAAGGTCACATAATTTGCCCAAGGTCACCAATAGGAAGTGGCAGAGCCAGAATCTCAACCTGGTTCCAAAATCAGTGCTTCTAACTACTTTGGCCTACAATGAGAATTTTTGGAGGACAGAAAGTTCTATCCCTGAGGGTCAGGCTACATGGGAAGCCAAATAATGCCATGAGAGGTTACATGGTAAGCATGCAATTGGAAAAGGGTTATGGTAACTCAAGTGCTTGATGGGGTCAAGGTAGCCTAATACATCCTTTTCCACAGAAACACGATGCCTGTTTCTAGACCCAGAGACACCATGGCTTTGGGCTGGGCACCTCACCAGAGCAGGGCATAGACTAGCATGTATGCCTGCCTCTCCTCCTCCTGGGGTCTGTGGGTCTTTAGTCCTTGCTCTAATTAACAAAATACCTTCATTCAGGCCTGAGAGTCAATCCAGCTCCTTAATGTGACTGGGTTCCTCTATGCTCTGATGAGTTATGCTGGTTTTACAGTTTATAGCTCAGACAGCGCTTATCTCTGCTATTTCTTGCAGATGTTTTCACTCTTGCCTCCTTGTTCTGCCTCCACAAGGTGGCTAATATGACCCATTTTGAGGATGACAAAATGGTGAGGAAGGTCACAGAGCTGGTTCTCAAAGTGGAACTTGAACCTTGGCCTTCTGACTGCCAATACTGTTCTTTCTATCCTACTCATTGTTTAAGAGAAGAAGCCTTTAAGATCTGCAGCTAACCCAACCCCACTGGCTCCACAGCCTTGAGACCAGCCTGTGCGTCTGCTTCCTCCCCAGCTCACACTGGTCTCGGCAGCCATCCCAGGAGGCACCCTGGCTCCACACTTCCCTGGTGCCCCAACTTTATGCACCCAGCGTGTCCAGTCACAGCAGCCATCCACTGCACGGGCCATACCTCAGTGTCTGTCCACACTACAGCACAGTGAGTAGTCCTGGTCTCCCTTGGCTCCACCCTGTGGCCCCTCTCCTTGCCATCCACGGACACTTTTCATCTGCCATCTGTGCCACCATCTCCGCTCATCTTCTGCATTGCAGTTTTCTGCTCCCTTGGCCACAGCCCCAAGATTCTACCTGGTCTCCACTGCTTCATGTGGACTCCTAGGCAGGCTCACTCCCACCTGTTGTTCTCTTTGTAGCCTTGGCATTGTCTCCACTCTCTGCCTTTCCATGTATATGGTGCAGTAACTAAATATTTTGCATTTTCCAACACCTCACTGACTTCAACTCTTCTGTCCCATCAGACCACTGGGGAAATTTTTCAGATCAGAAATATGTAGATTTATTGAGCCTAGACATCATGTTTTCATTGGCACCACACGCAAGGAATACAAAATCCAAAAGGCACCAACGAATATAGCACATATAGTGAAATTAAGTCACTTCCTAGCCCTCTTCCCCAGGCCCGCAAGCCCCGCTTCCCCTACTCAGGGGCAGCGACTGTAAGCAGTTTCTTATGCTTCCAGACGTAGTCCATGAACCTCTGACTTGGGTGGGATCGGGCAGTGTTTCAACTGGGCAATGAAACAATGCTGTGTTTTAGCAGCAGCACTGGCAACTTTCTAACCATTTGTGAATGTAATAGTGTGTATAGACTTTTTAAAATTCAGCTTCGATTCCACCACCCTAAATTAACTCACATCATTTCTCTAAATTGCATCCCAATTTTTATCTACATACACACATTTTTCATTGTTTTAATCATACTATGGTTAAAAATTTAGTTCTACTTCCATTGCTAATTTCATACACATATTTCATCTTCATTATTTTTAACAGCTATATAATACTCATTTGGGGTAAAACTCAGTTCTTCCGTTTTTATTCCAAGTTTTCGCAATTGTAAATATCAGGATAACAATCTACAATTTTTTCTTCTTTGAATTATTGCTTTAGGACAAGTTCCCAGAGTGGTAGTATTGAATCTAAGGAATGTTTCATGTCACATTTAGCCAAATAACTCTCTTAGAAAGATGAGAGCAGTTGGTAATTCCTCATACAGGTATAAGGACACATCTTACTTTTGTTCCATCAAATACAATAATTATACTTATCAACAAAAAATGCTTCCTCATAATGTTCTCTTTATGTATGTCTGTAATAAATAAATAACTCAGGTCAATGTCTTCTCTTTAGGTTTCTGTGTTTAATGCAGACTTCTGTTAGAAGCAGTCCTGACAGCCTGTTGGAATAAGGTGAGTGAGTGACTGGTTGGATTTCTAGGACCTCAAAGAGCTTTTAGTTCTCTGTTGCGCCCCAC
This sequence comes from Macaca thibetana thibetana, assembly GCF_024542745.1. Lineage (NCBI taxonomy): Eukaryota > Metazoa > Chordata > Mammalia > Primates > Cercopithecidae > Macaca > Macaca thibetana. The sequence goes on along the minus strand of NC_065584.1, from coordinate 83,834,011 downwards.
ATGAAAGGCAGTTTGGCAAGGTCAAGTATGGTGGGGATGCATTCTCTCTCTCTCTCATCCTTGGTAACATCGTTTCATATCCACTGAGCTCTCTTTACATTACTAGAAAATCCAACCGTGTTTCCAATGTATATTCTTTTAAGAGTGATCTTCTCTTTTTGCGTGTCATCAAAGATGTATTTCCCTTATTATTTAAAATATGTATAAGACCCCTCCCACTTTGGAGAGCAGGACCTGGACTTGAACTTGGGCTCTTCACTTACTAGTTATATACCTTGGGCAAATCACTCAGCTTCTTGGAGGTTAATCCCTATCTGTAAGACGAGAGATTAATAATATCTGTCTACCTCACATTGTTGTTGTAAAAGTCAAATGAAAAGATGTATAAGTGTGAGAACTGTTTCCTAAATGTTCATAACTGTTCTGTTAGACCATGTGACTCTTCTCTATTTCAAGTCTAATCTCTTATTGATTCTGGAATAAAGTATTCCTGCATCTTTAGTTATTGATTTAGGACCTTTTCTTTGTTTGGCTTACTCAGGAAGTCTAACTATTCAGAAATTGCAATATTCAGATCTATTCCCCAGATCTGCCCTCCTGAAGTGTTTCGTTTCTTAATTTAGTTTCTTTAAATTCTGGATCTATTGCTCAGGTTTCTTTACTGATTTAAGTGCCATTTCTGCTTTGTGCAGTTTAAACATGATTTTCAATGTGTCTTTTGCAATAATCATTACCTTCATTCTTTTTTATTCTGACTTTCACTAGTGAGGATGTAATGTCCCCTTTATTTCTTTGAAAAGAGGCTCCAGCCATTTTCTGAATTCTGTGTATGGTTCCCTGTGGTTGTTTCTTTCTTTAGGATTAATTAAAATAAAGTTTTTTGTGTGGGCTCATTGAGTGTTTTTTGAAACTTTTTAAGGAAACCCACACTGATTTTTTTTTTTCAGTTTAGTGCATTCTCCCTTAAGTTACTTCAGTGACTGGTCTTTGCTGTACTGCTGAAAATTATTTAGTAACATTTTAAAATTAATTTTAAGAGAATTTGCAATTAGGAGTTTGACTGGTTTTCTACTCACTCCAATATTTTCCTGGATAATTTTTCTACCATGTCAGGCCTTTCTATCTTCTGATTCAATGGAATCTGGAAAGAATCCAAAGACCAATGATGGGATTAGAACAAGAAAGCCAAGTACTTTCAACGGAAAACTGAAAAATGCCTTTTTGTGCTTTGTTGCTGCTGTTAAGGCTCAGGCTGAGTCTAAGAAAAGAGAAGAAAGATTGGAATGCTGAAATAAAATCTTACTAAAAACACTTTAATAACCTTACATATTAGCTGCATTCCTAAAAGCTCTGAACCTTCCAGGTATCTCGCAAGCAGCAAAGGCCACAGTCATTTCTTTAGCTATAAATGAAGGGATGCTAAATTATTTCCAAGGTCACTTTTCCATCTCTGAATTTCTACAACATTAAATAATATTTAAGCTGTGAGTTCAGGCATGAATTAATGTAACCAGAATTATTCCCACTTCTTGCTACCCTGCCCACAAAAGGCACACACACACACACCCACTTTGATTTCCCGATTTTTAAATTTTTCAAATCAATTGTTATTAAACACAAAATGAAGCTGTGAGAGAGAAAATGAGGGAACCGAATACAAAATTCCTCCCTTCTGGAATCAGGGCAGCCTCTGCACCCCCAGATCTGCTCCAACACATGAGGTACTTAAGAGGAGACCCCTCAAGGCAGCACCCTGCCACGGCATGGGTGAGCCACCAAATCTCAGCCGTTTGGACTGTGAGGGGAGGCCCCGAAGCCCTCTGGTGGACAAAGGTGGCATTACAGCCTTCTCTGTCTCCAAAAGGTCACAGCCCATCTGAGATGGAAGCCTCCCAAGGTTCTGATCTGCAAGCGTGACCTGAAATCCTAACCAAGGGCCAACCTGCCCAGGACAGGCTGGATCTTTGCCTCAGAAATGGTGCTTTTGTCATTTTGAGAAACATTATCCCTACAGATTTCAGACTGGAAACTCAAGAAGGCTATGGTGGATTTCAAATAGAGTACTGTTAAGTGGCCTACATTTTTACTAGTATTGTGGGCACTCCTACCAGAAGAAAAAAATTTTAATTCCATATAATTCAGAATGAAGTTAATCAGAATAAAGTTGTTCCCCACTCCTTTCTTGTGTCCTTCCAGCCCTCAGGGTGGTAGCAGCTTCTGCTGCCACTAATATGTGCTTGTTTAACCAGCCCGTTTGGCTTCTCAGCCCAGTCCATCGTGTAACCAATTTCCTGTTTTAAATTCCCTGTTTGAAATGCCTACAATGGTTTTATTGTGCTTGGCAATAGGAATATGGCAGTGAGCAAAACAGACTTCGTTCCAGATCTTATGGAGCTCATAGTCTAGCCCAGGAAAATAAATACTAAATAAGCACTCATTCATTTAATAATTATTTCAAAACGGAAGTACATGAGAATGCATAGCAGAGGAACTTAACCTGGAAGAAGGATACATTTTGTGGTGACACTAGAAGCTAGAAACTCTAGGCCAGCGGGACGTTACACAGAGACAGCCCCACAGCTATGGTGGAAGCACAGTTCTGATGTTGCCTCTCCTCCTCCCTGGATCCAGCAGGGAAGAAAGGGAGGGTCCCTAGCCAAAGGGGGAAGTGAAGGACTTCAGGCAGGATTCAGTGCACAGTAGTGACAGAGAAGCGAGGATGGAGTTCTTCTGACAGCCTGCAGGCACCCAAGAAACCTTGGCTCTGCTAGATCTGGCCAGGAAAGAAACCAGAATCTTGAAGGAATGTGTCATCCCCCTGGCAACCTCCAAGCCACAGGAGTCAGGCAATGTCCAGAGCAAGCCTGACTCAAAAAAATGCTTTCCCAAAGATTTAACTTACCATATCACAATATTTCCCCAGCATCCTCCCAACCAGCATCATATGATAGGGAACGAGGATGGGAGAACCAGTCTGCTGCTGGGCTCTCTTGTCCCAACAGGTGTCTCCTCCTGTCTTGATGAGCTCAAAACATCCTTATCTTCTCTACCTGTCAATACTGATGAACACCAGATTATTCAACACCTTGACTCGCCATGCCAAATCATAACAACTCTAAATTTTTATCAGGTGGGATAGGCATACTTTATTCAGCTTTGCTATTTAGATCGGGGGTCCCCAATCCCTGGGCCACAGACCAGACAAGTCCATGACCTGTTAGGAACCAGACCACACAGCAGGAGGTGAGTGGTGGGCGAGCGAGGGAAGCTTCATCTGTATTTACAGCCACTCCCCATCACTCGCACTACCGCCTGAGCTCCACCTCCTATCAGATCAGCAGAGGCATTAGATTCTCATAGGTGCATGAACCCTATTGTGAACTGCATATGCAAAGGATCTAGGTTGCATGCTCCTTATGATAATCTAATGCCTGATGATCTGTCACTGTCTCCCATCACCCCCAGATGGGGCCATCTAGTTGCAGGAAAACAAGCTCAGGGGTCCCACTGATTCTACAACATGGTGAGTTGTATAATTATTTCATTATATATTATAATATAATAATATAAATAAAGTACACGATAAATGTAATGAGCTTGAATCATCCCAAAACCATCCACCCGCAAGCCCCACAGTCCATGGAAAAACTGTCTTCTATGAAACCAGTCCCTGGTGCCAAAAGATTGGGGACTGCTGATTTAGATCCCTGTTTACAAGATCTAAAGGTTTTTGAACAGAGAACTTCTACTCCCATACCACAGAGGGAAGCCACTACTCCCCTTCCTGCCTTACAGAGTCCCCAGTAGGGAATGAGGGAGAGAGCAAAGTTTCAGAGTCTTCTCTCTCCAAGTTCACTGCCTACTGCCTATTCTAACTTAATATTAGATGACCTAAGAATGCCTAAGCCATTATAACTCAACATACCACCCCCTACAGGGCCTTGGTCTCTCCTTTGAACGCCAATTACATTTAGTGTACACTGTCAAACTCACGACTCAAGAAGTCTTTATGGGTCAGTTGTAGCAACTGAGGCAGGCCAAGAAAAGGAGGGAGCTCTGATGTTGCTTGAGACCCTTGGACGAGGACCCAGAGCAGCCCTTCTCAATCTGGGTTCCATGAGAAAATTAAACCCTAATGCCCAAAAGCATCTATTTTATGTAATGAATTAACTTATATTTCTCCTTCTTCTAGAATGGAACTAATTATGTCACATCCTAGGGAAACTGAGAAGACGGTCACTCAAATAATATTCTGTAGACCTTAATTCTTTCCTGGAAATCCTGTTGAGAAAGGCTGGCCTAATAGCAAAAGTAGGTTCCAGTAATACTTTTGTCACTCTCTTGAACCTGTCTAATTCAGAGGATCATACACAGATGATGACAGTCACACAAGCATCAGCACAACTAGGGAGAAATGTATATTGAAAAGACATGGATATAAAGACATAGCGAGAGAATATGGAAAAGCTACTAGGCAACCAGAAGAGCCCCAAGAAGGTCACACCCAGTCTCCTGATGGCCTTTTGTCTTCCTTCTGCACGAATGAGATTCAGTAGATGCTTATCAATTTAACAAAAGATATCTGACCCCTCCAACTAACCAGACCCATTCCATTTTAACAGAAGACAACCTAAGAAATTAAACCTATTTTTATCTAACAGGTTTGCAGGGTCCATTTTCTGGATATAACCACACAAAACCACCTTCTCCTCTCATCACCCTCACACTCTCCCCCACACTAGTCCACTGAGCCCTGTGGGAAGGAGTGAAGGGTGCAGAGGAACTATTTACCAACAGTGACTATGTTCCATGGGGTAAAGAACGAGTGGGACACTGGAGGGAAGATTCATATGATCTGCCTCGTGCTCCCAGAGTTCTGCCGACTGAGGCAAGGTTGAGCCACTCTGCAGGGAAGATGTAGTGGAAGGGTGGAAAAGAGGTGCCAATGAATCCCACTTAGTTTAGCACTTTTTTTGGCAGTTGTTTTCTAGGTGTTTCGTTGTTGTGTCCTATTTCCTCAGCTAGCTTGTAAATTCCTTGAGTGCAAAGATGAAGTTTATGCTGTAAATCTTTAATTTTCTACAGTGTTTAGCACAGGGCTTCTCCTGCAGACGCTTAATCAGCATATTGTTGATTAATTAGAATCTGCTCGTGAGGAAAACGGTGCATCCTTGCAACAATTACAGTTAAGGTTTATATGGAAGTACTGTATGAATATCATGTAGCTTAAAATATAAGGCCGGGCACGGTGGCTCACGCCTGTAATCCCAGCACTTTGGGAGGCCGAGATGGGCGGATCACAAGGTCAGGAGATCGAGACCATCCTGGCTAAGACAGTGAAACCCCGTCTCTACTAAAAATACAAAAATTAGCCGGGCGCAGTGGCGGGCGCCTGTAGTCCCAGCTACACGGGAGGCTGAGGCAGGAGAATGGCGTGAACCTGGGAGGCAGAGCTTGTGGTGAGTGGAGATCATGCCACTGCACTCCAGCCTGCGTGACAGAGCAAGACTCCGTCTCAAAAAAAAGAAAAAATATATATTTAATACTTGTGCACTATGAGCCAAGGCTTTCCCACATATCCTGCCCTGCTATGCTTCATGGGAACCACCCACCTTGAAAACTGGACAGAAACTGAATCCTGAGCAGGAAGGGGGGCTCCTCACTGCTGGAATTTATCAGAGCTCCTCCTGGAAACAGCCCAAAAGTCTCTTTCTCATGTAACTCTTCAGGAACAGCAGGCAAACCAGAAACTGTAGATAAAACTGACCCCCCATCTCCCTTCCACCCCTGCTGCCCTCTCCAGTCAGAGGTTTGTCTCATGCTACCCTCATGTGAAAGCAACACTTTGCTGCTGAACTCTAGAGTCCCAGCAACGCTCACCTCTTGCTACTTGCAGTGAGCAATTAGCTTGCATAGCCCATCCCCTGGGCCTTCAGCTCAGCTTCAGAACCACCTCTGGTGGGGTTCTAGTGCTCCTGAAGCCTGTGAGATCTGACTGCCAGTTTCAGGCTGGGCTCACAGGGTCCTGACCCCTGGTGTGGCTCTCAGATCAGTCAGCCAGGAGCTTGGATATCAAGACTTTGGAGGGAATTTGATGCTGAAAACTGGCACCAAACTCCCTCCAAGGTCTTGATATCCAAGCTCCTGGCTGACTGGTTCAGAGACTTTAGGAATGCAGCTAAGTAACCTAAACACACATGAAATTGACTGAGTCTCAAAACCCAGTGGATTGGCCTAACGCCTGTAATCCCAGCACTTTGGGAGGCCAAGGCAGGTGGATCACTTGAGGTCAGGAGCTCGAGACCAGCCTGGCCAACATGGTGAAACCCCATCTCCACTAAAAACACAAAAATTAGCCAGGCATGGTGGTGCGCGCCTGCAATCCCAGCTACTTGGGAGGCTGAGGCAGAAGAATCTCTTGAACCCAGGAGGCAGAGGTTGCAATAAGCCGAGATTACACCAGTGCACTCCAGCCCAGGCGAAAGAGCCTGACGCTATCTCAAAAACAAAAACAAACAAACAAAAAACAGTGGATTCAGTTTCAGTGGGGAACATGCCCTTCCAGTGATGAGAAAACGTGTTGTCCATCATCCATCCCTCCAACCTGGAGTCATAATTAGAAAGTAGCAGAGTGAACATGGAACCAGGAGAGAGAGTTGGCTGGTGCTGAAGGATTCTTCAACCAGACAGGATGACAAGTCCACAAATAGCCTTGGCTGACCCTCTGTTGCTTGTAATTCTTGGGCAGAATGTACAGAGAATGTAACATTCTGAGATAGGAGGAATGCCCAGAATAGCCCAGGCTTTGTCTCTGTCATTCCTAGAACAGCCTGCAATGCTTGGCTCATCAATCCAAGTGGTCTCTGAGGTATAAAACCAGAGCAGAGACCGGGCACGGTGGCTCACGCCTGTAATCCCAGCACTTTGGGAGGCTGAGGCGGGCAGATCACGAGGTCAGGAGATGGAGACCATCCTGGCTAACATGGTGAAACCCCGTCTCTATTAAAAATACAAAAAAAGTCGGGCGTGGTGGCGGGCGCCTGTAGTCCCAGCTACTCGGGAGGCTGAGGCAGGAGAATGGCGTGAACCTGGGAGGTGGAGGTTGCAGTGAGCTGAGATTGTGCCACTGCATTCCAGCCTGGGCGACAGAGCGAGACTCCGTCTTAAAACAAAAACAAAAAACAGAGCAGAATGCTTTCAGGGTCCCTCAGTAGTGGTGCTATATCAGTCCATTTTGTGTTGCTATAAAGGAATATCTAGGCAATTTATACAGAAATGAAGTTCATTTGTCTTACAGTTTTGCAGGCTCTACAAGAAGCCTAGCACCAGCATCTATCTCCTCAGCTTCTGGTGAGGTCCACAGGAAGCTCCCATTCATGGTGAAGGCAAAGAGGGAGGCAGCATGTCACATGGCATGACAGGGAGCAAAAGAGAAAGGAGAAGGTGCCAGTTTCTTTAAAACGACCAGATCTCACGTGAACTAATAGCTGAGAGCTCACTCATTACCACTGAGAGGTCACCAAGCCATTCATGGGGGATCCATCCCTGTGACCCAAACACCTCCCTCCAGGCCCCTCCTCCACACTGGGGATCACATTTCAACATGAGATTTGGAGGGGACAAATATCCAAACTATATCAGATGTAAAGTAGAGCACATACAGATAAGATTGCATTCACCCTGGGCAGCTTCCCTGAGCCTTGGGGGACCAGCACATCATGGATCCTAGACTTCCGTTGGCCCTTACTGCCTGCCTGGGAGTACCAAAGTTGCTTTGCCTGACATGTTGCACAAGTGCTCTGTCTCACCAAACTCATACACTGACAGCTGGGTTTGGGCAAAACCTCCTGCCAGATCTAGAAATCTGCCAGATCTAGGAACCTTGGTAGAAGTTGGCGAGGTGTTTAGAGTTCTCCTCTGGGATTCTTGATAGTTGCACAGAATTCCCCACCAGGGAGTAATACCCATGCACAGTATTCTGTTTAACAGAGACGCTGGTGGTGCTGATGCGCACCCACTGTCCACGCTGCAGCACACCTTCGGGGTGTCCAGAATATCCATGCCTACCAGAACATATGGATCTTCTTTGGGACAATATTTGACTCTAAAAATTCCACTTTTGTCAGAGACAGTGTCTCACCCTGTCACCCAGGCTGGAGTGCAGTGGCACAATCATAGCTCACTACAGCCTCCAACTCCTGGACTCAAGTCATCCTGCCTTCCTCAGCCCGCTGAGTACCTGGCACTACAGGTGCACGCAACAATGATCAGCTAATTTTTTATTTCTAGTAGAGATAAGAGTGTCACTACATGGCCCAGGCTGGTCTCAAACTCCTAGCCTCAAGTGATCCTCCATCTCTGCTTCCCAAAGTGCTGTGATTTCAGGCATGAACCACTGTGCCCAACTCCCTATAAATTCTTAACTCACAGCCATCTTCACCCTACATTTGATGAGTTTAGACCTCCTTCCTTGTGTCTTAATAATTCCATCAGATTTTTGAACATATTTTTGCTCTTAAACATGTAGACAATGTCACGTCATGCACTGACAAATAAGGGTCATCAGCAGACATACGTGATGGCAGGGATCCCACGACTTCCCTGAGAAGATGAGTTTCCTGCCCTTTTCTTTGCACTGCCTTCCAGATTTCATCTCCACTGTATTTAGAAATGATGTCCTCAGCCCTCAACTCATGGCCTCCAGTGGATTCTGGCAGTCAGGACTGCCCCAGGATCCCAACAAATCTGACAAGGATTTGTGTGACGTCTTCGCTGGGTCTCATTGGTTGGTAGTGAGTATGTGGTGTGTTATCTTCCTTTCTTTTAACTACCTTGTCTTTGGGGGCAAATGCAAAGCAATTCTGTACATCTTGCCTCTCTCCATCTAAGCCAAGCTGAGGGTCAGAGTCCTGCCCTGTGGTATCCTGCCCTGTGGTCAGGCACAACTTCTGGCTCTGCTACAAGGCAAACCTGGTCTTCTCGTTTCTGCTAGTCTGCAAAAAATTAACAGTCAACTAACACAACCTTTACACCACATTTATCAGCTTTGGCAAAGGGAAGCCTGAACTTTGGACTGTTTAGTAGGGTTGGCTGCCCAAGAAGTCAAAGACCAGCCTAGCCAATAGTTTCAAAGTTGACTGTGTTCTTTAGAGCCACAACTAACACTTCTTGTTGTTGTTGTTGTTGTTGTTGTTGTTGTTTTTGAGATAGAGCCTTGCTCTGTCGTCCAGGCTGGATTGTAGTGGCCTGATCTCAGCTCACTGCAACCTCTGCCTGCCAGGTCCAAGCTATTCTCCTGCCTCAGCCTCCTGAGTAGCTGGGACTACAGGCACATGCCACCAGACCCAGCTAATTTTTTTTGTATTTTTTTTTTTTTTAGTAGAAATGTGGTTTTGCCATGTTGGTCAACCTAGTCTTAAACTCCTGACCTCAAGTGATCCACCCACCTCGGCCTCCCAAAGTCCTGGGATTACAGATGTGAGCCACAGTGTCCAGCCTACATTTTTATTTAATATATTTTAAGTCACTGTACTCAAATAAGCAATAAGATTTGGAATCTGATCTGCAGTTCTTATTTGGGGGCATCAAGCAGAATTTCCAGCTCAGTGAACTATACACAAACAGGCAGCTTAATGTAGTATAGAACAGTGGCTTTCAAACTGGCTCCACACTAAGAAATACAAGTTAAATGATAACGCAATGTGTGCACATGCACACACACACACACACACACTCCTACATCACTACAACAGAAGCTTCTTAAAGCAGTGCTGCCCTAGAGGAAGATATAAATGAAAGTGATTTATTAGGAACTATTCCCAAAGAAAAGAGATATGTGAGAAAGTAAGAGTAGAAAGGGGCCAAGTAAGGGTACAACATCAAGCCAAGTCCCATGGAAGGCAATTTTGATTCATTCCCGCAGAAGGCTTGGGGAACATCATAGGTCACATCGCAGCCATCCCAGTGAGAGGGCAAAAGAGCTAGAGTATGTCTATCCCCACCCCCATCAGTCATTGGTTAAAGGCTGTGAGGGGAGGGAAGGGACATAAATTCCCAGGCATTTCTGGCTCTCTTGTACCTTCCAACAGCATGCTGGCTTTTGGGAAAGAATGCACACTGGGATTCAACTGGCCTACAAAGAGATAGCAGAGGGATCCCAGATGACATAGGTAGAGCAGGAACAACTTCTGCTACAAACACCCTAACCACAGGTGATGAATTGTGATATTTTCTATTCTGATTTTTTAAATTGCTGGTCATGCATTTTAATCTCAATACAGCCACTTCTAGGTGTTCTTTAAACTGCCTGGGGCATTTTCCTCATTTCTAAAATGGGAATATCAACTTTGTTCATTGTAGTGAAAATCAAAAATGACGTAGATATCACTATGTCTATGGGATAACGGTAGGTATTCAACTTGTAGCTATTATGATTAATAAATGTGTCCTCAAAATGCCTCAAAAGAGTAACATGAAAATTTCTGTATCCTCTTAACTATGCTCAAGACATGCATGTATAAAAACACCAGTGGTGGAGCAAGAGTTCCTTTGCAGAGACACGATGCACATGTGCACAAATATTCACCACCTCCATGACTTTGTTCTTTATTCCCTTTGCCCAACATTGCTCATCATTCAAGCTTCGTCTTAAATGTCCCTCTTTCGTGAAGCTTTTTCAGACCCCAATTAAAAATTCTCCCCCTCTGAATTGCCATACTCTTCTATTTGAGATTATTTTATGGCAATTTTAGCACTTTCTTTTTCCTCTTTGCAATATCTATTAAAATCCTGACTTGGAAACAGACAGACAAATCAATGAAATGAACTAGAGTCCAGAAATAGGCTCAAATACATATGGTAATGATAAAGAAACCAAGGCATGGAAGAGTTATTCAAACAGTGCTGAGACAACTGGTTAACCATTTGGGGAAAAAACTAACCCAGATTTCTATCTCACTTCCCACACAAGCACAAATATCAGATGGCCCAAAGATTTAAACATACATACACACACATTGAATAACTACAGGAAATCTTACAATTGAATATCTTATACTTTTGGAATAAGAAAGGACTTTCTAATCATGACACAAAACTCAGAAGCCATAAACAAAAAACTAAATAAATTTATTTCATAAAGATTTTAAACTTCTACAATTCATTAAAAAGACATAAATTCAAAAGTCAAACTGGTAAAAATATTCACAACATATGACAATCAAATGGTTAATTTCCTTTTGTAAAGAGTTTATAGGAATAAATGAGAAAGAAGTAAACAACCAAATAAAAGTAGACAAAGGTCATGAGCAGTTCATTTAAAAAGAAATATAAATGTCTATAAACAAATGAAAAGATAGTCACCTTAATATCATTAACCATTAATATTTTTCTCCCACATCAGCAAAAATCTGTATGTTTGTTGAAGCTGAGTGTTATAAGGGTATGATGAAATGGACACCATCACACAGGATCGCCTTTCAGGAAGGTTCTCTGCCACTGGAAAAGGGCACAGCTTTTCTAGAGGGAGACAGGCAATTTCTATTAAAATATCAAAGACACACTCCTTTGCCCTTGTACTTCAACTATTTACCTGGGCTTAGTACAAGTTCTCCTAGCTACATGTACAAGGGTGCTATTGCAACATCATGCCTTAGAGAAAAACCATAAACAACTGAAGTGGATTCCGATAGGGGACTGATAAGTGATAGTTCATCCAGATAGTGAACAAAGGAATAAGAATGGAGTAGATCTGTATGGCTTGCTAGTCAAAGTTCTCCTAAATACATCAACAAGCAGAGAAGCACAGACACACATTGACACACACAAATGAGTGCAAGTAAAAAATAATGAAAACTGAATAAGGTCTATAGTCTAGTTAGTATTGTACCAATATCAATTTCCCAGAATTGATATTATAGTACAGTTGTCACCACTGTGGGAAGAGTACTCAGGGACTCTATGTACTACTTTTGCAACTTCCTATGAGACTATAATTACTTCAAAATAAAAAATGTTTCTTTGAAAAATCAAGATGTATAAATATTTATGGTTTCTTACAAAGTATGAAAAGGTAAGGACAATCCTTGTTTAATTAAATTCAAAATGAGCTGGCAGAACATATGTAACCAGAAGGACAAATCCACCCTTCCCTTTTGTCAAGCACGTCTTTGTGAAGAGACCACAAACAGGCTTTGTGTGAGCAACAAGGCTGTTTATTCACTTGGGTGTAAGTGGGCTTAGTCCGGAAAGAGAATCAGCAAAGGGAGATGGGAAAGAGGTTGCTTTGTAGGAGTTGCGTAGGTAATGGAAAATTACAGTAAAAGGTGACTATCTATTGTTAGCAGAGGAGGGGTCACAAGGTACATGGTGGGGAGATCATAAGATTCATTGTCCAGAAGAAGAATGTCACAAGGTCGATTGATCAGTCAAGGTAGGGCAGGGACAAGTCACGATGGTGAAATGTTGTAATGTTGGTTAATCGGTTAAGGCAGGAACTGGCTGTTTTACTTCTTGTGTGGTTTTTCAGCTGCCCCAGACTTCTTGGCTCCTGCAGGCCATCTGGACGTATATGTGCAGGTCACAGGGGTTACAATGGCTGAGCTTCAGCTCAGAGGCCTGATACCTTTTACTCCTGAGGGATTGCTCAAGGTAGAAGGTTAATAAATTCTTAAACTACCCCCCACTTCCACTGCAGAGATTAAGAGTACAATTCTGTCCAAGGATTTGATCTGGCCCAACAAAGAGCCTTCTTCAGAAGTAGATTTGTTTTGTCCTTTGGTGAGGCTTGCGATGGGCCTTATTTATTCGTATCATAGGCCTCTTATACTATTCCAAAAACAAGACAAGGGAAATGAAACCACTTTGCATAATAATGTCACCTGTTATCTCCAGTGAGGCCAGTATGGCCACCTCTGGATCAATAGTTCTCTTTTTTTTTTTTTTAAGATAGAGTTTTGCTCTTGTTGCCCAGGCTGGAGTGCAACGGCACAATCTCGGCTCACTGCAACTTCCGCCTCCCAGGTTTAAGCGGTTCTCCTGCCTCAGCCTCCCGAGTAGCTGGGATTACAGGCGCCTGCCACCATGCCGGGCTAATTTTGTATTTTTAGTAGAGACAGGGTTTCTCCATGTTGGTCAGATTGGTCTTGAACTTCCAACCTCAGGTGATCTACCCGCCTCAGCCTCCCAAAGTTCTGGGATTACAAGCGTGAGCCACCGCACCTGGCCATAGTTGTCTTTCTTAATGTGGATTTAATCTGCATTGTCCCTAAGAACTCAGAATTACTGTTGATGCTTCAAAGGTGTGTGTGTGTGTGTGTGTGTTCAGTTGATTCAGAAATTCCTCCCAGGAAAATAGAAGACCCCAGGAAGAGTGAGGCAACACCTCTTTATCTGCTACTGGCAGAGAGATCTTCATGAAAACACACATGAACCTCCAGAACTCGATGTGCTCCACCAGCCAGCCTTCGCCTATCAAAGCCAACCCTGCAACTTACTGCTGAAGCCCCCATGGAATAGCTCAGCTAGCAGGAACTGTAGAGTAGAGGATTCTTACTTCAGTGCATCTTGATGTTCTGAGTGAGGGAACAGCACAGACCCTCTGGGAGACCATCTCCTGTGTGTTAGTGAGGTCTTACATTGTAAAGGTTTTGAAGAAAGGAGACTGTGTCTGTGAGTCCTCAATAAAGCAGACACCTGGTTGGAGTTAGGAGTCCAAAGGGCTTATCTGAAGTGGCACCTGTGAAACGAAAAGGAAGGAAGCAGGATTGAGAAGAAGAAAGTGTTAGACCACGAGATGCAGGTCTGACAAATGCCTAACTGAGAGCTCCAAAGAAAAGAGGATCTTTAGAGAAGCCACATGTTGGGCAGAAATAGCGAGGTCCTTGACCAAACTGTCCTGCTCAGTAAATGGCCAGGGCCACCCTGAGAAGACTGTGACCTCCGTCCAGAGCTGAAGTAGACCAGAAGGAGTTAACAGCTGGACACTCACAGCTAATCAGGCTCTCAGCAGCTGGGCCATGAGTCCTGTCTAGAAGGAAAACCTGAGCTGTGACTTGCATCTCCACATCTGCCACAGGGACTATCTCTGGAGGACAGAGAAAACCTCAGTTTTGAAAGCAGGGCTAGGAATTTGCTGGTGCCAATAAAAGACCCAATGGGAAGTTATGTTAGGCATCCAATGCCTGTGGATTTGTCCCTCTGTATTGTGATTCATTCTGCCCCCAAATCTTCAGTGAATTTCCTAGTGCCGTGGCATTGTGAGGAATAAAGAATAGGCAGCTGGGGAAGTGTGTGAGTCCATTTTATGTTGCTATAAAGGAATACCTGAGACTGGGTAATTTGTAATGAAACAGGGTTTGTTTGGCTCACAGTTCTGCAGGCTGTACAGGCACAGTACCAGCATGGAACAGGTCATAGGCTCCTTTTAACAACCAGTTCCCACATGCACTAATAGAGAGAAAACTCACTCATCACCAAGGGGAGGGCACCAAGCCACTCATGTGGGATCCACCCCCATGACCCAAACACCTCCCACCAAGCTCATCTCCAATATTGGGAATCACATTTCAGCATGAGATTTGGAGGGGACAAACATCCAAACTGTATCAGGAAGTATGGCATTCCCCATCCCATCCCTGCCCCAAAGCCTGCATCTCAGCATCCACATGGAAATCATGCAAGGGCCATAATCTTGGAGTTCCCAGAAGTGGCCAGCAGAAGAGAGTGCTGAGGCCCAAGACGGAGCCACCTGCTATTTGAAAATAGACTGTGGAACTGCATAGACAAACCCCCTTCCCATACCACCCCTTCCCAAATACAGCAGAAAGCAATCCTAGGCATGAGGGGAAAGAGAAGCCTATACCTGTTTTAAAAGAATGTTCTGCCTGCTAGGACCATGAAAATACTGGGATATTTCCAACCAGTATTCACAAACAACTGCTTAAATACTGAGCAGTCAGAGAAAAAACTGGAAAACCAAAAATTTGAGTAACTACACAACAGAGTTATAAAATTCTAGGAGTCACTTACAAGATGGCTGAATAGGAACAGCTCCAGTCTACAGCTCCCAGCATAATTGATGCAGAAGACAGGTGATTTCTGCATTTCCAACTGAGGTGCCTGGTTCATGTCACTGAGATTGCTTGAACAGTGGGTGCAGCCCAAAAAGGGTGAGCTGAAGCAGGGCAGGCCATCACCTCTCCCGGGAAGAGCAAGGAGTCAGGGGATTTCCCTTTCCGGGCCAAGGGAAGCCATGAGTTACTGTACCTGGAGGAATAGTACACTCCTGCACAAATACTGCACTTTTCCCATGGTCTTCACAACTGGCAGACCAGGAGATTCCCTCCCATGCCTGACTTGGCAGGTCCCATGCCCACAGAGGCTAGCTCACTGTGAGTGCAGCAGCTTGAGATTGACCTGGGACAGTGGAACTTGGCAGGGGGAGGGGCGTCCCCCATTGCTAAGGCTTGAGTAGACGGTTTTAGGCTCACAGTGTAAACACAGTGGCAAAAAAGCTCAAACTGGGCAGAGCCCACCACAGCTCAGCAAGGCCTACTACCTCTCTAGATTCCGCCTCAGGGGGCAGGACATACCTGAACAAAAGGAAGCAGACAGCTTCTGCAGACTTCAACATCCCTGCCTGACAGCTCAGAAGAGAACAGTAGTTCTCCCAGTGTGGCATTTGAGCTCCGATAATGGACAGACTGCCTCCTCAAGTGGGTCACTGACCCCCACGTAGCTGACTGGGAGACACCTCCCAGTAGGGACCAACAGACACCTCCTACAGGTGGGTGCCCTTCTGGGACGAAGCTTTCAGAAGAAGGATCAGGCAGCAATATTTGCTGTTCTGCAGCCTCCGTTAGTGATACCCAGGCAAACAGGGTCTGCAGTGGACCTCCAGCAAACTCCAAAAGACCTGCAGCTGAGGGGCCTGTCTGTTAGAAGGAAAACTAACAAACAGAAACCAATAGCATCAACATCAACAAAAAGGACATCCACACCAAAACCCCATCCGTAGGTCACCAATATCAAAGGTCAAAGGTAGATAAAACCACAAACATGGGAGAAACCAGAGCAGAAAAGCGGAAACATCCAAAAACCAGAATGACTCCTCTCTTCCAAAGGAATGCAAGTCCTCGCCAGCAAGGGAATAAAATTAGACAGAGAGAAGGTCAGTAATAACAAACTTCTCTGAGCTAAAGGAGCATGTTCTAACCCATCACAAGGAAGTTAAAACATCTTGAAAAAAGGTTAGACGAATGGCTAACTAGAATAACCAGTGTGGAGAAGAGCTTAATGACCTGACAGAGCTGAAAACCACAGGACGAGAACCTTATAAAGGATACACAAGCTTCAATAGACGATTTGATCAAGCAGAAGAAAGGATATCAGTGATTGAAGATAAAATTAATGAAATAAAGCCAGAAGACAAGATTAGAGACAAAAAGAGTAAAAAGAAGCATTCATTCAGGAAATATAGAGAACATCACAAACATACCCCTCAAGAAGAGCAACCCGAAGACACATAATTGTCAGATTCACCAAGGTTAATGGCAGCCAGGGAGAAAGGTTGGGTTACCAACAAAGGGAAGCCCATCAGACTAACAGCAGATCTCTCAGCAGAAACCCTACAAGCCAATAGGGGTTATTTAACATTCTTAAATAAAAGAATTTTCAAAATAGAATTTCCTATCCAGTCAAACTAAGTTTCATAAGTGAAGGTGAAATACAATCCTTTACAGACAAGCAGATGCTGAGAGATTTTGTCACCACCAGGCCTGCCTTACAAGAGCTCCTGAAGGAAGCACTAAACATGGAAAGGAACAACCGGTACCAGCCACTGCAAAAACATACCAAATTGTAAAGACCATCAATGGTATGAAGAAACTGCATCAATTAACAGGCAAAATAACCAGCTAGCATCATAACGACAGGATCCAATTCACATACAAAAATATCAACCTTAAATGTAAATGGGATAAATGCCCCAATTAAAAGACACAGACTGGCAAATTGAATACAGAGTCAAGACCCATCGGTGTGCTATATTCAGGAGACCCATCACACGTGCAAAGACACACGTAGGCTCAAAATGAAGGGATGAAGGAATATTTACCAAGCAAATGGAAAGCAAAAAAAAAGCAGGGTTTGCAAACCTGGTCTCTAATAAAACAGAATTTAAACCAACAAAGATCAAAAGAGACAAAGAAGGCCATCACGTGATGGTAAAGGGATCAATTCAACAACAAGAGCTAACTATCGTAAATATATATGCACCCAATACAGAAGCACCCAGATACATAAAGCAACTTCATAGAGACCTACAAAGAGGCTTACACTCCCACACAATAATAATGGGAAACTGTAAACCCCACTTTTAATATTAGACAGGCAAAAAGACAGAAAATTAACAAGGATATCCAGGATTTAAACTCAGCTCTAGACCAAGCAGACCTAATAGATATCTACAGAACTCTCCATTCAAAATTAACAGAATATACATGATTCTCAGCACCTCATCACACTTATTCTAAAATTGACCACATAATTGGAGGTAAAATATTCCTCAGCAAATGTTAAAGAACAGAAATCACAACAAACTGTCGCTCAGACCTCAGTGTAATCAAATTAGAACTCAGGATTAAGAAACTCACTCAAAACTGCACAACAACATGGAAACTGAACAACCTGCTCCTGGATGACTACTGGGTAAATAATGAAATGAAGGCGGAAACAAAGATGTTCTTTGAAATCAGTGCGAACAAAGACACAATGACCAGAATCTCTGGAACACATTTAAAACAGTGTGTACAGGGAAATTTATAGCACTAAATGCCCACAAGAGAAAGCAGGAAAGATCTAAAATGAACTCCCTAATATCACCATTAAAAGAACTGGAGAAGCAAGAGCAAACACATTCAAAAGCTAGCAGAAGGCAAGAAATAACTAAGATCAGAGCAGAACTAAGGGAGGTAGAGACACAAAACACCTTCAAAAAATCCATGAATCCAGAAGCTGGTAATTTGAAAAGATCAACAAAATAGATAGACCACTAGCAAGACTAACAAGGCAGAAAACAGAGAAAAATGAAATAGACACAATAAAAAATGATAAAGGGGATATCACCGCCCATCCCACAGAAATACAAACTACCATCAGAGAACACCTCTATGCAAATAATTGAGAAAATCTAGAAGAAATTGATAAATTCCTGGACACACACACCCTCCCAAGACTAAACCAGGAAGAAGTTAAATCTCTGAATAGACCAATATCAAGTTCTGAAATTGAGGCAATAATTATAGCCTACCAAACAAAAAAGTCCAGGACCAGATAGATTCACAGCCAAATTCTACCAGAGGTACAAAGAGGAGCTGGTACCATGCCTTCTGAAATTATTCCAGTCAATAGAAAAGAGGGAATCCTTCCTAACTCATTTTATGGGGCCAGCATCATCTGATAACAAAGCCTGACAGAGACACAACAAAAAAAAGAGAATTTTAGGCCAATATCCCTCATGAACATCAATGCAAAAATCCTCAATAAAATACTGGCAAACCGAATCTAGCAGCACATCCAAAAGCTTATCCACCATGATCAAGCCGGCTTCATCCCTGGGATGCAAGGCTGGTTCAACATATGCAAATCAATAAACATAATCCATCACATAAAAAGAACCAATGACAAAAACCACACGATTAATTGAATAGATGCAGAAAGGCCTTCGACAAAACTGAACACCCCTTCATGCGAAAAACTCTCAATAACATAGGTATTGATTGAACATATCTCTAAATAATAGGAGCTATTTATGACAAATCCACAGCCAATATCATACTGAATGGGCAAAAACTGGAAGCATTTCCTTGAAAAAAGGCACAAGACAAGGGTACCATCTCTCACAACTCCTATTCAACATAGTACTGGAAGTTCTGGCCAGGGCAGTCACGAAAGAGAAAGAAATAAAGGGTATTCAAACAGGAAGAGAGGAAGTCAAATTGTCTCTGTTTGCAGATGACATGATTGCATATTTAGAAAGCCCTATAGTGTCAGCCCAAAATCTCCTTAAGCTGATAAGCAACTTCAGCAAAGTCTCAGGATACAAAATCAATGTGCAAAAATCACAAGCATTCCTATACACTAATAACAGACAACAGAGAGCCAAATCATGAGTGAACTCCCATTCACAATTGCTACAAAGAGAATAAAATACCTAGAAATCCAACCTCCAAGGGATGTGAAGGAACTCTTCAAGGAGAACTACAAACCACTGCTCAAGGAAATAAGTGAGGACACAAACGAATGGAAAAACATTCCATGCTCATGGATAGGAAGAATCAATATCATGAAAATGGCCATACTGCCCAAAGTAATTTATAGATTCAATGCTATCCCATCAAGCTGCCATTGACTTTCTTCACAGAATTGGAAAAAAATACTTTAAATTTTATATGGAACCTAAAAAGAGCCAATATAGCCAAGATAATCCTAAGCAAAAAGAACAAAACTGGAGGCATCATGCTACCTGACTTCAAACTATACTGCAAGGCTACGGTAACCAAAACAGCAGGGTACTGGTACCAAAACAGGTATCTAGACCAGTGGAATGGAACAGAGGCCTCAGAAATAATACCACACATCTACAACCATCTGATCTTTGACAAACCTGACAAAAACAAACAATAAGGAGAAGATTCCTTATTTAGTCAATGGTGTTGGGAAAACTGGCTAGCCATATGCAGAAAACTGAAACTGGACCCCTTCCTTACACCTTATAAAAAAATTAACTCAAGATGGATTAAAGACTTAAATATAAGATCTAAAACCATAAAAACCCTAGAAGAAAACAGAGGCCAAACCATTCAGGACATAAGTATAGGCAAAGACTTCATGACTAAAACACCAAAAGCAATGGCAAAAAAAAAGCCAAAATAGACAAATGGGACCTAATTAAAGAGCTTCAATGCAGCAAAAGAAACAAACTATCATCAGAGTGAACAGGCCACCTACAGAATGGGAGAAAAGTTTTGCAATCTATCCATCTGACAATGGGCTAATATCCAGAATCAACAACAAACTTAAACAAATTTACAAGAAAAAAGAAAATCATCAAAAAGTGGGCTAAGGATGTGAACAGACACTTCTCAAAAGAAAACATTTATGCAGCCAACAGACAAGATAAAAAGCTCATCATCACTGCTCATTAGAAAAATGCAAATCAAAACTACAATGAGATACCATCTCACACCAGTTAGAATGGCAATCATTACAATGTCAGGAAACAACAGATGCTGGAAAGGAGATGGAGAAAGAGGAACACTTTTAGACTGTTGGTGGGAGTGTAAATTAGTTCAACCATTGTGGAAGACAGCGTGGCCATTCCTCAAGGATCTAGAACCAGAAATACCATTTGACCCAGCAATCCCATTATTGGGTATATACCCAAGGATTATGAATCATTCTACTATAAAGACACATGCACACATATGTTTATTGGAGCACTGTTCACAATAGCAAAGACCTGCAACCAACCCAAATGCTCATCAATGATAGACTGGATAAAGAAAATGTGGCACATATACACCATGGAATACTATGCAGCCATAAAAAAGGATGAGTTCATGTCCTTTGCAGAGACATGGATGAAGCTGGAAACCATCATTCTCAGCAAACTAACAACAGAACAGAAAACCAAATACTGCCTGTTCTGACTCATAAGTGAAAGTTGAACAATGAGAACACATGGACACAGGGAGGGCAATATCACACACCAGGGCCTTTTGGGGGTGGTGGGGGGCTAGGGGAAGGATAGCATTAGGAGAAATACTTAATGTAGATGACAGGTTGTTGGGTGCACCAAACCACCATGGCACATGTAACAAACCCGCACATTCTGCACGCGTATCTCAGAACTTAAAGTATAATAATTTTAAAAAAGAAAAAAACAGTGGGGGTTGGAGCATAGAAGAAAGAAAAGAAAAGAAATTTAAAGGACAGTATGTATAGTCTCATCTCAATTGTGGAAACAATTTTTAAAAGAAAAATGCATGTAAATGTATAGGAAACTTCTGGAAGGATACACAAAGCCAACAGCTATATGGGAAGAAGGTTAAAAAAAAACATAGGGAAGAGTTTACCTTTTACTTTTCAAATAACTTTCTGTCCCTTTTTAAAATAATAAGCATGTGTTATTTTATATTTAATGAATAGATGTGTTGATTTGAAAAACACACTGATCCTGAAAGTTAAAATACAAATTCAGAGAAAATTGATTTTTATGAAAACTATCAATCCCCCAACATTGCCAGAAAACTGAAGTGTAGCTATACAACACATACTGGTTGAGGTTGTCATCACTCACTCGAATTTCACATAGAGAATTTAAAACACCTGACCAGGTGCAGTGGCTCATGCCTATAATCCCAGCACTTTGGGAGGCTGAGGTGGGCAGATCACTAGGTCAAGGGATCGCGACCATCCTGGCCTACATGGTGAAACCCCATCTCCACTAAAAATACAAAAATTAGCTGGGTCAGGTGGTATGTGCCTGTAGTCCCAGCTACTTGGGAGACTGAAGCAGGAGAATCACTTGAACCTGGGAGGCAGAGGTTGCAGTGGGCCAAAATTGTGCCACTGCACTCCAGCCTGGCGACAGAGCAAAACTCTGTCTCAAAAAACAAAAAAAGAATTTAAAATGCCACAGTCCTTGGTGGACTTAACAAAAGAAGATTAACACAAGAAAAAAGACAAAGGCAAAAAAGTAAACTTGGAAGAAGGGGTCAGGGGGCTCCTTGCTTCTAGTGAACAAGGGCCCTGAGTTTCTATAGCCCTTCATATTTATTGAGTAAAGGAGGTAGGGAGAAAGGGGTGGTTGTCAGTCAGCTGCTTGACTTAGTGCAGGCTTGCACGACCGCATTCTTTGAACAGTAGTCTCCAGATGTTGCAGTAGATAACCTCTAGGAGCACAGCACCAGGGAGTGATTGCCCTCAGCAAACCTCCTGGTGGCAGGTGCAGAAGTGAGTTGGCCCACATTCTGCATTCATGATAAACAGTTTGCTGTTTGATCACATAGCCTTCAGTGGAATGCTGAGTTGGTCACAACCCTCAGGCCTTTGGCTTCCTTCATTAAAACACCCATTTCACCAGATGAAAAATATTCAATAAAATTTATAAAAAGCACTTAAAACTTGCCAACACTTAGTAACAAAGTGCTAAATAAATACGGTTAACACTCTTACTATTATTTTCTCTACTTAGCAGTTGTCCTAAGCCCACACCAGCCCTCCCACACTGCCTACTCCTGACTTATGTCAGTGATGCATGACTCAACAATTAATCTAGGACAGCTATTGCAAAATGCAAGACTTAAATTCCACCCCAGGTGAATACTCTTCTGGACCGCAGGCAGCCCTTGAAAAGGATAGGAGAAGAGCCCTCAATCATGGAGGGATTTGTCCCTCAAGATAGGCAGATGTTACCACCTCCACGCAAGAACAATCCCATTGCCTATTACAGTTCCCATTTCAAAGAGATACTCCCAAATATGCATGTATTTCCCTGAAAGATTTCCTGTTGTGTTTTTTTGTTTTTGTTTTTGTTTTTTGAGATGGAGTCTCTCGTTCTGTTGCCCAGGCTGGAGTTCAGTGGCATGATCTCTGCTCGCTGCAACCTCTGCCTCCCAGATTCAAGCAATTCTCCTGCCTCAGCCTCCTGAGTAGCTGGGATTACAAGCACGTGCCACCAGGCCTGGCCAGTTTTTGTATTTTTAGTAGAGACAGGGTTTCACCATGTTGGCCAGGCTGATCTCGACGTTCTGACCACGCCCAGCTAAGTTTTGTATTTTTAATAAAGACAGGGTTTCACCATGTTGGCCAGGGTGGTCTCAAACTCCTGACCGGCCCGGCTAATTTTTGCATTTTCAGTAGAGATGAGGTTTCACGGTGTTGCCCAGCTGGTCTTGAACTCATGACCTCAAGTGATCTGCCCAAGTCGGCCTCCTAAAGTGCTGGGATTACAAGCATGAGCCACCGTGCCCGGCCCAAGATTTCCTGTTCTTATCTCCAATAAGCCAGCTTGATGAGGAGTAGTGCTAGAGATTCCCATACTTCTTGACTTCCTTCTATCCTTTTCTGCTCACAGGCCCCCTCCCTAATGTCCCCTGTGCTCTCCATAAAAGAAATAGTGCTGGAAGCCAAATAGCAACCCTGCCAACACAAGGAAAGGCCATGTGATGTTCACCAAACTCCCATGCCACAATTCTCTTTTCCCAGAATCCTTTGCTCCTTGAAGTGTAGTCTTCCTCACCTTTCTGCCAACCTCAGCCCCTGAGTCCGCCTGTCCACCTCTGAAGAGAAGGGGAAGAGAGAGCAAATGCCCCTTGCAGGCCTGTCCCTTCGAACCAAGCCCTGAGAAGCGCTGCAGCTGTCCACCTGTGTACCCTCCTCACAGCCCCACACACAGATGGAGAGCCCTGGGAAGGGTTCCCACAGTGCATGAGCTCCAACAGTGCAAGAGGACAAGGAGTGTGGCGCTTCCAGCCTCTGTCAATAATTCATGAGGCTCAGACTGAGGAGTACCAGTCAGATTCAGCTTTCCCTGGACATGGGGAAAATTATACTTAAGCTCTCCTATCTCATCGGGATGTGCTGAGTACCAAAGCAGAGTACTGCAGCTGTAACTTCTTGGATGAGGAAAACACTATAAATCCAGTGCAGGCCTGTTCTATTACTTGCTCACCGTACACCCCCTTTTGAATGTCGAAATCCTTTTTCAGCTGCTCAGCTGACCTACACTAAATGAATCTTGAGCAAACATGAATTCTATTAAAAAGTCATGCCCAGATCCGATTTCACAAATCAGAATTCTTTCCCCTTTAATTGTAGCGACTGACATAAGACTGCCAAACTGGTGATTTCACCGACGACATATCTCTAAACCTACCCATCTGCTTTCGTCATCTTTCCTCAAAGAAAACACTAACACATACACAAGCACACACACACACACACACACAAAGGAGCGAATGTATACTCCACAATAAAGGACTGTTAAATAAGCTTAGCTTTGTAAAACCCACTGTAATGTCTTTATTTTGTCATTTTGCCTTGAACTAGTGAAGACGTTGTCATGGACCAGCACTGCTTCTCAGTCTGGCCTTTGGAGGCCAGTGGGTTAAACCAATTCTGATGCTTGCATCTGGGTCTGTTGGGGCCTTTCTACAGTGCACCATAAGCCATCCACATTTATTGATTCTCCCAGAAACCCAGGAGGGAGATCACTTCAGCCCACATAGCAGAAGTGGAGGCTGAAGTCTTGGACACAGAATTTATAGCTAGTAAGGACTTTATTCATCATCTACTCCATACCCTCAGTAATTTACAGATGAAGAGTCTGGCCCAGGGCACCAAAAATAATCACTACATGGTGGCAGTAACTACTATGTGCTTATAGCTTACAGTTCATAAAGAGATTTTGCATTCAACAAATATTTACTGAACTAGGATGGAGGCTAAGACCTGGGGACATAGTGGTTAGGGAGAACTTGAGTGCCCCCAGTTCTCAGCATTTCCACCACTGCTCCAGGGACTCTGCAGCCTCCTCTCTAGCACTTAGCCCCTGTAAAGGAGGAAGTCCCTTTGGCGAGGGATGTGAGATACTGTTTGGTCAATGACCATAGTCTGCCCTCCAGGGCCCATGAAGATGGAGGAGACCTTGGGCAGAGTGAAGGGCAGTGCCAGACCTGGTGCAGCTACTCCCTATCACATCTCTCCCAGGCTCCTCCAGCCTCACCTGGTGAACTCTATAAGGACCACAGGACTCACCTCCATGGGCAGTCTCAAAACATTTGTCCTCCTGTGGGCTGTCACATACATTGACCCAGACTTTCTTGGAGAAGGAATTCTGAAGAAGCAAAAGCAACTCAAAACCCCCAATTCCCGCAGAAGAAAAACGTGGGCAAGGAGATGTAGAAGGGCAGCGGCCAAAGTCTGCGGGTTCCTGCAGGGGCCAGGGGAGGGGCGAGCCCTACAGAAAACTTGAACAGTGAGCGCTTTGGTCACCAGCTAGCCCGGGAAGGCAAGCCCCAGTCGGGCGGAACATAGCTGGCTGCCGGGGGCGGCGGCGGAGGGAGGCGAGCGCCGCCACAGAGGACTTCCAGCGGGCCAAGGACGGGGAGGGGGCGGGCAGGGAAGCGGCCCGCCCTTCGTCCTGCCCTTAGCCCTTGGTCCTGCCCTTCGCCCTACTCTCTGTCACCTCCGCTGGAAGGAGTGGAACCCAGACTTGCTGGTCTGAGCCATGCACAAGGCGGGGCTGCTAGGCCTCTGTGTCCGGGCTTGGAATTCGGTGAGGATGGCCAGCTCCGGGATGACCCGCCGGGACCCGCTCGCGAATAAGGTGGCCCTGGTAACCGCCTCCACCGACGGGTGAGTGCTCCGGCGGGAGTTTCTGAGGCCCTGGCTGCCTGGAAACAGGCACGGGCCTCTCATCCTCGGCCTCCGGTGCCCCTGTTCTCAGACCTCACACGCGGCCAAAATCTGACCCTGGAAAAAAGCAGCCGCGTGGTCCGCCTGAAGCCCCTCCGAATCCCCTGGCCCTGGACCCTCCCTTGCCAGGTTCGCGTCCCTGCTGCCTCTGGCACAACTGTGCCACCTCTGTGCAGCCCCATCTTTCTGGTCCCGGCAGCGTTCTGGGCTGCCCCAGTCAACCAGCTCCACCTAGTGTCCGGGAAAACCAGAAACTAGAAATCCAAGGGAATCTGGATTTCAAAATCCTATCCCAAGGCCTCCAGCTTTATGAAAATGTACCAGACACTCTATTTGGGCACGAGAAAGTCTCCCGGGACCTCCCCCCCTTACCTAGATGGGACACAAGAGCCATGTGTCAAGATTTTTGTTTAGGTCGGTACATCTGGGCCTACCTTGTCCAGCCTGTTCCTCACCCACCACTCTTGTCTGTCTTGGTTCTCATTTCTACAGCACTTTGCTAGATACCAGCTCTCCACAAAACTAAAATACAAACGTAGGTAAAATGCTAACGACTGACAAGTGCAGAATGTGTAACTCTTCCTCCAAAGGAAATATTTACATTTCTGACCGGAGACCATCTTCTCACAAAATAGATGTTCCCAAAAAGTAACTAAGGATAGAATTTTGAGAATGTTGTAGACTAGTAAGAAAGAAACCTGGGGGCAAAGCTGTTCTGAGTGAGACCCTCAAATCATGGAAGTGGCTGCTGCACACCCACCTCATTTCTTACCTCTCAGTCCCAACAGGGGATGAAGCCTGTCACCATGGTGGGAACTGTAGAAAGTGATGTAAGTTCTTGGGAACTGAGGCTGTGGTCCAGGTCATAAGAAAAAGTAAATGAGTGACAAAAATGGCTGTGCCATTAAGTCTGTTTTACACATAGAAGAGACACGTGGAGATCATATAGAGAAAGAGCCAGAATTCAAACCCGAACAGTCTTCAGAGCCCATGCTGTCCACCTCTTCCCCTGCACAGGCCTTGGCAGTCTTTGTCTCTTTCTGCTCACAGGATCGGCTTTGCCATTGCCCGGCGTTTGGCCCAGGACGGGGCCCACGTGGTCGTCAGCAGCCGGAAGCAGCAGAATGTGGACCAGGCGGTGGCCACGCTGCAGGGGGAAGGGCTGAGCGTGACGGGCACCGTATGCCATGTGGGGAAGGCGGAGGACCGGGAGCGGCTGGTGGCTACCGTGAGCTGCAGGGAAATAGGCACAGAGCCAGAAAGTGGAAAAGGGAGCCAGCCTGATCCTCCTTCCCTGCTTTCCTGGATAGCAGCACATTTTTACTGTGTGCCTTTCTGTTATGTTCATAAACTAACTTCAGAGAATCATCCCATCTCAGTCAGAGAATTTTAAAACATTCTAATGCTTCAACCCTGCATCATCCCTTGAGTACCCCAAAGAAACAGTTGGTACTGGTTCTCTAGTAATTTTCCATCTAATTGGACAGATGAGAAGGGTAAATACAATCACAAAATAGATGTTCCCACCCATGAGCTAATAAACAATCCCCTATTCTTCAGCTTATAGAGTCAAGTCCCTGGGAACCTCAGGAAGCAGCCCACCATGTTTCAGCCACTTATTATGTGCCATTTCCTGTGTTCAGAGCCTTACACAGGTTATCTCTAGGCCTGACAACAACCCAAGCAAGGCAAGGACTATTCTCTCAGTCTGCAGAGACTGGCTCAGATAGCTGGAGCTACTTCCTAAGGTCCCACAGCCAGTAAGGAAAGAGCCGTGATTCAACCCAGACCTCCCAAGCTCCCTTCCTTTATTGGCTGGCTATGGACTACCAGGTACTGGACTTTAGTCTCAAAGAAAGTATATAAGTCAATGTCACAGTTAGTAGTGGACACCAGCCTTGCAGCTGCTGAAGAAAATATGAACCATCCAACAAAGGAAGCTCCTCTTCCCTTGAGGCTCAGGACACACTTTATTCCCCAGAGTGGAAGGGAGAATCTACCCAAAAATGGATAGTACGGGATTGTGCTAACAGATTGGAAGGTTGGCAGAAATAATTTGCACAATCTTCTTAGAAGAGGAGGATCTTAACAATAGTAGACGGTAGTGTGGTAGACTGTATAGGGTAATTCCGTTTTTAAGGAACTGTCTGGCAAATGCTCAGATGTGCATTGGAAAGAACCAAATGTGAGTCCAAGAGAGTCACAAATGTGAGTCCAAAAAAGCCTGGCCTAGGCTGGTGAACACAGCCTAAGATTGGGGACTTGATCCTGATAGTGGAAGGAGCTGTTTGGGAGTCTGGGTCAATTAGCACTAACTATATGACATGTAAGTAGCAATTTAATGTCAAAATCCTGCTGGAAAAACATCCTGTGACCCCCACTAGGTTCACTTAACAAGGCCTACAGGCCTAGCCCAGAAGTGGTACTTGAGCTAAACGTTTAGGAATAAATGTGAATGGACAGATGGAACAGAGATGAGGTTCCAGATAACTCCGCAAAATGAGCAGACAGCCAAGAAGGAACTGAAGGAAAGAGAGGAGCGCTGTCAGTCCACAGTGGAGAGCACAGGCTTAGAAGTACTGCTGGGAAAGGGGCTGCATTGGAAAGACAGAGGCCATGGGCCTCCATATCCTTTTTTTTTTTTTTTTTTTTGAGACAGTGTTTCACACTTGTTGCCCAGGCTAGAGTGCTATGGCACAATCTTAGCTCACTGCAACCTCAGCCTCCAGGTTCAAGCAATCCTCATGCCTCAGCTTCCCAAGTAGCTAGGATTACAGGCATCCACCACCACGTCCAGCTAATTTTTGTATTTTAGTAGAGATGGGGTTTCACAATATTGGCCAGGCTGGTCTTGAACTCCAGATCTCAGGTGATCCGCCCCCTCGGCCTCCCAAAGTGCTGGGATTACAGGCATGAGCCACCGCACCCGGCAATAGCTTCTTAAAAGGATATGTTAAGGACCTTAAAAGGATATGTTTAGACATCCTTATAGCAAATAAGAAGCCATGTGAGGTTTTGAGCAAGAGAAAGATGGTTATTAAGAAAGATAATCTGGCTCTGGTAGGAAGGATATACAAAGAAGACACTGAATCCAGGGTATCAGTGAGGAAGCTGTTGCTGTCATCCAGGTTTAGAGCAGTGGTGGTGGGACCGGAACAGATGTGCCCAAGAGACATTTAGTGGGAACGGACCAAGATTTTCCAACCACATGTCAAAAAGTGGGAAACACGAGCGAAGTCAAAAATGACTCTCAGGTAGTTTGTGTGACCATTGTCAGAGAGGAGAATGATAGAATACTTGTCAGCTATTTGAAATGTCTTCTGCCAATTGCCACATGTTACCCTGCAATGAGAAAAGCCACTGCCCTGAGAATGGTTACTACCCAGTGGCCTCCTCATCTGCACCACAAAGCTTCTAAGTGTGTGGTAAGCGGAAACCAGATTAGCTGCCTATCTGCTTGATTATATTTTTTTCTTAAAAATGTATAACTATCAGAACACAGAGCAAACAGCTCCTAACCGCTTTAGTGTAGTGATCACACAATTTAGAACAAGACTTAGACACTTTTTTTTTTTCCAAAGACAAGGCCTCACTCTGTTTCCCAGGCTGGAGTGCAGTGGCATGATCATAGCTCACTGTAACCTCCAACCCCTGAACTCAAGCAATCCTGCCACCTCAGCCTCCCAAGTGGCTAGGACTACAGGCATGAGGTATACTGCAGAGTAGAAAATGTCTCCAGGTGATTCTAGAGCAATCCACTGTCCTCACCCAGCCCAAAAACATGTGAACTCAGCACAGCGCACATCACTTATTAACTTACTCTGCACCTCCCTGGTAACAAGTCCATTGGTGAGACTTAGACAAAACTAAGGCAGGTGACTGGGCTTTATGCCAAAATTTAAAGGGTGCAGGAAAGTATTAATACTGGTTTTAAAAGATTATATGACTGTAAATTTTATTAGATTTACACATTGACAGCCCAGGCATTCCTTCAACCATCTAGAAACAACTGAGTTTAGCACCTAGTTAACAAGAATAATTAGTTAAAACGGGAAGCTAGCAGATGGTGTACATTGTTAGTAACACCCCTCTGTGTGCCAAGTCTGAAGCACAAAGTTGACCAAGGGCCCATGTACTGCTACTTGCCCAAGGCATCAAAATTGCCAGTTCCGGGCAAATGTAAAGTCTGGTTTCAGGGTCACTTTGTACTGAAAACTCTTGTTGGCAGATTCTGCTTGGCCATTCATTACTCTAGCACACACCTCACTACCTACTTATAACTGATTAAGGAGGTGAGATGTTGCCTTTCTTGGCTTTCTCAGTTTAAATGTCAGTTTCTACCTTGAATCTTTCATGCCTTCAGGTCAAAAGAGAGAGACAGAGACAGGGAAAATGACATCATAACTAAATATGGAATTGCTTTAAATTCAGGCTGGTATCTTCTCCCATCATGGCTCTCCTGGGCAGCCAGTTTCCTAATGACCCCAACTCACTTTCAGAGGGCTCTTATGAATTAGCGGTGTGCTACAGAATGGGAGACTGACCTCAGTTCTTCCACTACTAACTAGCTTTGTGCCCTGAGCAAATCACTTTCCCAAACACAGAATAAGCAGGCTTCCTGTTCTTAGCTACCCTCAGTGTGTCACTACTGAACTATATGGTCTTGAGAAAATTCCCAGAACCTGTTTCATCATCTCCACCTTAAGGACATTGGAATAGATGATCTCGAAGGCCCCTCCAGGGTAACTTTCTTCAGCTCTATTTAAGCCCGTTTTTCCATTCAGGTAAGTGTGGACAGATTGACTTTGAGATAAGGGTAACTTATTCAAGGAGAACTGGACAGTAAGCACTTGGAGAAATGGGGGTGGAACTCACTGTGAAAGGAAGAGGAGGGGTCTAGAAATAGATTTTGAGGTGAGACTTGAAATCATGAGAATGAAGGAGCTTCCCAAAGGGCAAGTGTAAAGAAGAGAGCAAAGGGTCAGAGACAGCCTTAGAAGAATAGGAGGTGGGAAGAAAAGACTGCAAAAAAATATAAGACAAACTTCCTGGTGGCTCGCACCTGTAACAATTTCGGATACTGAGGCAGGTGAATGGCTTGAGCTCAGGAGTTCCAGACCAGCCTCGGCAACAGGGCAAGACCCTGTCTCTACAAAAAATACAAAAATTGGCGGGGTGTGGTGGCAAGTACTTATACTCCCGGCTACTTTGGGGACTGAGGCAAGAGGATGGCTTGAACCCAGTAGATCAAGGCTGCAGTGAGCTGAGATCATGCCACTGTACTCCAGCCTGGGTGACAGAGCAAGACTCCGTCTAAAAAAGAAAGAAGGAAGCCAACCTTAAATGGTTAGCAGCAGATCTTAGGGTAGTTTTCAAAAAAAAAAAAAAAGATGTTTTAGGAAAGAGAACTTATTTTGATGATAGTTCCTAAGAAGGAAGGTTTTGTTGTCATTGTTTTTTTTTTTTTAATATAAAGACAAGGTCTCGCTATGTGGCTCTAGCTTCTCTCAAACTCAGCTCAAGTGATCCGCCCACCTTGACCTCCCAAAGTGCCATGATTACAGGCGTGACCCACAGGGCATAACTCAAAAGCAAGTTTTTATCAACATGGGTAAATGCACCTCCCTTACTTACTGCAGCCCTGGTCCAGACCTCACCCCCTCTCTCTAGGCTGTGAAGCTTCATGGAGGTATCGATATCCTAGTCTCCAATGCTGCTGTCAACCCTTTCTTTGGAAGCCTAATGGATATCACCGAGGAGGTGTGGGACAAGGTGAGAGGGGATTAAATCAGCAGCGGGCGGGCCTCAGAACACATTCAGTACAAACTCCATCTGCTTTTAGAATGTGTTTGTCAAGGGCAGTGTAAATGTGAGGACTCTTTGCCATGTGCCACACACGTGGAGCACACCTGGTAAAGGGCGGGGGGCGGGGGTAGCTCTATCCCTGCCCTTCTTATTCATTTCTGCTACTCCTAGTTCTGACTGCTCCTATTTGCTCTTCACTCTCTGTAGTCTACTCCCCTCCCCAGGCTTCTTCCCCAGTATGCTCTTCTACGTGGCTGATTTCCAACAGAGACATAGCAGCTAATATGCCAACAACTACAACACTTAAATTTACACACCCACCTGTCCCCTTTCAGTGGACAAAAAGTAATCTTTTTTATTAGTTGGGAAATATTAAATGCTGCTAGTTATTTAAAATACTGATTCTGGTGAAATGAGCAGTTGCCACTTTATAACATACACCCTTTAAAAATAAAAAATAAAAACCCGTACTAGTTTCTTCTTAGCTGCAATGTCAAGAAAATCTGAGATCCGGATGTCTAAATTCAAGTGGTAGAATATTGGGTTTTATGTGAAAATGTATAATTACATTATATTCATAATATATTTCACACATATTTAATTACAAAGTTTTAATTAAAATATTTGTTTTTGTTTATTAAGGTTAATATTCCCACATGATTTGGAAATGCTAATTTTTTATGATTTCTCATGGTTTTGCTTTTTACTCTGATGTTGTATTAGTCTGTTCTGTATTGCTATAAAGGAATACCTGAGCTGGGCAATTCATAAAGAAAAGAAGTTTGTTTTGGCTTACAATACTGCAGACTGTACAAGAAGCATGGTGCCAGTATCTGCTTCTGATGAGGCCTCAGGAAGCTTACAATCATGGCAGAAGGAAAAAGGGAGCAGGGTGTCACATGGCAAGAGAGGAAGCAAGAGAGAGAAACCAGTCTGTTTTAAACAACTAGTCCTGGCATGAACTAATAGAGTGAGAACTCACTCATTGCCACAGGCAGGGCACCAAGCCATTCATAAGGGATCCACCCCCGTGACCCAAACACCTCACACCAGGTCCCACCTTGAACATTGGTGATCACATTTCAACATGGGACTTAGAGGGCACAAACATACCAACTATATCAGATGTCATCAAAAATTTCTCAACACTAAAGTATCAGGTTGTGAAAATATTGTGATTTATTTACTAGTGTTTCATACACATAAAGACCAAAGTGCTAAAATGTTCTTCATTGAGCTAGTTTTTGATTCTAGATGAGCCAGTTTGAGCGAAGCCTGGGCAACACAACGAGACCTTTTGTCTATATTAAAAACAACAACAACAACAATGACAACAAAACCTTCCTTCTTAGGAATTATCATCAAAATGACTTCTCTTTCTTAAACCATCTTTTCTTCAAAACTACCCAAAGATTTGCTGCTAACCATTTAAGGCTGGCTTCTTTCTTTCTTTTCTTAGACAGTCTTGCCCTGTCTTTTTTGCCTTTTTTTTTTTTTTTTTTTTTTTTTTTCATTTCTTTTTTCCTTGCTGTGTCACCAAGGCTGGAGTGCTGTAGTGCGATCTCAGCTCACTGCAACCTCTGCCTCCCAGGTTCAACCTCAGCTCCTGAAGTACCCGGGACTACAGGCATGTGCCACCACACCAGGCTAATTTTTTGTATTTTTATTAGAGATGGGGTTTCACTGTGTTGCCCAGGCTGGTCTCAAATTCCTGGCCTCAACAGATCTCCCCACCTTGGCCTCCCAAAGTATTGGGATTACAGGCACGAGCCACCGCACCCAGCCAGATTCTTATACTCTTTAAAATAGAGGAACATCTTTCGTGAACAGTCTGAATAGAGACCATATGAAAGTCAGTTTTACACTAAGTACAGGCACACCTCGGAGATATTGTGGGTCTGGTTCCAGGCACCACAATAAATTCAATATTATAATAAAGCCAGTCACATGAATTTTTTGGTTTCCCAGTGCATATAAAAGTTATGTTTACACTATAATGGTCATCTAATGGTAGTCTATTAAATGAGCAGTAGTATTATCTCTTAAAATATATATATGTATCGGGCCGGGCGCGGTGGCTCAAGCCTGTAATCCCAGCACTTTGGGAGGCCGAGACGGGCAGATCACGAGGTCAGGAGATCGAGACCATCCTGGCTAACACGGTGAAACCCCGTCTCTACTAAAAAATACAAAAAAAAGTAGCCGGGTGAGGTGGCGGGCGCCTGTAGTCCCAGCTACTCGGGAGGCTGAGGCAGGAGAATGGCATAAACCTGGGAGGCGGAGCTTGCGGTGAGCTGAAATCCGGCCACTGCACCCCAGCCTGGGCGGCAGAGCAAGACTCCGTCTCAAAAAAAAAAAAATATATATATATATATATATGTATCTAAAGTTTAAAATAGTTTATTGCTAAAAAATGCTAACAATCATCTGAGACTTCAGAAGCTGTAATCTTTTTGCTGGTGGAGGGTCTTGTCTCCACATTGATGGTGGCTGACTTAGGGTGGTGTTCCTGAAGGCTGGGGTGGCTGTGGCAATCTCTTCAAATAAGCCAGCAGTGAAGTTTGCCACATCAGTTGATTCTTCCTTTCACAAAAGATTTCTTTGTAACATGCAATGCTGTTTCATAGCATTTACCCACAGTAGAGCTTCTTTCAAAATTGGAGTCAATCCTATCAAACTCTGCCACTGCTTAATCAACTAAGTTCATGTAATATTCTAAATCTCGTGTTGTGATTTCAACAATGTTCGTGGCATCTTCACCAGAAATAGATTCCATCCCAAGAAACCACTTTCCTTGCTTATCCATAAGAAGCCACTCCTCAGCCGTTTACATTTTGTCGTGAGATTGCAGCAATGCAGTCCCATCTTCAGGCTCTACTTCTGGATCTCTTGCTATTTCCACCACATCTGCAGTTCCTTCCTCTGATGCAGTCTTGAACCCCTCCACGTCATCCATGAGGGTTGGAATCAACTTTTTCCAGACTCCTGTTAATGTAGATATTTTGACCTCCTCCCATGAATCACAAATATTCTTAATGGCATCTAGAATGGTGAATCCTTTTCAGAAGGTGTCAGTTAACTTTGCTGTGATCCATCAGAGGAATCACTATCTATGGCAGTTACAGCCTTACAAAATGTATTTCTTAAATAATAAGACTTGCAAGTCAGAGGTACCCCCTGATCCATGGACTACAGAATGGACGTTGTGTTAGCAGGCATAAAAACAACATTAATCTCCTTGTACATCTCCATCAGAGTTTTTGACTGACCAGTTGCATTGTCAATGAGCAGTAATAGTTTGAAAGGAATCTTTTTCTGAGCAGTAGCTATCAACATTGAGCTTTAAATGTTCAGTTAACCATGCTATAAACAAATGTACTCTTATTCAGGCTTTGTTTTCCATTTATAGAGCATGGGCAGAGTAGATTTAGCATAAATCTTGAGAGCCATAGAATTTTCAGAATGGTAAATGAGCATTGGCTTCAACTTAAAGTCACTGGCTGCATTAGACCCTAACAAGAGAATAAGCCTGTCCTTTGAAGTTTTGAAGCCAGGCGTTGACTTCTCCTCTCTAGCCATTAAAGCCCTACAGGGCACCTTCTTCCACTAGAAGGTTGTTTCATCTACAGGAAAACCTATTGTTTGGTGTAGCCGCCTTCATCACTGATCTTAGCTAGATCTTCTGGATAACTTGCTGCAGCTTCTACATCAGCACTTGCTGCTTCACCTTGCACTTTTATGTTACAGAGATGGCTTCTTAAACCTCATGAACCAACCTCTGCTAGCTTCCAACTTTTCTTCTGGAGCTTCCTCACCTCTCTCAGCCTTCAAAGAATTAAAAATTAGGGCCTTTTTCTGATTAGGCTTTGGCTTAAGGGAATGTTGTGGCTAGTTTGATCTTCTATCCAGAACACTAGAACTTTCTCTCTATATTAACAATAAAGCTGTTTTGCTTTCTTACCATTTATGTGTTCACAGATGTAGCACTTTTAATTTCCTTCAAGAATTTTTCCTTTGCACTCACAATTTGGCTAACTGGTGCACATGGCCTAGCTTTCAGCCTGCCTCAGCTTTCAACATGCCTTCCTCACTAAGCTCAATTATTTCTAGCCTTTGATTTAAAGTGCAAGATGTGTGACTCTTCCTTTCACTTGAACACTTAGAGGCCATTATATGGTTATTAATTGGTCTAATTTCAATATAAATGTGTCTCAGGGAATATGGAGGCCTACAGAGAGGAAGAGAGATGGGAGAACGGCAGAGGAGTCAGAACGTACAACATTTATCGATTAAGTTCACCTTCTTTTCTGGGTGTGGTTTGTGGTATCCCAAAACAATTATAATAAAAACATGAAAGATCACAGATCACCATAACAGATATAATAATAATGAAAAAGTCTGAAATATTCCAAGAATTACTGAAATGTGACCCAGAGACAAAGTCAGCACATGCCATTGGAAAAATGGCTCTAATTAGCGCAGGGTTGCCATGAAACTTCAATTTGTAAAAAAAAAAAGAAAACACACAGTATCTGCAAAGCATAATAAAATGAGATGTGTCTATAACTTTTCTTTTATATATCTTTTAAACTATCACAGTACATCAAATGCAAACATAATGGCTGATCCTTCATTGAGCTCTGGACTTTAAAAAACACAACACACATTTGGGGGACAAATGAGGCCCATATATTAGATAGCATTATCATCATTGTCAGACTCTTGGTTGTGATAACAGATTATGGTTGTGTAAAAGAACATCGTTACTCTCTGGAAATGTATGATAAGTATTTAGGGATAGAGCATTGTAATATCTGCAACTGAGTTTACTTATTTTATGTATTTATTTTTGTGATGGAGCCTCACACTATTCCCCAGGTTGGAGTGCAGTGGTGCTATCTCAGCTCACTGCAACCTCCACCTCCTGGGTTCCAGCTATTCTGCCGTCTCATCCTCCTGAGTAGCTGGGACTACAGGCACACGCTACCACATCCGGCTAATTCTTGTATTTTTAGTACAGACGAAGTTTGCCATGTTGCCCAGGCTGGTCTCAAACTCCTGACCTCAAAGTGGTCCACCCACCTTGGCCTCCCGAAGCGCAGGGATTACAGGCATGAGCCACCACGACCAGCCCTGAGTTACTTTTTTTGAATTTACATTTTTATTTTTTTATTTGTGTTCTTAGTAATTTTTCATTGTATTATATAAAATCTTACAGAAAACTTGCAACTGAGTTTCAGTGGTTCATTTAAAAAACTGTACAGATCTACAGAGAGGACAAATGGAACACAATGTGAACAACTGGTGAATCTAAGTGA
The DNA here is from genome assembly GCF_024542745.1 of Macaca thibetana thibetana. Classification (NCBI taxonomy): domain Eukaryota; kingdom Metazoa; phylum Chordata; class Mammalia; order Primates; family Cercopithecidae; genus Macaca; species Macaca thibetana. The sequence continues at coordinate 83,797,409 of NC_065584.1, read as the reverse complement.
ACGATCTCCAGATATTCGTTGTATTTCTATTACCAATTTTTCTGTAAGACTGAAATATTTTAATATAAGCAGTTGTCTAGAACAATGTAACACATTTGTTTTACATTATGGATGTGGGGATTCTGATTATAGCCTGTCCCCCAGCTTCCCCAGAAGGTGCCTCCTCATGATCCCACTTTCTAATCAGGTCTAGCCAGGCAGTCCATCCTAGAGGGCCAAGAGCATCTCACTCCCTAAGCACAGAAGCCAGAGAAGTGCTAGAACAACCCCAGGTATCCAAGGTCAGGCCACATTTTCCCTGAGAACCATGGCCCACTCTAGGGCAGGTCCAGGAGGCTGACAATTGCAGACTTTCCCTACTTTGAAGAAACGCAGAAAACGCAGCTCAAATCCAAAGGAGCCCTGAGGATTTAGGCCCCTTCTGGGCCATATCATACTTGGCTGGTGACGAAACAAGATGAACCAGGCTCCATTTTTTCTCACCTGAACCTAATGTATCATTATCTAGCTGAGCAGCTGGTGAGAGCTACTTCTCCCTGAACCTCAGTTTCTTCATGTGCAAGATGCAGCTGAATCATCCTAAGATCTTCGTCAGCTCTGACAAACATCCTAGGAACCCACTCTAACTCCTCATTGCCATGCCTCCTCCAGTGCTCTTCACTCATGCTGTTTCCCCTTCTTCTCTTGGCTTCAGACTCTGGACATTAATGTGAAGGCCCCAGCCCTGATGACAAAGGCAGTGGTGCCAGAAATGGAGAAACGAGGGTACAGAGAGTGAGAGAGAGCCTGGGTGAGATGGGACCCCACACGGGCTGAGGGCAGTGGTCCATAATGGGAAGACCGTCAGCTCTCTTCTTTTTCCAGAGGCGGCTCAGTGGTGATCGTGGCCTCCATAGCAGCCTTCAGTCCATCTCCTGTAAGAACCCTTTTGACTGCCCCTTCCATCCCATCCTGTACATCTTTCCACCCCACCTGTTACCTAAAGAAGTTTGTGTCCCCTTTTAGAATCACACCACCAAGTCCCTGCCCACAAAATAGATGCCTTGCCTCCACAAACCATAACCTAAGGGAGGTTTAGCCACAAGACAGTTTCCTAACTGTGCCCCTCCATTACAGGAGATCCCTGTTGAGCACTGCCCTTTATATCTAGTTATTAGAACCCAGAGTGACCTGGAAATTATGAGTCTAACCCATTGTTTTCTATCTCCAGGGCTTCACTCCTTACAATGTCAGTAAAACAGCTTTGCTGGGCCTCACCAAGACCCTGGCCATAGAACTGGCCCCAAGGAACATTAGGGTGAACTGCCTAGCACCTGGACTTATCAAGACCAGCTTCAGCAGGATGGTGAGGAAGGAGAGCTCTACATCCCACTGGAACCCCTTAAAAGGCATCCATCTTCTTGGACGGGGAAGCCCAGTACCTGATTCCTGAACTCTCAACCACTCCGTTCTCCTTCCCTGGGTTTTTCCATATTCCCTCTCTGTACCAGCTGCCCTTTCCAAGCCAGACTCCAGTCACACCATTCCTAAGGCATAGGGTGGAGACTGAGGTATTCAGACTCTACTCACACTGTTTCCTCTCTCCTTCCATGGATGAGAATTGGAGAGATGCAGCAAAATGCATCACTAGAACCTGAAACAAATGAAACACATGAGGGCAGTGGGGAGAGCTGGGAGCTAGAAAAAAAAAATAGGAAGTGAAAGAGGGAAGTCTTTCCATCCTTACTTTCTGTTGCCATGAGGACGGGCAGTTTCTTTTTTGTTCCTCACTTTCCTCTTCTTAAACATAAAGAGATTTCCCTTCTTCCTGCAGTTCTGGATGGACAAGGAAAAAGAGGAAAGAATGAAAGAAACCCTGCAGATAAGAAGGTAAAACTATTATGGGATCAAGGGCCCTAAAAGGCATGGGGATGGAAAGGTCTGGTCTCTAGCAGCCCACAGCCCGCTGTCTCAGTCCCACAGATAACACAGGCAGGCTCTCCTCTGCCTCACAGACCACAAATTCATAAACACTAACACTGCAGTGGCCTGAGCAAGAAGTCAGCTTCCCTTTCAAAAAGTAAACTCAGAGATATCAGGGTTTCAGGAGTGCAAAGCTCTGGGAGAAGCCCTGAGTCCTCTCTCCATCTGGGGGATTGCCTCCACCTCTGAGCATCCTTGGAGACCAGGGACCAAAACCAAAACCATGCATTTTTAGTTCCCATGAATAATGACACATGTTTACAAAACTCAGGTTGATGATCTACAATCCAAATGAAAAGAATGAAGAGCTTTACTAAGCCCCAAACTCCCCTTGCCTAAGGAGTTACTTTCTTCCCCAGTGAGCTGGGTGAACTGTTCAAGCACCTTTGTTGAGCTCACTTTCCTCTAAGTTCCCCGCCTCTCTTTACCTTCTGGCTTCAGGGCACTATCTACTTCCTCCATCTTGTCCCTCAAGGACAAATGCCAGCAATGCCTAACTCTGTACTGGTCCAGACATCCCAAATTTTCCCAAAGCCATTCTGATGTCAGGCATCAGCTACAGGCCTGGTTTATAAGTCACGGGATTGTCATCCTAGAGCTCCAATGAATGATCCAGCCCATGTAGCTCAATCCTGGATTCACATTAGAATCACCTGTGGAGCTTTTTAAACTGCAGGTACTCAGGCCCCGCCCACTCCCAGAGATTCTTTTTTAATTGGTCCAAGGTAGGACTTGACCATCTGGGCTTTTGTTTTTCTTTGTCTTTTCTTTTTTTGTTTAAGCTTCTCAAATGATTGCAAGATACAGCTAGAATGAAGAACCATTAATTCAGCCCTTCTAGGTTTGAGCTACTCACTCTGCCCACCTCTAGAGCATACTATGGCAGGCAGATTAAAGTGTCCCCTAACTATGCAATCGCTGACAAAATAAGAATTAGCACATTCTCACCAAATGAACCTGACTTTAAGGGACAAGTATAGATTCCTGAAAAGGTCGTCTGTAAGTTGAACCTGTACAAATGGAATCATTTTAAACACACCATTTACTGTCACACAGACTCCCTGATACTTTAGTGTGTGCACATGTGAAACCATTTTTTTTTTAAGTATGAAATAATTGCTCACCATTTTATCTATATAACTTTGGATCTTGGTGTCCTGAGCTCTCTATAAAACAGTATGTTTCCATAGTATTTGAATATTATGGGTAATGGTTTTTGCAGAGTACAGTATGCTTCTACTAAATTATAACAGCATATCCTCATGGTAACCCTATTTGATAGGCAGAAAGCTTGGACACTGATCCTGAAAAGTCATCTGATAATTCTTGATTAAGCAAACTTCATTCCCTGTGTCCCAGGTGAAGGGGCCAGAACTATTTTATTTTTACTCCCTTCCTTTCTTCCCCTATTCCCCAGGTTAGGCGAGCCAGAGGATTGTGCTGGCATCGTGTCTTTCCTGTGCTCTGAAGATGCCAGCTACATCACTGGGGAGACAGTGGTGGTGGGTGGAGGAACCCCAACCCGCCTCTGAGGACCCGGAGACAGCCCACGGGGCAGTTTTGGGCTTTAGCTCCTGGTGCTGTTCCTGCATTCATCCACTGGCCTTTCCCACCTCTGCTCACCTTACTGTTCACCTCACAAAATGAATTCTGCCCTGTGACAAGATCCAGCCTTCCCTGCCGTCAAGTTGGCGTCTTACTCAGGATTCCTGCTGTTGCTGTGCCCTTGGGTAAAGGCCTCCCCTGAGAACACAGCCTGCTGACAAGGCTGAGTCTACCTTGGCAAAGACCAACAGATATTTTTTGCCCGGGCCACTGGGGAATTTGAGGGGAGATGGGAGAGAAGGAAGCTGGAGTGGAAGGAGCAGAGTTGCAAATTAACAACTTGCAAATGAGGCGCAAATAAAATGCAGATGATTGCGCGGCTTCGAATCAACCTGTTCATTTCTCAGTGTGGGGTGCTTAGCTGAGCAGAGAGCAGAAGTCTGGCCAGGCTGGATCTCTGGATACCCCAGCCCTCCTCCCTGTCTCCAGGACCTGAGCGTGATGTTCAGGGGTGGAGGTGTCTGCAGAGCTGCCAACTGGAAGGAAGGTGGCACGGGAACTGCCAGGACGCCACGGGAATCCCTGAGGCAGGGCCAGGCTGGCGAGGGTGGGGAAGGATGAACTCTCTAAAACCTCCCCGCCCCTTGCCTCCCAGATCCCGCCAGGTTCTCTCCCAGCATGGCCCTAGTTTCCGAGTTCCCTCCCGAGTCAGCAAGGACAAGCTGGACGGGTCCTGAGCCAGTGGGGAATAGTAAAAGGCCCTGCAAGGTACCCAGACCGACAAACAAAAGAAATGAGTTCTGCTCACGGCCCGAGGACTGAGTACACGGAAAGGGGGAACGCTACCCCCGAAGGCCCGGACACCAGGTTATGCGCGCCGGGCCTTTCATGCTGGAGCCCAGGAGAGGGGTAGAGGCCAGCGGCCTGTGGTCTCACCCGACTCGGCAGCGCGGAGCGCATGCTCAGTCCGGCAATTCCCCGGGCGGGGCGGGAGAGCGGCGCTAAGAGGCGCGGGAGAGGAACGCTTATGCAGCCGCCCCTGACGGGAGCGGGCTCTGCAACTACTGCAGCGCTCAGCGCCCCTATCAAAGCGTAGTCTAGCATGTGTCCCGGGTCCCCGGCTGCAGGGGTGGCGGCGGCTCCTCTGCAGCAGCCTCAACAGCTGGAGCCCATGGCCAAGCCCAGCGTGGAGCTCACCCGCGAGTTTTAAGGTAAGATGCTGCCTCGGTCTCTGGGACTGTCAGTCCGGGAGCATCCCAGACCCAGCGTGTTCCTTCCCGCGGTGCACCCCAGCCCGGTGCCTCACACACACCCCCCCCACGCCACGCCATGCATCCCGGTTCCAAGGCACCCCCTGTATCCTAGTCTGGGCATTCATATTTCTGGAGCATCCCCCGCTGGAGCTGGAGCTTGACGAGGGAGGGACGATCGCCATTACTGAGGCTTGAGTAGGCAGTTCTATGCTCAGTGTAAGCAAAGTCACAGGGAAGCTCGAACTGGGCGGAGCCCAACTCAACTCAGCAAGGCCTATGCCTCTCTAGATTCCACCTCAGGGGGCAGGGCATACCTGAACAAAAGGAAGCAGACAGCTTCTGCAGACTTCAGCTTCTCTGCCTGACAGCTCAGAAGAGACCAGTGGTTCTCCCAGCACGGCATTTGAGCTCTGATAATGGACAGATTGCCTCCTCAAGTGGGTCCCTGACCCCCGTGTAGCCTGACTGGGAGACACCTCCCAGTAGGGGTCGACAGACACCTCCTACAGGTGGGTGCCCTTCTGGGACCAAGCTTCCACAAGAAAGATCAGGCAAAAATATTTGCTGTTCTGCAGCCTCTGCTAGTGATACCCAGGCAAACAGGGTCTGCAGTGGACCTCCAGCAAACTCCAAAAGACCTGCAGCGGAGGGGCCTGTCAGTTAGAAGGAAAACTAACAAACAGAAACCAATAGCTTCAACATCAGCAAAGGACAGTATCAACATCAGAATAGCAAAGGACAACCACACCAAAACCCCATCCATAGGTCACCAACATCAATGACCACAGATAGATAAAACCACAAAGATGGGAGAAACCAGAGCAGAAAGGCTGAAACTTCCAAAAACCAGAAAGTCTCTTCTCCTCCAACAGAATACAAGTCCCCGCCAGCAAGGGAACAAAATTGTATGGAGAATGAGTTTGACGAGTTGATAAAAGCAGGCTTCAGAAGGTCAATAATAACAAAATTCTCCGAGCTGAAGGAGCATGTTCTAACACATCGCAAGGAAGCTAAAAAACCTTGAAAAAAGGTTAGACAAATGGCTAACTAGAATAAAGAGTGTAGAGAAGAGCTTAAATGACCTGATGGAGCTGAAAACCACAGTACGAGAACTTCATGAAGGATACACAAGCTTCAATAGTCAATTCAATCAAGTGGAAGAAAGGATATCAGTGATTGAATGTCAAATTAATTAAAGTCAGAAGACAATATTACAGACAAAAAGAGAAAAAAGGAACATTCAAATTCAGGAAATACAGAGAACACCACAAACATACCCCTTAAGAAGAGCAACCTCAAGACACATAATTGTCAGATTCACCAAGGTTAAGGGCAGCCAGAGAGAAAGGTTGGGTTACCAACAAAGGGAAGCCCATCAGACTAACAGGGGATCTCTCAGCAGAAACCCTACAATCCAGAAGACAGTCATGACCAATATTCAACATCCTGAAAGAAAATATTTTTCAAACTAGAATTTCATATCCAGCCAAACCAGCTTCATAAGTGAACGAGAAATAAAATCCTTTACAAACAAGCAAATGCTGAGAGATTTTGTCACCACCAGGCCTGCCTTACAAGAGCTCCTGAAGGAAGCACTAAACATGGAAAGGAACAACCGGTACCAGCCACTGCAAAAACATACCAAATTGTAAAGATCATCAATGCTATGAAGAAACTGCATCAATTAATGGGCAAAATAACCAGCTAACATCATAATGACAGGATCAAATTCACACATAACAATATTAACCTTAAATGTAAATGGGATAAATGCCCAATTAAAAGACACAGACTGGCAAATTGGATAAAGAGTCAAGACCCATTGGTGGGCTATAGTCAGAAGACCCATCTCATGTGCTAAGACACACGTAGGCTTAAAATGAAGGGATGGAGGAAGATCTACCAAACAAATGGAAAGGGAAAAAAAGCAGGGGTTGCAATCCTAGTCTCTAATAAAACAGACATTAAACCAACAAAGATGAAAAGAGACAAAGAAAGTCATCACATAATGGTAAACGGATCAATTCAACAAGAAGAGCTAACTATCCTAAATATATATGCACCAAATACGGGAGCACCCAGATTCGTAAAGCAAGTTCTTAGAGACCTACAAAGAGGCTTAGACTCCCACACAATAATAATGGGAGACGTTAACACCCAACTGTTAATATTAGACAGAAAATTAACAAGGATGTCCAGGACTTGAACTCAGCTCTAGACCAAGCAGGTGTAATACAAATCTACAGAACTCTCCACCCCAAATCAACAGAATATATATTCTTCTCAGCACCATATCACACTTATTCTGAAACTGACCACATAATTGGAAGTAAAACACTCTTCACCAAATGTCAAAGAACAGAAATCACAACAAACTGTCTCTCAGACCACAGTGCAATCAAATTAGAACTCAGGATTAAGAAACTCATTCAAAACTGCACAACTACATAAAAACTGAACAACCTGAACAACCTGCTCCTGAATGACTACTGGGTAAATAACAAAACGAAGGCAGAAGTAAAGATGTTCTTTGAAATCAATGAGAACAAAGACACAACATACCAGAATCTCTGGGACACATTTAAAGCAGTTTGTAGAGGGAAATTTATAGCACTGAATGCCCACAAGAGAAAGCAGGAAAGACCTAAACTCAACACCCTAACCTTAAAATTAAAAGAACTAGAGAAGCAAGAGCAAAAAAATTCAAAAGCTAGCAGAAGACAAGAAATAACTAAGATCAGAGCAGAACTGAAGGAGACAGAGACACACAAAAAGAAAAACTTCAAAAAATCAATGAATCCAAGAGCTGGGCTTTTTTTTAAAGGTCAACAAAATAGATAGACCGCTAGCAAGACTGCTAAGAAAGAAAAGAAGAATCAAATAGACACAATAAAAAATGATAAAGGGAATATAACCACTGATCCCACAGAAATACACACTACCATCAGAGAATATTACAAACATCTCTATGCAAATAATCTAGAAAACTTAGAAGAAATGGATACATTCCCAGACAAATACACCCACCCAAGACTAAATCAGGAAGAAGTTGATTCACTGAATACACTAATAACAGGTTCTGAAACTGAGGCAATAATTAATAGCCTACCAAACAAAAAAAGTCTAGGACCAGATGGATTCACAGCCGAATTCTACCAGAGGTAGTAAGAGGAGCTGGTACCATTCCTTCTGAAACTATTACAATAAATACAAAAAGAAGGAATCCTAACTAATTTTATAAGGCCAGCATCATCCTGATAACAAAGCCTGGCAGAGATACAAGAAAAAAAGAGAATTTTAGGCCAATATCCTTGATGAACATCATTGCGAAAATCCTCAATAAAATACTGGCAAACTGAATACAGCAGCACATCAAAAAGCTTATCCGCCACGATCAAGTTGGCTTCATCCCTGGGATGCAAGGCTGGTTCAACATACGCAAATCAATAAATGTAATCTATCACATAAACAGAAGCAAGGATAAAAAAACCACATGATTATCTCAATAGATGCAGAAAAGTCTTTGGCAAAATTGAGAGTTTTTCATGCTAAAAACTCTCAATAAACTAGGAATAGATGTAATGCATCTCAAAATAATAAGAACTATTTGAATGGGCAAAACTGGAAGCATTCCCTTTGAAAACTGGCATAAGACAAGGATGCCCTCCCTCACCACTCCTATTCGACATAGTATTGGATGTTCCAGCCAGGGCACTTAGGCAAGGGGAAGAAATAAAGGGTATTCAATTAGGAAAAGAGGAAGTCAGATTGTCCCTGTTTGCAGATGACATGATTGTCTATTTAGAAAACCCCATCATCTCAGCCCAAAATCTCCTTAAGCTGATAAGCAACTTCAGCAAAGTCTCAGGACACAAAATCAATGTGCAAAAATCACAAGCATTCCTATACACCAATAATAGACAGCCAAATCATGAGTGAACTCCCATTCACAATTGCTACAAAGAGAATAAGATACCTAGGAATCCAACTTACATGGGACATGAAGGACCTCTTCAAGGAGAACTGCAAACCACTGCTCAAGGAAATAAGTGAGGATACAAACAAATGGAAAAACATTCCATGTTCGTGGATAGGAAGAATCAATATCATGAAAATGGCCATACTGCCCAAGGTAATTTATACATTCAATGCTGTCCCCAAAAAGCTACCATTGACTTTCTTCACAGAATTGGAAAAAGCTACTTTAAATTTCGTATGGAACCTAAAAAGAGCCCATATAACCAAGACAATCCTAAGCAAAAAGAACAAAGCTGGAGGCATCATGCTACCTGACTTCAAACTATACTGCAAGGCTACAGTAACCAAAACAGCATGGTTCTGGTACCAAAACTGATATCTAGACCAATGGAATGGAACAGAGGCCTCAGAAATGACACCACACATCTAAAACCATCTGATCTTTGACAAACCTGACCAAAACAAGCAATGAGGAAAGGATTCCCTATTTAATAAATGGTGTTGGGAAAACTGGCTAGCCATATGCAGAAATCTGAAACTGGACGCCGTCCTTATACCTTATAAAAAAATTAACTCCAGATGGATTAAAGACCTAAATGTAAGACCTAAAACCATAAAAACACTAAAACAAAACGGAGGCCATACCATTGAGGACATAAGTATGGGCAAAGACTTCATGACTAAAACACCAAAAGCTATGGCAACAAAAGCCAAAATAGACAAAGGGGACCTAGTTAAAGAGCTTCGGCACAGCAAAAGAAACTATCAGAGTGAACAGGCCATCTACAGAATGGGAGAAAATTTTTGCAATCTATCCATCTGACAATGGGTTAATATCCAGAATCTAAGTGCAAATCAAAACTACAAGGAGATACCATCTCACACCAGTTAGAATGGCAATCATTAAAATGTCAGGAAACAACAGATGCTGGAAAGGAAATGGAGAAAGAGGAACACTTTTACACTGTTGGTGGGAATGTAAACTAGTTCAACCATTGCAGAAGACAGTGTGGCCATTCCTCAAGGATCTGGAACCAGAAATAACATTTGACCTAGCAATCCCATTACTGGGTATATACCCAAAGGATTATAAATCATTCTAATATAAAAATACATGCACATGTATGTTTTTTGCAGCACTGTTCACAATACAAAGACTTGGAACCAACCCAAATGCCCATCAACACCAGACTAGATAAAGAAAATGTGGCACATATACACCATGGAATACTATGCAGCCATAAAAAAGGATGAGTTCATGTCCTTTGCAGGGACATGGATGAAGCTGGAAACCATCATTCTCAGCAAACTAACACAAAAACAGAAAACCAAACACTGCAAGTTCTTACTAATAAGTGGGAGTGGAACAGTGAGACACATGGACACAGGGAGGGGAACATCACACAACAGGGCCTTTCGGCAGCATGGGGGGCTAGGGGAGGGAGAGCATTTGAAAAAATACTTAATGTAGATGATGGGTTGATGGGTGCAGAAAACCACCATGGCACGTTTATACCTATATAACAAACCTGCAAGTTCTACACATGCATCTCAGAAATTAAAGTATAATAATTTTAAAAAAGAAAAAAATTTTTAAAAAGAAATAAAAAAGTGGGGGTTGGAACATGGGAGAAATAAAAGAAAAGCAATTTGAAGGACAGTATGTATAGTGTCATCTCATTTGTGAAACAATTTTTAGAAGAAAAATGCATGTAAATGTATAGGAAACTTCTGGAAGGATACACAAAGCCAAGAGCTATATGGGAAAAAGGTAAAGGAACCATAAGGAAGAGTTACCTTTCAGTTTTCACGTAACTTTTTATCCCTTTTTAAAATAATGAGCATGTGTTATTTTTATAATTTAATGAATAGATGTGTTGATTTGAAAAACACAATGATCCTGAAAGTTAAAATTCCAATTCAGAGAAAATTGATTTATGTGAAAACTATCAATCCCCCAAAAATGCCAGAAAAATGAAATGTAACTATACAACACAGACAGTGATTGAGGTTGTCATCACTCACTCTGATTTCACATATAGAATTTAAAACACCTGACCGGGCACAGTGGCTCATGCCTGTAATACCAGCACTTTGGGAGGCCAAGGAAGGAAGATCACTAGGTCGAGATCGAGACGATCCTGGCCAACATGGTGAAACCCCATCTCTACTAAAAACCCAAAAATTAGCTGGGTGAGGTGGTGTGCACCTGTAGTCCCAGCTACTCGGGAGGCTGAGGCAGAAGAATCGCTTGAACCCGGGAAGAACAGGCTGCAGTGAGCCGAGATTGTGCCACTGCACTCCAGCCTGGTGACAGAGCAAGACACCATCTCAAAAAAACAAACAAACAAACAAACAAAAAAACGAATTTAAAATGCCGCAGTCCTTGGTGGACTGAACAAAAGAATATTAATGCAGGAATAAAGACAAAGATGAGTATATTTGGAAGAAGGGGTTGGGGGCTCCTTGATTCTAGTGAACAAGGGCCCTGAGTTTCTACAGCCCTTTGTATTTATTGAGTAAAGGAGGTAGGGAGAAACGGGTGGTTGTCAGTCAGCTGCTTGACTTAGTGCAGGCTTGCATGACTGCGTTCTTTGAACAGTAGTCTCCAGATGTTGCAGTAGATAACCTCAAGGAGCACAGCACCAGGGAGTGATTGCCCTCAGCAAACCTCCTGGTGGCAGGTGCAGAAGTGAGTTTGCCCACATTCTGCATTCATGATAAACAGTTTGCTGTTTGATCATATAGCCTTCAGTGGAATGCTGAGTTGGTCACAACCCTCAGGCCTCTGGCTCCCTACATTAAAACACCCATTTCACCAGATGAAAAATATTCAATAAAATTTATAAAAAAGCACTTAAAACTTGTCAGCACTTAGTAAGGAAGTGCTCAATAAATAACTGTTAACACTCTTACTTTCTCTGCTTGGCAGTTGTCCTAACCCCACACCAGCCGTCCCACATTGCCTAATCCTGACTTGTGTCAGGGATGCATGACTCGACAGTCAATCTAGGACAGCTATTGCAAAATGCAAGACTTAAATTCCACCCCAGGTGAATCCTCTTCTGGACCACAGGCAGCCCTTGAAAAGGATGGGAGTAGAGCCCTCAATCGTGGAGGCATTTGTCCTCAAGACAGGCAGATGTTACCACTTCTATACAAGAACAATCCCATTGCCTATTACAGCTCCCATCTCAAAGAGATACTTCCACATATGCATGTATTTCCCTGAAAGATTTCCTGTTTTTGTTTTTGTTTTTCTTTTTTTTAGATGGAGTCTCTCGTTCTGTTGCCCAGGCTGGAGTGCAGTGGCGTGATCTTGGCTCACTGCAACCTCTGCCTCCCAGGTTCAAGCAATTCTTCTGCCTCAGCCTCCTGAGTAGCTGGGATTACTGGCACGTGCCACTAGGCCCAACTAGCTATTGTATTTTTAGTAGAGACGGAGTGTCACCATGTTGGTCAGACTGGTCTCGAACTCCTGACCACGCCCAGCTAAGTTTTGTAGTTTTAGTAAAGACAGGGTTTCACCATGTTGGCCAGGCTGGTCTCAAACTCCAGACCACACCTGGCTAATTTTGGTATTTTCAGTAAAAATGAGCTTTCACCATCTCGGCCAGCTGGTCTCGGACTCCTGACCTCAAGTGATGTGCTCACTACGGCCTCCTAAAGTGCTGGGATTACAGGCGTGAGCCACCATGCCCGGCCCAAGATTTCCCGTTCTTATTTCCAATAAGCCAGCTTGATGAGGAGTAGTGCTATCCTAGTGCTATAGTACAGCTATACTAGTGCTATAGTAGTACTATAGTAGTACTATACCCATACTTCTTGACTTCCTTCTATCCTTTTCTGCTCACAGGCCCCCTCCCTAATGTCTCCTGTGCTCTTTGCAAAAGAAATAGTGCTGGAGGCCAAATAGCAACTCTGCCCACAAAAGGAAGGGCCATGTGATGTTCACCAAGCTCCCAAGCCACAATTCTCTTTTCCCAGAATCCTTTGCTCTTTGAAGTGTGGTCTTCCTCACGTTCCTGCAACGCTCCACCCCTCAGTCAGCCTACCTCTGAAGAGAAGGGGAAGAGAGATCAAATGCCCCTTGCAGGCCTGTCCCTTTGAACCAAGCCCTGAGAAGCCCTGCAGCAGTCCTCCTGTGTACCCTCTCCCCAGCCCTACACACAGATGGAGAGCCCTGGGAAGGGTTTCCACAGTGCATTAGCACCAAAGAGTGCGAGAGGACAAGGAGTGTGGCGCTTCCAGCCTCTGTCAATAATTCATGAGGTCAGACTGACGAGGACCAGTCAGAGTCAGTTTTCCCTGGACATGGGGAAAATTATACTTAAGCTCTCCTATCTCATCGGGATGTGCTGAGCACCAAAGCAGAGTACTGCAGCTGTAACTTCTTGGCTGAGGAAAATAGTATAAATCCAGTGCAGGCCTGTTCTATTACTTGCTTGCCATATATCCTCTTTTGAATGTCAAAATCCATTTCTTTTCTTTTTCTTTTTTTTTTTTTTTTTTTTTTTTGAGACAGAGTCTCCGTCTGTCGCTCAGGCTGGAGTGCAGTGGCGCAATCTCAGCTCACTGCAAGCTCCGCTTCACAGGTTCATGTCATTCTCCTGCCTCAGCCTCCCGATTAGCTGGGACTACAGGCACGTGCCACCATACCCGACTAATTTTTTGTATTTTTAGTAAAGACGGGGTTTCACCGTGTTAGCCAGGATGGGCTTGATCTCCTGACCGCGTGATCTGCCCGCCTCGGCCTCCCAAAGTGCTGGGATTACAGGCATGAACCACCATGCCCAGCTGAATGTTGATATCCTTTTTCAGCTGCACAGCTGACCTACACATACACTAAATGAATCTTAAGCAAACATGAATTAGATTAAAAAGTCATCTCTAGAACTGGATTTCATAAACCAGGATTTTTCCCCCCAGTTGCAGGGGAATAAGGTTGCCAAACTGGTGATTTCACCAACAACACATCTCTAAACCTACCCATCTGCTTTCATCATCTTTTCTGAAAGAAAACACTAACACACACACAAAAAAACGAGCAAACGTATACTCCACAATAAAGGACTGTTAAATAAACTTAGCTTCATGAAACTCACTATAATGTGTTTCCTTTTCTCATGTTGCCTTACACTAGTGAAAACGTTGCCATGGACCAGCACTGCTTCTCAGTCTGGCCTTTGGAGGCCAGTGGGTTAAACCAATTCTGATGCTTACATTTGCGTCTGTTGGGGCCTTTCTACAGTGCACCATAAGCCATCCACATTTATTGATTCTCCCAGAAACCTAGGAGGGAGATCACTTCAGCCCACTTGGAAGAAGTGGAGGCTGAAGTCTTGGATACAGAATTTATAGCTGGCAAGGACTTTATTCACCATCTACTCCATACTGTCAGTAATTTACAGATGAAGAGTCTGGCCCAGGGCACCAACAATAATCACTACATGGTAGCAGTAACTACTATGTGCTTATAGCTTATAGTTCATAAAGAGATTTTGCATTCAACAAATATTTATTGAACTAGGAAGGAGGCTAAGACCTGGGGACATAGTGGTTAGGCAAAACGTGAGTGCCCCCATTTCTCAGCATTTCCACCACTGCTCCAGGGACTCTGCAGCCTCCTCTCTAGCACTTAGCCCCTGTAAAGGAGGAAGTCCCTTTGGAGAGGGATGTGAGATACTGTTTGGTCAATGACCATAGTCTGCCCTCCAGGGCCCGTGAAGATGGAGGAGACCTTGGGCAGAGTGAAGGGCAGTGCCAGGCCTGGTGCTGCTACTCCCTATCACATCTCTCCCAGGCTCCTCCAGCCTCACCTGGTGGACTCTATGAGGACCACAGGCCTCACCTCCATGGGCAGTCTCAAAACATTTGTCCTCCTGTGGGCTGTCACATACATTGACACAGACTTTCTTGGAGAAGAAATTCTGAAGAAGCAAAAGCAACTCAAAACCCCCACTTCCCGCAGAAGAAAAACGTGGGCAAGGAGATGTAGAAGGGCAGCGGCCAAAGTCTGCGGGTTCCTGCAGGGACCAGGGGAGGGGCGAGCCCTACAGAAAACTTGAACAGTGAGCGCTTTGGTCACCAGCTAGCCCGGGAAGGCAAGCCCCAGTCGGGCGGAACATAGCTGGCTGCCGGGGGCGGCGGCGGAGGGAGGCGAGCGCCGCCACAGAGGACTTCCAGCGGGCCAAGGACGGGGAGGGGGCGGGGAGGGTGAGGGCAGGGAAGCGGCCCGCCCTTCGTCCTGCCCTTCGCCCTACTCTCTGTCTCCTCCGGTGGAAGGAGTGCAACCCAGACTTGCTGGTCTGAGCCATGCACAAGGCGGGGCTGCTAGGCCTCTGTGACCGGGCTTGGAATTCGGTGCGGATGGCCAGCTCCGGAATGACCCGACGGGACCCGCTCGCGAATAAGGTGGCCCTGGTAACCGCCTCCACCGACGGGTGAGTGCTCCGGCGGGAGTTTCTGAGGCCCTGGCTGCCTGGAAACAGGCACGGGCCTCTCATCCTCGGCCTCCGGTGCCCCTGTTCTCAGACCTCACACGCGGCCAAAGTCTGGCCCTGGAAAAAAGCAGCCGCGTGGTCCGCCTGAAGCCCCTCGGAATCCCCTGGCCCTGGACCCTCTCTTGCCAGGTTCGCGTCCCTGCTGCCTCTGGCACAACTGTGCCACCTCTGTGCAGACCCATCTTTCTAGTCCCCGCAGTGTTCTGGGCTGCCCCAGTAAACCAGCCCCACCTAGCGTCCGGGAAGACCAGAAACTAGAAATCCAAGGGAATCTGGATTTCAAAATCCTATCCCAAGGCCTCCAGCACTTTGAAAATGTACCAGACACTGTTTGGGCACCGGAAAGTCTCCCGGAACCCCTCCCCCTTACCTAGATGGGACACAAGAGCCATGTGTCAAGATTTTTGTTTAGGTCAGTACATCTGGGCCTACCTTGTCCAGCCTGTTTCTCACCCACCACTCTTGTCTGTCCTGGTTCTGATTCCTACAGGACTTTGCTAGATGCCAGCTCTCCGCAAAACTAAAATACAAATGTAGGTAAAACGCTAACGACTGACAAGTGCAGAATGTGTAACTCTTCCTCCCAAGGCAATATTTACATTTTTGATCGGAGACCATCTTTTCACAAAATAGATGTTCCAAAAAAATGACTAAGGATAGAATTTTGAGAATGTTGTAGGCTAGTAAGAAAGAAACGTGGGGGCAAAGCTGTTCTGAGTGAGACCCTCAAATCATGGAAGTGGCTGCTGCACACCCAGCTCATTTCTTACCTCTCAGTACCAACAGGGGATGAAGCCTGTCACCCATGGTGGGAACTGTAGAAAGTGATGTAAGTTCTTGGGAACTGAGGCTGTGGTCCAGTTCATAAGAAAAAGTAAATGAGTGCCAAAAATGGCCGTGCTATTAAGCCTGTTTTACACATAGAAGAGACACGTGGAGATCATATAGAGAAAGAGCCAGAATTCAAACCCGAGCAGTCTTCAGAGCCCATGCTGTCCACCTCTTCCCCTGCACAGGCCTTGGCAGTCTTTGTCTCTTTCTGCTCACAGGATCGGCTTTGCCATTGCCCGGCGTTTGGCCCAGGAGGGGGCCCACGTGGTCGTCAGCAGCCGGAAGCAGCAGAATGTGGACCAGGCGGTGGCCACGCTGCAGGGGGAAGGGCTGAGC
The DNA here is from genome assembly GCF_024542745.1 of Macaca thibetana thibetana. NCBI lineage: Eukaryota > Metazoa > Chordata > Mammalia > Primates > Cercopithecidae > Macaca > Macaca thibetana. The sequence continues at coordinate 83,781,001 of NC_065584.1, read as the reverse complement.
GTGACGGGCACCGTGTGCCATGTGGGGAAGGCGGAGGACCGGGAGCGGCTGGTGGCTACGGTGAGGTGCAAGGAAATAGGCACAGAGCCAGGAAGTGGAAAAGGGAGCCAGCCTGATCCTCCTTCCCTGCTTTCCTGGATAGCAGCACATTTTTACTGTGTGCCTTTCTGTTATGTTCATAAACTAACTTCAGAGAATCATCCCATCTCAGTCAGAGAATTTTAAAACATTCTAATGCTTCAACCCTGCATCATCCCTTGAGTACCCCAAAGAAACAGTTGGTACTGGTTCTCTAGTAATTTTCCATCTAATTGGACAGATGAGAAGGGTAAATACAATCACAAAATAGATGTTCCCACCCATGAGCTAATAAACAATCCCCTATTCTTCAGCTTATAGAGTCAAGTCCCTGGGAACCTCAGGAAGCAGCCCACCATGTTTCAGCCACTTATTATGTGCCATTTCCTGTGTTCAGAGCCTTACACAGGTTGTCTCTAGGCCTGACAACAACCCAAGGAAGGCAAGGACTATTCTCTCAGTCTGCAGAGACTGGCTCAGATAGCTGGAGCAACTTCCTAAGGTCCCACAGCCAGTAAGGAAAGAGCCGTGATTCAACCCAGACCTCCCAAGCTCCCTTCCTTTATTGGCTGGCTATGGACTACCAGGTACTGGACTTTAGTCTCAAAGAAAGTATATAAGTCAATGTCACAGTTAGTAGTGGACACCAGCCTTGCAGCTGCTGAAGAAAATATGAACCATCCAACAAAGGAAGCTCCTCTTCCCTTGAGGCTCAGGACACACTTTATTCCCCAGAGTGGAAGGGAGAATCTACCCAAAAATGGATAGTACAGGATTGTGCTAACAGATTGGAAGGTTGGCAGAAATAATTTGCATAATCTTCTTAGAAGAGGAGGATCTTAACAATAGTAGACGGTAGTGTGGTAGACTATATAGGGTAATTCTGTTTTTAAGGAACTGTCTGGCAAATGCTCAGATGTGCATTGGAAAGAGCCAAATGTGAGTCTAAGAAAGTCACAAATGTGAGTCCAAAAAAGCCTGGCCTAGGCTGGTGGACAGAGCCCAAGATTGGGGACTTGATCCTGATAGTGGAAAGAGCTGTTTGGGAGTCTGGGTCAATTAGCACTAACTATATGACATGTAAGTAGCAATTTAATGTCAAAATCCTGCTGGAAAAACATCCTGTGACCCCCACTAGGTTCACTTAACAAGGCCTACAGGCCTAGCCCAGAAGTGGTACTTGAGCTAAACGTTTAGGAATAAATGTGAATGGACAGATGGAACAGAGATGAGGTTCCAGATAACTCCGCAAAATGAGCAGACAGCCAAGAAGGAACTGAAGGAAAGAGAGGAGCGCTGTCAGTCCACAGTGGAGAGCACAGGCTTAGAAGTACTGCTGGGAAAGGGGCTGCATTGGAAAGATAGAGGCCATGGGCCTCCATATCCTTTTTTTTTTTTTTTTTTTTTTTTTTTTTTTTTTTTTTTTTTGAGACAGAGTTTCACTCTTGTTGCCCAGGCTAGAGTGCTATGGCACAATCTTAGCTCACTGCAACCTCAGCCTCCAGGTTCAAGCAATCCTCATGCCTCAGCTTCCCAAGTAGCTAGGATTACAGGCATCCACCACCACGTCCAGCTAATTTTTGTATTTTAGTAGAGATGGGGTTTCACAATGTTGGCCAGGCTGGTCTTGAACTCCTCACCTCAGGTGATACACCCCCTCGGCCTCCCAAAGTGCTGGGATTACAGGCATGAGCCACCGCACCCAGCAATAGCTTCTTAAAAGGATATGTTAAGAACCTTAAAAGGATATGTTTAGACATCCTTATAGCAAGTAAGAAGCCATGTGAGGTTTTGAGCAAGAGAAAGATGGTTATTAAGAAAGATAATCCAGGCCGGGGCGGTGGCTCAAGCCTGTAATCCCAGCACTTTGGGAGGCCGAGACGGGCAGATCACAAAGTCAGGAGATCGAGACCATCCTGGCTAACACAGTGAAACCCCGTCTCTACTAAAAAAAATACAAAAAACTAGCTGGGCGATGTTGCGGCACCTGTAGTCCCAGTTACTCTGGAGGCTGAGCGAGGACAATGGCATAAACCCGGGAGGCAGAGCTTGCAGTGAGCAGAGATCCGGCCAAGCACTCCAGCCTGGGCGACAGAGCGAGACTCCGTCTCAAAAAAAAAAAAAAAAAAAAAAAAAGAAAGATAATCTGGCTCTGGTAGGAAGGATATACAAAGAAGACACTGAATCCAGGGCATTAGTGAGAAAGCTGTTGCTGTCATCCAGGTTTAGAGCAGTGGTAGTGGGACTGGAACAGATGTGCCCAAGAGACATTTAGTGGGAACGAACTAAGATTTTCCAACCCCATGTCAAAAAGTGGGAAACACGAGCGAAGTCAAAAATGACTCTCAGGTAGTTTGTGTGACCATTGTCAGAGAGGAGAATGATAGAATACTTGTCAGCTATTTGAAATGTCTTCTGCCAATTGCCACATGTTACCCTGCAATGAGAAAAGCCACTGCCCTGAGAATGGTCACTACCCAGTGGCCTCCTCATCTGCACCACAAAGCTTCTAAGTGTGTGGTAAGCGGAAACCAGATTTAGCTGCCTATCTGCTTGATTATATTTTTTCTTAAAAATGTATAACTATCAGAACACAGAGCAAACAGCTCCTAACCGCTTTAGTGTAGTGAGCACACAATTTAGAACAAGACTTAGAAGACGTTTTTTTTTTTTTTCCAGAGACAGGGCCTCACTCTGTTTCCCAGGCTGGAGTACAGTGGCATGATCATAGCTCACTATAACCTGCAACTCCTGAAGTCAAGCAATCCTCCCACCTCCACCTCCCAAGTGGCTAAGACTATAGGCATGCACCACCACACCAGTTTGTTTTTTAAATTTGTTGTAGAGTTGGGACTGTATTGCCCAGGCTGTTTTGAACTCCTGTCCTCTAGCAATCCTCCATACTGGGCCTACCAAAGTACTAGGATTATAGGTGTGAGCCACCACACCCAGCCTCATTCATCTTTTATGGTTTGCTATCTCTGTTCAATCAAAACCCAGCCTCCGCCCATCTCTGTGCTGACAGACCTGGAAGGAGAGGGGCATGAGGTATACAGCAGAGTAGAAAATGTCTCCAGGTGATTCTAGAGCAATCCACTGTCTTCTCCCAGCTCAAACACACGTGTACTCGGCACAGCGCACATCACTTAACTTACTCTGCACCTCCCTAGTAACAAGTCCATTGGTGAGAATTATACAGAGCCAAGGCAGGTGACTGGGCTTTATGCCAGGATACCAAAATTTCAAGGGTGCAGGAAAGTATTAACACTGGTTTCAAAAGATTATGTGACTATAAATTTTATTAGATTTACATGTTGACAGCCCAGGCATTTCTTCAACCGTCTAGAAACAACTGAGCTTAGCACCTAGTTAACAAGAATAATTAGTTAAAACGGAAAGCTAGCAGATGGTGTACATTATTAGTAACACCCCTCTGTGTGCCAGATCTGAAGCACAAAGTTGACCAAGGGCCCATGTACTGCTACTTGTTCAAGGCATCAACCTTGCCAGTTCTGGGCAAATGCAAAGTCTGGTTTCAAGGTGGCTTTGTACTGAAAACTCTTGCTGGCAGATTCTGCTTAGCCATTCATTACTCTAGCACACACCTCACTACCTACTTATACCTTATTAAGGAGGTGAGATGTTGCCTTTCTTGGCTTTCTCAGTTTAAATGTCAGTTTCTACCTTGAATCTTTCATGCCTTCAGGTCAAAAGAGAGAGACAGAGACAGGGAAAATGACATCATAACTAAATATGGAATTGCTTTAAATTCAGGCTGGTATCTTCTCCCATCATGGCTCTCCTGGGCAGTCAGTTTCCTAATGACCCCAACTCACTTTCAGAGGGCTCTTATGAATTAGCAGTGTGCTACAGAATGGGAGACTGACCTCAGTTCATCCACTGCTAACTAGCTTTGTGCCCTGAGCAAATCACTTTCCCAAACACAGAATAAGCAGGCCTCCTGTTCTTAGCTAGCCTCAGTGTGTCACTACTGAACTATATGATCTTGAGAAAATTCCCAGAACCTGTTTCTTCATCTCCACCTTAAGGACATTGGAATAGATGATCTCGAAGGCCCCTCCAGGGTAACTTTCTTCAGCTCTATTTGTTTTTCCATTTAGATAAGTGTGGACAGATTGACTTTGAGATAAGGGTAACTTATTCAAGGAGAACTGGACAGTAAGCACTTGGAGAAATGGGGGTGGAACTCACTGTGAAAGGAAGAGGAGGGGACTGGAAATAGATTTTGAGGTGAGACTTGAAATCATGAGAATGAAGGAGCTTCCCAAAGGGCAAGTGTAAAGAAAAGCGCAAAGGGTCAGAGACAGCCTTAGAAGAATAGGAGGTGGGGGCCGGGCGTGGTGGCTCAAGCCTGTAATCCCAGCACTTTGGGAGGCCGAGACGGGCGGATCACGAGGTCAGGAGATCGAGACCATCCTGGTTAACACGGTGAAACCCCGTCTCTACTAAAAAATACAAAAAACTAGCCGGCCGAGGTGGCGGACGCCTGTAGTCCCAGCTACTCGGGAGGCGGAGGCAGGAGAATGGCGTGAACCCGGGAGGCGGAGCTTGCAGTGAGCTGAGATCCGGCCACTGCACTCCAGCCTGGGTGACAGCGCGAGACTCCGTCTCAAAAAAAAAAAAAAAAAAAAAAAAAAAAAAAAAAAAAGAAGAATAGGAGGTGGGAAGAAAAGACTGCAAAAAAATATAAGACAAACTTCCTGGTGGCTCGCACCTGTAACACTTTTGGATACTGAGGCAGGTGGATGGCTTGAGCTCAGGAGTTCCAGATGGCAACAGGGCAAGACCCTGTCTCTACAAAAAATACAAAAATTGGCGGGGTGTGGTGGCAAGTACTTATACTCCCGACTACTTTGGGGACTGAGGCAAGAGGATGGCTTGAACCCAGTAGATCAAGGCTGCAGTGAGCTGAGATCATGCCACTGTACTCCAGCCTGGGTGACAGAGCAAGACTCCGTCTAAAAAAGAAAGAAGGAAGCCAACCTTAAATGGTTAGCAGCAGATCTTAGGGTAGTTTTCAGAAAAAAAGATGTTTTAAGAAATTGAACTTATTTTGACGACAGTTCCTAAGAAGGAAGGTTTTCTTGTCATTGTTGTTGTTGTTTTTAATATAAAGATAAGGTCTCGCTATGTGGCTCAGGCTTCTCTCAAACTCCTCAACTCAAGTGATCCTCCCACCTTGGCTCCCAAAGTGCCATGATTACAGGCATGAGCCACAGGGCATAGCTCAAAAGAAAGTTTTTATCAACATGGGTAAATGTACCTCCCTTACTTACTGCAGCCCTAGTCCAGACCTCACCCCTCTCTCTAGGCTGTGAAGCTTCATGGAGGTATCGATATCCTAGTCTCCAATGCTGCTGTCAACCCTTTCTTTGGAAGCCTAATGGATATCACCGAGGAGGTGTGGGACAAGGTGAGAGGGGATTAAATCAGCAGGGGGCGGGCCTCAGAACACATTCAGTACAAATTCCATCTGCTTTTAGAATGTGTTTGTCAAGGGCAGTGTAAATGTGAGGACTCTTTGCCATGTGCCACACACGTGGAGCACACCTGGTAAAGGGTGGGAGGGGGTAGCTCTATCCCTGCCCTTCCTATTCGTTTCTGCTACTCCTAGTTCTGACTTCTTGTATTTGCTCTTCACTAGCTGTAGTCTGCTCCCCTCCCAAGGCTTCTTCCCTGGTATGCTCTTCTGCCTGGCTGATTTCCAACAGAGACATAGTAGCTAATATGCCAACAACTACAACACTTAAATTTACACACCCACCTGTCCCCTTTTCAGCTGACAAAAAGTAATCTTTTTTATTAGTTGGGAAATATTAAATGCTGCTAGTTATTTAAAATACTGATTCTGGTGAATGACCAGTTGCCCCTTTATAATATACATCCTTTAAAAAAATAAAATAAAAACCCGTATTATTTTCTTCTTAGCTGCAATGTCAAGAAAATCTGAGATCCGGATGTCTAAATACAAGTGGTAGCACATTGGATTTTATGTGAAAATGTATAATTACATTATATTTGTAATATATTTCACACATATTTAATTACAAAGTTTTAATTGAAATATTTGTTTTTGTTTATTAAGGTTAATATTCCCACATGATTTGGAAATGCTAATTTTTTATGATTTCCCATGGTTTTGCTTTTTACTCTGATGTTGTATTAGTCTGCTCTGTGTTGCTATAAAGGAATACCTGAGCTGGGCAATTTATAAAGAAAAGAAGTTTGTTTTGGCTTACAATACTGCAGACTGTACAAGAAGCATGGTGCCAGTATCTGCTTCTGATGAGGCCTCAGGAAGCTTACAATCATGGCAGAAGGAAAAAGGGAGCAGGCGTGTTACATGGCAAGAGAGGAAGCAAGAGAGAGAAACCAGTCTGTTTTAAACAACTAGTCCTGGCATGAACTAATAGAGTGAGAACTCACTCATTGCCACAGGGAGGACACCAAGACATTCATAAGGGATCCACCCCCGTGACCCAAACACATCACACCAGGTCCCACCTTGAACATTGGTGATCATATTTCAACATGAGACTTAGAGGGCACAAACATACCAACTATATCAGATGTCATCAAAAATTTCTCAACACTAAAGTATCAGGTTGTGAAAATACTACGGTTTATTTACCAGTGTTTCATACACATAAAGACCAAAGTGCTAAAATGTTCTTCAGTGAGCTAGTTTTTGATTCTAGTTTGAGCTAGTTTGAGCAAAGCCTGGGCAACACAGCGAGACCTTTTCTCTATATTAAAAACAACAACAATGACAACAAAACCTTCCTTCTTAGGAACTATCATCAAAATGACTTCTCTTTATAAATCATCTTTTCTTCAAAACTACCCAAAGATTTGCTGCTAACCATTTAAGGTTGGCTTCTTTCTTTCTTTTCTTAGACAGTCTTGCCCTGTCTTTTTTCCATCTTTTTTTTTTTCTTTTTTTTCTTTGTTTCTTTTTTTTTTCTTTTTTCTTTTTTCCTCGCTGTGTCACTGAGGCTGGAATGCTGTGGTGCGATCTCAGCTCACTGCAACCTATGCTTCGCAGGTTCAAGCGATTCTTGTGCCTCAGCCTCTGAAGTACCCAGGACTACAGGCATGTGCCACCACACCCAGCTAATTTTTTGTATTTTTAATAGAGATGGGGTTTCACTGTGTTGCCCAGGCTGGTCTCAAATTCCTGACCTCAACAGATCCCCCCACCTCAGCCTCCCAAAGTATTGGGATTACAGGCATGAGCCACCACACCCAGCCAGATTCTGATAGTCTTTAAAATAGAGGAACATCATTCATGAACAGTCTGAACAGAGACCATATGAAAATCAGTTTTGAACTAAGTACAGGCACACCTCGGAGATATTGTGGGTCTGGTTCCAGGCCACTGCACAATAAATTCAATATTATAATAAAGCAAGTCACATGAATTTTTTGGTTTCCCAGTGCATATAAAAGTTAGGTTTACACTATAATGGTCATGTAATGGTAGTCTATTAAATGAGCAATAGTATTATATCTTAAAATATATATATGTATCTTAATTTTAAAATAGTTTATTGCTAAAAAATGCTAACAATCATCTGAGACTTTAGAAGCTGTAATCTTTTTGCTGGTGGAGGGTCTTGCCTCAACATTGATGGTGGCTGACTTAGGGTGGTGTTCCTGAAGGCTGGGGTGGCTGTGGCAATTTCTTCAAATAAGCCAGCAGTGAAGTTTGCCACATCAGTTGATTCTTCCTTTCACAAAAGATTTCTCTGTAGCATGCAATGCTCTTTCATAGCATGTACCCACAGTAAAACTTCTTTCAAAATTGGAGTCAATCCTATCAAATTCTGCCACTGCTTAGTCACCTAAGTTCACGTAATACTCTAAATCCCATGTTGTGATTTCAACAATGTTCGTGGCATCTTCACCAGAAATAGATTCCATCCCAAGAAACCACTTTCTTTGCTTATCCATAAGAAGCAACTCCACAGCCATTTACATTTTGTCATGAGATTGCAGCAATTCAGTCCCATCTTCAGGCTCTACTTCTGAATCTCTTGCTATTTCCACCACATCTGCAGTTCCTTCCTCTGATGCAGTCTTGAACCCCTCCACGTCATCCATGAGGTTTGGAATCAACTTTTTCCAGACTCCTATTGATGTAGATATTTTCACCTCCTCCCATGAACCACAAATATTCTTAATGGCATCTAGAATGGTGAATCCTTTTCAGAAGGTTTTCAGTTAACTTTGCCGAGATCCATCAGAGGAATCACTGTCTACGGCAGCTGTAGACTTACAAAATGTATTTCTTAAATAATAAGTCTTGCAAGTCAGAATTACCCCTGATCCATGGGCTGCAGGATCCATGTTAGCAGGCATGAAAACAACACTAATCTCCTTGCACATCTCCATCAGAGCTTTTGACTGACCAGGTGCACTGTCAAGGAGCAGTAATAGTTTGAAAGGAATATTTTTTTCTGAGCAGTAGCTATCAACATTGAGCTTAAAATATCTAGTAAACCATGCTATAAACAGTGTACTGTTATTCAGGCTTTGTTTTCCATTTATAGAGCATGGGCAGAGTAGATTTAGCATAAATCTTGAGAGCCATAGAATTTTCAGAATGGTAAATGAACATTGGCTTCAACTTAAAGTCACTGGCTGCATTAGACCCTAACAAGAGAATAAGCCTGTCCTTTGAAGTTTTGAAGCCAGGCGTTGACTTCTCCTCTCTAGCTATTAAAGCCCTACAGGGCACCTTCTTCCACAAGAAGGTTGTTTCATCTACAGGAAAATCTGTTGTTTGGTGTAGCCACCTTCATCACTGATCTTAGCTAGATCTTCTGGATAACTTGCTGCAGCTTCTACATCAGCACTTGCTGCTTCACCTTGCACTTTTATGTTACAGAGATGGCTTCTTAAACCTCATGAACCAACCTCTGCTAGCTTCCAACTTTTCTTCTGGAGCTTCCTCACCTGTCTTAGCCTTCAAAGAATTAAAAAGTTAGGGCCTTTTTCTGATTAGGCTTTGGCTTAAGGGAATGTTGTGGCTAGTTTGATCTTCTATCCAGAACACTAGAACTTTCCCTCTATATTAACAATAAAGCTGTTTTGCTTTCTTACCATTTATGTATTCACAGAAGTAGCACTTTTAATTTCCTTCAAGAATTTTTCCTTTGCACTCACAATTTGGCTAACTGGTGCACATGGCCTAGCTTTCAGCCTGCCTCAGCTTTCAACATGCCTTCCTCACTAAGCTCAATTATTTCTACCTTTTGATTTAAAGTGTAAGATGTGTGACTCTTCCTTTCACTTGAAAACTTATAGGCCATTGTAGGGTTAATAATTGGCCTAATTTCAATATAAATCTGTCTCAGGGAATATGGAGGCCCACAGAGAGGGAGAGAGATGGGAGAAGGGCAGAGCAGTCAGAACGTACAACATTTATCGGTTAAGTTCACCTTCTTTTCTGGGTGTGGTTTGTGGTACCCCAAAACAATTATAATAAAAACATGAAAGATCACTGATCACAGATCACCATAACAGACATAATAATAATGAAAAAGTCTGAAATATTCCAAGAATTACCAAAATGTGACCCAGAGACAAAGTCAGCACATGCCATTGGAAAAATGGCTCTAATTAGCGCAGGGTTGCCATGAAACTTCAATTTGTAAAAAAAAAAAAAAAAACACAATATCTGCAAAGCATAATAAAATGAGATGTGTCTATAACTTTTCTTTTATATATCTTTTAAACTATCACAGTACATCAAATGCAAACATAATGGCGGATCCTTGATTGAGCTCTGGACTTTAAAAAACACAACACACATTTGGGGGACAAATGAGGCCCATATATTAGATAGCATTATCATCATTGTCAGACTCTTGGTTGTGATAACAGATTATGGTTGTGTAAAAGAACATCGTTACTCTCTGGAAATGTATGATAAGTATTTAGGGATAGAGCATTGTAATATCTGCAACTGAGTTTACTTATTTTATGTATTTATTTTTGTGATGGAGCCTCACACTATTCCCCAGGCTGGAGTGCAGTGGTGCTATCTCAGCTCACTGCAACCTCCACCTCCTGGGTTCCAGCTATTCTGCTGTCTCATCCTCCTGAGTAGCTGAGACTACAGGCTGATGCCACCACATCCGGCTAATTTTTGTATTTTTAGTACAGATGAAGTTTGCCATGTTGCCCAGGCTGGTCTAAAACTCCTGACCTCAAAGTGGTCCACCCACCTTGGCCTCCCGAAGTGCAGGGATTACAGGCATGAGCCACCATGACCAGCCCTGAGTTTCTTTTTTTTAATTTACATTTTTATTTTTTTATTTGTGTTCTTAGTAATTTTTCATTTTATTATATAAAATCTTACAGAAAACTTGCAACTGAGTTTCAGTGGTTCATTTAAAAAACTGTACAGATCTACAGAGAGGACAAATGGAACACAATGTGAACAATTGGTGAATCTAAGTGAACGATCTCCAGATATTCGTTGTATTTCTATTACCAATTTTTCTGTAAGACTGAAATATTTTAATATAAGCAGTTGTCTAGAACAATGTAACACATTTGTTTTACATTATGGATGTGGGGATTCTGATTATAGCCTGTCCCCCAGCTTCCCCAGAAGGTGCCTCCTCATGATCCCACTTTCTAATCAGGTCTAGCCAGGCAGTCCATCCTAGAGGGCCAAGAGCATCTCACTCCCTAAGCACAGAAGCCAGAGAAGTGCTAGAACAACCCCAGGTATCCAAGGTCAGGCCACATTTTCCCTGAGAACCATGGCCCACTCTAGGGCAAGTCCAGGAGGCTGACAATTGCAGACTTTCCCTACTTTGAAGAAACGCAGAAAACGCAGCTCAAATCCAAAGGAGCCCTGAGGATTTAGGCCCCTTCTGGGCCACATCATACTTGGCTGGTGACGAAACAAGATGAACCAGGCTCCATTTTTTCTCACCTGAACCTAATGTATCATTATCTAGCTGAGCAGCTGGTGAGAGCTACTTCTCCCTGAACCTCAGTTTCTTCATGTGCAAGATGCAGCTGAATCATCCTAAGATCTTCGTCAGCTCTGACAAACATCCTAGGAACCCACTCTAACTCCTCATTGCCATGCCTCCTCCAGTGCTCTTCACTCATGCTGTTTCCCCTTCTTCTCTTGGCTTCAGACTCTGGACATTAATGTGAAGGCCCCAGCCCTGATGACAAAGGCAGTGGTGCCAGAAATGGAGAAACGAGGGTACAGAGAGTGAGGGAGAGCCTGGGTGAGATGGGACCCCACACGGGCTGAGGGCAGTGGTCCATAATGGGAAGACCGTCAGCTCTCTTCTTTTTCCAGAGGCGGCTCAGTGGTGATCGTGGCCTCCATAGCAGCCTTCAGTCCATTTCCTGTAAGAACCCTTTTGACTGCCCCTTCCATCCCATTCTGAACATCTTTCCACCCCACCTGTTACCCAAAGAAGTTTGTGTCTCCTTTTAGAATCACACCACCAAGTCCCTGCCCACAAAATAGATGCCTCGCCTCCACAAACCGTAACCTAGGGGAGGTTTGGCCATAAGACAGTTTCCTAACTGTGCCCCTCCATTACAGGAGATCCCTATTGAGTACTGCCCTTTATGTCTAGTTATTAGAACCAAGAATGACCTGGAAATTACGAGTCTAACCCATTGTTTTCTATCTCCAGGGCCTCAGTCCTTACAATGTCAGTAAAACAGCTTTGCTGGGCCTCACCAAGACACTGGCCATAGAACTGGCCCCAAGGAACATTAGGGTGAACTGCCTAGCACCTGGACTTATCAAGACCAGCTTCAGCAGGATGGTGAGGAAGGGGAGCTCTGCATCCCACTGGAACCCCTTGAAAGGCATCCATCTTCTTGGACAGGGAAGCCCAGTACCTGAGTCCTGAGCTCTCAACCACTCCGTTCTCCTTCCCTGGGTTTTTCCATATTCCCTCTCTGTACCAGCTGCCCTATCTAAGCCAGACTCCAATCACACCATTCCTAAGGCATAGGGTGGAGACTGAGGTATTCAGACTCTACTCACACAGTTTCCGTTCTCCTTACATGGATGAGAATTGGAGAGATGCAGCAAAATGCATCACTAGAACCTGAAACAAATGAAATAGATGAGGGCCGTGGGGAGAGCTGGAAGCTAGAAAAAGAAATAGGAAGTGAAAGAGGGAAGTCTCTCCATCCTTACTTTCTGTTGCCATGAGGACGGGCAGTTTCTTCCCTTTCTGTTCCTCACTTTCCTCTTCTTAAAGAGATTTCCCTTCTTCCTGCAGTTCTGGATGGACAAGGAAAAAGAGGAAAGAATGAAAGAAACCCTGCAGATAAGAAGGTAAAACTGTCATGGGATCAAGGGCCCTAAGAGGCATGAAGATAGAAAGGTCTGGTCCCTAGCAGCCCACAGCCCGTTGTCTCAGTCCCACAGATAACACAGGCAGGCTCTCCTCTGCCTCACAGACCACAAATTCATAAACACTATCACTGCAGTGGCCTGAGCAAGAAGTCAGCTTCCCTTTCAAAAGGTAAACCCAGAGACATCGGGGTTTCAGCAGTGCAGAGCTCTGGGAGAAGCCCTGAGTCCTCTCTCCATCTGGGGGATTGCCTCCACCTCTGAGCATCCATGGAGACCAAAGACCAAAACCAAAACCATGCATTTTTAGTTCCTTTGAATAACGACACATGTTTACAAACTCAGGTTGATGATCTACAATCCAAATGAAAAGAATGAAGAGCTTTACTAAGCCCCAAACTCCCCTTGCCTAAGGAGTTACTTTCTTCCCCAGTGAGCTGGGTGAACTGTTCAAGCACCTTTGATGGGCTCACTTTCCTCTAAGTTCCCTGCCTCTGTCTTCTGGCTTCTGGGCACTATCTACTTCCTCCATCTTGTCCCTCAAGGACAAATGCCAGCAATGCCTAACTCTGTACTGGTCCAGACATCCCAAATTTTCCCAAAGCCATTCTGATGTCAGGCATCAGCTACAGGCCTGGTTTATAAGTCATGGGATTGTCATCCTAGAGCTCTGATCAATGATCTAGCCCATGTAGCTCAATCCTGGATTCACATTAGAATCACCTGTGGAGCTTTTTAAACTGCAGGTGCTCAGGCCCCGCCCACTCCCAGAGATTCTTTTTTAATTGGTCCAAGGTAGGACTTGACCATCTGGGCTTTTGTTTTGTTTGTCTTTTCTTTTTTTGTTTAAGCCTCTCAAATGATTGCAAGGTACAGCTAGAATGGAGAACCATTAATTCAGCCCTTCTAGGTTTGAGCTACTCACTCTGCCCACCACTAGAGCATGCTATGGCAGGCAGATTAAAGTGTCCCCTAACTATGCAATCGCTGACAAAAAAAGAATTAGCACATTCTCACCAAATGAACCTGACTTTAAGGGACAAGTATAGATTCCTGGAAAGGTCGTCTGTAAGTTGAACTTCTACAAACTGAATCATTTTAAACACACCATTTACTGTCACACAGACTCCCTGATACTTTAGTGTGTGCACATGTGAAACCATTTTTTTGAAGTATGAAATAATTGCTCACCATTGTATCTATATAACTTTGGATCTTGGTGTCCTGAGCTCTCTATAAAACAGTATGTTTCCATAGTATTTGAATATTATGGGTAATGGTTTTTGCAGAGTACAGTATGCTTCTACTAAATTATAACAGCATATCCTCATGGTAACCCTATTTGATAGGCAGAAAGCTTGTACACTGATCCTGAAAAGTCATCTGATAATTCTTGATTAAGCAAACTTCATTCCCTGTGTCCCAGAAGAAGGGGCCAGAACTATTTAATTTTTACTCTCTTCCTTTCTTCCCCTATTCCCCAGGTTAGGCGAGCCAGAGGATTGTGCTGGCATCGTGTCTTTCCTGTGCTCTGAAGATGCCAGCTACATCACTGGGGAGACAGTGGTGGTGGGTGGAGGAACCCCGTCCCGCCTCTGAGGACCCTGCGACAGCCCACATGGCACTGTTGGGCTCTAGCTCCTGGTGCTGTTCCTGCATTCATCGACTGGCCTTTCCCACCGCTGCTCACCTTACTGTTCACCTCATAAAATCAGTTCTGCCCTGTGATGACATCCAGCCTTCCCTGCCGTCAAGTTGGCGCCTTACTCAGGATTCCTGCTGTTGCTGTGGCCTTGGGTAAAGGCCTCCCCTGAGAACACAGGACAGGCCTGCTAAGGCTGAGTCTACCTTGGCAAAGACCAACAGATATTTTTTGCCCAAGCCACTGGGGAATTTGAGGGGAGATGGGAGAGAAGGAAGCTGGAGTGGAAGGAGCAGAGTTGCAAATTAACAACTTGCAAATGAGGTGCAAATAAAATGCAGATTATTGCAGGGCTTTGAATCGAATCCACGTGTTCATTTGTCAGTGTGGGGTGCTTAGCTGAGCAGAGAGCAGAAGTCTGGCCAGGCTGGATCTCTGGATCCCCCAGCCCTCCTCCCTGTCTCCAGGACCTGAGCGTGATGTGCAGGGGTGGAGGTGTCTGCAGAGTTGCCAACTGGAAGGAAGGTGGCACAGGAACTCCCAGGACACCACGGGGATCCCCGAGGCAGGGCCAGGCTGGCGAGGGTGGGGAAGGATGAACTCTCTAAAACCTCCCCGCCCCTTGCCTCCCAGATCCGGCCAGGTTCTCTCCCAGTATGGCCGTAGGTCCCGAGTTCCCTCCCCAGTCAGTAAGGACAAGCTGGACAGGTCCTGAGCAGGTGGGGAATAGAGAAAGGCCCTGCAAGGTACCCAGGCCCACGAATAAAAGGAGTTCTGCCCACCGCCTGAGGACTGAGTACACGGAAAGAGGGAACGCTACCCCCGCCCCGAAGGCCCGGACACCAGGTTATGCACGCCCGGCCTTTCATACCGGAGCCCAGTAGAGGGGTAGAGGCCAGCGGCCTGTGGTCTCACGCGGCTAGGCAGCGCGGCGCGCATGCTCAGTCCGGCAATTCCCCGGGCGGGGCGGGAGAGCGGCGCTCTGGGAAGCGGGAGAGAAGCGCTGAGGCAGCCGCCCCTGACGGGAGCGGGCTCTGCCACTACTGCAGCGCTCATAGCCTCTACCAAAGCGTAGTCTAGCATGTGTCCCGGCTCCCCGGCAGCAGGGATGGCGGCGGCTCCTCTGCAGCAGCCTCAACAGCAGGAGCCCGTGGCCAAGCCCAGCGTGGAGCTCAGCAGCGAGTTTTAAGGTAAGATGCTGCCTACGTCTCTGAGACGACCCATCTGGGAGCATCCCAGACCCAGCGTGTTCCTACCCGCGGTGCACCCCAGCCCGGTGCCTCACACACCGCCAACACCCCGCGCCATGCATCCCAGTTCCAAGGCACCCCCTGTATCCCAATCTGGACATTCATATTTCCGGAGCATCCTCCGCTGGAGCTGGAGCTGGAGCTTTACGAGGGAGGGACGATCGCCATTACTGAGCCTTGAGTAGGCGGTTCTGTGCTCACAGTATAAGCAAAGCCAGGGGAAGCTCGAACTGGGCGGAGCCCACCTCAACTCAGCAAGGCCTAATGCCTCTCTAGATTCCACTTCAGGGGGCAGGGCATACCTGAACAAAAAGAAGCAGACAGCTTCTGCAAACTTCAACATCCCTGCCTGACAGCTCCGAAGAGACCAGTGGTTCTCCCAGCACGGCATTTGAGCTCTGATTAATGGACAGATTGCCTCCTCCAGTGGGTCCCTGACCCCCGTGTAGCCTGACTGGGAGACACCTCCCAGTAGGGGTCGACAGACACCTCCTACAGGTGGGTGCCCCTCTGGGACCCAGCTTCCAGAAGAAAGATCAGGCAAAAATATTTGCTGTTCTGCAGCCTCTGCTAGTGATACCCAGGCAAACAGGGTCTGCAGTGGACCTCCAGCAAACTCCAAAAGACCTGCAGCGGAGGGGCCTGTCTGTTAGAAGGAAAACTAACAAACAGAAACCAATAGCATCAACATCAGCAAAGGACAGTATCAACATCAGAATAGCAAAGGACAACCACACCAAAACTCCATCCATAGGTCACCAACATCAATGACCACAGGTAGATAAAACCACAAAGATGGGAGAAACCAGAGCAGAGAGGCTGAAACTTCCAAAAGCCAGAAAGTCTCTTCTCCTCCAAAGGAATACAAGTCCTCGCCAGCAAGGGAACAAAACTATATGGAGAATGAGTTTGACGAGTTGATAGAAGGAGGCTTCAGAAGGTCAATAATAACAAACTTCTCCGAGCTAAAAGAGCACGTTCTAACCCATCGCAAGGAAGCTAAAAACCTTGAAAAAAGGTTAGACAAATGGCTAACTAGAATAAAGAGTGTAGAGAAGAGCTTAAATGACCTGATGGAGCTGAAAACCATAGTACGAGAACTTCATGAAAGATATACAAGCTTCAATAGCCAATTCAATCAAGTGGAAGAAAGGATATCAGTGATTGAATGTCAAATTAATTAAAGCGAGAAGACAAGAGTAGAGACAAAAAGAGAAAAAAGGAACATTCAAATTCAGGAAATACAGAGAACACTACAAACATAGTCCTTGAGAGAATTAATTGAATGTCAAATTAATTAAAGCGAGAAGACAAGATTAGAGACAAAAAGAGAAAAAAGAAACATTCAAATTCAGGAAATACAGAGAACACTACAAACATAGTCCTCGAGAAGAGCAACCGCAAGACACATAATTGTCAGATTCACCAAGGTTAAGGGCAGCCAGAGAGAAAGGCTGGGTTACCAACAAAGGGAAGCCCATCAGACTAACAGCAGATCTCTCAGCAGAAACCCTACAAGCCAGAAGACAGTCATGACCAATATTCAACATTCTGAAAGAAATATTTTTCAAACTAGAATTTCATATCCAGCCAAACTAGCTTCATAAGTGAAGGAGAAATAAAATCCTTTACAGACAAGCAAATGCTGAGAGATTTTGTCACCACCAGGCCTGCCTTACAAGAGCTCCTGAAGGAAGCACTAAACATGGAAAGGAACAACCGGTACCAGCCACTGCAAAAACATACCAAATTGTAAAGATCATCAATGCTATGAAGAAACTGCATCAATTAATGGGCAAAATAACCAGCTAATATCATAATGACAGGATCAAATTCACACATAACAGTATTAACCTTAAATGTAAATGGGCTAAATGCTCCAATTAAAAGATACAGACTGGCAAACTGGATAAAGAGTCAAGACCCATTGGTGGGCTATAGTCAGAAGACCCATCTCATGTGCTAAGACACGTAGGCTTAAAATGAAGGGATGAAGGAAGATCTACCAAACAAATGGAAAGGGAAAAAAAGCAGGGGTTGCAATCCTGGTCTCTAATAAAACAGACAGTAAACCAACAAAGATGAAGGCCATCACATAATGGTAAAGGGATCAATTCAACAAGAGCTAACTATCCTAAATATATATGCACCAAATACGGGAGCACCCAGATTCATAAAGCAAGTTCTTAGAGACTTACAAAGAGGCTTAGACTGCCACACAATAATAAGGGGAGAGGTTAACATCCGACTGTTAATATTAGACAGAAAATTAACAAGGATGTCCAGGACTTGAACTCAGCTCTAGACCAAGCAGGTGTAATACAAATCTACAGAACTCTCCACCCCAAATCAACAGAATATATATTCTTCTCAGCACCACATCACACTTATTCTAAAATTGACCACATAATTGGAAGTAAAACACTCCTCAGCAAATGTCAAAGAACAGAAATCAACAACAAACTGTCTCTCAGACCACAGTGCAATCAAATTAGAACTCAGGATTAAGAAACTCATTCAAAACTGCACAACTACATAGAAACTGAACAACCTGCTCCTGAATGACTACTGGGTAAATAACAAAATGAAGGCAGAAGTAAAGATGTTCTTTGAAATCAATGAGAACAAAGACACAACATACCAGAATCTCTGGGACACATTTAAAGCAGTTTGTAGAGGGAAATTTATAGCACTGAATGCCCACAAGAGAAAGCAGGAAAGACCTAAACTCAACACCGTAACCTCAATATTAAAAGAAGTAGAGAAGCAATAGCAAACAAATTCAAAAGCTAGCAGAGGACACGAAATAACTAAGATCAGAGCAGAACTGAAGGAGACAGAGACACACAAAAAGAAAAACTTCAAAAAATCAATGAATCCTAGAGCTGGGCTTTTTTTTAAAGATCAACAAAATAGACTGCTAGCAAGACTGCTAAGAAAGAAAAGAAGAATCAAATAGACACGATAAAAAATGATAAAGGGAATATCACCACTGATCCCACAGAAATACACACTACTATCAGAGAATACTATAAAGAACTCTATGCAAATAATCTAGAAAACTTAGAAGAAATGGATAAATTCCTGGACAAATACGCCCACCCTAGACTAAACAGGAAGAAGTTGAATCGCTGAATACACCAATAACAGGTTTGGAAACTGAGGCAATAATTAATAGCCTACCAAACAAATAAAGTCCAGGACCAGATGGATTCACAGCCGAATTCTACCAGAGGTAGAAAGAGGAGCTGGTACCATTCCTTCTGAAACTATTGCAATAAATACAAAAAGAAGGAATCCTAACTAATTTTATAAGGCCACCATCATCATGATAACAAAGCCTGGCATAGACACAAGAAAAAAAGAGAATTTTAGGCCAATATCCCTGATGAACATCATTGCGAAAATCCTCAATAAAATACTGGCAAACTGAATACAGCAGCACATCAAAAAGCTTATCCGCCACGATCAAGTTGGCTTCATCCCTGCAAGGCTGGTTCAACATATGCAAATCAATAAACGTAATTCATCACATAAACAGAACCCAGGACAAAAAAACCACATAATTATCTCAATAGATGCAGAAAGGCCTTCAATGAAATTGAACACTCCTTCATGCTAAAAACTCTCAATAAACTAGGAATAGATGTAATGCATCTCAAAATAATAAGAGCTATTTGAATGGGGAAAAAACTGGAAGCATTCCCTTTGAAAACTGGCATAAGACAAGGATGCCCTCCCTCACCACTCCTATTCTACATAGTATTGGATGTTCCAGCCAGGGCACTTAGGCAAGGGGAAGAAATAAAGGGTATTCAATTAGGAAAAGAGGAAGTCAGATTGTCCCTGTTTGCAGATGACATGATTGTATATTTAGAAAACCCCATCATGTCAGCCCAAAATCTCCTTAAGCTGATAAGCAACTTCAGCAAAGTCTCAGGATACAAAATCAATGTGGAAAAATCACAAGCATTCCTATACACCAATAATAGACAGCCAAATCATGAGTGAACTCCCATTCACAATTGCTACCAAGAGAATAACATACCTAGGAATCCAACTTACATGGGACATGAAGGACCTCTTCAAGGAGAACTGCAAACCACTGCTCAAGGAAATAAGTGAGGACACAAACAAATGGAAAAACATTCCATGCTCATGGATAGGAAGAATCAGTATCGTCAAAATGGCCATACTGCCCAAAGTAATTTATAGATTCAATGCTGTCCCCAAAAAGCTACCATTGACTTTCTTCACAGAATTGGAAAAAGCTACTTTAAATTTTTTATGGAACCAAAAAAGAGCCCATATAACCAAGACAATCCTAAGCAAAAAGAACAAAGCTGGAGGCATCATGCTACCTGACTTCAAACTATACTGCAAGGCTACAGTAACCAAAACAGCATGGTTCTGGTACCAAAACTGATATCTAGACCAATGGAATGGAACAGAGGCCTCAGAAATGACACCACACATCTAAAACCATCTGATCTTTGACAAACCTGACCAAAACAAGCAATGAGGAAAGGATTCCCTATTTAATAAATGGTGTTGGGAAAACTGGCTAGCCATATGCAGAAATCTGAAACTGGACACCGTCCTTACACCTTATAAAAAAATTAACTCCAGATGGATTAAAGACCTAAATGTAAGACCTAAAACCATAAAAACACTAAAACAAAACTGAGGCCATACCATTGAGGACATAAGTATGGGCAAAGACTTCATGACAAAAACACCAAGCAATGGCAACAAAAGCCAAAATACACAAATGGGACCTAGTTAAAGAGCTTTGGTGCAGCAAAAGAAACTATCAGAGTGAACAGGCCATCTACAGAATGGGAGAAAATTTTTGCAACCTATCCATCTGACAATGGGCTAATATCCAGAATCTAAAAAATCTTTAACAAATTTACAAGAAAAAAAAAACCACCAAAAAGTGGGCTAAGGATGTGAACAGACACTTCTCAAAAGAAAACATTTATGCAGCCAACAAACATGAAAAAAAGCTCATCATCACTGCTCATTAAAGAAATGCAAATCAAAACTACAAGGAGATACCATCTCACACCAGTTAGAATGGCAATCATTAAAATGTCAGGAAACAACAGATGCTGGAAAGGAGATGGAGAAAGAGGAACACTTTTACACTGTTGGTGGAAATGTAAATTAGTTCAACCATTGTGGAAGACAGTGTGGCCATTCCTCAAGGATCTAGAACTAGAAATACCATTTGACCCAGCAATCTCATTACTGGGTATATACCCAAAGGATTATAAATCATTCTAATATAAAGATACATGCACATGTATGTTTTTTGCAGCACTGTTCACAATACAAAGACTTGGAACCAACCCAAATGCCCATCAATAATAGACTAGATAAAGAAAATGTGGCACATGTACACCATGGAATACTATGCAGCCATGAAAAAGGATGAGTTCATGTCCTTTACAGGGACATGGATGAAGCTGGAAACCATCATTCTCAGCAAACTAACACAAAAACAGAAAACCAAACACTGCATGTTCTCACTAATAAGTGGGAGTGGAACAGTGAGAACACATGGAAACAGGGAGGGGAACATCACACAACAGGGCCTGTTGGGCGTATGGGGGGACTAGGGGAGGGATAGCATGAGAAAAAATACTTAATGTAGATGATGGGTTGATGGGTGCTGAAAACCACCATGGCACGTTTATACCTATATAACAAACCTGCAAGTTCTGCACATGTATCTCAGAAATTAAAGTATAATAATTTAAAAAAAGAAAAAAATTTTAAAAAAGAAATAAAAAAGTGGGGGTTGGAACATGGGAGAAATAAAAGAAAAGCAATTCGAAGGACAGTATGTATAGTGTCATCTCATTTGTGTAACAATTTTTAGAAGAAAAATGCATGTAAATGTATAGGAAACTTCTGGAAGGATACACAAAGCCAAGAGCTATATGGGGAAAAGGTAAAGGAACCATAAGGAAGAGTTACCTTTCAGTTTTCACGTAACTTTTTATCCCTTTTTAAAATAATGAGCATGTGTTATTTTTATAATTTAATGAATAGATGTGTTGATTTGAAAAACACAATGATCCTGAAAGTTAAAATTCCAATTCAGAGAAAATTGATTTATGTGAAAACTATCAATCCCCCAAAAATGCCAGAAAAATGAAATGTAACTATACAACACAGACAGTGATTGAGGTTGTCATCACTCACTCTGATTTCACATATAGAATTTAAAACACCTGACCGGGCACAGTGGCTCATGCCTGTAATACCAGCACTTTGGGAGGCCAAGGAAGGAAGATCACTAGGTCGAGATCGAGACGATCCTGGCCAACATGGTGAAACCCCATCTCTACTAAAAACCCAAAAATTAGCTGGGTGAGGTGGTGTGCACCTGTAGTCCCATCTACTCAGGAGGCTGAGGCAGAAGAATCGCTTGAACCCGGGAGGAACAAGTTACAGTGAGCCGAGATTGTGCCACTGCACTCCAGCCTGGTGACAGAGCAAGACACCATCTCAAAAAAACAAACAAACAACAACAAAAAAAAACGAATTTAAAATGCCGCAGTCGTTGGTGGACTGAACAAAAGAATATTAATGCAGGAATAAAGACAAAGATGAGTATATTTGGAAGAAGGGGTTGGGGGCTCCTTGCTTCTAGTGAACAAGGGCCCTGAGTTTCTACAGCCCTTTGTATTTATTGAGTAAAGGAGGTAGGGAGAAACGGGTGGTTGTCAGTCAGCTGCTTGACTTAGTGCAGGCTTGCATGACTGCGTTCTTTGAACAGTAGTCTCCAGATGTTCCAGTAGATAACCTCAAGGAGCACAGCACCAGGGAGTGATTGCCCTCAGCAAACCTCCTGGTGGCAGATGCAGAAGTGAGTTGGCCCACATTCTGCATTCATGATAAACAGTTTGCTGTTTGATCATATAGCCTTCAGTGGAATGCTGAGTTGGTCACGACCCTTAGGCCTTTGGCTCCCTTCATTAAAATACCCATTTCACCGGATTAAAAATATTCAATAAAATTTCTAAAAAGCACTTAAAACTTGCCAGCACTTAGTAAGGAAGTGCTCAATAAATAGTTAACACTCTTACTTTCTCTGCTTGGCAGTTGTCCTAACCCCACACCAGCCCTCCCACATTGCCTGGCTTGTGTCAGTCATGCATGACTCGACAGTCAATCTAGGACAGCTATTGCAAAATGCAAGACTTAAATTCCACCCCAGGTGAATCCTCTTCTGGACCACAGGCAGCCCTTGAAAAGGATGGGAGTACAGCCTTCAATCATGGAGGCATTTGTTCCTCAAGATAGGCAGATGTTACCACCTCCACACAAGAACAATCCCATTGCCTATTACAGTTCCCATTTCAAGGAGAAACTCCCACATATGCATGTATTTCCCTGAAAGATTTCCTGTTCTCTTTTTTTTTTTTTTTTTTTTAGATGTTGCCCAGGCTGGAGTGCAGTGGCGTGATCTCGGCTCACTGCAACCTCTGCCTCCCAGGTTCAAGCAATTCTTCTGCCTCAGCCTCCTGAGTAGCTAGGATTACAGGCACGTGCCACCAGGCCCAACTAGCTATTGTATTTTTAGTAGAGACAGGGTTTCACCATGTTGGTCAGGCTGGACTGGAACTCCTGATCACGCCCAGCTAAGTTTTGTATTCTTAGTAAAGACAGGGTTTCACCATGTTCGCCAGGCTGGTCTCAAACTCCAGACGACACCCGGCTAATTTTGGTATTTTCAGTAGAGATGAGGTTTCACCATCGTGGCCAGCTGGTCCCGGACTCCTGACCTCAAGTGATGCACTCACCATGGCCTCCTAAAGTGCTGGGATTACAGGCATGAGTCACCATGCCCAGCCCAAGATTTCTCATTCTTATCTCCAATAAGCCAGCTTGATGAGGAGTAGTGCTAGAGATTCCCATACTTCTTGACTTCCTTCTATCCTTTTCTGCTCACAGGCCCCCTCCCTTGTGCTCTCTGCAAAAGAAATAGTGCTGGAGGACAAATAGCATCCCTGCCCACACAAGGAAGGGCCATGTGATGTTCACCAAGCTCCCATGCCACAATTCTCTTTTCCCAGAATCCTTTGCTCTTTGAAGTGTAGTCCCTCACCTTCCTGCAACCCTCTGCCCCTCAGTCAGCCTACCTCTGAAGAGAAGGGGAAGAGAGATCAAACACCCCCGGCAGGCCTGTCCCTTTGAACCAAGCCCTGAGAAGCCCTGCAGCAGTCCTCCTGTGTACCCTCTCCCCAGCCCTACACACAGATGGAGAGCCCTGGGAAGGGTTACCACGGTGCATTAGCACCAAAGAGTGCAAGAGTGTGAATAGCCTCTGTCAATAATTCATGAGGTCAGACTGAGGAGGACCAGTCAGAGTCAGTTTTCCCTGGACATGGGGAAAATTATACTTAAGCTCTCCTATCTCATCGGGATATGCTGAGTACCAAAGCAGAGTACTGCGGTTGTAACTTCTTGGCTGAGGAAAATACGACAAATCCAGTGCAGGCCGGTTCTATTACTTGCTTGCCATACATCCTCTTTTGAATGTCAAAATCCTTTTTTTTTTTTTGGAGACTGAGTCTCCATCTGTCACTCAGGCTGGAGTGCAGTGGTGTGACCTCACCTCACTGCAAGCTCTGCCACCCAGGTTCATGTCATTCTCCTGCCTCAGTCTCCCGGGTAGCTGGGACTACAGGCGCGTGCCACCATGCCCGGCTAATTTTTTGTATTTTTAGTAAAGACAGCATTTCACCGTGTTAGCCAGGATGGACTTGATCTCCTGACCTCGTGATCTGCCTGCCTTGGCCCCCCAAAGTGCTGGGATTACAGGCGTGAACCACCATGCCCGGCTGAATGTCAAAATCCTTTTTCAGCTGCTCCGCTGACCTACAGATACACTAAATGAATCTTGAGCAAACTAAATGAATCTTGAGCAACCATGAATTCTACTAAAAAGTCATCCCTAGAACTGGATTTTACAAACCAGGACTTTTCCCCGGTAATTATAGGGAAATAAGGCTGCAAAACTGGTGATTTCACCAACAACACATCTCTAAATCTACCCATCTGCTTTCATCATCTTTTCTGAAAGAAAACACTAACACACACAAAAAAAAAGGAGCAAACGTATACTCCACAATAAAGGACTGTTAAATAAACTTAGCTTCATGAAACTCACTGTAATGTGTTTCCTTTTCTCATTTTGCCTTACACTAGTGTAAACATTGCCATGGACCAGCACTGCTTCTCAGTCTGGCCTTTGGAAGCCAGTGGGTTAAACCAATTCAGATGCTTGCATCTGGGTCCGTTGGGGCCTTTCTACAGTGCACCATAAGCCATCCAGATTTATTGATTCTCCCAGAAACCCAGGAGTGAGATAATTTGAGCCCACTTGGCAGAAGTGGAGGCTGAAGTCTTGGACACAGAATTTATAACTGGCAAGGACTTTATTCATCATCTACTCCATACTGTCAGTAATTTACAGATGAAGACTCTGACCCAGGGCAGCAATAATAATCACTACATGGTGGCAGTAACTACTATGTGCTTAGTAGCTTACAGTTCATAAAGAGATTTTGCATTTAACAAATATTTATTGAACTAGGATGGAGGGTAAGACCTGGGGACATAGTGGTTAGACTTGAGTGCCCCCAGTTCTCAGCATTTCCACCACTGCTCCAGGGACTCTGCAGCCTCCTCTCTAGCACTTAGCCCCTGTAAAGGAGAAAGTCCCTTTGGAGAGGGATGTGAGATACTGTTTGGTCAATGACCATAGTCTGCCCTCCAGGGCCCGTGAAGATGGAGGAGACCTTGGGCAGAGTGAAGGGCAGTGCCAGGCCTGGTGCAGCTACTCCCTATCACATCTCTCCCAGGCTCCTCCAGCCTCACCTGGTGGACTCTATGAGGACCACAGGCCTCACCTCCATGGGCAGTCTCAAAACATTTGTCCTCCTGTGGGCTGTCACATACATTGACCCAGACTTTCTTGGAGAAGAAATTCTGAAGAAGCAAAAGCAACTCAAAACCCCCACTTCCCGCAGAAGAAAACGTGGGCAAGCAGATGCAAAAAGGCAGCAGCCAAAGTCTGCGCGTTCCTGCGGGGGCCAGGGGAGGGGCGAGCCCTACGGAAAACTTGAACAGAGAGCGCTTTGAACACCCGCCTGCCCGGGAAGGCAAGGGCGGAAAGTAGCTGGCTGCTGGGCGCGGCGGCGGAGGGAGGCGCCCACCGCCACACAGGACTCCCAGGTGGTCGAGGGCGGGGAGGGGGTGGGGGGGGGGGCGGGCCGGGAAGCAGCCCGCCCTTCGTCCTGCCCCCTCGCCCTAATCTTTGTTACCTCCGCTGGAAGGAGTGGAACCCAGACTTGTTGGTCTGAGCCATGCACAAGGCGGGGCTGCTAGGCCACTGTGTCCGGGCATGGAAGTCGGTGCGGATGGCCAGCTCCCGGATGACCCGCCGGGATCTGCTCGCGAATAAGGTGGCCCCTGGTAACGGCCTCCACCGACGGGTGAGTGTTCGTGCTGGAGTTTCGGAGGCCCTACCTGCCTGCAAACAGGCACTGGTCTCTTCTTTGCCTCCAGTGCCCCTGTGCTTAGAACTCACGTGTGGCTGAAGTCTGGCCCTGGAAAAATGTAGTCACGTGATCCGCCTGAACCCCCTCCAAATCCCCAGGCCCTGGGCCCTCCCTTGCTAGCCCTCGTGTCCCTGCTGCCTCTGGCACAACTGTGCCACCTCCGTACAACCCCATCGATCTATTCCCCTCCTGGGTTCTGGGCTGCCCCAGTCAACCAGCCCCACTTAGCCTCTGGGAAAACCAGAAACTAGAAATCCAAGGAAATCTGGATTTCAAAATCCTATCCCAAGGCCTCCAGCTTTATGAAAATGTACCAGACACTCTATTTGGGCACCGGAAAGTCTCCAGGAACCCCTCCCCCTTACCTAGATGGGACACAAGAGCCATGTGTCAAGATTTTTGTTTAGGTCGGTACACCTGGGCCTACCTTTCCCAGGCTGTTTCTCACCCACCACTCTTCTCTATCCTGGTTCTCATTTCTACGGGACTTTGCTAGATACCAGCTCTCCACAAAGCTAAAATACAAAAGTAGGTAAAATGCTAATGACTGACAAGTGCAGAATGTGTAACTCTTCCTCCCAAGGCAATATTTACATTTCTGACCGGAGACCATCTTTTCACATGCACCCCAAAAAATAACTAAAGATAGAATTTTGAGAATATTGTAGACTAGTAAGAAAGAAACCTGGGGGCAGGGCTGTTCTGAGGGAGACCCTCAAATCATGGAAGTGGCAGCTGCACACCCAGCTCATTTCTCACCTCTCAGTCCCAACAGGGGATGAAGCCTGTCACCCGTGGTGGGAACTGTAGAAAGTGATGTAAGTTCTTGGGAACTGAGGCTGCGGTTCCAGATCATAATAAAAATAAGTAAATGAGCGCCAAAAAGGCCGTGCCATCAAGCCTGTTTTACACAGAGTAGAGACACGTGGAGGTCATATAGGGAGAGAGCCTAAATTCAAACCCAGGCAGTCTAACTTCACAGCACATGCTTCGACCTCTTCCCCTGCACAGGCCTTGGCAGTCTTTGTCTCTTTCTACTCTCAGGATCGGCTTTGCCATCCCCGGCGTCTGGCCCAGGACGGGGCCCACGTGGTTGTCAACAGCTGGAAGCAGCAGAATGTGGACCAGGCGGTGGCCACGCTGCTGGGGGAGGGGCTGAGCATGACAGGCACCGTGTGCCATGTGGGGAAGATAGAGGACCAGGAGTGGCTGGTGGCCACAGTGAGCTGCAGGGAAATAGGCACAGAGCCAAAAGGTAGAAAAAGGAGCCAGCCTGATCCTCCTTCCCTGCTTTCCTGGACAGCCTTGGTGAGATCCAATGCAGTGCTGTTAACTAAAACATAACAGTGCATTCTGCATACCCACACCAGCCCACCGGTACATTTTTATTGTGTGCCTTTCTATTATGTCCATATACTAACGCTGGAGAATCATCCCATCCCAATCAGAGAATGTTAAAACATTCTAATGCTTCAACCCTTGAGTACCACAGAGAAACAGCTGGTACTGGTTCTCTACTAATTTTCCATCTAATTGGACAGATGAGAAGGGTAAATCCAATCACAAAATAGATGTTCCCACCCATGAGCTAATAATCCCCTATTCAGCTTATAGAGTCAGGTCCCTGTTTCAACCACTTACTATGTGCCATTTCCTGTGTTCAGAGCCTTACAAAGGTTGTCTCTAGGCCTGACAACAACCCAAGCAAGGCAGGGACTATTCTCTCAGTCTGCAGAGACTGGCTCAGATAGCTGGAGCAACTTCCCAAGGTCCCACAGCCAGTAAGGAAAGAGCCGTGATTCAACCCAGACCTCCCAAGCTCCCTTCCTTTATTGGCTGCCTACGGACTACCAGGTACTGGACTTTAGTCTCAAAGAAAGTATATAAGTCAGTGTCACAGTTAGTAGTGGACACCAGCCTTTCAGCTGCAGAAGGAAATATGAACCATCCAGCAAAGGAAGTTCCTCTTCCCTTGAGGCTCAGGACACACTTTATTCCCCGGAGTGGAAGGGAGAATCTACCCAAAAATGGAAAGTACAGGATTGTGCTAACAGATTGGAAGGTTGGCAGAAATAATTTGCATAATCTTAGAAGAAGGGGATCTTAAGCAATAGTAGATAGTAGTGTGGTAGACAGTATAGGGTAATTCCGTTTTTAAGGAACTTTCTGGCAAATGCTCAAATGTGCGTTGGAAAGAGCCAAATGTGAGTCCTAGAAAGTAACCTTGCCTGGCCTAGGTTGGTGGACAGAGCCCAAGATTGGGGACTTGATCCTGATGGTTGAAGGATCAGTGAGTCTGGGTCAATCAGTGACTAACCATATCACATGTAAGTAGCAATGTAATGTGAAAATCCTGGTGGAAATACATCCTGTGGCCCCCACCAGGTTCACTTAACAGGGCTACAGGCCTGGCCCAGAAGCGGTACTTGAGCTAAACCTTTAGGAATGGATGGGAATGCTCAGATGGAATAGAGATGAGGTTCCAGATAACTCTGCAAAATGAGCAGACAGCCAAGGAGGAGCTGAAGGAGCACTGGCAGACCACAGTGGAGAGGACAAGCTTAGGAGTACTAATGAGAATGGGCTGCCTTGGAAAGATAGAGGCCATGGGCCTCTATATCCTTTTTTCTATTTTTATTTTTTTACTTTTTTTCTTTTTTTGAGACAGAGTTTCACTCTTGTTGCCTAGGCTGGAGTGCAGTGGCACCATCTCGGCTCACTGCAACCTCGGCGTCCAGGTTCAAGCAATCCTCATGCCTCAGCCTCCCAAGTAGCTGGGATTACAGCTGCCCGCCACCATGCCCAGCTAATTTTTGTATTTTAGTAGAGACGGGGTTTCACCATGTTGGCCAGGCTGATCTTGAACTCCTGACCTCAGGTGACCCACACCTTGGGCCTCCCAGAGTGCTGGGATTACAGGTGTGACCCACCATGCCCAGCCATAGCTTCTTAAAAGGATATGTTAAGGACGTTAAAAGGATATGGCCTCTTGAAAGGATATGTTTACCCATTCTTGTAGGAAATAAGAAGCCATGTGAGGTTTTGAGGAAGAGAAAGATGGTTATTAAGAAAGATAATATGGCTCTGGTAGGAAGGATATACAGAGAAAACACTGAATCCAGGGCATCAGTGAGGAAGCTGTTGCTGTCATCCAGGTTTAGAGCAGTGGTGGTGGGACTGGAACAGATGTGCCCAAGAGACATTTAGTGGGAACGAACCAAGATTTTCCAACCACATGTCAAAAAGTGGGAAACACGAGCGAAGTCAAAAATGACTCTCAGGTAGTTTGTGTGACCATTGTCAGAGAGGAGAATGATAGAATACTTGTCAGCTATTTGAAATGTCTTCTGCCAATTGCCACATGTTACCCTGCAATGAGAAAAGCCACTGCCCTGAGAATGGTTACTACCCAGTGGCCTCCTCATCTGCACCACAAAGCTTCTAAGTGTGTGGTAAGTGGAAACCAGATTAGCTGCCTATCTGCTTGATTATATTTTTTCTTAAAAATGTATAACTATCAGAACACAGAGCAAACACCTCCTAACCGTTTTAGTGTAGTGATCACACAATTTAGAACAAGACTGAGAAGACACCTTTTTTTTTTTTTTTTTTTCCCCAGAGACAGAGCCTCACTGTTTCCCTGGCTGGAGTGCAGTAGTATGATCATAGCTCACTGTAACCTCCAACTCTTGAGCTCATGCAATCCTACCACCTCAGCCTCCCAAGTGGCTAAGATTATAGCCATGCACCCCCACACCAGTTCATTTTTTAAATTTTCTGTAGAGTTGGAGCTTTATTGCCCAGGCTGGTTTTGAACTCCTGGCCTCTAGCAATCCACCCCACTGGGCCTACCAAACTGCTAGGATTATAGGTGTGAGCCACCACACCCAGCCTCATTCTTCTTTTATGGTTTCCTATCTCTGTTCAATCAAAACCCAGCCTTCTCCCGTCTCTGTGCTGACAGACCTAGAAGGAGAGGGGCATGGGGTATACAGCAGAGTAGAAAATGTCTCCAGGTGATTCTAGAGCAATCCACTGTCTTCTCCCAGCTCAAACACACGTGCACTGAGCACAGCGCACATCACTTATTAACTTATTCTGCACCTCCCTAGTAACAAGTCCATTGGTGAGACTTATACAGAGCCAAGGCAGGTGACTGGGCTTTGCACCAGGATACCAAAATTTAAAGGGTTCAAGAAAGTATTAATACTGGTTTCAAAACAGTGTATGACTTTAAATTTTGTCTGATTTAATTTTGTTGACAGCCCAGGCATACGTTCAACCGCATAAAAACAATTGAACTTAGCACCTAGTTAACAAGAATAAGTAGTTAAAACGGGAAGCTAGCAGATGGTGTACATTGTTAACAACACTCCTCTGTGTGCCAAATCTGAAGCACAAAGTTGACCAAGGGCCCATGTACTGCTACTTGTTCAAGGCATTAAAATTGCCAGTTCTGAGCAAATGCAAAGTCTGGTTTCAGGGTCGCTTTGTACTGAAAACTCTTGTTGGCAGATTCTGCTTGGCCATTCATTACTCTAGCACACGCCTCACTACCTACTTATACCTTATTAAGGAGGTGAGATGTTGCCTTTCTTGACTTTCTCAGTTTAGATGTCAGTTTCTGCCTTAAATCTTTCATGCCTCCAGGTCAAAAGAGAGAGAGACAGACAGAGAAAATGACATTATAACCAAATATGGAATTGCTTTAAATTCAGGCTGGTATCTTCTCCCATCATGGCTCTCCTGGGCAGCCAGTTTCCTAATGACCCCAACTCACTTTCAGAGGGCTCTTATGAATTAGCAGTGTGCTACAGAATGGGAGACTGACCTCAGTTCTTCCACCACTAACTAGCTTTGTGCCCTGAACAAATCACTTCACCCCTCCCAAACACAGAATAAGCAGGCCTCCTGTTCTTAGCTAGCCCCAGTGTGTCACTACTGAACTATATGGTCTTGAGAAAATTCCCTGAACCTGTTTCATCATCTCCACCTTACATTGGAATAGATGATCTCAAAGACCCCTCCAGTGGTAAGTTTCTACAGCTCTATTTAAGCCGATTTTTCCATTCAGGTAAGTGTGGACAGATTGACTTTGAGATAAGGGTAATTTATTCAAGGTGAACTGGACAGTAAGCACTTGGAGAAATGTGGGTGGAACTCACTGTGAAAGGAAGAGGAGGGGTCTGGAAATAGATTTGGAGGTGAGACTTGAAATCATGAGAATGAAGGAGCTTCCCAAAGGGAGAGTGTAAAGAAGAGAGCAAAGGCTCAGAGACAGCCTTAGAAGAATAGAAGGTGGGAAGAAAAGACTGCAAAATAAATAAGGCCAACTTCCTGGTGGCTCGCACCTGTAACATTTTGGGAGGCCGAGGCAGGTGGATGGCTTGAGCTCAGGAGATCGAGGCCAGCCTGGGCAACACAGCAAGACCCAATCTCTAAAAAAAATACATAACTTGGCCGGGTGTGGTGGCATGCACTTGTAGTTTCAGGTACTTGGGGACTTAGACAGGATGATGGCTTGAACTCAGTAGGTCAAGGCTGCAGTAAGCTAAGATCATGCCACTGCACTCCAGCCTGGGTAACAGAACAAGACTCCATCTAAAAAAAAGAAAGAAGCCAACCTTAAATGCTTAGCAGCAGATCTTAGGGTAGTTTTGAAGAAAAGATGTTTTTAAAAAGAGAAGTTATTTTGATGATAGTTCCTAAGAAGGAAGGTTTTGTCGTCATTGTTTTTGTTGTCATTTTTAATATAAAGAAAAAGTCTGTGTGGCCCAGGCTTCTCTCAAACTCCTCAACTCAAGTGATTCTCCCACCTTGGCTTCCCAAAGTGTCATGATTCCTGGCCTGAGCCACCGCGCCTGGCTCAGAAGGAAGTTTTTATCAACATGGATAAATGCACCTCCCTTACTTACTGCAATCCTGGTCCAGACCTCACCCCTCTCTTTAGGCTGTGAAGCTTCATGGCGGTATCGATATCCTAGTCTCCAATGCTGCTGTCAGCCCTGTCTTTGGAAGCCTAATGGATATCACCAAGGAGGTGTGGGACAAGGTGAGAGGGGATTAAAGCAGCAGGGGCCGGGCCTCAGAACACATTCAGCACAAACTCTGTCTGCTTTTAGAATGCGTTTGTCAAGGGCAGTGTAAATGTGAGGACTCTTTGCCACATGCCACACACCTGGAATGCACCTGGTAAATGGGTGGGGGCAGCTTCCTCTGTCCCTGCCCTTCTGGTTCGCTTCTGCTGCTCCTACTACTGTCTGCTTCCATCTGCTCTTCACTATCCGCCGTCTACTCCCCTCCCCAGACTTCCTCCCCGGCATGCTCTTCTGCCTTGTTGATTTCCAACAGAGATGTGGCAGCTAATATGCTAAAAACTACAATGCTTAAACTTACACACCCACCTGTCCCCCTTTCAGCTGCCAAAAAAGAATCATGTTTCATTAGTTGGGAAATATTAAAAGCTGCTAGTTAAGTAAAATACTAATTCTGGTTAAATGACCAGTGTCCACTTTATAACAAACATCCTTTAAAAAAATAAAAATAAAAACCTATATCATTTTTTTCTTAACTGCAGTGTCAAGACAATCTGAGACCCGGATGTCTAAATTCAAGTGGCAGAATATTGGGTTTTATGTGAAAATATATAATTACATTATATTCATAATATATTTCACAGCCATTCTTTAATTATAGAGCTTTAATTAAAATATTTGTCCTTGTTTGTTAAGGTTAATACTCCCACATGATTTGGAAATGCTAATTATTTATGATTTCCCATGGTTTTGCTTTTTACTCTGATGTTGTATTAGTTTGTTCTGCGTTGCTATAAAGGAATACCTGACCTGGGCAATTTATAAAAGAAAAGAGTTTCGTTTTGGCTTAGGGTTCTGCAGACTGTAGAAGAAGCATGGTGGTGCCAGTATCTGCTTCTGATGAGGCCTCAGGAAGCTTACAATCACGGCAGGAGGCAAAAGAGAGCAGGCGTGTTACATGGCAAGAGAAGAAGTAAGAGACATACCAGGCTCTTTTAAACAACTAGTTCTGGCATGAACTAATAGAGTGAGAACTCATTGCCACAGGGAGGGCACCAAGACATTCATAAGGGATCCACCCCCATCATCCAAACACCTCACACCAGGTCCCACCTTGAACACTGGTGATCACATTTCAACATGACATTTAGAGGGCATAAACATAACTATATCAGATGTCATCAAAAATTCCTCAACACTAGTTTGAGGATGTGAAAATACTATGATTTATTTACTAGTGTTTCATACACATAAAGACCAAAGTGCCAAAATGTTCTCCAATGAGCTACTTTTTGATTCTGATAGTCTTTTTCCCTCTTTCTTTTTCTTTCCTCTTTTTTTTTTTTTTTTTTCTCACTGTGTCACTGAGGCTGGAGTGCTGTGGTGTGATCTCAGCTCACTGCAACCTCTGTCTCCCAGGTTCAAGCAATTCTTGTACCTCAGCCTGCCAAGTACCTGGGACTATAGGCATGTGCCACCACGTGTGGCTAATGTTTTGCATTTTTAGTAGAGACAGGGTTTCACTGTGTTGCCCAGGCTGGTCTCAAATTCCTGACCTCAATTGATCTGCCCCACTCGGCCTCCCAAAGTGCTGGGATTATAGGCGTGAGCAACTGCAGCCAGACAGATTCTGATAGTCTTTAAAATAGAGGAACATCATTCATGAACAGTCTGAATAGAGACCATATGAAAGTCAGTTTTAAACTAAGTACAGGCACACCTCGGAGATATTGTGGGTCTGGTTCCAGGCCACCACGATAAATTCAATATTATAATAAAGTAAGTCACATGAATATTTTGATTTCCCAGTGCATATAAAAGTTATGTTTACAGTATAATGGTCATCTAATAATAGTCTATAAAATGAGCAATAGCATTATGTCTTTAAAAGCATATACATATCTTCATTTTAAAATACCTTATTGCTAAAAAATGCTAACAATCATCTGAGACTTTAGAAGCTGTAATCTTTTTGCTGGTGGAGGGTCTTGTCTCCACATTGATGGTGGCTGACTTAGGGTGGTGTTGCTGAAGGCTGGGGTGGCTGTGGCAATTTCTTCAAATAAGCCAGCAGTGAAGTTTGCCACATCAGTTGATTCTTCCTTTCACAAACGATTTCTCTGTAGCATGCAATGCTGTTTCATAGCATTTACCCACAGTAGAACTTCTTTCAAAATTGGAGTCAATCCTATCAAACTCTGCTACTGCTTAATCAACTAAGTTCATATAATATTCTAAATCCCGTGTTGTGATTTCAACAATGTTCATGGCATCTTCACCAGAAATAGATTCCATCCCAAGAAACCACTTTCTTTGCTTATCCATAAGAAGCAACTCCTCAGCCGTTTACATTTTGTCATGAGATTGCAGCAATTCAGTCCCATCTTCAGGCTCCACTTCTAGTTCTCTTGCTATTTCCACCACATCTGCAGTTCCTTCCTGTGATGCAGTCTTGAACTCCTTCACGTCATCCATGAGGTTTGGAATCAACTTCTTCCAGACTCCTGTTAATGTAGATATTTTGACCTCCTCCCACGAATCACAAATATTCTTAATGGCATCTAGAATGGTGAATCCTTTTCAGAAGGTTTTCAGTTAACTTTGCCAAGATCCATCAGAGGAGTCACTATCTATGGCAGCTATAGACTTACAAAATGTACGTCTTAAATAATAAGTCTTGCAAGTCAGAATTACCCCCGATCCATGGGCTGCAGAATGGATGTTG
Organism: Macaca thibetana thibetana; assembly: GCF_024542745.1. Taxonomy (NCBI): domain Eukaryota; kingdom Metazoa; phylum Chordata; class Mammalia; order Primates; family Cercopithecidae; genus Macaca; species Macaca thibetana. Next base: position 83,746,318 of record NC_065584.1, on the reverse strand, counting down.
TGTTAGCAGGCATGAAAACAACATTAATCTCCTTGCACATCTCCATCAGAGCTTTTGACTGACCAAGTGCACTGTCAAGGAGCAGTAATAGTTTGAAAGGAATATTTTTTTCTGAGCAGTAGCTATTAACAGTGAGCTTTAAATGTTCAGTTAACCATGCTATAAACAGATGTGCTGTTATTCAGGCTTTGTTTTCCATTTATAGAGCATGGGCAGAGTAGATTTAGCATAAATCTTGAGAGCCATAGAATTTTCAGAATGGTAAATGAGCATTGGCTTCAACTTAAAGTCACTGGCTGCATTAGACCCTAACAAGAGAATAAGCCTGTCCTTTGAAGTTTTGAAGCCAGGCGTTGACTTCTCCTCTCTAGCTATTAAAGCCCTACATGGCATCTTCTTCCACTAGAAGGTTGTTTCATCTACATGGAAAATCTGTTGTTTGGTGTAGCCACCTTCATCACTGATCTTAGCTAGATTTTCTGGATAACTTGCTGCAGCTTCTACATCAGCACTTGCTGCTTCACCTTGCACTTTTATGTTACAGAGATGGCGTCTTAAACCTCATGAACCAACCTCTGCTAGCTTCCAACTTTTCTTCTGGAGCTTCCTCACCTCTCTCAGCCTTCAAAGAATTAAAAAGTTAGGGCTTTTTTCTGATTAGGCTTTGGCTTAAGGGAATGTTGTGGCTAGTTTGATCTTCTATCCAGAACACTAGAACTTTCCCTCTATATTAACAATAAAGCTGTTTTGCTTTCTTATCATTTATGTATTCACAGAAGTAGCACTTTTAATTTCCTTCAAGAATTTTTCCTTTGCACTCACAATTTGGCTAACTGGTGCACATGGCCTAGCTTTCAGCCTGCCTCAGCTTTCAACATGCCTTCCTCACTAAGCTCAATTATTTCTAGCCTTTGATTTAAAGTGCAAGATGTGTGACTCTTCCTTTCACTGGAACACTTAGAGGCCATTATATGGTTATTAACTGGTCTAATTTCAATATAAATGTGTCTCAGGGAATATGGAGGCCCATAGAGAGGGAGAAAGATGGGAGAAGGGCAGAGCAATCAGAACGTACAACATTTATCGATTAAGTTCACCTTCTTTTCTGGGTGTGGTTTGTGGTACCCCAAAACAATTATAATAAAAACATGAAAGATCACTGATCACAGATCACCATAACAGATATGATAATAATGAAAAAGTCTGAAATATTCCAAGAATTATCAAAATGTGACCCAGAGACAAAGTGAGCACATGCTGTTGGAAAAATGGCTCCAATTAATGCAGGGTTGCCATGAACCTTCAATTTGTAAAACACACAGTATCTGCAAAGCATAATAAAATAAGGTGTGACTGTACCTTTCCTTTTAGTTTATATATTTTTTTAAATATCACAGCACATCAAATCCAAACATAATGGCTGATCCTTCATTAACCTCTGGATTTAAAAGAAAAAAACACACACATTTGGGGGACGATTGAGACCAATATATTAGATAAAATTATCATCAGTGACAAACTTCTTGGGTGTGATGATGGATTATGGTTGTGTAAAAGAACATCCTTACTCTTGGGAAATGTATGCTAACTATTTAGGGATAGAGCACTGTAATATCTGCAACTGCGTTTACTTATTTTAATTAATTAATTAATTAATTTTTTTGAGATGGAGCCTTGCTCTATTACTCAGGCTGTAGTGCAGTGGTGCTATCTCGGCTCACTGCAACCTCCACCTCCTGGGTTCAAGCTATTCAGCTGTCTCATCCTCCGGAGTAGCGGGGACTACAGGCACATGCTACCACGTCTGGCTAATTTTTGAATCTTTAGTACAGACAATATTTGCCATTTTGCCCAGGCTGATCTTGAACTCCTGGCCTTAAAGTGATCCACCCACCTTGGCCTCCCAAAGTGCTAGGATTACAGGCATGAGGCACCACTCCCACCTCTGAGTTTCTTCTTTTTAATTTACATTTTTTTATTTTTGTTCTTAGTAATTTTTCATTTTATTACATAAAATCAGAAAACTTGCAACTGAGTTGCAATGGTTCATTTAAAAAACTGTACAGAAATACAGAGAGGACAAATAGGACAAAATGTGAACAACTGGTGAATCTAAGTGAAGGATCTCCAGATATTCATTGTACTTCTATTTCCAATTTTTCTGTAAGACTGAAATATTTTAATATAAGCAGTTGTCTAGAACAATGTAAACAGGGGTCATGCATTTGTTTTAGATTATGGATGTGGGGATTCTGATTGTACCTTGTCTCCCAGCTTCCCCAGAAGGTGCCTCCTCATGATCCCACTTTCTAATCAGGTCTAGCCAGGCAGTCCATCCTAGAGGGCCAAGAGCATCTCACTCCCTAAGCACAGAAGCCAGAGAAGTGCTAGAACAACCCCAGGAATCCAAGGTCAGGCTACATTTTCCCTAAGAAGCATGGCGCACTTTAAGACAGGTCCAGGAGGCTGACAATTGCAGGCTCTCCCTACTTTGAAGAAACGCAGAAAACGCAGCTCAAATCCAAAGGAGCCCTGAGGATTTAGGCCCCTTCTGGGCCACATCATACTTGGCTGGTGACGAAACAAGATGAACCAGGCTCCATTTTTTCTCACCTGAACCTAATGTATCATTATCTAGCTGAGCAGCTGGTGAGAGCTACTTCTCCCTGAACCTCAGTTTCTTCATGTGCAAGATGCAGCTGAATCATCCTAAGATCTTCGTCAGCTCTGACAAACATCCTAGGAACCCACTCTAACTCCTCATTGCCATGCCTCCTCCAGTGCTCTTCACTCATGCTGTTTCCCCTTCTTCTCTTGGCTTCAGACTCTGGCCATTAATGTGAAGGCCCCAGCCCTGATGACAAAGGCAGTGGTGCCAGAAATGGAGAAACGAGGGTACAGAGAGTGAGAGAGAGCCTGGGTGAGATGGGACCCCACACGGGCTGAGGGCAGTGGTCCACGCTGGGAAGACCGTCAGCTCTCTTCTTTTTCCAGAGGCGGCTCAGTGGTGATCGTGGCCTCCATAGCAGCCTTCAGTCCATCTCCTGTAAGAACCCTTTGGTCTGTCCCTTCCATCCCATCCTCCACTCCATATCTTTCCACCCCTCATGTTACCCAAAGAAGTTTGTGTCCCCTTTTAGAATCACACCACCAAGTCCCTGCCCACAAAATAGATGCCTTGCCTCCACAAACCATAATCTAGGGGAGGTTTAGCCACAAGACAGTTTCCTAACTGTGCCCCTCCCTTACAGGAGATCCCTATTGAGCACTGTCTTTTGTGTCTAATAATGAGAATGAAGAATGACCTGGAAACTATGAGTCTAACCCATTGTTTTCTCTCTCCAGGGCCTCAGTCCTTACAGTGTCAGTAAAACAGCCTTACTGGGCCTCACCAAGACCCTGGCCATAGAACTGGCCCCAAGGAACATTAGGGTGAACTGCCTAGCACCTGGACTTATCAAGACCAGCTTCAGCAGGATGGTGAGGAAGGGGAGCTCTGCATCCCACTGGAACCCCTTGAAAGGCATCCATCTTCTTGGACAGGGAAGCCCAGTACCTGATTCCCGAACTCTCAACCACTCCATTCTCCTTCCTTGAGCTTTTCCATATTCCCTCTCTGTACCAACTGCCCTTTCCAAGCCAGACTCCTATCAAACCTTTCCTGAGGTATAGGGTGGAGACTGAGGTATTCAGACTCTACTCACACTGTTTCCTCTCTCCTTACATGGATGAGAATTGGAGAGATGCAGCAAAATGCATCACTAGAACCTGAAACAAATGAAACACATGACGGCAGTGGGGAGAGCTGGGAGCTAGAAAAAAAAAATAGGAAGTGAAAGAGGGAAGTCTCCATCCTTACTCTCTTGCCATGAGGATGGGCAGTTTCTTCCCTTTCTGTTCCTCACTTTCCTCCTCTTAAACCTTCCTGCAGCTCTGCAAGGACAAGGAAAAAGAGGAAAGAATGAAAGAAATCCTGCAGATAAGAAGGTAAAACTGTCATGGGGTCAAGGGCCCTAAGAGGCATGAAGATGGAAAGGTCTGGTCCCTAGCAGCCCACAGTCCACTGTCTCAGTCCCACAGATAACACAGGCAGGCTCTCCTCTGCCTCACAGACCACAAATTCATAAACACTATCACTGCAGTGGCCTGAGCAAGAAGTCAGTTTCCCTTTCAAAAGGTAAACCCAGAGACATCGGGGTTTCAGCAGTGCAGAGCTCTGGGAGAAGTCCTGAGTTAAGGGACAAGTATAGATTCCTGAAAAAGTTGCAAGCTGAATCTGTACAAATGGAATCACTTTAAACACACCATTTACTGTCACACAGACTCCCTGATACTTTAGTATGTGCACATGTGAAACCATTTTTTTGAAGTATGAAATAATTGCTCACCATTTTACCTATATAACTTTGGATTTTGGTGTCCTAAGCTCTCTAAAAAAAAAACAGTGTGTTTCTATAGTATTTGAATATTATGGGTAATGGTTTTTTGCGAGTACAGTATGCTTCTACTAAATTATAACAGCATATCCTCATGGTAACACTTTTTGATAGATGGAAAGCTTGTACACTGATCCCGAAAAGTCATCTGATAATTCTTGATTAAGCAAATTTCATTCCCTGTGTCCCAGGTGAATGGGCCAGACCTGTTTGATTTTTACTCCCTTCCTTTCTTCCCCTATTCCCCAGGTTAGGTGAGCCAGAGGATTGTGCTGGCATTGTGTCTTTCCTGCGCTCTGAAGATGCCAGCTACATCACTGGGGAGACAGTGGTGGTGGGTGGAGGAACCCCGTCCCGCCTTTGACGACCCTGCAACAGCCCACGGGGCAGAGTTGGGCTTTAGCTCCTGGTGCTGTTCCTGCATTCATCCACTGGCCTTTCCCACCTCTGCTCACCTTACTGTTCACCTCATAAAATCAGTTCTGCTCTGTGAAAAGATGCAGCCTTCCCTGCAGTCAAGGTGGCGTCTTACTCAGGATTCCTGCTGTTGCTGTGGCCTTGGGTAAAGGCCTCCCCTGAGAACACAGGACAGGTCTGCTGACAAGGCTGAGTCTACCTTGGCAAAGACCAACAGATATTTTTTGCCCGGGCCACTGGAGAATTTGATGGGTGATGGGAGAGAAAGAAGCTGGAGTGGAGGGAGCAGCGTTGCAAATTAACAACTTGTAATTTAGGGGCAAATAAAATGCAGATGACTGCAGGGCTTTGCATCGAATCCACGTGTTCATTTCTCAGTGTGGGGTGCTTAGCTGAGCAGAGAGCAGAAGTCTGGCCAGGCTGGATCTCTGGATCCCCCAGCCCTCCTCCCTGTCTCCAGGACCTGAGCGTGATGTTCAGGGATGGAGGTGTCCGCAGAGTTGCCAACTGGAAGGAAGGTGGCACGGGAACTGCCAGGACGCCACGGAGATCCCCGAGGCAGGGCCAGCCGGGCGAGAGTGGGGAAGGATGAACTCTAACACCTCCCTTCCCCTTGCCTCCCAGATCAGGCCACCTCCCCCTCCCGGCAGTTCCCTCCCGAGTCAGCAAGGACAAGCTGGACGGGTCCTGAGCCGGTGGGGAATAGAGAAACGTCCTGCAAGGTACCCAGGTAGACAAACAAAAGAAATGGGTTCTGCCCACGGCCCGAGTATTGAGTAGACGGAAAGTGGGGACGCTGTATCCGCCCCAAGACACTGACACTAGGCGACGCACGCTGGGCCTCTGACGCCGGAGCTGGCGAGAGATGTCGGCGCCAGCGCGTGGGGTCTCAGCAGGCTAGGCAGCGCGGCCCGCATGCTCAGTCGGGCAGCTCTCCGGGCGGGCGTGGGAGCTGGAGCTCCAAGGCCCGGGGTGGGAGCGCTCACGCAACCGACCCTGTCTGGAGCGGGCTCGCCTCTGCTGCAGCGCTCAGCGCCCGGGATTTACTGAAGCCGAGTCTAGCATGTGCCACCGCTCCCCAGCGGTGGGGATGTGGGATGTGGCGGGGGCTCCTGTGCAGCAGCCTCAGCAGCGGCGGTCGCCATGGCCAAGCCTACCTTGGAGCTCACCCGAGAGTTGTAAGGTAGGGGACTGCCCCGGCTTATGGGACGCCCAGTCGGGCAGCATCCCAAACCCAGCGCGTTCTTCCCGGCGGTGCACCCCAGCCCGGTGCCTCACACCCCGCCACCCCATGCATCCAGGCTCTAAGGCAGCCCCTGCATCCCAGTCCCGGCATCGCTGTCCCTGGAGCATCCTCCGCTGGAGCTAGATCTTGACCGGTAAGGGGGAGAGGGCGGCGGGGAAACTGCATCACATAATGGGGCGGGTGGGGGGAGGGGCCTCCTCCATTGCTGAGGCTTGAGTAGGCGTTTCTATGATCACAGTGTAAACAAAGTGGCAAGGAAGCTCTAACTGGGCGGAGCCCACCGCAGCTCAGCAAGGCCTACCGCTTCTCTAGATTCCACCTCTGGGGACAGGGCATATCTGAACAAAAGGCAGCAGACAGCTCCTGCAGACTTCAGTGTCCCTGCCTGACAGCTCTAAAGACAGCAGTGGCTCTCCCAGCAGGACGTTGGAGCTCCAATAACAGACAGACTACTCCCTCAAGTAGGCCCATGACTCCCGTGTAGCTTGACTGAAAAACACTGCCCAGTAGGGGTGGAGAGACACCTCATACAGGTGGGTGTGAATAAGGAGTGTAGAGAAGAGCTTAAATAACCTGATGGAGCTGAAAACCACAGTAGGAGAACTTCGCAAAGGATACACAAGCTTCAATAGCCGATTCAGTCAAGTGGAAGAAAGGATATCAGTGATTGAAGATAAAATTAATGAAATAAAGCAAGAAGATAAGATTAGAGACAAAGAGAGGAAAAAAACACTCAAATTCAGGAAATACAGAGAACACCACAAAGATATTCCTTGAGAAGAGCAACCCCAAGCACATAATTGTCAGATTCACCAAGGTTAAGGGCAGCCAGAGAAAAAGGTTGGGTTACCAACAAAGGGAAGCCCATCAGACTAACAGCAGATCTCTCAGCAGAAACTCTACAAGCCAGAAGACAGTCGGGACCAATATTCAACATTCTGAAAGAAAGGATTTTTCAAACTAGAATTTCATATCCAGCCAAACTAAGCTTCATAAGTGAAGGAGAATTAAAATCCTTTACAGACAAGCAGATGCTGAGAGATTTTGCCACCACCAGGCGTGCCTTACAAGAGCTCCTGAAGGAAGCACTACACATGGAAAGGAACAACCGGTACCAGCCACTGCAAAAACATACCAAATTGTAAAGACCATCAACGCTGTGAAAAAACTGCATCAATTCATGGGCAAAATAGCCAGCTAACATCATAACGACAGGATCAAATTCACACACAACAATATTAACCTTAAATGTAAATGGGATAGATGCCCCATTTAAAAGACATGGACTGGCAAATTGGATAAAGAATCAAGACCCATCAGTGTGCTGTATTCAGGAGACCCGTCTCACATGCAGACACACATAGGCTCAAAATGAAGGGATGGAGGAAGACCTACCAAACAAATGGAAAGCAAAAAAAAAAAAAAAAACCGGGGGTTGCAATCCTGGTCTCTGATAAAACAGACTTTAAACCAACAAAGATAAAAAGAGACAAAGAAGGTCATCACATAATGGTAAAGGGATCAATTCAACAAGAAGAGCTAACCTAAATATATATGCACCCAATACAAGAGCACCCAGATTCATAAAGCAAGTTCTTAGACACCTACAAAGAGGCTTAGACTCCCATACAATAGTAATGGGAGACAGTAACACCCCATTGTTAATATTAGACAGAAAACATGACAGAAAATTAATAAGGATATCCAGCTCTAGACCAAGTAGGCCTAATACACATCTACAGAACTCTCCACCCCAAATCAACAGAATATACATTCTTCTCAGCACCACATCACACTCATTCTAAAATTGACCACATAATTGGAAGTAAAACACTCCTCACCAAATGTCAAAGAACAGAAATCACAGCAAACTGTCGCTCAGACCACAGTGCAATCAAATTAGAACTCAAGATTAAGAAACTCACTCAAAACTGCACAACTGCATGGAAACTGAACAACCTGCTCCAGAATGACTACTGGGTAAATAATAAAATGAAGACAGAAATAAAGATGGTCTTTGAAACCAATGAGAACAAAGACACAATGTACCAGAATCTCTGGGACACATTTAAAACAGTGTGTAGAGGGAAGTTTATAGCACTAAATACCCACAGGAGAAAGCAGGAAAGATCTAAAATCAACACCCTAACATCACAATTAAAAGAACTAGAGAAGCAAGAGCAAACAAATTCAAAAGCTAGCAGAAGACAAGAAATATAATTATGATCAGAGCAGAGCTGAAGAAGATAGAGACATAAAAAAAAAAAAACCTTCAAAGAATCAGGAATCCAGGAGCTGGATTTTTGAAAAGATCAACAAACTAGACCACTAGCAAGACGAATAAGGAAGAAAAGAGAGAAGAATCAAATAGACACAATAAAAAATGATAAAGAGAATATCACCACCGATCACAGAGAAATACACACTACCCTCAGAGAATACTATAAACACCTCTATGCAAATAATCTAGAAAACCTAAAAGAAACAGATAAATTATTGGACATGTACACCTTCCCAAGACTAAATCAGGAAGAAGATGAATCGCTGAATAGACCAATAACATGTTCTGAAATTGAGGCAATGATTAATAGCCTACCAAACAAAAGAAGTCCAGGACAGGTGGATTCACAGCCGAATTCTACCAGAGGTACAAAGAGGAACTGGTACCATTCCTTCTGAAACTATTCCAATCAATAGAAAAAGAAGGAATCCTCCGTAACTCATTTTATAATGCCAGAATCATCCTGATATCAAAGTCTGGCAGAAACACAACAAAAAAAGAAAATTTTAGGCCAATATCCCTGATGAACATCAATGCAAAAATCCTCAAAAAAATACTGGCAAACCAAATCCAGCAGCACATCAAAAAGTTTGTCTGCCACGATCAAGTTGGCTTCATTCCTGGGATGCAAGGCTGGTTCAACATAAGCAGATCAATAAACATAATCCATCACATAAACAGAACCAATGACAAAACCCACATGATTATCTCAATAGATGCAGAAAGGCCTTTGACAAAATTAAACACCCCTACATGCTAAAAACTCTCAATAAACTTGGTATTCATGGAATGTAATTCAAAATAATAAGAGCTATTTATGACAAACCCACAGTCAATATCATACTGCATGGGCAAAAACTGGAAGCATTCCCTTTGAAAACTGGTACAAGACAAGGATGACCTCTCTCATCACTCCTATTCAACACAGTATTGGAAGTTCTGGCCAGGACAGTCAGGGAAGAGGAAGAAATAAAGGGTATTCAATCAGGAAAAGAGGAAGTCAAATTGTTTCTGTCTGCAGATGAATTGATGGTATATTTAGAAACCCCATCATCTCAGCCCAAAATCTCCTTAAGCTGATGAGCAACTTCAGCAAAGTCTCAGGATACAAAATCAATGTGCAAAAATCACAAGCATTCCTACACACCAATAATAGAGAGTCAAATCATGAGTGAACTCCCATTCACAACTGCTTCAAAGAGAATAAAATACCTAGAAATCCAGCTTACATGGGATGTGAAGGACCTCTTCAAGGAGAACTACAAACCGCTGCTCAAGGAAACAAGTGAGGACACAAACAAATGGAAGAATATTCCATACTCATGGACAGGAAGAATCAATATCGTGAAAATGACCATATTGCCCAAAGTAAATTATAGACTCAATGCTATTCCCATCAAAATACCACTGACTTTCTTCACAGAATTGGAAAAACACTACTTTAAATTTCATATGGAACCAAAAAAGAGCCCACACTGCCAAGACAATCCTAAGAAAAAGAACAAAGCTGGAGGCATCACACTACCTGACTTCAAACTATACTGCAAGGCTACAGTGACCAAAACAGCATAGTACTGGTACCAAAACAGATATCTAGACCAATGGAACTGAACAGAGGCCTCAGAAATAATACTACACATCTTCAACCATCTGATCTTTGACAAACCTGACAGAAAGAAGCAATGGGGAAAGGATTCCCTATTTAATAAATGGTGCTGGAAAAACTGGCTAGCCATATGTAGAAAGCTGAAACTGGATGTCTTCCTTACACCTTATACTAAAATTAACTCGAGATGGATTAAAGACTTAAATGTAAGACCTAAAACCATAAAAACCCTAGAATAAAACCTAGACAATACCATTCAGGACATAGGCGTGGGCAAAGACTTCACGACAAAAACACCAAAAGTAATGGCAACAAAAGTCAAAGTAGACAAATGGGATCTACCTAAACTAAAGAGCTTCTGCACAGCAAAAGAAACTATCATCAGAGTGAAAAGGCCGCCTACAGAATGGGAGAAAATTCTTGCAATCTATCCATCTGACGAAGAGCTAATATTCAGAATCTACAAAGAAGTTAAACAAATTTACAAGAAAAATAAAACAAATAACCACATCAAAAAGTGGATAAAACGTATGAACAGACACTTCTCAAAAGAAGATATTTATGCAGTCAACAGACATATGAATAAATGCTCATCATCACTGGTCATCAGAGAAATGCAAAGCAAAACCACAATGAGATACCATTTCATGACACTTAAAATGGCAACATTAAAAAGTCAGGAAACAACAGATGCTAGAGAGGATGTTGGAGAAACAGGAATGCTTTTACACTGTTGGTAGGAGTGTAAATTAGTTCAACCATTGTGAAAGACCGTGTGGCCATTCTGCAAGAATCTAGAACCAGAAATACCAATTGATCCAGCAACCCCATTACTGGATATATACCCAAAGGATTATAAATCATTCTACTATAAAGACACATGCACACATATGTTTATTGCAGCACTGTTCACAATAGCAAAAACTTGGAACCAACCCAAATGCCCATCAGTGATAGACTGGATAAAGAAAATGTGGCACATATACGCCATGGAATATTATGCAGCCATAAAAAAGGGTGAGTTAACGTCCTCTGCAGGAACATGGATGAAGCTGGAAATCATCATTCTCAGCAAAATATCACAAGGACAGAAAACCAAACCCTGCATGTTCTCACTCATAAGTGGGAGCGGAACAAGGAGAACACATGGAAACAGGGAGGAGATCATCACACACCTGAGTCTGTTCGGGGATGGGGGGCTGGGGGAGGGATAGCATTAGGAGAAATGCCTAATGTAAATGAGGAGTTGATGGGTCCAACAAACCAACATGATACATGTATACCCTATGTAACAAACCTGCACATTGTGCACATGTGCCCTAGAACATAAAGTATAATAATTTTAAAAAATCTAGATAGAGCAATATCTCACAAAATTAATAATCCATTCCATTTAAATAGACAGACTACATCAGTCAGTCTCTGGCACCTACAGATCCATTCACGGTTTTGTTTTCTGGGTTTTTTTTTAAGTATATAATTTGCCTACATTTAAAATTTAAATATTTCCGATTACCACCCAGATTTCTAGCTTCTGTTTAAAAACCCCAAGGGCTGGCAATGCTGAGCCAGCATTCTCAATGACAAACATGAGTGGAACTGGGTGTACCTCAGATCTGCAAGTTGTGGTTCTGCAAGTTGGCCACTGCGACCTAAGGTGTGTTACCATTTATCACTGAGCTTAAGCCACCACCAAAGTTTAAGCCATTCTGTATACTATGCATAAGGAGGTAGGGCAGCAGGTAAATTCACTTTAGGGGGAAAAATTCATCAAAACTGCTTAAATCTGTGAAAATTAATAAAATTTAAAAGCTGTGGGAACCCCAAAAATCACTTTAAGCCTTGAGACGTGACTGTGAGCTGAGTCACATATGGTTATAACTTCTGTTCTCAAATTATAGATTAACTAGCTTTCTTATTTTTCTTCTACTGTACAAAGACTAGAGAGAATTAAATAACATCATGGAAAAAAACCTCTGGCCTTCTTAATTAATGACCCTTGTTATAGATTAATTTCCCATTGTTGTCCTGCTTTGCTTAGACCAGATGACAAAATCCCACAATTATTACACCCTCTAAAAAACATATTAAATATATCCTTCCCAAAAAGAAACACTGCCTATAAGGATCAAATGGCTGTAACTATATGCCAACCTTGTACAAATACTGTTATAATTTTGCTAAACACTCCTCTCTCTCTGGATATATAATTGAAACCTTAACTTCTCTACTTCAGAATGCTGACTGCATTCCTTTGGAGTTGATGTTTCCAGATGGTCCATCCTCACACTTTGCACTTGAATAAAGGCTCCTTAACTTCAATTCTGACCCTTTTATTATTTTCAGTTGACAAATCTTTTTTAAGGTAATTTGACCATCATAGCTATCAATTTAAAATATTTGACCCAGCATACAAATGTATTTGTACCAAACACACAAAAATATACATTCATCCAAGGTTGTTCACCATAGTATTATTTGAAATAGCAAAACACTGGAAGCTACTTAAAAATCCATCAGTAGGAGACTAGCTAAATAAATTATGGAATAGCCACACAATAGAATACTGTACAGCTATTTTATAAAAGAAGAAAGAGAATAAAGTAGGTCTATTATGTACCACCCATTCACCAAGAATGTATTTTAAAAAATAAAAAGAGTTACTGACAAGATGACCAAACAGGAACAGTTCCGGTCTGCAGCTCCCAGCGAGATCAACGCAGAAGGCGTGTGATTTCTGCATTTCCAACTGAGGTATCTGGCTTATCTCATTGGGACTGGTGAGACAGTGGGTGCAGCCATGAAGAGCCAGCTGAATCAGGGTGGGCATCACCTCACTCAGGAAGCACAAGGGGTCAAAGAAACCCTCCCCTAGCCAAGGGAAGCCAAGAGGGACCATGCCATGAGGAATGGTTATGAAGCCAAACTCAGCTTCATAAGTGAAGGAGAAATAAAATCCTTTACAGACAAGCAAATGCTGAGAGATTTTGTCACCACCAGGCCTGATTTACAAGAGCTCCTGAAGGAAGCACTAAACATGGAAAGGAACAATCGGTATCAGCCACTGCAAAAGCATACCAAATTGTAAAGACCATCGACACTATGAAGAAACTGCATCAACTAATGGGCAAAATAATCCGCTAGCATCATAATGACAGGATCAAATTCACACATAACAATATTAACCTTAAATGCAAACAGGCTAAGTGCCCCAATTAAAAGACACAGACTGGCAAATTGGATAAAGAGTCAAGACCCATCAGTGTGCTGTATTCAGGCGACCCATCTCATGTGCAAAGAAACACAAAGGCTCAAAATAAAGGGATGGAGGAATATTTCCCAAGCAAATGGAAAGCAAAAAAAAGCAGGGGTTGCAATCCTGGTTTAAACAGACTTTAAACCAACAGAGATCAAAAGAGACAAAGAAGGCCATTACATAATGGTAAAGGGATCAATTCAACAAGAAGAGCTAACCTAAATATATATGCACCCAATACAGGAGCACCCAGATTCATGAAGCAAGTTCTTAGAGAACTACAAAGAGACTTAGACTCCCACACAATAGTAATGGGAGACATTAACACCCCACTGTCAATATTAGACAGATCAATGAGACAGAAAATTAACAAGGATATCCAGGACTTGAACTCAGCTAGACCAAGCAGACCTAATAGACATCTACAGAACTCTCCACCCCAAGTCAACAGAATATACATTCTTCTCAGCACCACATCGCACTTATTCTAAAATTGATCACATAATTGGAAGTGAAACCCTCCTCAGCAAATGCAAAAGAATGGAAATCATAGCAAACAGTCTCTCAGGCTGCAGTGCAATCAGACTAGAAATCAGAATTAAGAAACTCACTCAAAATCTCACAACTACCTGGAAACTGAACAACCTGCTCCTGAATGAATATTGGGTACAAAATGAAATTAAAGCAGAAATAAATAACTTCTTTGAAACCAGTGAGAACAAAGACACAACATACCAGAATCCCCTGGGACACAGTCAAAGCAGTGTTTAGAGTGAAATTTATAGAACTAAACGCCCACAGGAGAAAGCAGGAAAGATCTAAAATCGCCACCCTAACATCACAATTAAAAGAACTAGAGAAGCAAGAGCAAAAAAATTCAAAAACGAGCAGAAGACAAGAAATAACTAAGATCAGAGAAGAACTGAAGGAGATAGAGACATGAAAGGCCCTTCAAAAAAATCAGTGAATCCAGGAGCTGGTTTTTTGATAAGATCAACAAAATAGATAGACCACTAGCAAGACTATTAAAAAGAAAAGGGAGAAGAATCAAATAGATACAATTTAAAAAATGATGGAGGGGATATCACCTCCGATCCCGCAGAAATAGAAGCTACCACCAGAGAATACTATAAACAACTCTATGCAAATAAACTAGAAAATCTGGAAGAAATGGATAAATTCCTGGACGAATACACCCTCCCAAGACTAAATCAGGAAGAAGACAAATCCCTGAATAGACCAATAACAAGTTCTGAAATTGAAGCAGTAATTCATAGCCTACCAAACAAAGAAAAGCTCAGGACCAGACAGATCACAGCTGAATTCTACCAGATGTACAAAGAGGAGCTGGTATGGCGATCATTAAAAAGTCAGGAAACAACAGGTGCTGGAGAGGATGTGGAGAAATAGGAACACTTTTATGCTGTTGGTGGGAATGTAAACTAGTTCAACCATTGTGGAAGACAGTGTGGCAATTCCTCAAGGATCTAGAACTAGAAATACCATTTGACCCAGCCATCCCGTTACAGGGTATATACCCAAAGGATTATAAATCATGCTGCTATAAAGACACATGCACACGTATGTTTATTGCAGCGCTATTCACAATAGCAAAGACTTGGAACCAACCCAAATGTCCATCAATGACAGACTGGATTAAGAAAATGTGGCACATATATGCCACGGAATACTATACAGCCATAAAAAAGGATGAGTTCATGTCCTTTGTAGGGACATGGATGAAGCTGGAAACCATCATTCTGAGCAAACTGTGTCAAGTACAGAAAACCAAACACTGCATGTTCTCACTCATAGGTGGGAACTGAACAATGAGAACAGTTGGACAAATGGGGGGGAACATCACACACTGGGGGCTGTTGTGCGGTGGGAGGAGGGGGAAGGGATAGCATTAGGAGATATACCTAATGTAGATGACAAGTTAACGGGTGCACACCAACATGGCACATGTATACATATGTAAAAAACCTGCACGTTGTACACAGTACCCTAGAACTTAAAGTATAACTTAAAAAAAAAAAAAAAGAAAGAAAAAGAAATAGTGCTGGAGGCCAAATAGCAACCCTGCCCACACAAGGAAGGGCCATGTGATGTTCACCAAGCTCCCAAGCCACAATTCTCTTTTCCCAGAATACTTTGCTCTTTGAAGTGTAGTCTTCCTCACCTTCCTGCCAACCTCAGACCCTGAGTCTGCCTGTCTACCTCTCAAGAGAAGGGGAAGAGAGATTAAATGCCCCTTGCAGGCCTGTCCCTTTGAACCAAGCCCTGAGAACCCTTGCAGCAGTCCACCTGTGTACCCTCTCCCCAGCCCTACACACAGATGGAGAGCCCTGGGAAGGGTTTCCACAGTGCATTAGCTCCAACAGTGCAAGAGGACAAGGAGCGTGGCCCTTCCAGCCTCTGTCAATAATTCATGAGGCTCAGACTGAGGAGCACCAGTCAGAGTCGTTTTTCCCTGGACATGGGGAAAATTATACTTAAGCTCTCTTATCTCATGGGGATGTGCTCAGTACCAAAGCAGAGTACTGCAGCTGTAACTTCTTGGCTGAGGAAAATACTATAAATCCAGTGCAGGCCTGTTCTAGTACTTGCTTGCCATACACCCCTTTTGAATGCTGAAATCCTTTTTCAGCTGCTCAGTTGACCTGCACGTATACTAAATGAATCTTAAGCAAACATGAATTCTATTAAAAAGTCATCCCTAGAACTGGATTTCACAAATCAGGACTTTTCCCTGCTAATTATAGGGAAATAAGGCTGCAAAACTGGTGATTTCACCAACAACACATCTCTAAACCTACCCATCTGCTTTCATCATCTTTTCTGAAAGAAAACACTAACACACACACAAAAAAAGGAGCAAACATATACTCCACAATAAAGGACTGTTAAATAAACTTAGCTTCATGAAACACACTGTAATGTGTTTCCTTTTCTCATTTTGCCTTACACTAGTGAAAACGTTGCCATGGACCAGCACTGCTTCTCAGTCTGGCCTTTGGAGGCCAGTGGGTTAAACCAATTCTGATGCTTACATTTGCGTCTGTTGGGGCCTTTCTACAGTGCACCATAAGCCATCCAGATTTATTGATTCTCCCAGAAACCCAGGAGGGAGATCACTTCAGCCCACATAGCAGAAGTGGAGGCTGAAGTCTTGGACACAGAATTTATAGCTAGTAAGGACTTTATTCATCATCTACTCCATACCCTCAGTAATTTACAGATGAAGAGTCTGGCCCAGGGCACCAATAATAATCACTACATGGTGGCAGTAACTACTATGTGCTTATAGCTTACAGTTCATAAAGAGATTTTGCATTTAACAAATATTTATTGAACTAGGATGGAGGCTAAGACCTGGGGACATAGTGGTTAGGGAGAACTTGAGTGCCCCCAGTACTCAGCATTTCCACCACTGCTCCAGGGACTCTGCAGCCTCCTCTCTAGCACTTAGCCCCTGTAAAGGAGAAAGTCCCTTTGGCGAGGGATGTGAGATACTGTTTGGTCAATGACCATAGTCTGCCCTCCAGGGCCCATGAAGATGGAGGAGACCTTGGGCAGAGTGAAGGGCAGTGCCAGGCCTGGTGCAGCTACTCCCTATCACATCTCTCCCAGGCTCCTCCAGCCTCACCTGGTGGACTCCACGGGGACCACAGGACTCACCTCCATGGGCAGTCTCAAAACATTTGTCCTCCTGTGGGCTGTCACATACATTGACCCAGACTTTCTTGGAGAAGAAATTCTGAAGAAGCAAAAGCAACTCAAAACCCCCACTTCCCCCAGAAGAAAAACGTGGGCAAGCAGATGCAGAAGGGCAGTGGCCAAAGTCTGCGGGTTCCTGCGGGGTCCAGGGGAGGGCGAGCCCTACAGAAAACTTGAACAGAGAGCGCTTTGATCACCCGCCAGCCTGCCAGCCCGGAAGGCAAGCCCCAGTCAGGCGGAAGGTAGCTGGCTGCGGGGAGCGGCGGCGGAGGGAGGCGCCCAGGGTCACAGACAACTCTCAGCGGGCCGAGGGCAGGGAGGGGGTGGCAGGGAAAGCGGCCCGCCCTTCGTCCTGCTCCCTTGCCCTACTATCTGTCACCTCCCCTCGAAGGAGTGGAACCCAGACTTGCTGGTCTGAGCCATGCACAAGGCGGGGCTGCTAGGCCACTGTGCCCGGGCATGGAAGTCGGTGCCGATGGCCAGCTCCAGGATGACCCCCCGGAACCTGCTCGCTAATAAGGTAGCCCTGGTAACGGCCTCCACTGACGGGTGAGTGCTAGTGCTGGAGTTTCTGAGGCCCTGGCTGCCTGCAAACAGGCACTGGTCTTTCATCCTTTGCCTCCAGTGCCCCTGTCCTCAGACCTCACATGCGGCCAAAGTCTGGCCCTGGAAAAAAGTAGCCACGTGGTCTGCCTGAACCCCCTCCGAATCTCCTGGCCCTGGGCCCTACCTTGCCAGCCCTCGTGTCCCTGCAGCCTCTGGCACAACCGTGCCACCTCTGTGCAGCCCCATCGATCAGTCCCCGCCGGGCTTCTGGGCTGCCCCAGTCAACCGGCTCCACCTAGCGTCCGGGAAGACCAGAAACTAGAAATGTGAGGGAACCTGGATTTCAATATCCTATCCCAGGGTCTCCAGCACTTTGAAAATGTACCAGACACTCTATTTGGGCACCGGAAAGTCTCCAGGAACCCCGCCCCCTTACCTAGATGGGACACAAGAGCTTTGTGTCAAGATTTTTGTTTAGCTCAGTACATCTGGGCCTACCTTGTCCAGGCTGTTTCTCACCCACCACTCTTGTCTATCCTGGTTCTCATTTCTACGGGACTTTGCTAGATGCCAGCTCTCTGCAAAACTAAAATACAAATGCAGGTAAAATGCTAATGACTGACAAGTGCAGAATGTGTAACTCTTCCTCCCAAGGCAATGTTTACATTTTTGACAGGAGACCATCTTCTCACATGCACCCCAAAAAAATAACTAAGGATAGAATTTTGAGAATGTGGTAGACTAGTAAGAAAGAAACCTGGGGGCAGGGCTGTTCTGAGTGAGACCCTCAAATCAGGGAAGTGGCTGCTGCACACCCAGCTCATTTCTCACCTCTCAGTCCCAACAGGGGATGAAGCCTGTCACCCGTGGTGGGAACTGTAGAAAGTGATGTAAGTTCTTGGGAACTGAGGCTGCGGTTCCAGATCATAATAAAAATAAGTAAATGAGCGCCAAAAGGCCTTGCCATCAAGCCTGTTTTACACAGAGTAGAGACACCTGGAGGTCAGATAGGGAAAGAGCCTGAATTCAAACCCGGGCAGTCTAACTTCACAGCCCATGCTTCGACCTCTTCCCCTGCACAGGCTTTGGCAGTCTTTGTGTCTTTCTGCTCACAGGATCCACTTTGCCATCGCGGGCATCTGGCCCAAGATGGGCTCCACGTGGTTGTCAGCAGTCAGAAGCAGCAGAACTCGGCAGCCACCCTGCAGGGGGAGGGGCTCAGCGTGACGGGCACTATGTGCCATGTGGGGAAGGCAGAGGACTGGGAGCGGCTGGTGGACACGGTGAACTGCAGGGAAATGGGCAAAGAGCCAGGAGGTAGAAAAAGGAGCCAGCCTGAGCCGCCTTCCCTGCTTTCCTGGACAGCCTTGGTGAATCCAATGCACTGCTGTTAACTAAAACATAGCAGTGCGTTCTGCATACCCACACCAGCCCACCGGTACATTTTTATTGTATGCCTTTCTATTATGTCCATATACTAACGTTGGAGAATCATCCCATCCCAATCAGAGAATGTTAAAACATTCTAGTGCTTCAATCCTGCATCATCCCATGAATACCCCAAAGAAACAACTGGTTTTGGTTCTCTAGTAATTTTCAATCTAACTGGACAGATGACAAGGGTAAATACAATCATAAAATAGATGTTCCCACCCATGAGCTAATAAACAATCCCCTGTTCTTCAGCTTATAGAGTCAAGTCCCTGGGAGCCTCGGGAAGCAGCCCACCATGTTTCAACCACCTACTATGTGCCATTACCTGTGTTCAAAGCCTTACAAAGGTTATCTCTAGACCTGACAACAACCCAGGCAAGGCAAGGACTATTCTCTCAGTCTGCAGAGACTGGCTCAGATAGCTGGAGCTACTTCCTAAGGTCCCACAGCCAGTAAGGAAAGAGCTGTGATTCGACCCAGACCTCCCAAGCTCTCTTCCTTTATTGGCTGCCTACAGACTACCAGGTACTGGACTTTAGTCTCAAAGAAAGTATATAAGTCAATGTCACAATTAGTAGTGGACACCAGCCTTCCAGCTGCAGAAGGAAATATGAACCATCCAACAAAGGAAGCTCCTCTTCCCTTGAGGCTCAGGACACACTTTATTCCCCAGAGTGGAAGGGAGAATCTACCCAAAAATGGAAAGTACAGGATTGTGCTAACAGATTGGAAGGTTGGCAGAAATAATTTGCATAATCTTAGAAGAGGGGGATCTTAAGCAATAGTAGACAATAGTATGGTAGACTGTATAGGGTAATTTCATTTTTAAGGAACTCTCTGGCAAATGCTCAAATATGCATCGGAAAGAGCCAAATGTGAGTCCTAGAAAGTCACCTTGCCTGGCCTAGGCTGGTGGACAGAGCCCAAGATTGGGGACTTGATCCTGATGGTGGAAGGAGCCATTTGGGAGTCTGGGTCAATCAGTGACTAACCATATCACATGTAAGTAGCAATGTAATGTGAAAATCCTGGTGGAAATACATCCTCTGGCCCCCACCAGGTTCACTTAACAGGGCTACAGGCCTGGCCCAGAAGCGGTACTGGAGCTAAACCTTTAGGAATGGATGGGAATGCTCAGATGGAATAGAGATGAGGTTCCAGATAACTCTGCAAAATGAGCAGACAGCCAAGGAGGAACTGAAGGAAAGAGAGGAGCACTGGCAGTCCACAGTGGAGAGCACAGGCTTAGGAGTACTGCTGGGAAAGGGGCTGCATTAGAAAGATAGAGGCCACGGGCCTCTATATCCTGTTTGTTTGTTTGTTTCCAAGATGGAGTTTCACTCTTGTTGCCTAGGCTGGAGTGCATTGGCACCATCTCGGCTCACTGCAACCTCCACCTCCCAAGTTCAAGCAATTCTCCTGCCTCAGCCTCCTGAGTAGCTGGGATTACAGGTGCCCGCCACCATGCCCAGCTAATTTTTGTATTTTTAGTAAAGACGGGGTTTCACCATGTTGGCCAGGCTGGTCTTGAACTCCTGACCTCAGGTGATCCAGCCCCTGGGCCTACCAGAGTGCTGGGATTAAGGGCGAGAGCCACCATGCCCAGCCATAGCTTCTTAAAAGGATATGTTAAGGATGTTAAAAGGATATGGCCTCTTAAAAGGATATGTTTAGACATTCTTGTAGCAAATAAGAAGCCATGTGAGGTTTTGAGGAAGAGAAAGATGGTTATTAAGAAAGATAATATGGCTCTGGTAGGAAGGATATACAGAGAAAACACTGAATCCAGGGCATTAGTGAGGAAGCTGTTGCTGTCATCCAGGTTTAGAGCAGTGGTGGTGGGACTGGAACAAATGTGCCCAGGAGACATTTAGTGGGAACGAACCAAGATTTTCCAACCCCATGTCAAAAAGTGGGAAACACGAGCGAAGTCAAAAATGACTCTCAGGTAGTTTGTGTGACCATTGTCAGAGAGGAGAACGATAGAATACTTGTCAGCTATTTGAAATGTCTTCTGCCAATTGCCACATGTTACCCTGCAATGAGAAAAGCCACTGCCCTGAGAATGGTCACTACCCAGTGGCCTCCTCATCTGCACCACAAAGCTTCTAAGTGTGTGGTAAGTGGAAACCAGATTAGCTGCCTATCTGCTTGATTATATTTTTTCTTAAAAATGTATAACTATCAGAACACAGAGCAAACACCTCCTAACCACTTTAGTGTAGTGAGCACACAATTTAGAACAAGACTAAGAAGACATCTTTTTTTTTTTTTTTTCCCCAGAGACAGGGCCTCACTCTATTGCCCAGGCTGGAGTGCAGTGGCATGATCATAGCTCACTATAACCTCCAACTCTTGAACTCAAGTAGTCCTCCCACCTCAGCCTCCCAAGTGGCTAAGACTATAGGCATGCACCACCACACCAGTTCATTTTTTAATTTTTTTGTAGAGTTAGGGCTTTATTGCCCAGGCTGGTTTTGAACTCCTGGCCTCTAGCAATCCACCCCACTGGGCCTACCAAACTGCTAGGATTATAGGTGTGAGCCACCACACCCAGCCTCATTCTTCTTTTATGGTTTCCTATCTCTGTTCAATCAAAACCCAGCCTTCTCCCGTCTCTGTGCTGACAGACCTAGAAGGAGAGGGGCATGGGGTATACAGCAGAGTAGAAAATGTCTCCAGGTGATTCTAGAGCAATCCACTGTCTTCTCCCAGCCCAAACACACGTGTACTGAGCACAGCACACGTCACTTATTAACTTATTCTGCACCTCCCTAGTAACAAGTCCATTGGTGAGACTCATACAGAGCCAAGGCAGGTGACTGGGCTTTATGCCAGGATACCAAAATTTCAAGGGTGCAAGAAAGTATTAATACTGGTTTCAAAAGAGTATATGACTTTAAATTTTCTTAGATTTAATTTTGTTGACAGCCCAGGCATTCCTTCAACCATGTAGAAGGTTAGCACCTAGTTAACAAGAATAATTAGTTAAAACGGGAAGCTAGCAGATGGTGTACATTGTTAGTAACACCCCTCTGTGTGCCAAATCTGAAGCACAAAGTTGACCAAGGGCCCATGTACTGCTACTTGCCCAAGGCATCAAAATTGCCAGTTCTGGGCAAATGCAAAGTCTGGTTTCAGGGTCGCTTTGTACTGAAAACTCTTGTTGGCAGATTCTGCTTGGCCATTCATTACTCTAGCACACGCCTCACTACCTACTCATAACATATTAAGGAGGTGAGATGTTGCCTTTCTTGGCTTTCTCAGTTTAAATGTCAGTTTCTGCCTTAAATCTTTCATGCCTCCAGGTCAAAAGAGAGAGAGAGAGACAGAGAAAATGACATTATAACCAAATATGGAATTGCTTTAAATTCAGGTTGGTATCTTCTCCCATCATGGCTCTCCTGGGCAGTCAGTTTCCTAATGACCCCAACTCACTTTCAGAGGGCTCTTATGAATTAGCGGTGTGCTACAGAATGGGAGACTGACCTCAGTTCTTCCACTACTAACTAGCTTTGTGCCCTGAGCAAATCACTTTCCCAAACATAGAATAAGCAGGCTTCCTGTTCTTAGCTAGCCCCAGTGTGTCACTACTGAACTATATGATCTTGAGAAAATTCCCAGAACCTGTTTCATCATCTCCACCTTAAGGACATTGGAATAGATGATCTCAAAGGCCCCTCCAGGGTAACTTTCTTCAGCTCTATTTAAGCCCGTTTTTCCATTCAGGTAAGTGTGGACAGATTGACTTTGAGATAAGGGTAACTTATTCAAGGAGAACTGGACAGTAAGCACTTGGAGAAATGGGGGTGGAACTCAGTGTGAAAGGAAGAGGAGGGGACTGGAAATAGATTTGGAGGTGAGACTTGAAATCATGAGAATGAAGAAGCTCCCGAATGGGAAAATGTAAAGAAAAGAGCAAAGGGTCAGAGACAGCCTTAGAAGAATAGGAGGTGGGAAGAAAACACTGCAAAAGAAAAAAGGCCAACTTCCTGGTGGCTCGTGCCTGTAACACTTTGGGAGGCTGAGGCAGGCGGCTGGCTTGAGCTCAGGAGTTCGAGACCAACCTGAGCAACATGGCAAGACCCTGTCTCTACAAAAAATACAAAAATTGGCCAGGTGTGGTGGCACGCACCTGCATTCTCAGCTTCTTGGGTGGCTAAGGCAGGAGGATGGCTTGAACCTAGTAGGTCAAGGCTGCAGTGAGCTGAGATCATGCCACTGTACTCCAGCCTAGGAGACAGAGCAAGAATCTGTCTAAGAAAAGAAAGAAAGAAGCCAACCTTAAATGCTTAGCAGCAGATCTTAGGGCAGTTTTGAAGAAAAGATATTTTAAAAAAGAGAAGTTATTTTGATGATAGTTCCTAAGAAGGAAGGTTTTGTCGTCATTGTTTTTGTTGTCATTTTTAATATAAAGAAAAAGTCTCACTGTGTGGCCCAGGCTTCTCTCAAACTCCTCAGCTCAAGTGATCCTCCCACCATGGCCCCCAAAGTGCCATGATTCCCGGTGTGAGCCACAGGGCCTGGCTCAAAAGGAAGTTTTTATCAACATGGACAAATGCACCTCCCTGACTTACTGCGGCCCTGGTCCAGACATCACCCCTCTCTTTAGGCTGTGAAGCTTCATGGCAGTATCGATATCCTAGTCTCCACTGCTGCTGCCAGCACTTCCTTTGGAAGCCTAATGGATATCACCGAGGAGATATGGGACAAGGCGAGAGAGGGTTAAAGCAGCAAGGGGCGGGCCTCAGAACACATTCAGCACAAACTCTGTCTGCTTTTAGAATGCGTTTGTCAAGAGCAGTGTAAATGTGAGGACTCTTTGCCACATGCCACACACGTGGAGCACACCTCATAAAGGGTGGGTGGGGGCAGCTTCCTCTGTCCCTGCCCTTCTTATTCGTTTCTGCTGCTCCTACTTCTGTCTGCCTCCATCTGCTCTTCACTATCCGCCGTCTGCTCCCCTCCCCAGCATTCTTCCCCGGCAAGCTCTTCTACCTTGTTGATTTCCAACAGAGACATGGCAGCTAATATGCCAACAACTATGACACTTAAACGTACACACCCAACTGTCCCCCTTTCAGCTACCAAAAAGGAATCATGTTTCATTAGTTGGGAAATATTAAAAGCTGCTAGTTAAGTAAAATACTAATTCTGGTGAAACGACCAGTTGCCACTTTTTAACATACATCCTTTAAAAAATAAAAATAAAAACCTATATTATTTTCTTGTTAACTGCAATGTCAAGAAAATCTGAGATCCAGATGTCTAAATTCAAGTGGTACAATATTGGGTTTTATGTGTAAGTATATAATTACATTATATTCGTAATATATTTCACAGACATTCTTTAATTACAAAGCTTTAATTAAAATTTTTGTCTTTGTTTACTAAGGTTAATATTCCCACATGATTTGGAAACGCTAATTTTTTTATGATCTCCCATGGTTTTGCTTTTTACTCTGACGTTGTATTAGTCTGTTGCATGTTGCTATAAAGGAATACCTGAGCTGGGCAATTTATAAAGAAAAGAGGGTTGTGGCCAGGCGCAGCAGGTCACGCCTGTAATCCCAGCACTTTGGGAGGCCGAGGTGGGCGGATCACAAGGTCAGGAGATCAAGACCTCCCTGGCTAACATGGTAAAACCCCGTCTCTACTAAAAATACAAAAAATTAGCCGAGAGTGGTGTTGGGCACCTGTAGTCCCAACTACTTGGGAGGCTGAGGCAGGAGAATGGCGTGAACCCGGGAGGTGGAGCTTGCAGTGAGCCGAGATTGCACCACTGCACTCCAGCCTGGGCGACAGAGCAAGACTCTGTCTCAAAACAAAAAAAAAAGAAAAGAGGGTTGTTTTGGCTTATAGTTCTGCAGACTGTACAAGAAGCATGGTGCCAGTATCTGCTTCTGATGAGGCCTCAGGAAGCTTACAATCATGGCAGAAGGGAAAAGGGAGCAGGCGTGTTACATGGCAAGAGAGGAAGCAAGAGAGACACCAGGGTTTTAAACAACTAGCTCTGGCATCAACTAATAGAGTGAGAACTCACTCATTGCCACAGGGAGGGCACAAAGCCATTCATAAGGTATCTACCTCCATGACACAAACACCTCACACCAGGTCCCACCTTGAACACAGGTGATCACATTTCAACATGGGACTTAGAGGGCACAAACATACCAACTATATCAGATGTCATCAAATATTTCTCAACACTACAGTATCAGGATGCGAAAATACTATGATTTATTTACCAGTGTTTCATACACATAAAGACTGAAGTGCCAAAATGTTCTTCAGTGAGCTGGTTTTTTATTCTGTTAGGCTATTTCCCTCTCCTTTTTTTTTTTTTTTTTTTTTTTCCTCACTGTGTCACACAGGCTGGAGTACAGTGGTGCGATCTCACCTCACTGCAACCTCTGCCTCCCAGGTTCAAACAATTCTTGTGCCCCAGCCTGCCAAGCACCTGGGACTACAGGCGTGTGCCACCACACCCGGCTAATTTTTTGTATTTTTAGTAGAGACAGGGTTTCACTGTGTTGCCCAGGCTGGTCTCAAATTCCTGACCTCAACAGATCCACCCACCTCGGCCTCCCAAAGTGCTGGGATTATAGGTGTGAGCCACCGCACCTAGACAGATTCGGATAGTCTTTAAAATGGAGGAACATCATTCATGAACAGTCTGAATAGAGACCATATGAAAGTCAGTTTTAAACTAAGTACAGGCACACCTCGGAGACATTGTGGTCTGGTTCCAGGCCACCGCACAATAAATTCAATATTATAATATAGCAAGTCACATGAATTTTTTGGTGTCCCAGTGCATATAAAAGTTATGTTTACACTATAATGGTCATCTAATGATAGTCTATTAAATGAGCAATAGCATTATGTCTTAAAATTTATATACATATCTTAATTTTAAAATACTTTATTGCTAAAAAATGCTAACAATCATCTGAGACTTTAGAAGCTGTAATCTTTTTGCTGGTGGAGGGTCTTGTCTCCACATTGATGGTGGCTGACTTAGGGTGGTGTTGCTGAAGGCTGGGGTGGCTGTGGCAATCTCTTCAAATAAGCCAGCAGTGAAGTTTGCCACATCAACTGACTCTTCCTTTCCCAAAGGTTTCTCTGTAGCATGCAATGCTGTTTGATAGCATTTACCCACAGTAGAACTTCTTTCAAAATTGGAGTCAATCCTATCAAACTCTGCCACTGCTTAGTCAACTAAGTTCATGTAATATTCTAAATCCCGTGTTGTGATTTCAACAATGTTCATGGCATCTTCACCAGAAACCACTTTCTTTGCTTATCCATAAGAAGCAACTCCTCACTTTCTTTGCTTATCCATAAGAAGCAACTCCTCAGCCGTTTACATTTTGTCATGAGATTGCAGCAATTCAGTCCCATCTTCAGGCTCCACTTCTAGTTCTCTTGCTATTTCCACCACATCTGCAGTTCCTTCCTGTGATGCAGTCTTGAACCCCTCCACGTCATCCATGAGGGTTGGAATCAACTTCTTCCAGACTCCTGTTAATGTAGATATTTTGACCTCCTCCCATGAATCACAAATATTCTTAATGGCATCTAGAATGGTGAATCCTTCTCAGAAGGTTTTCAGTTGACTTTGCCCAGATAAATCAGAGGAATCACTATCTATGGCAGTTACAGCCTTACAAAATGTATTTCTTAAATAATAAGTCTTGCAAGTCAGAATTACCCCCGATCCATGGGCTGCAGAATGGATGCTGTGTTAGCAGGCATGAAAACAACATTAATCTCCTTGCACATCTCCATCAGAGTTTTTGACTGACCAGGAGCATTGTCGAGAAGCAGTAACAGTTTGAAAAGAATCTTTTTCTGAGGAGTAGCTATCAACGATGAGCTTAAAATATTCAGTTAACCATGCTATAAACAGATGTGCTGTTATTCAGGCTTTGTTGTTCCATTTATAGAGCATGGGCAGAGTAGATTTAGCATAAATCTTGAGAGCCCTAGAATTTTCAGAATGGTAAATAAGCATTGGCTTCAACTTAAAGTCACTGGCTGCATTAGCCCCTAACAAGAGAATAAGCCTGTCCTTTGAAGTTTTGGAAGCCATATTAACAATAAAACTGTTTTGCTTTCTTATCATTTATGTGTTCACAGAAGTAGCACTTTTAATTTCCTTCAAGAATTTTTCCTTTGCACTCACAATTTGGCTAACTGGTGCACATGTCCTAGCTTTCAGCCTGCCTCAGCTTTCAACATGCCTTCCTCACTAAGCTCAATTATTTCTACCTTTTGATTTAAAGTGTAAGATGTGTGACTCTTCCTTTCACTTGAACACTTAGAGGCCATTGTAGGGTTAATAATTGGTCTAATTTCAGTGTAAATGTGTCTCAGGGAATATGGAGGCCCACAGAGAGGGAGAGAGACAGGAGATGGGCAGAGCAGTCAGAACACACACAACATTTATCGATTAAGTTCACCTTCTTTTCTGGGTGTGGTTTGTGGTACCCCAAAACAATTATAATAAAAATATGAAAGATCAGTGATCACAGATCACTGTAACAGATATAATAATAATGAAAAAGTCTGAAATATTCCCAAGAATTACCAAAATGTGACCCAGAGACAAAGTGAGCACATGCCGTTGGAAAAATGGCTCCAGTTAGTGCCATGAACTTTCCATCTGTAAAACCCTTCAATTTGTAAAAAAACACAATATCTGCAAAGTGTGATAAAATAAGATGTACCTGTAACTTTTCTTTTAGATTATATATATTTTTTAAATATCACAGTACATCAAATCCAAGCATAATGCCTGATCCTTGATTGAACTCTGAACTTTTTTAAAAAAACACATTTGGGGACAATTGAGGCCAATATATTAGATTAAATTATCATCAATGTCAAACTTCTTGGGTGTGATAATGGATTATGGTTGCGTAAAAGAACATCCTTGCTCTTTGGAAATGTATGGTAAGTATTTAGGGATAGAGCATTCTAGTATCTGCAACTAAGTTTGTTTATTTTAATTTTTATTTATTTTTTTTTTTTTGAAATGGAGTCTCACTCTATTGCCCAGGCTGGAGTGCAGTGGTGGGATCTCGGCTCACTGCAACCTCCACCTCCCGGGTTCAAGCTATTCTCCTGTTCCATCCTCCTAAGTAGCTGAGATTACAGGCACATGCCACCACGTCCAGCTAATTTTTGTATTTTTAGTAGAGAACAATTGGTGAATCTAAGTGAAGGATCTCTAGTTATTCGTTGTACTTCTATTTCCAATTTTTCTGTAAGATTGAAATATTTTAATATAAGCAGTTGTCTAGAACAATGTAAACAGGGGTCATGCATTTGTTTTAGATTATGGATGTGGGGATTCTGATTGTACCTTGTCTCCCAGCTTCCCCAGAAGGTGCCTCCTCATGATCCCACTTTCTAATCAGGTCTAGCCAGGCAGTCCATCCTAGAGGGCCAAGAGCATCTCACTCCCTAAGCACAGAAGCCAGAGAAGTGCTAGAACAACCCCAGGTATCCAAGGTCAGGCCACATTTTCCCTGAGAACCATGGCCCACTCTAAGACAGGTCCAGGAAGCTGACAATTGCAGGCTCTCCCTATTTTGAAGAAACGCAGAAAACACAGCTCAAATCCAAAGGAGCCCTGAGGATTTAGGCCCCTTCTGGGCCACATCATACCTGGCTGTTTACGAAAGAAGGTGAACCAGGCTCCATTTTTTCTCACCTGAACCTAATGTATCATTATCTAGCTGAGCAGCTGGTGAGAGCTACTTCTCCCTGAACCTCAGTTTCTTCATGTGCAAGATGCAGGTATATCATCCTAAGATCTTCGTCAGCTCTGACAAACATCCTAGGAACCCACTCTAACTCCTCATTGCCATGCCTCCTCCAGTGCTCTTCACTCATGCTGTTTCCCCTTCTTCTCTTGGCTTCAGACTCTGGACATTAATGTGAAGGCCCCAGCCCTGATGACAAAGGCAGTGGTGCCAGAAATGGAGAAACGAGGGTACGGAGAGTGAGGGAGAGCCTGGGTGAGATGGGACCTCACACGGGCTGAGGGCAGTGGCCCACACTGGGAAGAGGGTCAGCTCTCTTCTTTTTCCAGGGGTGGCTCAGTGGTATTCCTGCCCTCTGTAGCAGCCTTCAGTCCATCTCTTGTAAGAAACCTTTTGTCTGCCCCTTCCATCCCATCCTCCACTCTACATCTTTCCACCCCTCCTGTTACATAACCCAAAGAAGTTTGTGTCCCCTTTTAGAATCACACCAAGTCCCTGCCCTGCAAGATGCCTTGCCTCTACAAACTATAACCTGGGGGAGGTTTAGCCACAAGACAGTTTCCTAACTGTGCCCCTCCCTTACAGGAGATCCCTATTGAGCACTGCCCTTTCTGTCTAGTAATTAGAACCAAGAATGACCTGGAAACTATGAGTCTGACACATTCCCTTCTTTCTCCAGGGCTTCAGTCCTTACAGTGTCAGTAAAACAGCCTTACTGGGCCTCACCAAGACCCTGGCCATAGCGCTAGCCCCAAGGAACATTAGGGTGAACTGCCTAGCACCTGGACTCATCACGACTCACCTCTGCAGTGTAGTGAGGAAGGGTAGCTCTGCATCCCACTGGAACCCCTTGAAAGGCATCCATCTTCTTGGACAGGGAAGCCCAGTACCTGATTCCTGAACTCTCAACCACTCCATTCTCCTTCCTTGGGCTTTTCCATATTCCCTCTCTGTACCAACTGCCCTTTCCAAGCCAGACTCCTATCACACCTTTCCTGAGGTATAGGGTGGAGACTGAGGTATTCAGACTCTACTCACACTGTTTCCTCTCTCCTTACATGGATGAGAATTGGAGAGATGCAGCAAAATGCATCACTAGAACCTGAAACAAATGAAACACATGACGGCAGTGGGGAGAGCTGGGAGCTAGAAAAAGAAATAGGAAGTGAAAGAGGGAAGTCTGTCCATCCTTACTCTCTTGCCATGAGGACAGGCAGTTTCTTCCCTTTCTGTTCCTCGCTTTCCTCTTCTTAAACATAAAGACATTTCCCTTCTTCCTGCAGCTCTGGATAGACAAGGAAAAAGAGGAAAGAATGAAAGAAACTCTGCAGATCAGAAGGTAAAACCATCATGCGGTCAAGGGCCCTAAGAGGCATGAAGATGGAAAGGTCTGGTCCCTAGCAGCCCACAGTCCGCTGTCTCAGTCCCACAGATAACACAGGCAGGCTCTCCTCTGCCTCACAGACCACAAATTCATAACACTATCACTGCAGTGGCCTGAGCAAGAAGTCAGCTTCCCTTTCAAAAGGTAAACCCAGAGACATCGGGGTTTCAGCAGTGCAGAGCTCTGGGAGAAGTCCTGAGTCCTTTCTCCACCTGGGAGATTGCCTCCACCTCTGAGCATCCATGGAGACCAAAGACCAAAACCAAAACCATGCAGTTTTAGTTCCCTTGAATAATGACACATGTTTACGAAACTCAGGTTGATGATCTACAATCCAAATGAAAAGAATGAAGAGCTTTACTAAGCCCCAAACTCCCCTTGCCTAAGGAGTTACTTTCTTCCCCAGTGAGCTGGGTGAACTGTTCAAGCACCTTTGTCGGGCTCCCTTTCCTCTAAATTCCCTGCCTCTCTCTATCTTCTGGCTTCGAGGACAGATGCCAGCAATGCCTAACTCTGTACTGGTCCAGACATCCCAAATCTTCCCAAAGGCATTCTGATGTCAGGCATGAGCTGCAGGCCTAGTTTGTAACTCATTAATAATTCGGGATTGTCATCCTAGAGCTCCAATGAATTGATCTAGCCCATGTAGCTCGATCCTGGATTCACATTAGAATCACCTGGGGAGCTTTTTAAACTGCAGATGCTCAGGCCCCACCCACTCCCAGAGATTCTTTTGTAATTGGTCCAAGGTAGGACTTGACCATCTGGGCTTTTGTTTTTCTTTGTCTTTTCTTTTCTTTTTTTTTGTTTTGTTTTTGTTTTTGTTTTGTTTTGTTTGTTTAAGCCTCTCAAATGATTGCAAGGTACAGCTAGAATGGAGAACCATTAATTCAGCCCTTGTATGTTTGAGTTACTCACTCTGCCCACCTCTAGAGCATTCTATGGCAGGCAAATTAAAGTGTCTCTTAACTATGCAGTCACTGATAAAATAAGAATTAGCACATTCTCACCAAATGAACCTGACTTTAAGGGACAAGTATAGATTCCTGAAAAAGTTGTCTGTAAGTTGAACCTGTACAAATGGAATCATTTTAAACACACCATTTACTGTCACACAGATTCCCTGATACTTTAGTGTGTGCACATGTGAAACCATTTTTTTTCTGAAGTATGAAATAATTGCTTACTATTTTATCTGTATAACTTTGGATTTTGGTGTCCTGAGCTCTCTAAAAAACAGTGTGTTTCTACAGTATTTGAATATTATGGGTAATGGTTTTTGCAGAGTACAGTATGCTCATACTAAATTATAACAGCATATCCTCATGGTAACACTACTTGATAGGCGGAAAGCTTGTACACTGATCCTGAAAAGTCATCTGATAATTCTTGATTAAGCAAATTTCATTCCCTGTGGGCCGAGTGAGGGAGGCAGACCTGTTTGATTTTTACTCCCTTCCTTGCTTCCCCTATTCCCCAGGTTAGGCGAGTCAGAGGATTATGCTGGCATCTTGTCTTTCCTGTGCTTTGAATATGCCACCTACATCACTGGGGAGACAGTGGTGGTGGGTGGAGGAACCCCGTCCCGCCTCTGAGGACCTGGAGACAGCCCATGGGGCAGTGTTGGGCTCTAGCTCCTGGTGCTGTTCCTCCATTCATCCACTGGCCTTTCCCACCTCTCCTCACCTTACTGTTCACCTCATAAAATCAGTTCGGTGAAAAGATGCAGCCTTCCCTGCAGTCAAGGTGGCGTCTTACTCAGGATTCCTGCTGTTGCTGTGGCCTTGGGTAAAGGCCTCCCCTGAGAACACAGGACAGGTCTGCTGACAAGGCTGAGTCTACCTTGGCAAAGACCAACAGATATTTTTTGCCCGGGCCACTGGGGAATTTGAGGGGAGATGGGAGAGAAGGAAGCTGGAGTGGAAGGAGCAGAGTTGCAAATTAACAACTTGCAAATGAGGTGCAAATAAAATGCAGATGATTGCAGGGCTTTGAATCGAATCCACGTGTTCATTTCTCAGTGTGGGGTGCTTAGCTGAGCAGAGAGCAGAAGTCTGGCCAGGCTGGATCTCTGGATCCCCCAGCGCTCCTCCCTGTCTCCAGGACCTGAGCGTGATGTGCAGGGGTGGAGGTGTCTGCAGAGCTGCCAACTGGAAGGAAGGTGACACGGGAACTCCCAGGACACCACGGGGATCCCCGAGGCAGGGCGAGCCGGGCGAGGGTGGGGAAGGATGAACTCTCTAACATCTCCCCGCCCCTTGCCTCCCAGATCTGGCCAGGTCCCCTTCTGGCATGGCCCTAGGTCCCGAGTTCCCTCCCGAATCAGCAAGGACAAGCTGAACAGGTCCTGAGCCGGTGGGGAATAGAGAAACGCCCTACAAGCTGCCCAGGCCCACAAACAAAAGAAATGGGTTCTGCCCACTGGCCCGAGGAATAGTAGACTGAAAGCGGGGACGCTGCCCCCTACCCCGAAGGCCCGGACACCTGGCGACGTACACCGGCCCGCTCACGCGGGAGCCGGCGAGAGGGGTCGGCGTGAGCGCGCGCGGGGGGTCTCACGCTGCTCGGCCGCGCGTCGCGCATGCTCAGTCGGGCAGCTCTCCGGCGGGGCGGGGGAGCCGGCGCTCCGTGGCCGGGGGAGGAGCGCTCAAGCAGCCGCCCCTGACCCGAGCGGGCTCGGCCGCTGCTGCAGCGCTCAGCGCCTGGGCCCTGCCGAAGCCGGGTCTAGCATGTGCTGCGGCTCCCCAGCGGTGGCGGCGGCTCCTCTGCAGCAGCCTCAGCAACAGCGGCCGCCATGGCCAAGCCCAGCGTGGAGCTCACCCGCGAGTTGCAAGGTACGAGGCTGCCTCGGTCTCCGGGACGCCCCGTCCGGGGGCATCCCAGACCCAGCGCGTTCCTCCCCGCGGTGCACCCCAGCCCGGTGTCTCACACCCCTCACCCCATGCATCCCGGCTCCAAGGCAGCCCCTGCATCCCAGTCCGGGCATCGCTGTCCCCGGAGCATCCTCCGCTGCCTGCCTCGCCTCACCCGGTCGGGACCTTCCTGTCCCGGAGCCGCCCGTCCCGCCCTTCGGTGACAGGTGCAGTTCCCTGGCGCTCTCTGGGGCTGACTCTCGGCGTTCCTGGCCCACCTTCGGCGAAGCGTCCAGTCTCCCCTCCGGAGAGTCCCCGCTTCCCCGCCGGGCGGGGCCAAGCCCGCCCCTCCAGGCAATGGGAGCTGCCCCTGGTCCTGACCGCTGCGTGGCTTAACACCCTCCCTCCTCCCGGCCCCGCCCCGGAACTGGCCCTGAAGAGCCCCTTAGGAGCTGGGCAGCGCCCAGGCCAGTGGGGCAAAGAAGAGAGTCAGGGAAGAGGCCCTGGATTGGAGCTAAAACCAAGAGCAGGAGGGTCTCTGCGGCTCGCCTCCCACAGCCCCCGTCCCAGCCTGCCTCCTTCTAGCTACCCACCACCCACACATCAAGGCTGCTCCCGTTTGCATGGTTCTCAGACCTAGCCCAAACCCAGGCCCGGCCACCCAGCATTGCCACAACCCTGACCCCCAGAGACGGGAGCACAGGCTAGCCCACGCAAAGCGCAGGATGCTCATGGATACTCAGAGGCATGCTGCACCGTGGCGGTCTCCCACACCTGCACACACACACAGCACAATCGTGAGACGTGTGTAAACACATCTTCACAGAGATGGCACCCCAGCACACGCGCGCGCGCGCGCACACACACACACACACACACACTATATCTGGGTGGTTCTGCCAGCAGATGGTATGGGTCTCATTTAAACGTTAATTCTTCTCCCCGCCCAACACACAGGGAGGAACTGTCTGGCTCTGTGCCCCTTCCACAGCATACTCATTCACACTTACCTGTCCCCACCAATGCCACACTCAGACTCCCTGACATCTCCAGGAGGCATGCACACTCTCATAGTAAAGGCAGACACTCACACCCAGACCACCTAGAATATAGTCAAAGGGACACCCCACACCCCCACACACTGACTCACTGTGTATGTGTCAATGGCTGTTGTAGTGCATGGGTTGGAAATTCTTCACACCCTTAGAAGTGTAAGACACACCCTCCCACAGACAGTCAGCAACCGTCCCCTGACTCAGGGACATCAGGAGCCAGAGTTTTCTCCATATTCTACTCCTTCTCTAATAGGAAGAGAAAAGCCAAAAAGAAAGAGTGTGAAAAGTCACCCAAGCAGGAAAGGCCTCTGTCCCTGTCCTCCCTTGTCTCTCTGTTTCTCTCTCATCCCATTTGACCCTGACCCTGCCTCTATCTGGAGAGCTCTGGGAGGTGGAGGTGGCCAGGGTAAGGGGAAGCTCTGAGCAGGCTCCCACTCACCCTCAGACAGTATCCGGAGGTGCCTGAGCCAAGGGGCCGTGCTCCAACAACATCGTGTGAAGTTGGAGACAAAACCCAAGAAGTTTGAGGACCGAGTGCTGGTGAGGGCACTGGGAAATGTGGGGAGGCAGGAGGTGGCTGGCAAGGGCAGCTGGCCAGGAGAGGGCAGGGAGCTGGGGGGACAGAGGAGACAGAAGTGGGTGGACACTGAAGAGACAAAACCTGGGGGGAGGAGGCAGGGCTGGACTGTGTTGATGTCCAAAAGTCTAGGGTAGGGCATTGGGTTGGGGGAACAATCCAAGAGCAGAGCTGAAGGGCTTAAGGAGGGCAGGGCCACTAGGGCCCAGAAGCTGCCATGAACCGCCGACATTCTTTTCCTCTCTCTGCAGGCCTTGACCTCCTGGCGCCTCCACCTCTTCCCCCTGAAAGTCCCAGCCAAGGTGAGTTGGGCTGAGGAGCAGGAGAGCACCTAGCATTCTCCCTACCTCCCGAGCCTGGCAACCCGGGTCCTTACCAGGAGCTGAGCATCTCCATCCCTCCTAGGTGGAGAGCTCCTTCAATGTCCTGGAGATCCGTGCCTTCAACACGCTCAGTCAGAACCAGGTGAGTACCAGGGCTCTGGGCCCTACTACTGGGCCAGCTGGAGGAAGGAGCAGAGAGGAGGGAGTCTGAGGCTCTGATGCTTCCTCTCCCCCAGATCCTGGTGGAGACGGAGCGTGGCATGGTGAGCATGCGGCTGCCATCAGCTGAAAGTGTGGACCAGGTGACACGACATGTGAGCTCTGCCCTGTCCAAGGTCTGCCCTGGCCCTGGGTGAGTGGCAAATGAGGGGTCTCTTAAGGCATTAGATAAGAGGGAGAGTTCTCCTTCCCTTCCTCCTTCCCCTGGACCAGGGCTGAGAAGAGCTCTTATGTCCCGACTCCTGGTTTTTCCTGGGATGCAGGAGCTGTAACGGGGAAAGAATTGAGAGCCTCCTTCCAGCCCTCTCTGGAATGACTTGTTTGTTTTCCAGGTGTTTGATCCGGCGTGGAAACGCAGACACCCCAGAGGGGCCCCGAGACACATCCCCCAACTCTGAGACTTCCACATCTACCACCCACAGTATCTGCGGTGAGCAGGGGCAGATATGAGGAAAGTAGGCACTCCACCATCTTGGCCCATGACCACAGCCCTTTGTGCACTGGGTGTTGCCTGCGTGGGATTGCTTTGCCTGCCCTAAGGACTCCCAGCTCCCAGACCTCAGGAAGTTCACGGCATAGCAAGAACCAAGAGCACTGCCAATTAAAGTGAACTTGACTGTTCTTGAATCCAAGCCTATTCCCCATCTCCTTACCCTCGTGGAACCAGCCTATCTCCTGCCCCACAGGTGGCTTCTCTGAGACCTACGCTGCTCTGTGTGACTACAATGGGTTACACTGCCGTGAGGAGGTTCAGTGGGTACGTTGGACAGGGACCCCATAGGGAACAAGTGGGGCCTGGAGGGAGGGGGCTAAGGAGGAAGTGGGGAAGGTGTGAGCCAGTTCCACCTCTCCAAGGATGTGGACACCATCTACCATGCTGAAGATAACCGGGAGTTCAATCTCTTGGATTTCAGCCACTTGGAGAGCCGGTAAGCAGATGGGGCAGAGACTCCACCCTCAAATTCCCAACTTCAGCCCAACCCCAGCCCTTCCCAGGAGCACCCTTCTGGTCCCACAGCCCCAGCTCTAACTCCCCAATTCCATCCCATCCCCATCTACCCATCTAGGCCTTCCCCAGCCCAATTACCTATCCTTGGTCTCTTCTTTTCTGACCCAGCCACCTGCTCACCACTTTCCTGCCCACTTCCATATCCCCACAGAGACTTGGCCCTAATGGTAGCAGCCCTGGCCTACAACCAGTGGTTCACCAAACTCTACTGCAAGGACTTGCGACTGGTAGGAACTAGGAGGGGCTGGTGAGGTGGGGAGGAGTAGTGTCCCCCTTGGCCCCTGATCACAAGACCCCCTCTGTCCTCAGGGCTCTGAAGTGCTAGAACAGGTGCTACATACCCTGAGCAAGTCGGGGAGCCTCGAAGAGCTGGTGCTGGACAACGCCGGGCTTAAGACGTGAGGCCAGCCTCCTCCTTGGGCAGTAGTGCACCCTTAATGTAGTTTTAGGGTCCCAGAACCTCAGAGCATGATGCAGGCCTCTGGACTATCTTATCCAGTGCCTCTCTTTACAGAAGAGGAGACCAAGGCCAAAAGAGGGCACAAAGCAATTCGGAGATCAAGCTAGGACTCAGACCCAAGCCTCCTGACCCCCAGCTCCATGGCCTTTCCCCAGGATGTTCCATGCCCTGTCCTCTTTTTCCATTAACTACCAAGCAGGGTGGGCTGCTCCAGTCTTGAGGACCCAAAGCTGACCTTTGTCTCAGCACAACTTCCTAAGGTGTGGAATGCCCCCAGGTACTCTGGAGTGGTGACAAGCTCCCCGGCAGGCCCTGAGCTATTCCCCTGTTGTGGGGACCTCTGACCATTGCAGCCCCAGCCAGGCAGGCAGGTAGAGGAGGAGGGGAAGCCCAGAGGCTGGGACCTGGGGCTCAGCTCAGGACAAATCCTTCCTCCCCTTCCCTGAAGGGATTTTGTCCAGAAGCTGGCCGGGGTGTTTGGGGAGAACGGGAGCTGTGTGCTGCATGCCCTCACTCTGTCCCACAACCCCATCGAGGACAAGGGTGAGCCCCAGCCCTGAATCCTGTCCCCATCACAATGCAGACCCCTGTCCTAGCCCAGAACCCAACCAGGTCTGAACAGCAGCTCTCCAGCCTGATTCCAGCCCCTGCCCTGAAACCTCCATCCTTGACCCAAGGCCTGTACCCTACTCGAGCCCCCAACCTGACTCTGTGCCACCCACGCCCACTGCCCTGCCCCTCACTGGGCCCGTTTCTCTCTCCACTCCCCAGGCTTCTTCAGTCTGAGCCAGCAGCTCCTCTGCTTCCCCACTGGCCTCACCAAACTGTGCCTGGCCAAGACTGCCATTTCCCCTCGAGGTACTCACACCAGGACCCCTGACCTCTGACCCTACCCTGGTGCTGCCTGGAGTGTTGAGCTCCAGAGGTACACCCACACACTCACACACCATCTCAGGGATGGAAGAGTGAAAAGGAGCCACATTTGGGGAGCGGGGAAGAGTTATGTGCTGAGGGGAAGAGGTGGGGCTAGGGGCCAATCCAGTCCAGTGCCCACTATGCTCAGGGCTCCAGGCACTCGGCCAGACCTTCGGGGCCAACCCAGCATTTGCCAGCTCCCTTCGATACCTGGACCTGAGCAAGAACCCTGGGCTCCTCGCCACGGACGAGGCCAATGTGAGTCCTCAGAGCAGCCTCAGTCCCCTGAAGAAAGCATGCTCAAGCTTCAGGAGCTGGGAGGCCTTCTGCCCCATGGCCTCTGGGGGTGGCGAAACTCCGTCGTCCCTTCCCCTGCAACCTCTCTATCCTTCCTGCTCCAGGCCCTCTACAGTTTCCTGGCCCAACCCAATGCTCTGGTGCACCTGGACCTGTCAGGAACTGACTGCGTCATCGACTTGGTGAGCAGTTGGTGATGGGAAGCCAGTCCGAGGTGATGTGGGGAGACCAGAGTGGACCTCGGTCTCACCCCCCATCCCTGAGTACACAGGTGGACAGAGCTGTCTGGATGACTTCAGGTTCAGCTGAAGTATAAAGCAATGTCTGTAGTTCATACCTGTGTGGCACTTTATCCAGGCCACAAGGTTGTGCTTGCTGTGCTTAAAAGCCAGCCCTTGCTCCCTTCCCCAGCTGTGCGCCCTGGCACCCTCAGGGCAATGGATGCTTTTCCTGACTTGAACAAGGCACCTTAGGAGTCAATGGTGGCCCTGACTTTACACATCCACTGCCTGTGAGCAGCTCTATGCCCCTGTAAGCCAGGCAGGGAGTAGGCCCATGTTCCATAGGGGAGAAAACAGAGGCTTCAACAATCTGAGTGGGCATCTACAGTGGGGCTCACACAGGCTGACCACACAGAGTGAAGAGCCAGGAACCTCGATGGGGAGGAAGGGGGAGTCCTTTCCTGCCACTCCCCACCCCCTTCCAGCTCCCCTGAGACCCACCGTGTCTCCCCCTACAGCTTCTCGGTGCCCTACTCCACGGCTGCTGCTCCCACCTCACCTACCTCAACCTGGCTCGCAACAG
This sequence comes from Macaca thibetana thibetana, assembly GCF_024542745.1. NCBI lineage: Eukaryota > Metazoa > Chordata > Mammalia > Primates > Cercopithecidae > Macaca > Macaca thibetana. The sequence goes on along the minus strand of NC_065584.1, from coordinate 83,707,708 downwards.
CTGCTCCCACAGGTGGGAGAGGAGGGGGAAGGGAGGACAGAGCAAGACATGGCCAACCCCCTCCCTCACTGACCCCAGGGGTCTCTCCACAGGAAGGGTCGAGAGTCCCCGCCGGCCTTCAAGCAGTTCTTCAGCAGCGCCTACACACTGAGCCACGTCAACCTGTCAGCCACAAAGCTGCCCCTGGAGGCCCTCAGGTCGGGTGGGTGCAGGGTTGGGGGCGCATCCAAGGGAACCACGGGGAGCGGGGAGAGGTAAAGGAGGGCCTGCTGACCTCCCTCCCACAGGGCGCTGCTTCAGGGCCTCTCCCTCAACAGTCACCTCAGTGACCTACACCTGGATCTCAGCAGCTGTGAGGTGAGCCGTCAGTCCCCAACCCCTCTGCCGGCCTCTGACCCATGTGTATTTCTCGGACCTAAGTCAATCCCTGGCTCCATCTAGCCTCTGTGCTGACCCTCTGCGACCCCCTGACCTGGCCACACCACCACTTTCCCCTCTCAGTCTGGGGTCTGTGGCCCTCTTTTCCAGAGGCCATTCACTCTCAGTCTCTAGTATCTCTGCCCTTGAAGCTTTGGGGTGGGAGATACCAGACTTTTCCACCAGAGGGCAGGAGCAAGCTGTCTCAGGAATAGCAGCCTTTCTGGCCTAAGTGGGGGAAGCCAGCTCTAGGGAAGGATCTGGTATGGGGAAAGAGTCTCCCTGATTTTACACCCAGATCCTGGCATGAATTTGATTTCTGGTGTGACTACTCTATCCTAAGCCTTAAAGGTGCCCTATCCCCCACCCCAACTCCTGCCTTCCACCCCTCACCTTGTCCCTGCAGCTCCGCTCAGCGGGAGCCCAAGCCTTGCAGGAGCAGCTGGGAGCTGTCACCTGTGTAGGCAGCCTGGATCTGTCGGACAATGGTGAGTAGTGGTGCCTCACTTCCCTGGGGCCGGGGAGAACAGGGACCTGGAGCATGCAGAAGCAGCCCTGAGGGGACACCAGTCAGCCTCAGGCCTCAAGGCCAGGCGTCTCCCGTCTGCTCACCAGGGTTCGACTCGGACCTCCTGACACTGGTGCCGGCACTTGGCAAGAACAAGTCCCTCAAGCACCTGTTTTTGGGCAAGAACTTCAATGTCAAGGCCAAGTGAGGCCCCCTTTCCGTGCCCACAGACCCTTATCCCATCATTCACCCATCCTCTTGGCTCACCGTGTTACCTCTGGCCACCTCTCTCCTCCTCCAATAGCATGACCCCAGCCCCTCCCCTCCTACTCTGAGCCCCACCTCCCTGCAGGACCCTGGAGGAGATCCTCCACAAGCTGGTGCAGCTAATCCAGGAAGAGGACTGTGTGAGTGCCTGGGCCTGGGAGGGGACCTGCAGTCGGAGGAGGCTGTGGGGCTGGGCCCAACCCCCCCTTGCCCACACAGTCCCTGCAGTCACTGTCGGTGGCAGACTCCCGGCTGAAGCTTCGTACCAGCATCCTCATCAATGCCCTGGGCAGCAACACCTGCCTGGCCAAGGTGGATCTGAGCGGCAATGGCATGGAGGACATCGGGGCCAAGATGCTGTCTAAGGCCTTGCAGATAAACTCCTCCCTCAGGTGGGGCCCACACTGGGTCCCCCTGACCTGGAGCCCCAGCCCTTCCCCATATATATACAATCCCCCTGCTTGCCTTGATGCTCTGGACCCCAGCTTTCAGAAGACCCCCAACCCCAGAACCATCTCTGAGTCATCCTTATTGCCCCAAGAGGATTGTGTCCCCGGCCCCTAGTAGGGACCCAGGGGGAGGGATGCTAAACTGGTGCTTACCCTCCCCCCAGAACTATCCTATGGGATCGGAACAATACATCTGCCCTGGGCTTCCTGGACATCGCAAGGGCCCTGGAGAGGTGAGTAGACGATGCTTCTGCCCTAATCCAAGTCCCCAGCCTCCCTGTGCCTGGATCAGGCCTGAACTACTCTTGCCCCACCCTAGCCCCTTTGACCTATTTGCACAGAAATTTTAGGAAGGGCCATGGAAGAGAGAAATGATGAGCAAGGGGGCTGGCGGGCTGCTCACCAACAGAGGAGGCAGGGGCCTCCCATCCTCACCTGTTCCCACCCAGCTGTGCCCCTGTGTCCCACAGCAACCACACGCTGCGCTTCATGTCCTTCCCCGTGAGCGACATCTCCCAAGCCTATCGCAGCGCCCCTGAGCGCACGGAGGACGTCTGGCAGAAGGTGCAGGGTGCTATCCTAAGCAGGGTGGGACAGCAAGGGGCAGGGCGCAGCCCACATCCCCAGGCCCTGACCCACCAACCCCATCATCTCCAGATCCAATGGTGCTTAGTGAGGAACAACCACTCCCAGACGTGCCCCCAGGAGCAGGCCTTCAGGTTGCAGCAGGGCCTGGTGACCAGCAGCGCCGAGCAAGTAAACGTTTCCCTCTGGGACACAGGGGGCATACCTGGGGCATGCAGGGCACAGGTGTGATGTGATGGAAAATTGAGTGGGGGGAGCATGAAGAGGCACTGCATGGTGCCTGTCACTGGACTGAACCATGTGGGGAAGCAAAAAGAGAGGGCATGCCAGATATGGGCTTCAAACATACGTGGGCGAACAGCAGGAGTGCACAGGACTCTGGGAGCTCAGCTGAGTATTCAGAAAGGCTGTAGCAAGGGGGACCAGGCCAGCCAGAGACATCACCTCCACCACTGCTAGCACCAGTAGCACTGCCTAAGGGGTCCCACCTGCGAAGATGTGGAAGCAGGGGTCCCCTTGACACCCCTGCCACTGTGCTCCAGATGCTGCAGCGGCTGTGTGGACGAGTGCAGGAGGAGGTGCGGGCCCTGAGACTCTGCCCCCTGGAGCCCGTGCAGGATGAGCTACTCTACGCTCGGGACCTCATCAAAGATGCCAAGAACTCCCGGGCGGTGAGCCCTCCACAGGCTACCCTTCCCCTGAAGTCTGGAGAACCCAAGAAGGCCGACCATGCTAAGCCATGCCAGCCCTGCCCTGTGCATCTGCCTTCCTAGCCCAGGGACCCCGGAGATCTAGCAAGTCCTGGTTCTGGCCTGCTAATCATAACCCCTTCCTTCTCCAGCTGTTTCCCAGCCTCTATGAGCTGGGCCACGTACTGGCCAATGACGGGCCTGTGCGGCAGAGGCTGGAATCAGTAGCAAGCGAGGTGTCCAAAGCTGTGGACAAGGAGCTGCAGGCAAGTCCTGGAGAAGGGAGGAAGCCATGGTGGGAACCCAGTGTTGACTGAGGCCCTAAGCCCAGAGCTAAAGTCAGAGCTGGGAGACTACTGGAGGGCCAGGAGGACATGTGCAGAGTTGAGACCACCCACAGTCCCACGTTACCAAGGCATTGCTGCAATATCAGGCTTGGATTTTTTTCTGTGAGCTTTGATGTTAGTCCCTGAACTCTGAGCCCACCCCTTCTGGATTTGGATCCTTGGACTGACTCCCCCTGTCTATATGGTAGGGTAGAAGGAGCACTGACCAGAAAGTAGGGAAGCCTTAGTGTCCAAGACTCTGCCACTAACGGTTTTGTGACCTTAGGTGGGTCCCTTGGTCTCAGCATGAGGGGCTGAAATAGATAGTCTCCCCTGCTGTGGTGCCACCCCTGACCCTGTCCCCCTTGGGCCTCTGGCCTCCCTTTCCCCCATACTAGGTGATCCTGGAGTCCATGGTCAGCCTGACACAGGAGTTATGCCCTGTGGCCATGCGGGTGGCCGAGGGGCACAACAAGATGCTGAGCAATGTGGCGGAGCGTGTCACAGTGCCCCGGAACTTCATCCGAGGGGCACTGCTGGAGCAAGCAGGACAGGACATTCAGAACAAGCTGGAGTGAGAGGCGAAGGGCAGGGCTGGGGGCTGAGCTGGATTTGGCCGAGATCACTTAGGGACTTGGGACTGGAGAGCTATCAGCAATGAATAATGAATGGCACAATCTCCATTACAAGGATCAATCTTTAACCAAATGCAACCTTGCTATTTAGGGTCTGACTGGTCTTTGCCCTAGAAATCTAAGTGCTGAGCTGGGATTTAGGAGCCAAAGGTTGTGCCCACACAGGTGTACACACACATACCCACACAAATACACCAGGAATGGGATAGCAGGGCCTCCTCGGAGGCGTGGACAAAGAAAAGTCCCTAAGTTGGGTATGTGGAAGCACTGTCTTCCTTCCAGTTTTCGTTGCCCCTAGAGCTCTTTCATTCTGGGTCTGGGTGCCACCACTCACCAAAGCAAAGGAAAGGTACTACACATATCCATGAAACAGCTAGGTCCAAGGAAGGGTCTTTTCTACCCTCACAGTAGCAACTAGCAGGGTTTAGTTAGTCAGCACCCCAATTACCTAGTTCTGTTCCGCTGGGGCTCCAGGGGCCTGACCTAGGGCCCCCTTGCTCCTTCTTCTCCTCAAATTCCTCTTTCCCCACACATAGTTGGGCTGGGGGCTCCGGGGTGGGACTAGATCTGTATTTATGGACAAATGAGTGTCGCGGGCTAGGCTGCCTCCTTCAGCAGCCACATGCGCTCCATGGGCAGACAGACCAGGCCAGCTGGCCATTCTCTCAGGCCTCTGGGAAAGGGAGTGGCTCAGGGGCCATGCGAGGGACTGAGGTACTACTGTTCTGAGTAGCCCCACCTGTGCCCACAGTGAAGTCAAGCTCTCAGTCGTCACCTACCTAACCAACTCCATAGTGGATGAGATCCTGCAAGAGCTCTACCACTCCCACAAGAGCCTGGTAAGGCTTCTGCAGCCTGGCCTGACTCAGGCACACCCTCTACCCCACATTATCCTGTCTCCCTAATCACTCTCCCCTTCAAGGCCCTGGGAGGTGGGCAGCTTCCTTGGAATTCTGTTCACACCTGCCCTTCCCCAGGCCCGGCACCTGACCCAGCTAAGGACGCTGTCAGATCCACCAGGGTGCCCAGGCCAAGGGCAGGATCTGTCCTCCCGGGGCCGAGGCCGGAACCATGACCACGAGGAGACCACAGATGATGAACTTGGGACCAACATTGTGAGCCCCCCGCTCCCTGCTCCTCCTTAATAACCGGGGCCCTGCCCTTAAACCTGCACAACACTGTCCCCTTTCACTGCTCTGGACTCCCCTGGCCACCTCCCTGAGCCTGGCCTTCTGCCCCCAATCCCAATCCAACCCAACCTCTTCCCTCATCCCAATGCCTCAGCCCTCTGAGGAGCAAGGGGCAGGATGGGCTCAAATAAGGTTTCATGATGAATGGATGGCTCTGGCCCTGCCACTCGTCTTCATTTCTGCAGGACACCATGGCCATCAAAAAGCAGAAACGCTGCCGCAAGATCCGGCCGGTGTCTGCCTTCATCAGTGAGTCTCCCAGCCTCCGTTCTCATGGACTCCAGACTCCCACCCTCCATAGCCCCTCTTTCCCTTGATTTTTTCTCTGTCTCCCCATCCTGCTTGCTCCCCACTCCTCTGCTAGTCCCTCTAATGCTACTGTCTTTGCAGGCGGGAGCCCTCAGGACATGGAAAGCCAACTGGGGAACCTGGGAATCCCCCCTGGCTGGTTCTCAGGACTCGGGGGCAGCCAGCCCACAGCTACTGGCTCCTGGGAAGGTCTATCTGAGCTGCCCACTCATGGTTACAAACTAAGGCATCAAACACAAGGGAGGCCCCGCCCCCCCAGGACCACGCCTCCAGGACCTGGTCGGCCCAGTGTGAGTCCCTAAGGCCTCACAAGAGGATCCCCTTCACTTAGTGATGCCAGAGCCAGGGGTTTTACCTTTAGGACCCAAATTCCAGAAACAATAGCCTTGAGGGATTGGGCAGGAGCCCAGGCATGCCAGTGAACAGATAAGGGATTGTCCAGTTTGTATGAGAGCTAGACCTTGTCACAGATAAGAAATCTCTGTCTGCCGGGCAGTGTCATTCTTATTTTGGTGAAGGATAGAGCCACCAAGAACACCAAGAGCCACCAAGCTTAGGAAACACTGGGTGAACTGAAGTCTAAATGTCCATAAATGTCCAAGCCCAAAGGGGAATGCTCTGAGTGGATGGGAGGTGGGGCTTCCTGACCTAGATGAGATGTCCCATGGGACTTTCCTCCCAGCAGATGCCAGCACCTGGGACTCGTCAAGAGAATGGGATGGCCACCCGCCTGGATGAGGGGCTGGAGGACTTCTTCAGCCGAAGGGTCATGGAGGAAAGTTCCAGGTGTGATGCCTAAAAACACTCCCATTTTCAGCAGGCCCCAAGGCCCTAGAAGGGCTCCTGTGTCCTCCCAACTCCCACGGGAGTCTCTATAGCAACAGTGCCCAAAGCCAGTCTCCGTGGGACATTTCCCCACATTGTCATCCTTCCCCACCCAGCTCTCAGGGCCCATGACCTCTGCATCTTCTCAGGACAGCTGGGAGGAATGAGGCCAGAGTGAAACACCACAGTGGATGAGAGGGAGGTGGGGAGCAGCCCTGGGACAGGTTACCCATTAATGCTGAGAGGCCTGGGAGGTAGTATTCACTGTCACTGTCCTGCAGACTGCCCAGGGTCTGTCCAGGAGGAGCCGGGTCACTTGGAGAAGCTGAGAGGAGATGCGGGGGAGGTGCCAGGGAAGAAACAGTCAGTCTGTGGGAAAGGCTGCTGGAGGATTACAACGGGACAGGAAAGGCAAGGGCGTCATCTCCCTGAGAACGAAGTGGAAAGGGCTGCAGTGCAGCAGGAGAGACCAGATGAGAGGAAAGCAGGTTTATCAGACCCAGGATTGAACTTGCATCTGGCATTTGTTGCTAACTTACCCTGATTCTCCCCAGCTACCCCCGGACTCTGAGGACCGTGCGGCCAGGACTCTCAGAGCCACCGCTGCCTCCACTCCAGAAGAAAAGGCGCCGGGGCCTGTTTCACTTTCGCAGGCCCCGGAGCTTCAAGGGGGACAGGGGGCCGGGGTCCCCCACCACTGGACTCCTCCTCCCTCCACCCCCACCCCCTCCCCCGACTCAGGAGAGCCCCCCTAGCCCAGACCCCCCAAGCCTCGGCAATAACTCCTCTCCCTGCTGGAGCCCAGAGGAGGAGAGCGGCCTCCTGCCTGGATTTGGTGGGGGCCGGGGGCCTTCCTTCTGCAGGAAGATGGTAAGTGAGGCAGGGGGTGCTGTGTCTTCCCCTTTTCCTGCCCCACACTTAACCCAATCTCCTACCCCACCCCAAGCTTAATGGGAAAATGCTAGGACCCAGGGTTCTCAGGAACACTGGTTTCAATTCTCCTCTCCTTGAGAGTGGACTAAGACCCAGTGGCCAAGAGCATACTGGGAGTGCTATATGCGAATGCAGGTGTTGGAAGGACTCTTCAGAGGGTCTCCGCAGGGCTTCCCCACGGCTGGGGACTCAGTGAGGCAGGGGTCCTCCTGACAACTCCCTCGCAGCCTGGGGAGCTCCCTTCCACTGGGAACTGCTAATAAATAAGAGACCTTGTTCTAGGGCACTGAGGTGTCGGAGCCAGGGGAGGGGGGCCCAGCCCCTGGGATAGCACAGCAGCCACGGGTTCACGGTGTTGCCCTTCCTGGGTTGGAAAGAGCCAAGGGTTGGAGCTTCGATGGGAAACGAGAGGTGAGTGGAGCCTGGGACAACAAACTGTGGGTCCTGAGGGTACCTGTCCACCACCCTCTCCTTCCCACACCCTCATCCCTGATGGTTCAGTAGGGAAAGCAGATGCTTTGGCATTAGAAGATGTTAGCTGCTGTTCAGCTCCCACCACACACTTGCCATGGAGCCCTGGACTGGTCACTTAACCTCTTGAAACTTCTTCTTCTTTACTGTAAAATGAGGGGTTATAAAAATACTTATCTCTAGAGCTCTGTTTCCCAAGCCATGGTGACTTGATTATAACCTTTGCGACTGATTTTTACCTGAATTATTACTTACATCGTATTTTTATTTAAATTAACTCACTTTTTTTTAACTTAGGCTAGACCTAGGCATTATCATCTTTAAAATCACAGGCTTTTTGAATGACTCATGTTTTTTTCTACTACACATAAAATACATGTGTAACTATAAAGATGGAAGTATACTCATTTGTGTAAGTCATTTCTTGTGCCCCTGGGGAGGTATGGGTGCCATTCTTTGGAAAACAGTCTAAGTGTCTAGGGACTAATGACAGGAGAATGACATGGGAGATGCTAGAGCAGAAGCCCTTTGTCACCTGCAGTCCTGCCACAGAGGAGACTTTCTTACGACCTGACCCACTGTTCTTTCAGGGCCCAGACCAGGAGGGCAGCACCCAGGCCTGGCAGAAACGGCGCTCTTCGGATGATGCAGGTAAGAACAGTCACATTCAAGCCCTTCCTTTGACCCCTCTCTCGGGGGTCAAATTTACCTTTTTCCTTTCTCCTTCTCTCTTTCTCATCCCTTCTCTCTACTCCAGGGCCTGGATCCTGGAAGCCCCCACCACCACCCCAAAGCACCAAACCAAGCTTCAGTGCCATGCGCCGAGCAGAGGCCACGTGGCACATAGGTATGGAAAGCCTCTTCTCAGGCAGCGGTACTGAAAGCCCAGGGTGTGTCCAGAGAAACAGAAGCCCATGGCCCCTGTGCTGGGGAATGTATGGCCAAGGTGGGCCAATGAGAAGTCAACACAGTGAAAATGTTTAAGGATATTTACAAAGCTACATCCAAAAGAGACAACCCAATCCAAAGAAAGCGTCTACAGAACAAAAGCGGCTTCTCCAGTGTTAGCAGACAGGAGCAATGCTTTGTGGATGGCTCTGGTGAATTCTCTAGAGCAGGTGCAGCCTCTGGTCACCGTCAGCACAGTGGCAGCCTCTGTAGAGAAGGCTTCTCTCTGCACCTTGCTGGGAAGAGGGTGGGCAAGTCAAACTGCCAGCAAGCACCAGCTATGCCAGGCCCACCTCACACATTCCAGCCTCCTCCAGAAGTCGTTTATCAACTCACCCTCAGCTCACGCAGAAAGGTGCCCCAAACACGGGCAAGAGCTCTGCCTCGGAGGTCAGAAACCTGCAGTATTAGTCCTTCTCAGCCACCCACAACTTTACACAAGTCATTTACTTTCTGGCCCCATGACTGGAGGAGTAAAAGGGAGGGGATTATCCCAGGCATGACACTTCCCTCCTGCTGGCCTCAGTGCACCTTCCACTTAGGGAGTCACTAAAGAAAAGTTGGTCAGCTCAGCATCAACTCCAGTTGCCAAAGGCCTGGACTATGACCCTCCAGCAATACTGACATAAACAAAATCTCCCTGTTAATGGTGACACCCCCTCAGCCTCTTCCACTCCCATCACCAGGCTAGGGCGTAAGGGCTGAAAAGAGCTAAGAGCTGAGCTGGCTGGTCTGGCTTGAGCCGCATGCTCCCCACTGTCCCATCCCACCCATTCTGCATCTGCCCCTCTCTCCCCTGTAGTGCAGAACCAGGCGAGCCTGAGACTTGGAGTGCCTGTGCCCTTGCCTCCTCCTCCAAGGCCAACCCAGCACTGGGGGCATCTTTGCTGATTTTTTCCATCCCATGCACAGGCTAATTAAAGCGCCCAAAGTATGGCTCCATCTTTCATTTAGGAAACCGCAATAGTCAGTCAGTTGCCCCACTGCACAAACACCTCACAGATGCACACGTAGACAACACTTTCCAGTGTGAGACCCACAGGCTCATGTTGCTTAAAGGCCACCAGGGCGGGGGATGAGTGTGCCAGGGCACCCCTCCATCTAAATCAGACTTTCAGACAGAGTTCCGGGAATGCCAGGCTGCAGCCTTGGCAGAGCCCCCAGGGCACTGCAGCCTGGATGGGCAGCATGCCTGTGGACCCAGCAGGCCCTGGGCCCTGGCTCTGCCCCAGCAGGAAAGGGGTCGGGCACTGCTCTGCAAGAGGGACAATTAGGCCAGAGTCCCCTCCAGAGGTGATGGCCTCAGGATGATCCTGGGAAACAAGGGCTAAGGAGCGTGGACATAGAAAGGCACATGAAAGGCCAGGTGCAGTGGCTCACGCCTGTAATCCCAGCACTTTGGGAGACGAGGCGGGCGGATCACGAGGTCAAGAGATCAAGACCATCCTGGCCAACATGGTGAAACCCCATCTCTACTAAAAATACAAAACTTAGCTGGGCGTGGTGGTGGGTGCCTGTAATCCCAGCTACTCGGGAGGCTGAGGCAGGAGAATCACTTGAACCCGAGAGGTGGAGGTTGCAGTGAGCCGAGATTGCGCCACTGCACTCCAGCCTGGGCAACAGAGCAAGACTCCATCTTAGAAAAAAAAAAAAAAAGGTACATAAAAGGCAGAGACATAGGAGCAAATGGGATAGGAGCAAATGGGCTTGGAGGGAGAAAGTCCTGGCCTCCAGGGCTTCAGTGGAGAGAGGAGACGGGGCAGGAGCTATGCAAGAATGCCTTTTCCTGCAGCTTCTCCTCTCTCTCATCCCCAGCTGAAGAGAGTGCCCCCAACCACAGCTGCCAGAGTCCCAGCCCAGCCTCCCAAGATGGGGAAGAGGAGAAGGAGGGGACCCTCTTCCCAGAGAGGACACTTCCAGCTAGGAATGCCAAGGTGAGGGGCCAGCAAGATGGGTGGGGGAGGCACTTTGATGAGGCAAAGGGACTAACTGACCCAGCATCTTCCTTCCTCTGCCAGCTACAGGACCCTGCTCTAGCTCCACGGCCTCCCAAGCCAGTGGCTGTGCCCAGGGGCCGCTGGCCTCCCCAGGAGCCAGGGGTCAGGGAGGAGGCTGAGGCTGGGGATGCAACTCCAGGAGGCAACAAACCCCAGCTGAGGCTGGGATCACAGCAAGACCAAGAGGAGCCCGAAGTCCAAGGTCTGCCACCCTGGCTGAAAGGGGGGCTCAGGGCACCTCTAGGACTTTGCTGCCCACATCAGGTCCTCTTCCAGAGCATGGAATGAGTGAAACCAAGAGTCACAGCCTGGATGAGCATCCCAGCCTGACCCCCACTCCTGTGTTAGGCCCGCCTTGATTGTTATTTCAGGGCTCCCTGATCCAGGCCGGCGGACTGCCCCACTGAAACCCAAGAGGACACGGCGGGCACAGTCCTGTGACAAGCTGGAACCTGATAGAAGACGGCCTCCTGACCCCACAGGTGCTGGTGGTGAGAGGGCAAGTCCCCCTTCCCACCTATCTGTCCAACATGACACCCCTCGAAGCCCCAACACCAGGTGGCTGGCTGTCCCTGCCCAGGAAACAGGGCTCCCTGGATTTGTCCCCAGCAGGAACCAGTGAGCCAGGAACAGACTGACAACTGCCACAACACCCTCCTCAGCCCTCGACATGTGCCTCACAAGGACTCAGACCCCTAGCCACCCCTAGTCCCCCAGGGCCTCCTGCCAGCTCCTGTCCTACAGGGGCAAGATGGCAGGACCAGGCATGGGGGAGCTGGAGACAGGGACTAGAACAGAGGGAGCCACCTGGAGAGATGGAGGCTGTCAATGCCTGCCTCGATGCCTCTCTCTGCAGAGAGCTTCTGGGTGGGGGCTTGTCTCCTCCCCCAGGAGGGTGGATCTCTGTCCATCTATCACCAGGGACTCTCTCCCCACTTGTATAGAATAAAAAAACAAAATCACTGCCTGCCTCGAGTCTCTGCTATCTTCCCCATTCACTGCCTCCACCTTCTGCTCCTTTGCCACAAACCCTCGGAGCTTGGCCACAGTGGAGAAAAGTGAGAAACATTCCACAGGGATAGACTTGGGGTTCTTAGAGGAGCAGGAGAAAAAAACAGAGAACTGTCGAGGGAAGGGGACTGATAAGTCCCCAAGTCAAAGTGGGTGTTATGCACAGGGTCAGGGCTGAGCTCCCTGGAGAAGGAACCAAAAGGACAGAAACCAACACCAATGTCTGTCCAGCTTTTGGGGGTGTAATGGGATTGGAAGCCCCAGTGTACCAGAGGGACACTGGGGAGCAGTGCGTGCGTGTGTGTGTGTGTGTGTGTGTGTACATGCGCATGCACACTAATGGGGGAATTACATGATGTTGTGTCGTCCTGGGGGCACCCTCACTAGTCAGAAATCTCAATAGCAGAGTGGCTTGCAGGTGAACAGAAGTCTCTGTGGCATGAGGTCAACAACTAAAGTCGCTGCCTCCCATGGTGTCCTAGCAAATACTGTCTTGGCATTCAAGATCCCACTCAAAAGGCCCTTTCTCTGTGAAGCCCTTCCTGATGGCTTCCCCACTCATCCATATCGCACCCTGCCTTAACGTGCTCTCACTGCATCCTGAGCAGGTCCGTAACATTGCACCTGTCACACTTAATTGCATATGTGTATTGGCTTATCCTCTCTCTGTCTCTCTGTTCCACATACATCTGCCTCCCCCAGGGGCAGAGGCTGTGTCTTAATCACCTGTGTAGCCCCAGCACCTGGCACAGTGCCTGACACCCAGGAGATGCTCAATAAATGGCTGCTACATTAATACATGAGCAGCTTAAGGGGATGGAGGGTGAAAGTAAATGCTCTTGCATACTCATCGCAGACCACAATGTGCCCAAACGTCTTCACATGTGGTTTGCAGCTCCCCAAGCAACTGCTTACTTCCCTTAATTACTGATTTCACCAGTAATGACTTGTTTTGTTTCCTTAAGATCCGTGCATGGCACAGCCCCTCCCACAAGGGTAAGGCCGTATAGGTTGAATCTCCGGGGGTGTTGGGTATATTGTGGCACCGGGAAGAAGCCTTGGGAGTCAGTCCTTCAGCACATGCCCTCATGTGACCAGGATATGAGGTTGGGTGTCCTTAAGCAATTATGTCCATTTCCTGTGTCTCCTTATAAAATGGTGGCTAGGGAACTGGACGTCATTCTCAAAGCTATGACGTTCAGCAAGGTACGTGATGGTTTTTAAGGAGCACGGGAAGATCTACATTCTGCTGTATTCCGGGTTAGTGTGAGTGAGTACATGTGTGACAAGGACAGCCCGGTGTTCCTGTCTATGTGACTGCAGATATCCTTAGCTAGTATAACAATGTTGAAAGTGATGTGAGAAGGGGTATGTTTCCCAATGTGTATCGGCCGGGGGCTGTAACTGTCATGGTGTCACAGTGAGTTTATGTACTGGCGCCTGTGTGTGTCAAGATATGTGTGTGAGCCTGTGAGTCGTGGGTGCATGTGTCGCCATCATTTCTCTGTGTGAATGTGTATGCATGCACCACTGCAATGTGCGCATCTCTGTAATTCTGGGTGTGGGTGTGGTGTGAAGGGGAAGATGTGTGTCACTGTGTCTGTAGGGGTCCTGCCTCTAAGCCACCCCTAGCCCGCCCTCTTCCCCTGGTTCTGTGGCTCCCTCCCAGGCTGTGGCCCTGCCCCTTCCCTCTTCTCCCTCCCAATCCATCCATGCGGGGGGAGCTGGTGCTGCGCCCCCCCCACCCCTCCCCATCCAGGCCCCATAAATAGCAGCAGAGCCGGAGTTGGAGCCAGCGCCAGCGGCTGGAGCAGCAAGGGAGTCAGGGCCAGGGCCAGAGAGCCGGAGAGAGGAGCCCCCGACCGAGAGCCCAGGTGAGCCCACCCTTCCTCCCCAGCCCAGCCCCAGCCCAGCCCAGCTTGGCCCAGTCTCCATAACAACGTATCCTGGAGCCCACAGAGAGATCCCAGCCCTGCCCAATCCCTTCACCACCACAAGCCCCTGCCTATCTCAGGGACCCCCCCAAGAACTGGGAGACTTGTGGCTGGAAAGCAGAGATCCCCCTCCCCCAGCCCAGACCCTCCCTCACATATCCAGAAAGGCACACATTGTGGGGAGGTAGATACCCAGCCAGAGAAAGGTCCCAGTTCTGAGGGAGGTACAGGAACTGTCACACCCTCCTGGAAACGGACACACAACATGGGGGGACTGACACGGAAGGTGGGGCACTCAGACACACCAATGCACACTCATTCGGGGAAGCATGACATGAGATCAGACAGCCTCACCCTGAGATCTGTACAGACACAGATAGATGGACTGACCGGCCATGAACTCGGGCCGGCATACCCCTGCCTGCTTCAGCCCGAGGCTTGGTAGCACTGCTGGGGGAAGGTGGCATGCGTGCATCCCACGGGCAGCATGGAGGGAGCCACGACTCCCCAAAAATCCTGTCGCTAAGAGACAGTGCCAGTGCTGCCAAGAAGTGTGAAAACAGGGGAGGTGGGGAGGGATGTGAGGCTTGTCATAGTTGGAGCTCCTGCCAGGAGCCTGAAAGAGCTTTCAGTAGAGCCCTGGTCCTGCCTCCCAGCCCACCACCCCTCCTTTTCCATCAGCTAGCCAGTAGGGGAATGGGGGCAGGGGGTGGATAGGGATACCCCAGCAGGGGACTTTCCAACCTGTCTCCTGCCCACTGCAGACTCCACTTCTGAGACCCATCCTCTTCAGACCTCCAGGGGCCTCTTCACCCCCTGCCCCACCCCCTTGCCCTAGTTTAGCTCCCTCGTGCCAAGACTGAGTGCAGCGCTGGCTCCAACACCAGTCGGGAAATAGCAGAAGGTGCTGAGGCCGCAGAAAGTATAGATCAATCGATGGCCTAGGAGCCAAGACTGCCAGGAACATCCCCACCCCAACCCTTCAGCCCTCTCCAGCCCCATCCATGCATACCTAGGCCAGCAGCACAGGGCTTCTGTGCAGGAGTGGGAGGCTCAGGTCCACTGACCTCCCCTGCTCAGAGCTCTGGTGAAGCTGAGCAGAGGGCAGGGGAAGCAGGAGGTTCGTGAGGCCCCCGGGTCTAGGGAAGAAGGTTAAGGGGGGTGGGGCCCAGGGACCCCAGAGGGTAGACCCCTCTCTGCTGGCAGGTGTTCCCTTTCCAGGGTCAAGGACACCTGCTCTGTCCCCACAGTGACATGTCGGACCCTGAGATGGGATGGGTGCCTGAGCCCCCAACCATGACGCTGGGGGCCTCTCGGGTGGAGCTGCGGGTGTCCTGCCATGGCCTCCTGGACCGAGACACACTCACCAAACCCCATCCCTGCGTGCTGCTCAAGCTCTACTCTGATGAGCAGTGGGTGGAGGTGAGAGCAGCTCAGGTTTCTCCTTAACTAACCTGGGTTAAGCTTGGGAAGGAGGGAGGCTGGGTGGGAGCAGTGAAAGCCTTGTAGGGAAATATGTGGACTCTGCAGTGCCTTCTCGAGGCCGCTTGTGTAACCTTGGAGATGGGGTCCCGGAGGGGACTGAGATTGCCCCAGAGGCAGCGGGGTTGCTCCCAAAGGCCTCATGATAGCCCAGTGGACTGAGGGTCCAGTGGGCAGGCAGTACCCCAAGCTCAGGGATCAGCTTAGGAAGAGAAGAGCTGGTTGCTGGGGACGTGGGGGCCCAAGAAGAGCTGGCATGACTAGGGTAGTCCAGGGCAGGGAAAAGTATCCTTGGTTCCCAGAGAACCCTTGCCTCCCTTCAACTGCTACCACAGGTAGAGCGCACGGAGGTGCTTCGCTCCTGTTCCAGCCCTGTCTTCTCCCGGGTGCTGGCCCTCGAGTATTTTTTTGAGGAGAAGCAGCCCCTGCAGTTCCACGTGTTCGATGCCGAGGATGGAGCCACCAGCCCCCGAAATGATACCTTCCTCGGCTCTACAGAGTGCACCTTGGGCCAGGTCTGCATTCTCGGCCTCCCCGGCTACCCTACCCTACCTCCATCAGCTTTGCCTCTGGACACCGAAATGAGAGAAAACATGAGCTCTAGAGCTAGTTCAACCCAGCCTTGGCTGCCATCTCTGCCATTCACTAGCTGTGCAGCCTCAGGAAAGATACTTAACCTCTCTGAGTCTGACTTTTCCTATCAAAAAAATGGGGGAGTGGTCAGAGTGCTTCCCTCTTCAGACTACTGTAAAAATTGAACCCAACCCTAGCCCAAGTCAAAGTTCCAACCCTTGTGGACACTCAGAGCAGTTATTATTCCATCCCTTGTACGTGGCCAAGGCAGATGGGGTTGTCACAGCTGGGTCTCCCTCCACCTCCATCCCCAGATTGTGTCACAAACCAAGATCACTAAGCCATTGCTGCTGAAGAATGGGAAGACTGCGGGCAAGTCCACCATCACGGTAAGCAAGATCGCCTGTACTCACCCTTGGTCCAGGTATTCAATGCCCCTGCATGGACACCTATGGTGACATCATGCCCAGGACCACCCCCACCTAAGGGAAAGGGGATGGGGTGGCCCTTGTGGTAGGGATAGAGGAGTCCTGCCACTCGCATCCCCCTTGCAGATCGTGGCTGAGGAGGTTTCTGGCACAAACGACTATGTGCAACTCACCTTCAGAGCCCACAAGCTGGACAACAAGGTTGGAACCCCAGAGTCCAGGCCCCCAACTCCCCGGTCAGTCCTAGGCCTCCCACTCAAGACAGATCCCAGGAGCCCAGGCCTGCTCCTTTCCCAGTGTGAGCCCATCCCCCACCCTCCTTGCAGCCTCAGGGACCCTTTCTCCTGTATCTTCAGGATCTATTCAGCAAGTCTGACCCTTTCATGGAAATCTATAAGACCAACGGGGACCAAAGTGATCAGCTGGTCTGGAGAACTGAGGTTGGTGCCTGGGGCTATGGGGATGAAGGGAGGGAGAGCAAAGTAAGAAAACCCAGACAGGAGCTGACCAGCCACCTGGTGCCTCTCCAAGGTGGTGAAGAACAACCTGAACCCCAGCTGGGAGCCGTTTCGCCTGTCCCTGCATTCCCTGTGCAGCTGTGATGTCCACCGACCTCTCAAGGTGAAGTCCCAGCCAGGCAAGCACGCCTACTTGGAGCAGCCAGTCTGCTATCTAAGACCTTTCCCCTGCTTGTGGCAAGCCTCCCTCCTCTCCGCCATGTGATAAGCACATCCCACTGTGGGATAAATAACAGATCACAGCTCTATGTTAAACTTCCCACATGTGTGCCTTTTATCAGTCCCTGGCAGATTGAGCCAAAGAACAAAGTTCAGCAGGTGGCTTCTCTGGGCAGGTTGAGGATGTCTGTTTGGGCCTCAAGACTGTGAGGCCCCTGCCTCTGAGTCCCCCTACTCACCGTGAACACTGCAGAGCATCTCCGACCTGACCCTACTCCTCCCCCTGCCTTCTCAGTTCCTGGTATATGACTATGACTCCAGTGGGAAGCATGACTTCATCGGCGAGTTCACCAGCACTTTCCAGGAGATGCAGGAAGGGACGGCAAACCCTGGGCAGGAGGTGCCACAAATACCCCACCCCCAGAATCCCCACCCAGATCCCGGGGAGAGTCCTGGGGGTGATTCTGAAGAGACTTCCATAGGAAGTGGAGAGGGTGGAAAGCACCTGGGCTCAGCTGAAGGACCGAGCCATGGGGGTCTTGCTTTGGGAGGCTCTGCTGGAAAGGAGAAAGAGGGGTCACCTGATGGATTTGTGACCCTGAACTTGTGGGGTGGGGTCTAGATGCAGTGGGACTGTATCAACCCCAAGTATCGGGACAAGAAGAAGAATTACAAGAGCTCAGGGACGGTAGTGCTGGCCCAGTGCACGGTAAATTTCACTTCCTGCTTCAAGCCTTGCCCCAGCCCCTGCCCCTACCACACTCTCAGGTTCAACCCTTCCCTTGTTTCAAAGACCAGTTTCTCTGCTTCTGGGAACTGGGAACCCTTGCCCTATCTCACCGCCAACTGCAACCCAAAAAACTCTGGCTCCCCCATGTTCCCCACAGAAGCCCTACCCATGCTCCCTCCTCAAAGGACCACCCCATCCCCTCACCTTACCCCTCTCCCTACCTCCAGGTGGAGAAGGTACACACCTTCCTGGATTACATCATGGGTGGCTGCCAGATCAGCTTCACGGTAAAGACTCAGAGGGAGGGCACACAGGCAAGAGGGAGGGGCTGAGTCCATAGTGAATGGAAGGAGCCCGGAATCTCCACTGCCCCCACTTGGGCTGCTCACGAGCCTTTGCATTGTCAGCTTATGCACCCCCATCATTATGTGGCTACCTGTAGCCTCCTCCCCCACTCATCTTAGTCCTCCCTACAGATCCCAGCTCTGGCCTAGGCAATCTGGTGGCTCTCATGGCTGCAGCATGACCTTTTTCCCACCCCTACCCAGGTGGCCATCGACTTCACCGCCTCCAATGGGGACCCGAGGAGCAGCCAGTCCCTGCACTGCCTCAGCCCCCGACAGCCCAACCACTACCTGCAGGCCCTGCGTGCAGTGGGAGGCATCTGCCAGGACTATGACAGGTAGGAGGGAGTGGGGCGGGAGGGAACAGGCAGGGAGGCCTTGCCCGACGGATTCCACAGCCTTTTCTTCTCCCCAGTGATAAGCGGTTCCCAGCTTTTGGCTTTGGGGCTCGAATCCCCCCCAACTTCGAGGTAGGCTAGATGTGAGGGAAGGAAGGAGATGGGGGGCGTGTCAGTCAGGAAGAAAAGGCAGGCCCTCACTGCTCCCGCCTTGCCCTCGCAGGTGTCCCATGACTTTGCTATCAACTTTGACCCGGAAAATCCTGAATGTGAAGGTAAAAGGGGAGATTTTCACCTGCCCCACCTCGCCCTAGACACACCCCACACAGGAGCACAGACTCCATTCCCAAGGGCCCAGCTTCCTGTCCCTTCCACCCATCCCAGGCCTGTCTTCATCAGGTGAGGCTTCCAGGGCTGAGGCCCAGCATCTGCCCCCAACTCTCCCCACCAAGGGACCGTCCAACTCTCCCACTGCTTAATGAAGGAACTCGAGGGGAGGGCAGTCCTCAGACCTGGAAGCACTTCCTTGCTTTAAGGAGTGTCAGGAAGAGGCCCTGCTCATTTCTGCCAGCTTCTCAACTTCTCTTCACCCACAGAGATCTCAGGGGTCATCGCCTCCTACCGTCGTTGCCTGCCCCAGATCCAGCTCTACGGCCCCACCAACGTGGCCCCCATCATCAACCGTGTGGCTGAGCCGGCCCAGCGGGAGCAGAGCACCGGCCAAGCCACGGTAGGAAGACATGGTGGGCAAACAGGAGCTACCCCATGTGTCTTCAAGTGGTGCCAGGGCCAGGGCCTGCACCTGGGTAGAAACGCTGTCAATGCCCTTGCACATAAAGTCAACCCTTCTACCCTCTCTGCTCGCCCTCAGAAGTACTCGGTGCTGCTGGTGCTCACTGACGGTGTGGTGAGCGACATGGCTGAGACTCGCACTGCTATCGTGCGTGCCTCCCGCCTGCCCATGTCCATCATCATTGTGGGCGTGGGCAATGCTGACTTCTCTGACATGCGGCTGCTGGATGGCGACGACGGTCCCTTGCGCTGCCCCCGAGGGGTGCCTGCAGCCCGAGACATTGTCCAGTTTGTGCCCTTCCGAGACTTCAAGGATGTGAGTCCCCTGGGCCCCTTCCAGCTGAAGGATTCCTCAGCTTCTCATCCCCCCAAATCTGACCTTCGTCTTCCATCATTTGATGTCCTGCTAAGGATGCTGGAGCCTAACTGACCACCCTGAAGCCCCACTTCTCCCTCAACTGACCCTGCCTGCCCTACTCTTCCTCCCACCCCTAACCACATCACTGTCCCCACCCTAGGCTGCCCCCTCTGCACTCGCCAAGTGTGTCCTGGCTGAGGTGCCACGGCAGGTGGTGGAGTACTACGCCAGCCAGGGCATCAGCCCTGGGGCTCCCAGGCCCTGCACACTGGCCACGACTCCCAGCCCTAGCCCATGACTGCTACCCTCCGGACCGACACTCCCTCAGCCTCTCAGTGAGTCCTGGGGGGCCCAAAGGAGTGGACACAGGGGGTGCAAAGTGGGGCTCGGTAGGGCCCATCTAGGCTGGGTGTAGTGTAGAAGAGAGTGTTTATGACTCTCCTCCCACTCCCAGGTGCCTGTCCTGACCCTCGTGACTCCAGTGACCAATGCCTCCACCTCTTGGACCAGCTGTGCCCCCTGGGTTCTGGACGTGAGTGGTGGGCCCTGCTCCTATCTCTCCAAACCCCACACCTTTAATGCTGTGGCCCCTCAGTGACTTCTTTGGGTGATCCTGACTTTCTAGCCATTAATAAAGAGAACTGCTCCTAGCACCTCAGCCTCTAACCATCATGCCTCAGATGCCCACTGGGCAGCCTGCAGCACACCCACACACACCATAAGAAATGAGGACCAGCACCTTTCAAAATCTGAGACAGAGCTCCCCAGGCAGGCTGCTGTCTCTGCAGTCTTACCCCAACTATGTGCCAGTGGGATCTGAGGAGCCCCCACCCTCACCTCCCAACCCCAGGGGGTCTACACACCATGGAGGTTAATTACAGGAGATACGGGGATAATTAGGGGCTGTCAGGGGGGTGGGCTGAAGCTTTCTTATAGCTGTCTCCAGAGAGGCCCTGCTGAGTCCCCCAGGAGCTGAACCCCAGCCCCCACACAGCTGTGGGGCGGGCCAAGAATAGGTGCTGGGGGTACTAAAGGAGGGCAGCAGGTCTGCTAGTAAACTGGGAACATAGTGGAGCATCTAAGGCCTGTACCGTCTGGTTTCCTGGGTGTGTCAATGTGTGTGTCTGTTCATGGCCTTAATGGGTCACACTCACGGACTCAGGGATGTGCAGTGCGTGAATACACAGATTCACACGCTTAACGATCACATCAGCAACAACAGCAAATATCATTATGTAGCATGTGTCAACTTTATGCTAAGTGCTTATTTAAATGCATTTATTCTCAGTAGGTGGTTACCATTATTTTCACCATTTTTCTGACAATCAAGTGAGGCTTCGTTTTAACTCACCCATGGTCAAAAAACTGGTAGAACTACAACTTGAAACAGGGTCTCACTCTGCCACGCAGGCTGGAGTGCAGTGGCACGATTACGGCTCACTGCAGCCCCGAACTCCTGGGCTCAAGTTATCCTTCCACCTTAGCCTCCTGAGTAGGTGGGACTCCAGGTGCATGCCATTACATCTGAATTATTTTATTTATTTATTTATTTTTGTAGTGACAGGGTTCTTGCTACGTTGCCCAGGCTGGTCTCAAACTTCCTCCTTGGCCTCCCAAAGTGTTGGGATTACAGGCAGGAATGACCGCGCCCCACCTAAAGCACTACTCTTAATCACCGCAGTGTGCAACCTTTTTAAGTATATTCAGGTGACCCAGAAGTATCATTTTGAGACCCAGGTATATGTGGCCTAGTTGTGTGCTCAGGTGTCTGTGGATGGTTCTGTATGCCTTTGTGTGCCATGCAGGTGAGAAAAGTGAACAAGAAAAGTAGTGGGTCTCAATTACAGCTCCAGGGCAGGCAAGGATAGACACAGGTGAAATTTAGAGTGAGAGAAACAGCTGGGCTCCTGGAAGAACCCTCCCGGCCCCATCTTCTCCCTTCAACAATGAGTGTGGAAGGGGATGAAGAAAGAGAAGCTAAAGGTTCTGTGAGCCCCTCAGAGAGAGAATCCAGAGCCAGAGAGGATAGCCAGTGGCCAATGGTGGAGAAGGGAGAGGAGATGAGAGAAATTGAGAGCAATGGAGGAGAGGACTCCCATTGCAGGCTCCTACGTGGAGGAGGGATGAGCTGGGATAGAGGAGGGGGAAGAGGGAGCAAGAACTGTGATGGGAAGAGAAGAGACAGCTGGGGAGGGGGTGGAGAGAGGGGGTAGAAAGGAAGAGGGACATATGGGAGCCTCTTCCCCCATGCCCGAAAGCTTCTCCCATTTATTATGTCCGGTAGAGGACAGATGACAGTAACTGGTGAGGTGGCTGCTCCCAGCACAACCCCTGTGCTCTGCCCAGAGGCCCCATCTGCCCTCCCCTTAGGCTGCTGAACTGGAGGACTGGGTTACCATGGAAACTGTGAGACCTGGATAGCCACAGACAGGCCGAGTTGGGCCACTGAGGCTTCTGAGTTTGGTGGTGGTGGTGAGAGGGGGAGGATCCATCTGTTCCAATGCCTGCCCCTCACCCCATTTCCATTGGCTCCCCATAACAGATGTGCCACTCAGCTCCAGGTGGGGACTTCCCTTTTTCTTGCTCTTTCTCTCTCTCCCTCTCTCTCCCTCTCCCACACACAGACACACAAAACAGTAGCCTGAAGCAGGGATAAAGAATGAACACTTCTTAAATTGCAAGAGCATTTAGCCTATTGCATTAGAATTCTGCCTGGACTTCCAGTTTAATTCACAAAAGCTGCACTCTCTCAGCTCCTTGTCATCCCAGGAGAAGTCTCGCCTCAGCCCTCAGAGAGGCGGGAGGTGGTAGGAGCACCCTGTGCAGGTCTGGAGGCCCAGGAAGCCTGGAGGGAGCTGCAGAGGACCCATGTATGTGCTCACAGAGAAGCCAGGCTTCCTCACCTGGGCTGTGCATCCCCTGCCTAGGCTGCAGCTGGGAAACCGGAGCAGGATAGGAGGTGCCCTTGGCGAGATTGTCTTGGGGACTTCTTGGGGAGACCACTGGGACTTCCACACTGGGGAGATGCCAGAACTGGAAAGGGAGCAGAAGTCGTCCAATCCAAATGAGAATTAGATGAAGTAACACAAGTCCAGGAAGCAATCGATTTGCTCAAGGTGACAGGGGGATCCCATGGAAGAGCTGGGACTAGGACCCAGATTTCCAGACTTCTGCACAGAGCTCTCTCCCAACCCACACCAACAACCCCCAGAGCTTCAGGCCTTTGCTGCTCTGAGCCCTGAAGGCCACAGGGTTGGGCAGGCAAAAAGCATCTTGGATAGAGTTCCTAGTCTGTCTAGTTATTGGGTATTGAAACCTTGAAAATTCTGTAGTGCTAAAATGGGGAGGTTACAAGCTTCAGAATGAAAATACAGCCTTATTGCTAATTACAGCTTTAATGTGTTACAGGTTGAAAACCTTGAATTAAAAACTAAACTGAGGTGGGAGCTGCAACCCTCCCCCACCTCTCATTCACTGTCACCACACTTCCACCCCCCAGTGCCTGGCACTGGTCCCTGCAGAGCTCAGCGTGCTAGTCATGTGGGCTGGGTTTCTGTGTTCGTAAGGGGAGGGGACCCCTCTCCAGAAAATGACCAGCATCTAAATTCGGGCATGACTTGAGGACCCAAAAGCTTTGGGGATATTTGCGCGGTCATACAGGGCGTGGCTAGGACCAGAAGGCGCTCTGGTAACGATGCAGAGAACTGTGCAGCCGCCTCCTGGGCGGTGCCACCCCACCCAGCCCCCACTACACCACAAGGTGCTCTGAATGGCTCAGAGAAAGAGGTGGGAGAGTTCCCCGGACCCGGGACCGCTCGAGGTTAGCCGGTCACAGCGAGCCTTGTAGAGATCTCGCTCCCGGGCCAGGCGGGCCACCTCCGCCCGCAGCGCGTCCAGCTGGGCGGCCAAGCGGGCGCGCTCGGCCTCCAGCCCGCGCCGCTGCTGCAGCCGCTTGGAGCGACAGGCCTGCGCGTAGCCGCGGTTCTTCAGCGTGCGGCGCCTCTGCTTCAGCCGCAGCGCCTCGTCGCGTCCGCAGCCCCGCAGCTGCCGGTTTAGCTCCCGCACAGACATCGAGACCAGCGCCGCGTCGGAAAACCGCTCGGCCAGCTGCGGAGGGAGAGTGCAGAAACCCGGTCAGCGAAGGGTCCAGGGTCGCACCCCACTCAGCCCTGGGGGCCCGACGCTACCTGGCCCCGCCCCGGGACAGCCCCGCCCCGCCCCGCCCCGCCCCGCCCCGCCCCGCCCCGCCCCGGCTCCCACCTTCACCGGAAGGCTCGCCCTTCCACGAAGTCTGTTTCAGTCCAGACCCCGCCCCAGGCCCTGACGCTCTCCGGGCCCCCCAGCTGACCGTTGCTTGAGTCAGGCGAGCCGGCCACGGTCAGGCGAGCCCACCGCGCGCCTGAACCCCGGGCTCGTCTCTGGGATCCCCGGCATCCAGCTCCAGGCCCGGGTGTGTCCAGTGGACCCGCACCCAGACGGCCCCCAACCCTCCAACGCTCTGCGTTTCCCTGTCCTGAAGCCCGCAACCCGGTGACCCTCACAGGATTTGGATTACATCCTAATGCCCTCAACACCCCCATCTGTGTCTGTAATTAATAGGATGAGTACCAATCCTTCCTGAGAAGGTTGGGGGCTGGGAAGCACGAAGTCTTGAAAAGGCCAATCTAAACCAGTCTTAACCCGGCTCCACTCCACACATAACCCTTTCCCTGGTTTCCACACACCGTGTATCTGTTTATCTCCCGGAGTCACCCACTCCCCAGCTCAATTCTTCCCTTCGCATTTTCTGCTAATCTTATCTTCTCCCTGCTCCTCCTGGTTCAGCCTACTCATTTCTCTCCATTTTGAGAAAAGGGGGAGAAGCAGAATGTAGTTTTCTCGATCTGATTTCTTTCAAGGGACCTTCTTCCTTTCTCCTGCCCTCTGTCCCCTGTCCCAGTCCATAACCCCCTCTGGGAGCTCACCTTCCTCCCTTGGGTAGTCCTCCTTCCTTGCCCTGCCTCCCTCAGGCCAGCTTGCTGACCACTCACCTGGATGTGCTGGGCTCCTGCCTCCTCTGGGCTCCCTGGGTAGTAGCCGTGAGGCCCATCAACAGGGACTGGGCCCTGACCCTGCAGCAGCTCCATGGCATCTTCAGGACTCAGCCCCAGTGCCTCCCCAGACCCCAGCTGCTGCTGCAGGGTAGCCAGCCAGTACAGCTCCTCCAGGCCTGGCCGGGTGCCCTCGGTCGCCCCCACCATGCCTGGTTCACTGAAGGTGGGTGAAGGAGGCACTGAGCTGTAAGGTGTGGAGCCCAGTGAGGCTGTAGGGGGGCCAGGACGGCCCTCAGAGGGCTCCCGCTTTACCTCAAACTTCATCAAGTCAAAGTCATTGACATATTCCATGGCCAGGGGACTGGGGGACAGGGCCATTCTGGAGCTGGGCTGGGAGGGGTGCACCTGCAAAGAGGAGGAGAGGTCTGGAGCACATGGAGGCCACCTGCCATCCCCTCTTCACCAAGTCCTTCCCTCAAAGCCCAAGTGCCCTGGAGCAAGAGTTTGGGAAAGCCAGAGGGATGGTGCAGCTCTGTTCACTGCACAGTCCCCGCCAGGCTAAGGAGTAACCTTTCAGAGGGCAGGGGCTCCTGATAGGGGACGAGCAGCTGAATTCCTGAAGGAGGAAAAGGACAGCACAGCCTCTCGCCCCACTGATGCCTCAGGATCTATGAAAAGCAAGAGCAGTATGGCAGTACTCCCAACCCTAGTGCTGAGACATGCCGAGAGGTCTGTCATCTCAAGAGGCATCATTCCACTTCCAAGCCATTTTTTAAAATTGCTTAATTAACTGTGACAGAGTGAGTGTATATTTTAGGACAGTGGGAAGGCATGTATGCTGTGAATTTTAAAATACAAGGATAATGTGTTGTTATACCTCTCTGTCTCTCAAAGCACTCAGGGAAGTGTCTTGCCTATAGAAGCCCCTCGGTGTACATTTGTTCCATGGATTAATCAATCAATGAATCCCTTTTGTAGGGGCAAGAGGCTTTATATGGAAAAAAGAAAGGTCCAAGAATTAGTTCTAGAAAGATCAGGATCACCTGGCCACCATCTTTTCTCAAGGCCAGTCTCTCCAAGGGGAACCGACCAAGACTGATTTTCCTTCTTCTATTCACAACTTGTTATGTTGTGTGAACTTGAGCAGATCACCTTCACCCTTCTGACCCGTTTTCCGTTCTGTTCAATGAGAGCAGTTAGACTTTGTAACATACACCAAAGAGTGTTCTCTGGAACACCCAAGAAGAGGTCTGTGCTCAGATAATTTTGAGAAATGTTGCCTCCTATCCTCACCTCTTACAGATTCACATAGCACAAGAGCATATTAACCTGAGCGATCCTTTAGTAAACCATCTGTTCAAGTTCAACAAAAAGTGTCCTCAACTTATGTCACCAAGGAGCTCTCCTGTCTGTTATCAACCATGGGGCACATGTTCACCTGAGGAACTTCTGGCTGGGTGGCCTCAGATACCCTTCCCAGCCTTGAAGTTCAAGCTCTAGTCCAGCTCCCAATTCCAGTAACTCCCACCCCATCCCCAGAAGGTGTGCGGCAGGGAGTGTTCATCCCCAGGGCTTAGACTTCAGCTCCTTCTTGATTCCCCAAGCCTAGGTAGCCCTCTTTCCAACCACATCTCTGACCCCCAGGCTCTACCCACAGAGGCAAGAGTAAGACCCAGGCCTCTCTCTTCCTGTTCCAGGGCAGGGTTGTTGCCCTCTCTGTGGAACCTGTCACCCTTGAGAGGACAGAGGGGATGGAAACAGACACAGATTAAAGGAACTGGGTCTTGGCAGAAAGGAGATGGTGAGACACTGAGAGAGGTATCCAGAAAGAATTGGATGTACAGAAGGAGTAGTGGGGAAGGTTGTTTATCTTTCTGATGTGAGAGCAGTGAGGGACACAGGCCAGTCAGGGTGGCAATGGAGTAAGGTACCAAAGTCTGAGGATTGTTGAAAACAGACAACAAAGAGCAGGTGTTGAAAGAGGGGGTTCTAGGTGAGTGGCCTGGCACCGAGGTAGGCCCTGGATATACTCACTTTAGAAATGGCAGAGAGGATGTGGTCAATGCCAGAGCCAGACAGGCACAGCTTCCCAGGAGACTGAAGGCTCCATGGAGCAGGGCCTGGTGCCTCTGCTCAGCTCCGGGGGGCTGTGGGCACAGAGCCCAAAGGGCATTCTTAAAGGGCCAGCTCTCTGAGGTCATCTGTGGTCCTGGGGCCTCCAACCAATGAGGTAAGGAGATCATTTGCATATCTTATTGGCCTGGGGTTGGGGGAAATGGAGAGAGAGGAGAGTACAAGTATGTTTATTCTCAAAGAAGGAAAGGGGGCATCTTCCCCAACAAAGCTCCTCACTGATGATCCGACTCCCAAGTGCTCAGTTTCCCAGTTCGGACAGTCACATGGGTCTCAAACACCACACCTCCATGTGAACACAACCCTCAGCCCTAGTCATGCATAGCCTGGGACTGGAAAAAGAAGGCCAGACAAACTCCCAGGACCCCCACCTTCCAAGACCCTGCAGCCCCTCGTCTGTCTTTGGAGACTATAAGCTCTCCCAGGCCCACTCTCACCTGGCCTATTGGGTCTGTGTCCTATTTTCAAGAATCCTCACATTTCTGCCTCTGCCCCACCTTCATGCTGACTGGTCTTATGCCCCTCATAGCCGTTGCATCAGAAAGGAAAGCAACTTTTCCCACAGAGGATCTCCAGGACTTGACCATCCCATATTTTGTCTCTCCCATTCTTGCTGATCCAGCCCCAGGACAGGCAGCCCAGCTTGGGAGAAGGAGTAGGAGAAAGGAGAACAGGGAACTCTGTTCCTTCCTTCTGGGCCTCAAGGGACACTGAAATCTAATCACCACCAGTCCATCAGAGACACTTTTGTGACTGGCCTCACATGCCCTCTGCTTTCTCTCACCTTTTCCCTGTGTGTGTCTCTGCCCCTCTCTCCTCCTCTCTCACTCATTCTAGTTCCCAGATGGCTGGGGGGTGACCTACATTTTCAGCCTAATCCCCTAACACCTCTTAGAGCTATCATCCCTGAGTAGGAGTGGGAACAGGGATACTAGGAATTATCCAAGGAGATGTTTAAACCTGTCCGAAGCTGTTTAAATAGGGTCTATGGAGTTAAAGGCCACTCCCTACCTTCTGAGGCCACCCAAATACTCCCATGAGGTTAATAGGTCCTCTTTCTCAACACAGAGGCCTGGGTGTCCATCAGATCCCAAAGGTCATCACTTATAAAACTTAACCTGGTCCCAGCCTTAGATGTTGGGGAAGAGCTGGCAGATACAGATTATCTAAGATGGTGGTTTCTGAAGTGTGGTCCCCAGAGCAGCAACATCCATATCACCTGGGAACTTGCTAGAAATACATGTTATCTGGTCTCACCTTAAATCTACTAAGTCAGAAACTCTAGGGTGGAGCCGAGAAATCTGTGTTTTAAGGCCCTTCCAGCAAGTCTGACATGCTTGAAAGTTTAAAGGCCAGGCACAGTGGTGCAGGCCTGCAATCCCAGAATTTTGGGAGGCCAAGGTGGGTGGATCACTTGAGGTCAGGAGTTCAAGACCAGCCTGGCCAACATGGTGAAATCCCGTCTCTACTAAAAAATACAAAAATTAGCTGGGCATGGTGGCAGGCACCTGTAATGCCAGCTACTCCTACTGAGGTAGGAGAATCGCTTGAACCTGGGAGGCGGAGGTTGCAGTGAGCTGCGATCGCGCCACTGCACTCCAGCTTAGGCAACAGAGAGAGACTCCAACTCAAAAAAAAAAAAGAAAAGAAAAGAAAGAAAGTTTGAGAACCGCACAGAATGCCTACAGTCTACCCAGCTTCCCTAGGGAGGCATGTGTATATGTCTGTACTTGTGTATGTGGTCTCTCCTACCACGCTTTCCATACACATATTGGAAAACCTAGATCAGATGACATCACTCTTTTCCCACACCTGGGTGTCTGTTTTAAGGAGCAGAAACCATTGTCACCATTCAGGCTTCTCTGTGTGACTGTCTGGATCTACTGCTGCTTTCTCAAAAGAATAAAAAAGCCTAAGGCCTAGGAACCAACCACAAAATGGGAATAAGGATCATGGAGAGGCAGGACCCCACACCCATGCCTATGGAATGTAGCTCTCTAAAGTGGACACCAAGGAAAGAGACTCTACAATTTCCCTGGTTGAAGAAGGAATGGGAAATGTTGAGTGCAGCCCCTTTTTCATGCCTGCTCTGGCCTGGCCAGACACTTGCCCCCAACCAGCAGCTGTCAGGTCTGCACTGATCCTCTTGTTTACTGGAGGGCTCAAAGGAGAGGTGGGAGGGCTAAGCTGCTAACGGGCTAAGGGAGTCAGACTAAACAAGCTCAGGCGAGTTGAGCTGCTTGGGGCTCAGACCAGGCACCACTAAACCAGGGAAAGGAGTTGGGGGAGTGAGGGTTGGCCCCAGTCTGGGCTAGAGGAAAGGACCAAGGGCATGGAGAGGAGAGTCTGTGGCAGTCATTGGGGACCCAGAAAGCAGAGCCCATCTCCCGTATCCACTGGAGACTGAGAAATGAATACTGAGACTCACAGGCTCAAGGACACCTGGAGACAGGAAAATAGGAATGAAAAAGATGAAGCCAGCATGACTCCGGGAATAATAGAATAGAGGAAGGAGACTAAGGAGGTAGTAGGTGTAGATGTGAGATAGAAGACAGGACAAGTCAGGGGCTCCATGGGGATTTGGATTAAAGGAGACAGAAAGACGTAGACACATGGAAGAGATGGGTAAAGAGAGGAGGTCTTCCAGAATAGGACCAAGAAGGGAGTAGGGGACAACAGGAGGGGTGGAGAGGAACAAGGACTAGAACAGTAAGAGTTCTTGGGGACCAAGAGCTAGACACCAATACAAAGAAACAGACACATCGATAGGCCACAGAGGAAGAGCAGTGGCCAAAGGACAGAAAGGTAGCAAGATATGGATGGAGTGATATTGGACCATGGGGAAAGAGGGGCAGGCAGGCAAAGGGCCCGCAGGAGTGGGGTAGAAAATGAAGAGGAAGGAGAGAAGATGAAACAGTCAGCCTTTCAGGATGCTACCCTCCTCTCCTCTGTCCTGCACTCTCATTTTTGGAACCCTGAAAGACTGGTTCTCATTCCTAGTTCTGGCTCATGGTATCTAGATCTTTAGTAATAGATCCAAATCCTCAACCTCTTCTTGGTGTACCTTCTACATTCATTTGACAAATGCATATTAAACACCTATTCTGCACCACACCCTAAGTAAGACATTAGCAACTCCTCAGTAACTTAGACTGATACCAGCCCTGACTTCAAGAAACTTACAGACTGATGAAACAGAGAAACATCAAATTATTGCCCTTTGGCTGGGTGCAGTGGCTCACGCCTGTAATCCTAGCACTTTGGAAGGCCAAGACGGGTGGATCGCTTGAGCCCAGGACTTTGACACCAGCCTGGGCAACATGGCAAAACCCTGCCTCTACTAAAAATACAAAAACCGAGGTGGGAGGATCACCTGAGCCTGGGGAGGTCAAGGCTGCAGTGGGCCATGATGGCACCACTGCACTCTAGCTTTGGAGACAGAAAGAAACCCTGTCTCAAAAAATAATAATAATAAATAAATTATTGTCCTTAGGCCCAGGCAGGAGTGGCCCCTGCCCTGGGCCCTGTGCTTTAGAAGGCTCCACTCTGGCCCTCCTCTGACTATGTCCCACCACATGGGTGAGAAGTCCAACTCTCCTCTGCCCATACCTTAATTCTCTCAGGACCACACTCCAGATAGCTAAGCATTCCCTGTCCAAAAGGCCCGAGCCCACTCCTAGGGCCCACATGAACCTCTTGCCTGAGTTTATCCTCCCACAACTGGACCACATGACTGGTTCACACATTTCAAGGTCAAAGGGTAGACAAGGGGCAGCCACTTGCAGGAGGCTGTGGACAGACTTGGGATGGTCTGATGGGAGGTCCACATGGTTTCATACAAGGCCCCTTGCAGTCCAAGATGGTGTCAGGGGTGGGAGGCAAAGTGGGCCCAGCTGAGGGCCAGTGGCCAAAACTACATTCCCCTACACTACCACATTCTGGTGCAGAACCCTGAGGATTCCAAATAAAATACAAATCTGAACCTGGCCTTCCAGGCCACTGTGAAGTATATATTTGTCAATATATTTGTCAAGGTAGAACAGAATATATTTTGTGTAACAGTTTGTTAGCCTGAGTTATACTTTTTTTTTTTTTTTTGACAGCTCTGTCACCCTGGCTGGAATGCAGTGGTGTGATCTCGGCTCACTGCAACCTCTGCCTCCTGGGTTCAAGTGATTCTCCTGGCTTAGCCTACTGAGTAGCAGACATGCACCACCATGCCCAGCTAATTTTTTTTTTTTTTTTTTTTTGACACAGAGTATTGCTCTGTTCCCCAGGCTGGAGTGCAGTGGCGTAATCTCGGCTCACTGCAAGCTCTTCCTCCTGGGTTCACGCCATTCTCCTGCCTCAGCCTCCTGAGTAGCTGGGACTACAGGCATCCACCACCATGCCCAGCTAATTTTTTTTGGTATTTTTAGTAGAGATGGGGTTTCACCGTGTTAGCCAAGATGGTCTCAATCTCCTGACCTCGTGATCCGCCCACCTCGGCCTCCCAAAGTGCTGGGATTATAGGCGTGAGCCACTGCACCTGCCCTAATTTTTGTACTTGTAGTAGAGACAGGGTTTCACGTTGGCCAGGCTGGTCTCGAACTCCTGACCTCAAGTGATCCACCCGCCTCAGCCTCCCAAAGCATTAGGATTACAAGCATGAGCCACTGCGCCCCACCCTGAGTTATACATTTTAATTTTTTTTTTTTTTTTTTTTTTTTTTTTTTTTGAGACAAGATCTCACTCTGTCACCCAGGCTGGAGTACAGTGGTGCAATCATAGCTCACTGCAGCCTTGAACTCCTGGGCTCAAGCTATCTCCCACCTTAGTCTCCCAAGCAGTTGGGACTACAGGCGCACACCACCATGCCTGGCTAATTTTTTATTTTTTGTAGAGAAGAAGTCTCACTATGTTGTTCAGGCTGGTCTTAAACTCCCGGTCTCAAGTGATCCTCCAGCCTCTGCCTCCCAAAGCGCTGGGATTACAAGGCATGAGCCACCACACCCAGCCCATTTTAAATATTTAAACACAAGGTTTGAGGGCCTCTATTTGTACTCTTGCCGCAGGTCCTACATGTGTTAGAGATGTGTCTACATAACAACAAACCATCTAAACAGAGATGAATGTGCTATGAAGAAGGGCAGGGTGCTATGAAATTTTTTTCCGTGAAGACATACTCTAATACAAGGCCAGAGGGGATGGATCACAGGGACAGGTTGCCTAAGAAAGTCATGTTAAACCAAGACTAGTCAGGTGAATAAGAAGTGACCCTGCCTGGAGGTGTGGACAGGGTGGGAATTCCAGGCTGCAGAAACAACATATGCAAAGACTCTGAGGCAGGAAAGAGGTAGACATGCTCACAAAACTGAGAAAAGATCCATGTAGCCAGAGAGTAGAAAGCCTGGAAGGTGGGAAGAACAGTGATAGGTGAAGCTGGAGAAGTCAGCAGGGGCCAGATCATGCAGAGCCTGGGAGGTCACATTAAGGGTTTGGGCTTTATTCTAAGAGCAGGGAGAAGCTACTGAAGCATTTTCAGTAGAGACATGATGTGATCAGATTTGTGTTCGAAAGGATCACGTATGTCAGCACTTTGTGTTTGTGGAGGAAGGCAACAATGAACTAGGAGTCAGATTAGAGGACTAATGCCATAACCAAGTTGAGCCTGGGGAGTATCTGCAACTGGAAGCACACTCTGAGACAGAACCTTGTTTGCAAGTGGTTTATTGGGCGGGGGGCAGGGAGCCTTTCGAAGAAAGTGAGAGTAGCAGGACTGGAGAGAGGGAACAGTTGAATGGCACTGCAGCTGTAATCAGCTGAGCCTAAAGAGCTCTGGGACTGGGATGGACCTTCAGAGTTGTCCCAAACTGAGGCAAAGGGCTAGGCCTCTGTACTTTGTAACAACCATTCATTGGATACATTCTGCCCCCAGGAAGCAGGCATTGCATTTGGTGAGACAGCTCCCTTTGGCCACAGATAGTGCTCAAGGAAGTACTCAGCTGTGAGCCATCAGCAGCCAACACTCAGCAGCTGGAACAATGAGCACCATGATCCTGAAGGGGGAATCTGGGCTGCACACCACAGCATCCACTACTCGGGGGCTATGAGACTTCAAGGATGAACCCAGAGGCCCCAGGGAGGACAGTGCAGATCAGGGCAAGGCTGGTCACACTCTGCCCCCTGGTGGTACTCCTTGGACATGGGGCCAGCTGGTGGTCTAGGCTCCCCTGGCAGGGAACTAAAGAAAAGTGTGTGGCAGATAAGGGGAAATGAGCAGTGCAAGGAAATCCGCACATGAGCCCCTTGCTCCATTTGCCTAAAGCTAGAGAAGAAAGTAATGGTGAGGAAGAATGATTCAGAAACATGGCACTCATTCATTCTTTTATTCAACCAACTTTTATTAAGTGCCTATTATAGGCCAGGTACTGCTAGGAACTAGGAAAAAAAGACTGAAATCATCACTCTAGTGAGGATTACAGAGATATAAAAGTAACTACAGTATAGTAAAGTGTGATAAGTACAAAAATATAGGCATATACATGGGATAGAAGCAACACAGATGAAATAGATGTTCATTCTAAGGGATGAACAGAAAAGGCGTGTGTGTGTGTGTGTGTGTGTGTGTGTGTGTGTGTGTGTGTATGACAGAGTCTTGCTCTGTCGCCCAGGCTGGAATGCAGTGGTGCGATCTTGGCTCACTGCAACCTCTGCCTCCCGGGTTCAAGCAATTCTCCTGCCTCAGCCTCCTGAGTAGCTGGGACTACAGGCGTGTGCCACCACACCGAGCTAATTTTTGTATTTTTAGTAGAGACAGGGTTTCACCATGTTGGCGAGGCTGGTGTGTGTTTAATTTGAGTGCAGATGTCCAGAAAAAGTTCACAGAAGTGCTCTGGAAACTTCAGAGTTCAATACGTAGGAGAAAAGGAGGCAAGTGGGGATGTGGGGGTGACAACATTAGATAAATAGGAGTCAGATTATGAAGGACATAAGATATCATGTGACGGAAAGAGCCTTGAAGAGATTTTAAGCCTAAGAGTGATATGATCTAATTTTTAATGGTAAATCAAGGGGACAGTATAGGATTTACAGGGAGAGGGGGACTTGGTAATTAGTCAGAAAGATCTGGATTCAGATTCCATTTCTCCTGCTAACCAGTTGTGTGACTTTGAGCAAATGACTCTTTAAGCCTGTGTCCACATGTGTAAAATATAGTTGTGAAACGGAATGAGATTATGCATGCAGAGTTGCTGACACAGAGCCTGGCACTTACTGTCCATACCATAAACATTATTCTTCTCTCTTCACTTTCCAAGTGGATTTGCATGCACAGTGTGGGGAGTCGCTTGGTTGGGAGAGGGGTTGGTGTTTGGAGAGGCAGGAGTCCAAGAAGTGCCTTAGAAGCTATCACCTGAGGCCGGGCGCGGTGGCTCAAGCCTGTAATCCCAGCACTTTGGGAGGCCGAGACGGGCGGATCACGAGGTCAGGAGATCAAGACCATCCTGGCTAACACGGTGAAAACCCCTCTCTACTAAAAAAATACAAAAAACTAGCTGGGCAAGGTGGCAGGCGCCTGTAGTCCCAGCTACTCGGGAGGCTGAGGCAGGAGAATGGCGTGAACCCGGGAGGCGGAGCTTGCAGTGAGCGGAGATCCGGCCACTGCACTCCAGCCTGGGCGACAGAGCGAGACTCCGTCTCAAAAAAAAAAAAAGAAGCTATCACCTGAAGCCAGGTGAGAGATACGCCCTGAACTAAGGCCCTGGCCATGGGGATAGTTACAGACTTGAGAGCTAATTGAGAAGTACAGATCCAAAGGTCCTGGCATCGGATTAGCTATGGAGGATAAGAATAGTCTAGACTGATTCCCTTTGGGGCAATTGGACAGATGATGGTGCCATTTGCTGAGGTAGGAAACCATGAGAGCAAGTGCAGGATTATGGAGAACAAGATGACCTTCAGGTCAACCATGCTGCCACCAGTGTGCACACCTTTAGGCCCAAAGGGTGGCCAAGAGGCATCTGTTTGCAGCTGGGTAAGTGTGGACAGAGTTTGGATCTACGGACTGGGGGAAAGAGATCCAAATACATATACCTGAGGTTGAGTATAGGCTACAGCCTGAGGAGGAAGAGACAGGGACCAGCAGCAAGCCCATAGCTGGAGACTAGCTCTCATTATCCCACTATGTTCCAGCATAGAACACCAAAAAATCTGAGAATCAAGATTGTTTCTGTTGCAAGTGGCAGAACTCCAATTAAAATTAGCTTGAGCAAGAAAAGAAATGCATCGATTCCTATAACTGAAATCAGGAATTCATTGCTTGCCATCTCCCTGCTGTGCTTCCTCTAGGCTGGCTTCTTAGACAGGTTCCTGCTTTGCAGTGCCAAGCTAATACCCAGCAGCTCCAGGTTTATATTCTACCAGCTCAGCAACTCAGCAGAAATAGCTCACTTCCAAAGTTTTCAGAAAAAGTCCCGGAGAGGGATCTCATGCCCATCCTTGAACATCCCTGATTGCTGTGGCCAGAGTGAGGAACACAAAAGTTGGCTAAACTGCAAGCCTACCCCCAAGAGGGGTGACATAAGACCCACATGACAATACAGACTGAGGGGATGGTTCCCCAGAAGAAAATCAGGGTGCTATTACCAGAATGGAGGAGTGGATGCTGAGCAGACACCCATCATAGGTAAGCTGAGTTTGAGGTGCTATATAGCATTGTGGGTGATATCCAGTGGTCTCAGGTTGGAGAGAGATGTCTGAATGGAGATATAGCTTGAGAAATCACCTGAGGACCTTACGGTGGTAGCTGGGTGAGCAGATGCATTTCCTCATTGGATTGTGGAGAGAAAGAATGACCACGCCGGGCGTGGTGGCTCACACCAGTAATCCCAGCACTTTGGGAGGCTGAGGCGGGTGGATCACGAGGTCAGGAGTTGGAGACCAGCTTGGCCAACATGGAGAAACCCCATCTCTACAAAAAATACAAAAAATTAGCCGCGTGTGGTGGCGGGCGCCTGTAATCCCAGCTACTCTGGTGGTTGAGGCAGGATAATTGCTTGAACCCAGGAGGCGGAGTGTGCAGTGAGCCGAGATCCACCACTGCACTCCAGCCTGGGTGACAGAGTAAGACTCCGTTGGGGGTGGGGTGTGTGCCAGGGCAGGAGAATGACCAGATCAGAGGACCAAGGAAGAGACTCGGGGTGGAGAGCCTCCACCATTTCACAGTAAGACAGAAAGGAGCCTTGATCAGGAGGAGAAGCGGGGATTTAGGAGTTGGGAACTAAGTGGACCTTGGCATTGGGCACTTGGAATACAGAAAGGCCCAGGGCTCAGGGCGTCGGGTCCCTAGGAGGAGGAACTGAAAAGGCAATGCCCAACCCCCTAACTTCTAGACGTCTGGCCCTTTGGCCTCCCGCCCCTGGCCTCGCCCCTCGTTCCTAGCTTGTTTGCCACCTAGTGTCTCTCCGGGGAGCAAGAGTCCTCAAAGTTACATCATGTGCGGCGGGTAGGGCGGTGGCGGATGGGGGCGGGACCTCAAAGTCGGGGGCCGAAGGGTGGACCCAGTCCTCCAATGGGAGAGGTGGGTTTGGCGGTTGGGAGGCAGAGGTTGGGGCGGTGGCTGGGCTGACCTGGGGCCTGGAGCCCCAAGGCCGAGGGAGCCAGCCTGCTGGCAGGGCGGAGGAAATCTCGCGCCAGCCCTACCAGGTTCCGCCCCCGCGCCTGCCCCCCTCCTTTTTAAGCGCCTCCCGCCAGCCTCTGCTGTGGCTCGCTTCGCCGCGCTCCCTCCTTCCCCGCCTTCCATATCTCCCCGGCTCCG
Organism: Macaca thibetana thibetana; assembly: GCF_024542745.1. Classification (NCBI taxonomy): domain Eukaryota; kingdom Metazoa; phylum Chordata; class Mammalia; order Primates; family Cercopithecidae; genus Macaca; species Macaca thibetana. Next base: position 83,671,530 of record NC_065584.1, on the reverse strand, counting down.
CTCGGTTCCGTGGCCACCCCGCAGCCCCTGCCCAGGTGCCATGGCCGCATTGTACCGCCCCGGCCTGCGGTGAGTGACCCCCGGCCCGGGGCCCACCCGCACCTTCCGCTGCGCTCGCCCCCTCGGGGCTGCCAGTGGCGCTCCCCTGCTCTCAGCCTCCGCCAGGTTTCCCGTCCTAGGTGGAGGCGGGCAGGGGCGACTGCTGTGGGTCCAGCCTCCCGCGCCGTGCGTCTCTTGGGAGGGCAGCCGGCCGGTGCTCCTCGTTTCCGCCCGCACCTCCCCTTCTCTGCCTCGCTCGCCTCCGACCGCGCGATCTCTGTCTGTCACTCTCAGAACTTCCTCTCCCTCCTCGCTCGTCTCTGCTGAGTCGGGTCTCCGCATATCCTCCTTTCCTTCCCAGATACCTCCCTCGGACCTCTACCGGGCTCCCGGCCAGCGCCCCAGGGTACTTCGAGAGGCAGCAGGGCCCTGGGGACAAGGGTACGTGAGCCCCGGGAGACTGAGCTCAGACCCCTTAAAGAAGATGGAAGGTTAAACATCCATTCCCGGCCTTTCCCGGACTGGAAGGACTGGAACCTGGCGGGAAGTCCAGGGCAGCCCGAGGGACCTGGGGCCAGGAGAGGGAGGCAAGCAAGGTGGGAGGAGGGTGCCAAGTTGCCTTCGTTTCTTACATAGCTGGCTTCTTCCTCTGTCCAGGCCTGGAGCCCCCAGGCTCGTCCTGTTCGTCTGCTCCTCCTCTTAGTCTCCTTTCTATTTATTCTCTGAGGCCTCTCTTCTCAGCTTTTGTCTCAGAGTCGGAAGTGACCCACATCTCTCGCACAGCCCGTTCCACGTGGGCAGCCCTTGTGGGTAGTCTTTGAAGGAAAGGTCCCACTTAGGGGGCTGTAGGAGGGTGTGGGGGCTTCACAAGAGAGAACGTGAGCGAGGCTCCAACTGGAGAGAGGCTCTCCTCAAGGATGTGTGTCTTGAAGATTAATGCTCAGGGAGAACTTCCCTCTGAGGCAGGAACAGACCCAGGTCCCAGTAGCCCTCCTCCCCTGCCCCTGGGGCCACACTGTTCATCTATCCTGCTTTAGCGGAAACCACCCCAGCTTCTACCCCAGCCAGACTCAAGCTCCCGCATCCATGCTCTGAGCTTTCTCCCTTCCCCAGGCTAACACCCTCTGAGTCCCAGCTGCCAGCAGGCTGCTGTTTCACCCTCCCACCAACACCAAAGCTCTCTAGGCATGTGGCCTCTAGGAAGGAGAGCCAGGGGAAGCACGGAGTCACGCGGTCCTGGGTGTGGGGGCAGTTTCTGATGGGCGAGGCCTTGGTAGAGGAGGAGAGTAACATCCTTCTCATGGCCTTTGCTCTCTCAGGCTTACTCCACCTTGGGTCCAGGCCAATCAGAGCAGACCTTGCTTCTCTCTCCCCCAGGGCCATGAGAGGACAGACAATAGGACGCTGACCTCCTAAGAATTAAGCCCATGAACTCCAGCCAGTGACACTCATTCCCCAGTGGTCAACCTTCCGCACAGTTCAAAAATACTTACCCGAGGGCAACATTTTACGCAATCATTGTTGGTCCAAGTGGGCAGCAGCAGATCAGGGCCTGGAAGCCCAGCATCCAGTCACCTATTCTCTGTGCAAGAGTCCTCATCTAGAAACCTGGCACTGCAAAGACTGGGACCTTTGCTTGGGGCTTTCATAGTCTTACAGCATACACACCAGAAGGAAAGAATAAAAACAGTTGCCATTTTAACTTATAAAAAACTACACTCGAAAACGGAAATAAAATGGATGAGGCTTCAAACACCAGACACATGAAGTTGTCACCTGGGCCCAGCTTCTTGACACTTGGGCCAAAGGCCCCTACTCTTTTTTTTTTTTTTTTTTTTTTGAGACAGAGTCTCGCTCTGTTGCCCAGGCTGGAGTGCAGTGTCACAATCTCGGCTCACTGCAACCTCCACCTCCCGGGTTCAAGCGATTCTCCTGCCTCAGCCTCCTGAGTAGCTGGGACTACAGGCACACGCCACCACATCCGGCTAATTTTTGTATTTTTAGTAGATGGGGTTTCACCATGTTGGCCAGTATGGTCTTGATCTCCTCACCTCGTGATTCACCTGCCTCAGCCTCCCAAAGTGCTGGGATTACAGGCATGAGCCACCATGCCCAGCCATCCCCCTACTCATTTCTAAACATTGTTTAAACAGTTAAACATGGGCATGGGCTACACATGCAGTAACATCAGCATGCCTACATGGACACTTCCACACAGCCAGGCATGTGCCTTTTTTGCTCATTTGGCCATATCTGTCCCTAACTGACTAGGAGACACCCTCCTCAAGCCTCATGAAGGCTACAAGGTACATGTGTCCTGAACACATCCCACACACCAACTGCAACATGCTCTTCATGGTCCCTGCATGCAGACATGTTTTAGCAGGCTGCAACAGCCCAAGCTTTCTGTCTCCCCACCACCCACCCCGTCCACCCTCGATGACAGCAGCTAGCTCATTGCTTCCCTGTTTCTCCTGTAGGCTTAGCTGGCATGGGCTGAGCCCCTTAGGCTGGCCATCATGCCGTAGCATCCAGACTCTGCGAGTGCTTAGTGGAGATCTGGGTCAGCTTCCCACTGGCGTTCAAGATTTTGTAGAGCACAGTGCCCGCCTGTGCCAACCAGAGGGCATCCACATCTGTGATGGAACTGAGGCTGAGAATACTGCCACACTGACCCTGCTGGAGCAGCAGGGCCTCATCCGAAAGCTCCCCAAGTACAATAACTGGTAAGCCTTGGGCTCCACAACCTGCAAGATAGGTGCACTGAGGCCACTTTGGGTTCACCAAGACATAATCAACTTAACTAGAACATCCTAATGGAATGAACAAGAATGAGAGCTTTGGGGTAAACGGACTCAGAAACTGGGATTTGCTCATGCCTATAATCCCAGCACTTTGGGAGGCCAAGGCAGGTGGATCACCAGAGGTCGGGAGTTTGAGACCAGCCTGACCAACATAGAGAAACCCCATCTCTACAAAAAAAAAAAATATATATACACACACACACACACACACACACACACACACACACACACACACACACACACACAAATTAGCCCAGCATGGTGGCGCACGCCTGTAATCCCAGCTACTTGGGAGACTGAGGCAGGAGAATCACTTAAACCCAGGAGGCAGAGGTTGCAGTGAGCCGAGATCGCTTCATTGCACTCCAGCCTGGGCAATAAGAGCGAAACTCTGTCTCAAAAAAAAGAAACTGTTTTTTTTTTTGTTTTTTGTTTTTTGTTTTTTTTGAGACGGAGTCTCACTGTGTCACCCAGGCTGGAGTGCAGTGGCTATGATTTCAGCTCACAGCAACCTCTGCCTCCCAGGTTCAAGCAATTCTCCTGCCTCAGCCTCCCGAGTAGCTGGGATTACAGGCATGCGCCACCACGCCCAGCTGATTTTTGTATTTTTAGTAGAGACAGGGTTTCACCATGTTGGCCAAGTTGGTCTCAAACTCCTGACCTCAAATGATCCACCCACCTCAGCCTCCCAAAGTGCTGGGATTACAGGCGTCAGCCACCGTGCCTGGTCTGGTTTGTAGTTTGTATTTTATTTTAATGCTAAATGAAGAAGCTGACATAAATAGATCCTTTGCTTTTTTTTTTTTTCTCACCAGTTCAGGGAGATTTTGCCAGGGGCAGAGACCCCCAGAGGGCTGAGACCTTGGGGAAACACCCCTTAGATGGGGCAAAGTCTGGAGGAAGGGCCTGAGATGTGATTGGGTGGGGAAAAATAAGGCCAACAGAAGACCTGGAGTCAAAGGTGGACTTGAAAAAGTGGGTCTAGGGACAAGGGAAACCTCCTGACAGTACGCTCTCCCCCAGCTGGCTGGCCCGCACAGACCCCAAGGATGTGGCACGAGTAGAGAGCAAGACGGTGATTGTAACTCCTTCTCAGCGGGACACGGTACCTCTCCCAGCTGGTGGGGCCCGTGGGCAGCTGGGCAACTGGATGTCCCCAGCTGATTTCCAGCGAGCTGTGGATGAGAGGTTTCCAGGCTGCATGCAGGGTAACCAGGGCAGGGACAGAGTGGCAGGGGCATGGAAGATATGAACAGGTTTGGAACCCTTCATCCAGGGGATGCTTTCCTCCACAGGCCGCACCATGTATGTGCTTCCATTCAGCATGGGTCCTGTGGGCTCCCCGCTGTCCCGCATTGGGGTGCAGCTCACTGACTCAGCCTACGTGGTGGCAAGCATGCGTATTATGACCCGACTGGGGACGCCCGTGCTTCAGGCCCTGGGAGATGGTGACTTTGTCAAGTGTCTGCACTCCGTGGGCCAGCCCCTGACAGGACAAGGTAAGCACCTGCTCTGCCCCAAGGGGGACACAGAGGCCTTCTTGTACTCGGAGGAAATCCCAAGTCCTACTTCTCCACAGACCCTAAGAACCTGTCCTCTCTGGCAACCTAATTCCCAAGATCCAGAGCAACAGTCCCAGCGGAGGTGTGAGGCTGTGTTTGCAGAGTACTTTGCACAAGATTGAGAAAAGTCCGTGTCCAAGAATAGGGGCACAAAAGCTGATGGTTATTATGAGGTGGGGGGCCTCAGCCACCTCTTGGTGCTGCTACTGCTCCCAAGTGTCTCTCTTGCCAATCCCTGATCCCTCTGGCCCCTGACACCCCAGTTCGCGATGCTGCTGCCAGCAGCCCCATGACCCCATTGTCCCCAGGGGAGCCGGTGAGCCAGTGGCCGTGCAACCCAGAGAAAACCCTGATTGGCCACGTGCCTGACCAGCGGGAGATCGTCTCCTTCGGCAGCGGCTATGGTGGCAACTCCCTGCTGGGCAAGAAGTGCTTTGCCCTGCGCATCGCCTCTCGGTTGGCCCGGGATGAGGGCTGGCTGGCAGAGCACATGCTGGTGAGGGCCTGGTGAGGAGCAGGGCAGCTGCTGGGGACGGGGCAGGGGTGGGGCCTAGCCAGTGCCTCAGCCTCACCTCCCTCCTGCCAGGTGCCAGGCTGGTGGGCAGGGACTCTACTTGAAGGCCCAAAACTTTGGCCTCAGGCTGCTGAATGTTGGGGTTTCCCCTGCCACTCACCCAGGCCTAATGGCAGGGCAGTCACCTATATAGTGAATAAACATTGGTCCTCCCTGTTAAACCCTAGCTGTCCTTCCCCATGAAGACCATGCCCTGACCTTTGGTGACCTCTTTCTTATTCCCTCTCTCCCCAATGCACAGATCCTGGGCATCACCAGCCCTGCAGGGAAGAAGCGCTATGTGGCAGCCGCCTTCCCCAGTGCCTGTGGCAAGACCAACCTGGCCATGATGCGGCCCGCACTGCCAGGCTGGAAAGTGGAGTGTGTGGGGGATGACATTGCTTGGATGAGGTTTGACAGTGAAGGTGAGGGACCCTCAGATCACACTCTTGGTTCTGGCTCTTGTGAGAGCCTCGAGGTCTCCTCTTTAGTGTTCACAGTGACTTTGTCAGTGAGAAAGTTTCCTGAACACCCAACCCTGCTCCATTCCTCTGGCAGCCCAGCCACCCTAGAGACAGCCTTTCCTCATCAGATCTTGGGTCCATCTCAGGACAGGGAGGGGTGGAGCAGGACCTTCTTTGGTCTTACATCTCAAGTTTTCCTTGTTTGGTCCTTCCTTTCTTTCACTTCTTCTAACAGGTCGACTCCGGGCCATCAACCCTGAGAACGGCTTCTTTGGGGTTGCCCCTGGTACCTCTGCCACCACCAATCCCAACGCCATGGCTACAATCCAGAGTAACACTATTTTTACCAACGTGGCTGAGACCAGCGATGGTGGCGTGTACTGGGAGGGCATTGACCAGCCTCTTCCACCTGGTGTTACTGTGACTTCCTGGCTGGGCAAACCCTGGAAACCTGGTATGTGCAGTAGGGAAGGTGTGGCACAGCCTCCAGGCCTCAGCACCTTAATGGTGGAAAAGCCTTCTCCACGACCTCCAGCCATCTTCTAGGACTGCTAGGAGGCACAGAAGTCATGAACGTCTGCAGTTTCCAGTCCCAGGCAAAATCTCAGTTCATGTCCCAACTCCACCAGTCACTGGTTTTGTGATCTGGCTAAGTTGCTCAACCTCTAAGCTTTAGTTTCCACATCAGTTGAATGAAGGTAGTTGTGATAGTACCTATATCATCAGGTTGTTGGAGGATTAAAGAGTGCATAAAAAGGGTTTAGCACACTGACAAACACACAGTAGACTCTCAATAATAAATACAGGCTGATTTTTTTAATGAAAGGAAAAGGAAGGACTTTTGAACATTGTTACAGAAGGTATTGGGCTCCAAGCACTATCCATAAAGTTTGACCCATTAGGAAAAGGGAAACCTGCCTCCTCTGCTCCGACTGTCCTCCTGCCACTTGGCTCCCACTGTCCCCTGTATAATAACCACCGTCTAAAGGTCAGTATTGTTACCCTCACCCTTCCCCTGTCCCTCCAAAGCATTCACCCCAATCCCTTCCTATAAACAAAATTAGGTCAGTGCTTGAGTCTTTCCCAGAAGCTAGTTTCTGAATCCTGTCATTACCCCGGGTGCCTGGGAGTCCCACCTTTCCCTCGGCCCTGCACTCTGGACCTTCAGTATTCTTTCCATGGCCTTCTGCAGTCAGGCAGTCCAGACACCAAGGCGGGGGCAAAGAAAAGTGTGGGAGGGGAGGGTGGCCTTGTGGTCACTGAAGCCTATATTCAGGTTTGCCAGGCTGGCCTAGCAGTCACCCTCCTTGCCTCATCTAATCACCCTTTATTTTTACTAACACCATCATTAAGCCCCTCTCAGCCTTCCCACCCAACTGAGAAATCCAAGAAACTTTCATCTTTCCCCACAGGCTAGTTCCCCAACCCTTTCATCATCTCCAGATTCGGGGGCATAACTAAGGCACCTTGTCCCCAGCTTCAATTCCCAGAACAATACCCTGTGTTAGGGTCCTGCACTGGGTGCTGATGAAGGATGGCTCTTATCTGCGATGGGAGGCAGAAGCTGGGGATGGGACAGAGTGGGGATCTGGGCCCCATGGCTTCCTCACCCCCCATGTCTAACCAGCAACCTCCAGCAGAGAAGGGGATGTGTCCACTCAGGGGCCACACAGTGGTGCTTCATACATGTGCCACTGACTTAGTCCCAATCCCTCTCCAGGACACCTGAAGGTGCCAAGTATGACCTGGGCTCCTAAGGTTATCCCTACCCATGTGATATCCCTATCTCTGTTCTTCAAGCCCTATCACTTCATCAGGGTCTAAGCAGGGCAGGGAAATCTCCAGCATTTTGTTAGCTTTAAAATCAATTCCTTGCTGGGTGGACATCTATAATCCCAGCACTTTGGGAGGCTGAGGTGGGTGGATCACCTGAGGTCAGGAGTTCGAGACCAGGCTGGCAACATGGCAAAACCCCATCTCTACTAAAAATACAAAAATTAGCTGGGCACAGTGGCTCACGCCTGTAATCCCAGCTACTCAGGAGGCAGGAGAATCGCTTGATCCCAGGAGGCAGAGGTTGTAGTGAGACAAGATCGTGCCACTGCACTCCAGCCTGGCGACAGAGTGAAACTCCGTCTCACAAATAAATTAATTAATTAATAAAATAAAATCAGGCCAGGTGCGGTGGCTCACCCCTGTAATCCTAGCACTTTGGGAGGCCGAGGTGGGCAGATCACCTAAGGTCAGGAGTTTGAAACCAGCCTGGCCAACATGGTGAAACCCCATCTCTATTAAAAATACAAAAAAATCAGCCAGGCATGGTGGTGGGTGCCTGTAATCCCAGCTATTGGGGAGGCTGAGGCAGGAGAATTGCTCGAACCCGGGAGGCGGAGGTTGCAGTAAGCTGAGATTGCGCCACTGCGCTCGCTACAGCCTGGGCAACAGAGCGAGACTCCACCTCAAAAATAAAAAGATAAAATAAATTCCTGTTTGCATTTTGGTAATTTAGGAGAGTCTGTCTTCCCCAGTTTGCTGATGGAAAGTCAATTGTCTGAGGTACTAAGCTGACATTCTCAGTTTTTGCTTTAGGTTTGGGTATTTAAATAATAATCTCGCAAATAACGAAATAGTTTCTGGGGGAAAAATTATTATAACCTTATGCCTATATCTAACCCCATTCCCTTGAGCCCTGGTCAGTGCCAAGTGCCAGTAGCTTGGCACAAACATTAGTGTGCTGCCAAACCCCAATTCCTCTCCCACTCTTTTCTCACATAGCTCAGCTGGCAGCACCTTCATGGCTAAATAACCTGAGCTTTTGGAGATGCCCTGGCTCCCTTCTCTCTGCTCCTTATCACACAAAGTTCTAGGCAGCTGATGAGACAAAAAAAAAAAAAAAAAAAAAAGAACCCTGCAAGAATGTGTGCCCATATATGTGTGTGTTGGGGGTCGACATGACCTTGGAAATAATAGTGTTTGTATTTCCTCTGCCAGGTGACAAGGAGCCCTGTGCACATCCCAACTCTCGCTTTTGTGCCCCGGCTCGCCAGTGCCCCATCATGGACCCAGCCTGGGAGGCCCCAGAGGGTGTCCCCATTGACGCCATCATCTTTGGTGGCCGCAGACCCAAAGGTAAACAACATGTGAGCTCCATGTTCTTGGCAAAAGGGCTATGTCTGTATCAGGGTCTACCTCCCTCCCTCTGATCCAGAGCCTCGGCCTGCATCTTACCTGTAGCTGTCTGTCTCCAGAGTTCTCCCCTGGTGAATGCAAACTTGGGAGGAGGCAAAGGGTCTGAAAATGGGATAGCCAAGGTCCTAGGAGAGACAGTACCAGTCAAGCTCACCAGAAGGGCTGGAGTGAGGGTCCAAAGAAAAGGGCTGCCTGTGACTCTGTTCATTGGTGATCTAGGGGTACCCCTGGTATACGAGGCCTTCAACTGGCGTCATGGGGTGTTTGTGGGCAGTGCCATGCGCTCTGAGTCCACTGCTGCAGCAGAACACAAAGGTGAGCACCCTCGCCATTCCTCCCTCTCCTCTGTGCACACACAGCACTTCCTCTCTCCCTTCCTGAGCCAGACCTTCCTTTTGTCCACCCCTGGAGTCTGATATGGCTCCACCTCTTCCCACTTCTATCTTTTCCCCATCCCTGAAGATATGCCAGAACCATGAGCCTTTCACAGCTTCTTCCAACTGGGTGCAGGGTGCCCTTCCCTTCTCCAGTGAGAAGGAAGATTCCTTACCCATCTTGCTCCCCTCCCTAGGGAAGATCATCATGCACGACCCATTTGCCATGCGGCCCTTTTTTGGCTACAACTTTGGGCACTACCTGGAACACTGGCTGAGCATGGAGGGGCGCAAGGGGGCCCAGCTGCCCCGTATCTTCCATGTCAACTGGTTCCGGCGTGACGAGGCAGGGCACTTCCTGTGGCCAGGCTTTGGGGAGAATGCTCGGGTGCTAGACTGGATCTGCCGGCGGTTAGAGGGGGAGGACAGTGCCCGAGAGACACCCATTGGGCTGGTGCCAAAGGAGGGAGCCTTGGATCTCAGTGGCCTCGGAGCTATAGACACCACTCAGCTGTTCTCCCTCCCCAAGGATTTTTGGGAACAGGAGGTTCGTGACATTCGGAGCTACCTAACAGAGCAGGTCAACCAGGATCTGCCCAAAGAGGTGTTGGCTGAGCTTGAAGCCCTGGAAAGACGTGTGCACAAAATGTGACCTGAGGCTGTGGTCTAGCAAGAGGACATAGCACCCTCATCTGGGAATAGGGAAGTCACCTTGCAGAAAATACTAGCAATTTGATATTAATTAACATCTTCTATGTGCCATAGACCTTCCCACAAAGACTGTCCAATAATAAGAGATGCTTATCTATTTTACACAAGATTTGTGCTGTTTTCATTTCCCACCTATCTTCACAGGCTTCCCTCTAACACCAATCTCACAATCTTCTTCCAGCCCCTGGAAGAAGCACAGCCCAGCACAACCAAAGATCTGTTTTACAGGCAGCTCTAGCACTGGGTCACAGACATAGGAATTGCTGGGAGAAGGCACTATCCACTCTATGTCCCGAGTTCTTAAAAAAAAAAAAAAAAGGTGAGGCTCGGCGCCGTGGCTCATGCCTGTAATCCCAGCACTTTGGGAGGCTGAGGTGGGCGGATCACGAGGTCAGGGGATTGAGACCATCTTGGCTAACATGGTGAAACCCTGTAGCTACTAAAAATACCAAAAAAAAAAAAAAAAAAAAAAAAATTAGCCAGGCGTGGTGGCGGGTGCCTGTAGTCCTAGCTACTTGGGAGGCTGAGGCAGGAGAATGGTGTGAACCCAGGAGGCAGAGCTTGCAGTGAGCCAAAATCGTGCCACTGCACACTCCAGCCTGGGTGACAGAGAGAGACTCCATCTCAAAAAAAAAAAAAAAAAATGGTGAGGGCCTGAGCAAGCTGTTCAGTACAGCCCCCAGGCCTAAAATTCCTGATCTCCCACTTAGATTGCAGAAGCCTCTACAACCCCATTCTCCAGTGAAGTGGCTTCATTGTCAGTTCTCAAATTTGTTCTTCCCCCACCTGACCTGGCACTGGGAGTTACATAGTATTCATGGAAGCATATTCAATATTAGGACAGCTAACAACACTTCTGTAGCACCTTCTATGTGCCAGGCACTGCCGAGGCCAGCTCGGTCGGGGAGACCCTAACCCAGTGGTGCTAGAGGAATTAAAGACACACACAGAGAAATATAGAGGTGTGGAATAGGAAATCAGTGGTCTCACAGCCTTGAGAGCCGAGAGCCTCGGACAGAGATTTACCCACATATTTATTGACAGCAAGTCAGTGATAAGCATTGTTTTTATAGATTGTAGATTAACTAAAAGTATTCCTTACGGAAAACAAAGGGATGGGCCAAAATAAAGGGATGGGCTCTGGCTAGTTATCTGCAGCAGGAGCATGTCCTTGAGGCACAGATCGCTCATGCTATTGTTTGTAGTTTAAGAACCCCTTTAAGCAGTTTTCCACCCTGGGTGGGCCAAGCGTTCCTTGCCCTCATTCCGGTAAACCCACAACCTTCCAGCGTGGGTGTCATGGCCATCACGAACATGTTGCAGTGCTGCAGAGATTTTGTTTATGGCCAGTTTTGGGTCCGGTTTATGGCCAGATTTTGGGGGCCTATTCCCAAAATGTCCCCCTTATTTGATTTGCAAAGTGATAAAAACAAAGGCAGCTTTGTCACGCTGAGCTACTTCTCGCAGGAGTCGCAGGAGTCGGGATCCGCATCTTCGGACTATACAAAGACAAATGACACAGATTAAAAGCACAATCATCATTGACATCACAGAGCTTCCAAGTGTTTTTATCCATTTTAATGGGTTACTAGCTGCTAATCTGTCTGCAGCTTCTTCAAGCACTCCGGTTCCTGGCATTAAGGTCAGGTGTGCCTGGGATGCCTTAAATGTTTGTTCTTTTAATAATAGTTTCTACAAATCCTTGTTTAGCTCCTACAACAGGCCACATCATTTGAGGGTGAGATGCCACTATACCGCCATGGTTCCAGATAATAGGAACTCTTGCCGTACTTCTTATCATTTCTACCATCTGACCATTTTGTTCAGACCAGCTGAACATAGTGTGACCATCGCATGCAGACTGAGAGGTGCAATTCAAGCTAAAGATTCCCTTAGGGGACCAATTAATAATGACTCCATCGGAATCGGAGAGCAGCACTTCTGCCTGTTCTGCAATGCAATCTTCCTAAACAAGTATGTTCATTTTTTCTAACTAAGGCAACCCTGTTTACAAATAGGTTTTTGAGGGCGGTATGCCTCAATTATAGGAGCAGATTTATTATGGTAAATACTGAGATCAGAAAGCGTGTATAACTGTGTCATAGAGTGATTACATCCAGACATTATTGCCAGACAAGATTGATAAATATGCCCAATAAGTATAATTGTTCTCTGTGTTAGCCCTTGTTGAAGAAATACTCATGGCAATGGTGATCACCGCTATCATAGCTACCATTAAATTACTCATTGTGACTGATTGTCCCACTTTGCTCAGGTTTTCTTCCGCCATCTGTGACTGCTTCTTGATCTGTCTCCAGGTGGGTGGCTGTGTTCGACGGGTGTTGCTTGTGACAGTTGGGATCCTCCTCTCTCAGCATCAGTCTTGACATGGCTGCAACTGGGGGGTCCTCGGGATCCTTCTGGAATCTTTCTCAGCATCTCGCTCATGATAAGCTTTCAGGTGTCTTGATGGTATCCAAATTGGCTGTTGATTTTGGCCTGGAGAAACACAAACATAACCTCTACCCCAAGTTTATTATTTTACCTATTTCCCAACTTTTTGTTATCAGATCTCTCCACCAAACCAGTTGTTTGGCTTCTGTCTTTGCAGTTGGTTTCTGTAGATGCTGTTCAGCTGCTGATACCATCTGGCCTTTGGGCAGACTCAAAAAATTTAAAGTTAATAATGCTAGATTCAGTTGCATCTGCAGTGTTCCATATTCCCTGTTTTCCTCCCTCTGCTTTTGCAGCTGCCGTTTTAGGGAGAGATTCATTCTTTCCACTGTGGCTTGTCCTTGAGAATTATATGGGATACCAGTAATGTGTTTAATATTCCATACAGAGAAAAATGTAGCTAGAGATTGGCTAGTATAGCCTGGGACATTATCCGTTAACCATTTTAAAGGCATAGGTTCTGGAGGCTTAACAATGGCCGCCATCAAAAATGATATTCTAAACCTTGGTGGGAACTGTTGTCCTTTCGCTTGAAGCGGTTTTTTTTTAACCTTGCAAATTTTTCCTAGTCCCATACCAGGGACATACCCCATTTCATGAATCATATGTTGACTTTGAGGGCTATATAATTGTTCTGGAATACTTGTGCTCCCCATTGTTGCAATAAATCTCTTCCCCATAAATTTATAGGTACAGAAGTTATAACTGGTTGAATAGTCCCAAGTTGTCCATTGGGCCCTTCACAGTGCAAAATATAACTACTTTGATATACTTCAGGGGCTTTACCAACTCCAACTATGTTAAATTGAGCAGGTTGAATTGGCCAAGTGGGCGGCCAGTGCTGCAGAGAAATGATTGAAATGTCGGCTCCTGTATCTACCAAACCTTTAAATTTCTTTCACTGAATAGTTATTTCACAGGTAGGACGTTTATCAGTAATTTGATTTACCCAATAAGCTGCTTTGCCTTGTTTATTTGTGCTTCCAAATCCTCCTGTTCATTTAATTTCACTTTTCCCCCATTCCCGCATATGGCACAATCAGGAGCTGTGCTATACGCTCTCCTGGCTCTGCTTTCCAGGGAACAGAAGTAGATATAATAATTTGAATTTCCCCATTGTAACCTGAATCAATGACTCCTGTTTATATTTGTACCCTTTTTAAACTTAAACTAGACCTTCCTAGAAGTAATCCTATCGTCCCTGCTGGCAAGGGTCCACAGACTCCTGTTGGGACCTTTTGTGGGGGTTCCCCAGGCAGAAGGCTCACAGCTTTTGTGCAGCATAAATCTGCTGCGGCACTCCCGGCTGTGGCGGGGGACAGACATTGTACCGGGGTGAGGGAATGGCCTGAGCCAGAAATGCCCCGGTTTGGAATGGGGCCCGGGATGGGCCCCTCATAGCGTCTCCCGAAATCGGGTTCCCATCTTTATCAAACTTAGAGTGACACTGTTTAGTCTGATGTTTTCCTTTTTTACATTTTGGACATATTTCAGGTTCAGCAGTTTTCTTTTTTCCCCATCTGGTGGCCTGACTTGCTGATTTTTTCTACATTCTTTTTTAGTATGACCATGCTTTCCACAGTTAAAACAAGCTCCAGGAAACGGAATATTTCCTTTATCCACTCTTGGTCCTGCCATTGCCTGTGCCAACAAAGTAGCTTTATGCAGATTACCTCCGATACCATCACAGGCCTTGATATAATCAACTAAATGTGCTTTCCCTCTAATAGGTTGCAGAGCAGCCTGGCAATCAGGCTTAGCATTGTCAAAAGCTAATAACCGTAACACTATATCCTGAGCAGCCGAATCTCTTTTTAAGAGACTCCTGTAACCAAGCTATAAAATCCGCATACAGTTCTTTTGGTCCCTGCTTTACAGCACTAAAGAAAGGGTATTGTTCTCCACCTGAAGTGATTTTTTCCCAAGCTCTAATGCACACTCCTCTAAGCTGCTCTATGGCATCATCCTGCATGATCACTTGTGCATCTAAACCAGCCCAGCTGCCGACCCCCAAAAGTTGGTCTGCAGTTATATTACTTTGAGGTTGGGCCTGGGCGTTGCGAGCAGCCTGAATGGAAGCTTCATCTGCCCACCAAGTTTTAAACTGTAAGAACTGAGCAGGGGTTAGACAAGCTCGAGTAAGAGCATCCCAGTCAGTAGGAATCATCCCACTGGAAACAGCAACATTCTTTTTTTTTTTTTTTTGAGATGGAGTCTTGCTCTGTCGCCCAGGCTGGGGTGCAGTGGCTGGATCTCAGCTCACTGCAAGCTCCGCCTCCCGGGTTTACGCCATTCTCCTGCCTCAGCCTCCCGAGTAGCTAGAACTACAGGCGCCCACCACCTCGCCCGGCTAGTTTTTTGTATTTTTTAGTAGAGACAGGGTTTCACCGTGTTAGCCAGGATGGTCTCGATCTCCTGACCTCGTGATCTGCCCGTCTCGGCCTCCCAAAGTGCTGGGATTACAGGCTTGAGCCACCGCGCCCGGCCGAAACAGCAACATTCTTTAACAGTCCCATTATAAAAGGAGAGGCCGGGCGCGGTGGCTCAAGCCTGTAATCCCAGCACTTTGGGAGGCCGAGACGGGCGGATCATGAGGTCAGGAGATCGAGACCATCCTGGCTAACACGGTGAAACCCCGTCTCTACTAAAAATACAAGAAAATTAGCCGGGCGAGGTGGCGGGCGCCTGTAGTCCCAGCTACTCGGGAGGCTGAGGCAGGAGAATGGCGTGAACCCGGGGGAGCGGAGCTTGCAGTGAGCCGAGATCGCGCCACTGCACTCCAGCCTGGGGCACAGAGCAAGACTCCGCGTCAAAAAAAAATAAAATAAAATAAAATAAAATAAAAGGAGAACCTGGTCCATACTGATTAACAGCTTGCTTAAATTCTTTGAGTAATTTAAAAGGAAAAGAGTCAAATGTAGCTATAATATTTCCCTGTTGATCTGGGGGGTGTATTCTAACAGGCAACTGCCAAGCCTCCAAATCACCCTCTCATCTAACTTGCTGAGCTCCTGCCTGAATAGAACTGAGAGCAGTCGCTCGAGGCCCTGCTCGAACAGTCACTGAGGCAACTACTTTTCGCCCAGTGATCCTCCGGAAAAGAAAGATCTGGAGGATCAGGCCACTCTTTTTCTTCAAAATAATAATGATGGGTGCAGAAGGGTAGGGATGAACCTCTCCCTCCTTTGCCGCTTTAGCTTTAGCTGGCAAACAAACCTACTGTTACTTCTTCTGTTACTTCATTATACTCTCATTCCTCGTCATCATCAGTGTGAAAAGGTTCCAAGGTGGAATGAACCAGAGCCCACACTTGTCCCACTGTTACCCTGCTGCTTCCGAGCTCCCCTTCTTACTCACCACGGGGATTGCTTTAAGAGTACTCAGGTGTCCTCCACCTTAGTTCCACATTCTCCAACTGTCGCTCTGGCGACCCTTTGACCTGAATTTGAGCCCCCACATACGGGCACCACTTGCCAAGACCAGCTCGGTCAGGGAGACCCTAACCCAGTGGCACCAGAGGAATTAAAGGCACACACACAGAAATATAGAGGTGTGGAGTGGGAAATCAGGGGTCTCACAGCCTTCAGAGCTGAGAGCCTCGAACAGAGATTTACCCACGTATTTATTGACAGCAATAAGCATTGCTTTTATAGATTACAGATTAACTAAAAGTATTCCTTATGGGAAACAAAGGGATGGGCTCTGGCTAGTTATCTGCAGCAGGAGCATGTCCTTAAGGCACAGATTGCTCATGCTATTGTTTATAGTTTAAGAACCCCTTTAAGCAGTTTTCCACCCTGGGTGGGCGAGGTTTCCTTGCCCTCATTCTGGTAAACCCACAACCTTCCAGTGTGGGCGACATGGTCATCACAAACATGTCACAGTGCTGCAGAGATTTTGCTTATGGCCAGTTTTGGGGCCAGTTTATGGCCAGATTTTGGGGGCCTATTCCCAACAAGGTACTGTTCTAAGCACATATATAACAACCTTTTGGGGGAATTACCATTTTACAGATGAAGTAACAAAGGCACAGAGAGGTCAAGTAATTTGTCCAAAGCTTCACCATTAGTAAACAATAGAGCTAAGGGTTAAAGTGATAAAACTGCACAGACATGTCTTTCATAGTAGTATAGACATCTAGAACTGCAAGGACCTTAGAAGTCACCTATTCCGCCGGGCGCAGTGGCTCATGCCTGTAATCCCACCACTCTGGGAGGCTGAGGAGGGAGGATCACCTGAGGTCAGGAGTTCAAGACCAGCCTGGCCAACACGGTGAAACCCCTTCTCTACAAAAATACAAAAATTAGCCGGGCATGATGGCAAGTGCCTATAATCCCAGCTATTCAGGAGAATCACTTGAACTCAGGAGGCAGAGGTTGCAGCGAGCCGAGATCATGCCATTGCACTCCAGCCTGGGGAATAAAGTGAGACTCCATCTCAAAAAATAATAGTAAAATAAAAAATAAAAAGTCACCTATTCCGTGTTTCTCAAACTTAAAAGTGCCTTTGAATCACCTGGCGATCTTGTTAAAATGCAGATTGTCACTTGGCAAGTGTGTAGTAGCCTGAAGATTTTGTTTTCCTTACAAGCTCCTGGGTAATGCTGATGCTGCCAGTCTGGGGGCTACAGTTTTGAGTATCAAGGTCTTAGCCTAAATTCATCTGAAATCAACTTTGGAGAGCAATCAGGAAAAGGGTGCAATGATCTCACATGAGTCAGGAGCATCAGCTTAGGATAACTTCTGTGCAATCTGGATCAGGCTGAGGGAATTATAAACTAAGGTGGGTAGTATGGGAGTCTTTACCCAGAAACAGGGAACAAACTTCAACAAATAAAATGGAATTATTGGGAACTCCCTCAAAGGAAAAACCTAGAAGAGGAAACACCAAGTGTTCTCATAGGAAATGCCAGTGACCAGCCAGAATGTGTAAAAATCTAAAGGTCAGAGTGGAACAGAGGTTATAACAAAGTTAACAATGGAGTATACTGTACTTTAAAACACAGCCGGCCAGGCGCGGTGGTTCACACTTTGGGAGGCCGAGGTGGGCAGATCACCTAAGGTCAGGAGTTTGAGACCAGCCAGACCAACATGGTGAAATCCCATCTCTACTAAAAATACAAAAATTAACCAGGCGTGGTGGCGCATACCTGTAATTCCAGCTACTCAGGAGGCTGAGGAGGGAGAATCACTTGAACCCAGGAGGCGGAGGTTGCAGTGAGCTGAGATCACACCACTGCACTCCAGCCTGAGCAACAGAGTGAGACTCTGTCTCAAAAAAAAAAATAATAAAATTAATAAAATTAAAAAATAATAAAAGACAGCCAAATTCTTAGCTTCATAAATAGCATGTAACTGAATACCATCAGAAGCAGCATAGCACAGATATTAAACACATAGTAGACTCAAGCCAGAGGTGCCTCTCAGTTGCTTCATCTGTAAAATGGAAATGCCTACACCTTACAATCTTGTTGGGAAGATTAAGAGTCAGTGGAATAAAGCACTCAGAACTATTCCTGGCACTGAATAGTCATTTAATACATGTTAGCTATCATCACCTTTCCACTTTATAATGATTAGAGTAGGCCCTGTAAGCGTATATTACATATTGCTGACTCTACAGTTTAAAAGGAACATGAGCAATGTAAATAAAATCTAGGAGAGAAAGAAAAAAGATTTAAAAATAAATCCCTTCAGCTAAGAGGCAGGGAACTGGAGTTCCAGGCACCTTTCTGGCATCTAAATGCACAGGGACAAGCAAGTGTTAGCCTTCAAAATGATTTTTATTAATTAGAATAAAATTGGGCTGCATGCCCTTCAGCTCCAGATAACTGATGAAATATAGTTAACACATTATAATCTTTTTATTTTAAAATAAAACACAGATAAAGAAAACCATCTAAAACAAAGGTATGGCTGAATAAGCTATCATAAAGTGAACACCTTTGGAACATCACCCAGGGAAAGAAACAGAACTTTGCCAAACACCAACCCTGCCCCGCCCCGCCCCTGTTGCCCATCTCTATCACAGCCACCCCTTCCTGCCATAGGGGATACTATGGTGAGTAATAAATACTTCTTTGCATTTTTGTATAGTTTGATCACCTAAATGTAGATCCTTAGACACTATAGTTTAGCTTTGCTCCCATTTAAAAAAAAATTTCGCATGACTTTCAAGTCTCTATCAGTCTACGGATTCCGGATTCCCCCTCCATTCCTTTCTTTTCCTTCAATTAACCCATTAACGAATCCAGACCCAGATGTTCAGTGTCTAAATGCATTAACTCACTAAGGATTGCAAAACAGCCATATTTGAGTTGTCATAACAGTTGCAATAATTTTATAAAATAGACATTTCTATTTCATCACCCTGTGGTATCATTTATACAGGAACAGCAAGATAACTGCTCAATTCTTTATTTGCCATCTTCAAAATAATGATTTGATTTCCTATCAATCCTTCGAAAAGGTAACCAGTTAGTTACACACAAACATTATGAACTCATGGATTTAAACATACTTAGTGTTTATTAAATTGACCTTATTAAAATGTTCAAATTGTCCCACATTTGGCTATGGAAGCTAGGCCAAAAACAGCTGAGTCCTTTTGACATGATACATACTCCTTGCTTCCCGGCTATATGGTGTAAGTTGCTCCATGCTCATCATGTTCATTTCCTTTCCCAAACCTGGAATCAGCCATTTCTCTAAGAAGGTCTGGCTTCTTTCAGGGGGAAATGGCATTTTAAGACCACAATCTGGATGCTAGGAGTGTTCATTGATATTGGATTGGTCATTGTTTCTAGATCTTTTTGGTGGGTAGCGACAGAAGATAAAACCTCATGAATTCATACTGATATGTTCTATTCAAAATCAGGGCTAAAGGGGTTTCTGGTGTTTTCCTGAGACACGGACTTGCTTTGTCGCCCAGGCTGTAATGCAGTAGTGTGGTCACAGCTCACTGCAGCCTCGAATTCCTGGGCTCAAATGATCCTCTTGCCTCAGCCTCCCGAGTATCTACAGCAGCAAGCCACCACACCTGGCTAATTTTTATTTATTTTTTTTTTAGAGATGGGGGTCTCACTATATTGGCCAGGCTGTTCTTGAACCCCTGGTTTCAAGCAATCCACCTGCCTCAGCCTCCCAAAGTGCTGGGATTACAGGTGTGAGCCACTACCCCGGGCCACTAAAGGGTATTTACTTATATTACATCTGTAGCTCCTACCCTACACACAGAAAAATCTGATTCTTACAGACACAAGATATGAGAGTATTAGAACATCCCATAATTACATAGTGGCTTTCTAGTCAACACATTTTAAGTCCCTAGGTAAATTAGCACACTCTCCATTTCCATCGACACAGAGAATGCTACAAGGCAATGTTTAAACACCTGTATGAGCATCAGTCACTTCCAAAAATGGAACTGTCCCAGGAGCTCTGTGTGGTCACCAGGCTGGGGGCTGCAGTAGAGGAAAGGAGGACAGGATTAGCTAGAGAATGAAAACGCGCCTTTCTTTCTCTCCTCACCAGCCCAGCCTGCCCTCTAGTGGAGATGCTAACGAGCAGGAAACAGGCCAAAACAGGTCATGCAGGAAGTCAACTAGCTGACATTTACTTAGCAATTACCAGAAATTGTCCTAAAACGGGTGCCAAAGGTAGAAAAACCTCTCTGTGGCTTTAAGTGACTTTAAGTGCAACTGGAGGGAGTAGAAGTTACCCAAATGAAAAGTGCTTCACAAACTGTAACCAAGCAACATACCAAATTTCAAAATCAAGAGAGGGCAGGCAAAGTTGAGTATATCAAAACAACTTCACCATAATTATTTTTAAAGATATGTTATTTTATTTATTTCAATAGACACATTGTATACCCTAAGATATAAATGCTCTTACACATTTTGAAAAACATTACAGGTCATAGTGAAATAATCAAGTTCATAGGCTTAAAAATCTTTTGCACGTGGCCAGGCGTGGTGGCTCATGCCTGTAATCCCAGCACTTTGGAAGGCCAAGGCGGGCAGATCACGAGGTCAGGAGATCATGACCATCCTGGCTACAAGGTGAAACCCCGTCTCTACTAAAAATACAAAAATTAGCCAGGTGTGGTGGCGGATGCCTGCAGTCCCAGCTACTTGGGAGGCTGAGGCAGGAGAATGGCGTGAACCCGGGAGGCAGAGCTTGCAGTGAGCCGAGATGGAGCCACTGCACTCCAGCCTGGGCGACAGAGCAAGACTCCACCTCAAAAAAAAAAAAAAAAAAAAATCTTTTATACGCAAAAAAATTAATCAATGAATCCAGTGTTGAATCTTATATTCTTTCCCATTTGATGTGAAAGAGGATTCATTTTGGTCATAAAACCTCAGCTATTTTAACATTTACCATGACTTTTAAATGTTTTATTCAATAATGTACAAGTTCCATATTACAAAAGCTTGAATTAAAAGATTTTATTCAGGTTTGAACTAATTTATAAGAAGAAGAGAAAAGAGAATCAAAAAATGAATAGTTAAGGGGATAAATTTAACAGAAGTTTTTTGTTTGCTTTTCTGGACTTCAGGTGCTATAGCTGTATTAATCATAACCCTTTGTAGAAGCTACACCTTTGTCACCGGTTCATGCAAGCCTTCTCCACTTTGTTTAATGATGTAATGAGCTGGGTATTATTATACTTTTTTTTTTTTCTTTGAGACAGGGTCTCATTCTCGCCCAGGCTGGATGAAGTGCAGTGGCACCATCATGGCTCACTGTGCCTTGACCAGACTCAGTTGATCCTTCCACCTCAGCATCCTGGGTAGCCAAGACTACAGGCCCAGCTCAAATTATTATTATTATTTTTTTTTTTTGTAGAGACGGGGTTTCATCACGTTGCCCAGGCTGGTCTCAAACTCCTGGGGTCAAGTGATCTGCCTGCCTCAGCCTCCCAAGGTACTGGGATTACAGGCGTGAGCTACCACGCCTATTATACTTTTTAATGAAAAACTGAAACCACATTGTTTTTGCATCTATTACATGTCACCAGAAGAAATTATTATCTTTTTTTTTTTTAACTTGACAATGTAGTTTGCACAATTTCCCATGGTATAAAAATGGAAGGCTACAACAAACCTGTACCAGGAATAAGTACCTTAAAAAAAAAAAATGAAGACTACAACACCATTTTAATAGCTACCTGGTATTTCTGTGTCTATACCACATGGACTATAATTTATTTAACCAATTCCATATTGCAAGATATTTAGATCTTTGTTTCCAGTGTTCTTTTATCAGTAATTGCTATGTAGAACATAAATTTTTATGCAGGTCCGGGCTAGATTTCTGGAAGCAGTATTACTGAGTCAAAGGGCAAGACTGAGGGAGTTGGGTAGAGACAGCCTCCCTCTGATAAGAAATTTTCCTGGGAAGGTGCAGAGGTAAAAATAAACAAGGTATTTATTGGCATATTTGCTTGGCAGAATTATCAAAAAATGAGGTTACTAAATATAGACAACCAGGTTTGGAAGTTTGTATTTGAAACAATGAACAATAGTGAGCCATTTGTTGGTTTTCTTTTTTTAGAGACAGGCTTTAGCTCTGTGCCCAGGCTGGAGTACAGTGGAGCAATCATGGCTCACTGCAGCCTCCACCTCATGGGCTCAAGATTCCCTCCTTCAGCCTTCCCAAGTAAGTTGGGACCACAGGCACGCGCCACGACGGCCGGCTATTTTTTTTCTTTTTGTAGACTGGGTCTCACTATGTTGCCCAGGCTGGCCTTGAACTCCTGGCCACAAATGATCCTCCTCCTCGGCCTCCCATGGTGCTGGAATTATAGTCGTGAGCCACTGCACCCGGCTCACTTGTGGGTTCTTAAGCACGAAACGCTGTTAGAGGAGAATTCTTCAACAGATCAACTGGCGGAAGAGACGTAGGTGTTTTTTTGTTTGTTTAGTTGGTTTTTTGTTGTTGTTTTTGTTTGTTGTTTGAGTTTCGCTTTTGTAGCCCAGGCTGGAGTGCAGTGGCGTGATCTCGGCTCACTGCAACCTCCGCCTCCCGGGTTCAAGCGATTCTCCTGCCTCAGCCTCTCGAGTAGCTGGGATTACGGGCGCACACCACCACATCTGGCTTTTTTTTTAAGTAGTGACAGGGTTTCACGGTGTTGGCCAGGCTGGTCTCGAACTCCTGACCTCAGTTGATCCACCCGCCTCAGCCTCCCAAAGTGCTGGGATTACAGGGGTGAGCCACCGCGCCCGGCCAATGTTTTAAAAAATGATTCCGTAACATTCTGAGAGAATGCAGGTAAAATCAATCAATAAATAACGATCCCGATTTTCCAGGCTGGATAACCCAGAAACCACGGAATCTTAAAGTCTCAATAAACGTTAAAGCACAGATAGTAAGTAATCTGGCAATAGAGTATGGGCGCCCAGCATACTGCCTACAGACCGCCTACATAATCAGTGGAGTCCAGTGCAAGTTGAAAATGCCAGGCACTTGCTTTGAAATTATTGATAATTTCAAGACCGTTAACAGTAGAACATTAAACCAAGCATTCAGGACCCTTCTAAGCGCAGAACTCATCAAAGCTAGCCCTGGTGACAAGCTCAGGCCTCCGGGTCTGGAGACTAGAAGACGTCGCCCGAAAGCTGGCCAAACCCTCGCCCTCACTGGGAGAGACCCCAGGAGGGCCCAAGAGGGCCACGAGCCCTCGCTCCCATCGCTGCCCTCAGGAGCGGGCGGAGGGAAGCTCGCAGCTTTCCCAAGGGAGTGCAGGCTGCGGGGACTGAAGTTCAGCTCGGACCCTGGGCCTCTGAGCCGGAGACAGCAAGGTCATTCAACCCCACACACTTCCCCACCCAGCCAGGCCGAGGTTCAGAGATATGGCAAGTCCCGGCCTTGGACTCAAGCTTGTTACTCATAAACCCGCAAGAGGGGGCAGGATGGGGCAGGAGGGGGCAGGAGGCGGCGCGCGCGCACCCTGGACTCACGGCCGGGGAGGGAAAGGCACTGTGAGGACAGAGGGTCTAGGGAAGGTCTGCAAATCCCGGAGGGCCAAGGGAGCGTCTAAATGGACAGCGGAACCGGAAAAGCTTTGAGAGAAAGATGCGTGTATTAGGGAACGTCTGCAAAGACCGCGGCAGAAGGCCAGGAATTGTCTTAAAAAATTGCCGAGCAGATAAAGGGAGGTCTAAAAGGAGGCCGTCTCAAGAGCAAGGCTTCGAAAAGCTAAGCCCGGAAGGACGGTGTGGAGGCCTACTGGGACGCCGAGCACTCCTTAGGGCAGGACCGACTGGAGCTGCAGCCAGCGACAGGAGAACGGCTCCAGCTCGACGGGGGAAGCAGTAGGCTTAAAGAGGAGGCCCCTGGGCACTGTCTGAAAAGTGCGATGCCAAATGATCTTTAGGGACCGACAGTAAATTGTATCCCTTGCTAAAATACCTCTCGGTAGCGAACCACCAATCGTTTCTTTTTTAAGCCCCGCCTCTCAGCCATTACGTCTAGTTCGGCTGTCTCTGATCCAGGAAGTTGTCAATTCCCACTTACTCCTCCCCAACAAGAGCTAACAGCCCTCTTCGGGTGAGCACTTTCTCCTCCCCTCAGGCCCCTCGCGCATTCTCCCGCTTACCTATCAATCATCGCGCTCCGCTGTCCAGTTGGCGGGCCAAGGGGGCGGGGCCGCCGTGTGACGTTTGCAGCCCGCCGGCCGGGAAGCCGCGAGATGCGTGACGAGCCAGGCGCGTGACGGAGCAGCGGTTGGCCAACGCAGTGGCTGCAGTCGGTGTAAACAAGGCCTCGCGCCGCTGCGGGTCCTGCGACCGCTCCTGGCTGGTGGGTGGTCTCTCGTGGGGCAGTAACCGCCGGCTTCAGTGGGAGGTGCTTCTCGGCTTCCTCCCCCTCTTGGCGTACACACCCCCGGCGCACCACGTGGGCGTGAGGCAAGGAAGGAGGGGTGTTAGGCCAAGTTCTATTTTCATTGGTTGTTATTGCTGCCGGCTTTCGTAAGGAGGCGCTCTGATTGGTCGGTAAGGGGGGGTGCCGAGGGTCTTTGAGTCGTAAGGCTTCTCATTGGTTAGATGAGATAAGCTAGTGAAGCGCTTTCTTCCGCGAGGGATTTCGATTGGTCTGTCAGAGAGGTTACCTGGGAATCCTACACCGCCCAACACCTCTCCCGCTCCCCTGTCCAGGGACTGCGATAGGTGAGTTTGGTGTAGAAAACAAATCTTTCTTCAGTTGGTGAGCTAGGGTAGCGCACTACGGTTCACTCTTGCTTTCTTTGCTTCACAGGATTGGGGAAGGTTTGTGTTCCCGACGCCTTGGTAGTTGGCATAGGCTAAAGCAAAGGGATCTCAGCCCCGAGGGAGGGTCACCCTCCTAGAGATAGCTACTACCCCGTCTCAGGAGACCCTGGTATTTCTAGAGCACGCTTTGCTTTCACCAAACCCAAGGAGGTGACAGGCGGAGCCCTCGCACAGTAGCTAAGGATGCTGTGACCAGAAGATGGGATCACGGAACAGCAGCAGTGCAGGATCCGGGTCCGGAGACCCCTCCGAGGGCTTGTCCCGAAGAGGGGCTGGCCTGCGTCGGAGTGAGGAAGAGGAAGAAGAGGATGAAGATGTGGATCTGGCCCAGGTACTGGCCTATCTCCTCCGCAGGTAACTTACCCTCTGGTGTGACCCTACCAGGTGCTACCACAGTGCCTTGATCCCATCTCCAGGCAGGAAAATTACAGAGGTTAGGAAATAGGATTCACTCAGGACAGCTGTTCTGTTTGAGCGGAACAGCCTTTCCCTGCTGGGCACCCATGGCACTCAGCTTCATACCCAGTAAGAGTGGTTCTTACCTAGGGAGGGTCACCAAGAGGACCTGCTCATGTGTTTGAGAGGCTATTCAGGGGAGCCTCTCTCTGTGACTATACAAATATAATCTCTTTTCCAAGTAAGTTTGAAAAAAAAAAGGGTGGGGGGAGGTTCCTGGTGGGAAAGCAGTGATATACGGGGGTGAAGAGATGGAAAGGGAGTGTTGAACTTTTTGGTAAGTCAGTTGACACGTGATATGAGGCCACTTCGATGAGGTCACTTCGATTTACTTGAAAAACAAGTTTAATTTGCCCTGACTCTGATTTGTTCTTGAGGAAAGAATGCCTTGAAGGGAGAGACCACCTGGAATTGACTGGAAAAGAGTGCAGCTGCCTTGCTTTCTTTGCTTATGGCTCTTTGAGGAGAAGATGAGCTTAGGGGTCCCATCAGAATATTGTATTCTTTTTTGTTTTTGTGTTTTGTGTTGTTTTTAGTAGACATAGACAGGGCTCACTGTGTTCCCCAGTCTGGAGAACAGTCTATTCACAGGTGTGATCACAGTGCACACCACAGCCCGCAACTCCTGGGCTCAAACAATCCTTGCCTCCCAGTTAGCTAAGACTACAGTTACACACACTACCACACCCAGCTTAGAATATTGTCTTCTGTGGTGGACTTCTCAGGCAGAGGCTCAGAAGGAAATGCTGTGAGAATGTTTAGCTCGTTGAGAGGTCAACTTAGTAGGTCATGTCCACAGCGTATTAGTCTTGCTCTTGCTCTAAGGAAATGCAGTTAGAATGTTTAGCTCTCTGGGAGGTCAACTTAGTAGGTCACGTCCACAGCATGTTGGTCTTACTCTTGCTGTAAGAGTAAGACTCACTTTCCTACTGTGTTTTATAGGAGACCAAAAAATAACAGCCAAGGTCTAATCAGCCTCCAACCTCAAAATGAGTACCAAGTGGTCTAAGAGCTAGATAGCCATTTACTCTGAATTTGGTTGGTTTGGGGGAAGAAGTCCCCTCCTTTATAATGGGGGTCTCTCCACAGAGGCCAAGTGAGGTTGGTGCAGGGAGGAGGTGCAGCAAATTTACAATTCATTCAGGCCCTCTTGGACTCAGAGGAAGAGAATGACAGAGCTTGGGATGGTCGTCTTGGGGATCGATACAACCCACCCGGTAAGAGGAAAAGTCCCTAATGTTGGAAGACTTCTACTGGAAAACCTTTTAGTGATATTTTGAATGATAGGTTACATTGAAAGAAGGTACGATAATTTAAGGAATAAGGAGTCCTTACAGCCCCAGTATATTCAGCCACAGGGGTGGGCTTGGGTACAGTTCTGCTAACTGTCCTCTGAGGCTGGAAGACCTAGGATGAAACTTCTACTTGGTACTCACAGTGGATGCTACCCCTGACACCCGGGAGCTGGAATGCAATGAGATCAAGACACAAGTGGAACTGGCCACAGGGCAGCTGGGGCTTAGGCGGGCCACCCAGGAGCACAGCTTTCCTCGAATGTTGCACCAGGTAGGCCTCTCCACCTCCCAGCCTGGCAGCAGGCCTGCCAAAGCAGCCAGAATCTCTGCCAGCCCCAGAGGAAAAGGAAGTCAACTTTCCAAGGAAGAAGCCTCAAGGGCTGGGGCTGGAGAGTTAACCAGCCCCCATTGGAGTTCTGTGGGACTGACTACGATGTGTTGTGTCCGTTTCTATAACAACAGCAATGTCTTTGGAGGAGGGGGTTTGATATGGCTGAAGTGGCCCTCTATTTCTGCTAGCAATATTCCCCAATCTCTTCCATTTAGAGAGAACGGGGCCTCTGCCACCGGGGAAGCTTCTCCCTTGGAGAACAGTCTCGAGTGATATCTCAGTGAGTATGGGGCTCGGTGAAGAGACTCTAAGGGCCAGATAGGTCTTATCTCCTAAACTTTGAAGGGGTAGGTGTTAAAGGAGCCTCAGAGATATTAAAGGTTAGGTTAAATGGGGTTGAAACTTTGAGAGTAAGCAAAGTGGAAAAGTGTAGAAAATTGTAGAAATTTAGAGGATGGTGGAATGATTGAAAGACGGGATTGCACTCACAGCCAAAAGGGAAGAATGACTGTTCTGAGGCCGGGCGCGGTGGCTCAAGCCTGTAATCCCAGCACTTTGGGAGGCCGAGACGGGCGGATCACAAGGTCAGGAGATCGAGACCATCCTGGCTAACACGGCGAAACCCCGTCTCTACTAAAAACACAAAAAATCAGCCGGGCGAGGTGGCGGCGCCTGTGGTCCCAGCTACTTGGGAGGCTGAGGCAGGAGAATGGCGGGAACCCGGGAGGCAGAGCTTGCAGTGAGCTGAGATTGGCCACTGCACTCCAGCCTGGGTGACAGAGCAAGACTCCGTCTCAAAAAAAAAAAAAAAAAAAAAAAAAGAATGACTGTTCTGATATTCCAGCTTTGTTAGGATTTTGCTAATTGGGACACTCCTTATCCTGAGCACCGCTTACCCTCACTTTCTCTCTTCTTCCCTAGCTTCTTGCCCAATGATCTGGGCTTCACTGATAGCTACTCTCAGAAGGCTTTCTGTGGCATCTACAGCAAAGATGGTCAAATATTCATGTCTGCTTGCCAAGGTACCAGACCCTGGTCGTATAAACTGTCTTTTCCTGGGACATGGAATGTTCCCCCTGACTGAGGCTAGAAAGCCACAGATGGGGAGCTCAGACCTGGCTTAAGGATGCTTAGTCAGAGCATGTTTCCCATGATAAAGGGAAGACTCCACAGGTACACTGAGTGGGAGACGTCTAATCTAGGAAAGTTACAAGGAAAGTGTTCCATAATTCTGCCTGATCTCTACTTATACAGACCAGACAATCCGACTGTATGACTGCCGGTATGGCCGTTTCCGTAAATTCAAGAGCATCAAGGCCCGCGACGTAGGCTGGAGCGTCTTGGATGTGGCCTTCACCCCCGATGGGAACCACTTCCTCTACTCCAGCTGGTCTGATTACAGTGAGTATGCACCAGGCTTCCACTGACTCTCCAGCCTGGGACCTGAGGTTTCCATGTGCCTGTCCCCTCTGAGCCAGGATCCCTCACTTTGTCCTGGGAAAATCATTCCCAAAGTGCTCCAGTACCCTTGTCCTCTGTTTGACCCCTTCCCTAGCTTCACTTCCACTCTCCTTCCCCCATCCCTGAAAGATTCTTGTTTTTTTTGCTTCTCTTAGTTCATATCTGCAATATCTATGGTGAGGGAGATACACACACTGCCCTGGATCTCAGGTACTGGCTTCCCTTTCTGGTCGGACTCATCAGAAACTTCTCAAGGGAAGCTCTTCAGGAGCAAACCTCTTGAGTTGGAAGTTCTGCTTAGGGGAAAAAGTATACTGATGGGTCTGTGTGCATTCCTGGGAGGGAAGCACCATCTTGTCAGCCAGAGGACTGGGTAAAATATAGATGCTTGCGGGATGATTTCTGGGTTCTCACTGAGGATCTGCATTGTGGTACATGTTAGCCAGACTTCTTTTTTCCCCTGGGGATGTGCCTCACAACCATTGTCAGATTCTGTGTAGATTAACAAAAGCTGAAGGGAAGTCCACTTAACCCAGCTCCTTCTTTGCTTTCAGGCCAGATGAGCGTCGCTTTGCTGTCTTCTCCATTGCTGTGTCCTCAGATGGACGAGAAGTACTAGGAGGGTGAGTGCTTATGGGGTATGTTTCCCTCAATAACAAGATGGGGGTTCTGCCAGAGATGAGCTCTGCTGTTACACAGATGGCACTGGCAGCTGCAGAGAACAACCAGACCTTCTCCAAGGTCAGGATTTACAGGTTGCTTCACCCCTTGCTCTCCATTTTCCCAGCACAAGATGGGAGGTGTCAAGCCTCCTTGAAACACAGCTAACTTTTCCCCGACTTCCTATATAAAAAGAGCAAAGGACTTGACCCAGAGCAGGATTTCTCAGTGGAACTCTCTAGAGCATATACCATATTGGTCCTCTCGATCATGGCTCCAGGACCCTCCTTTATCCCTTCCCTTTCAGGGCCAATGATGGCTGCCTGTATGTCTTTGACCGAGAACAGAACCGGCGCACCCTTCAGGTATGGCTCCTGAGAGAGAGCCTCTGTTTCCTGGTCTTTGGCTTATTATGAGACCTAGAAAGAGGTCTTATATACTGGCCTCCTTTTCGCCTAGATTGAGTCCCATGAGGATGACGTGAATGCAGTGGCCTTTGCTGATATAAGCTCCCAAATCCTGTTCTCTGGGGGAGACGATGCCATCTGCAAAGTGTGGGATCGACGCACCATGCGGGAGGATGACCCCAAGCCTGTGGGTGCACTGGCTGGACACCAGGATGGCATCACTTTCATTGACAGCAAGGTGGGCCAGGATGCAGGACTGCACAGCCAGGCCACTAAGGTTCTGGTTGCCCAGGAGGGCATGAAAGTGGACTGGTGTGGGAATTTAACAAGCTCCTTATTGACCAAGGTTTGTAAGAGTTGGAGTTTAGGGAAGGGGCTCAAGCCAGGGAACATGAATTCCATCTGTACTCACCAGTCCTCAAGGAGCAAGGCAGGGCTTTCCATACAAGAAAAATTGAATACCGGCCAGGTATGGTGGCTCACACCTGTAATCCTAGCACTTTGGGAGGCCAAGGTGGAAGGATCACTTGAGCTCAGGAGTTCCGGACCAGCCTGTGAAACCTAGCGAGACCTCGTCTCTATTTATTTAAAAAAAAAAAAAAGTTAAGGCTGAGCGCTGTGGCTCACGCCTGTAATCCCAGTACTTTGGGGGGGGGGGGGGGGGGGGGGGGGGGGGGGGGGGGGGGGGGGGGGGGGGGGGGGGGGGGGGGGGGGGGGGGGGGGGGGGGGGGGGGGGGGGGGGGGGGGGGGGGGGGGGGGGGGGGGGGGGGGGGGGGGGGGGGGGGGGGGGGGGGGGGGGGGGGGGGGGGGGGGGGGGGGGGGGGGGGGGGGGGGGGGGGGGGGGGGGGGGGGGGGGGGGGGGGGGGGGGGGGGGGGGGGGGGGGGGGGGGGGGGGGGGGGGGGGGGGGGGGGGGGGGGGGGGGGGGGGGGGGGGGGGGGGGGGGGGGGGGGGGGGGGGGGGGGGGGGGGGGGGGGGGGGGGGGGGGGGGGGGGGGGGGGGGGGGGGGGGGGGGGGGGGGGGGGGGGGGGGGGGGGGGGGGGGGGGGGGGGGGGGGGGGGGGGGGGGGGGGGGGGGGGGGGGGGGGGGGGGGGGGGGGGGGGGGGGGGGGGGGGGGGGGGGGGGGGGGGGGGGGGGGGGGGGGGGGGGGGGGGGGGGGGGGGGGGGGGGGGGGGGGGGGGGGGGGGGGGGGGGGGGGGGGGGGGGGGGGGGGGGGGGGGGGGGGGGGGGGGGGGGGGGGGGGGGGGGGGGGGGGGGGGGGGGGGGGGGGGGGGGGGGGGGGGGGGGGGGGGGGGGGGGGGGGGGGGGGGGGGGGGGGGGGGGGGGGGGGGGGGGGGGGGGGGGGGGGGGGGGGGGGGGGGGGGGGGGGGGGGGGGGGGGGGGGGGGGGGGGGGGGGGGGGGGGGGGGGGGGGGGGGGGGGGGGGGGGGGGGGGGGGGGGGGGGGGGGGGGGGGGGGGGGGGGGGGGGGGGGGGGGGGGGGGGGGGGGGGGGGGGGGGGGGGGGGGGGGGGGGGGGGGGGGGGGGGGGGGGGGGGGGGGGGGGGGGGGGGGGGGGGGGGGGGGGGGGGGGGGGGGGGGGGGGGGGGGGGGGGGGGGGGGGGGGGGGGGGGGGGGGGGGGGGGGGGGGGGGGGGGGGGGGGGGGGGGGGGGGGGGGGGGGGGGGGGGGGGGGGGGGGGGGGGGGGGGGGGGGGGGGGGGGGGGGGGGGGGGGGGGGGGGGGGGGGGGGGGGGGGGGGGGGGGGGGGGGGGGGGGGGGGGGGGGGGGGGGGGGGGGGGGGGGGGGGGGGGGGGGGGGGGGGGGGGGGGGGGGGGGGGGGGGGGGGGGGGGGGGGGGGGGGGGGGGGGGGGGGGGGGGGGGGGGGGGGGGGGGGGGGGGGGGGGGGGGGGGGGGGGGGGGGGGGGGGGGGGGGGGGGGGGGGGGGGGGGGGGGGGGGGGGGGGGGGGGGGGGGGGGGGGGGGGGGGGGGGGGGGGGGGGGGGGGGGGGGGGGGGGGGGGGGGGGGGGGGGGGGGGGGGGGGGGGGGGGGGGGGGGGGGGGGGGGGGGGGGGGGGGGGGGGGGGGGGGGGGGGGGGGGGGGGGGGGGGGGGGGGGGGGGGGGGGGGGGGGGGGGGGGGGGGGGGGGGGGGGGGGGGGGGGGGGGGGGGGGGGGGGGGGGGGGGGGGGGGGGGGGGGGGGGGGGGGGGGGGGGGGGGGGGGGGGGGGGGGGGGGGGGGGGGGGGGGGGGGGGGGGGGGGGGGGGGGGGGGGGGGGGGGGGGGGGGGGGGGGGGGGGGGGGGGGGGGGGGGGGGGGGGGGGGGGGGGGGGGGGGGGGGGGGGGGGGGGGGGGGGGGGGGGGGGGGGGGGGGGGGGGGGGGGGGGGGGGGGGGGGGGGGGGGGGGGGGGGGGGGGGGGGGGGGGGGGGGGGGGGGGGGGGGGGGGGGGGGGGGGGGGGGGGGGGGGGGGGGGGGGGGGGGGGGGGGGGGGGGGGGGGGGGGGGGGGGGGGGGGGGGGGGGGGGGGGGGGGGGGGGGGGGGGGGGGGGGGGGGGGGGGGGGGGGGGGGGGGGGGGGGGGGGGGGGGGGGGGGGGGGGGGGGGGGGGGGGGGGGGGGGGGGGGGGGGGGGGGGGGGGGGGGGGGGGGGGGGGGGGGGGGGGGGGGGGGAGGCTGAGGCGGGTGGATCATGAGGTCAGGAGATTGAGACCATCCTGGCTAACACGGTGAAACCCCATCTCTACTAAAAATACAAAAAAATTAGCTGGGCATGGTGGCGGGTGCCTATAGTCCTATCTGCCCGAGAGGCTGAGGCAGGAGAATGGCGTGAACCTGGGAGGCGGAGCTTGCAGTGAGCCGAGATCGCACCACTGCATTCTAGCCTGGGTGACGCTAGAGCAAGACTCCATCTCAAAAAAAAAATTAAAAAAGGAAAAATGAAAGACAGTCTGATTCAGGCTGGAATAGAAAAGCCAGCCAGTACCCTGGGCAAGGAAAGAAAAACCTAGCCAGGTGGTAGGATCTGAGGCAGAACACTGAAAATGAGTTCGCCTGGATGAAGAGAGGCAAGCAAAACCAGAGGCCAGAGTTCTTCCACTCAACTAGAGAACAGGAACTAGACTGACAGGCGCCGACATTTGCAAGCTCTGATGCTTCACTATCCACCTTTGAATTCATAGGGTGATGCTCGATATCTCATCTCCAACTCTAAAGACCAGACCATCAAACTCTGGGATATCCGACGCTTTTCCAGCCGGGAAGGCATGGAAGCCTCACGCCAGGCTGCCACACAGCAAAACTGGGACTATCGCTGGCAGCAAGTGCCCAAAAAAGGTGAGAATGGAGGTACAGGCACAGTGGATTTGTCTGTAGCCTTGGAGCCCTGGAGGATCTCCCCCTCAGCCCTCTTTACCAGGCATTAACTCTTTATTTGCTAAATCACAAATGGAATGGCCAGAGGTTCCTAGGATTGGGGCCTGGGTGGGGGTCACTCAGAATCCACAATACCGAAGTATTTGAGTATAATGATTAACCAGCAGGGCCATATTGGAGACTGTCCACTGACTATTAGGTGGAGAAAGAGCCACCACTTGAAGGTTGGAAAGGCATTTGTCTCTGGGCATCGATCCTTGCTCAGGACTGCTGGTACGAAACAATCCCAAAGCAGATTCCCTAACCTAGGGCTTACTCTGCATCCCTACCCAGCCTGGCGGAAGCTGAAGCTCCCAGGGGACAGCTCCTTGATGACCTACCGGGGCCACGGAGTGCTGCACACCCTTATCCGCTGCCGGTTCTCCCCCATTCATAGCACCGGCCAGCAGTTCATCTATAGTGGCTGCTCCACCGGCAAAGTGGTTGGTAAGGACTGTGTCAGAACAGGGGGCCTCAGGAAGGGCAGGAATGACTCCTTGCCATTCCACCTATAACGACCAGTGACCACCTTAAAAAAGCCCAGTGACGGCTACAGGTAAAATCTAACTTAGCTTGGAGGCTTAAACAGAGAAATAGAAACCATTCTATTTTTCAGTGTTTTAAATTAAGAAAAGGAACATAGAATTCTAGACAGTAAATATAATAGATTGCCAAAAATATAGTTGGTTCTGTTTTTCAGCCAGTCAAGGAAAGAGGTTGCAGATGAAAGGTAGGAGGGAACAGAGACAAAATGACACAGGAAGATGGTAGCAAGTAGTAAAGGGACATGCAATCGCTGAAGCAGAAAAGCACAGAAAGAAATAAGCTGGGCGCAGTGGCTCATGCCTATAATCCCAGTGCTTTGGGAAGCCAATGAGGGCAGATCGCTTGAGCCTAGGAGTTTGAGACCAGCCAGGGCAACATGGAGAAACCTCTTCTCTACAAAAAATGGCTGGACGTGGTGGCACAGGCCTGTAGTCCTAGCTACTTGGGAAGCTAGGGTGGGAGAATCACCTGAGCCCAGGAGGTCGAGCCTGCAGTGAGCCATGATTGTGCCACCGCACTTCAGCCTGGGTGACAGAGTGAGAAACTGTCTCAAAAAAAAAAAAGGTTGGGCACAGTGACTCACACCTGTAATCCCAGCACTTTGGAAGGCTGAGGCAGGCGATCACCTGAGCTTAGGGGTTTGAGACCAGCCTGGCCAACATGGTGAAGCCCCGTCTCTATTAAAAATACAAAAATTAGCCAGGGGTGATGGCAGGCGCCAGTAATCACAAGCTACTTGGGAGGCTGAGGCAGGAGAATCACTTGAACCTGGGAGGCAGAGGTTGCAGTGAGCCGAGATCGTGCCACTGCACTCCAGCCTGGGCAATAAGAGCGAGACTCCGTCTCAAAAAAAAAAGAAAAAGAAAAGGAAAGAAAAAAACCACAAGCACAGCTGCAGATATAAGGAGTCTAAGGCAGTGCTATCCCCAGAGAGACACTCACAGACCCATAACAAAAGAAAGATGCACCCTGTCCAGACAAGGTGCAGCAGGTGCACACTCCCCCAGACAGCTTGGTGTTCACTTTTGTGGTGCCTTCCATATCTTACTAAAATCTTTAAAGCCACTGCATTTTCTTAACTGTAGCCCCTATGAAATTTAGCTAAGGGCCAGAAATACCCACACCCACACAAACCATACCCTCAACCCAAGGTAGGGAAAGGAACAGGGATAGAAGCAGAAATAACACAGTCTGCTCGTGTGGGCTTTGCTCCCATGGGAACATGGGAAGTTGCCTGAGAGGTCAGTGGTGCTACTCACAGGGAGGTGAGGGATAGTTTAGAGGTCTTGTGGTGGTCCCTCTCCACTCTTGCCTGTCCTGGACAGTGTACGACCTTCTCAGTGGCCACATTGTGAAGAAGCTGACGAACCACAAGGCCTGTGTGCGTGATGTCAGTTGGCACCCCTTTGAAGAGAAGATTGTCAGCAGTTCGGTGAGGTTGCAAGGGTTGGGGGTGCTGGCACATGTCTGGGGCTTGGACTTGGGGTGGGGGCAGCACCTCCTGACTACTTGCCACCCTCTGCCCTGCAGTGGGACGGGAACCTGCGTCTGTGGCAGTACCGCCAGGCTGAGTACTTCCAGGATGACATGCCAGAATCCGAGGAATGTGCCAGCGCCCCTGCCCCAGTGCCCCACTCCTCTACAGCCTTTTCCTCACCCCAGTAGATCCGACCTCCAGCCCCATACAGGGTGAACCTCTTGATAAGCTCTCTGCCTCCTCCTCCTCCCTTTCTCCCTTGTGGGGAATGTTTGGAGGAATCACTGGCATTGGATGGGGAGAAACAGAAGCCCGGGCTCTGAGCCTCAGCTGAGCCCTGGAAGATCCTCCCCATGGGGCAGAGTGGTCTTCTTACATGCTCACACCCAGTCAGCCTGGGTCCCTATCTCTGGCCAGAGTTTGGCAGGACTGCCATTATCTGGGGTGTGGCCTCTGCCAGCAAGAGAAGTGTCCTGGGTGTTTTTAATCATGTTTGAGTGTTAGGGGTTGGATTCTAGAGTAGATGTCTGAGGACACATCTGAACAGACCTGTCAGCCAGGCCTGTTGCCCAGGTCTTCACGTTGAGGATTCGACTGGCCAAACACAGTACAGGTGTCCTGGCCTTTCTTCCTGAGGTCTCTAGGGGAGGGGCATGGGTAAGGGTGTTTCCTCAGCACCCTCCTGGGGTGGGGATTATGTCTGCTCTCATGTCTGGGTCTTTGGGGTAGGACGGGCTGTGGTATGAGAGGTAGGAGTCTCCACAGGGCTCTGTGTGGCCCCTCATAGGGCAGGTCCTGCCCTCTGAGAAGGTCCCTTCATGCTCGAGGCACACAGCTTTAAGGAAGTAGGTTGAAGTAGGACTCCTTTGTCCTCTCACTGGCTTTGGCTCCCTCAATAAACTGCGTGGGAACCTGGCTCAGTGTCTGTCTCTCTCTCACTGTCTCTTTCCTATCTGAGATCTTCCATCTCACTTCAGGAAAACACAGTTTCAACAGAGTCTTCAGATGCGATCCTGTGTAGGAGAAAATACCCTTCTGGTGCCCCATGAAAAAGGGAAATACCAAAACCATTTGTTCACTGAGCCTTGCAACAGGTGCTCCCTCACCAATTTCAGAAGCTTCCCTGCAAGTAGATACCAAGAGAGCACACTTTCCATCAGAGCCTGATAATACCACATCACCTCTGCTCTGAAGCCGGGCCTGGAGCTGTGCAGTCTTTGGAAGAGGTAGCCCATGAACACAGAGCCTGAGAGAAGCAAGTCAGCCCTGATGCCAGGCCCCAGTGGGCGCCTCACACTCAACCTCATACCCCAGAGCAAACCGATAGTCAGGGAGAGGGCTAGAGCTCACACCCAGCTCTGAATAGATCTTCCCCGACAACATTTCGTGCCCTCTGAGGCAGTTTTTAAATGATAGTACACATATCCAGGGATGTTCACAGGCTTTCACAGCAAGGGTACCTATTGCATGGCAAAATAGGCAGTTTTAAAAGAATAAACAGGCTAGGCGTGGTGGCTCACACCTGTAATCCTAGCACTTTGGGAAGCCAAAGCTCATGGATCGCTTGAGCCCAGGAGTTTGAGACCAGCCTGGGCAACATGGCAAAACCCCATCTCTACAAAACACACAAAAAGTGAGCCGGGCACGGTGGCTTACGCCTGTAATCCTAGCATTTTGGGAGGCTGAGGTATGTGGATCACCTGAAGTCAGGTGTTTGAGACCAGCCTGGCCAACATGGTGAAACCCCATCTCTACTAAAAATACAAAAAAACTAGCCGGGCGTGGTGGTGGGTGCCTGTAATCTCAGCTACTTGGGAGGCTGAGGCAGGAGAATCACTTGAACCCAGGAGCAGAGGTGAGCCGAGTGCAGTGAGCCGAGATCATGCCATTGCACTCCAGCTTGGGCAACAAGAGCAAAACTCTGTCTCAAAAAAATAAAAAAGCCAGATGTGGCGCGTGCCTGTAGTCCTAGCTACTCAGGAGGCAGAGGTGGGAGGATCACCTGAGCCCAGGAGGTCGAGGCTGCAGTGAGTGGTGATTGTGCCACTGTATTCCAGCCTAGGTGACAGAGTGAGACCCTGTCTCAAAAATAAATAATAAATAAATAAATTGTCCAGATCCTTGGCTTCTGTGTTCTCATTCCTCAAACTGATCTACCTAGGGTGAAACTCCCATGCCAGATCTCCTTTCCCACTCACCTTTTCAGTCCCTGTCTACCAAGTGATAAAGTTACCCAAGGTGCTATCCATCTCACCCAGAACCTGTGTTACTTCCAGGGCACCAAATTAAGAGAGAAATTCAGATTGTTAGTATCCTTACAGCTTCATTAGATCAAAGCCCCATAGACCATCCATTCTCAGTAAGAGATGCATTTACAATACAATTTTATGTTATCGAAATAATGTAAAATGTTTGTTGTACAGGCACCTAGGAGATACTGTGAGTTAATTTCCAGACCACTGCAATACAGTGAATATTGCATAAGGCGAGTCAATTTTGTTGGTTTCCCAGTGCATATAGGTTATATTGTTTTTAGGCTGGGCATGGTGGCTCACGCTTGTAATCCCAAGCCTTGGGAGGCCAAGGCAGTTGGATCACCTGAGGTTGGGAGTTCAAGACCAGCCTGGCCAACATAGTGAAACCTCATCTCTACTACAAATACAAAAATTAGCCAGGTGTGGTGGCAGGCACCTGTAGTCCCAGCTACTCAGAGGCTGAGGCAGGAGAATCGTTTGAACCGGGGAGGCGGAAGTTGCAGTGAGCTGAGATCGCACCACTGCACTCCAGCCTGGGCGACAGAGTGAGATGCCGTCTGAAAAAAAAAAAAAAAAAAAAAAAAAAAGATTTTTCGTATTTGTTTTCTTTTTTTTTTGAGACAGGGTCTCACTCTGTTACCCAAGCTGGAGTGCAATGGCATGATCTCAGCTCACTGCAGCCTGGACCTCTCCTGGCTCAAGCAATCCTCCCACCTCAGCCTCCTGAGTAGCTGGGACTACAGGTGCCCACCACTACACCTGGCTAATTTTTATGTATTTTGTAGAGATGGGGTTTTGTCCTATTGCATGAGCTACTCTCAAACTCCTGGGCTCAAGCGATCCTCCCACTTCAGCCTCCCAAAGTGCTGGGATTATAGGCATAAGCCACTGTGCCTGGCCATGAGTGTTCTTAATGGCATCTGGAATGGTGAATCCTTTCCAGAAGGTTTCCAATTGACTTTGTCTACAGCTATCAGAGGAATCACTATGGCAGCTGCAGTTTTATGAAATCTAATTTTTTTTTCTTTTTTTTTTCTTGACACAGGGTCTTGCTGTGTCGCTCAGACTGGTGTGCAGTGGTGTGATCTCAGCTTACTGCAACCTCTGCTTCCCCCTCGACTCAAGCAATCTTCCCACCTCAGCCTCCCAAGTAGCTGGGACTACCAGCACACACCACCACACCCGGCTCGTTTTTGTTATTTTTTGTAGAGACAGGGTTCGCAATGTATTTCTTAAAGAGTAAGACTTGCAAGTCACAATTACTCCTTGATCCATGGGCTGCAGAATGAATGTTGTGTTAGCAGGCATGAAAACATTAATCTCCCTATACATCTCCAGAGTTTGTAGGTGACCAGGTGCATTGTCAATGAGCAGTAATATTTTGAAAGGAATCTTTATTTCTGAGGAGTAGATCTTAACAGTGAGCTTAAAATATTCTGTAACCCATGCTGCAGACATATGTGCTGTCATGCAGGTTTTGTTTTATTTATAGAGCATAGCAGAATACATTTAGCATAATTCCTAAGGCCCTAGGATTTTCAGAATGGTAAATGAGAATTGGTTTCCACCTAAAATCACCAGGTGCATTATCTCCTAATAAAAGAGTTAGTCTGTCCTTTGAGGCTCTGTAGCCAAGCCCTGACTTTTCTCTTGCTGTGAAACTCCTATATGGCATCTTCTTCCAATAGAAGACTGTTTTGTTTGCTTTGAAAATCTGTTGTTTGGTGTAGCTACCTTCATCAATGATCTTAGCTAGATCTTCTGGATAACTTGCTGCAGCTTCTATATCAGCCCTCGCTGCTTCACCTTGCATTTTTATGTTATGGAGGTGGCTTCTTTCCTTGAGCATTATGAACCAGCCTCTGCTAGCTTCCTCACCACTCTCAGTCTTTATAGTATTGAAGAGAATAGGCTGGGCTCAGTAGCTCACACCTATAATCCCAGCACTTTGGGAGGCCAAGATTGAAGGATCACTTGAGGCCAAGGGTTGGAGACCAGTGTGGGCAACATAGTGAGTGTTGGCATGCACATGTACTCCCAGCTGTTTAGGAGGCAGAGCAGGAGGATTGCTTGAGCTCAGGAGTTTGAGACTGCAGTAAGACATGATCATGCCACTGCACTCCAGGCTGGGCAACTAAGCAAGACCCTATCTCTTTAAAAAAAAAAGAAAGAGAGAGAGTCGGGGCCTTGCTCTGGATTAGGCTTTGGTTTAAGGGAATGTTGTGGCTGCTTTGATCTTCTATCCAGACCACTAAAACTTTCTTGATGTCAGCAATAAGGCTATTTCACTTTTGTGTCATTCATGTGTTCACTGAAGTGTAGTACCTTTTAATTTCCTCCAACAACTTTTCCTGGACAGGTGCAGCGGCTCACTTCTGTAATCCCAGCACTTGAGCCAAAACAGGAGGATCACTTGAGTCCAGGAGTTTAAGACCAGCCTGGGCAACACAGTGAGACCCCTGTCTCTAAAAAAAATTTAAAAATTAGCCAAACTTGGTGACCTGCACCTGTAGTCCCAGCTCCGCGAGAGGAGGATCACTTGAACCGGGGAGCTCAAGGCTGCAGTGAGCTGCGATCACGCCACTGGACTAGGCTTTGGTTTAAGAGAATGTTGTGACTGTTTTAATCTTCTACTGAGACCACTAAAACTTTCTCCATGTCAGTAATAAGACTGTTTCACTTTCCTGACAGAAAGTGACCCTGTCTCAAAAAAACCCCAAAAACTAAGGTATTCATGTACTAATAATATATTTTAGACTACTAACAGTTATAATGAAAATAGAATCCATAGGGGAAAAAATTAACTCTTAGGGATTTATGGTCACAGGAAATTTCTATTTTATTTGTTTTTATTTTTTGAGAGAGCCTTGCTCTGTTGCCCAGGCTGGAGTGCAGTGGTGTGATCACTGCTCACTGCAACCTCAAATTCCTGGGCTCAAGTGATCTTCCCATCTCAGCCTCCTGAGTAGCTGGGTGGGTGCCACCATGCTTGGCTAATTTGTGTATATTTTTGTATAGACAAAGTTTCACCATGTTGCTCAGGCTGGTCTAGAACTCCTGGGCTTAAGTGATCCTCCTGCCATGGTCTCCCAAAGGACTGGAATTGCAGGTGTGAGCCACCACACTGGGCCCAGAAACTATAAAAAATTAAATTTTTTGGCCGGGCACGGTGGCTCACGCCTGTAATCCCAGCACTTTGGGAGGCCGAGGCAGGCGAATCACTAGGTCAGGAGTTTGAGACCAGCCTGGCCAACATGGTGAAACCCCATCTTTACTACAAATACAAAAAAAAAAAAAGCTGGGTGTGGTGGTGGGAGCCTGTAATCCCAGCTACTCAGAAGGCTGAGGCAGGAGAATTGCTTGAACCTGGGAGGCGGAGGTTGCAGTGAGCCGAGATCGTGCCACTGCACTTCAGCCAGGACGGCAGAGTGAGACTCTATCTCAAACAAACAAAAAATTAAATGTTTTGAGTTATTTTTCTTGCAGAGCAATGTGATAAATGGTCAATAAAAGACTTTCAAGCGTAAAAACATATTAGGATAAATTATATGAGGGAGTAGAATGGAAATATAATTTCTGATGTAAAATCTTGTCATGTCTTTTAATGGATAATGGTGAAGTATCTAATCACTGTAGTATTTAGATTTCATTGGATACATTTGAAACAATGATATAATGGTTTTATTTTGAAATGTCAGTATATAATACACTAGAAATTATGTCCTTTGCAACTATTTAAAACCACAATGAGACCAGGCATAGTGGCTTATGCCTGTAATCCCACCACTTTGGGAGGCCAAGGCAGAAAGATCACCTGAGGCCAGGAGGTCAAGACCAGCCTGGTCAACTTATTGAGACTTTGTCTCTACAAAATAAATATTGAAACAAGGTCTCACTCTGTTGCTTAGGCTTGGAATGCAATGGTGCCATCACGACTCACTGCAGTGTCAACCTTCTGGGCCCAAGTGTTCCTCCCATTTCAGCCTCCCAAATAGCTGGAATTACAGGCACGTGCCACTGTACCCAGCTAATTATTTTTATTTTTGTAGAGATGGCGTCTCACTATGTGAGACCAGCTCAGTGTGGTCCCAAGCTCCTATGGTTCCTCAGGCTGGTCCCAAAATGCTGGGATTACAGGCCTGAGCTACCACACCTGGCCAAAAAATAAAAAATAAATTAACCAAGCATGGTGATGCATTCCTGTAGTTCTAGCTACTCAGGAGGCTAGAGCAGATGATCACTTGAGCCCAGGAGTTTGAGGCTGCAGTGAGCCATGATAGCACACTGTATTCCAGCCTGGGTAAGAATGAGACACTGTCTCAAAAAAATAAATAATAAAACTGTAATAAATAAAAATGAGGGGAGGGAATTTTTTTTTTTTTTTTTTTTAAGACGGAGTCTCACTCCTGTTGCCCAGGCTGGAGTGCAATGGCATAATCTCGGCTCACTGCAACTTCCGCCTCCCGGATTCAAGTGATTCTCCTGCCTCAGCCTCCAGAGTAGCTGGGATTACAGGCGCCCACCACCGCGCCCAGCTAATTTTTTTATTTTTAGTAGAGATAGGGTTTCACTGTGTTGGCCAGGCTGGTCTCGAACTCCTGACCTCAGGCAATCTACCTGCCTCAGCCTCCCAAAGTGCTGGGATTATAGGTGTGAGCCACCGCGCCCAGCCTAGTTCAAAATTCTTTTATAGGGTTCATTGAAGGTCTATTCCAAGGTATGGGCTTTAGGATCTGGAAAGAATCTAATTGATTATCCAATCTGTCTTGACCAATTTATAAAGGAAATTGATTTACTGAGGACTGAAGAGGGTTCATTGGTTTTCCTGAAGTCACACAGTTGGGTCCAGAACTCGGATGTCCTTGTTTGCTCATTGCTTCCACTACTTCCGCTGAGCTCTGAAATCCCACCACTGGTTTTGAGGAATGAGGAAGAAAGAAAAAGTGATCTCGAAATAGTTACTGACTAACAGGCACTCTCTGTGGGTAGGTGGCTCTCTACCCTGCTGCTGCCACCTCAGCAGTCAGACTGGGAGGGCAGGCTTGCATGGAGAGCCCTGAAGTCCAGGCTAGTTGGTTGGAGGATGGAACTTAAGGTTTCAACTGACTCCTGTCTGGCAATTGCCCTTTTAGGGTCTCCTCTACCCCTGTCACCTGGGAGTAAACCTAATCTTTAGGGATCTGAGGGTCAACGTAATCAACAGATGAAACCGCCAGTTTACACAGCAGCCCTAGACCAAACTAGTCCCTTAGAGACCCTCAATCCAGACAGGAACTAAGGCAGACCCAAGCTGCTGGGGTCACAGAGCGCTGAAGTGGATACCCCTGCTGATCTGCCTCCCAAGGCCTAAGGTGGCCACAGTGCTGTGCACAGCCACCTTGTGGCATCCTGCTGTTGGTAGGGTCTTGTGCTCAGAACCCCAGAAGAAGGGCTAGATCATACTGATGATAAGACTGACAGCTGTTTTTAAAAAACGACTTTCAAGGTTTGGTTAGTTTTATCTTCATGACCTCTGATTTCCCTGTGGAGCAAATGGTAAAGTAGGGGTGGGTGGAGAGGGACTTTGGCAGACCCTGGCAGACTATGGACAAGGACAGCCCTGAACAGCTGGCCCTGAGACATGAACTGGAACATGGTTGGAGCCGAGGACACAGGACTAACAGGAAAGGACACAGACTGCTGTTAGGACACATGCTACCACACACCCAAGGCCAGGACCCTGCTGACGTGGCAGACCTCCACCCTGGCCCCTTACTGCCCCCCGCCCCTCTCCCCCACCTGCCAGCTGCCAACAGGGCTCTGCCTTGTGTCTGCCACACCTGTCACTGCCTATCCTTGTCCGGGGGGGCCCCATCAGCCCCTCCTCAGCTGCCCAGCAGAGCAAGCAGCTAGTGGGGAGGGGAGGGAACATGGAGCGGGGGCCGGTGGTGGGGGCAGGGCTGGGGGCCGGGGCCCGAATCCGGGCACTGCTGGGCTGCCTGGTCAAGGTGCTTCTCTGGGTGGCCTCTGCCTTGCTGTACTTTGGAAGCGAACAGGCCGCCCGCCTTCTGGGCAGCCCCTGCTTACGGCGCCTCTACCATGCCTGGCTGGCAGCAGTGGTCATCTTTGGGCCCCTTCTGCAGTTCCATGTCAACCCTCGGACTATCTTCGCCAGCCACGGCAACTTCTTCAACATGTGAGTCCACTCAAGGCTGTGGGAGCTGGGTCCCCGCACTCTGGGATCCTAGCTCCCTTCTCCAGGCTTCTGTCCTCCTGCCAGTCTGAACACTAAAAATAGGCTAGGAGGTTGAGGAGAAGGTCAGGGGAGGGGGAAGGGAACAGAACCCTGGGGTATAGGGGAAGTCAGGAACAGGACTAAAGAGGAAATATGTACCCTGGAATGCTGAATGGTCCTCCAAGGAGATGGCAAAGTTTAAATGACTGGGGGCTGTAAAGGGTACGGCAAGGAGAGAACCAGTGGTGATGTGTAGGGTTGGGGAGAGTGCAGTGATGGGAGCACAGACCAGGGTGGGAGATGGCGCTTGGGGTCTCAATAGTCTCCCCTCTTTGCCCACAGAAAATTTGTGAATTCAGCCTGGGGCTGGACATGCACCTTCCTAGGGGGCTTTGTGTTGCTGGTGGTGTTTCTGGCTACACGGCGCGTGGCAGTAACTGCCAGACACCTGAGCCGACTGGTGGTGGGAGCAGCCGTGTGGCGGGGAGCTGGCCGAGCCTTCCTGCTCATCGAGGACCTGACTGGCTCCTGCTTCGAGCCACTGCCCCAGGGTCTGCTGCTCCACGAGCTGCCTGACCGCCGCAGCTGCCTGGCGGCTGGCCACCAGTGGCGGGGCTACACGGTCTCCTCCCACACCTTCCTGCTCACCTTCTGCTGCCTGCTTATGGCAGAGGAAGCAGCTGTGTTCGCCAAGTACCTGGCCCATGGGCTGCCTGCTGGCGCCCCCCTGCGCCTTGTCTTCCTGTTGAACGTGCTGCTGCTGGGCCTCTGGAACTTCTTGCTGCTCTGTACTGTCATCTATTTCCACCAGTACACTCACAAGGTGGTGGGTGCCGCAGTGGGCACCTTCGCCTGGTACCTCACCTATGGCAGCTGGTATCATCAGCCCTGGTCTCCAGGGAGTCCAGGCCATGGGCTTTTCCCCCGTCCCCACTCCAGCCGCAAGCATAACTGAAAGAAATAAAAGCCATCGGGCCTGGCTCTGGCTCCTCTCATCATTTGGTTGGGTCCTTGAAAGGGTGGGAAGAGGGTCTGGTAGTCACTAGGATTTCCCAGCCATTCCTTGCTCTCATCAACCTTGAATGTCCTTCCTTATGCTTGACCTCCATCCCTCCAGCTGTCCTTTCAGTCTCCTAGTTTTTGCAAACTTTAAGCTATCTGGGGACTGAGATATCCAGGAATGGTGCTTCTAACGCAGGTAATGGTGCCCTCAGGTGTGGGCATCATTCTTGCTGAGTAGTTGCTCCATTTCCAGCCTGTTTGATTGTTTTTCCTGCCTTCTCCACTGAATCTCCACTCTCCCTCTTCAGGGGCCTACCTATCTGGGCACTCCTCTCAGGGACTCTTCCTACCCTGTCTTCCCCGTAGGGGGTCTGTAT
The DNA here is from genome assembly GCF_024542745.1 of Macaca thibetana thibetana. Classification (NCBI taxonomy): domain Eukaryota; kingdom Metazoa; phylum Chordata; class Mammalia; order Primates; family Cercopithecidae; genus Macaca; species Macaca thibetana. The sequence continues at coordinate 83,627,247 of NC_065584.1, read as the reverse complement.
GTGCTCATCTATTTAACAAATGTTTATTGAGCTTAGCATAGTTCTATGCCATGTAAATAAAACAAGATTTCTGCTGTTTGGAGGCATATGCGCTAACTGGGGAGGGCAGATAATAGACACACAAATAATAGCAAAACACTTGCACTGCGTTTACTCTGCCAGGCACTTTTCTAAGTGTCTGTAAGTTCTTCATAAAAGTTGACACATACGGCCGGGCGCAGTGGCTCACGCCTATAATCCTAGCACTTTGGGAGGCCAAGGTGGGCAGATCACTTGAGGTCAGGAGTTCAAAACCAGCCTGACCAACATGGTGAAACCCCATCTCTACTAAAAATATAAACAAAAAAAAAATTAGGCATGATGGCAGGCGCCTGTAATCCCAGCTACTTGGGAGGCTGAGTCAGGAGAATCGCTTGAACCTGGGAGGCGGAGGTTGCAACGAGCTGAGGTCGCGCCACTGCACTCCCTCCTGGGCAACAAGAGCGAAACTCTTGTTTCAAAAAAAAAAAACACATTTGGTCCCCACAACAATAAAAGTATGAGGTAAGTTGTACTGATCTTGATTGGAAAAAAAAAAAAATGAGATAGTAGTGTTCCCATTGTGCAGTTGCAAACACTGAGACACAGAGGTTAAGTAACTTGTTCACAATTAATAAACAGAGGAGCCATGATTACAAAGCTAGGCAATATGGGTATATCATCTATCCTCTAAACCAGGAATTAGCAAACTTTGGCTAAACCTTCCTGTGGCCAGTTTCTGTATGACCTGCGAGCTAATAATTAAATAATTATATATATATATATGTGTGTGTGTGTGTGTGTGTGTGTGTATATATATATATATATATATATTTTTTTTAAGGCAGAGACCTGGCGGTGATAGCAGTGTAATCCCAGCACTTTGGGAGGCTGAGGCAAGAGGATCACTTGAGCCCAGGAGTTTGAGACTAGCCTGGGCAAGATAGTGAGACCCTGTCTCTACAAAAACTTTTTAAAAAGAAAAAGGTAAAACGTTGTTTACGTTTTTATTATTATTATTATTATTATTTTGAGACAGAGTCTCACTCTGTTGCCCAGGCTGGAGTGCAATTTTGGCTCACTTCCCAGGTTCAAGTGATCTCCTGCCTCAACCTCCCGAGTCGCTGGGATTACAGGCCCCCACCACCACACCTGTCTAGTGTTTGTATTTTTAGTAGGGACAGGGTTTCACCATGTTGGCCAGGCTGGTCTCGAACTCCTGACCTCAAGTGATCTGCCCACTTTGGCCTCCCAAAGTGCTGAGATTACAGGCATGAGCCACTGTGCCCGGCCGTTTTTACATTTTTTAATGGTTGGAAAAGCAAAAGAAAAAGAATATTTTATTACAGGAAAAAATTACATGAAATTCAGTCCAGTGTCTGTAAAGTTTTATTGATCTCACCATACTAATTCATTTACATATGGCAGCTTTCCTGCTACAATGGTAGAGTTGAGTAGACAGACACTGTAAGGCCCATAAAGCCTACAATTTACTCTCTGGCTCTTTATAGAAAAAGCTGGCCAGACGCAGTGGCTCATGCCTGTAATCCCAGCACTTTGGGAGGCCGAGGCGGGCGGATCACGAGGTCAGCATATTGAGTCCATCCTGGCTAACATGGTGAAACCCCATCTCTACTAAAAATACAAAAATAGCCGAGCGTGGTGGGACGCGCCTGTAGTCCCAGCTACTGCGAAGGCTGAAGCAGGAGAATCGCTTGAACCCAGCAGGTGGAGGTTGCAGTAAGCTGAGATCGTGCCACTGCACTCCACCCTGGGCGACAGAGTGAGACTCTGTCCCCCAACACACACACACACACACACACACACACACACAGTTTGCTGGTTTAAATCAGTGAATTATCCTGGGGAGAAAAAAAAAAAAAACCGGGCTAATATCAGAGATAAATGCTATGAATGTACTAAAACAGGCTGATTTGTAATGGATTTGGAGGGAGGTTCCTTATAGAGGATGATGAAAATAGTTGTCTCTGAAGAGGTGACACCTAAACTGAGAACCGAATGACAACACCCAGGGTAAGTGTGTTTTAGACAAAGGGATTATTAGCAAGGGCAAAGGCCCTGAGGCAGGAATGAACATGACACATTTGGGAAACAAATAGCCCGAGTATTTGCAAGTGTAATGAATGAAGGGGCAAGTAGTAGAAAGTGAACTTAAAGGGGAGACAGCTGCAACAGCCTTTTGGATTTCATTCTAAGGTCAACAGGCAGCTGAGAAAGGGTTTTAAGCCAGACAGAGGCATGAACCCGCTGCTCTGTGAGAGTGGGCTGTAGAATGGCATATGCCGCGGTGGTCCAGGAGAGAGCTGGTCCGGGCTTGGATAGGGATGCTGTCGGCTCTGGTGCCGGTGTTGCTACAGGTGCGGAGGATGTCGGCAGAGCCAGAGGCCCACGCTAGCAAGGCTAGGAGAGGCCAGGTCTTATTCCATCTCTGGGGAAAGACAGAAGAGCCCTAAGTAAGACTTATCTGTCCCAGGCGGAGCAGGGGAAGAAGAGAGCAGGTGGGGAGCCAGTTGGGAGGCGGAAGGTGGAGGGCGGGGCGCGGAGAGACTGGCTTAGACTAGACGATGGGAGGACCCGGCGTCCTCGGACGGCGGGCGGCGAGTGGCGAGAGGCGGGAGGCGGGAGGCGGGAGGCGGGAGGCGGGAGGCGGGAGGCGGGAGGCGGGAGGCGGGGACGAGAGGAGGGCGGGGAGGCGGGGACCCGGCCGGCGGGGGTGGGGAGGCTGGAAACTGGCCCTCGCGAGGCAGCCTGTGCGCGCTAGGGGGAGCCGCACCCGCCGCCCTCCTCTGCTGCACTGCACCTCTCCCTGGCCGGGCTGACCCCGCCTCCTCCAGCCCTCCCCGCCCCACTACCCAGGAAGGCCGTGAGTGGTGCGAGCGCCGCTTTCGCTTTCCCTTCGCGGTGCCCACTCCGCTCCTCGTGCGGCGCTAGGCCCCCCGTCCCGGTCATGGCCACGCTCAGGGTCCAGCCCGAGGCCCAAGCCAAGGTGAGCGCCGCGGGGTCTAGAAAGGGCCCACTGGGGAGGCGTGGCTCGAGCGGCCGGGGGCATCCCCGACCCGCCCCCTAGACTCCCACACAAGTCAGGGGCAGTCCGCCGAGCTGGCGCTCCCGGAGCACCTGCGCCCCGGGGAGGGCGGTGACTGCTGCCTGCGGGGACAGGCGAGGCGGCCGTGGTTCTGTGGGGTGAGGTGAAGCGGAGAGCTGGCGTGGAGGGGAACTCCGCTGGCCTGGAGCCGGGGCCACACACAGACTGGATGCGGGACTGCCCCAGCTACCTCGTGGCCTTTCCCTTAGGGAGGGTCCCGGGGCCCACCCCGTCCCTGTCCTGCTCGCAGAGGGCTCTCAGCACCCCTCCTCACACCTGCCAGGCGACCCCAGGGATCTGGTCTCACGTGAACCACTGGCCCTTCACTGCCAGGAATGTTCTCATCCCCCGTATCCAGCCCTAGGGATACCCATTCCACTCTCCGTAGATCCAGGTCTGCAGAGTTCCACTCCTCCACCACCCCAACCCACCCCACAGGCATCCATCTCGCTTTCTTCAGGTCTGGCCTTAGAGGGATCCCCTCCACCCTTCCCCAGGTCAGGCCCTACATAACCCTAAGGGAACTGTCCTCAAATGAACTGGCCTTAAAGCCAAGTTTCTGAAGAGATGCATGTGCCCCACAGGTGGATGTGTTTCGTGAAGACCTCTGTACCAAGGTAAGACATGCCCCATCAGCGGCCCCACCCCTGCCCAACTCCTACTGCTCAACCCTGCCTCACCACCTAGGATGGGCATTTGATGCTGACTCCCATCCTTCTCCATCCCACCTCACACACAGACAGAGAACCTGCTCGGGAGCTATTTCCCCAAGAAGATTTCTGAGCTGGATGCATTTTTAAAGGTACCGCGGCTGGGCAGGGAGCTAGGGAGTAAAGGCCAAGAGAAGGGTCAGGGGCTGTGAGAGTGAGGTGAAAGGAACCCCCTCACCTCCAGCCCTCCTCCCACCCTACACCAGGAGCCAGCTCTCAATGAAGCCAACCTGAGCAATCTGAAGGCCCCGTTGGACATCCCAGTGCCTGATCCAGTCAAGGAGAAAGAGAAAGAGGAACGGAAGAAACAGCAGGAGGCAAGCTGGGAAGACCTGGGAGAAGGGATCCAACTATGGGGGTAATCAACCTTAGTCCTGACTCTCATGAGCCCCTCTTTTTCTGCAGAAGGAAGACAAGGATGAAAAGAAGAAGGGGGAGGATGAAGACAAAGGTACTTGAAACCACAATTGTGGGAAGAGACTTGAGTCCCACCCACAGGAGCTCCTCCTAAGGATTTCTTTCTACTCTCCCCTTCAACCCTCACACAGGCTCAATCATGTGACTGACCCATTGCTCACTCTCTAGGTCCTCCCTGTGGCCCAGTGAACTGCAATGAAAAGATCTTGGTCCTTCTGCAGCGCTTGAAGCCTGAGATCAAGGATGTCATTGAGCAGCTCAACCTGGTAGGCTCTCCCCCTTCAACTCTCAGGCTTTAAGTCAAACCATTGTCCTCTTAGTCCCTGCCATTTAGGGCCTGGCACATGCCAGGTTTTAGCAAGAGAGGGCACAGCAAGTGAAACCAGAAGTCCGGGCTCTGAGGCTCAGGAGAGACCTGGCATGCCTCCACCCAGTGTGGGGAGGGAAGCAAGGGAGGATATGAAACGGAATTGGATAGAGGGCTGATGTGGCATTACGCCATTCCCTCTTCCCAGGTCACCACCTGGTTGCAGCTGCAGATACCTCGGATTGAGGATGGTAACAATTTTGGAGTGGCTGTCCAGGTGAGAGCGCTGCCCCACTTCCCTGCTCTTTTCTAGTCCATGCTTCCTTCTACTTTCCCCCTTGCTTTTTTTCCCTAGGAGAAGGTGTTTGAGCTGATGACCAGCCTCCACACCAAGCTAGAAGGCTTCCACACCCAAATCTCTAAGTGAGTGACACCCATGTACACACTGTCTGTTTTGGGACAGAGACCTCCTTCTTCTACTCCATACACACTTCTCCTTCCACAGGTATTTCTCTGAGCGTGGTGATGCAGTGACTAAAGCAGCCAAGCAGCCCCATGTGGTAGGTGAGGCCTAGGTCAGGGTGCATGAGGGAAGGACTCATGTAAGGTCAGGCCTGACCCGAGCTTCCCACAGGGTGATTATCGGCAGCTGGTGCACGAGCTGGATGAGGCAGAGTACCGGGACATCCGGCTGATGGTCATGGAGATCCGCAATGCTTATGTGAGGAGGCGAGGGCAGGGGTGGGCAGAGGCAGCTTTCCCAGGCCACACACTCCCTGACCCTGCAGGCTGGGGGTAAAGGGTGACAAAGCGCAGCTTCTCCACAAGGCTAGAAATGGGGCACAGAGCCACTGGAGGCCTCTGACTGACCTCCACTCCTCCCTGGCCCTGTAGGCTGTGTTATATGACATCATCCTGAAGAACTTCGAGAAGCTCAAGAAGCCCAGGGGAGAAACAAAGGGAATGATCTATTGAGAGCCCTCTCTCCCATTCTGGGATGGGTACAGCAGAGACCTTCCTACTTTTTACTGGGGACTCCAGATTTTCCCCAAACTTGCTTCTGTTGAGATTTTTCCCTCATCTTGCCTCCCAGGCACAATAAATATAGTTATACCACTGCCCATCAGCCCAAGTCTCTTTATTGGATCTGGACCCTGCTGGCCCTGGCTCAGGCATTTCCATTTCCATTAGTGGGACCAACCCACTGGGTGATTTGAGTGTTGAGCCACTGGTTGGTCCAGTCCTGCCGGATGTCGTCAAGGTGGCAGTCAAAGTCCACAAGGTGCTGGTGGGCCCGATCTTCCAGTAGAGCTCCCACCATCTGCCGTGACTCTTCCCAGTCCCTCCACATCACTCTGAAATAGCAACCCCCATGGAGGTCAAACAGCAAGTAGTGGGGCCAGACACAGACTTGACAGAGATTGGGTCTAGAGAAAGACCCTTGGGGCAGGGCCAAGGACAGAGGAGACCCAGGAATCTTGGGCTTCTAAGAAGAGAGAGAGGGAGTGGGGTACTCACAAGTTCTTATCCTTAGGGACCCAGCGGAGACCTTGGTTCTCCAGGACGATGACCGGGGGCACACGAGGCTGAGGCACCAGTTTCTGATTATCCAACTGAGTGGACAAAGAAGGGCAAGTGAGAGTTTCAAGGGTCCCCTCACCCTACTTTCTTTTCACCTCCCCACCCAGAAACCCAAGTCTCACCATAATAAGTACTGCATCAGGGAAGAATTCTGCAATTCGCCCAGCAATTTTCAAGGCCAGGGGCCCAGGGCTGTGTAGAGGGAAGATCAGAGGAGTGAGGAGCCAACTGTGGGCAAAACCCATCCATTTGAGCTGGGCCTCCCAGGTCTCATAGATGTGGGCGCAGCTGTGGCCTTTCCCTGTAGGTGGCCTGCGGGGATCGGGCCTGCTGGATGCTTGATGTACGACTGCTTGATGCTTGAGTGCTGTGGGAAACAGGTGCTCAGATACTGCTGGTGAGAGTGGAAACCAAAGGTGGTCTTTTTGGAAGGTAATTTGGCATAACCATCCAAATTGAAACTGTATACATACTACATACTATACATATGCTAACCCAGAAATTCTACTTATAAAGAATTTACGGTAATAATAGGACAGTGTCTGTAATAAAACATTGGAAACAACCTCAATGTTTGAAGCATTAAATAAATCATAGTACATCCATATTCAGACTATACAGTTGTTAGGGAAAGGTAGATCTTGCTGTGGAAATGGGATGATGTCAAGTATTTATTAAGTGAGGGAGAAACGCAAATTACAAAACAGTATCTCTAATCTGCTTCATGTATATGATTTATATATATATACAATTGTCTTTTCCTATATATATAAGGAAACTGCCTTATTTTTGAAGTTGCTGGTTGGGATTTCTCTGTTCTTTCAGCACCTGGGGGACACCTCAGTTAAAGCAAGATCAGTCTGTTGGCCAGGAGTGGTGGCTCACGCCTGTAATCCCAGCACTTTGGGAGGCTGAAGCTCGTGGATCACCTGAGGTCAAGTTCTAGACCAGCCTGGCCAACATGGCGAAACCCCATCTCTACTAAAAACAAAAAAATAAAAATAATAATTTAAAAAAGCCAGGCATGGTGGCGCTCATCTGTGATCCCAGCTACTCGAGAGGCTGAGGCAGAAGAATCCTGAATCCAGGAGGTGGAGGTTGCAGTGAGCCGAGATTGCGCCACTGCACTCCAGCCTGGGCGACAGAACGAGACTCCGTCTCAAAAAAAAAAAAAAATCAATCTGTTGATACACAGTTGTCCTCCCCGCCGAAACGGCACTCCAGAGCAGGGCTCTGTCCTATTCATCTTTATATTTCCTCACTCCAGTACCCAGCATAGTGCCTGGTGTAAAACCCCTGCTCCTAAGCGTTTGATGAAGGAAAGATAGAAGGAATGACCTTGGTTCATCTTGTGCGCCCCCCTCCACCCAATGCCCCACGCATCCTCGCCCTCTATTCCTCCAACCCGCAACCCCCCATAATCCTTTCCTTCTTCCTCTGGCTACGCCACTCACCTCTGGTCGTCCACAGCTGCATTGGCATGGTAGTAACCAGCCACCACCAGACCGGCCTGTGCTCCCCACACATCCACCTGTCGTGGGAAAGGGGCCATCAGTAATTAAATTGTGCCGCTGGCTTTGTGGATGCGCACTGCTGCCAAGGGACCGGGGATTAACTTGGGCTGGGGTGTTGGGTGGGTTCGCGGTGGGGGATGGGCATCCAACGGAGGCACCTGGTTGAGGGCGACCTCCAACATGACGGACAGGGCCAGGTGGCTGTGGAAGAGGGGCACACAGTCGGTGAGGCACAGGCATTCTCCGGACCGCGGCGCTGGCGCCAGAAACAGCCCGTTGACTGCGGCGTGTGGGTACCGGGCAGCATGCAGGCACATCTTCACGTAGGCCAGGGCCGAGATCTCCACCTCCCCCATGGCGAGCGGGGCCTAGCCGGGAAGCAGCAAGCCGGATTAGTGCCGAATTAGGCGAGCCGGTGCCTAGCTCGCGTCCGTGAAGCTCCTTCCAGCGCTTCGGCACCCTCTTTGACCCTTCCCCGTGCCCTCTCACTTCGGTTCGGCGACAACGCTAACTCGACTCGCAGGTAGCCCGCCGGCTCCCGGCGCCCGGGGTCCGGGAGTCCGCCCGAAGCCCAGCCCAGGAGGAGGTCCCGATTGCATCCGAGCCCCGCCTTCCCGAGCCCCTAGCTGGCGGTTGCGACTCAGCGCCTGCCTGGGAGACAGGGCAAGCTGCAGCTCCCTGCAGAACTGGCACCTGAAGTCCCGCCCACATGGTGCTCCTTGATAGGGCTAAAGGCTTTCAATTTGTCCAATCAGCGGCCGCACCCCAACTTTGCCCCGCCTTTGTCTCCAGCGGACTGGAAAGAACCCGCCATTGTGAAGCAAAGAAAATTGCCCGAACTCTTATTGGCTAGGTTCCCCGACTTCCGCTCTCGTTGCTGGTTGGCTTTGCCTGTTAACCTGTGTTGCCCACCACCACCGGCTCCGCGGAGCCCCGGGGATGGAGCGCTAACCCGTAGCCGGGTATTCCGAAGGGCTGCGGGCAAAGCAGACCGCCTTGCGCCTATTATGGGACGAGTGGATCTGTACTCTAGATCGGCTCTGTCACTAATGATCCGTGTTACCTTCGCGACTGCAGGTTTTCTTGCCCTTGGTTTATCTTTTGCCCATGTTCCTTTAAGGTTTTAATGAGATATGTATGGGGGCAGGCTTCCAGCCTGTCCAGTGCTTCGCAGCACGTTCTTATCTCATATTTTATGACAGGATAAGGCCCTGAATTAAAGAACAATCCCATGGAGTTTATAGCAAGATCACAGCAAAGGAACCCTTGTCTTCAGCCCAGGGCTGAATCTTGAAAAGCAGAGATAAAGACAGTGATTGGCTGAAGGGGGTGTAGGGGAGGACAGTAAGAAAAACTTACAGATGAATCTTTCCCATAATGTCCTGCGGTGTATTTCCTTCACCACAATGCCTTGGAAGCATTATTTTTTTCCCTCCCAGCCCTTAAGAAGAAGTCCAGGTCAGGAGCAGTGGTTCACGCCTTGCAGTGCCAGCACTTTGTGAGGCCGAGGTGGGTGGATCACCTGAGGTCAGGAGTTCAAGACCAGCCTGGCCAACATAGCAAAACCCCGTCTCTACTAAAAATACAAAAACTTAGCCAGGTGTGGTGGCACACGCCTGTACTCCCAGCTACTCAAGAGGCTGAGGCAGGAGAATTGCTTGAACCCGGGAGACGGAGGTTGCAGTAAGCCAAGATCATGCCATTGTACTCCAACCTGGGCGACAGAGCAAGACTCCATCTCAAAAAAAAAAAAAAAAAAAAAAAAAAAAAAAGGAGTCCAATCATTCATCCATAGTTCTCCATAGTTGTCCCAGTGAAACCTCATTCTCCTTCTAGCCTTTTCCTAAACTGATAAGGATTCCTTCTTTCTTCATTCCTGATGTTGGCCACAGAACTTTCCCCTTGTCTATCCAAAGCCTTATTATTCCCATAAGGGCTCTTTGCAAATGCCATCTCTTCCACTAATTCCTGAGACCTCTGGATGAAAATAATACTGTTACATTCCAAAATACAGGTTATCTGCATGGCTGTCATGGCATGTAACAATCCCCACACTGTTCCTTTGGAGGACCTCTTAAGATTACAGTGGGCTGGCTGGGCACAGTGGCTCACGCCTGTAATTCCAGCACTTAGGGAGGCTGAGACGGGCGGATCACGAGGTCAGGAGATCGAGACCATCCTGGCTAACACGGTGAAACCCCATCTCTACTAAAAATACAAAAAATTAGCGGGGCGTGCTGGCGGGCGCCTGTAATTCCAGCTACTTGGGAGGCTGAGGCAGGAGAATGGCATGAACCCAGGAGGCAGAGCTTGCAGTGAGCCGAGATCGTGCCACTGCACTCCAGCCTGGGTGACAAAGTGAGACTCCATCTCAAAAGAAAAAAAAAAAAAAAGCCGGGCGCGGTGGCTCAAGCCTGTAATCCCAGCACTTTGGGAGGCCGAGGCGGGCGGATCACGAGGTCAGGAGATGGAGACCATCCTGGCTAACACGGTGAAACCCCGTCTCTACTAAAAATACAAAAAACTAGCCGGGCGCGGTGGCGGGCGCCTGTAGTCCCAACTACTCGGGAGGCTGTGGCGTAAACCCGGGAGGCGGAGCTTACAGTGAGCTGAGATCCGGCCCCTGCACTCCAGCCTGGGTGACAGAGCGAGACTCCGTCTCAAAAAAAAAAAAAAAAAAAAAATTACAGTGGGCATCTAAGTCATGACACCCACCCTTTCCCACCACATTCATCTTCAGTCTGGACATAGGTGCCACCTCAATAAATGCTTTTTGAATGAATGACACATGCAGGAAGGGAATCCATACAACATATAGATCATTTATTTTCCTTCTAGTCCTGGGTTCAGTACATAGATGGCTTCTCTTCACCCTTCGGGTTGACAATTTTCTCCAGGTTGCTGCTGATGATATGATAAAGCTCGGCCTGGGAGAAGGCCAGAGTGCAAGAGTCAGGTTCTTAGCCAATCCCCTGCCCGCCCCTACTCATCCACCTCCCCTAAGGCCTTACTCCAGACTCACATAGAAGGCCCTCAGGTCCAGCACCATGGCCCTGAGCTCCCCATAGGCTGCCTCATCTCGCTCATGCACCAAGGCCCGGTAATCCATCTGCAGTGTGGGAGGCAAAGCTGTGTCAGTCCCATGGGAGGCTGGGACATGAGTCTGGTTTCCTTTTATAGGAAACAAGTTAACTTGAGAATGAACCCCTTCTTAGCACCAAGAAATAGGATCCCGGCCGGGCGCGGTGGCTCAAGCCTGTAATCCCAGCACTTTGGGAGGCCGAGACGGGCGGATCACGAGGTCAAGAGATCGAGACCATCCTGGCTAACACGGTGAAACCCCGTCTCTACTAAAATACAAAAAAAAATTAGCTGGACGAGGTGGCGGGCGCCTGTACTCCCAGCTACTCGGGAGGCTGAGGCAGGAGAATGGCGTGAACCCGGGAGGCGGGGCTTGCAGTGAGCTGAGATCCGGCCATTGCACTCCAGCCTGGGCAACAGAGCGAGACTCCGTCTCAAAAAAAAAAAAAAAAAAAAAAAAAAAAAAAAAAAAAAAAGAAATAGGATCCCAAGGGACTGAGCAGAGAAAAGGGTCAAAGTCGTTGAAGCCCTAATCGGTTTTTCTAGGCAATGCTTTTAGCTAAATATTCTACACATTGGGAAAGTCACAAACAAGACAAGGAGGACCTCTTTCTCCACACCTCCTCGTCCCACCTCCAGCTAAAAGGCTGGTGGACTATCCACTCACTACATGAGTCTCCTTGGAGGCCTTGGCCACAGCATCCCCACGTTCTGAGAAGTACCTGCCAGAAGCAAGGAAATACCACAGGAATGAGTGTTCAGGGAGATGTACTCCCTCAGACCCTTCCCAAAGTCTCCCATCATCCTGATGCCTAGCTTTGGGGGTCCCAAAGAAATGCTCCTACTGCCCCCAATGCTGGTCTTCCAGCTGCCCTCACTTGGAAATGGTTGTCTGGAAAGCTTCCACTTTGGTCTTGACGGCATTCACCCTCTCCAGCACCTTCTCCTGTGGTGACACGGGAGGCAAAGACAACACTTCATGTCCTCCCCATTTCATACACTATCTTCCTCCTCCTTCTGGTTCATGTCTAGCTCAACCTCCGAGGCTCTCCCCACTCTAAGTGTCTTCAGTTACCCTTTTCTTACCTGGATTGCTACCCCAAAATCATTTCCATCTTCAATCTTGGGGATCAGGTGCTGGATCCATGTAATCACCTGTGTTAAGAGGGATCATGTAAGAATCATTCAACAAACATACTGAGTTCTTCCTATTATTGTCACTTACTAAAAAATTGTTATATTTAATTGGGTACTTATTACACACCAGCGCTGTGTCATGTATTTATTTCATTTAATCATCACAGCAACCATCAGAGACACATATTTATTGTATCCATTTAACAGATGAAAAAACTGAGTCACAGAATGTCTAAGTGACTTACTTAAGGTTACCAGCTAGGTAACTGATAGAATCATGATTTGAACCTAAGCAGTCTCTCTCTAGGGTCCAATCTTTTAAAACAATTCACTCACTATATCATGCCACCTCTACTATGAACCCGATAGAGCAGTAGGTTCTGAGGTTACAGAGTGGATACTGCACAGTCTCTAATTTTGGGGGTACCGTTGTGATAAGAGAGGTCTAACAGAATGAGAACAAAGGAGATCTAAGCCCAAGGCACAGAAGGAAGTTTTCTTTTTCAGGACTAGGTCTCTGTATGAAGGACTTGTATCTATGGAGGAGTCCAGGGCTTCACTTTGTGTATCTTCTCTTTCCACCTCCCCCATTTCCCAGGCTTACCAGAATGCATTTCTCTTTGAGAGTCCAGACTTCTGGCTTAACCAGGGCAAGCAGGGACAGGACTTTCTCATTCCCAGGAAGAAATCCACACTTAGGGACTGTGAGAAAGAGGGGATTCAGGCCCTTTCTCATCCAGCAGCCAATGTGCCATCTCCCCTTCCCTAGTCACCTCTTATCTCTCTTACCTTCTTTCTTCTCCTGCTTGTCTGTTTCCATCTAAGACAAAAAAGGGGGAAAGTAGCTTTGGAAAAGTCACAGAGGTTGAAGGGCTATCATCTCCATTGGGTTTATAGTCCAAGTCCTGCACCCTGAATGCCTCACCTCATCATCCTTGGGTGGAGGGTCTGGGATGGGGATGTCCAGTGGGGCCCGGAGGGAAGTCAGGTCAGCCACATTGAGGGAGTCCTCCTGCACAGAGCTCACTGTCAGGGGCTGCCCAGTCTCTTCCCTTCATCCTAGGTCACAGCCTTCCCTCCATACATCCCACTTGCCCTCTGCCTCCCAACCTAGGCTCATGCCTCACGCCATCCTAATATTCCCAGTCCACTACTTGAAACTATTCTCTGCATGCTGAATCCAGTTGTTAGCTAGAGAGGATGGGCAAAGGGGAGAGAGGACATGGGAAGGGGCAGGAGGGGGCCACACTACTCACTTGCAAGAGCTGATTCAGGTATATGATTTTCTGTGGCAAGAATCTGTAGAGGAATTCCTCAGCCTGTGGGTTACATTGCAAGGGAGGGGAATCACAGAATATGCTCAATGAGATGTCTGACAAATGGAACTGGAAGGGCCTTTGGAAATCACTGGGTCCAAGACTTGCAAATGAGGAAACTGAAGACCTGAAAATGAAAGGACTTGCCCAAGCTGGTAAGTGGCAGAACTAAGGTTAGGACTGTGCTATTCCTGCTTTGGGAGCCATGGATTTTTTCCTCCACATCAAAAGAGGGGAGAAGTGCCAGAAGTGGGGAGAGTCATAAGAAAGGTCAGATTAAAGGTAGCTATCAATAATTCCGGGGTTACTTTGGGTGAAGGCTTGGTAAGGGAAGTAGGGTTAAGTCTAGGGTGACTTGGGGGGGTCATTAGGAGAGGTTGTTATCCTCAAGTATTGGTCTAAGATTCTGGGTCAAATCGCTGAAATCCAGAGACTTACCTCCTGGAAAAGATTCTGCCTGAAGACCTCCACCTACACAGAGAGTAGTACCCGGATGTTGGTTAAGGGTCTGGGTTGTCAAAAGCTTCCACCCACAACAGGGTGCCCTCCAACTGTGGCTCAGGCCTTTCTCACCACAAGCCAGTTTCCCCTGGAAGCTCCTGCTCACTGCAGTCAGAGGGCAGGAATCTGGGAATCCCCGAGAAGTGAAGGCACTAGCGAGATTGGGGGAGTTATCTGGCACTGCTTTGGTCCCCTGAACCACCCAGCTTGGCCTCCCCCCAAGAGGGCTCTATGACCCCTTCCTGGCCTCCGATTCACCATTACCTGTTTGCGGGCTTCCCCGCTCAGGCGCACCCCACACGGCTTGGCCATGCTGCTTCAGTCGCTAGATCTCTGGTCTCCCGGCTAGTCGCCCGGGCTTTCGCTTTCACTCCCCAGGTCCAGGCCCGCCCCCCTCAACCCCGCCCCCTTTCTTCTTTCCGCCTCCCTCCTCCCCCGGCAGGCCGCAAGCAGTAGGTAGCCCCTCAGCCATTCCCAGCCAGTTGCCACTAGGAGAGGCGGTGCTGGCTGGGTCACAAGCCCAGGGGCTGCCCGAGGGAGGGGCTGGGGTGAGTGGGACCGCGGAGACTGGAGCGGGGGCTGTCCCTTGGAGAGGGGCGGGGCTTATAGCTAGGGCCCACGAGAAGTCCAGGGTCGGGGTAAGAGAGGTGGGAGTATGGCAAAGGGGGTATCCAGTGGCGGGGCTCTCCCAAGAAGTCTCGACCGCAAACAGCGGACGGAGAGAGATGAGAGCGAGTAGGAGGGGCAGCCAGAGGGAGCGCCTGGGGTGGAGAAGGGCTAGCCGCCCTTAGAAGGGAGAGGGCAGGGGCTGGGTGAGGGTCTTCCCTCAGCCTTCAGGACAGACCGGAGATGGGGCGGGACTCGCTCAAGAGGGGCTAGGGCCGGCCAGAGTCGGTTCCCCTGCAGGGTGGGACTTCCCCGGTGAGGCCCGGAGCGTAGCGGACTGGTCCAGCTAGAAAAAGAAAGGTTTTGAGCTGAATAGGATAACCCCGCGCCTGGGGCTATCCGGAAGGGGTGGAACCAGACTGGATGAAGGCGGGGAAGAGCGCTTGACTGAGGGAAGATGCTGGGGCGCGCTGAGGGAGGAGCCAGGAGCCATTTGCCTTCTCATTGCTTGGGACCTGGCCCTCCCTCTTGGCCACGCCCCCTGGTTTCGGGACACCCGCTCCCAGCTTAACCTTAAGCCCCGCCCGTTCCTCTGAAATTGGGTCGCTGTCCCGCCCTCTTTCCTAGTACTTCCTGTTCTCGGCTAACCCTGGCGCTGGGCCGGGGGCTGGAGAATGACTGTGGTCTGAGTGACCCGGGGCGGCTGCGCGGGCCGGGGTGGGCCTCAAAGCCGGGCACCAGACGGGAGGGGCGGCGCTTGGGCCGCGCGCTGCCCGCGCCGGGTCCCGGCGGGCGGCAAGGCTGGGGCTGACTCCTTTCTCAGGATGCCGGGGGAGGAAGAGGAGCGGGCCTTCCTGGTGGCCCGCGAGGAGCTGGCGAGCGCCCTGAGGAGGGATTCTGGGCAGGCGTTTTCCCTGGAGCAGCTCCGGCCGCTGCTAGCCAGCTCTCTGCCGCCAACCGCCCGCTACCTGCAGCTGGACGCCGCACGCCTGGTCCGCTGCAACGCCCATGGGGAGGTGAGGCCCGGCCCCGCTTGGAAGGGGGCACCAGGGCCTGAGGCCCGGGCTACGCTTACAACTCTCTGCTCTCATTGCTCCCAGCCCCGAAACTACCTCAGTACCCTGTCCACGGCCCTGAACATCCTGGAGAAATATGGCCGCAACCTTCTCAGCCCTCAGCGGCCCCGGTACTGGCGCGGCGTCAAGTTTAATAACCCTGTCTTTCGCAGCACGGTGGATGCTGTGCAGGTGAATCCCCTGGCCTTACGGGAGAGGGGGCTGGGTCTGGGCTGGGGTTTGGCTAGAAAAGGCCTGAGATTGTGCTGAATGGGGAGGGGTCCAGCCCTACTAGGCAGGAAGCCTCCTGGGTGGTGACTGGTTGTGAATGTATGGCAGGGGGGCCGAGATGTGCTGCGATTATATGGCTATACAGAGGAGCAGCCAGATGGGTTGAGCTTCCCCGAAGGGCAAGAGGAGCCAAATGAGCACCAGGTTGCTACAGTCACACTGGAAGTACTGCTGCTTCGGACAGAGCTCAGCCTGCTATTGCAGGTGAGATGCTCCTCTAGTCTTGATGGACTTATACACCAGGGCTGGGGAGCCCAGCCTAACTCAAGTAAGTCTGAGGACCCCTGTGCTGCTGAACTATGGGCGTAGTTCAGCATTCTGGGAGCTCCGGGTACTGATTTTCCCTCTGTGTATGTTAAGGGACCAGGGCTTAGAGGGAGGGCTTTGTTCTAGGGGTCTAGGTGGAAACCGTTTTTATCTGTATTATTACAGAATACTCATCCAAGACAGCAGGCACTGGAGCAGCTGTTGGAAGACAAGGTTGAAGATGATGTAAGGAAAGCAGGAAAGGGGCTGGTATACAAAGGGAACCGGAATTGTGGGACTCTGTATCCCTAAACCCTTGTTCATTCCCTGCCCTTTCTTTTTCAGATGCTACAGCTTTCAGAATTTGACCCCCTATTGAGAGAGATTGCTCCTGGCCCCCTCACCACACCCTCTGCCCCAGGTATTATTGGTCCTAAATTGGGGACCAAGTAGGAAGCTATATTGATGGAAATTTGGGATGCTCCTCTGCCTTCTTGGTTATCTTCCTTTGTGTTTGTTTGTTTGTTTTGAGACAGAGTTTTGCTCTTGTTGCCCAGGCTGGAGTGCAATGGTGCGATCTCCACTCACCGCAACCTCCGCCTTCCGGGTTCAAGCGATTCTCCTGCCTCAGCCTCCCAGGTAGCTGGGATTACAGGCATGCACCACCACACTCGGCTAATTTTGTATTTTTGGTAGATACAGGGTTTCTCCATGTTGGTCAGGCTGGTCTGGAACTCCCGACCTCAGGTGATCCACCCGCCTCAGCCTCCCAAATTGTTGGGATTACTGGCATGAACCACTGTGTCCGGCCTCTTTGTTTTTTAAAAGAGATTAAAATTGTTTCCTTGGGCCAGATGTGTTAAAAAGTAGTCTTGTGATTTGCCCCCATCTACAGCAGATTCAGATGTAACTTGGTCTTTTTTGGAAAGATGTTCTATCTCTCCTGCTCTCCAGGCTCCACTCCTGGTCCCTGCTTCCTCTGTGGTTCTGCCCCAGGCACACTGCACTGCCCATCCTGTAAACAGGCCCTGTGTCCAGCCTGTGACCACCTGTTCCATGGACACCCATCCCGTGCTCATCACCTCCGCCAGACCCTGCCTGGGGTCCTCCAGGGTACCCACCTAAGCCCCAGGTGAGAGAGTTTCTCTTCTGGGTGAGTGAAATTTAGAGAACTTAAGATCACTTGGTTATGGACTACCTGCCAGTTTCTGTGGTAAAGACTGTTTAATAGAGGAGAAGTAGCCAATCAGAACCCTGAAGGAGATAATAGACATATACATCAAACAAGTAGCAATTATAGTAACCCCGGTTGTTATGGTAGTAGGTGGTTTGCAACCTAGTCTGAAGGGTCAGCTGAATCAGGTGGCAATATTTTAAACATCTAGTGTAGGTCAGGCCATGTATTAGCAGTGTCTACTAGGAAGAAGTGAGCTTTAAACTGTCATTTAAATGTTGTATAGGCTATGGGTATAGGAGTGTTCGAGACAGGGACAATGTGTGCAAAGGCCAGAGACATGTGTTGTTACCCAGGAAATGGGGAATGCTTAGAGGTGAGGGATCCAGGCACCAGGTGCCACTTCAGTAGGCCATGTCTGCTTTTCCATTACAGTTTACCTGCCTCAGCCCAACCACGGCCCCAGTCGACCTCCCTGCTGGCACTGGGGGACAGCTCTCTTTCTTCCCCTAATCCTGCAAGTGCTCGTTTGCCCTGGCACTGTGCTGCCTGTGCCATGCTAAATGAGCCTTGGGCAGTGCTCTGTGTGGCCTGTGATCGGCCCCGAGGCTGTAAGGGGTTGGGGTTGGGAACTGAGGGTGCCCAAGGAACTGGAGGCCTAGAACCTGATCTTGCAAGGGGTCGGTGGGCCTGCCAGAGCTGTACCTTTGAGAATGAGGCAGCAGCTGTGCTGTGTTCCATATGTGAGCGACCTCGGCTGGCCCAGCCTCCCAGCTTGGTGGTGGATTCCCGAGATGCTGGCATTTGCCTGCAACCCCTTCAGGTAACCTGTTCCTGGCCTTCCCAGCTCTTTATTGTGTGTTACCTCAAGTCATTCTCTTCTTTTCTATCCCATGTTTTCCTTTACTTCTTCCCAACTCCCTGTATTTCTGTTGTGAACCTCAGCCAGCCAGTCAAAGGGATAATTCTCTCTGCCTTCCCAGCAGGGGGATACTTTGCTGGCCTCTGCCCAGAGTCATGTCTGGTACTGTATTCACTGTACCTTCTGCAACTCGAGCCCTGGCTGGGTGTGTGTAATGTGCAACCGGACTAGTAGCCCCATTCCAGTACAACGTGCCCCCCGGCCCTATGCCAGCTCTTTGGAAAAGGGTCCCCCTAAGCTTGGGCCCCCACAACGCCTTAGTGCCTCCCTGCCCAGTTCCTGTGGAGACCCTGGGAAGCAGCGCCAAGACAAGATGCGGGAGGAAGGCCTCCAGCTAGTGAGCATGATCCGGGTAAGGACTGGGCTTGGGATGAGGTAGGGCTGAGCTGGTGTGGGAAAGGAGATGCTGCAGGTGGTTAATAGTTTCTATGAACCTTGTCATTGTTAGCAGCAGCTCCTTGTTACTGAGGCAGTTACCATGCTGTGCACTGATGACATGATCCATATGTCTGAGCTGAGCCACTGTCACCATCTTAGATCAGGCTGAGGGTGGGTGAAGGGTGTGCCCCACCTGATGGGCCTGATGGGCAGGACTGTGCCTTAGGAAGGGGAAGCCGCAGGTGCCTGTCCAGAGGAGATCTTCTCGGCTCTGCAGTACTCGGGCACTGAGGTGCCTCTGCAGTGGTTGCGCTCAGAACTGCCCTACGTGCTGGAGATGGTGGCTGAGCTGGCTGGACAGCAGGACCCTGGGCTGGGTGCCTTTTCCTGTCAGGAGGCCCGGAAAGCCTGGCTGGATCGTCATGGCAACCTTGATGAAGCTGTGGAGGAATGTGTGAGGACCAGGCGAAGGAAGGTATCAGCTGTGCTGGATATGGGATAGGGTCGAGAGTCTGCATCTCTCACATTCTCCCTTGCTTGCTTTCCCACTTCACTCCCTCTCACCACTCCCATCTTGCAGGTGCAGGAGCTCCAGTCTCTAGGCTTTGGGCCTGAGGAGGGGTCTCTCCAGGCATTGTTCCAGCATGGAGGTGATGTGTCACGGGCCCTGACTGAGCTACAGCGCCAACGCCTAGAGCCCTTCCACCAGCGCCTCTGGGACAGTGGCCCTGAGCCCACCCCTTCCTGGGATGGGCCAGACAAGCAGGTGCTGGGAGGAGGCAAGAAACCCAAGGGTCCACCTAGAGGAGCAAGAGGGAGCTGAGGGGAAGGGTCCCTGGAGTCTGACAGCACTTCCCCCTCCACCTGAATCACATTGCAGAGCCTGGTCAGGCGGCTTTTGGCAGTCTACGCACTCCCCAGCTGGGGCCGGGCAGAGCTGGCGCTGTCATTGCTGCAGGAGACACCCAGGAACTATGAGTTGGGGGACGTGGTAGAAGCTGTAAGGCACAGCCAGGACCGGGCCTTCCTGCGCCGCTTGCTTGCCCAGGAGTGTGCTGTGTGTGGCTGGGCCCTGCCCCACAACCGGGTAAGTCCCTCCCCACAGTACCTGGTCCAAGAATTACTCTATTCTTTTGGACCCCCACCCTACCCCAGTCCCCATCTCTGATCCTGTCTTCTGCTCTTCAGTTGCCCATGTACCCCTGAAGGCTTCTGGGAGGAGGAGGTCAGGAATAGGCTTATCTCCTCCCTTGAAAAAAAATTTCCTATTATGGAAATTTTCAAACATGCAATAGTAGAAAAGTTGTACTACACTGTATAACAAATTCCCATATCCCCCTGCAACCCTTCCAATCCCAGTGTAGTCATCATCAAGCTTCAGCAATTGTCAACAAATATGATCAGTCTTTATTTCACATATATACACAGATGGTTATTTTTATATCAAATATCAGGCATAATATAGCTTATAAATGCTTCAGTATATATCTCTAAAATGTAAAACTTTATTTATTTACTTATTTATTTTTTTTTGAGATGGAATTTCAGTCTTGACCCCAGGCTGGAGTACAGTAGCGCAATCTCAGCTCACTGTAACCTCCACCTCCTCCAAGCAGTTCTCCTGCCTCAGCCTCCTGAGTAGCTGGGATTACAGGCGCCTGCCACCACACTCGGCTAATTTTTATATTTTTAGTAGAGACGGGGTTTTGCCATATTGGCCAGGCTGGTCTCGAACTCTTGACCTCTACAATTATTTTAAAAATACAGAGTAAAACCAAAACAAAACACATACAGAGCCAGTCTAACTGCTCTGACCTAGAGTACGTGGAGGCTTGGGAGCTAAGAAGGGCTTGTTCCTATAAACTGGATATTTGCTGATATTAAAGAATTACTAGGCCGGGCGCAGTGGCTCACGCCTGTAATGCCAGCATTTTGGGAGGCCAAGGCAGGTGGATCACGAGGTCAGGAGATGGAGACCATCCTGGCTGACATGGTGAAACCCTGTCTCTACTAAAAATACAAAAAATTAGCCGAGTGTGGTGGCAGGTGCCTGTAGTCCCAGCTACTCGGGAGGCTGAGGCAGGAGAATGGCATGAACCCAGGAGGCGGAGCTTGCAGGGAGCAGAGATTGCATCACTGCACTCCAGCCTGGGCAACAGAGTGAGATTCTGTCTCAAAAAAAAAAAATTAAAGGCCGGGCGCGGTGGCTCAAGCCTGTAATCCCAGCACTTTGGGAGGCCGAGACGGGCGGATCACGAGGTCAGGAGATCGAGACCATCCTGGCTAACGCGGTGAAACCCCGTCTCTACTAAAAAATACAAAAAAAAAAAAACTAGCCGGGCGCAGTGGTGGGCGCCTGTAGTCCCAGCTACTCGGGAGCCTGAGGCAGGAGAATGGTGTGAACCCGGGAGGCGGAGCTTGCAGTGAGCTGAGATCCGGCCACTGCACTCCAGCCTGGGCGACAGAGCGAGACTCCGTCTCAAAAAAAAAAAAAAAAAAAATTACTGTTCATTTGTGTGTGTGTGTGTGACAGCGCTACTGTGGATGTGTTTTCAAAAAGAATTTTGCTGGGCATGATGCCTTATGCCTGTAATCCTAGTGCTTTGGGAGTCTGAGGTGGGAGAATTCCTTGAAGCCAGGAGTTAGAGACCAGCATGGGCAACATAATAAGACTCCCATCTCTAAAAAAATAAATAAAGGGCTGGGCGTGGTGGCTAACGCCTGTAATCCCTGCACTTTGGGAGACCAAGTGGGTTGATCACGAGATCAAGAGATTTAGACCATCCTGGTCAACATGGTGAAACCCCGTCTCTACTAAAAATACAAAAATTAGCCAGGCATGGTGGCGTGTGCCTGTTGTCCCAGCTACTTGGGAGGCTGAGGCAGGAGAATCGCTTGAACCTGGGAGGCGGAGGTTGCAGTGAGCCAAGATTGTGCCACTGCACTCCAACCTGGGCAACAGAATGAGATTCCATCTCAAAAAAAAAAAAAAAAGAAATTAAAAATAAGTAAGTAAATAAATAAATAAATAAAGTTGGCCAGGCACAGTGGCTCACACCTGTAATCCTAGCACTTTGGGAGGCCAAGGCAGGTGGATCACCTGAGGTCAGGAGTTTGAAACCAGCCTGACCAACATGGTGAAACCCTGTCTCTACAAAAAATACAAAAATTAGCTGGGCGTGGTAGCGGGTGCCTGTAATCCTAGCTACTTGGGAGGCTGAGGCAGGAAAATCTCTTGAACCTGGGAGACAGAGGTTGCAGTGACCCAGGATTGTGCCACGGCACTCCAGTCTGAGCGATGGAGTAAGACTCTGTCTCAAAATCAATTAAATAAATAAATAATTGTAGAATCTACAGGAAGTTTCAAAAATAGTACATAGAGTCCTGTGTACTTTTCACTCACCTTCACCCAGTGATGACTTTATTTTTTTGAGACGGAGTCTCGCTCTGTCACCCTGACTGGAGCGCAGTGGTGCAATTATGGCTCACTGCAACCCCCACCTCCCTGTTCAAGCGATTCCCCTGTCTCAGCCTCCCGAATAGCTGTGATTACAGGCATCTTCTACCACGCCTGGCTAATTTTTTTTTTTTTTTTTTTTTTTTTTTTTTTTTTTTTTTTTTGAGACGGAGTTTTGCTCTTGTTGCCCAGGCTGGAGTGCAATGGTGCGATCTCGGCTCACTGCAGCCTCCGCCTCCCAGGTTCAAGCGATTCTCCTGCCTCAGCCTCCTGAGTAGCTGGGATTACAGGCATGCGCCACCACACCTGCCTAATTTTGTATTTTTAGTAGAGACAGGGTTTCTCAATGTTGGTCAGGCTGGTGTGGAACTCCTGACCTCAGGTGATCCGCCTGCCTCAGCCTCCTAAAGTGCTGGGATTACGGGCATGAGCCATGGTGGCTGGCCTAATTTTTGTATTTTTAGTAGAGACAAGGTTTCGCCATGTTGGCAGGCTGGTCTCGAACTCCTGGCCTCAAGTGATCCGCCCACCTTGGCTTCCCAAAGTACTGGGATTACAGGTGTGAGCCAGCATGCCCGACCCCCAGTGGTGATTTCTTATATAATTATAGTACAATATCAAGACCAAGAAATAGACATTGCTACAACGTTAGCTTTACCATAGGTCTTGTTCATTTTTCACGTGGATGTGCCGCTGTGTGTATGTGTGGTTCTGTGCAGTTCTGTCCCATGTATAGATACATATAACCACCACCATAATCAAGATACAGATTGTTTCCTCACCACAGAGGAACTCCCTCATGTACCTCTTTAATTATACCCTTCTGCCACCACTTCTAGTCACCCAGCAACCATGAATCTGTTCTCCACCTCTATAGTTTTGTCATTTCAAGCATGTTACTTGTATATTTAATGGAATATGAATGTTTTTATAGGCACTTTTGTCTTTACCTTAGGTGTCACCATTGTCTATTTTCCTCCACCTGACTGTCTTCAGATGTTTAGGTTGCCTGCCTGGCCCCTGCTGGCACTTGAGGTTGTTAACCCTGCCTAGTTGTTAATTAGAGCCTGATTTCTTAGTAGACACCTGGCCACTGCCTCTTCCCTAGGCTGGCAGCTGTGGCTTCTGACCCCCTCCCTCCAACCCCTCACCCTCCAGATGCAGGCCCTGACTTCCTGTGAGTGCACCATCTGTCCTGACTGCTTCCGCCAGCACTTCACCATCGCCTTGAAGGAGAAGCACATCACAGACATGGTGTGCCCTGCCTGTGGCCGCCCTGACCTCACCGATGACACACAGTTGCTCAGCTACTTCTCTACCCTTGACATCCAGGTACTGCAGCCCCTCTAGGACTCAGGTACCCTGAGCTTTGAATAGCAACCCTCCCACCCACCACCTCTGCATCCTGTCCCCAGCTTCGAGAGAGCCTAGAGCCAGATGCCTATGCGTTGTTCCATAAGAAGCTGACCGAGGGTGTGCTGATGAGGGACCCCAAGTTCTTGTGGTGTGCCCAGGTAAGTGGCCTGCCCAGGGGAGCTACTGTGGAGGGACAGGGGATGGTTCCATGTCAGGCCTTTGATAACTTTATGCTCTTGTACTTACAGTGCTCCTTTGGCTTCATATATGAGCGTGAGCAGCTGGAGGCGACTTGTCCCCAGTGTCACCAGACCTTCTGTGTGCGCTGCAAGCGCCAGGTGAGGCACATTCATCCTTTCAGAAATACTTGCTGAGCTACTGCCAGGTACTGTGTTAGACTCAGGGGAGTTTGTATACTGGAGAGCAAAATATATATGAGCTCTGAGGTCAAAAGAGCTTACAGACTAGGCACAAGGAGAAAGGGAAGAAAGCAGAGGGAGGGAGGAAATCGGGAGAGAAAGGAAAGGGGAGGAGGAAGGAAGGGAGGTAAGCCAGAGGAACTAATTATACATAGGCTTAAGTTCTATGAAGAAAACAAACAGGAATCTGAGATCAGGGTAACAGAGTGGACCTACTTAGGGTAGAGAGGTCAGACAAGTCTTCTCTAAAATGGTTTAAGCTCAGGCCTAAACATTAAAAAGAAGCCAACCATGCAGAGAGCATTTGGGAGAGAAAGAACAACACATGGAAAGGACCAGAGTCAGAAAAAAGTGTTGGGTGGCTGGAGCCTGGAAAGCAAGGTGGGAGTGGCAGGTGGTCAGAGAGAAGCCAGCTGCCAGGTCTGGAGAGCCCTGGAGGCCAAGTGAGGCAGGTATCCGTCCGCCTTCATTCTGAGAAAAAGCAAGGGTGATACTATCTCATTTATCTTTCGTTTATTTATTTATTTATTTTTAGAGACAAGGACTCACTCTCACCCAGGCTGGGGTCCTCTGGTGCAGTCACAGCTCACTATAGCCTCCAACTTCTGGTCTCAAGTGATCCCTCACCTTAGCCTTCCAAAGTACTGGGATTACAGGCATGAGCCACTATGCCCAACCACATTTATCTTTTAAGAAGTATAATATTTGGCTAGGCACAGTGGCTTCTGCCTGTAATCCCATCACTTTGGGAGGCCATGGTGGGTAGATCACTTGAGGTCGGGAGTTCAAGACCAGCCTGCCCAATATGGTGAAACCCCGTCTCTACTAAAAATACGAAAATTAGCCGGGTATGGTGGCATGTGCCTGTAATCCCAGCTACTCTGGAGGCTGGAGCAGGAGAATCACTTGAACCCAGGAGGTGGAGGCTGCAGTGAGCCGAGATCACGCCATTGCACTCCAGCCTGGGTGACAGAGCGAGACTCCATCTCAAAAAAAAAAAAAAAAAAAAAAAAAATTTCATCTGCATCATGTCTGAAACAAAGTGAACACCTGAGACTACCACGGGACCAAAAACACCACCAATACTGTGGAAGCTACCTGACTTACAATTTTGAAGTCCTTTTGACAGCTATGGGGAGAATTGATCCTAGGGGTGCAGGAATGGGAAACAGACTAGTAACCAAGGCAAGCAATTGAGGCAAGGGCTGATAGTGACCTGGAGTAAAGTGGTAGCAGTAGGGATGAAGGAAAAGGGGATAATGTTGAGATGGTCTGTGGGGTGGAAACAAGGCAAAAGGAGTGTGAGGCGGTAGGAGAAAATGAAAGAACCAAGCATGGCCTCTCATTTTTAGATCTGAGCAAATGGTAGGTGGCAGTGACATAAACCAAGCTGGGGACCACTGGATGTGAGTGGAGGGGCTAGGAAGAAGGGCCAGGGGATGGGATAGAGCTCCCACGTGAAGCCTACTTTCCCTCCGGCAGTGGGAGGAGCAGCACCGAGGTCGGAGCTGTGAGGACTTCCAGAACTGGAAACGCATGAATGACCCAGAATACCAGGCCCAGGGCCTAGCAATGTATCTTCAGGAAAACGGCATTGGTAAGGCTGCCCCACTTGGCCTGTTTGCTCAGAAGCCTGTCATTGCCAGCAGCTCTCTTCTTGAGGGCCTTGAGCTGCAGCGGCAGCTCCAGCCCTGATCTCTTGTCCTTTGCAGACTGCCCCAAATGCAAGTTCTCATATGCCCTGGCCCGAGGAGGCTGCATGCACTTTCACTGTACCCAGTGCCGCCACCAGTTCTGCAGCGGCTGCTACAATGCCTTTTATGCCAAGAATGTGAGCCCAGAGAGTTGGCGAAGGGATGGAAGGGTGGGGGCCTCCGTTGGGTTTGAGAGGCAGAGGCCATTGAGGAGTGGCCCCGGGGAAGAGAAGAGGTCAATGGGATGTAAAGCACAACTCTCTATCCCCTTACCCTTTGCTTGCTCCTCCAATGTCTCCATCTCCCCTCACCCATACACCCCTCACGCAGGGGTTCCTGAGAGGCCAGGACCCCAACAGTCTCCAACTTCCTCTCTCCCATCTGGGTTTCTGCCAGAAATGTCCAGACCCTAACTGCAGGGTGAAAAAGTCTCTGCACGGCCACCACCCTCGAGACTGTCTCTTCTACCTACGGGACTGGACTGCTCTCCGGCTTCAGAAGCTGCTACAGGTCAGAGGTGGTCAGGAGAGAAGAAGACTGGGCCCAGGGTGGGCAAGAACGGAAAAGACTTCATGCTAGGAAATGCAACAGGGACTGGCATCAAGGGGAATGTAACACCCATCTGTCTCTCCTCCTCAGGACAATAATGTCATGTTTAATACAGAGCCTCCAGCTGGGGCCCGGGCAGTCCCTGGAGGTGAGTGTTAGGACAAGCCTTTGAGAAGAAGAGATGGTGTGCTGGGCTCCCACTGTATGATGGGTAAAGGGGAGGCTTGGGTCTGGGGCCACTTGTTGCACGCCCTTTGGCAAGTTAATTGAGACTCCAGGCCTTGTTTCTTCCGCTGTAAAATAGGGGTAGTATCTACCTTGCAGCTAAGCCACTTTACATAAGACATCTTTAAATAACCTGGTACCCAAGAAGGCATTAATACTAATTTTCTTCTCCCATTCTCAAATGATCATAATTCATTAATTAACTCAATGAGTGTTTAATGAGACCTGCTAGTTGCAGGGCACTGTTTTAGATTCCATGAGGGTAACAGAAAGGTGTTACGTGTGGTTCTAACCTCTTTCACTTCCTACAGTGTAGACAGAGGCAAGTCTACAGTCCATACCACCCTGAATGTGACTAATCTTTTCTGATCTTGGAGGCTAAGCAGGTTCGGGCCTAGTTAGTACTTGGATGAGAGATTGGCTGGGAATACCAGGTGCTGTAGGCTTTAAATTTAAAAAAAAAAAAAAAATAGAGGTGGCCTGCCAGGTGCGGTGGCTCATGCCTGTAATCCCAACACTTTGGGAAGCCAAGGCGGGTGGATCATGAAGTCAGGAGATGGAGACCATCCTGGCTAACACAGTGAAACCCCGTCTCTACTAAAAAATAGAAAAAATTAGCTGGGCGTGGTGGCAGGTTCCTGTAGTCCCAGCTGCTCAGGAGGCTGAGGCAGGAGAATGGCATGAACCTGGGAGGCGGAGCTTGCAATGAGCCAAGATCGCACCACTGCACTCCAGCCTGGGCAACAGTGAGACTCAGTCTCAAAAAAAAAAAAAAAAGGTGGCCAAGCGCAGTGGCTCATGCCTATAATCCCAGCACTTTGGGAGGCCAAGGCAGGTGGATCACCTGAGGTCAGGAGTTCGAGACCAGCCTGGCCAACAAGGTGAAACCCTGTCTGTACTAAAAATACAAAAAAAATTAGCCAGGTGTGGTGGCAAGCACCTGTAATCCCAGCTACCCGGGTGGCTGAGGCAGGAGAATCGCTTGAACCCGGAAGGAGGCCGAGATTGCAGTGAGCCAAGATTGCGCCATTGCACTCCAGTCCAGCCTGGGCAACAAGGGTGAAACTCCATCTCAAAAAAAAAAAAAAAAAAAAACAGAGGTAGCCAGGAGTGGTGGCTCACACCCGTAATCCCAGCACTTTGGGAGGCTAAGGCAAGAGGATTACTTGAGCCCAGGAGTTTGAGACCAGCATGAACAACATAATGAGACCCTGTCTCTATTTAAAAAAAAAAAGAGGTAAGACCTTCACAGAATAAGTAAGTTAACTAGTCAAGAGATAAATAACAACCAAAAAAAAAAAGCTATCTCAAGAGGGTATGTGTTTATGAACCAAAAGCCAGCTTGGATAAAAGTAGGGACAAGTTCCTGCCTCTGTATCAGATGGTCTGCCGCTGATGGCACCTCTGAGTACCCACCAGCACCACTGGGAAAGCGGGAGTTGCTGTGCTCAGTCCCTTCCTTGGAGGCTGCCTTCCCTACCTTGTGAGTATCCCAGTTCTGGAGCTTTGTGGTTATTGGCCTCCCAACAGAGGCTCCCTTCTTCCCTCACCTTCAGGTGGCTGCCGAGTAATGGAGCAGAAGGAGGTTCCCAATGGGCTCAGGGATGAAGCTTGTGGCAAGGAAACTCCAGCTGGCTATGCTGGCCTGTGCCAGTGAGTGTCAGCAGGACATGGGCATGGTGTTGGGCGGTGGGTAGAAGTGGTGAGGGCATGCCCAGGCAGTAAAGTGGGTCCCTGGGAGCAGTAGGTCTCGCAGTGGGTAGAAGGGAGGAGGCTTTCTGGGCAAGGGCATGGATAGATAGTAGCATGCAGTGTGGGCACAGGCAGGGGTTGTTAATCTTGTTCGTCTAAGTGTCTCAGAGCCCAGCTATGTTGACACACTCAGTTAATATTAGTCAACAGAACAAATATTCTGCTCCCTTTTCTCCCCAGGGCACACTACAAAGAGTATCTTGTGAGCCTCATCAATGCCCACTCTCTGGACCCAGCCACCCTGTATGAGGTGGAAGAGCTGGAGACGGCCACTGAGCGCTACCTACACGTACGCCCCCAGCCTTTGGCTGGAGAGGATCCCCCTGCCTACCAGGCCCGCTTGTTACAGGTATAGCCTCCACCCAGCCTCACCTCTGACCCCACCCTACAGAAGTCACCTGGTGCAGGCTGTGTCTGAGCTCCAGGCTCCTAATATCATTACCTTCTCTCTCCTGCAGAAGCTGACAGAAGAGGTACCCTTGGGACAGAGTATCCCCCGCAGGAGGAAGTAGCTGAGAGTAAGGGTCCCGATGAGGGTCCCATGGCCTACTCCCTCAGGAACAGCTCCAGCACCAATAAAGAGGCATCTTACCACCCAGGCTTCTTGGTGGTCCTTCTTCCTGGTGCCACCATCTAGGGGTACCAGGGAAAGAGTGGGGTGAACAGAGCTTTGCTGAAAAGGGCCCCCTGCAACCTAGTGCCTGACCCTCCCTGGACTCAGGACCAGGAAGGAGTTGACACCCTGGATGGTCAAGGGAGGCCCTCCCCATCCAGCCACGTGGCCTGGGCTCCCTCCCTCCCTGCCTCCTTTCTTCCTTTCATCGAATTCGACTGGTATTTGAAGTCACCCAGTATGTATCAGGTGGGCACTGTAGGGGAACACAGATGCACAGGTGTACACAGCAATCCAGAGGTCCCAAGCCTGACTCCAGGAAACTGGCCTCCCTGGGGAAGCCGCAGTGTCACCCAGAGAAGGTCAGATACAAGCAAGAGTATCTGAGGGAGGAAGGGGAATGAGCCAGGATGGAGCTGAGCCGGTGGAGCAGGGCCCCCCTGCTGCGACAGTGGCATCCTGATAGTGAGATGCTTAGATGCTGCTGCCCCCTGGTGGCCACCAGTTCCCTGCAACTCTGAGACCACGTGATTTCTGGGAAAAGGCCCTCCCTGGAGGAGAACCGAAACTTAGGGTGGGGACTGTAGAAAGGGGTGGAGAGATCAGCCGCCCAGCCAGGAGTTAAGCTGAGGTCGTCTGAGCCCTGCAACAGCCTGGACAGCAACTCAGGTAAGATCAGCCAAGAATGGGAGTCAGCCTGGGATCTAGGGCTAGAAAGTCCAGCCAGATTGGGGGTAGGGGGTTCTAGGGGTCCCTCTGCTAGACTGCGGGATAGACAGAAGACCTCTAAGTCAGGAAGTGGGAGATTCAGCCTGAGAATGAGACTGACAAAGGCCAGCACCTCAGACTCTTGTAGGCAAAGGTCAGAAGGACCTCCTGCTGGATTGTTCAGGGAAGAAGGCTCATTGCCCCAGCCTCAGTGGACCATTTGTTTCCTTGCCGTCTGGCCCTGCCCACTTGTGCTGCAGCTCCACCCCCACCCCTGCTTCCTGCCCCACCTACTCCTGGGGATGGCAGAGGGGTGGGGGTCAGAGGCTAGGTTGTGTAGGCTGTGGGGCAGTGGGTGAAGGGCCTGATGCATCTCAGCAGAGCCTGCCTCTGCTGATGCTCGGGAATCTAGACAGGGCCTCTCACCAGGAATGATCACCAAAGGAATTACTTCCTAAACAATACATTTCTGAAAAGTCCTAAAATTAAGACCAATGCCCAAGGTTTCCTTCCAGGTATCACAGCTTAGAATGCTAAAAACAATGTTTGGGTTTTTGTTTTGTTTTTGTTTTTTGTCATTGCTAGTGATGGCAGAAAGGAAACAATTCTGTCTCATAGAGTGTTGAAATGTGTCTAGAGCTAAAAGAAAATGGATGGGATCTCTGGGACCTGTTGCCAGAATCTAGTCTCAATGGCCAGGGTCTCAGGAGATGTTCCCTCCCAAAGTGTCAGTTCTGACGCTTCCTGCTCCTCTTATCCCCCAGGATGGCATCAGGCAGGGCACGCTGTACCCGAAAACTCCGGAACTGGGTGGTGGAGCAAGTGGAGAGCGGGCAGTTCCCCGGAGTGTGCTGGGATGATACAGCTAAGACCATGTTCCGGATTCCCTGGAAGCATGCAGGCAAGCAGGACTTCCGAGAGGACCAGGATGCTGCCTTCTTCAAGGTGAAAGGGCTTGGAAACCACTGTTCCTCTGCGTGAGGGATGGTGTATACACTGGTACACTCACCCTCGAGCACTTGCGTCTACCTGGGTTTCAGACAAGGGAGACATTGGAGAGGAAAACTAGCTGCATCATTTGCAGAGTCCAGTACAAAATGAAAATGTGGAGGCCTTGTTCAAAAATTCTGGGGATTTTGGCCAGGCGCAGTGGCTCACGCCTGTAATCCCAGCACTCTGGGAGGCCGAGGTGGGTGGATCACGAGGTCAAGAGATCAAGACCATCCTGGCCAACATGGTGAAACCCCGTCTCTACTAAAAATACAAAAATTAGCTGGGCCTGGCGGCGCATGCCTGTAGTCCCAGCTACTCAGGAGGCTGAGGCAGGAGAATTGCTTGAACCAGGGAGGCAGAGGCTGTAGTGAGCCGAGATCGTACCACTGCACTCCAGCCTGGCGACAGAGTGAGACTCTGTCTCAAAAAAAAAAAAAAAAAAATTCTGGGGATTTCAAGATGGCAACACAGAGCACAGACCCTGCATGATCCCTTCTGAGCTTAGAGCTGCACGCCCATAAAGCCAGTCCTGTTGGAGGGGCAGCTGGTGCCTGTAACACACTGCCTCTTTTTCCCTTGCTTTCTTTCCTAGGCCTGGGCAATATTTAAGGGAAAGTATAAGGAAGGGGACACAGGAGGCCCCGCTGTCTGGAAGACTCGCCTGCGCTGTGCACTCAACAAGAGTACCGAATTTGAGGAGGTTCCTAACAGGGGCCGCATGGATGTTGCTGAGCCCTACAAGGTGTATCGGCTGCTGCCACCAGGAACCTTCTCTGGTGGGTTTCCCCTTGCCCAACCACTCCTAGACTCAGCAGACTGGGGAGGAAGGATAGATGTGCGGGCTTCCCCCAGGCTTCTCATAGCTCTGCCTTGTCCGTGCCCTTGGGGGCTGCTACCCAGGTTTCCCTTCCTAGGCTTGCGCATTCTTCACTGCCTCAGACCTCTCCCTTACCCTCTGTCCCTGCTCAAGACCCTGACCTTTCTGTCTCCCTCAACAATTCCACAGGCCAGCCAGGGACTCAGAAATCACCATCAAAGCGACAGCACAGTTCTGTGTCCTCTGAGAGGAAGGAGGAAGAGGGTGCCATGCAGAACTGCACACTCAGTCCCTCTGTACTCCAGGAATCCCTCAATAATGTAAGAGATGGAAAGGGAACTGGGCGGGCCTGAGGGCAGGACAGTAACTAGAGGGAGAGGTGGGCCAATGAAAGACACTGTGTCTTGGGAGGCCGAGGTGGGCAGATCACCTGAGGTCAGGAGTTCGAAACCAGCCTTGACCAACATGGTGAAACCCCGTCTCTACTAAAAATACAAAAATTAGCTGGGTGTTGTGGCATCTGCCTGTAATCCCAGCTACTCAGGAGGCTGAGGCAGGAGAATCGCTTGAACCCAGGAGGCGGAGGTTGCAGTGAGCCGAGATTGCCCCATTGCACTCCAGCCTGGGCAACAAGAACAAAACTCTGTCTCAAAAAAAGAAAAAAAAAAAAAAAGACACTGTGTCTGCAGGAGGAGGAGGAGGCCAGTGGGGGAGCACTCCATTCAGACATCGGGAGCAGCAGCAGCAGCAGCCCTGAGCCACAGGAAGGTACCACCTGCCCTGCCCCTTGTGTTGTCCCCCATGCCACACCCTCTGGCCCAAGACTCCCCAGTCCCACTCTGAATGACCAGTGCCTTTGCTTCCCTTCCAGGTACAGACACAACTGAGGCCCCCTTTCAAGGGGATCAGAGGTCCCTGGAGTTTCTGCTTCCTCCAGAGCCAGGTACATGGCATTTCTGACTTTCTCCTGTGCCCTGTGCCCCGAGGTCTTCCACCTTTGACTGTGCATGCATTATCTAGTCAGTCAGGGCTTACAGCAAACTGTGCCCACATTACCATAGCCCAAGGCACTGGTTTCTAGGTGGCGAGAATTCCACATGCCTGGCCAGACTCCAAAAAGCTTGCTTCCCAAAAATATCACCCTATACACTCTCCTGGAAATCTACATTGAGACGTTGATTTCATTGGGCCAAACAGAGGCCCAATCTCAAGGGACCTTCTAGTAAACTACAAGCCCCTGGTCATTAAACCCTGAGGCCTCATGGTCAATCACATACTAGCTACTTGCCTAAGTGACAGGAAAACCTGAGAAGAAGTCCCCTGGCTGGTGCAGGGAGGGAAGGTGGAGCTATTCCCCTGGGGAGGTGCTGCTGCCAACCTGCATGCTCCTCCAGCACCAAGTAGGGCTGTTCTATTCCCCAGACTACTCACTGCTGCTCACCTTCATCTACAACGGGCGTGTGGTGGGCGAGGCCCAGGTGCAAAGCCTGGATTGCCGCCTTGTGGCTGAGCCCTCAGGCTCTGAGAGCAGCATGGAGCAGGTGCTGTTCCCCAAGCCTGGCCCACTGGAGCCCACGCAGCGCCTGCTGAGCCAGCTTGAGAGGGGCATCCTGGTGGCCAGCAACCCCCGAGGCCTCTTCGTGCAGCGCCTTTGCCCCATCCCCATCTCCTGGAATGCACCCCAGGCTCCACCTGGGCCAGGCCCACATCTGCTGCCCAGCAACGAGTGTGTGGAGCTCTTCAGAACCGCCTGCTTCCGCAGAGGTGAGGCTGCTCTCTCTGGGCACCTGAGCTCCCACCCCCTACCTCTTAGTACCCCCTGGGCCCAACTTGGTGGGTCCTGCCACTTCCCTATCTGCCAGCAGATCCTCCATGTAGCCTATGCATGGCACTCCTGCACTTGTGTGGTGCACATCCTGTGTGGCCATATGCCCAGCCTGGCAGCTACCTGGCAGCTCTCCTCCAGCCAAGACAATGGAAGAGGTGGTTCAGGTAGAGCCCAGCACAAGAGTGTCGTATCTTCAAGAACACCATCACAGTGAAGCATGCAGTCACTATGTGAAGGTGCACAGAAGAATTGGCACAGAGATTTTGAGCTTCATGGCCTTCTCCTATATACACAGATTTGGGAGAGCTGGCACACATCACACACTCTGGCCCTGGCTGCACTGTCTCTACTACAGTCCAGGCATGCCTTAGGGTTGCGCTTCTCTCCCATCCAATTCCAGCTCCTACTCAATTCTAAACCTGACCTTAAGAGTGGGACCAGGTGTACACGGGTGCAGAGTGTGGGTGTTCCCAGCACCATGGGTACCCTAGCACTGGAAGGGTGTGAGCAAGCAGCAAAGGTCTGGGCACATCTGTGTTAGCAGCCAGGGCTGCTGCCCGGGAGGACTCTAAACTCTCCCAGCAGAGAGCTTTTTCAGCTGTGCAGTGATCTACTTCTAAGCACTTATTTGAGGCAGGGGCACCCTTTCCCTATTTGCACACGGGTGAGTAGCATTTAGTTCCAAGTACTTCTGACCTTGCAGCTCCTGCTGTGGCAGGACCCCCTCCTACCTCTCTCCATCATGGGTTTCTCACTATTGCCTCCCTGCCTGTGGCCCTCTCTTCTTTTTGAAATTCTTCCAACCCTTGACCCTTTCTCTTTCAGACTTGGCCAAGTACTTCAAGGGCCTAGGCCCCCCACCGAAGTTCCAAGTAACACTGAATTTCTGGGAAGAGAGCCGTGGCCCCAGCCATACTCCACAGAATCTTATCACAGTGAAGGTGAGCTCAGAGCAGGGGCAGAGTACCCATCTAATGAGAGCGGGGGCAGTGGTACTTCAGGAGGCAAAGGGGGTTTCCTAGTGGGGAAGGAGCTCCTGGGGGTGGTGTCTGTCCCTGATGCACTCACTAAGACACTCTTCTCCATCTCTTCCAATACAGATGGAGCAGGCCTTTGCCCGATACTTGCTGGAGGAGACTCCAGAGCAGCAGGCAGCCATTCTGTCCCTGGTGTAGAGCGTGGGGTACCCATCTTCCACCTCACCTCTTTGTTCTTCCTGTCTCCTTTGAAATAGACTCATTCTTCACACGATTGACCTGTCCTCTTTGTGATAAGTCTCAATAGTTGTCTGTGATAATTGTATCCTGAAAATCCTCGCACACACTGGCTGGTGGAGCACTCAAGGCTAATTTTTTTTCCTTTTTTTTTTTTAATTTTGACATATACA
Organism: Macaca thibetana thibetana; assembly: GCF_024542745.1. Classification (NCBI taxonomy): domain Eukaryota; kingdom Metazoa; phylum Chordata; class Mammalia; order Primates; family Cercopithecidae; genus Macaca; species Macaca thibetana. The sequence continues at coordinate 83,593,089 of NC_065584.1, read as the reverse complement.
CCCTCTTTCATCTGTAAGGGACTGGGAAATTCCAAATGGTGTGAACCCAGGGGGCCTCTCCCTCTTCCCTGACCTCCCAACTCTAAAGACAAGCACTGCCGGGCACGGTGGCTCACGCCTGTAATCCCAGCACTTTGGGAGGCCAAGACGGGCGGATCACGAGATCAGCAGATCGAGACCATCCTGGCTAACATGGCGAAACCCCGTCTCTACTAAAAAATACAAAAAACTAGCCGGGCGAGGTGGCGGGCGTCTGTAGTCCCAGCTACTCAGGAGGCTGAGGCAGGAGAATGGCGTGAACCTGGGAGGCGGAGTTTGCAGTGAGCTGAGATCCGGCCACTGCACTCCAGCCTGGGCGACAGAGCGAGACTCCATCTCAAAAAAAAAAAAAAAAAAAAGACAAGCACTTTATATTTTCCTCTTAGATATTCACTAAGGATTTAAAATAAAATTTTATTGAAAGAGGAATCAGTATCTGATTTTCTGGGAGAAGAAGGTAGCAGTGGTCACAGATAGAGATGTAAACTTAAGAGTGGGGCACTGGGGTTCTCTTCCTGCTGACATCTCCAGCCTTTTTCCTCTCCTCTGCCCACAGGTTCTGGCTAATATGCTATCTGGGCCCTGTGAGTCCTGGGCCTGGCACTCTACAGAGGTACCCTCTGGGCAGACAAGATTAGGGAGTGGGTTGGGATAGGCCATCGAAAGGGGCATCAAGCCTTCAGCCAGGCACTATAGCCACCAACTTCACATGGTAAAGTCTGGGCTTCATAGTTCTTGCTAGAAGGCCTCAACATCGGGCCTGAGGTTAGACTGGAGGTCTAAATGAAGAGGAGACACTTGAAGGTGACCTGAAACTATGGTCTAGAGGCCCTGGGGCCTGAGAACAGAGGAGTCAGCGCAGAGTTGCTAAACCTGTACCTGTTGTTACTGGCACCTCTTCCTCCAGCACAAATTTCACCGTCACCCCAGCAGGGTACTCCCAAACTGGATTCCTTGCTCTATCTAAGGCCCATAAAAGACACTCTGGCTGGCTGGGTGCAGTGGCTCACGCCTATAATCCCAGCACTTTGGGAGGCCAAGGTGGGTGGATCACTTGAGATCAGGAGTTTGAGACCAGCCTGGCCAACATGATGAAACCTCATCTTCTAAAAATACAAAAATTAGCCAGGCATGGTGGCGGGCACCTGTAATCTCAGCTACTTGGGAGGCTGAGGCAGGAGAATCGTTTGAACCTGGGAGGCAGAGGTTGCAGTGAGCCAAGATTGTGCTATTGTACTCCAGCCTTGGCAACGAGCAAGACTGTATCTCAAGAAAAAAAAAAAAAAAGGCACTCCGGCCTAGACTGCCATGTCACAAACATGCTGTTCATGAGACTTGAGGGCTCCAAATTGGCTGACACTCCTTTCCCTTTCCCTGTGTTCATTTTACTACCAAACTGGAAGGTTTTTCCTTTACCACAAGGCCACCTGTCACCTACTTTTTTGTACACTCACTTCCAGCAAACTAGTTCCAACCCAGGCCACAGCCTTCAGCTTCCTTCTTCCTGCATATGACACCAGCTTAGCTTTCCAGACTTCCTCCTGTCATTTCACTCTTCAGCCCTCAATGGCTCATACACATGATCAAATCTGGATGCCTAAGTCCTCCTAGGACCTTCTTGCTGCCTCATTTGGCAAGCTTCAGTGCTGCCTTTGAGCCTCCCTGCCTCCATGGACCTCCCTTCTTCCCTTCAGTCTTGTCCATCATCCCCCTGGGAAGCCAAGTGCCCAGACAGGCTCTGCACTAGCAGTAAAGAAATGAGGTACTGAGTGCAGACTTGTACAATCCCTGTTGTGCCCTCAATGTGATGCAATGTGATGAAATCCCTCCTGGACCTTCTTTGTACAAGGTCTAAATTATCTCCTTGACTTCCATTTTATTTTAATTCTTTTAATTAAAAAAAAAAAATTGGCTGGCCATTGAGGCTCATGCCTGTAATCCCAGTAATTTGAGAGGCCGAAGCGGGTGGATCACCTGAGGTCAGGAGTTTGAGACCAGGATGGCCAACATGGTGAAACCCTGTCTCTACTAAAAATACAAAAAATTAGCCAGGCGTGGTGGTGGACACCTGTAATCCCAGCTACTTGGGAGCCTGAGGCAGGAGAATCGCTTAAACCCAGGAGGTGGAGGTTGCAGTAAGCCAAGATCGCACCACTGCACTTGAGCCTGGGCAACAAGAGCAAAACTCCGTCTCAAAGAAAAAAAAAATCCTTTTTCAGCTGGGCGCGGTGGTTTACACCTGTAATCCTGGCACTTTGGGAGATCGAAATGAGAAGACTGCCTTAGCCCAGGAGTTTGAGACTAGCCTGGGTGACATAGTGAAAACCTACCTCTACAAAAAAATTCTTTTTTTCTTTTTTTTTTCTTTTTGAGACAGAGTCTCACTCTGTCGCCCAGGCTGGAGTACAGTAGTGCAATCTTGGCTCACTGCAACCTCCACCTCCTGGGTTCAAGTGATCCTCCTGCCTCAGCCTCCTGAGTATCTGGGATTACAGGTGCACGCCATGATGCCAGGCTAATTTTTGTATGTTTAGTGGCAGAGTTTCACCATGTTGGCCAGGCTAGTCTTGAACTCCTGACTTCAGGTGATCTGCCCACCTCAGCTTCCCAAAGTGTTGGGATTACAGGTGTGAGCCACTGTGCCTGGCTCCCCAAAATTCTTAAAAATTAGCCAGGGGAGGCCAAGCACGGTGGCTCACACCTGTAATCATTGCACTTTGGAAGGCCGAGGTGGGTGGATCACTTGGGGTCAGAAGTTCGAGATCAGCCTGACCAACATGGTGAAACCCCATCTCTACTAAAAATATTTTAAAAATTAGCTGTGCATGGCGGCACATGCCTGTAATCCCAGCTACTTGGGAGGCTGAGGCAGGAGAATCGCTTGAACCCAGGAGGCAGAGGTTGCAGTGAGCCAATATCGTGCCATTGCATTCCAAGCCTGGGCAACAAGAACGAAACTCCATCTCAAAAAAAAAAAAGTGAAAAAAAAAAAGAAGCCAGGTGTGGTGGTGTGTGCCTATAGTCCCAGTCACTCGCCTCCCAAACTGCTGGGATTACAGGTGTAAGCTACCATACCTGGCCTCCTTCCGTTTTCTATCATACCCCACATCCAATTCATCAGCAAATCCTGTCGCTATTCCTTCAATATGTATCCAGGGTCTGACCACTTCTCTCTGTTTCCATCAGCAACACTTTGGAACAAACTACCACCATCTCTCATATCTTCTCTGCTTCCTTCACATCTGTTTCCACTCGTGTCTACCTTAAGCTATTCTCAACACAGTAGAGATCCTTTTCACATACAATTCTGATCATGTCACTCCTCTGCTCAGAACCTTTCATTGGGTCCCAAATCACCCAGGGTAAAAGCCCAAATGCCCATAACGACCTCTGAGGTCCTGTGATGTGACCCTGCCCTCCTCTTTCTCTTGCCCCTTGCCATTCTTCCCCTGCCGCTTTGCTTCAGGCTCCTTGAACCCACCAAACACATTTCTACCTCAGGATCTTTGCAGTTGCCAGTTCTTTTGTCTAAATTACTCTTCCTTCAAGTAAGCACATGACTTACCCACTTTCTTCAAATTGTATCTCTTAAGAGAGGGGGCAAGACTTCCCTGAAATACCCTCCCTAAATAGCAGTCGTCATTATTCTATCCTCCTATGCTGCCTCATTTTCTTCATAGCACTTACGGCCACTTCATGTATTTCTTTTTTTCTTTCTTTCTTTCTTTCTTTTTTTTTTTTTTTTTTTGAGACGGAGTCTCGCTCTGTCGCCCAGGCTGGAGTGCAGTGGCGCGATCTCGGCTCACTGCAAGCTCCACCTCCCGGGTTCACGCCATTCTCCCGCCTCAGCCTCCGAGTAGCTGGGACTACAGGCGCCCGCCACCACGCCCGGCTAGTTTTTTGTATTTTTAGTAGAGACGGGGTTTCACCATGTTAGCCAGGATGGTCTCGATCTCCTGACCTCGTGATCCACCCGCCTCGGCCTCCCAAAGTGCTGGGATTACAGGCTTGAGCCACCGCGCCCGGCCTTTCTTTTTTTTAAAAAACAGAATCACCCACGCTGGAGCACAGTAGTGTGATCATGGCTCACTGCAGCCTCGACCTTTGGCTAAATCGATCCTCCTATCTCAGCCTTCTAAGTAACTGTGAGTATAGGCATGTAATTTGAGAGGCTGAGGTGGGTGTCACTTGAGGTCAGGAGTTTGAGACCAGCCTGGCCAACATGGTGAAACTCTGTCTCTACTAAAAATACAAAAAAATTAGCTGGGCGTAGTGGCACATGCCTGTAGTCCCAGCTACCCAGGAGGCTTAGGTAGGAGAATTGCTTGAACCCAGGAGGCAGAGATTGCAGTGAACCGAGATGGTCCATTGTACTCCAGCCTGGGCGACAAGAGCAAAACTCCATCTCAGAAAGAAAAAAAAAAAAGCTCCCAAATTGAAGGGAACTGTAAGAAGATAAGGTCAACTCAGCTGCAGTAAGAGATAAGTCTTAGGAAGAAGTATGCCCTGCAGTCAAGGCAGAGAAGGGCATTCTAGGCCAAAGAAATGGCTGTGCAAAGGTAGGAGGCATAGAGACAAGGGTTATTTGTTATTACAACCATACCTCTTAAATTTACACAAACAATTGAGAATATGGCTTTTCCAGGCTGGGAAGTATGTGCTGCATCCAACAAAGCTAAAGTCTATTTCAGCCGGGAGAACACTGGCAACTGGGAAAGGACCACGTGGTGTGCCCATAACCTAAGTTGTTCAGATTTAGGAAGTGACCCCAGTAAGTCCTTTTGGAGTTTCGTGTAAGATTGACTTCTTCAGCTGGGGGCGGTGGCTCACACCTGCAATCCCAACACTTTGGGAGGCCAAGGCAGGCAGATCACCTGAGGTCAGGAGTTCGAGACCAGCCTGACCAATATGGTGAAACCCGTCTCTACTAAAAAATACAAAATCTGGCCGGGGGTGGTGGTGGGTGCCTGTAATCCCAGCTACTCGGGAGGCTGAGGCAGGAGAATCCCTTGCACTGGGGAGGCGGAGGTTGCAGTGAACTGAGACTGCGCCATTGCACTCCAGCCTGGGTGACAGAGTGAAACTCCATCTCAAAAAGAAAAGAAACAGCCTGACCAACATAGTGAAACCCCGTTTCTTCAAAAAATACAAAAATTAACTGGGTGTGGTGGAGGGTGCCTGTAATCCCAGCTACTCGGGAGGCTGAGACATGAGAATCGCTTGAACCTGAGGGGATGGGGGGGCAGAGGATGCAGTGTGCCGAGATTGCAGAGATAGCGCCACTGCACTCCAGCCTAGGCAACAGTGAGAGACTCCATCTCAAAACAAAACAAAACAAAACAAAACAAAAACGATTGACTTCTTCCTCATTGACCTGTGGGGGCTCCAAGACTATCATCTCACATCTTTTTTTTTTTTTTTTTTTTTTTTTTTTTTGAGATGGAGTCTTGCTCTCTTGTCCAGGCTGGAGTGCAGTGGCACAATCTCGGCTCACTGCAACCTCCGCCTCCCAGGTTCAAGCATTCTCCTGCCTCAGCCTCCTGAGTAGCTGGGATTACAGGCTTGTGCCACCACGAGCAGCTAATTTTGTATTTTTAGTAGAGACGGGGTTTCACCATGTTGATCAGGCTGGTCTCGAACTCCTGACCTCATGATCCGCCCTCCTGAGCCTCCCAAAGTGCGAGGATTACAGGCGTGAGCCACCGCTCCAGGCCTCATCTCACATCTTTCTACCTCTGCAGCACACGACACGCCCTAGTTGGAAACAAAGTAGGAGTTTGTGGACTGGGGGGAGGGCGGGGTCTAACCTCAGGTCAGGCGCGTTGCAAGGTACATCTTGGCACCCGGAAGAGACCCAGCACAGTTGCCCCCGACGTGACCCGACCTCCCCTACCAATTGAGGCGCCCTTGTTGCCAGGCTAGAGGCGAGCGGCGGGGATGCGCTCATTGGTCAAGGAAGGAGCGCCTGTTACTAGAGGCGAGAACCAGAGCCCATTGGTCAGAACACCTCACAATGGACCCCAGCGGCACGCAGAGTCCTTATGATTGGTTTGCTGGCTGCCTCGGGAGACCCTGTTGCCTCGAGCCTAGGCTACTTGGCGCTCCCGACCCGACCCCTGTTCCCCATTGGCTGTCCTGGCAAAAGCCGCCATCTAATGAGGAGCGAGGTGCGGAGCTCCGGAGCGCGCGCTTCCCGCGGTGCCATCTAGTCCTGCGGGAGGCATCCCGGGCCCACACCGCGGCCGCCCAAGCCAGTGAAAGTCCCAGGGGCCTGATATCGCTCCCAGCGCTCGAGGACCGAGGCCTGCTGTGGAGGACACCGTGCTCCCTCGGGACCTGTTTTGGATTCCGGCCCGGGCGTCCCCTTGGAGCTCTGCATCTCCAACCTGGAACCCAACCCAGAAGGCTCAAGTTCGACGCATCACGTGGCGAGCGGATCCACTGAGGGTCCACAGAGAGGGGCGCCCATCTCCTGCATCTCAGTTATCCCGGTAATCGTGTATACACCAATTGTTCATTGCCTCATTAACTTGGTTTTCTGGGTGCACCCACCTTGCCACCAGAGAAGTCCAAATCCTGACTTCTCTCCAAGGTGTTGGGAATTCTGTGCCCTAAAGAATTCCGACTCAGATCCAAACGGCGATCTGGTGGAATTGAGGGTGAAAGGCCAGAGGGACGATGTTCTACTATCCCAACGTGCTTCAGCGCCACACCGGCTGCTTTGCCACCATCTGGTAAGGGTGGGGCCCGTGGGCGTGCGATGGGGGATGCTGGCCGGGATCCCAGCCTGACAGCTCCCCCTCGGTCCCCATTTTCCCACCTTCCCCACCCACTTCAGGCTGGCAGCGACGCGCGGCAGCCGGTTGGTGAAGCGCGAATACCTGAGGGTGAATGTGGTGAAGACCTGGTAAGGCCCAGAAAAGGGAAGGAGGGCCTGGGGCGGGGGGGTGAGTTAGGGGATGGGGTGGGCAACGCTGTGGGCCCAGTCCTGGGCGCAGCGGTAATCAGGGCCCATTGTTCCCCAGCGAGGAAATCCTCAATTACGTGCTGGTACGAGTGCAACCCCCGCAGCCCGGCCTGCCGCGGCCCCGCTTCTCCCTCTATCTCTCAGCCCAACTTCAGATCGGTGTGATCCGCGTCTATTCTCAACAATGCCAGTACCTCGTGGGTAAGGCTGGGAACCCTCAGAGGTGGGGCGGGCTGAGCAGCTGTCTGCTAAGCTGGCTGTCTACCTCGCCCTCCCTGCCCACAGAGGACATCCAGCACATCTTGGAGCGCCTCCACCGTGCCCAGCTGCAGATCCGAATAGATATGGAGACTGAGCTGTGAGTGTTCCCTGGGCCTTTGATGGAACACCTGCTAATTTGGCCTCAGCCTAGCTCAGCCTCAGTCCCTGACGGCCTACATTCTCTCCCAGACCCAGCCTACTGCTTCCTAACCACCTGGCCATGATGGAAACCCTAGAAGATGCTCCAGATCCCTTTTTTGGGATGATGTCTGTGGATCCCAGACTTCCTAGTCCTTTCGATATCCCTCAGGTAGGGCTTATTCCCCCAGACTCGTGAATTGACAATGCAGAAGGGGAGTGCTGTCCCTATTGGGGTTGGGGGGGGGGGAAGCTTGCCACAGCTCTCTCCCATGGGAGGTGGTAACAAGGGGACTGCCAAGGTGGATCCATCCAGGCGAAGCCCCCTGTACTTATCTACTCGGGGCCAATCTGATCAGATGGTTTCCCCACTGGATGCAGCTCTTGTCCCCACTTGTCTCCACACTGTTTTCACTGCCGAGGCCCTAATCCGGGCTCTCATCTCTCTGTACTGGGCTTTCTTACCCCTGTCCTCCTCCATCTATTCCCAGTACTCCAACAGCTTAATGTCACCTCCTTCCTTAGTTCCCCATTTGAACAGTGGCTCCTGCTGCAAACAGATTACTAGCATTTGGGGCTCTCCATGCCCCAGTTTATTTTTTTATTTTATTACTATTATTATTATTATTTTTGAGACAGGATCTTGCTCTGTGGCCTAGGCTGGAGTGCAGTGGCACGATCTCAGCTTACTGCAACCTCTGCCTCCCTGGTTCAAGTGATTTTCCTGCCTCAGCCTCCCAAGTAGCTGGGACTACAGGCATTCGCCAGCATGCCCAAATGATTTTGTAATTTTAGTAGAGACAGGGTTTCACCATGCTGGCCAGGCTGGTTTCGAACCCCTGACCTCATGATCCACCTGCCTCATCCTCCCAAAGTGCTGGGATTACAGACATGAGCCACAGCGCCTGGCCCATTTTTTTTTAGTTTTAGTAGACATGGGGTTTCGCCATATTGGCCAGGCTGGTCTCGAACTCATGACCTCAGGTGATCCACCCACCTTGGCTTTCCAAAGTGCTAGGATTACAGGTGTGAGCCACTGCGCCTGGCCTATTATTACTATTTTTTAAGATGGAGTCTCTGTCACCCAGGCTGGAGTGCAGTGGTGTGATCTTGGCTCATTTCAACCTCCACTTCCTCTGGTCAAGCGATTCTCCTGCCTCAGCCTCCCAAGTAGCTGGGATTATAAGTGCCTGCCACCATGCCCGGCTAATTTTTGTATCTTTAGTAGAGACGGGGTTTCACCATGTTGGTCAGGCTGGTCTTGAACTCCTGACCTCAGGCGATCCACCCGCCTTGGCTTCCCAAAGTGCTGTGATTACAGGCGTGAACCACCATGCCCGTCACATACCCTGGTTTAGAACTAGTCATCCCCAGACTTCTCTCTCAGTCCTCTGGGCATCTGTGGCTCCTAAACACTAGTTTGGCCCTTATGCCTCAATGATACCACATTCATGTCTTTGCTTGTGCTGTTTCCCTAGCCCATAATGGTCACCCCTCATCCTCTACAAGTCGAGTTCTACATATTCTTACAGACCTGGCTTAAATGCTGCCCTTCTCTATGAAATATTTATCCCAGTCTTAGCTGGAACCAAATGTGGTTTGGGAACTCAACACTTTGCTAGGGCCTTGTTTTACCCTTTGCCTTGACTCTTGAGGGGTTACCTACAACCTTGTCTCCCCACTAGACTTCCTTAAGATCAAGAATCTTTTTTGTTCACCTCTGTCAACCACAACAGTTGATGATGCATTGCTTCTTGCACAATTTTTTTTTTTTTTTTTTTTTTTTTGAGACAGTCTTGCTCTGTCTCCCAGGTTGGAGTGCCGTGGAGCAATCTCAGCTCACTGCAACCTCCACTTCCTGAGTTCAAGCAATTCTCCTGTCTCCACCTCTCGAGTAGCTGGAATTACAGGCACCACCACCACGCCCGGCTAATTTTTGTATTTTTAGTAGAAATGGGGTTTCATGATGTTGGCCAGGCTGGTCTCGAACTCCTGACCTCAACTGATCCACCCACCTTGGCCTCCCAAAGTGCTGGGATTATAGACGTGAGCCACCGCGCCTGGCCTTCTTGCACAAATTGATGAGGGCTAGATAACTGGGGTTTGGGTTGGGAAGGGAGGTGAGAACAGGAACTGAGGAAAGGAGGCCAGATGGCAGGTGAGTTTACTGCAAGCTGATGTCAGTGCAACAAGAATTAGGCATAAAAGGAGATTACTGTGCATTTTTTTTTTTTTTTTTTTTTTTTTTGAGACAGAGTCTCGCGCTGTCACCCAGGCTGGAGTGCAGTGGCCGGATCTCAGCTCACTGCAAGCTCCGCCTCCCGGGTTCACGCCATTCTCCTGCCTCAGCCTCCCGAGTAGCTGGGACTACAGGCGTCCGCCACCTCGCCCGGCTAGTTTTTTGTATTTTTTTTTTTAGTAGAGACGGGGTTTCACCATGTTAACCAGGATGGTCTCGATCTCCTGACCTCGTGATCCGCCCGTCTCGGCCTCCCAAAGTGCTGGGATTACAGGCTTGAGCCACCGCGCCCGGCCTACTGTGCATTGTTGAAGAAGGTTGTGAAAGTGGGAAAGCAGGGGGCTGAAGCTGAACCCTATCTTTTGTTTCCAATCCCTCCCCAAAGATTCGACACCTCTTAGAGGCTGCAATTCCAGAGAGAGTTGAAGAGATCCCTCCCGAAGTCCCTACAGAGCCCAGGAAGCCAGGTCAGCAGAGAGAACCTTCTTTCTGGTGAGAGGCATAGGCAGGCCCAAGAGCTGTAGAAATTACCATTTTTTAGCTTAAGAGCCCGGCCCTGTGAGGGGCCCTTTTTTTTTTTTTTGAGACAGAGTCTCACTGTGTCGCCCAGGCTGGAGTGCAGTGGTGCGATCTCGGCTCACTGCAAGCAATTCTCCTGCCTCAGCCTCCCTAGTAGCTGGGATTACAGACGCGCAATACCATGCCCAGCGAATTTTTATATTTTTAGTAGAGATGGGGTTTCATCACATTGGCCAGGCTGGTCTCAAATTCTTGACCTCAGGTGATCCACCCGCCTCGGCCTCCCAAAGTGCTGGGATTACAGGCGTGAGCCACTGTGCCCCACGAGGGGCAGTTTATGTGTGTAACCTAATCAGTACCTTACAAGAGTCCTCTGAGGTCAGATTTCTTATCCTTTTTTTTTTTTTTTTTTTTTTTTTTTTGAGAGACAGAGTATTACTCTATAGCCCAGGCTGGAATACAGTGGTGCACTTTAGGCTCACTGCAATCTTTGCCTCCCGGATTCAAGCAATTCTTCTCCCAGGTAGCTGGAATTGTAGGCGTGCACCACCACGCCCAACTAATTTTTGTATTTTTAGTAGAGATGGGTTTTCGCCATGTTGGCCAGGCTGGTCTCGAACTTCTGACCTCAGGTGATCCACCCACCTCAGCCTCCCAAAGTGGTGGGATTACAGGCATAAGCCACCACACTTGGCTTTTTTTTTTTTTTCTTTTTTTCCCCAGGCTGGAGTGCAATGGTATGATCATAGATCACTGCAGCCTTGACCTCCTCCTCCAGGGCTCAAGCAATCCTTCCACCTCAGCCTCCAGAGTTGCTGGGACCACAGGGATGAGCCACCACACCTGGCTAGTTTTTAAATTTTTTGTAGAGACAGAGTCTCGCTATGTTGCCCAGGCTGGCCTCAAACTCCTGGGCTCAAGCAATCCAAAGTGTTGGGATTACAGGTATGAGCCATTTCGTCCAGCCTCCCCATTTTACTGATGAGGAAAGTGAGGCTCACAGTGGTTAAGCAGTGTAGCCAGGGTCAGGATGCCAGAGATTAGCCTGGGTCTGATTAGAATCCAGGTTACCTTGACTTCAGAGTCCATGCTTTTGCCTGACTGCACGGCTGTGGGAATTTGGAAAGAAGCAGAGAGGCTGGTGACTCCCCTGTTCCTCCAGACAGGATTCTGGTCACTGTGCTGCCCCCTGAGGCCATCACGCTCCAGGAGGCAGAGCCCATACGGATGCTGCGGATTGAGGTGAGTTGTTCCCTGCACACAGGGCCTGAGGTCCAGCCCCCTTGCATCTACTTCTCTCTGTCCCCAGAGTCCTGCCTTTTCTGTCTCCATTTCCCTATTCTCTGTCCCTGGCACCTGAGCACCCAGTGGCTTCCTTGAACCTGGCCCTGTGGCATGCCTCTGGGATCCACTCTCCTGGATCCACTTGCCTTTTTCAGAAATGTTACTGAATCCCCTCCCCTTGCTCTTCTCTCTGGACAGGGTGAACAGGAGCTCCCAGAGGTCAGCCGCCGAGACCTGGACCTGCTGATCGCAGAGGAAGACGAAGCTATCTTGTTAGAAAGTAGGTGTCTCTGGCAGCATAGGGCCCGCCTGGAGCTGGATGGTCAGACCCCTGGCGTGGGCAGTCTGGGACTGGACAATGTTCCCATTTCTCCTTTTCCATCCTCTGAACTCTGATTCTCTCTCCACAGAGCTAAGGGAGGAGCTCCGGGTTCCAGAGGGTGAAATCGTAGTCCCCCGGCTCTCACCTCCAGCTCCTGCAGAGTAAGGGCAGGAATTCCTAGACCAGGTAGGGTGTTGGTGCTGGGAAGGGTCTTCTCATTTCTCTTGCCCATTTCCCTTCAGGGTGGAAGGAATAGCAGAGGCACTTCCAGTCCTGGTCCCTGAGGAGCTGAGGCCGACAGGCTGGGAGCCTGGGGCCCTACTCATGGGTGAGTGCCCACCACACCCCAGGGGCTTTTCTGGGAGTACTTCTATACTGCTGCACACAAGGGCTCTATATTCCAACTCGCTAAAGGGAGGACCCTGCCGTTTCTTGCCCTGGTATCTGCAAGGGGTAAGGGGCTTATGGGACAGAGCCACAACCTTGGGTGTTGTTGCAGAGGTGACCCCCCCAGAGGAACTGCGTCTGCCAGCCCCACCCAGCCCAGAGGTGAGTAGCATCCCTTCCAATCCTCCTCCTCCTCCTCTTTGCCCTCCCCCACCAGGGCTGCCTCCCCAAGCGCAGGGCCACTGCTAGCTTACAGGGGTCCTTAGTGCAGATGGTAAAAGATGTCCCTTTCCACACCCCATTGTGTCTGGCCTGCACTTTCCAGATGGGCGCCCTTATGCAAGGTATGAGCTGCTCAAGTGCATGAAGACCCCACACAAGCCCTTTCCCCAGGTTCCTCCAGGGGCGGGGTGTGGGGCCGTTAGCAGTCCACCAGAGTGACAGGAAAAAGAGTAATGGGCAGCCTTGCCCCTACCTGCCCTCCCCACTCAGCTGAGGCGGCCCCCAGTCTTCCCACCCCCTCGCCGCCGTCGTCGCCGGTTACTGTTTTGGGACAAGGAGACTCAGATCTCCCGGGAGAAATTCCGGGAACAACTGCAAACCAGAGCCCACTGCTGGGAATGTGTGAGTACAGCCCAGGCTTTGCGGGGAGAGGGAAGGAGGCAGGGATACCAGGGGCACATGCAGGCTGAGCCTTCTAAATTCCTCAGGAGGTTGGGGGTAGGATTGGGAACTTGATGAAAAATCCCCTCCATTCTCCAGAAAATGCAGGCGATGTGGGTTTGCACATGTACAACTCTTCATGGTCCTTTAGTGACCCCAACTGTCATACCCATGGGCACCAGGTTAAAAAGTCCTTCTTTCAGCAGTGAGCAGGGCAGGCAGGGTCACGAGCCCAAAAGCTGGGCAAGTCCAGAAGCCCCAGAACAATGCATTGCAAAGAGGCAAAGGGGACCTGAGGAGTGGCTGCTTCATAATGAGGCTTCTGACCTTTCCCCACCACACAGCCCAAGGTGCAGCCTCCTGAGAGGACCATCACAGGCCCTGCAGAGTTGTTCAGAACCCCAACTCTCTGTAAGAATGGCGGGGGATGGGCACAAAGGATCCTCAAAACCAATTTATCATTCCTGGTGCTCCTCACGCCTCAAACCGTGCCTACTGCCTTCTTGTCCACAGCTGGCTGGCTACCCCTTGAACTACTGGGTCTCTGGACCCACTGTGCCCAGCCACCCCCAAGAGCACTCAGGCGAGAGCTGCCCGAGGAGGCTGCTGAGGAGGAAAGGAGAAAGGCTGAAGTTCCGAGTGAGATCGAGGTAACTGCACCACCTGTTGCCTGCATCGCCCCAGTGCCAGGGTCTGCCTGACCAACTGGCTGCCCTCCCCTGCTATGAGGGCCAACAGCACAGGCTCACTAGCCTTGTGCCTTCTGAGGCCCGAGTCCCAGATGCTTGGGGTCTTAGTTCTGCTTCTCCTGTCCCCAGGTCCCGAGGGAAGCCCTGGAGCCCAGTGGTCCCCTTATGCTGTCTTCAGGTAAACACCTAGAGAAGAGGGGCAGTGGGACCACCACCCTTACCACTGTCCCAGGAAACTAGTATCCCAACTGCTCAAGCTATTTCATGAGTGAAGGCGTGTGTGTGTGACATAAGGAAGCACGGACTGCTCCTCCTCTGCTCTCTCACCTGTGTGCTTTTAACAAGTCACTGCATAGCTCTGCCATCTACTTATACCAGGTGGCCACAAGGCCCTAACTACCACCCAAGCAGACACCCACCAGTGCCTTTCCTCCCCGAACAGAGCTCTCCCTAGAGGCAGCTGAAGAGGAGAAGTCCCGCATCAGCCTCATCCCACCAGAAGAACGGTGGTAAGCGGCCAGGCTCCATGGGAGCCAGGGCCCACAGCCTTTGGCCAGGTGGTAGAAATGGCTGCTGGGATGGGTATGCCCCTTGTCACTGTCACAGCTGCCACCTTCCCTGCTCTTACTCCCATGTTCTCCTAGGGCCTGGGCTGAGGTGGAACAGCCAGAACCTCCTGCATTGCCCGTGGTGCCTGAACTCCCTGAGGTGCCCATGGAGATGCCTTTGGTGCTGCCCCCAGAGCTCGAGCTGCTCTCACTGGAAGCTGTGCACAGGTACCACGGGGGTGGCACCTTGATGGGGTGGACCCGGGTTGAAGCCTCTGCTAATGGTTCTTGATCCCTATAGGGCAGTGGCACTGGAGCTGCAGGCCAACAGGGAGCCCGACTTCAGCAGCCTGGTGTCACCCCTCAGCCCCCGCAGGATGGCCGCTCGGGTCTTCTACATGCTCCTGGGTGAGTGTATGCATGTGTGTGTGTGTATGTGGCGCAGGGACACACAGACCAGAGGCCCATACAGGGACTCCCCCAACCTGCCCTCTCCTCCCCTCTTGACCAGTGCTCTCAGCGCAACAGATTCTTCGCGTGGAACAAGAAAAGCCATATGGTCGCCTCCTGATCCAGCCGGGGCCCAGATTCCACCGAGGTTAGAGTCCATTTACGAAGCTGCCAGGAAACCGGCCACTTCTAGTAAACCACGTCGTGGCTCACTGGGTCCTGCTTACTTCATTTCTGAATGTGCATTTCCAGCCTTCTTGCTCTCAGAGCTATTGTTCAAGCAGAAAACAAGCTGCTTTTATTACAGTATGATGTCATGACTCATTTGTAACAGATCCAGCCTCAGGGACAGCCCTGTAAGGCAGCAAGTAGGGCTGGCGCCAAATGGCTATGAGTCCCAGAATCTTTGGTAAGGCAGAACTGAACTGGGCTGAGAGGTGGTCTTAAGGCCTGGGCAGGCTCTGTTCTCTCTGGACTGGCTGCAGCCTGCGATCTAGGAGAGGCCCAGCACAGCCTGGAGCTCCTGAGCCTTGTTAACAGGCAGTGAGCCCAGAGCTGCCTGGAAGCTGTCGGCGTGCTGTTCGGCCAGGAATGTCAGGAGCAGCAACAGTGCGGCCTTGGTGTCTGGGTGCAGAGGGAGGGAGAAAGGTTGGGGCTCCTAAAGCCTCGCTGCCCCAGGTCCTCTGAGCCCTGCCACTCCCAGCCTCCCCCAAGCCCCTGCCCGTGACTCCTATCCTCACCTGGTGGGATCTTGTTGTCAGCCAGAATGAGGCTGCAGATACGCAAGAGCTCTGGAGCCACATCTACAACCTGTGAGGAAAGAGTGGCTGACTCAGGGCAGCAGCCCCGGACCCCAGGTCTAGGCAGGTGGTCAGGACCAAGGAGTGGCAGAGTCTCTTATTGGGGTGGTTGCACCTGGTACTGATTCACAGGCATCCAAGACAACTATGAACATGAGCAGGACCAGTGAAACTTGGTGGTAATGACTTTTTTTGGAGGGAATGGGGGATGTGGAACAAGATGATTAAAGTCATAGCCTCAAGACCTAAAGAAACCCAGACACCCAGAAGCTCCACCTACACAACAATCTCTAAAGGTGTAAGACAAGGATGACACAAACACTCTGACATGACTCCAAACCTAGCTACTTGGTACAGCCAAAATCTCTTCAGAGAGCAGAGCTGATCTAATTGAAATGTATGGTGTGGTGGCCCAGAGGTACCCAGGGCTCCACAGAGCACAGTTTGAAAGGGCCCTGGTTTAGGAAACCAGCCTGGGAAAACTGCAACTTCTGGCTCAGACCAAAGGGTAGAAATGGAGCTTCCTCCGGAAAAATGCTACGTGGAGGAAGTCCTTCCTGTCCCATCACAGGACTGGCTGCCAATCCTTGCAGACAAATAAGAAATGGTGCAGGGAGTATCAAAAGAACAGCTGAAACTGTCACCTTGCATCAGGTGCAACCGACAGCCTGGAGCTCCTGAGCCTCATCAGCAGACAGGGCCTATCACTGAGTGGAGCGGCGTGCTCCCCTCTGACGGCTGCCAGCCACAAGGTTACCTGGTCAGGGCTGCTCTGGTACAGGAAGCTGAAGAGGCGCCCAATGGTGACCCACTCCTCCAAGTCCTTCTTCAGTGGCAGGGCATGCAGTAGGGCAGCCAGCACCTGGGCACACAAATGTCTCAGGCCAACCTGCCCTGCCCTCCACCACCCTCCCTCCTCAGCTTCCAGGCTCTGCCTGATGTCTCCCTCCCTCACCTGGGGCTCTGGTTTCCTGGTGGGACTGGCCATCAACAGGCGGGCAAGTGCCCCACAGATGTTGTCACGGACACGATCGTGTCTCTCCCGCGCCAGGAGGGGAAAAAGGAGCCCCAGCAGCTTGGGGAAGTGTCTGATCCATAGTCAAGGAATGGCCACACACTCAGGTAGACCTTGCCCACCTGCAAGCCCTGGGGACACTCCCCCAACCCCCAGTCCCTCCCCTCCTGTGATCCAAGGATACTCCTGGGCAGGGTGGCCCCCGTGCTCTGCTAGCACACCCAGCCCAAAGATGGCATTGCTTCGCACCTCAGGGTCTGCCTCTCGGGCGGTGCTCAACAGCACAGGGAGCAGCCGAGACACAAATTGGGCTGAGGCGGCACCCAGGCCCTGAATAGTCTCTGCCAAGGTCCCCACTGCAAAGGACTTCTCTGCCACTGTGCAGCCCTGTTTCTGATGGGGGACAACAGGAAGGAGTACAGATCAGCCTGGGCCAAGGATAAAGGCTGAGGTGGGCACTGGGTGCATGAGGGGACTAGGGCTTGAAGCCAGAAGATGGACACTCACTGTCTTGCACACCAATAATGGCAGGAAACCAGCAAAGAATGGGGCAAAGGAGTCTCCCCCAGCCGCAGCTGCCAGGGCAGGGATGGCCTCTCCAG
This sequence comes from Macaca thibetana thibetana, assembly GCF_024542745.1. Classification (NCBI taxonomy): domain Eukaryota; kingdom Metazoa; phylum Chordata; class Mammalia; order Primates; family Cercopithecidae; genus Macaca; species Macaca thibetana. Next base: position 83,576,166 of record NC_065584.1, on the reverse strand, counting down.
CATGCTCCAGCAACATGGCGTCGTATTCAGCCTGTGGAGCCAGGTCAGGGGCTGGAGCACCAGGGCCAGCTCAGTGACTGCACACCTCCCTACCATGCTCTGCTACCAGCTGCAGGGGTCCCTGGGGCTGCCCTTGGTTGATAGGGCTGGTCCCTCTCAGACCGGGTGTTTTCATGGCCCAGCTTCTTCCCCTAGCTCTTCTGCTCCTGCCTATCGCTCTAAGCACACCCCAGTCCACACTGCTCTCCTTCCCTGAACTCCCACTGGCTTAATGGGATCAGGGTTGTGTCTCTCTGACCATTACCAATCTCTTTTAGTGGCCCTGGCTGCCCCAGGCCAAGAACAAATACACTGTCCACCCCTGTCCCTGTGGAGACTGCCTGGACCACCTGGTCCCAGTTTTCATCCCTGGCGCTCACCTGATCATCATCTTCCTCTTCCTCCTCCTCGTCAGTATCCTGACAGGCTGTCTACAAGAAGAAGCAGCTCAACTTAGCCAGAGCTTTCATGCCCCTTCTCTTTTCATCGGGGTATGGGGGTGGACTTGTAGCCAGTCCCCAACCTGGGCCCGGCACCTCTCCTTCCCGAAGCCCACCTGCCCTGCTCACCTTCCTCTGCAGCACAGCCTTGAGCATGCTACAGAGCTCAGCCAGGCGCCCAGGGGGCTTCAGAGTGAGGGTCCCACAGCTGCGGAGCACCCCTGTCAGGGCCTCCAACACGGCCATCACCACCTGGCGCTCCCGCTCCCTGTTCACTGAATGCATGTAGGATGGCACCACTCGGGCCAGGGCAGCCTGCAAAGCTGGGGACATTATTGGCTGAAGCACTGGTCAGGCCCTGCCGTGCCCCAAGAACCCTCAGCCTGGCCCAGCCTCTCCTTCTCACCAGCAGTGTTGGGTTCTGAGGGGCAGCTTTGACAGGCCTTGTGCAGTGCACAGCAAAACTGACCCAGAGCCTCATGGGCTGCCTTCCGCACATTCAGGTGAGGGCACTGCAAGATGAGGAGGGGCGGGATGTGTCTGCTGTGTGCACTGTGAACACAGGGCCCCCAGCCTGAGAACCCCACCCACTCTACCCACTGGCCCCCTCACCTCCAGCAGTTTAAATACTTCTTCAAAGACACTTTCCATGTATGGAAGGAAGGCCACACTACAGAGAGAGACACAGTCATGGGTAAGGGGCCCCCAGGCAGGGTTTTCAGTGCCAGGGAAGGGCGAATGCTCACCTGGTGTTCACAGAGATCTCCCCTAGGGCAGCACAGGTGTCTTCCTTCTCATCGAAGAAGGCGTTCTCCACGCTGTACCTAGAGTAAGATGGGGAGGCAGTGGTGATCAGGCACCAAGAGGAGCAGATCCAGCACTAGTCCCCTGGTCTAAAACCAAAGTCTAGATTCCTGATCAGAAGAGCACCCCTCCGCACCCTGAGATCTCTGAGTCATCCTCTTCTTCCACATCCTCATCCATGAGCTCCTCCTCTTCTTCCCCATCACTCTCATCGTCAAACAGAAGGAAGGAGCTGCTCCCGTCATACTGAGGCTGGAGTGGAGGCATGGCAAGGACTTTGGCTCAGCTAGGCCCAGGAGATAAATCCCATTGCAGGGCTGGCCTGGCCCAGCCCACCCTCTGCTCACCACAATGCCCTCGGTAGAACGCAGTGACAGCAGCATGAGCGTGGTGATCTGTTCCAAGTGGGGTGCCAGGCCCTCGCCCATCAGACCCGATAAGGCGGCAAATAGGCTGTACCTGGTCAAAGCAGGCAGAAGAAGCTGTATGGTCCTGCTTGCTACCACCAGACAGGATGGGGGAGCCCGGGAACACCTGGCTATGGTCCGAACCAGAGGACTAGAGTCTGGGGTGGGGATTCCAGTGGGTCCAGTGGGCAGAAAGGAGGGGCGGGGACAAGGGCAGAGGCAGGGTGAGGGATCACTCACGTGCAGCGCCGCAAGTCAGGGTCGTCTACCTGGTTGCAGAGGCCCAGACCCAGCTGGCAGCATTCCTCAGCCAGCGGCCTCATGGGCTCCCCCACCGCTCGCGCCAGCACTCCCAGTGTCTCTGTGGGAGCAAGGGCTCCATTAGCACCAGGAGGTGGAGGTGGGCTATAGGACCAAAGGTGGTAGCTGGGAGGGATTCAGAAATCCCCCCTACCCCTTGGTACAGGGTGAAGAACACCCCCTTTGATGAGAAGGAAGACATCCGTGCTCCCGTGGGGACAATCTCTGTCAACACCAGGTGAGCATCGGCCCTTTGCTGGCACTGGGATCCCCACCTGGGAGCCTCTCACTCACCCAGGCTCTGGATCTGCACAGGCTGAAGGTCCTCACGGCCTGTTAACAGGAATTCCCGCAGGTGCTCCATGATGGCAGGGAAGTAGGGCAGCAGCGAGGCCTGGGCAGCTGTAGCTGCAGGATGGAAGGACAGAATCAGAGCTGGAAAGGGCAGGGACCACCAGCCACAGGGCCTTTGGGTGAACCCCACATCCCTGCCTCCTGCCTCTCCTCACCAATGGCTCCTATGGCGCTCACAGCCAGCTCCTTGGCCCGGGGACTGCTGGGGCTCCTCAGAGGCTGCAGCATGCATTCCATAAGCTCCGGAAGGTAGGGCTGCACTTTGGGCCCTGTGGGAAAGGATGCTCCTCTATCAACCAACCCAGATCTCCTACCTGCATGCCCACCTCCCTCCAGGCGGAAACCCCTTTGTGGCGCCATCACACACTTTCCCCCACCATAGGCAGCAATGCAAGGAGATGCACATCCTGCGCATTCAGCCAAAGCCGCTGCCTCATCCCCCTCCCCCAAGCTCCCCACTGCCATCACTACCTAAGTTCTCCACGAAATTCTCCAGGGCATAGCAGGCCTTGGCTAGGTGGTGTGTGTGTCCAAGAGGCACCGACTTCAGGTAGGCGAGGAGCAGTGGCATCACCTCCCTTGAATAGCTGCTGATATGGGGCTGGGGGAGGGAGCAAGCAGGGCTTGAGTCAGGTTCACCTGCAGGGCACATACAAGAGTGCGACGGCAGCAGGGATGCTTGAAGAGATGAAAGGTGAGGGGAAGGGGACATTCAAGTGGTGGCTCCCACATTCAGCCTGGTTCACCTGTAGGTTTTCTGAGAACTGGCCCAGGGCAAATAGCGCAGCATTGCGTACAACTTGCGAGGGGTCCTCCAGGCCCTTGCACACGATCTGCAGCAGTGGGGGCAGCAGTCTGGATAGGGCAGGACAAGAGGACACAGGCTGAGGAGCTATACCTGACAGCCCTAGGCTGACCTGTTCTCTTCATTTTCCCTGGAAAAAACAAGGCTTTTCCTGTCACCAGAGGGTGGGCAGCAGCCCCTGATCCCTACAGCTGGGAAGCCATGTCATTTATCTTCTAAGCCAGGACACTTTTGAGAATGGGGGGAAATGCTGTTGATAAATAAGCTTGAACAACAAGCGTAAACCATGACAGCCACGGTCCTCCCCGTGGGCAACCCTCACCCTGGGATAGGGGAATAGATACCTCTGCCTGATGTGGTCACCAGCTCCGTCAGACAGCACGGCCAGCACCAGGAGTCCAGCCTTGCGCTGGTATGGGCTCTCACTCCGCAAGGCCTCTTCCAGCATGGGCATCTAGGGAAGCATGTGGCACGCTTCTGAAACCCCAGAAAGAGCCTGCCTATTCCTGTGGAAATAGACCTTCACACCTCCCAGGGTCTAAACATCCTTGGCCTCAGGGGACTAGGCACACTTGGAGGTAGGGACACCAGAAGGACAGAGCCACACTTACCAGCTGGGGACAGAGCTTGTCGGGAGGCAGGTGTAGCGCCAGCATGTCCACAACCTAAGATAGGATGGGGAGACTTACTTTGCTCGACTCCATCTCTGCCTCCCCAACCTCCCACAGCCACCTAACACCTTCCCCCTCTGTCCTGCCCCACATCTCACCTGTACAGCAAAATGCTTGGGAGTCTCCCCCATCAGCTCAATCTCCAACTCTTCCTCTTCTGAATCCTGGTCCTCAGGATCCAACTGGCCTGGCAGGGGCTCAGCAGCCATAATGGGGAAAAGGGTGTGTAGCAAGGGTGGCAGGAGACGATTCTTCAGTAAGGCCTTGACAGAGAAGGTGGAACAGTGTCCCTAAGAATCTGCTCCCAGGATGGGCTCACATTAAAAATTCCAGTCTTCCAGGCCATAAAAGGTCCGACAGAAAATTCCCAATCTCCCAGGCAGGAGCTGGGGTGAGGCTAGGCCAAGGCTTGAACCCCCACAGTACTTTAGATACCCTGAGATGAACCGAAAGTCCCAGGAGTGAGACTAAGGGTAGAGAGTGGGTGGGGTGATGTGTGTCAATGGGCACTCACTCACCTTGCTCTTGACTTTGACCAAGAAAGTGAGGCAGCAGAGAACACGTACGCGTATCGCATTGCCCAGGGCCACATTTCTAGCCACCTGTCCAGAGAATAATAAGAATCAGAGACAGGGAAGGAAAGTCCCAACAGAGCATGTAGCAGGGGCCATGTCCACTCCAGGCTCACCTCCAGGCAGAATGTGAGGACCTCAGAGAGGTAGGGGGTGATGATGGGCACCTCTGACTCCAACAGTTCATCCAAAACCTCAAGGGCCTCACAGGCCTTTGCCTGACAAACAAGGCACAAGGTTACCATGCTCTTCTTCAGTGGGCCAAGCTGGTCACTTTTGCACTCTTCTTCCAACAGAGCTCTTGCCCACCTGTCCTCACCTCATCTATGGGGATCAGAGTCTGCACAGCCACGATCAGCTTGGGCACCAACATCCGAGCGAGAGGCTGAGGGACACATCACAGACAGCATGATGCAGCCTAATCTCACACCCCAGCAGCTGACAGCTTCCTCATAGCCTGAATTGCGAGGAGGAGCCCAGACATAATAGCCAGGCCCACCTACAGCATCCCCTCTCAATTGTCAGGAAGGGCCACAGGCAGGTAAAGAATCCAAAGCAGTTTTGTAACTTTTACAGATGAGGACATGAAGGCCTAAGGAAAGGGAGTCAAAGATACGAGGGCCCACATCTCACCACGTCTTCAGTGCTGAGGTAGGGGGCCATGGTGGTCAGAGTGCGCAGGGAGTAGAAGAGCAGCCCAGGAGAGCCCACCTCACCAAGAGTCTCATTCAGAAGCCGAAGCAGCTCCCGGTGGTGGGGCTGGAAGGCCTCGGGCCGGGAGGTCACCACCACACTTAGCAGCAAAAGCCCCATCTGTCCAAGAATAGAGGATTGGAGAGCAAGCTTACATGGTCTATCCCACCTCTTAGTCCCTCCCTCCTGCCAACCATGTGATGGTACCTCTCTCTCTGGGCTGTGGGGGCTGTGGGTACTGTGCTGAAGAAGCTGCAAAAGCTGTGGCCAGGCCTCCAGGCCTTCTTTTCGAAAAATGGTGGCTGAAAGCTGGGCCAGGCTGAGGCTCACACAGTGCCTGCAAACAGGAGAGATCTCCTCTATCACTCTCCAATACCTTCCTCTGCACATAGTGGCCAGGCACAATGGGGCAGCCAGGAGAGAAACTTTCAGGAGGTGTGGGCACAGGGTCTTTACCAAGTTGGGACACATGAGACAGCAGCTCAGAGGGAGCCCAGCAGCACTGCGGGCATGTAATCTGGTAAGTTCAGTCTTACTAGCCTGAATTTCAGTCTTATTCTTCTGACTTGAGTTTGGCAGATCATAGTCACCCTTCCTCAAGAACTTCAGTCTTCAAAACAGCCTTAAAATTTTCACTCCACCTTGGGTCTAGAACTGAAGTCCCTGCCCCACAAGTCCCAGCCTGGAACTGAAAGGGAAGGCAGAAACCCCGACAAGGTCGTCAGGATCCCGAGAAAAGGGGGTAGGTACTTACTCTGTTTCTCTCTGCAGGGCCGTCAGGATCAGGGACTTGAGGCTGGAACACAGGGGGCAGGTGTTTGGTACACAGACTGCCCAAGAAAAGTCTCCGCCTGGCCCCGCCCCAACCCAGGCCCAACCCACCTCTCCCGTTGCTCCGCCGCCAGCCGTCGCCAGCGGGTGTTCAGTCGTCTGCGGGTCAGCACCGCCGCAAACTGGCGGATCTAGGACGAGGAAACAAGCACGTGGGGGTCCGGGCAGGAGGGTGCTGAGCGGACCGCAGGGGGAGGATATTGGGGCTTGACCAGTGGCGTACAGTGGGAAGCTCGGAGGGGAGAGTCAGGGGTCTCACCTGGGGGTCGGCCGCCGAGGCCAGCAGGTCGCAGAGAGCCGGCAAAGCGGCGGGGGCCCGAAGAGCGATCTGGAGCTGTTCCGTGGCCTGGGGGGAAGCTAGGGGTGAGAGTCGGGTCTTTCCCGCAACCTCCCGCTCGCCCTGGCCCGGTTAGGCCTACTCCCGTACCCGACGGATGCGCTCGGTGTCCGGCAGCAGCAGCTCCCGTAGGAGCTGCTCCAGGCCGGCGGGCTCCATGGCACCAGCTGAGCCGCCGCTACTGGGCCGAAAAGGGGAGGGGGAGGGACAGCACGTGGAGGCTCTGACACCCACTTCCGGCGGAAAGGGCGTTGCCACACGCCCCGAGGGTTGCCAAGGTGATTCAATTCACTTCCCACAAAGAGGTCCGACTCCTCCACTTCCGTTATGCTGAGCAGCGGCTGAGTCGCGGAAACCCAGCTCTGGCAATGTAGGTTCCCCACGCCGGGAGTTCCCAAGTTGGGTTGGAGAACTCAAGCTTCGGGCATTCAGTGGCCAGCTCGGCTTTCTAAAGGACCGTGCCCTTAACCGCGGGGCTGGAGTTCCTATATCCAGACCAAAACCTCCAACTACATGATCCTTTTTCTTAACAAATTTTATTTTGATAATTGTAAAAAGAAAAATCAGGACCAAAACTAAAGGCAACTTAAAAATTTCAAATATATACTCCTTATGTAATAGAGATTTATAATTTCCAGGCCCTCTCTGGGGAAGGAAGGCCCAAAGGGCAAAGGGGAAGGCAACAATGCCATCACACAATTCAGTCAATCAGAAGAGAAGCTGGTAGGAGAGCTCAAGGAGGCATGAAAAAAAGGAGAGAACAGCAATACTTCTGCCACACAGAACTCAGTCCATCTTGAGGTTAACATAGATATACCGGATGAACTTTAGGGAAGAAAAAAAGGAGATGGTGCCCAGCATGAGGAAGAAGACATAACCAGTGAGTAAGGAGTAGCCAAAGAACTCTACTGTCTGTACTGCCCCAGACATGTTGGAGCGCCGGGCATAATAGAAAACTGAGTAGAGAAAGATGAAGAGGCCAGTGGAGCCAACACTCAGCACAGATCGCCACCACCAGCGGTAATCCTCCCCAGACAACTGGAAGTAGGTGAGTGCAATGGAGATGCAAGCCCCCACACTCAGCAGGATGGCGAAGACAAAGAAGAGGATGCCGTACAAAGTGTACTGCTCCCGACCCCATACTGTGGCAAAGATGTAGTACAGCTCCACAGAGATGGCACTGTGAAGAAAAGAGATGATACACAGCATTAAAGGGCTGTGCACAGTGGCTGGGCTGAAATCCAGCCCCCACCCTCTCCCATGTTGCTGGGTCATTGTGAAAAGTGAGTTCACTCCACTCTCTGCCCCAGATCTCCTGGCTTCATGGGGATTTTTTGCCTATGATTAGCTGCTCTCACTTCAAGAATATCTTCCCTAATAGATTGAGGGCAGGGATCTTATCCATTTTACTTTCCACTTCATTCTTTGCCTGCCACAAAGAGGTATTCAACAAAGTAAATGGATCATCAAATGGGCTTTAAACCCCACATGATGTCCACAGACACTAAAGTCAGAAACCAGGAAGGTGAAGGGGGAGATGTCTCTGGAGGCCCTTATAAGTGAGACACTCTTATATCTGAACTGATTCAAGCTCAGTCCTGCTTGGAGATAGGAGGAACCATTTAATGATCTCTGAATGGTACCACTGAACCAGGGATCAGCGGGTTGGGTTAGGGTACTGGATGAGTAGGGACAGGAAAAGTTGAGGTCAGGAACCTGAGAGTGATAGCCATGGAATAAAGGGAGGATACCTGAAAGGCAGGAAGCCTCCAACAGTCATGTGGATGACAGTAGACTTGTACCAGGGCTGGGGTGGAATCTCCCGGGCGATGTTCTTGGTGCGACAGGGTGCATCAAAGGGGCTGGCGTTGTTCTTCCCGAAGATGCCTCCAATGACAGTGAGGGGAAAGCCCACCAGCAGCCAAACCGTCAGAAGCAGCAGGATGGTTGTGGCTGGCAGAGCCTGTGTCGAACCATTGGCCCAGTGCACTGAGTTCACCACACTCCACGTCAGGAAGAAAGGCACTGCAGGGATGGCCCCCGGAGGGAGGGTCAACACTAGGAGCTACATCTCTAAGGGTACCCACTTATATCCAGGACCAAAAGGGGAGGGGGGTGAAGCAGCCTGCCACTCTTAACAGCAGACTCATGCTCCTGGATGTCCCTACAGAGTCAACTGCCTTCACTTCCACCCTTTCAGATCCCGTTACTCTTTGTTTTTTTTTTTTTTTTTTTTTTTTTGAGACAGAGTCTCACTCTGTTGCCCAGGCTGGAGTGCAGTGGCACGATCTCCACTCACTGCAAGCTCTGCATCCCGGGTTCACGCCATTCTCCTGCCTCAGCCTCCCGAGTAGCTGGGATTACAGGCATGTGCCACCACACCCGGCTAATTTTTTTGTATTTTTAATAGAGACGGGGTTTCACCGTGTTAGCCAGGATGGTCTCCATCTCCTGACCTCTTGATCCACCCACCTCAGCCTCCCAAAGTGCTGGGATCACAGGCCTGAGCCACCGTGCCTGGCCTCTTTGCTCTTAATCTTACCACCACCACCCCCCATCCCGGTGTCATTAAGGATCCAGTTAGCTACTACATAATCTGAGAGTAACACAAATCCACCTGCCTCCAGGGACCTGTCTTGCCTTGGAGTTGGTAATTCCTAGCATGAGACATTTCTTTGGATTAAGGCCCTGTTTTCAGAAAGCCTTGGTTCAAATATAAATGTGATGGGATATAAATCAGACACATAGGATTGGGAACAAAAAGGGTTCAGAACAGGGACTACTACTGCCTTTGAAAGGGCAATCTGGTTTGAAAGCTTAGAGTGGGCCCACCTTCAAAATAAAAATTAAAGGGTGTTACTTTAGTGTAATGGGTGAGAATACAAGTCAGACTGCTGAAACCTGGTTCACTACTTTTTAGGAGTGTAATCTCAGACAAGTTACTTAAGCAGCCTTTAGTTCAGTTTCCTCATCTGTGGAATGGAAATATTACCTACTTCACACAGTTATTGCTGAGTGCTTACCACACTGCCTAGGACATATTATTTATTTTTATTTTTTTGAGACAGAGTCTCGCTTTGTCACCCAGGCTGGAGTGCAGTGGCGCGATCTCGGCTCACTGCAAGCTCTGCCTCCCGGGTTCACGCCGTTCTCCTGCCTCAGCCTCCCGAGTAGCTGGGACTACAGGTGCCTGCCACCATGCCCGGCTAATGTTTATTTTTGTATTTTTAGTAGAGACAGGGTTTCACCTTGTTAACCAGGATGGTCTCGATCTCCTGACCTCGTGATCTGCCCACCGTCGGCCTCCCAAAGTGCTGGGATTACAGGCGTGAGCCACCGCACCCAGCGAGGGCTTTATAATGTTAAACTATTCAAAAGAAGTGCATTCTTGTCTTTTTTGGTTTTCTTGTTTCTTTTACAATATTCCTTCCCTTCAAGCCTCATCCTGACTCTATCCCAAGTTCTATGATGTGTTCTTTTTTTTTTTGAGACAGTCTCACTCTGTCACCCCAGCTAGAGTGCAGTGGTGCAATCATGGCTCACTGTAGCCTCAACCTCCCAGGCTCCCTAGACTCAAGCAATCCTCCTGCCTCAGCCTCCCAAGTAGCTGGAATTACAGATGTAAACCACCATGCCCAGCTAATTTTTTGTTATAGAGACAGGGTCTCACTATGTTGCCTAGGCTTGTCTCAAACTTTTGGACTCAAGTGGTCCTCCGGCCTCGGTCTCCCAAAGTGCTAGGATTACAGGTGTGAGCTACTGTGCCCAGCCACAATGTATTCTTAATTCCTAAGTCCAGAAAGGCCCACCAGGGAAAGGAATGTCCTCACCAGAGAAGAGACTGGTGGTGAGAATGATGTTCCACACCCAACGCTCGCCTCCAATCTGCCGGTAGAAGTGGCTGGACACGTAGCCAGAGATGCAGCAGGTCAGGGCATACAACAAGATGGCTGCCGAGTTAATGGCCCCATGACGGTGCACATTGAACATGCCCAGCAGTGCCATGACAATAATGCCTGCAGGATGGTAGTGGAAAGCCCATGTTAGGCCTTACCTGTGTCTCTTCTAGCAATTTCAGAGGAATCAGCCCCCCTTCTCCCAGACCCAGGGCCTCCAGCAAAACAATCTCCCCCAGTTTTGCTATCCAGAAAATCTACAATAGAATACGCGCATCCTTGCTAGAGCCACCTTATCCCTTAGGTCTGCCCCTCTGGATAGAAGATCCACAGACCTTTTCTGAACAAACTCCATACCTAGTTCTACCCCATGAGATAAATCCCCAATTCATTTTTATCACCTCACCAGTGCCAAGGGCCAGGAACTGGGCGCCCACGCCAAGCACAGCACAGAGCAGACCACGGTATGGGGGGAAGCGGAAGACATCTGTATGGATAATTTTCCAGCCATTGTCACCTTGGTCAAAGTCATCACCAGAACCTGCAGAGGTGGTCTCCTCATCTAAGTTGTACCGAGCCAGGTCATTCCGAAGCACACGCATTAGAATGACAGCCACAAAACCCACCAGTAAAAACACAAGCACCATGGAGTTGATGATGGACAACCAATGGATTTCCAGTGTTCGAGGAAAGAAACCACCATCATCACCACGGCGCCTGTCACTCCGACGCTCTACTGAAGTCTCAGACCAGCGCACGCTGTAAGTGTGGGTAAGGCCTAGGAACTCATCAGGTCGTAACCCATCCAAGCTGTGGGGCTTGACGTCCCGCACTGAAACATTGGCAAATATAATTCGGTCTCCATGAAATTCTAGGTGGAAGTCCAAATGGGTCCAGAGTCCTATCTTGTGGCTGTGTGGCAAGAAGCCGCTCTCCTCCATGTAGCCCACAAAGCCCCGGATTGGCAAGTCATCTACCACAAATTCAAAGTAGTACAGTTCTTCGATGGCCTGGCGCAGCTGCTCCACCTATAAAGAGCAAGTCAGGAGTTGGTCACACAAGACCTCCCCAGGCAGAGAGTTAGAGCAAAGTTTCTCACCTTCAGCACTACTGATATTTTGGGGTGGACAGTTCTTTTTTTTCGAGATGGAGTCTTGCTCTGTCACCCAGGCTGGAGTGCAGTGGTGCAATCTCGGTTTACTGCAGTCTCTGCCTCCTGGGTTCAAGCAATTCTGCCCCAGCCTCCCGAGTAGCTGGGATTACAGGTACCCACCACCACACCTAGCTCATTTTTGTATTTTTAATAGAGACAGGTTTCACCATGTTGGCCAGGCTAGTCTCAAACTCCTGACCTCATGATCCGCCCACCTCAGCCTCCCAAAGTGCTGGGATTGGCCAGGTGCGGTGGCTCATGCCTGTAATCCCAGCACTTTGGGAGGCCGAGGCGGGCGGATCACAAGGTCAGGAGATGGAGACCATACTGGCTGACACGGTGAAACCCCGTTTCTACTAAAAATACAAAAAATTAGCCAGGCATGGTGACGGGCACCTGTAGTCCCAGCTACTCGGGAGGCTGAGGCAGGAGAATGGCACGAACCCAGAAGGTGGAGCTTGTCATAGTGGGGTTGTCCCATGCACTGTAGGATGTAGCTTTCCTGGCCTCTTCCCATTACATGCTGGTAGTACCCCCAGCTGTAACAATAAAAAATGTCTCCAGACATTGCTAAATGTTCCTTGGGGAACAAAAGTGTTCCCTGTTGACAATCACTGGATTAGACTCCAGTATGTTGAGATTCTCCAAAAGAAAGAGCAAGTATGACTTGACAGGAGAGTGGTAAGGTGTAAGGAAGTCTGGAGTGGACTAAGAAGTACCAGGATTCACTAAAGAAAAAGCATGACAGGGAAGGTTAGGTAGAGACTACAGGAAAACAGTTAAGAAACAGCCAAGAGGTAGGCATGGAAGGAAACAGAAATATGTAGGACTGATAGTTGGGACCTCTTGACCAACAGAGAAGCTTGCAGTAAGAAACCCTGGGCTCTGATATCAGTTCTGCAATTCACTGTCAATGTAATCTTGAAAAAAGTAACTTCTAAGCAAGTTCGTAACTTAGTCAACTGAATTAGAATAGCATCACCTACCCTGCCTGCCACACTGGGTTGTATTGTAGTTAGAATCAAATCAGACAATTTCCATAAAGGTACCCTGAACCATATATGTAAGGCACTGTTAGTCTCTGGGAAGGAGGGCCACATGATCGCCAATGTGGAGAGGCTGACCTGTGCAGAACTGAGCTGCATGTGGCACAGAATTCTCTTCTCCACGTTTTCCCGAAAGCGGATCTCATACAAAGACTCAGCCATTCGGTCCCCATCCAGCACTTCACCCAGGCTAAGGCTTTTGTGACGTATCTTCTCAGGGCAGCAAACTGGAAGCTGATAGTAGTGGTAAGTTTCCTGAGGGTTATGGTAGGGTCCCACTTTGTTGACATATAGAATAACAGGGTCGCCGGCCTTGTAGTGTGTCACGCCTTCCACCCCTGGCCCATGGCCTGTGCCCAGCAACAGTATCAGGATTGGCAACCACTGGCAGCTCCAACTTCGAGGGTTCCCTATGACTGTCATCCTTAAGGCAGTGGAACCTGTTTGGGGGAATCCTGAGGTTACAGAAACCAGGGAGGTTACAGAAACCCCAGGTCAGGTGCCTCGAACTGAGGTCCCCTGGCTCCACTTGCTCCCATTGACCCCCTCCCCGCCCCCACCCTACCCCGCCTCTCTCTATCCCAAAGACCCCGCTCCACTTCAGCTCTCTCATCCTCCCAACCTGGGGTTCATCCCTCCCGCAGCCCGTCCGGCCCGGGGCCTCTATTTCGCGCCCTGGCCCGTTTCCATGACAACGCCGCGCGGTCTCGCACCTCGGGTCCCTTCCCGCCATAGCCCCGAGGTCCTCACCGCGCGGGAAGGGCTGGCCGAGGCGGCGCCAGCGGCCTCCGCGGCCCCGTAGCTGCCCTTGGGCTCCTGCCGGGGTCTCTACCAGAGCGGCGCGGTAGCGGCGGGTTGGAGAGGACCTGCCAACCGACCTCCACGGGGTTGCCCGCTGCTGCGCCTGACAGCTGCAGCTGCGGCTACACCGCGCTGGACACAGCTCTGGCTTACTCAAGAACTCCCCGCTGCGCCTTCTCCATCTGGAGGCCCGGCCCAGCTCCGGCGACCCCGTGAGGCTCAGCTCGCCCCGCCCGTCCTGGGCAAGGCGGGGGTCCTCCCGGCGATCGGCAGCGCGGCCCAGGACACGTCAGTCTTACCACTTCCGCCCTCAGCGGCGGGGACCTCAGCCTGGCGGAAAGCTCGTTGCATTGAATGTAGAGGGCCTTAGACGCTGCAGCCCCTGGGGACCCCTTCGCGACGGCTTCCCGGGGAGGGGGCTGAGGCCTGGCAGCCAGGACCCTGACGCCCCTTCGGGAGAGGAGTGGCATCTAGGCCGCTCGCTTGCTCCGGGAAAGATTTGGGGTTTGAGAGCTCTTGGCCAGGAGGCTCGCCCTGGCCGAGGCCCGAGAGGTGTACCCGCAGGCAAGAGCCTAGCGAGGGCCGGGGAGATGGAGCGCAGGCGGCGGCTTTGTTCGAGGCACTTGCCGGCTGAACCACCAGCTGCTGAGCCCTGCGAGGCGGTTCGTGGCCCCCCAACTGGGGAAGGGGCTCTGGGCATCTGTCCCATGCAAGGGTCCCACCGTCTGAATCTCACCTCACTCCTCTCCCACCTGTCACGAATGGCCCGCGCCAAAGTAATAAATATGTGATAGGAATGTCTTCCAGAGGCTATGCTGGAGACTTCCCTGGCCGCACAGTGAGCGTTCAGTGCCCCACCATAAGCAAGCCGAAACCCGGTCTGGCGCAGAGGCGCCCAAGGAGAGAGGGTGTCTGTCCTTTCACTCTCTGAGTTGGGCAGCCTGACACGGTTATTGTTAATTGGTAAAGTATCTCGCGGTCCGTTAGTCTTCTTCTATGTTTTTGTTCTTATTTATCACTGTGTATGTCTTTGGGCTTCTCTTAACTTTCTATGGCAAATTATTTTGAAAAAGTTTACTCGTGTTTATCTCAGCGATTTTAAAGGGGATCTGCCGTCTAGGGAGTTCCCCTTGAAAATTGGACCTTTGAGTAGTGACTTCTGTTTTGCCACCTGGGAGCAACGTGTAAGGAAGTGGACTTAAGGTTCTCTCTCCCCAGGGCAAGAAGCACAGTGGAAAAATCACAAATGACTTCTGGCCTGAAAAGCCCTTAATTTACCTGCTTCTACAATTACTGCCCTTTATGACCCAGTTCATCTCCTTGCAGACATAGGTGAGGGTCAAAGAAGTAGATGGTGGAGTTTTTTAGACAATCAGTGAATTTTGTAATTAGAAAAAGAACTGAGGTCGGGCACAGTGGGCTCACACCTGTAATCCAAGTGTGTCCGAAATTGGTGGGTTCTTGGTCTCACTGACTTCAAGAAGGAAGCCGTGGACCCTCACATTGAGTGTTACAGTTCTTAAAGATGGTGTGTCCGGAGTTTATTCCTTCAGACGTTCAGATGTGTCTGGAGCCTCTTCCTTCTGGCGGGTTCGTGGTCTTGCTGTCAGGAGTGAAACTGTAGACCTTCGTGGTGAGTGTTACGGCTCTTAAAGGAAGTGCCTCAGGAGTTGTTTGTTCTTCCCGGTGGGTTTGTAGTCTTGCTGGCTTCAGGAATGAAGCTGCAGACCTTCGCCTTGAGTGTTACAGCTCATGGCAGCATGGACCCAGAGTGAGCAGCAGCAAGATTTATTACAGAGTGAAAGAACAAAACCTCCACAGGGTGGAAGGGGACCCCCGCGGGTTGCCACTGCTGGCTAGGGCAGCCTGCTTTTATTCCCTTATCTGGCCCCACCCACATCCTGCTGATGGTCCATTTTACAGAGAGCTGATTGGTCCGATTTGACAGAGTGCTGATTGGTACGTTTACAATCCTTGAGCTAGACACAGGGTCACAGAGTGCTAGTTAGCTAGATACAGTGTTAGCTAGATACAGAGTACCAATTGGTGTGTTTACAAACTTTGAGCTAGACACAGAGTACTGATTGGTGTATTTACAAACCTTGAGCTAGACACAGAGTGCCAATTGGTGCATTTACAATCCTTGAGCTAGACACAGAGTCAGAGTGCTAGTCCTCCAAGTCTCCATTCCGTTAGCTAGATACAGAGTACCAATTGGTGTATTCACAAACCCTGAGCTAGACACAGAGTGCTGACTAGTGCACATAACGATCCTCTAGCTAGATATAAAAGTTCTCTACTTTTTTAAAATCAGGATTCTCAGGAGAGGGGTTACCTGGTCATCAGCATTTTCTTTTCTTTTTTTTAAAGCAAGCACTGAGGCCGGGCTCAGTGGCTCACACCTGTAATCCCAGCGCTTTAGGAAGCC
This sequence comes from Macaca thibetana thibetana, assembly GCF_024542745.1. Taxonomy (NCBI): domain Eukaryota; kingdom Metazoa; phylum Chordata; class Mammalia; order Primates; family Cercopithecidae; genus Macaca; species Macaca thibetana. Next base: position 83,560,589 of record NC_065584.1, on the reverse strand, counting down.
GAGGTGGGTGGATCACCTGAGGTCAGGAGTTCGAGACCAGCCCGGCCAACATGGTGAAACCACGTCTCTACTAAAAATACAAAACAATTAGCCGGGCATGGTGGCTCATGCCTATAATCCCAGCTACTTGGGAGGCTGAGGCAGGAGAATCGCTTGAACCCGGGAGGCGGAGGTTGCGGTGATCTGAGACTGTACCATTGCACTCCAGTCTGGGCAACAAGAACCAAACTCTGTCTCAAAAAAATAAGCACTGATTTTGTTTTCGTTGTTTTTTTTTTTTTTTTTTTTTTTTTTTTTTTTTTTTTTTTTGAGACAGAGTCTCGCTCTGTCTCCCAGGCTGGAGTGCAGTGGCGCAATCTCAGCTCACTGCAAGCTCCACCTCCCAGGTTCATGCCATTCTCCTGCCTCAGCCTCCCAAGTAGCTGGGACTACAGGCGCCCGGACCACGCCTGGCTAATTTTTTTGTATTTTTTAGTAGAGACAGGGTTTCACCGTGTTAGCCAGGATGGTCTTGATCTCCTGACCTCGTAATCTGCCTGCTTCAGCCTCCCAAAGTGCTGAGATTACAGGCGTGAGCCACCACGACCGGCCAGCACTGATTTTGATGTATACCCAGATTATATGAGCATACAAGGTAAAGTCAAAATAGCCTGGCATATGAGACCGCTCAGACCTGGATCCTAATTACTTCTCGAGGTACATTCCCCTTCTGGAACCCTATCCTGTATTCAAATAGAAATACTGAATATCATATTCTCTCAAGCCTACAAGCCTCATATTGTTCCTCCTGCCTAAACCACCCAATCTCCTATTCCCTACTTATCCTTTTTTTTTTTTTGAGACGGAGTCTTGCTCTGTCGCCTAGGCTGGAGTGCAGTGGCGTGATCTCGGCTCACTGCAAGCTCGGCCTCCTGGGTTCACGCCATTCTCCCGCCTCAGCCTCCCAAGTAGCTGGGAGTACAGATGCCCACCACCACGCCCGACTAATTTTTGTTTTTGTATTTTCTGTAGAGACAGGGTTTCACAGTGTTAGCCAGGATGGTCTCCATCTCCTGAACTTGTGATCCGCCCGCCTCCACCTCCCAAAGTGCTGGGATTACAGGTGGGAGCCACCACACTTGGCCTTTTTTTTTTTTTTTTTTTTTTTGAGACAGAGTATCACTGTCAGCCAGGCTGGAGTGCAGTGGTGTGATCTCAGCTCACTGCAGCCTCCACCTCCCAAGTTCAAGTGATTCTTCTGCCCCAGCCTCCAGAGTAGCTGGGACTACAGGTGCGCACTACCACGCCTGGCTAATTTTTGTATTTTTTAGTAGAGACGAGGTTTCACCATATTGGCCAGGCTGGTCTCGAACTCCTGACTTTGTGATCCGCCCACCTCAACCTCCCAAAGTGCTGAGATTACAGGTGTAAGCCACTGCACTCGGCCTTATCCTTTTTTTTTTTTTTTTTTTTTTTAACAGTGCAAATCTCTATAAAGCCTTCCCTTACATCTCCTGCCAGGTTTGTTTATAGCATATCTCACTGTACGGTTATTTTACTTCTTATGTGTCTGTCTCCCTTGCTAATTTCAAACTCCTCACAGGAAGACTGTAATTTATTCATCTCTGTTTCTTCAGGGCCTAGCAGTGTTTTTGTATATATTAGGCAGCTTAATACATGACATGATCCTTGCATGAACTGGTTTACCCCCTGTACATGATGAGAGACTAGAGTTGCCACCAAGTTACCTATCCAGGGGCCAGCCTGTGGGATCAGATGGACAGGATTGGGTGGGCCCCCTTACCATGGTGTGCCCTGGAAAACTGCTCATCTTGCTAAATTGAGGATGTAGAGCTGGTTTCCAGCAGAACTTTGGAACCATCCTGCCAGCAAGGTCAGACTGTCAATAAATAGGAATTTATTGCTGGCCTGTGGCATGATCTGTTCTTGAAGTATTTGTTCTGTTCTGGAGGATGGAAGATATAAGAATTTGGATTCTTCCCTTGTTCTTTCCTCTGCCCCTCTGTCCCCTGCTGATATAGTTGGGATAGTTATCTCTGCCCGAATCTCATGTTGAAATGTAATCTCCAATGCTGTAGGTAGATCCTGGTGGGAGGTTTTTGGATCATGGGGGGGACCCCTCATGGTTTGGTGTAGTATTCACCCTATGAGTTATCGCAAGATCTGGTTGTTTAAAAGTGTGTGGCACCTCCCCCACAACTCTGTCTCACACTCCCATTCTCACCCTGTGACGTCCCTGCTTTCCCCTTCACCTTCCGTTTTGATTGTAAGCTTTCTGAGGCCTCCCCATAAGCTGAGCCATCACCACGCTTGCTACACAGCCTGCAGAACGGTGAGCCAATTAAACCTCTTTTTCTGAGACGGAGTCTTGCTGTGTCGCCAAGCTAGAGTGCAGTGGTGTGATCGTGGCTTACTGCAACCTCCCACTCCTGGGTTCAAGTGATTCTTCTGCCTCAGCCTCCAGAGTAGCTGGTACTATAGGCATGCACCACCATGCCCAGCTAATTTTTGTATTTTTAGTAGAGATGGGGTTTCACCATGTTGGCCAGGATGGTCTCAATCTCTTGACCTTGTGATCCACCTGCCTAATTTGGCCTCCCAGAGTGTTGAGATTACAGGCATGAGCCACTGCACCCAGCCTAAACCTCTTTTTTTTTTTTTTTTTTTTTTTGAGACAGAGTCTCGCTCTGTCGCCCAGGCTGGAGTGCAGTGGCGCAATCTCGGCTCACTGCAAGCTCCGCCTCCCGGGTTCACGCCATTCTCCTGCCTCAGCCTCCTGAGTAGCTGGGACTACAGGCGCCCGCCACCGCGCCCGGCTAATTTTTTGTATTTTTAGTAGAGACGGGGTTTCACCGTGGTCTCCATCTCCTGACCTTGTGATCCGCCCGCCTCGGCCTCCCAAAGTGCTGGGATTACAGGCGTGAGCCACCGCGCCCGGCTAAACCTCTTTTCTTTACAAACTACCCAGTCTCACGTTTTTGTTTGTTTTTGTTTTTGAGACAGGGTCTCACTTTGTTACCCAGGCTGGAGTGCAGTGGTGCGATCTTGGTTCACTGCAACCTTCACCTCTCAGGCTCAAGTGATCCTCCTGAGTAGCTGAGACTGTAGGCACATGCCACCACACCTGGCTAATATTTGTATTTTTCGTAGAAATGCATCTTCGCTATGTCGCCCAAGCTGGTTTTGAACTCCTGGGCTCAGGTAATCCACCTGCCTTGGCTTCCCAAAGTGTTGAGATTACAGGCATGAGCCTCGGTACCTGGCCTCAGGTATTTCTTTTCTTTTGTTTTTTTTTTTTTTTTGAGACGGAGTGTTGCTCTGTCACCAGGCTGGAGTGCAGTGGTGCGATCTCGGCTCACTGTGACCTCCAACTCCCTGGTTAAAGCGATTCTTCTGCCTCAGCCTCCCGAGTACCTGGGATTACAGGCATGCACCACCACACCCAGCTGATTTTTGTATCTTTAGTAGAGACGGGGTTTCACCATGTTGGCCAGGATGGTCTTGATATTCTGACCTTGTAATCTCTCTGCCTCAGCCTCCCAAAATGTTGGGATTACAGGTGTGAGCCACCACGCCTGGCCTGGTATTTCTTTATAGCAATGCAAGAACGGCCTAATACACCCACCACACAAAATCTTTTTTTCCTGGTTTTTTTTTTTTTTTTTTGGATGGAGTCTCGTTCTGTTGCCCAGGCTAGAGTGCAGTGGCGCGATCTTCCAGCATTTTTTTTTTCCATACAAAGTCTCACTCTGTAGCCCAGGCTGAAGTACAGTGGCATGATCTCGGCTCACTGCAACCTCTGCCTCCTGGCTTCAAGAGATTCTCCTGACTCTACCTCCCAAGTAGCTGGGATTACAGGCGCCTGCCACCACACCCAGCTAATTTTTGTATTTTTAGTAGAGATGAGTTTCATCATGTTGGTCAGGCTGATCTTGAACTCCTAACCTCAAGCAATCCACCAGCCTTGGCCTCCCAAAGTGCTGGGATTACAGGCGTGAGCCACTGCGCCTGGCTACAAAATCTTAAATCTAAATAACTCCTGTGTGACCACAACCTCCTGTTCTTCTCATGCTCTCAATTCCTACCAAACTTGTTTTTCCATTCCAGTGACACCTGCAACTCTTCCCTCTGCCCCTTTGGCCAGTTTCTAGCTTGTCTTCTGTGTCAGCTGCCTTGTTATAAAGAAATACCTGAGACTGGGTAATTTATAAGAAAAGAGCTTTAATTGGCTTGTGGTTCTGCAGGCTGTACAGGAAACATAATGCTGGCATCTGCTTCTGGGAAGGCCTCAGGAAGCTTACAATCATGGCAGAAGGCGAAGGGGGAGCAAGCATCTCACACAGTGGGAGCAGGAGCAAGAGGGCAAAGGGGGAGGTGCTACACACTTTTTTAAATGACCACATCTCATGATAACTCACTTCAAGAGGGTGGTGCTAAACATTCATCAGAAACCCACCTCCGTGATCCAATTACCTCCCACCAGGCCCCACCTCCAACATTGCAGATTACAATTGACCATGAGATTTGGGTGGGGACACAGATCCAAACCATATAATCTTCCTTACCCATGCAGCTTAGATTCTGCATTCCATCATTTCAGCCACGTTCTTGTGTATGTTCTTGATGCCCCTCTCCCATTGTTGTTTCACTGCAGCTGCCAAGCAAAACCCTAAATCATCCATCAACATTCAAGTACCTATAACAAAGATGCTAAAAGAATCACAAAACTGTAATATGTATCTATGGACAAGTTGTTCTCCAACCTCAGTTGGGCCAATGCTACTCATTTTCTAAACCAGCTCTTTTCTGTTCTCCACAATTCATCTGTCTTCTCATCAGTTGACCTGCCTATATAGCTTAGTGGGAGATGAAGTAAGAGAAGCAATTACAGATACCATGTTAGGTGCTGTGACAGACAAAGTATTGGGCCTGTGGGAGCACCCAGGAAGAAGGAATATCTAACTGAAGCTTGAGCAGTCAGTTAAGGTTTCTTTAAAATAGCTCCGCTGGGCGCGGTGGCTCATGGCTGTGATCCCAGCATTTTGGGAGGCTGAGGTGGGTGATCACCTGAGGTCGGGAGTTCGAGACCAGCCTGACCAACATGGAGAAACCCCGTCTCTACTAAAAAATACAAAATTAGCCTCACACGGTGGTGCATGCCAGCTACTGGGGAGGCTGAGGCGGGAGAATGGCTTGAACCAAGGAGGTGGAGGTTGCTGTGAGTCAAGATCACACCATTGCACTCCAGCCTGGGCAACAAGAGCGAAACTCCATCTCAAAACAAAAACAAAAACAAAACAGCTCCTATGCCAAGTTCTCAAGGAGATCTGGAGTTTGCCACAAATACAGAAAAGCAGTTTTGGAGTATTATGTGTGTGTTAAAAAATAGAATTGGGGAGGTAAGCAGGATCAGACTTAAAGCTGTATGAAAGAATCAGGACTTGATCCTGAAGAGAATGTGGAGAAACGGAATTGTTCCAAATGGAAATAAAATCAGATTTATGCTTTGGACTTGGGATGGACCAACTGGAGGAGAGCAGAAGGCTGGCTGGGGCCATCTGTTGGATGATGGAGGCGTGAACTAAGGGAGTGGCAGTGGGCTCAGAAAGCCATGAGAATATTATCAAAGAGATAATCAGGAGGTAGAAGAGATAGGATTTGGTGATAGATTGAATGTAGGGACTGAGGCAGGAGAGTCTGGGATGACATTTGAGTGTCTCAATTAAGGGTGATTAGTGTACAACTCAGGTCTGAAAGAAGAAAATAAGTTCAATTATTGATATGTTTAAGTTCGAGACAGATATGGTAAGTTCCATGCCTGGGGCAGACATGGCCATGTAATACTGGCTGCTCTATCTGAACTCCAGAGATATATGGGATGGAGATGAAATTAGGAGCAGTCAGCATAAATGTAGTATTGACACCATGGGTATGGACAAGATTAAGGGAGGATGTGAAGGTTTGAGAAAATAAAGCTTGTGATAGAACACTTGGGATATGATTAAGGGATGGATGGAGAAAGATACAGCTTCAGTGAACGCTGAGGAATGACCAGAAGGATGTGGAGGAAAACTAGAGAGTTCTGACTCATGAAAGATAAGAATGCATTTCAAGGTTAGATTTTCCTAGAACATGTTCAATACCTTACTGTTGCAATACTTTCACACTTGTATTTCTCATTTTTTCATGCTGCATTATAAGCTCTAGGATCATAGTGTCTCTATTGGCCTTATTGAACTAAGGGGGCTGCAATGGGCTTGGAAAGCCTTGAGTGTATCATTAAAGAGATAAGTAGGAGATAGCAGAGACAGAATTTGATGAAAGATTGTATGTAGGGATTGAGGAAGGAGGAAGGGTCTGGCATGACATTTGGGTGACATTTTATCCAAGTATTCAGCACACTGTCTGGTACTTAGTAGGTACTCATATATCAATGAAAGGGCTGATCTTTAGGAGTTTCAGCAGACTGTGGAAGGTGCCTCTGGGAATGAGTATGTTTCCAACTGCACTTCATTCTCAAGTTTTGTGGCCGATGATGGATAGGAGGTGGATTGTGATGTATTCAGAACATGGGACCTTGAGGAGTTCCGTAACCAAAAGGACAAAGTAACAACAGCCAGTGGAGACAAAAAGAACTGCTTCTCTTTCTTTCCCCCTCCAACTTCCTAGTGGAGGGCTGAGCCCAGCATCCCAGACTTGTGTGACTATATAGGCAAACATCTGGAGACCTACTTCACTTTGATACCCTAGCCTTCGGCGGCTCAAGGTGTTGGCCTTTGGATAGGAAGCTTCCAATAGTAAAGCTCCCTGCTCTCAGCAAGCCCAACACCATGGGGAAGGGAGATGTCGTAGAGGCAGCACCAACCACCACAGCCTACCACTCCATCATGGATGAATATGGTTATGAGGTGGGCAAGGTCATTGGCAATGGCTCCTATGGGACAGTATATGAGGCTTTCTACACAAAGCAGAAGGTCATGGTGGCAGTCAAGATCATATCAAAGAAGAAGGCCTCTGATGACTATCTTAACAAGTTCCTGCCCCGTGAGATACAGGTTGGAAAGGGGGCTGGAAGAGGGAACTGGAGCTTGGTACTAAGCTGCTTGAGGTTTCTCAGAAGGGGTATGGCCACGAGGGGTGGGGCCAGAAATCCCTAAACCAGAACTGAATGTCTCACTAGCAGCTAGGAAAATTTATGTAAGTTAAACCTCTTTCCCATCCACCCACTCACCTCCAGCCCCCCAAAAAGTAAAGGTGCAAAACATAGCATTTGACCACAGGCCACCAGTTCTCTGGGGTTGAGGGGTTGATCCTATTGCAAAGTTCTAAGTCAGTAGCTGAGGGCAGGAGATGGCTGGGAGTGCCATCACAGTTCTCCCTTCCCAGGTTTGATGGGTCCTTCTTCTGGGGTCAGGTAATGAAAGTCTTGCGGCACAAGTACCTCATCAACTTCTATCAGGCCATTGAGACCACATCTCGAGTATACATCATTCTGGAGCTGGCTCAGGGTGGTGACGTCCTTGAATGGATCCAGCGCTACGGGGCCTGCTCTGAGCCCCTTGCTGGCAAGTGGTTCTCCCAGCTGACCCTGGGCATTGCCTACCTGCACAGCAAGAGCATCGTGCACCGGTGAGGGCGCTGCCACCCAGACTGGGTCCTTTGCCCTCAAGGGGGTTTTATGCACATCTCCCATTTGCTGCCCTTTTTTCCTCTCTCGAACTCCCTCCTCAATATCTAGGCCTATTCATGTACTCTATTTTAATCATATGGTCAAGGATACTGATAAAGTACTCACTGTATGCACAGCATTTTATGAAATATGATGGTGAGCTCCCGGTGGTCCTCAGATACCATCCTCTCTCTCTCTCTCTCCCTACTTTGGGCTCTGCTCACAACTCCATGGCTTTCCTTCCTCTCTACCTTGTGCCCTCATAATGGTTTCTACCTCCCACTTCTTTCCTCATCTTTACCCTCTGACCCCTGGCCCTTCAGCTCCCAGTCTAAAACTAAGCCCTCTCCCCAGCCTGATGCCCAGCCTTTCTGCTGCTGGTAGGGACTTAAAGTTGGAGAATCTGTTGCTGGACAAGCGGGAGAATGTGAAGATATCAGACTTTGGCTTCGCCAAGATGGTGCCTTCTAACCAGCCTGTGGGTCGTAGCTCTTCTTACCGCCAAGTGAACTGCTTTTCCCACCTCAGCCAGACTTACTGTGGCAGCTTTGCTTATGCTTGCCCGGAGATCTTACTAGGCTTGCCCTACAACCCTTTCCTGTCTGACACCTGGAGCATGGGCGTCATCCTTTACACGCTAATGGTCGCCCGTCTGCCCTTTGATGACACCAATCTGAAAAAGCTGCTGAGAGAGACTCAGAAGGAGGTCACTTTCCCAGCTAACCATACCATCTCCCAGGAGTGCAAGGTACTGGCTACCTAAGGAGGGGTGAGCCCTCAGGGATGACCAACAGGGAGGGGTGAATATCCAACCTACGTCACCCAACCTAGGCCTCCCAACCCTGGGGAAAGGCTCTTCCCACACCAGAGCCATTTCACACACTAGTTCCTGTCCTATAATAAACAGTATGGAAGGCATAAAGGGCCAACCACTAGGCTCCAAACCTTGCTTGATACACAGGTTCTAGCTTCTGTCTCTTTAGGCCAGAAGAGAATTATGGAAAGCATTCCTCCCAAGGAACTTTTCCCTTCCCCTCCAGGGAGTTAACTGCCTGGCTCTCCAAGATAAAATCAGAGCCACACCCACTTTGGCCAGAGTGGCATGATGGGCTATCCTGCTTCTTTCTTAGGTCCAGCTGCTCATTGCCTGCGTGGCACAATGGAGAAAAACTCAGGCAAGACCTCTCTCTCCCCTGCTCTAGAACCTGATCCACCAGATGCTACACCAAGCCACTAAGCGTGCCACCATTCTGGACATCATCAAGGATCCCTGGGTGCTCAAATTCCAGCATGAACAACCCACCCATGAGATCAGGCTGCTAGAGACCATGTGCCAGCTCCACAACACCACTAAACATCACCAATCCTTGGAAATTACGACCTGAAAATGGCTGAAGGAGGGGGCTAAGAGAGGAGCAAGCAGGAGGTCTTGGGCCAAAAATCTTTTATACCAAAAATAAATCTAAGTCTGATTTAGTTTTATCAGCTAGGGTCAAAGACATTCTTTTCTCAAGGCAATCTTATAGCAGGGAACACTGCTGGGGTAAGAGACGATTTCTGCCCACAGCCTGTAACCAATCATCTTGACACTGTTAAATCAACAGTGTAATTCATGATGTGGCTCACAGGAGATGGGGTGCTCAGATTAACACTCTATTTTGGGAAGCTTTATTATTCAACTCAATATATGCTCATTATTTTACATCTTTGTGTTGTTTAAATGCTCAAGCGGTGGGGCAAAATCCCTGGTTGCTCCACTTTGATTATGGCTCTGCCTGTCTATAGTCCAAGATGATGGCACTGTTAGTTCTTTTAGAAATGGGTATTCGAGCTGGGTGCAGTGACTCACGCCTGTAATCCCAGCACTTTAGGGGACCGAGGTGGGCAGATCACTTGAGGTCAAGAGTTCGAGACCAGTCTGGCCAACTTGGCAAAACCCTGTCTCTACTAAAAATACAAAAATTAGCCGGGAATATTGGCACCTGGCTGAGGTGTGAGAATCACTTGAACCCGGGAGGCGGGGATTGCAGTGAGCCAAGATCGCCCTATTGCACTCCAGCCTGGGTGACAAAGTGAGACTCTGTCTCAAAAAAAAAAAAAAAAAAAAAAAAAAAAAAAAAAAAAAAAGAAAAGAAAAGAAAAGAAATGGGTATTTGGGTGTATGAAGGACCTCGGTTCCTTTTCCCTCTTCCAGTGTCACCTTAACCACTACTGACGGAATAGCAGGGAGACAAGGCTTCTCACACTGTTGTTCCCAGACATAGAATTCAAACCAAGCCTTCTAGTAGTGAAAGCTACTATGGGTTCTGGACAAAGGAAAGCTACTTGCTCCTTCCATGGTAGTCTCCCTCCTTGTCCTTGAAAATGGGCTTTGTAAAATAAATTTGGGGTTGTCTTGGCAGAGGCACGACCAGGGGAAAGCAATGAGGGAAGACTCAGAGATGCCTACACATGGTTCTAAGTGGTAGATGGCAGTTTCTTCAATCGCAGCAACTAGGCAACTCTAGGACAAACCGACTTGAAAGATGAAACAGTGTTTGTCTGGAACATAGGTTGAGATATTAGGAATGCCCATTTGTTCTATGTTCCAACGTCCCTTCTTTGCTGTAATTATTCATTGCTTGAAATAAGGCTCTTGAGGACAAGGCTCCAAGGGCCAGGGGAACAGCTTCAGGGGTAGACAAGGCAGTATAGACACTAGGATTCCATCTGCCCAGTTTTATTGGGAACAAGGGCATTATAACTGCTATCAAAGAGAAGGGAGCCCAAGGGCTCCTTCTGTAGCAAGATCTTCTTCAGAGTTGAGCCAGGGCTGGGAGGGCAAGAGACCCTTTTTTCAGGCAGGGTCATACTACCACCCTCAGCAGGACTTCCCCAAAAAGTTATTCTCCTTTAGCTCAGCATTTGGCACTTAAGGAAAAAAAGACCAACAAAGGTAGCATTAGGAAGACAAGCCCAGATTTATCAGGATACCCACTCAGCCAACTGCTTTAGTGCTTCTTCATCTTCATCCGCTTTGGGAGCTTTGAGGACAAAGATACCCAGAGAAAAGAAAGGAGAAGGATTAAGGTCTCAGCAACTCCAACCATCCCCTACTATGACATTCAGAGCCTGCTGAATTCTCTCTCCCCACAAAAAACCTAAAGGTGTGGTCCTTCTGCTTGCTAGGCTGCTGTTCAATCCCATAGCACCTTTGTGCAAATTAGAAAAAAGGTGCCTCTTGCTCCTGCCATTTGTAGCCCTAAACCAGGGTACACAGCTTGCTGAGTGAAGCACAGGCTAGGTGGGTGCCCATATGCAGTCAACAACCTGCACAACTGCAGCAGCAGCCCTTTCTGTGTGGCTCCTTTGAGGCAGGATGGATGAGGAATAATATTTCCCCATACCTCTCCTACCCTCTTAAGTCCTCAAGACAACAGAACAACCCTGCATACCTGGCTCTGCCGGCAGATGAGTAGAAGGTACACTAGGCAATTTGACTGGGGGTTCTTCCTCCTTGTCGCCCACACTTAACAACTCCTGGGCCAATTCCTCCTGTTCCAGCAACTCTAGCTCCTCCAGCAGTTCATCCTGTATAGGGAAGACAAGACCATTTAAGATGAAGAAAAAAACATCTACCTCCAAAAACATATTGCTTTTGAAGTTCCCTCCCAAACTTGCCCCAAGAGCCTCTCTTGGGTGTTCCTTCTGGCCAGTTCCATACTTCCTCCAAAATGCCCTGACCCCTCACCCCCAATCACCTCATCCACATCATCTCCAAAGCCCATAGGCCGAGAAATGGCATCTGAGATCTGCTGGGCCACCTCCTGTTGTTCTGTGATGTCAGTCATCAGTTCATCTACCTTGTCAATGTCCCTGAGAATGAGACAGACAGCTAAGAAATCAGGCAACAATGCCCCCTTGACTTCCTCATCTCACATGAATGAAACCCCTCCTGTCTTGTATTGTCACACTGATAAGCCCATAGCTATCAATCAGAAGAGATCCCTGGAAAACTGCAAAGACGCAAGTCTGGGCTAAGAAATAGCAAGGAGCCACACTGGAGAGGATAGGTTTCATTCCCTTTCCTGAAGGATCTTTAAGAATTAGAAAAGGTAGCCGGGAGCGGTGGCTCACAGTTGTGATCCCAGCACTTTGGGAGGCCAAGGCAGGTGGATCACCTGAGGTCAGGAGTTCAAGACCAGCCTGGCCAAAATAGTGAAACTCCGTCTCCACTAAAAATACAAAAATGAGCTGGGAACAGTAGCACACAACTGTAATCCCAGCTACTCAGGACGCTGAGGCAGGAGAATCACTTGAATCCAGGAGGCAGAGGTTGCAGTGAGCCGAGATCGTGCCACTGCACTCCAGCCTGGGTGACAGAGCAAGACTGTCTCAAAAAACAAAACAAAACAAAAAAAGAATTAGAGAAGGCATCTTTGCTCCCTAGAATGCCCCAGGCAGCGAAAGAATCTTATAGGAAGCAAGGGGCAGACAGAGGTCTAGCCATTACAAGTATCTATACTGCAAATCCACATTCTGAGAGGCTTTAAAGTTTAAAGTGTGAGGCCGGGCGCGGTGGCTCACGCCTCCCAGCACTTTGGGAGGCCGAGGTGGGCAGATCACGAAGTCAGGAGATCGAGACCATCCTGGCTAACACAGTGAAACCCCGTCTCTACTAAAAATACAAAAAAAAAAAATTAGCCAGGCGAGGTGGTAAGCGCCTGTAGTCCCAGCTACTTGGGAGGCGGAGGCAGGAGAAGGGTGTGAACCCGGGAGGCAGAGCTTGCAGTGAGCCGAGATTGCGCCACTGCACTCCAGTCTGGGCCACAGAGCAAGACTTTGTCTCGGGGGAAAAACAAAAAAAAGTTTAAAGTGTGATAGCAAGCCACTCTTCCCAGTTCTTGGGTCCCCTCCACCCCTTCCCCGTACCCACATGTCCTGGTAGGCTTTCTTCATGCCTTGGGCAGCAAGCTCCATGGTACGAAGGACTTCTGCATTGGTGGTGGCATTCTCAATGGCCTCACGCTGAAACTCCAGGGTGGATAAAGTCCCGTCAGTTTGTGCCAGCTGCTGTTCGAATCTTTTCTTCCTCCGCAAAGCCTGTAGGGCAGCTGACCCAGCCCATACCCTTAACATCAAGGGTCAGAAGCACCTGCTTCCCATCTGGGCCCTCCCCATAGGCTTGTTTCCCTCATTACCTCTCTTATTCTTGGTCCCATACTTCTTGGCTGTTTGTAGCTCCTGTTGAATCTTCTGCTCCAAAAATTCCTGTTTCTTGATCAGTATCTTCTCTGTCTCCTTCAGTTTCTGTATTGCTTCTTCAGGGGTTGGCCCCTTCTCCTTCTTACCTGAGGAGTCCAGTGGAGTAGGCCCAAATTTTGTGAAGGAAAAATATTAGCCACCAATCATTGAATACATAGTATGTGCTAGGGACCTGACTGTGTTATTGTTAATCCCCAAATCTCTACAATGAATGTGCTCTCTCTTCACTTAAAAATGTGAAAACAACCACAAAGATGTTAAAAATCACAATTAATAAGAGATTGTTCAGGAATCAAAATGTGGCAGTATGAGTTCTAAAACCAACATTCTTTTTACTATCCCTGGCTGCCTTTTTTTTTCTTTAGGCAAAGTTTCGGTCTTGTTGCCCAGGCTGGAATGCAATGGCGTGATCTCGGCTCACCTCAACCTCCGCCTCCTGGGTTCAAGCGATTCTCCTGCCTCAGCCTCCCAAATAGCTGGGATTACAGGCATGTGCCACCACGCCTGGCTAATTTTTTGTATTTTTAGTAGAGACAGGGTTTCTCCATGTTAGCCAGGCTGGTGTCAAACTCCCAACCTCAGGTGATCTACCTGCCTTGGCCTCCCAAAGTGCTGGGATTACAGGCGTGAGCCACCGTGCCAGGCCTTCTTTTTTTTGAGACGGAGTCTCGCTCTGTTGCCCAGGTCAGAGTGCAGTGGCATGATCTAGACTCATTGCAACCTCCGCCTCCTGCGTTGAAGTGATTCTCCTGCGTCAGCCTCCCTGAGTAGCTGGGACTACGGGCACCCATCACCATGCACACCTAATTTTTGTATTTTTTTTTTTTTTCTTTTGAGATGGAATCTCCCTCTGTCACCCAGGATGGAGTGCAGTGGCGCAATCTTGGCTCACTGCAACCTCTGCCTCCTGGGTTCAAGCGATTCTCCTTCCTCAGACTCCCTGAGTAGCTGGGACTACAGGTGCACGCCACCACACCCAGCTAATTTTTTTTTTTTTTTTTTTTTTTTTTTTGTATTTTTAGTAGAGAGGAGGTTTCACCATGTTGGCCAGGCTGGTCTCGAACTCTTGACCTCAGGTGATCCACCCGCCTCGGCCTCCCAAAGTGCTGGGATTACAGGCGTGAGCCACCGCGCCCGGCCAATTTTTGTATTTGTAGCAGAGACGGGGTTTCACCATATTGGCCAGGCTGGTCTTAAACTCCTGACCTCATGATCCACCCACGTCGGCCTCCCAAAGTGTTGCGATTACAGGCGTGAGCCACCGCGCCCGGCCAAGAAGGCAGTCTTTCTTCTTCATCTTAGATCCCTCTTGCCCAGCACAAAGTATTATAGAACAAGGTTTTGAAAAGGGCTGAAGACAGCAGGAAACTCGTCTTCAAGCCTGAACAGTGGGAGCCAGCACGATCGCCACGCCCTCAACTCAAGTCCCCTCCCCGATCTTGAGTTCTTCCCTCAGAGAGTGAGAGAGGACGGCGGACGGGAACCAGGCGCCTTGACATGGTGTGCCTTCTGGCACCGGCGATGAGCCTTGCTCCGCCATCGGCCGCCGGGGTTTTCCAGTCAGCCTGTCTCCTGATTCTCTTCCCCTGCCCGGCGCAGCGGTCCGGCCGAATCTCGCCGGGATCTCCTCTTCCCCTGCACCAGCCAGCGCCTCCTGGCTGGCCAGTCCCACCCCGGCTCACCCTTCCCGAAGAGCCTGCCGAGACCACTCATCGCGAGCTCGCCTATCCCGCCTCCGCCCCTCGGCGTCCTCCAGACTTCCGCCTTGCTCCTGGGAGGGTGATGGTCTCATCACACAGGGACCAGCCTTGCCCAATCCCTCCTCAGGGCGCCGCCGCGACATCATCAAGAGGCGCAAACGAGACCACCGCTGTCACGTGACCCAAACCACCAGTCCCAGACCGAGGTGCTCCTCTTAAAGCAGCCACATCATTTTCTATTACATAAAAAGGCAGTCCTGTCTCCACCCCAGAGTATGTGCTTGTTCTCCGGAAGGAAATGTGCAGTGTGATGGCACCTCAATGTATGGGGTCAGTGGGAAAACTCTTCATGCTCTTTACAGGGCTCAGGAAAGTGGGGTGGTATAGGTTCAAGCACTTGGGGTTGCCCTAAGTTTAGATAGCAAACCTGATGCAGTCTAATGTCTCACATTCTGGTCTTTGCACCTCAGGACAACCAACCCCATTTCACAGGCTAGAAAAATAGAAGCTCCCCACACTGTGAGTAAAAATCTCTACTGTCACACACAGATGAACTTTAATAAATTACAAATGCACCTGAAAATGTCTTCTTGATTTCCTTTCAGTTTAGGCCTCAAATGGGCTTTCCTCAAGGCTGGACCTCAAGGCCCAGTTTGGGCCTTTGCAAATGTCTCTAACCCTTGACTTAGAGTTTGAAGATTCATTCCATTCTGGATATGAATGCAGGTAACACCTAGAAAGATAAGAAGTCACATTTCATCAGGCTTTCAGGGTTCTCCATTATCACTCTGACCTTTGTGGGTGCCACCTATAGGGCAAACTATCCATCCTGTGTGTATCTACCTAATCCCTCCTAGGGACCCCAAATGGCTGTTGCTCATCACTCAGTACCCAGTTTGCTGACGTCTACAATATTCCGCCTCTCATCATCGAAGAAGATCATCTGGGAGAAAGGAATTCCAGTCTTCTGCTGCAACCTGTGGAAGATAGGGCATGGGTAACCAAGCTAGTATCTTGGTTTCCCAAGCCTCTCTGGTACTTTCTCACCCTGCTCCTCCCTTATGTCCGCATACCTCTCAAAGTGTGTGACTTTGCTGCCTGGATAGATTTCCCGATGAACAAAGTACCTGATGAGGTCAAAGAGCTCCAGTAGCTGGTTGGCCCCTTCTATCTCACTTGTCCTGCAAAACGGTGTAAAAGATGGGATTACAAAGTGAAGGGCCAGGGCTACGTTAACTTATTAAGCAAAGTTAGTAAGTATAGCCAGGGAAATCAACTTGCTGTTTTTCTGGGATGGACAGGCATCATCAGCCTCTGTTTAACTCCATTGCCTTCCTGTTTGACGAAATTGGTGCTGGGCCAAAGTTTTAGTTTTTGTTTTGAGACGGGGTCTAGTTCTGTCACCCAGACTAGAGTGCAGTGGCCCAATCATGGCTCACTGCGGTCACAACGTCCTGGGCTCAAGTGATCCTCCCACCTCAGCCTTCCAAGTAGCTGGGACTACAGGTGCACGCCACCACATTTTTTTTTTTTTTTTTTGGTAGAGATGGGGTCTCCCTCTATTGCCTAGGCTGGTCTCAAATTGCTGGGCTCAAGTGATCCTCCCGCCTAGGACTCCCAAAGTGCTAAGATTACAGGTGTGAGTCACTTTGCCCGGCCTCACTTGTTTTTTTTTTTTTTTTTGAGACACTGTCTCACTCTGTCACCCAGGCTAGAGTGCAGTGGCTCCATCTCAGCTCACTGCAACCTCCACCTCCTGGGTTCAAGCGATTCTCCTGCCTCAGCCTCCCGAGCAGCTGGGATTACAGGCGCCCGCTAATTTTTGTATTTTTAGTAGAGACGGGGTTTCACCACGTTGGTCAGGCTGGTCTCGAACTCTTGATCTCGTGATCTGCCCGCCTTGGCCTCCCAAAGTGCTGGGATTACAGGAGTGAGCCACCGTGTCCGGCTGCCGGCCCCACTTTTTAATAGTTAAAAGACCAAGGAGAAAAAATATGCAAAACTTGCAAACTTGCACCGCCCCTATTTTTGTAGCCCAGGGGTTTCACTGTAAGTCTCTTGTATGCACCCTTCAGCATTACACTATCAGTTGTCAGTCGCTCTTACCTTGAAGCAGCCGCACCGGGCACCCCAAGACTCTGCAATCGTTTTAGGACCTCAGGCACCTCTGGGTACAGTCGGACGTCTTGGCCCCGCCTATCTCGTACAGTTCCATCACTGGGGAGGGCAAGAGTGCGCTCAGCCCTGGCTGGGTCCCATCTCGCGCCAGTCCTCCCTGTCCCTACCTCACCTGCTCTTATGGAACGGAGGGTCCACGTGCGTGTCGACCCAGAAAGGCCAGAGAGTGTAATCTGAGAGAGGAAGGAGAGGGAAGGTTCAGCCTGGTGGTGGGGGACGCAGGGATTCGGGAGCAGCAGTTAGGGGTATGGAAAAGGAGGGCGCCTTACGAAATTCTCCTTCCCGTCCCTCACCCAAATCAAAGACTGCCAGCTTCGGTAGCCGCGCCATGACCCGCACCGCAGGCTGCGCGCAGCAGAGTTGGTGCTTCACCCAGGGCCCGTAGAGAGTGCGGCACCTCCGGCAGCTAAGGCGGCCACCCCGCCTGCCATAGACAAACGGCTACTAGAGCGTCGCCACTCGGGGCGTCATCAGCCTAGATATGGCGCAAGAGGGCCATCTGATGCTGGGCGGGGAAGAGGATTGCAGCGAGGTACCAACAGGACCGCCACACGCAACCACAGCAGTCAAGTCTCTCCAAGGCATTGGCCACGGGCATCCTCCCTACTACTCCACTCCACCCAGCCTTGCCCGATTCTATTATACTAAGAAGCCAGGGAAGAAGGAAAGCGTTTTCTAGCACCTGCCTCTTCTTGAGACCCAAGTGATACATTACAGTTTGTCACTCAATCTTTCTCCATTATCAACCTCTTGATAGTGCAGAACCCAAAGCCCTCAGTAATATTCCAGCCAGAGTGCAGTGTCGGCCAAACCCTTGAAGGCGTTCTCCAACCAGACCTAAATGTCCAGTAGAGCCACATTCAGAGAGAATTCACTCTCTGAAGGTTTCCACCATCCATGTCAGCACTACACTGGTAGATGTTTAACAACCAGTTTGTGGGGAGGAACTGATCTGTAGTGTTTGCCAGTTTTTGTAAATAATCCTACCATGGCCAATTTCAAGCTACCAACATGAAGTCACTTAAGAAAGTTGGAAAGAGGTGCCAATAGTTGGCTCTCATTAGCCATTAGGAACTGGCTCCAGCACACCAGTAAGTATGTTTTCCTAGAGTCTGATAATCCTTCTAAGAGCATCATCCCTTCCATTGTCCGATTCCTTCAGCCTGCTATAACTGAGTGAGCATTACGTCCATTTTTTATTTCAGTCAACTTGTGCAACAGAAGAAAGATTCCAGGAGGCCAGGAAATATTTTATTGACAACCAGGGACACAGCCATAAGAGAAGGAAGCACACAGGACTGCAAACTAACACCCAACAGCCAGCAAGGGCCCTCTGGGCCAGGAATACTGAATCCTGGGGTCCTCACAGTCTCCCACCAGTAGATGTACAATACTGGGCATCCAGGGGAGGGGGCAGTGGCTCTGGTGTCCCAGAGAGTGAGAGGATATATGATGCCTCATTATGAGCGACACGGTACAGAGGTAAAATGGAGGGTCCATCACTGCCTAAGACCACCTCCTCTCTCAGAGCCAACTCAGGTGAGAACCACCCAACACCATTCCTGAAAAAAAAGACTTAGGAGTTTGTTTTTTTTTTGAACCACTCTGTCGCCCCTAAAATCTTGTAATCAGCTGCTGTCTTCTCATCATTCCTGCAGGAAAAGGAAGCCGAAAAAAAAGACTTAGGAGTTTGTTTTTTTTTTTTTTTTGACAGAGTCTCGCTCTGTCATCTAGGCTGAAGTGCAGTGGCACGATCTCAGCTCACTGCAACCTCCGCCTCCTGGGTTCAAGCAATTCTCCTGCCTCAGCCTCCCGAGTAGCTGGGATTACAGGCGCCCACTACCACACCCAGCTAATTTTTGTATTTTTAGTAAAGATGGGGTTTCACCATATTGGCCAGGCTGGTCTCGAACTCCTGACCTCAGGTGATCCACCCACCTCAGCCTCCCCAAGTGCTGGGATTACAGGCGTGAACCACTACGCCCAGCCAGAACAGAAGTTCTTGAGTTTCATGGATCTCTTTGGGGGTCTGCGAACTTGAATGAGAAAAAAAATCCCATCTTTATTTTTACTAACCCCCAACTGAAATTTAACATTTCTTCTAACTTTAAACAAAGCCCAAAAACCACAGTAGTATTAGCAATATAGGCAAATTGTTAACAATAGAAATTAACTATTTTCTATCATGATCATTTATAGGTATCTTGAAAATATTTCAAAATTATGGTCATATTAGACCTACCATTAGATCTTATTAATAAAAAAGTACGTATATTACTATATCACAAATTTGTTTTAGTATTTTAATAACTATTTCAATATAATTAGTTTTCTTTTAATTCTATATATTTTGTTTTATGCCTGAAAAAATCTTATTCTGAGAAGTGGCTTAGAGGCTTCACCAGATTGCCAAAGCGTCTAAGGCACCAAAAACAAGAGGCACCCCTGATCCACCTCAGTACGTGCCCCCTCTCATCTCATCTTCACGTAGGATTGCCACGCTGTCATTCTCACTCCAAACTCACATCTGTTTGCCACTGTAGATGAGCCTCTGCTGTTGTGGGGGGATTCCCTCTTTCTCCTCCACACGCTCCTTGATCCGCTCCACCTTTAAAGAGACAAGTAGTCAGGGGCTGCTCAGGGGTAGGACCATGGAAATGGAAAGAACAAGGGCTATGCAGACAGCATAAGAGCAAAAGGACCAAGTTCATAAGCATATGCAAACAAATATACATGGCAAGAAGTGCATGAAGAGGAGCTGGGCATGCATCACCTTGTCTGTAGGTTCAATGTCAATCTCAATCTCCTTTCCGGTCAGCGTCTGAAACAGGCAATGGTTTCATGAGTCCTTAAAGCCCAATGTACAATTTGTCTTCTAGGTAAAACATCCTATCTTGGTCTTTGGGATCTAATGCCTTCTAAAAGGTGCATATTCTTATCTTTGGAGAATGAGAAGGCTTTGAACATACCTTCATTTATCAAATTTTTTAGGCTGTGAACAACTTTGATAGGGCAAGATTCTTTGAACCATCAGATCCTCTTAATTCCATGAGTCATCTTCCAAAATCAGTCCCCCAAAACCAGTGAGAATATTGGCATTCTTTTGGATAATATGGCAATGAAAGGTATCTTTTATTTATTTATTTATTTTTGAGATGGAGTTTTGCTCTCGTTGCCCAGGCTGGAGTGCAATGGCGCAATCTCAGCTCACCGCAACTTCCGCCTCCCAGGTTCAAGCAATTCTCCTGCCTCAGCCTCCCGAGTAGCTGGGATTGCAGGCATGCACTACCACACCCGGCTAATTTTGTATTTTTAGTAGAGACAGCGTTTCTCCATATTGATCAGGCTGGTCTCAAACTCCCAACCTCAGGTGATCCCCCTGCCTTGGCCTCTCAAAGTGCTGGGATTACAGGCGTAAGCCATTGCACCCGGCCTGAAAGGTATCGTAAAAAAAGTCAGAAGGACCTTGTTCTAAATACCAATACTAGGAATTAATATTCAGATAATTCAAAGAATTCTCAAGGACATCAGAAATCACCTCTGAGCAGTATTTTTAAAAATGCTAGAATTGGCTGGGCATGGTGGCTTACACCTGCAATCCCAACACCTTGGCAGACTGAGGCGGGAGGATCACTTGAGCCTAGGAGTTCCAGAAGAGCCTGGACAACACGGCGAGACCCTGTCTCAATCAAAAAAAAAAAAAAATTAGCTGAGTGTAGTGGTGCATGCCTGTAGTACCAGCTATTTGGGAGGCTGAAGTGGGAAGATCGCTTGAGTCCAGAAATTAGAGGCAGCAGCAGTAAGCCATGATTGTGCCACTGTACTCCAGCCGGGGCAAGAGGAAGACCCTGGCAATACCCTCGCGGAAAAAAAAAAAGAAAAGAAAAAGAAAAAAGAAGGCCGGGCGCGGTGGCTCAAGCCTGTAATCCCAGCACTTTGGGAGGCCGAGACGGGCAGATCACAAGGTCAGGAGATCGAGACCATCCTGGCTAACATGGTGAAACCCCGTCTCTACTAAAAATACAAAAAACTAGCCGGGCGAGGTGGCGGGCGCCTGTAGTCCCAGCTACTCGAGAGGCTGAGGCAGGAGAATGGCGTAAACCCGGGAGGCGGAGCTTGCAGTGAGCTGAGATCCGGCCACTGCACTCCGGCCTGGGCGACAGAGCAAGACTCCGTATAAAAAAAAAAAAAAGAAAAAAGAGAAAAGAGGACTAGAAGTCAACATTACATCTCCCATATCTTTCCAGACTTCTACCTAAATCCTAAATTGCAGCTCTTGTCTTCTTGACTTCTTCCGTTAAGGGCTGGTGATATCCAAAACAATAATTATACTGATTATGCAGTCATAAATGTTGTGTCATCTCCCATCTGTCCTTGCTCTTAAAGCTCTATCTGCATTAGTCTACAGTGATCCAGGCCACAAACACACCATGCTCAGTTTAATTTATGGGCATTTCTTTGCTTCCGTTGTTTTCCTTGTTGCAATATCCTCCCCTTCTCCTTCTCCAAACTTCAAGACCCCTTAAATAAAAGACAATCTCCTGGCAGGGCGTGGTGGCTCATGCCTGTAATCCCAGAACTTTGGGAGGCTGAGGTGGGTGGATTACTTCGAGACCAGCCTGGCCAACATGGAGAAACCCTTCTATACTAAAAAACAAAATTAGCTAAGTGTGGTGGCACATGCCTGTAATCCCAGCTACTCGGGAGCTGAGGCAGGAGAATCGCTTGAACCCAGGAGGCGGAAGTTGCAGTGAGCCGAGATCATGCCATTGTATTCCAGCAATGTAAAAAACCTCCTGTATAATGTGTAGACCTGTTCCCAGTGTACTTTATTAATACTTCCAATATTAATATACCAATTACAGCTAGTTGTTTAAGTGTTAAACTTTACCAGTGTTCGACACATAAGCAGTCAATGAATATTTTTGAAGGGCTAAATATACTGATGATCATGCTATAATCACAGCTAACATTTACTGAAAACTATTTTTTTCCTTTTCTTTATTTTTTAAGGGTCTTGCTCTGTCACCCAGGCTGGAGTTCAGTGGTGTGATCCTGGCTCACTGTAGCCTTGACCTCCTGGGTTCAAACAACCCTCCCACCTCAGCCTCCTAAGTAGCAAGGACTACAGGGTGTGTGCACCATCACACTCAGTTATTTTTAAGATTTTTTTTTTTTGTAGAGATGAGTTCTCTCTATGTTGCTCAGGCTGTTTTCAAACTCGTGGGCTAAAGTGATCCTCCTGCCTCGGCTCCCAAAGAGCTGGGATTACAGGCATGAGCCACCTTGCCCAGCCATTGAACACTTTCTAAGGGTCAGTAACTATGATCAGCATCTTACATGCATCACATTTAATTCTCCCAGTATTTATGAGATACGGACTATTACTATTTCCATTTTATAGATGAGAAAAATAAGACTTAGGTTAAAAACATAGCTATGCAATCAAAAGTAGAGCATGGATCCAGATTCCCTGGTCCCAGAGCCTGTGCTTTTATTGCTATCTGGCTGCTCTAGTATTGAGACCCAATGTACACTCTTATACTAGCTCAGAAAATAACATATGGTTTCTCCTTATGGTATTCACATAGACCAGCATGAAAGAGAACTCAGAAAATTTCCCAACAAGGAGAATTATTTAGTACTAGTATGTTTCCAAAAATACAAGAACAATTTCTTTGGATTAACCTGTTTGGATGTGAAAGAATAAATTACAGCAGTGATTCTCAAGCTTCTACCCCAACCTATGCTGGTCTGTGTGAAAATTTTCAATAGCCTATGGTAAAATGAGAAAAGCAGTGTTAACAGTGAAATTTTCATGAAACTAAATATATTCAGGTGTTAATGTCCTTTTAGGGAATGGTGGTGACAATTTGTGGTAACTTTAAAAAGACAAAATAAAAAGTTTGTAATTCTGTGTTGTCCACAAATTATTTCACTTTATTTATTTATTTTTGAGACAGGGTCTCAGTCTCACCAGGATGGAGTACAGTGGCGTGATCATGGCTCACTGCACCTCGACATACTGGGCTCAGGTGATACCCACCTCAGCCTCTTAAGTAGCTGGCACCACAGGCGGGCACCACCACGCCTGATAACACTCTGTATTTTTAGTAGAGATGGGGTTTTGCCATGTTGCCCAGGCTGGTCTTGAACTCCTGACCTCAAGTGATCCACCTGTCTTGGCCTCCCATAGTGCTGGAATTACAGGCGTGAGCCACCGTGCCTGGCCGATAATACAATCATTTATTTATTTATTTATTTAATTTATTTATTTTGAGATGGCGTTTTGCTCTTGTTGCCCAGGCTGGAGTACAACGGCACAATCTCAGCTCACCCTGCAACCTCTGCCTCCCAGGTTCAAGCGATTCTCCTGCCTCAGCCTCCCAAATGGCTGGGATTACAGGCATGCACCACCACAGCTGGGTAATTTTGTAGTTTGAGTAGAGAAGGTTTTCTCCACGTTGGTCAGGCTGGTCTCAAACTCCCGACTTCAGGTGATCTGCCTGCCTTGGTCTCCCAAAGTGCTGGGATTATAGGTGTGGGCCAGTGCGCCCGACCACAGATTCTTAAAGAGTGAAAAAAGACTCTTGGAGAAGATCTAGAGCTGCTCTCCCAGGAGCAAAATGCTTGGACCTTATATTTTTAAAAAGAATTATTGGTTTCTAAATTCTAAAACTCTAGAGCTGGCCCTTTGTTTCTGAAATCCACTGTAGAGGCCCATAAATATATCTAGAGAGCAATCTGGCAATATAGTGTCCCAGCAACAAACTTCCCGGAAAATACCTATGACTATGTCCAAAAGTATACCTACAATGGTTATTGCAACATTTTGATACTATAAAATTAGAAACACAATCTAAATATCAAACAGCTGAGGGTTAAATAAATTATGGTACAATCATAGACAAAAAATTACAAAGTCCTCAAACAATGTTTAGGATAACTATTTGTAATATATTAACAATATACTGATAATTTAACAAAAAAGTTATAGTATATAGAGTATAATTAAAATTTTGTAAAAACAACACATGCATCTATATGCTCTCCAAAAAGCCTGGAAGGGTATATACAGTATATTAATGCTTTAACTTGAGTAGTGGAATTATGGGTGATTTTAATTACATTATTATGCTTTTCTGTATTTTCCATTTTTTATGCCACAAATGTGAATATGCTGTAATGATAAAAAATTATTTAAAAAACAATGTCCTTGATAAGGGTAAGTGTTTGTAAAGCAGCACTGTCCAGTAGAAAAGTAATACAAGCCATATATGCAATTTTTAAATTTACTAGTAGCCACATTGTCAAAGTTTTTTAAGAGGTAAAATTTTAATATTTTTAAACCCAACATAGCCAAAATATTATTCACATGTAATCAATATAAAAATTAATATATTTTACATTCTTTTTTCCACCCAAATATTCAAAATACTGTATTTCATATTTACATCACATGTAGAGATGGGGCCAGGCACGGTGGCTCATGCCTGTAATTCCAGCACTTTAGGAGGCCGAGGGGGCGGATCA
Source organism: Macaca thibetana thibetana (assembly GCF_024542745.1). Classification (NCBI taxonomy): domain Eukaryota; kingdom Metazoa; phylum Chordata; class Mammalia; order Primates; family Cercopithecidae; genus Macaca; species Macaca thibetana. Next base: position 83,536,265 of record NC_065584.1, on the reverse strand, counting down.
CGAAGTCAGGAGTTCGAGACCAGCCTGGCCAACATAGTGAAACCCCATCTCTACTAAAAATACAAAAATTAGCTGGGCATGGTGGCGTAGCCCTGTAGTCCCAGCTACCAAGGAGGCTGAGGCGGGAAAATTGCTTGAACCCGGGATGCAAAGGTTGCAGTGAGCTGAGATCATGCCACTGCACTCCAGCCTGGGCAACAGAGCAAGACTCCATCTCAAAAAAAAAAAAAAAAAAATAGAGACGGTAGGCTGGGCATGGTAGCATATGCCTGTAATCTCAGCACTTTGGGAAGGGGACGTGCGAGTACTGCTTGAGCCCTGGAATTTTGAGACCAGCCTGGGCAACATAGTGAGATTCCCAGCTCTACAATAAAATTAGCCAGGCATAGTGGCACAGACAGACCTGTAGTCCCAGCAACTGGGTACTCAGAAGGCTGAGGCAAGACTGCCCAAGCCCAGGAGTTCAAGGCTGTAGTGGGCTGATTGTGCCACTGCACTCCAGCTTGGGTGACAGAGTGAGACCCTATCTCAAAAAAAAAAAAAAAAAAAATTCAAATGGTAAATTTTCATCTGAAATACTTGACTATATTTAAATTTCATAATTTACAACAGAAAAAGTAGATTTATAAACCCAACAACATACTTAAAAGTTTGGTTTTTTTTTTGAGACGGAGTCTCCCTCTGTTGCCCAGGCTGGAGTGCAGTGGTGCAATCTCAGCTCACAGCAAGCTCTGCCTCCCGAGTTCACACCATTCTCCTGCCTCAGCCTCCTAAGTAGCTGGGACTACACGTGCCCGCCACCACCCCAGCTAATTTTTCGTATTTTTAGTAGAGACAGGGTTTCACCGTGTTAGCCAGGATGGTCTCAATCTCCTGACCTCGTGATTCACCCGCCTCAGCCTCCCAAAGTGCTGGGATTACAGGTGTGAGCCACCGTGCCCAGCCTGTTTTTTTTTTTTAATTTTAATTAATTAATTAATTATTAATTTATTTATTGATTGAGATGGGGTCTTGCTCTGTGTTCCAGGCTGGAAAACAGTGGAGTAATCATGGTTCACTGCAGCCTCCAACTCCTGGGCTCAAAGTATCCTCCCACCTCAGCATTCTGAATAGCTGGGACTATAATAAGTACACACCACCATGCCTGGCTAATTTTTTTTTTTTTTTTTGAGACAGGGTCTCACTCTGTCACCCAGACTGGAGTGCTGTGGCATGATCTTGGCTCACCGCAACCTCCGCCTCCCAGGCTCAAGCGATTCTCCTGCCTCAGCCTCCCAAGTAGCTGGGATTACAGCCGCATGCCACTACGCCTGGCTAATTTTTGTATTTTTAGTAGAGATGGGGTTTTACCATGTTGGCCACACAAATTCCTGACCTCAAATGATCTACCCGCCTCAGCCTCCCAAAGTGTTGGGATTATAGGTGTGAGCCACCATGCCCGGCCTGAAAATTGTTTTGTAGAGATGGGGTCTCGAAATGTTGTCCAGGCTGGTCTCAAACTTCTGGCCTCAAGTGATCTTCCCGCCTCAGCCTCCTAACTCACTGGGATTACGGTGTGAACCACTGTACCCGGCTAAGTTTCAGTTTTTAAATTTAATTAAAATCAAGTACAATCAAAATTTCAATTCTTCAGTCTCTCTAGTTACATTTCAAATGTGGCTAATGGCTACCATTTTGGACACTTTCCAAATATTCCAGCTAATATATGAAGCAACAAGAATATTACAGCATTCCTAGTTTGTAACCCCCAATGAAACAATGGATGTAGGAAATGACTGACATCACAGAAAACAAAACAATCTGATGGAAGTACATACCACATCACCACCTATGAATTCGTCTCACATATGAACATACAAAGACTAATCAAGCCTCTAGATCTAATTACCAGCTGACAGGAAATACCGAGGAAAGAGGAATATGTTAAAAGACAACACGGGGGCCCGTTGCAGTGTCTCATGCCTGTAATCCCAGCAATTTGGGAGGCCGAGGTGGGCGGGTCGCTTGAGGCCAGGAATTTGAGACTAGCCTGGCCAACATGGCGAAACCCCATCTCTATGAAAAATACAAAAATTAGTCAGGCATGGTGGTGCACGCCTGTAGTCCCAGCTACTCAAGAGGCTGAGGCACAAGAACACAAGAATCGCTTGAACCCCGGAGGCAGAGAAGTTGATGCAGTGAGCCAAGACTGCATTGCTGCACTCCAGCCTGGGTGACAGAGCAAGAGTCGTCTCAACAAAAAAAAAAAAGAAAAACATGGGAATGTAATCAGCAAAATTCAAACTGCAGGAAACTCTAGTTTACTCAACAAGGAAAAAATGGGAAAAAGGAGAATCTACAGATTTAAAGAAACTTAAAAACACATAAACCAATGGCAATGTATGGATCTTAACTGGATCCAGATTCAAACTGTTAATAAAAAAAAAAGAGAGACAATAGGGTAATTTGATGATAGTAAGCAATCAGTTAAATTTTTAGATGTAATAATTATGGTTATGTTAGAAAAAAGCTTCTCTTTTACAGATAAACACTGAAATATGTGTGAATAACATATGCTACGCTATCTGGAATTTGCTTTAAAAAACCAGGTAAAAGGAGTTGGTGGGTTTACATTAAATAAGATTGGCTATGAGATGATAATTTTTGAAGGTGGATGAAGGGTGCATACACCCTTCTCTTTCCTGATGTATGTGATTGAAATTGTCCATAAAGTTGTTTTAAAGTAACTGAACAATTTTAGAAGATATTCTTGATATATCACACCACAACCTGACAATACATTCAATGATATTTAAACAAGTATAAGATGAGCCTAGGCCGGGCGCCGGGGCTCACGCCTGTAATCCCAGCACTTTGGGAGGCCAAGGCGGGCAGACTACCTGAGGTCTGGAGTTCGAGGTCAGCCTGGCTAACATGATGAAACCTCGTCTCTACTAAAAATACAAAAAAAAATTAGCTAGGTGTGGTGGCACGCACCTGTAATCCCAGCTACGCAGGAGGCTGAGGAGGAGAACTGCTTGAACCCAGGAGGTGGAGGCTGCAGTGAGCTGGGATCACGCCACTGCACTCCAGCCTGGGTGACAGAGTGAGACTCCATCTCAAAAAACAAAACAAAAAAAAGATGAACCTAAACCTAACATACTGCTCTAGGCACTGGAGGAGATACAAAAGAAATGTGATCCAGCCTTGCCAACAATCTTTATCAAGCAAAGATGTACAACCAAGAAACAATTAGACATAAAATTAACAGAATAAGGCTGTATACAAGGAAGTTCTGGCCAGGCGCAGTGGCTCATGCTTATAATCCCAGCACTTTGGGAGGCTGAGGCAGGTGGATCACTTGGGGTCAGGAGATCGAGACTAGCATGGCCAACATGGGGAAACCCTGTCTCTACCAAAAATACAAAAACTTAGCTAGGCATGGTGGACACTTGAAGGAAGGTGGAGGTTGCAGTGAGCCGAGATCGTTCCACCGCACTCCAGCCTGGGCGACAGAGGGAGACTCTGTCTCAAAAAAAAAATAAAATAAAATAAAAATTAAAAACAAATCAAAACAAAACAAAAGGAAGTGCTATATTGTCCAAACACAAGGGGCAATGACAAAGTGCTATGGTGAATGAAAATCAATGTTAATCAATTTAAGCCTTGAATGAGATAACATTATATAACACTATATATAGTGTCTTAATTTATATTATATAACATTATAACACTATAAGAGCCAAAATAAAAATGAATGACATCAGCATTTTTATGGTGCTACAAAGGTACCAGCTAGTAAGGGTACAGAGAAACTGGAATGCTCACACACTGCAGGTGGGAATATAAAATGGTACAACCCCTTAGTTTCTTTATAAAGTTACATATATCTACCACATGACCTAGTAATTTCATTCTTAGGTATTTATCCAAAGGACATAAAAACACGTTCACAAAAAGATTTGCATAACAATGTTCATAGAAGCCTTATTCATAATAGCCAGAAACTGGAGATAACTCAAACACCCATCAACAGCAGAATGGATAAACAAATTATGATATAATCCGTCCAATGGAATACTATTCAGTATAGAAGGAATAAACCACACATTACAATAGACATTACGCAGAATGAAAGCAGCCAGATACAAAAATTGTACATTGAATACTTCCATTTATATACAGTTCTAAAACAAGCAAAACTAACCTATGAAACTCTTGAGGAGTAGGGATACAAATGTTGAGATTTTGTAATTACATCAACTTATACTATTGTTAAAAACTCACTGAACTAAACCCTTAAGAACTGTGCATTTTATTGTATGTTAAAAAACATGAATGAGAAAACTAGTTCACATAGTAAAGACAGTTGCCAAAGTAATCTACAATGAGGAAATCAATGAAGGATCTGGGTTTTGGGAGTAATATAATGCAAAAGAAGCTCAAGAAAGACCTGCACATTATGGTTTTGTACATCACATCTTGGTTTAGACTACACTTTAGAGGGGATATGATGGTAGGAAAACCTGGTTGGAAGTATTACAGAGAAATAAAGATATAAATGAGTAAGACCCCAGACCAGAATGAGGGTAATGGAAATGGAAACAGAGGTTTTAAGTGAAAAATTAGGTCCTATAAAAGGACCATATAATTTTAAATGACTCTAAAGAATTGTATTCCAGACACCTGAGTGACTGATGGGATTAATAAATGAGATGGGTATTGGGATATGGCTTATGACAGAAGATGATGCATTTAATTTTAGAACCAGAGAGACAAGGTAACAAGATTTAAATCGGGAAGAATTTAATTGTAAAATCTTACAGAAAAATATGGAAGTCGGCTACACAGAGACAGCAGTTGAAATGAATTATTCGGCTGGGCACGGTGGCTCACGCCTGTAATCCCAGCACTTTGGGAGGCCAAGGCAGGTGGATCACTTGAGCTCAGGAGTTCAAGACCAGCCTGGGCAACATGGTGAAATGCCATCTCTACTAAAAATACAGAAAATCAGCCAGGTGTGGTGGCATGTACCTGTAGTCCCAGCAATTTGGAAGGCTGAGCTGGGAGCATCCCTTGAGCTTGGGAGGTGGAGGTTGCAGTGAGCTGAGATGATGCCACTACACTCCAGCCTGGGTGACAGAGTGAGACTGTCTCAAAACAAAAACAAAATGAGGCCAGGCGCAGTGGCTCACACCTGTAATGCCAGCACTTTGGGAGGCCGAGGTGGGTGGATCACCTGAGGTCAGGCGTTCAAGACCAGCCTGGCAAACATGGCCAAACCCCGTCTCTACTAAAATATAAAAGTTAGCCGGGTGTGGTGGTGGGCACCTGTAGTCCTAGCTACTTGGGAGGCTGAGGCAGGAGCATCACTTGTGAGGCGGAGGTTGCAGTGAGCCGAGATCACGCCACTGTACTCCAGCCTGGGCGACAGAGTAAGACTCCATCTCAAAAAAAAGAAGAAAGAATAATTCAAAAAGGGGTCCAACATGGTAGCTCACTGCTGTAATTCCAGCACTTTAGGAGGATGAGGTGGGAAGACCACTTGACCCCAGGAGTTTTAGACCAGCCTGGGCAATACAATAAGACTCCGTCTCTACAAAAAAATAAAACAATTGGCTGGGTATGGTGGTGGTACATGCCTGTAGTCCCAGCTACTCAGGAGGCTCAGATGGGAGGATTGCTTGGGCCTGAGAGGTCGAGACTGCAGTAAGCCGTGATGGCACCACTGCACCCTAAGCCTGGGCGACAAGGTGAGAACCTGTCTCAAACAAGCAAACAAAAAAACGGAACTGTAATAAAAATATGTCACTTACATGGTAATTAACAGCTATCTCTTTTTTTTTTCTTTTTTAAATTATTATTTTCTTCAGATGAGACTAACAGCTATCTCATGTATAACTGCTTTCCTATGTATTTAATAAAGAAATGCAACAAACAAGAGGGGATGGGGGAGAGGGGGAGATAGAGATGGGGCACAGAGGCCTGTTTGAAGGCAGAAGGGTAAGTGTTGTAGGAAAGAAGACTGGCAATTTTAGAGAAGTACCATATAAATATGAATTCAAAGAAACAGAAAAACATCTAGAATCTTGCTATTCAAAGTGTAGTTCTCAGACATTCAATATCACCTAGGAGCTTGTGAGATATGCAAAAACCTGTGCCCCATCCTAGACCCACAGAACCATAATCAGCATTTTAGCAAGACCACAGGTGATAGGATATTGTATTTTCTTTTCAAGCTTCCACACACAGCATTGATTTTTTTGTTCAGTTTTTTTTTCTTGAGACAGAGTTTCACTCTGTTGCCCAGGCCGGAGGGCAACAGCACAGTCTTGGCTTACTGCAACCTCTGCCTCCCAGGTTCAAGCAATTCTCCTGCCTCAGCCTGTCCAGTGGCTGGGACTACAGGCACGCGCCACCACACCCGGCTAATTTTTGTATTTTTAGTAGAGACGGGGTTTCACCATGTTGGCCAGGCTGGTCTCGAACTCCTGACCTCGTGATCCACTCGCCTCAGCCTCCCAAAGTGCTGGGATTACAAGCATGAAACACCATGCCCAGCCTTTCAAACAATATTTTTTAAACTGCAGGTCTCAACCCATCAGTTGGCAGGTCTAAACCCATCAGTGGGTTATCAAATCAACTTAGAATTGAAAGTTTGAGAGCATATCACAAATAGCAAAGTTTTTGTGTCTCTATGGGTTGTGACATAAAATTTCTTAGTGTGGGGTGACATTTTCAAAAAGTGTACAAAACATTCAACATTAGTAACTTAACTTCTTTGGACCTAGTGGACATGAGAATCCATATGCATTGAAAAGTCAATAAAAGTATTCAATAGGCCGGGAGCAGTGGCTCATGCCTATAATCCCAACACTTTGGGAGGCCAAGGCAAGTGGATCACCAGGTCCAGAGATCGATACCATCCTGGCCAACATGGTGAAACTCCGTCTCCACTAAAAATATAAAATTAGCTGGGCGTGGTGGCATGCCCTGTAGTCCCAGCTACTCAGGAAGCTGAGGCAGGAGAATCGCTCGAACCCGGGAGGCGGAGGTTGCAGTGAGCTGAGATTGCGTCACTGCACTCCAGCCTGGTGACAGAGTGAGACCCCGTCTCAAAAAAAAAAAAAAAAAAGTATTCAACAGTGTTTCTCAAGATTTTGACAGTGATTCATACTAAAAAATAATATGAACTAGTAACACCCACTGCGTAATATACATATAAAATAAAATAAAAAATTTCAGGCCTGGCAACAGAGATTCTGTCTCAAAAAAAAAAAAAAAAATTAATAAAACAATATCCTTACCTAGCACTAAACTGATGTTTCCTATTTTCTCCCCCCCCTTCTTTTTTTTGGGGGAGGGTGGGGGAGACAGAGTTTCGCTCTTGTCGCCCAGGCTGTAGTGCAATGGCGCTATCTCAGCTCACTGCAACCTCCGCCTGCCAGGTTCAAGCGATTCTTCTGCCTTAGCCTCCAGAGTAGCTGGAATTATAGGCGCCCACCACCAGGCCGGGCTAATTTTTATATTGTTAGTAGGTGGGCTTTCACCATGTTGGCCAAGCTGGTCTTGAACTCCTGACCTTAGGTGATCCACCCACCTCGGCCTCCCAAAGTGCTGGGATTACAGGCATGAGCCACTGCGCCCAGCCTTTTTTTTCAGGCAGGGTCTGGAGTGCAGTGGTGCCATCACTGCTCACTGCAGCTTCGACATTCCAGGATCAATCAATCCTCCCATCTCAGCCTCCCGAATAGCTGGGCCTACAGGCATGCGCCCAGACCCTTGGCTAATTTTTTGTATTTATTGTAGAGACAGGGTTTCGCCATGTTGCCCAGGATGGTCTCCAACTCCTGGGCTCAAGGGATCGGCCCGCCTCGGCCTTCCAAAGTGCTGGGATTACAGGAGTGAGCCACCGCGCCCAGCCTATTTTCTCTTTTTAATGGTGCCAGTGACCCATTCACCTATTAAACTGATGTTACGACTCTTACATAGGTCGCTACTCAACGTTAAAAAAAAAAATCATCATTAATATACTATTTTAATACTTGACCTCAAATCTTAGCTAAGAAGTAGTTTGGAAGGACGGGGGAAGACAAGGTTAAGAATGACTATTCTGCACGGTAAACATGCTAAGAAGCTGATGAAATAATGATAGATTTACTTAGCTACAAAAAGGCCAAACTAGCATTAGACTTCATCACTTGTCAGCAGTTTGTTTTTTTTTGGGGGGGGGGGGGGGGGGGGGGGGGCGGGGGGATCTCTGTCTGACTGAAGGCACAAAAGAGGAAACAGCAGATAGGACTAATGAGGGCTGCAATTTGGTGAAGAGCCACCACGGGAGTTGAGAGATGCAGATGGAGGAAACCATGGCTAGTACCAAGAACTAGGGCAGCGGTAACTAACCTGCCTCAGCCAAGGAAGTGAGGCTGGTCCAGGATGCCAGGCTCAGAAAGGCAGATGCTGACTGAACACACTCCCCGCTTTGGTTCCTGTAGGACGGGTGAGATACCACACCTTGGCAACCACCAGTAAAGGCTCATAGTCTAGCCCCTGGGAGGCCCCGGTTTCCCCGAGCTAACGTTTTAGGGCTGTGCTCGGAGGTGACCTACGTTAGAGACTGGGAGAAACAGGTACCCTGGGAATGAAAAATGGAGAGCAGCGCTTACTCCAAGAATCTGAGAGACGGGGGAGTCAAGCCGCTGCTAGGCCTTCTCTATGACTGCGGGGGTTCGAATACAGTGAGACCCGACAAAAGCGACCCCATTCTGGGTGACAGCACAGTCTTGGCAAAAAAGCAGGGATGGCAAAAGACCCCAGGGTCGTCAGGTGGGACCCGGGCCCCGCTCTCAAAGCCCTTCTGGGTCCCCCTATTTCCCACCACCCCTCGCGCCGAGCCCTGAGGCAGTCAGCGTCCTCCAGGCTGGGGAAAGGCGTGGTTTTCCTTCCCCACGTCTCCCGTAAGGCACGGTTGCCAGCCCAGTACTACTGCGTCTTGGCAAGGCTGGAGGTGCTCCCACCTTCACTTTAATTAGCATCTTCTTTCCAGTTTGGGGCTGCACACGGATAAATTGCTGCTCCTACCGCTCCGGTCGCCGCTGCCGCTCTCCAGCACTCTGCCTGCAAGGGCCACTTCTGCTTCCGGGTCACTGTCTGGCTCCACCCCCCCCCCCTTCCCACTGAGTTCCGGAAAGGCTCGGGAGTGCTCCCGCGTTTTGGTTCAGTGACGTCGTAAATTAAAATGAAGCATCCAGTTTAGCTACAGCAGAGATGACGACTCTGCGATTCTGAATCCCTAGCGAGCCCGGGCTAGCGAAAAGTGGGGGCAGAACGAACTACAACTCCCATCGTGCCAGCGGGCGGTCCCGCCCGTTTTCCCCTGGGGATTGTAGTCTAACCGCCCCCCCACGCTTGGATCCAACAGCAACCTCAGTGCGTGAACTCTGTTACCCAGAAGGCCTCGCCCGGCCGCCACCGAAGCTGGAATTCGTCGGCTAGTAGTTCTCGCCGGCTACTAGAGGAACCTGGCGTGGCCCAGAAGGCTCAGCGGGATTGCAGAGGTTAGTTGCTAAGCAAGGTGGTCTTTCGTCAACTGCCTCCTGGACCAAGGCAACAGGAAGTGAGTACCCCTATTCCGGAAACTAGTTATGAACCCTCCCCGCCCCCCGTCGCCAACACTCCTTCGTCCCCCTAGGTCAGCCTCTTGCCCCATTGCTCTTTGCAGGGGTGGAAGAAGGAAGTGTAGCGGGGTAAGGAATGCACCGTCAGGGTCTCTCACAACCCCTTCCCAGCTCTTCTCCTCAACAAACAGTACCTGGGATGGAGCCCTAGGGTAAATCGCAGCCACGGGATGGGTCGAGGCGACAGGCCTCAGGGACCACACTTCGGCCTTTGCCCGACCTTCCACAGCTTAAGCGAGGACAGCCCGCCAGCCGTAACAGGGCGTTAAAGCCCAGGGGAAGATTGCTCCTAATGACTTCCTGCCTTCCAGCCCTCAGATTCATCGCTACCCCGAGGCTAAGCGCCATGCCTCATATTGACAACGATGTGAAACTAGACTTCAAGGATGTCCTTTTGAGGCCGAAACGCAGTACCCTTAAGTCTCGAAGTGAGGTGAGCAAGCTTCTCTACATGCTGTTTCTTGACCCCACGCTCCCGATGGGCCACAACCAAGAAAGATGCCTGTCCTTGTCCTAATATGGTACGTTTTGTGGATTAATGAAATGCTCAATTTCCTGTTCATATCTGTAGGTGGATCTCACAAGATCCTTTTCATTTCGGAACTCAAAGCAGACATACACTGGGGTTCCCATCATTGCTGCCAATATGGATACTGTGGGCACCTTTGAGATGGCCAAGGTTCTCTGTAAGGTAGGGCTTTCCTCATGCCCCATCCCTATTGGTGTCCAGTTAGCCCAGCTGACTGCAGAGGTGTTTGCATCCCCACGCCCATGCCCAGTCAGCTCTCTGGCAGTTAGCAGTCAGGATGCTCTGATTTACGGTTTTTTCCACTACTAAAGTCCCTTTTTCCGGTAAGTTCAAAAGGCTTTCTGAATTAGTGTGATTCAAAGCTAAGTTTTGCTCCCACATTTCTGATATATGAACAGAATTTTCCCTTTTGTCCTGTCTAGCAGTTTGTACACCTTGCCAACTTTTCCCACCACCCAGGTCACCCCCTCCCAGTCACATGCATCCCTTCAGTTACACGATTGTCCACATTGAGCTTTCACTGTTTTCGTCCAGAAACTACAGTTTAAGCATTCAAAAATCCCAACTAGAAGATCCTAGTAGAAGCAGCTTATTAATTTTCTTTAATAAGAACAATTCATTAATAAAATAATACTTCTGCCATTCTTTTTTTTTTTTTTAATCTTCCTCTTCTTTAAGTCCTAGGTTCCTGGGAGTTTCTGGGATGTGCCCCAAATGGGATGTGTTTTTCTTATATACAAGTTGTTCACTTTGAAATGGAAGATGCTGCTCCTATCAGTACTATTACCTGCCTCTATACTTGTTGCTGAGAAGGTAGAGAGTTATCTGGGCACTCTGAGAACATGCACTCTGCTGGTTGATCCATGTAGCCCTGGTTGATGAATTCTGCTACTGTTTGTGGCTCCATTAGTCTTAAGGACCTCATATCCTTTTTTCTATTTTTGATTGCTATGTCTTTGTGGAATGTCTTGTCATTTCTTTGAGGTTGATAGTTATACAGTTTTGTTTTTACTTTATTTGTATTGCCATTCAGTAACTGCTTAGGAATCTTGCTGTTGCCCACTGTCCATCTGCCCTGACCAGTAGAATTCAGAAATGGTGACTCTGACTGCAGAGTTAACAGACATGCTGTAATACATGAACCTTTTGGGGGACTGTCTTGATGCTTTATGTGGAGCCTGGCTTTCAGTATTGCTGATGAGAGGTAAAGAAATCAGGTTTTAGAGATAAGAGCCAAGTCTCACTGTAATAAAAAGGTTGGATGCAAGCAAACATCTTTTTTTAAGCTTGGTATGTAATCTGATGTGCTCATCATGCCACACTGTGCTAGTATATCTCCAACGTCTGCTGACTTCCTATCCTATAGTGACTTTTCTTTGCTTATCAGTATGTTGATGATAGAATGTTTGTTGAGAAGGCAGAATTCGATACCAGCTTTAGCTAGACAGTGTTGATCTCTGAGTACGTATGTAGAGCACTTGCTTGTTGCTAGCTAATACATGACTTCCTTGGGTTTCTTGTCAGTTGCAAGATTTGTGCTGTTTCAGCCAACTGCCGTCTCTTGTCTGTTTGCATGTAGACACGTAAAGCACAAACACCAGCATTCACAATGGCCTTTGAATGCCTTTCTCAAAGTATTGGGATATTGTTTGCAATTTGTTGAGCTAGAGAATATGAGCTTGATGAGTCATTATATTTTTGAACTTTATTAAAATGGACTGAATGAAACAGATTTTTTAGCTTGATCCATGTCTCCAACTAGGAAATTTGTCCTTTTTTCCACTAGAGATGGAGACAGGATAGGGTAGCCCCTTATCAGCTCTTATCAACCTTAAGCCATTACCTTTGGTGAACATCCAGACCTACTGAATTACTGCTGGTAAATGAACAAGAACATAACCAAAAATAGTTCAGTACTAGGTTACCTTAGGAGGAGGGGCTGAGTCAGTGCAGAGAAACACAGGTTTCATCCAGCCTCTTCATGGTTCTTTCATGTCTGCCATCTGTCCCACTGCACCAGCAGCTTGTCAGCTTTTAAGTCGGAAGCAGTGAATGTGCTGGCAGATGAAATCCAACCCAGATCACTCAGTACTTGGGTGGGAAATCTGACAAGTACTAGCTTATGGTAAAAAGCCTTACTGGTATTTGTAGGGAGAAGACAGGTTGAACTCAAATCCCAGCTCAATCTGACTTCTTCGACTTGTTTCCTCCCCAACTTCAATCATGTCCTCCCTCAGATAGAATAGGTCTGTTTCTAGAAAAAAAGACCTTAAAGTTTTCTCCCTTTGATGCTTCTTTGTCTTCTCGCCAGTTCTCTCTCTTCACTGCTGTCCATAAGCACTACAGCCTTGAAGAGTGGCAAGAGTTTGCTGGCCAGAATCCTGATTGTCTTGAGGTAACACTGGGCATACCCTGCGCCCTTCCTTATCCCAGTTTTTTAGCAATTGTATTTTGTCTTTCTGGGGACCAACCCTCACCACTGAGCCACTGGCTGCCCACCAGATCATCTCTGATATGCCAATGGCTCTGTTTGTCCCACAGCATCTGGCTGCCAGCTCAGGCACAGGCGCTTCTGACTTTGAGCAGCTGGAACAGATCCTGGAAGCTATTCCCCAGGTGAAGTATATATGCCTGGATGTGGCAAATGGCTACTCCGAACACTTTGTTGAATTTGTAAAAGATGTACGGAAGCGCTTCCCCCAGCACACCATCATGGTATGTTTCTATTATAGTCGGTACCTTTTTATCTTTTCACTTTCCTGCCACTCCATTTTGCTACATCAGTCCATTTCTCCTCTGCTGCATGATGGTATTCCTAGTCCATTTAATCATGATACTGGATGATTATCCATAGTTCTAAGCTGAAAATGTCTATTTGGTCAGTGTAGTATGTCTGACCCTTGGTTCATAGTCTTTGTAAATCTCGTGTCCCTGATGTCACTCACCAAACCGTGATGGAACATCTGTGCACTGTACATACCTGTGATACATAGACATCTGCCCACTGAAATGGACACATACTACAATCACATAAAAGGGGTCAAATGAAAAATGATTTTTTTTTTTTTTACAAGCTTGTAAGAGTGGCCCTCATTTTCTCCACAGCATTGAGGGGTGTGTCTACTGACCATCAAAAGCCAATACAACTGGTCAAATGGGTCTTTAGCCTTCCCTGAAGCCAGACAGGTTCTATGACAGAATGGCTTAAGGACAGTATATGTTTGGGTCTCTTGAGGAAGGGGAGCTAAATCTACTGTAAATCAGATGTGAGCCTGGTCCAGTAGTTCCCTTTGCCTCACTGAATGCTCCTCCATGCCACTTCATGTGTCCCTGTTGATCATAGCACCTTGTTGCCTTAGAAAAGTGCATCATGGACCTCGGCTTTACCCTAGGTTCAATGGTGACATTGGCCACTCACCCCCTACCTTGGCTTGGTGTTGGGGGAATGGGTATGGGTAGGGAGCAGGGTTCTCTGAAGTGGCTAGTGTAAAAGCCCTCAGAGGGCCCAGTAGAGGGGACCTAGGTATCCTTTCTTTGTAATAATGTTGGAAAGTCACAGTCCACACATACTGTATGTGACAATACATGACCTCCTGTTTCTGGCCTTAAGGATGCTGTATTTCAATTGCTCTGTCTCAGGCAGGGAATGTGGTAACAGGAGAGATGGTAGAAGAGCTAATCCTTTCTGGGGCTGACATCATCAAAGTGGGAATTGGGCCAGGTAAGCTGGTTCACTGGGGCCACTGGCTACCCCTTCAGTGGCAAACACCTGTGGAGCACGTCATTCTCAACCTTGTCATGTTCTTCCTAGGCTCTGTGTGTACTACTCGGAAGAAAACTGGAGTGGGGTATCCACAGCTCAGTGCAGTAATGGAGTGTGCAGATGCTGCTCATGGCCTCAAAGGCCACATCATTTCAGTAAGGCTCAAGGGCAGGGTAGGGTATGAGCTGGGTTTCTGCAGGGTATGGAGGTGGCAGAGATGGATTAGAATTCCTGGGTTTGGCTGGGCACGGTGGCTCACGCCTGTAATCCCAGCACTTTGGGAGGCTGAGACAGGCGGATCATGAGGTCAGGAGATAAGAGACCATACTGCCTAACATGGTGAAACCCCGTCTCTACTAAAAATACAAAAAAATTAGCCGAGCGTGTTGGCAGGCGCCTGTACTCCCAGCTACTCGGGAGGCTAAGGCAGAAGAATGGCATGAACCTGGGAGGCGGACCTTGCAGCGAGCCGAGATCGTGCAACTGCACTCCAGCCTGGGCGACGGAGCGAGACTCCACGTCAAAAAAAAAAAGAATTCCCGGGTTCTTGTTGGCTTTGAGTTGGGCTGTTGGGACATCGCTGAGGGCTTGGGAAATCCATGTTGTGTTCATAGTGCTCTTACTTTGCAGGATGGAGGTTGCAGCTGTCCTGGGGATGTGGCCAAGGCTTTTGGTAAGAAGCTTGAGGGCACGAAGGATGATTCTGTACAAGAGGATGAGTCACCTCTGAGGGTCTAAGAGAGGCTCAGGAAGTCATTCAGATTATTTCATAATATGAATTAGTGACTCTGAAGTCTATGGTATCACCTGGGGCAGCCATCAGGGGACATCTGAGATTCCAAGTGTGGGCCAGGGCCATCTGACCATCTCCTAGATTGCTGCACAGTGCAGACTCCTGAGCCCCAGCCATACCTAAAAATATTAGGTGCTGAGGAATGGGACAGCACATCTGCATTTTTCATTTTGCACAGCTTCCCAGGAGACCATTACTCCCATTAAAGTTGGGGATCTTTGCTCTTGGGACACATGAAATGAGTCTTACTTAGCTGGGCACAGTAAAATGAAATGACCAGACGATGGTAAAAACAGCAAAAGGAGAAAGCGAAAGCCAGGCAGGGACTCTCCAGAGGCTCTTTTTTAAATCTTGGGGAAATCATACCCACTGAGGAATAGAGGCCAGAGCAGATCAGACCTGCATGGATTGTGGGTCAGCTAGGGAAGCAGAAAGAGGGAGATGCTGGGATCATTGTCAGGACTGAGAATATGGTGTGAGTTGCTTTTGAGGGTGGCCATATGAACACCTTGGCCAGATTAATCTCTTTCCCCTCTCCATGATGGTGGCAGGGGCAGGAGCTGACTTCGTGATGCTAGGTGGCATGCTGGCTGGACATAGTGAGTCAGGTGGTGAGCTCATCGAGAGGGACGGCAAGAAGTACAAGCTCTTCTATGGAATGAGTTCTGAAATGGCCATGAAGAAGTATGCTGGGGGCGTGGCTGAGTACAGGTATGTGTGGAGGCCCAGGAGCTTAGTAATAGTATGGAGGCAGAACTCATGGCTGCTGAGAGGGGGATGGTACAGTTCTAAGGAGAAGCATGGTGAACCAGGGCTCAATGCTAGGGTCTAGGGAAAAGTCCCTGGACTTAAGGAATCCAGAAGGAGGAGATAATAAAGTTTTTCCTACTTTAAGAGCCTCAGAGGGAAAGACAGTGGAAGTTCCTTTTAAAGGAGATGTGGAACATACCATCCGAGACATCCTAGGAGGGATCCGCTCTACGTGTACCTATGTGGGAGCAGCTAAGCTCAAAGAGTTGAGCAGAAGAACTACCTTCATCCGAGTCACCCAGCAGGTGAATCCAATCTTCAGTGAGGTGCGCTAGACCTGGGCAGTTCTACCCTCCCAAGGCACAAGTACTCTACCATGGGGCATCCCAAGTGGGCTCCTCACCCATCCCAGCTACTGCAGCTCTGTATTACTTTGTCATTTCCTGTTGTCTCACTCCTGAGGGCTCCTGCAGTAACTCTGTACTTCTCTATCTGCACACACAAAATGCCCAAGACACTCACTGGGGAGGAAGCAAGGAAGAAAACAGTCTGAGAAAATGACGCAAGATAATCAAATGGGAATCTGGGGACCCAACATCCTGAAGATTATTAAAAGGAAAAGATGCTGATTGGTACATAAGTCTCTTATATGACCTTGGTCTAGAGGAGGCAGGCTTTTAGAATCATGTTTTGTTAATTTGCTTCACTAAATGGGACCTTCACATATCTAAAAAGCTCTGAAGTGTTTGTATATTTGAGATGCCTCAATAAAGAGAGAGCTCATTGACTGTAAAGAGATGCTGGGGCTTTCTGTACAAGGCTAGCATCTGGATGCTGTTGCAGAGTGGGTGGTGGTAGGGTCAGCACTGATCCAGTGGGGTCAAGAACAATGAGTATTATTCCCATGAAGTATCTCCATTCTAGTGCCACCACCCCCAGATAATCTGGCAGCATGAGAATTTACAAAGTATATTCTGGCATTAGGACACATATTTCCAGAATACCAAAGGACATTTCTCTTCCAGGCTCTCAACCTTGCTAACCCTTTTAGGCACAGCTGAACAACACTTAGCAAGGGAAGTAAAAAAGGCAAAGGGATCCTTCCAGTTTGGAAGGGCCAGTTCTGTTTCTAAGGAATGGCCTATGCTGACCTTACGGAAACCTTAATTCCCCTCCTTCACATCAAGGCAGTATTTTAACAAATCCAAAGTTTAATTATTAAGCATTACAAATATTTTTAGCAGTGTAGTCAGGCAATCCAAGCCTGGACTTCCACTCCATTCCTACTAAACTACTTGCAGAGCTGAAGAGGCAGGAGACAGGCAGAGTACAAAGGGCATTTTAGTTCTATCACAGGGGTCTAGAGCTGTCTCTACAGTCATAGGAAGGAACAGGCATGGCACCGTGGCCAGAAGAGGGTAGGTATTCACAGAAAGTGGGGATCAAGGTGTCAAACTTTGTCTTCTGATAGTTTTCCAGAGATTCCTGTACAGAAGGGAGCAGGGAGATCCTACCATCTGAAACCATTCCCTGAGCCCTCCGAATTCTGAAGCATGTAGATTTCTCAGTCTTGTTCTACCCATCCGCCTTCACCAGCTTTCTGCTTCTTCCTACTCACCTTTCCTTCCCCCTGGCCATTTTCTTCCTCATCAGAGTCTAAAACCAAGTCCCCTATGGTAATGATGGAGCTGCACAGAGATGGAGGACACACTGTAGGAGGGAAACCAGAATCAAACTACTACTACTAGATGAACACAGGCTCTTGAGAGTCTCCAAGAGAGGAGGCTGTTAATCCAATCCTGACTCAGACTACCTACCTGGCTTCCTGGCCCTAGGAGGTAATAATGATAGTCTCAGGGGGTCCATGTAGCAATCCAAGCAATTCCTGAGGTGAGAGCAAGCAGAGGATAGGATGAAGGGAAGGCAGGCAAAGAATGTGCTCCTAGTAAAGAGAAGCAACTCTGTTCCACTCACTCCTTTTGCTCTGTGGCAGGCAAGTCAACTGGGTTCTCCTTCAGAGCCCTTCCCCCCAGGGTCTGGCATGGACTCTTAGACTTCCCAGTAGAGGCTGCTCTTGTGCCCACGGCTAGGTCTGCTGTGTATATCGCATGTTCTTCCTTGCTCTCAGGCTTAGATATGACCTGGGTTGGTGAGCCCAGATTCCTAAAGGGAAACAGCATGACTGTGGGGCGCTCCTTATGGCCTCCCCTAGTGGACGCCCATTGGGACTGGACTCTTCGTCGGCCTAAAGGGGCCAGATTGAAGTGGCAGCCAGCTAGAGGTTCTGGGTGCGTCCTTGAAGATGGTCCCTGAGGAAGACATGGGCCAGGCTTGGCTTTTGGCAGAGGATTGTGGAGTGCTAGTCTTTGTTGCTGAGGAGGATTCTGTTCCATGAGCTCAGCCAGGTTCACTGAGTCAGTAACAGAGCACTCTGAAAAAGAAAATGAGGCCCCTTATAAAGAGAACAGATAGTAACAGAATAACTGCTTTCTTATGCCTGGAGCCCATGGAACCATTCCAATGGACTGCCTCAAAAGGTTTCATGCTAAACACTACACCTCCAAATTCCCAGTACCTGGAAGTGGCCACCCCATGTCCACACCATATTGTCTCCAGGCAAGAGAAGAGGTGATAGAGACTCCAGGCTGCATCCAACTCAGCACATCCTGAAGCTGTGGGCAGGGATAGAGGTATAAAGACCACAGTCCTTCATACAACCACCCCACACTCTGCTCTTACATGTTTTGCCCCAATGAAACCTGCTGTGCCTGTGGTGTAGGCAGTGCTTTCTCCAGCTGACACAAGTACTCAAAAAGCAGCTTTTCCATGGCAGCCAGAAAGGGTTCCCCATATTCTTGTTCAAGTTCCTGCAGCAGAGGAGAGTAGGAGATCAAAAGTGGGTTAGTGGCCAGGCACGGTGGCTCACGCCTGTAATCCTGGCACTTTGGGAGGCCGAGGTGGGAGGATCACTTGAGGTCAGGAGTTCGAGACCAGCCTGGCCAACATGGTGAAACCCCATCTCTACTAAAATACAAAAATTAGCTGGGCATCTATAATACCAGTTATTCAGAAGGCTGAAGCAGGAGAACCGCTTGAACCTGGGAGGCAGAGGTTGCAGGGAGCTGAGGTTGTGCCACTGCACTCCAGCCTGGGCAACAAAGCAAGACTCCCTCTCAAAAAAAAAAAAAAAAAAAGGTGGGTTAGAGAAAATAGTCACATAATAGCCTTCAAACCAGTCTCACCTGCAGCTTCGAGGCCAAATCCACAGGAGCCTCTGACAGCTGCTTCACCTGTTGGTAAAAAGTCTCCTGTGCCTCCAAAATCTTCCTCAGATCCTGCTTTGTCTGTTGAGGATATAGAAGACAGAGAAGTTAACACCAACATCCAGTAGACAGGAGGAGCAACTTTGCTGCACCAAGTTGAACTGGGGTCAGGGCTTGTTCCGGGGATTACTCACAGCCTTGGGATCCCGCACTATAGGTCCAGATTCTGGAAAGTGGTGATTCAGGGTTTTCAGGACTTGGGCCCAAGGCCGGCCCTGCAGGATCAGCTCCACCACCACCTGTATGGTACTGAATTCAGAATCCCCACTTCGGGGCAAGCTGACCTTTTCCAACTAGTCTCATCCCCAAGCTGTGGGCCCTTGTCAGGTGCTCGCATCCCGCCCCTTTCTTTCCCCTTCCAGGTCCTACTTGCTCCAATACCTTGGCCTTTAGGCCCATACAAAGGCGTTCGTGGTGCCGGTAGCGAACCAAGCCAGGGGCAACAGCGCGCAGAGATCGCAGAAACTCCAGTACTCGGGGAAAATGTTCCACACTGCGTCCGCGCACAACCTGCCAGCTAGCTGCGGCGGCGAAGCGTAGAGCTGCAGGACCGGCCCCCGGGGGCGTAGCCATGGTCGGCGGGCTCCGCCCTGAGGCGGTCCCTCCAGGTTCCTCACCCGGATGGGTGAGGCTTTCCGATCACTCCTAGGGGCGGGGCTTCTGGCAACACTCTGTGGCTCGGGTTTGTCGGCTCTGGGTACCTCGCGATCCGACTCGGCTCCCTTCCATAGGCCCCCAGAATTCTGGGGGAGGGGGTCTTCTGGCTCAGGCTGGAGGAGCCTGAGTGGAAAAGCTGGCCGTCCCAGTGGTACTGGGTCGCTCAGCTTTAAACGCCGCCTCTGTCTCGAGCCCGAGGGTGCCTCACTTCCGGCTCCGCTACTAGCTTCCCTTGCCCCGGAAAAGGGCGGTAAGAGGGAGCCAATGGGTGGCCACAGAGGGAACTGTGACGGTGCGTCAGAAGGCCACGCCCCAGCGGATCTGGCGCTGCCTGCTCGCTGCGCCCTGCGCCCTCTGCCGGCTGACTTGAATTGGCCGCTGAGGCTGTTGTGGCCGCTCGTCTGGGTCCTCCTAGCCTTGATTTCTTCTGCGGAGAAGCCCCGTCACTCCCCTGAGGCTCGACTTCCTAGTCTGTGAAACGAGGATCGTGCCACCGCCTCTTCCCACTGTCTTCACCCGTCGAAATTCAGTTCCTTAAATCCCAGACCCGAGCCGGCGTCTACAAAGCCTTCCCCTGCGCACGTCGCTTCCAGTAGGAATTCGACTGTTCCTTTTATAAAACGGAAGAAGGCTCCCGCCCTTAAAAAGTAAAATACAGGCCGGGCGTGGTGGCTTGTGTCTAATCCCAGCGCTTTGAGAGGCCGAGGCAAGAGGGTCACTTGAGCCCAGGAGCTCCAGACCAGCCTGGGCGACATGGTGAATGAAACCCCGTCTCTGCTAAAAATACAAAAATTAGCCAGGCGTGGTGGCAGGCCCCTGTAAATCCCAGCTACTCGGGAGGCCGAGGCCAGGAGACTGGAGGTGGCAGTGAGCCGCGATCTTGCCTCTGCATTAGAGCCTGGGGGACAGAGGGACAATCCCTCTCAAAAAAAAAAAAAAAAAAAAGGAAGAAGAAGAAATAGAATACAGGCTGTGGGGGCGGGGCACGGTGACTCACACCTGTAATCCCAACACTTTGGGAGGTCGAGACGGGAGGATCGATCCGCTTGAGCCCAGGAGTTCCAGACCAGACTGGGTCACATGGTGAGACTCTATCTCTACTGAAAATAAAAAAAAACTAGCCGGGCGTAGTGGCATGTCTGTAGTCCCAGCTACTCAGGGGGCTGAGGTGGGAGGATTGTTTGAGCCAGGAAGGTTGAGACTTCAGTGACTGCACTCCAGCCTAAGTGATAGAGTGAGATGGGGTCTCACACACACACACACACACACATTAAATGGTTTCTTGTTTTAGGATTCTGTTGTGCACTGAACTTGTCAGCCCCTTAATGTAATTGACTGCTCTCCTTGACTGTCTCTTTGTCATCCTTCCCGGTGCCTCTCATTTCCATCAGCAAGCACAGAACCTAACGCACAGCTTACACTCCTTAGTTGTTGGCTGGATTAGTTGCCTGCCTTGACCACTTTACAAGGATTTAGTGAAACTGCTCCGTCTTTAGCCCATGTCTTCCATTCCCAGAGATAATGATTCACACATCCTTGTCTCCGCCCCAGATGAGTCTCAGCTGATCCGCCCATTCGACTGCCTAAGAAACACCCAGTCCCAAAGTACCCCAAATTGGATATGTGTGAAATTGTAGTTATCTTCCTTTTTTCCTTTATTTATTCCTTCTCTAATGTTCTTTCTTATGTAGATCTGAACTTCTGACATGTCGTTTTTTTTTTTTTTTTTTTTTTTTTTTTTTTTTTGAGATGGAGTCTCACTCTGTCACCCAGGCTGGAGTGCAGTGGAGCGATCTCGGCTGACTGCAAGCTCCGTCTCCCGGGTTTACGCCATTCTGCCTCAGCCTCCCGAGTAGCTGGGACTACAGGCGCCTGCCACCACGCCCGGCTTATTTTTTGTATTTTTAGTAGAGACGGGGTTTCACCGTGGTCTTGATCTCCTGACCTCGTGATCCGCCCGCCTCAGCCTCCCAAAGTGCTGGGATTACAGGCGTGAGCCACCGCGCCCGGCTTTTTAAATTTATTTATTTATTTATTTTGGAGGTGGGGAGACAGTCTTGCTCTGTTGCTCAGGCTGGAGTGCAGTTATCTTGGCTCACTGCAACCTCTGCCTCCTGGGCTCAAGTGATCCTGCTGCCTCAGCCTCCCGAGTAGCTGGGGCTACAGGCATGCACCACCATGCCTGGCTCATTTTTTTCTATTTTTTTTGGAGAGACAAGTCTACGTTGCCCAGGCTGGTCTCGAATTCCTGGACTCAAGCCATCTTCCCACCTCGGCCTCCCAAAGTGTTGGGATCACAGACATGAGCCACTGCATGCAGTCCCCAGCTAATTTTTTAAAAAATATTTTTTGGGTGCTGATGAGTTGATGAGTGCAGCACACCAACATGGCACAAGTATACATATGTAACAAACCTGCATGTTGTGCACATGTACCCTAGAACTTAAAGTATAATTTAAAAAATATATCTTTTTTGGTGGGTGTGGTGGCTCATGCCTGTAATCCCAGCACTTTGGGAGGCTGAAGTGGGAGGATCACTTGAGGCCAGGAGTTTGAGACCCGCCTGGGCAACACAGTGAGACCCAGACTCTATGAAATAAAAAGAAAAATGTGTTTTGTAGAGAAGGGGTCTCTCTGTGTTGCCCAGCTTGGTCTATCTTCATTTTTTGTTTTTGGTATTTATCCTGCTTGGTATTCTCTGAGCTTCCTGGATCTGTGTTTTGTGTCTATCATTAATTTGGGGAAATTCTCAGTTATTATTGCCACATTTCTTCCGTTCCTTTGTTTTTTTCTCTGCCATTCTGATTATGTGTATGCTACACCTTCTATAATTGTCCTACAATTCTTGGATATTCTGTTTTCATTTTTTTTTTTTCTTATTGCATTTCAGCTTTGGAAATTTCTGTTGACATTTCTTCAAGTGCACCATGTTCTTTGGCCGTGTCCAGTCTATTCATGAGCCCATCACAGGCATTCTTCATTTCTGTTACAGTGGGTTTTTTTGTTTGTTTGTTTTTTGAGACAGTGTCTCGCTTTGTTGCTCAGGTTGGAGTGCAGTGGCTCAATATCAACTCACTGCAAACTGTGCCTCCCAAGTTCAAGTGATTCTGGTGCCTCAGCCTCCCAAGTAGGTGGGACTACAGGTCGTATGCCACCATGCCTGGCTAATTTTTGTTTTAATAGAGATGGGGTTTTGCCATGTTGCCCAGGCTGGTCTCGAATTCCTGACCTCATGTGATCCACCTGCCATGGCCTCCCCAAGTGCTAGGATTACAGGTGTGAGCCACCATGCCTGGCTGAATTATTCATTTTCAGTTGCTGTCTCTGTGTAGCTGACTTATTTGGAGTCCAAGGCAGGTGGACTGCTTGAGTCCAGGAGTTTGAGACCAACCTGGGCAAAATGGCAAGACCCCGTCTCTACAAAAAAAATTTTTTTAAACTAGCCAGGGTTAGATATACACACCTATAACCCCAGTTACTCAGGAGGCTGATGTAGGAGGATTGCCTGAGCCCAGGAGGTTGAGGTTGCAGTGAGCTGTAATCCAGCCTGGTTGCAATGAACTGCACTCCAGCCTGGGCAACAGAGTGAGAATGAATGCAATGGATGTATTTCAAAATGGCTACTTTCCTCTTCCCCTCTGCCAGAATCACGGGGCGGGAGGTGGGGATGGGGTGGGGTGGGGCGGGGGGTTCTCCAGTTTTCACTGTGGGATCCTGGTAAAACTTGTGGCCATGTGCCATGGCTCACACCTAGGATTGCTTGAGGCTAGGAGTTCAAGACCATCGGGGAAACTTAGTGAGACCTTGTCTCTACAAATAAAAAAAATCTAAAAGCTAGCCAGGCGACCGGACACAGTGGCTCACACCTGTAATCCCAGCACTTCGGGAGGCTGAGGTGGGTGGGTCACAAGGTCAAGAAATCAAGACCATCCTGGCCAACATGGTGAAACTCCGTCTCTACTAAAAATACAAAAATTAGCTGGGCATGGTGGCACGCATCTGTAATCCCAGGTACTCAGGAGGCTGAGGCAGGAGAATCACTTGAACCTGGGAGGCGGAGGTTGCAGTGAGCCGAGATCGCACCACTGCACGATCTGCCTGGTGACAGAGCGAGACTCCATCTCAAAAAAACAAAAAGCCAGGCATGGGCTAAAGACACCTGTAGTCCTAGCTACTTGGGCTGAGGCAGGAGGATTGCTTGAGCCCAGGAGTTGGAGGCTGCAGTGAGCTGTGATTGCACCACTGCATTCCAGCCTGGGTAAAACAAAAACAAGAAACAAAAAATAAAAACCAAAAACCAAAAAAAGGGTAGGGTCCCCCTAAGAATGGGAATGGGAGGCCGGGCGCGGTGGCTCAAGCCTGTAATCCCAGCACTTTGGGAGGCCGAGACGGGCGGATCATGAGGTCAGGAGATCGAGACATCCTGGATAACCCAGTGAAACCCCGTCTCTACTAAAAAATACAAAAAAAAAAAGCCGGGCGAGGTGGCGGGCGCCTGTAGTCCCAAACGCGGGAGGCTGAGGCAGGAGAAAACCCGGGAAGCTTGCAGTGAGCTGAGATCCGGCCACTGGTCCCCCTGGGCGACAGAGCCAGACTCCGTCTCAAAAAAAAAAAAAAAAAAAAGAATGGGAATGGGACCCCTAGATTTTTTTTTTTTTTTTTTTTTTTTTTTTGAGACGGAGTCTCGCTCTATCTCCCAGGCCAGAGTGCAGTGGCCGGATCTCAGCTCACTGCAAGCTCCGCCTCCCAGGTTTACGCCATTCTCCTGCCTCAGCCTCCCAAGTAGCTGGGACTACAGGCGCCTGCCACAGCGCCCGGCTAGTTTTTTTTTTTTTTTTTTTTTTTTTTTTAGTAGGGACGGGGTTTCACCGTGTTAGCCAGGATGGTCTCGATCTCCTGACCTCGTGATCCGCCCGTCTCAGCCTCCCAAAGTGCTGGGATTACAGGCGTGAGCCACCGCGCCCGGCCTTTTTTTTTTTTTTTTTTTTTTTTTTTTGAGACAATCTCACTCTGTAGCCCAGGCTGGAGTGCAGTGTTGTGATCTCGGCTTACTGCAGCCTCAACCTCCCCAGGCTCAGGTGATCCACCTCAGCCTCCCCAGTAGCTGGCATTACAGGTATGTGCCACCACACCCGGCTATTAAAAGTCTTTTTTGTAGAGATCGGGGTTTGCCATGTTGCCCAAGCTGGTCTTGAACCCTTGGGCTCAGTGATTTGCGTGCCTCAGCCTCACAAAGTGCTGGGATTACAAGCATAAGCCACCATGCCCGGCCACTATAGAGTTTTTAGCTCACAAATTTGTCCACCCTAAGCCTCCAGCTATGAGTCAATTACACTTTAAGTTTTCCTACCCTGGTACTGGCTCCCCAGAAGTTTCTGTTTTTGGGCTTCTGCTGTTAAGTTGTGATTCTCTGTATCTGCTTTTTTGTCTCTCCAGTTTTAGGGGCAGGAGTTTGCCCTGTGCCCTCAATTCTCTGATAGATCCAACAAGAGTTATTAACTTTCAATTTGTTCAGCATTTTTCTTGTGAGGACAGGAGTCCCAAGGACTCCCAAGCTTGTTACAGGCCAGACTAAAACCTCCACCTCCTGGGTTCAAGCAATTCTCCTGTCTCAGCCTCTCAAGTAGCTGGGATTACAGGCATGTGCCACCATGCCTGACTTTTTTTTTTTTTTTTTTTTTTTGTATTTTTAGTAGAGACGGGGTTTCACTATATTGGCCAGGCTGCTCTCGAACTCCTGACCTTGTGATTCGCCTGCCTTGGCCTCCCAAAGTGCTGGGATTATAGGCGTTAGCCACCGGGCCCAGCCTATCTTCCCTTTTATAATATGGTCTTCCTCCTGGGCTTCGAATTTCTATGCATGTCAACCTCTGTTCATGGCACCCATGAGTCAGAAATGCAGGCACCACCCTTATCTCTGCCCTCCCTCCTCTCCAAATTCAATCTATTACCAAGTCTCATCAGTTTTATTTCCTATACAACCTTCAAACCCACCCCCCCCTTTTTTTCCCATTGATACTACTTCTACCCTAATTCAGGTTCTCCTGTCTCTCATCCCAAGAGGACTCTAGTCTTCCTACCTCCAGCCCAACCCTTCTAATTTCTTTTCTATGTTGCTTTCATCGTGAATCATGTGAAATGCAAAACTGATCATATCATCCCTAATTGAAAGCTCCCCCTTACTTTCAGAAGGAAGTCCAAACTCCTAAATATGGCAAAAGGATTTTTAATGAACTGGCCCAAGCTTACCTCTTCAAGCACATCCCTTGCCACTTTGTACTCATCATGTACCCATATGCCAGTCCTCATCCAGCTGTCTGCATTTCCCAAATATGCTGTGTTGTCTCGCATGTCTGTGCTTTACACGTGGTAGGTGATTCCTCTGTCCTCTGCCTCTTGGACTTGACTTTTTCTCATCTTTCATGGGTCATCTGGTAATCACCTTCATGAAGCCTTTCTGTATCAGCCCAGGCAGAATCACAGTTCTCTGGGCCCCTCGGCATCCTGAACATCCCTCTACTACCATGCAGAACGTATCTCGTAAGGTTGTTGTAAGGATTAAATGAATTCATAAATATAAAGTGCTTGGAGCCTGGCTCCCGGTAAGTGTGATATACGCATTTACTGTATTTAGAATGTTTACATATCTGCCACTCCCACTGGACAGGAGCACCTTAAGGGAAGGGCTTGTTTCTTCTTGTGCATGTTACACGACTGATGCCTCAAGGTATGCACCTTGTTCATGTGTTTATAGCTAGTAGGAACAGCTCAATTTTAGCTCTCTTTTTCCTACCCCATGAGCCCTTTGTCTTGAAAGCCTTCTAAACTTAAAGGTTCAAGAAGACATGCGTTCAGGACCAGAATATCAGGTACATGATCTCATGGCTACTGCTGGCCCAAGAAGAACGTAGGCAGTGGGAATGCAGAAAAAAGAACAGCTGAAAAGAAAAATGAAAGGACATTGTTCTTGATCTTTAGTATACACAGGAGTCAAACTCTTGGTGAGTCTGTTCTGGGCCTCTGCCACAGGGATTCTGACACATGAAGTCTATGCTAGGGCTCATATATCTGGATTATTAATAAACATTTCAGTGATT
Organism: Macaca thibetana thibetana; assembly: GCF_024542745.1. Lineage (NCBI taxonomy): Eukaryota > Metazoa > Chordata > Mammalia > Primates > Cercopithecidae > Macaca > Macaca thibetana. The sequence goes on along the minus strand of NC_065584.1, from coordinate 83,509,697 downwards.
GTAATAGAGGTGGTCTAGACACTACACTTGAAAAACCCTGAGGTAAAGGAACAGTTTCATTCAAACCAAAGCCAAAATCCTCTAAAACTCACCTACAAGAAAATTTCCAGGTAGAAGAGAGTTATACAAAGAATATCGACTCTGTCTCTCTGAGCCTCAACTTCCCTTGTGCTTCCCTCTCTCTGGTGAGGGACACCAGCCCCTGTCAGTGGATGATATAGAAAGGCCATGTGCAGCCCTGGGACAGACCATGGTTCCATCTATCTTGGTGTGGCATGGACTGAAAGATGGACAGAGCAGCAGCTTCATTAAAAAACAGTTTATTAGCATCTGTGCCCCTAGTGCAAATGAAGACTGACTCCCTCTCCAGGAGCCCTGGACTCCCCACCTGAGCTCCTAGGGAGCTGCTCTGTAGTGTGCCCCCATCTTGGGGCAGTGTCCTTGCTCATCTGACTCCAGTCTGATTGCTCCTGGCACAGGGCTAAGCTCCACCTCGAGATGCCATAGGGATGGTCTCTCCCAAGTGACTGTCACCTCCAGCGTCTGAGAAGAAGCCCCTGTCCCCAGGGGCTGGGGCCACATCCACCTGGATGACACCGTGCACCTGGGAGAGCTGTGGGCTGTCCAAGCTGGCAATGAGCTGGCGGGGGCCTGGTCGCACAGGCACAAACGTCTGGCGCAGTGTCACTGTTTCATTGCCTCCGATGTCCCTGTGGGCAGAGACAAGGTCATGGGCCTGGAGTAATTGGGGGTGGAGTGGGGAGTAACAGCTGATCGAGGGCAGTCAGGAGGAAGAAGCAGGAGGTGGACCCATTCAGACAATTTCAGGCTTACCTGAAATTTCCACACCGAAGACCAGGAGCCCCAGGGCGCCTCTGCATAGCCAGCTCAGCAGCCACCCACCAGCTGCCTGTGCTGAAACTCTCCCCATCGTCTGGGACTCCTTCCTCCCTACTCCCACATCCACCTGGACAAAGACTGCTGATGCCACCGCAGAGGCCTCTCATGCCATGCCCTCTATCACCACTGCTCCTGCCCCAGACAGAACATCCTCATCTCACCTGGGGTCTCCAAAACCAAGAAAACTTCAAAATGAGACTTTGGGGGCCCAACACAATATTTCCAAATACTTTCAGTTTTGACAAGAGCATAGGTTGAAGAAAAGAAATTATTCTCTGCTATGATCATCGTTCCAAAGAACAAAAGAGCATTTTCACACACAAAAACATTAAAAGGATGTTATCTTCGGAGAAAAAGGAAAATCCTCCCCAAGAACAGACAACAGACATCTTTAAATGGACATAAACCCGTGTGTGTGTGTGTGTGTGTGTGTGTGTGTGTGTGTGTGTGTGTGTGTGTCTGAGAGAGACAGACAGACAGGCAGATGGACAAACCCCCCCCCACACACACACACGTGTTTTCATTTTCTCCTTTCCACATGGGCCTCTGAAAAATTGATTCCTAGACCTCCCCTGGGAATCATGATTTCACTTGTCCTCTAATGGGACTCCTTGCCTACCATCCCACTTTTGTATTCTGTTCTGCTAACCACTCAGAGGTGAACTAAATCCTTCAAGAATGTAGTGCTCCTTTGGTGCTTGTGGCACGAGATCCTGGCCCTCTAACCTGACACACAGGCTCAGTCTGACTCAGCCCCTGCTACTTGCACAGCCTCATCATCCCCCACCATTCCTCCTGCTGAGCAGCCCTACTGAATGCCGTCTTCCCCAGACTCACCTCCACAGTCATGCTTTGCAGTCTTCGCCTTGTGTGGAATGAGCACCCAGCTCTGCCTCCCCACCCTGGGCGTCCTTGTGAAGGCCTACTTTTCCTCCAAGGCCTGGCACACCACTTCCTCAGTGATGGCTCCCCTGAGCACCTCTTGCCTCTAGGAAAAGGAACCTCACCCTTCTCTGAGCTCCTCCAGCAATCTGAACGTTTCATTTTTTTTTTTTTTTTTTTTTTTCTGAGACGGAGCTCCTCTGTCGCCCAATGGAGCGCAGTGGCGCGATCTCAGCTCACTGAACGTTTCATTTTGCCTCAGCCTCCGGAGTACACTGCCAACTAATTTCTTTTTGATTACACCGTGTTATGGTCTCGATCTCCTGACATCGTTGCTCGTGCCAAAGTGCTGCTTGGGAATTTGATTACATTTTATTGCATTTGCTCGTTCCCTTTGCCTAAACCTTACCTCTGGTGCCCTATTCAACCCAAGCCTGCTGTTGGGGACCCTTTCCAGACACAGAACCTGTGCAGTCACTGTTATCCTCTAAGAGAATGAGCCAACATCCCTAACTCCAAGGATGAGTTCTTTTCAGGGCAAAGCATTTGTCTTGGAGCCTGGTTCTGAGGGGTTTCCCGTAACCACTCTACTCCCTTTTCTACCACTTGTTAACTATGAGGCTTAGGAGAAGCTATTTAACTTCTCTGTTCCTCCCTTTCCAGGTCATAAAATGGAAGTGAAAGTAAAAGGAGGAGTGGGATCTGATTATCCTGAAGGTGCTTCTGAGCTCCCTGAAGGAGGGAGGCAGGGATATATAATTGAATGTAGTATGATAGGAAGTCTATAAATTAAGTCTATAACTTAATGGCTAGGCTATGTCCTGACTGCTTACAAATTTGCATTCTTAATTTTTGCTAACTTTTTCATAGATACAAGATTCAAGGTTGTGCAAGCTCAGACCAGCCCTCAGAAGTCTATTTATACCATAATTGAACTGTAATATTTCAGAAAATAACCTTTACATTGCAATAACTGATTATTTTCAAGAGAAACTGTTTTCTAGGTGGAAATGTCAAGATCTCTCCCTCCCCTGGTCTCACTGTGAGTTGGGGACTTTACCACACCTCTTTTGTGAGTTGAAGCCGAGTACAAGCCATCTGCTAAAGCTGGGATGTTCCTGAAACTGAGTGTGGGTCATGAAACCAACTCCCCGACAAGGATACCAGAACTTAGACATCGAAATGAGCATTGTCCAATTGTGTACTTGTTCAATCATATTGCCTAGGCTTGAAACATTTTAAAAACTCCTCCTGGACTCTTCTTCAGAGCCATTTAAACCATATGCACACACACGTGTGCTCAGTGACGCAACAGTCAGCCTGTCCTTCCTTCCACAGCATGCCTCGGTTCTGATGGAAAAGGGCAGTTACCCACCTGTTCGCTTATCTTATTAATTAGTCTTAGCTCTTGATGACTTCAGGTCTCTCCGCAAAGTCAAATCTACCCCTAAGAAGCAGATTGACCACTCTGAGGACATTCTAGAGAGTATGACTCAGACTCTGAGGGAAATTCCCAGGAAGGGTTTGGAACAGACTTCCAGCCTCCCTGGTGACTGCTTTTGGTGGTGACAACAGCCATCTGGAGGAGTGAGTTCTGGAATGTTTATTAAGTGGCCAGTCACCACACTGGGGTGGCACACCTTATGCTATAATGGGGTTCCATGCCACAGCCTTTGATGTGCAAATGAGAGGCAAAGTACACCCATCTTGGAATCTTATTTATCTGAACCAACAGCTCAGAGATGTCCCCCTGGAGGCTCCCAGTTGTACTGGAGGCTCTGTTCTGGGCTCACAGCAGCTAAGGAGCCACAGACTGTCCAGGGAGGATCTGCCTTAAGAAACCATCGTCCAACCCTATCTTTTGCTGTAGGTAGACTCACGCAAACTCTACAGGTAAAGACAGGGAACAGGTCCCCCAACACTCAGCACAGTGGCCCTTTCCTTACTTCCAAGCAGGGCCAAGAGGCAAAGGCCTGGTGGGGCTGCTGAGGCAAGTCCAGCTCTGAGGATGCCTTAGGATGAGGAGGCTCCCCCTCCCCACCATGTGGGGGTGTGAGTAAGAGATGTCTGCCGGGCAAGACGAGCAAAGCAGGCTATCCGGAGGGTTCAGGCTCTGTTCACTGAGCTGCCAGAGACCCTGGTAGGGTGACATGAGGAAAGCCCTCCTTTGTGACACATCATAGCATTCCCAGGGGCCCAGGCTGGGGCAAAGATCAACATAGCTGCCTTCTCCACTTTGGCCTCACGGCAAAGGTGGCGGCCACCACCAGGAGAGCTGCGAGGGAGGGGTGGGCACGGGGTCCTCTGCTTCCTCCCCTCAATTTCCCCAACCCAAGCCATTGTTCTTTCTCAGGAGCTGTCTGTCTGAAGGCGAAGCCTGCCCCTGTCCCAGAAGGCTGATCTAGAAGGCCAGGCTCTGGCCTGCTCTGCTTTCCCTCTGTGCTTTTCCTAGGGAGGGACAGGGCAGCACGTGTGAGTCTGTATCAAAGATGACAGCCACAGGCCCAGGAACGCAGCATGTGTGTGCCCTCACTGCACCCAGGGGCTTGCCCAGCCCAGGATCAGGCCCAGACGGCTGGGTAAGGGCCTGAGGGATGGGATTCTCTCCTCTGGAATTGATACTTGGCCCTCATGGCACAAAACAAGCAATGAGCTTGAGAGCCTGTGCATGGTTTGCACCACAGTGGGTAGAGCAGAGTTTGCCCCTTATGAGCTGTGAGACCACGTGAGACGTGACCGCCAGCTTCTCCATCTGGAAGTGGGGGTGATAATGGCAATAATAAAAATAATAACTACCAATGGAGCATTAACTTTGTGCCAAGCAATGCACTAAACAACCCTAGGTTCAGGGGCTATTGCTATCCCTGCTTTACAGACGAGAACACTGAGGCTTGAAGGAGAGAAACCGCTTGCCCAAGGGCATATAGCCAGTAAGTGCTAGAGCTGGGACCTGAACCCATATCCTTAGGGTTGCAAAACTTTGCTTGTGTGTGTGTGTGTGTGTGTAAGAGAGACAGAGAGAGAAACAGACACACGGTCTCACTCTGTCGCCCAGGCTGGAGTGCAGTAGCACAAACATGGCTCACTTCAGCCTCAACCTCCTCAGGCTCAGGTGATCCTCCCACCTTAGACTCCCAAGTAGCTGGGACAACAGGCGCACACCACCACACTGGTTAAGTTTTTAAAACTTTTTTGTAGAAACAGGGTTTCACCATGTTGCCCAAGCTGGTCTTCAACTCCTGGGCTCAAGTGATCCACTTACCTTGGCCTGCCAAAGTGCTGGGATTACAGATGTGAGCCACCACACCTGGCCCAAAACTTTGCTTTTAATCATATGATGATCTTTAATGTGTTTTTGTTTTTGTTTTTGTTTTTTGACATGGAGTCTGCTTCTATCACCCAGGCTGGAGTGCGGTGGCTCAATCTCAGCTCACTGCAACCTATACTTCCTGGGTCCAAGCGGTTCTCCTGCCTCAGCCTCCCAAGTAGCTGGGATTACAGGTGCCTGCCACCAAACATGGCTAATTTTTTTACTTTAGTAGAGATGGAATTTTACCTTGATGGCCAGGCTGGTCTCGAACTCCTGACCTCAAGCGATCTGCCTGCCTCGGCCTCCCAAAGTGCTGGGATTACAGGCGTGAGCCAGCACACCTGGCCTTCTAATGTACTTTAAAGAGTTTTTGTGTCCAAAGATCATATTCCTGAAAGTGCCTGGTCAGTTCTTCAGTACTAGGCAAATATTAGCAATGAGTTACTAACGATTCCTATGTGGGGCTTTTGCTCCCTAATTAGTGAGGCAGGGCAAGGACACAGCACAGCACAGCACCAGGTGCCCAGGAGGTCTCCCTAAAGGCTGGTGGGACTGAGCTGGGTAGGAAGGTATTGCTAGCTGGCCCCAACCTGCTTGTTTGGGTCCTGACAGAACATACTTGTCCAGACAGAGAGGAAGCAAAGCTGGGAACCAGGGCAGCCTGTGGGGAAGGCCAGAGTGGCAGCAGGGGCAGGAGGAGAGGCAAGACTTACCCAACATTGAGGATCTTGGGCCTCTGTAACCCAGAGCCCTCGAGTCGGAAGACGACATTGGTGAGGGTGACGGGAAGGGGGTTCTTGAAGACAATCTGTACTTCACACTCCTGGCCAACCACTGCCGCTCCCAGTAACTGAGAGAAAAAGAGGCCCATCCCCCATGTCAGAGACCCTGGTCAAACACACGGGACCGTACACTGCACCAGAGAGGGGAATCTGCTTAGAAGCAAAACCTCCCCGTGCCCCACATTTATCCTCCTGAGAGAAGACTCCCCAGAAGTCAGAGAAGAAACTCCAGCCTATTCCCCAACAAAGGCTGTCACAGAACCAGAGACATAAGATCCCATGCTACAGACGAGGAAACTGAGGCCCCAGAGCCAGTCCTTGACCTTCTCCTACAAAGGCTTATCAGGCCAGCCTGCTCCTGGCTTAGCGCCCGCCTCTGATGTCCTTATCCCCTGGCCTTCACTCTCTGACCACCCCTCATGCCCCAGCAAACTGCATTCACCGTGAGGGAGAGGTCTGGGGTACGCAGACGGAAGGTGTGCTGCTTGGCCAGCACCTGCCCGCTCTCCTTGACATGGCCTGAGACGTTCAGCAGCATGGCCCCCTGGTCCACAAGGTGGGGCCGGTATTCCTTGTAGGCCACTGGCATGGTCACACGGTCCGCTGGGGAGAAGAGGCATGGCGTCACTGAGGCCTGCTTCCCCACATCCGGCTTCCCCCAGGGACTCCCCACTGCTCCTGGGGTCTCCATGTCCACAGCCCTGAGGTGCCCAGCCATCCAGGGGGCAGGGCTGGGTAAGGAGCACTTACAGGCCCCTGGTGCCAGCTCCACTTCCTTCTTGGTCTCCTTGAAGATGGTCCCAGTGACACCAGTATAGAAGGTGACTGAGAGGTAAAGGTGCAGTTTTACTGTGCGGCGGCTGCTGCTGTGATTGGTCAGCATGACGGAGACCATCAGATCCTGCCCCATCACCGCGTCCTGTGCCTCCACCTGCATGGCCACATCCTCCGCTGAGCCCCGGTTGGCGTACACATTGGGTTTGCTGCCGTGGGCTGCTGCTGTCTCTACTGCCTTCCGCTCTGCGTCTGAGCCTGGGGGTTGAAGGTCAAGGGTGAGGTTCCAATTCCCACTTGGGTGGGCAAGCACTTGACAGGAACACTTGTCATGGGGCCCAGAGCTGGCTGGGTTGGGGGAATGGTACCTTCTGGGTGCTTATAGAGGTAGGTGATGTCCTCACGCATGTTGGAGCCGATGGCCTTTGTGACAATGAGTGTGCCGATGGCCTTCTCCTCCACATACACAATCTTGAAGCTGCCATCGTCCTGCCGCTGCCAGTACACCTTGTCACTATTCACCTGTGGGAGGGGTGGGGGTGAACAGGAATGAGTGAGCCAGAGGGTCTGAGGGTGGCCTGACTCCCGGCCTCCTTCCCCTGATCCTAGGAGCTATGGAACAGGGCTTGGTCCCAAGGGTGGGAGCTTCCTGGCAGAGCCCAAGGGGAGACTTTCCAAGACGAGCCAGATGAGGCCAGAGCGCAGGGAAGAAGCTGGTCTGGGAAGCTCCTCTCAGAGCACTTTGGCAATAATAACAGTAATTCTTCACGCTCATTGGCTGATTTTACGACTAGTAAAGCAGTTTCATACCCATTATCTCTTTTGATCCTGAGTACAAGCAGCAAGGCAGCCTTGATTATCCCCTTTTACAGGTGAGGAAACTGACTTGTATAATGAGTGACTTGCCCAGGGTCGCACAGCTGGTCAGTGAGCGGTGAAGTCGGGACCAGAGAACCCACGACTGAAGCCCAAGAAGGCACCTGCAGTCCAGCCCTCACCTCAGCAAAAATGAAAGGCGTGTCATACTTCATGTAGACCAGGCCATTCTTGATGGACTCCACGGAGCAGGGGCCACAGCAGAAGATGCCTAGAGTGAGGTGGGACAAAGGCGAGAGATCTGAGAAGGCAGAGAGGGACCTTCAGATCCTGGGTGGGGTCCACACAGGGCCCCAGCCCCAGCCACTCAGGCCTGGTTCCACTGCCTGGTGGCCTCTGGAACAAGGCCATCAGCCCTCACTCAAACACTTGGGGGTCAGTTGACAGCCAGTGCAACACAGGTATGGAAAACAAAGAGAGAGTGGCTCCATTTGGCTGTCAATTCGATTTCCTCAGCCCAGGCTGCTCTGCTGGAGGACGGGGGCAAGGTACAGATGTGCACACCAGCCTGCCTGATAACCAAGTCCTTGACACACTCTTTCATGGCTGAATGACACTGGATGTCCACCGTCTGTGACCCCCAGAGGACAGGACCTCCTATTTCTTTATCCCAGGCTGGGGTGCAGTGGCCAGATCTCAGCTCACTGAAAGCTCCACCTCCCGGGTTTACGCCATTCTCCTGCCTCAGCCTCCTGAGTAGCTGGGACTACAACCTCGCCCGGCTAGTTTTTTGTATTTTTTAGTAGAGATGGGGTTTCACCGTGTTAGCCAGGATGGTCTCGATCTCCTGACCTCGTGATCCACCCGTCTCGGCCTCCCAAAGTGCTGGGATTACAGGCGTGAGCTACCGCGCCCGGCCAGGACCTCCTATTCTTTATCGTAACCAACCCAGAGTCTACAGTGGCCCTGCCTCATGGCCTTTGTGACAATGAGTGTGCTGATGGCCTTCTCCTCCACATACACAATCTTGAAGCTGCCATCGTCCTGCCACTGCCAGTACACCTTGTCACTATTCGCTTGTGGGGGGTGAATAGTGACACCACCGCCACCACCATTTCAGAGAGATGCGGAACAACCCTCAGCTCTGCAGCCTGCTGCCCTCTCTACTGGGGGGAGCTGGTGGGAAATAGAGTCTGCTCTTATCATACTCAGGAGGCTGCCTAGAAGAGATAGGCTGACAGGAGGAGGCCTGGCAGGAGAGGACAGAGCGGGAAGTGAGTACCATCCAACAGGAAAGAATCTTAGACAACACCTAACACTACACCTCCTTTACAGACGGGGAAACAGCAAGGCGAAGTGCATGCCAGGATCTCACAAGACAGGAGGTGCAGGGAGAATGAAAGGAGCTAAGACTTTCTGAGTAGCTACTACGCTTCTGGCATGCTGCTGGTCCCTTCAGATAGAGAATTTCTCATTTAATCCTCCCAATCACCCTATGTGGTATCTATTATTCCCAAATTACATCCAAACCCCAAAGCTGTAAAGTGCGAGGTGCTTGCCCAAGCGCATGCATCTGAGAAGTGATCAGGCTGGGATCAAGCCCCAGTCTTGCTGGCCCCGAGCCCCCTGCCTGATGTCCACCCCACCACTTCCCAGAGTTGGAGGCCAGAGCTCAGATCTGCCAGTGTCCGGGCCAGGCTGTTTCAGCATCACAGGCATCACTGGGTTGCACCGCTCAGGGGGCTGTGTTCACATATCTGAGTGAGAGGGAGGGCGTTGGGAAGAGGCCAGGGGAGGAATGTAGGCTAGGGAGGACTCTCTGACCTGGGGTGAGTAAGGGAGAGGCTGGACAGAAGGCAACTGGCAGGGCAGGCCTCGTGGCCTGCGGCTGGAGTATCACGGTAGGAAGGGGTTGGGGTGTGTTTGAGAACAGAGTGTATGGTAGTTCTAATTTCTGCAGAAACACATGTATGTGGACACAGAAAAGAGACCCGTGGGTTGTATCAATAGTAATCATGTATTAAGGCAGGGTCATAAGGGCTATTTTCTTCTTTGAACCTATCTGAGCCCTGACTTTTTTCTATACTGTATATATAATTCACAGTGAGCAATGGAACAGACAGGAAGGAACTTGGTGAAAGCGAGAGTATGTGTTTAAAAGGACTGGACTTGTTCTGTTGCTGACCTACCACTCTGTGCCCCAGAGGACGTCACTCCATCTCTCTGGTCACCCTTTGGAGTGGGTCCCAAGTCTGTCGATCGTCAGAATCACCAGAAGAACTTTCAAAAATATACATTGTTAGCATCTATCCTTAGAAAGTCTAATGTATCACGTTTGGGGTAGAACCTAGAAATTTACTTTAAAAATATTTTTGAAAAAAACCCCAAATACCTCCTGAGAGAGAATAGGGAACCTTTACATTTTGTGTTCTTCAATTCCACACTTTTTTTCCTTCCAAGCATGTATTATTACTTATCAAAATGACTTTAAAAGGGTCCTTCAATTAATTATCTCCAGGATATGTAAGTTAAAAAGCAAGTAAGAATAGTGGATATGAATTCTCTTTCTCCGAATACTCTTACAGCTTTGAATTTTGAACCTCCCTTGTATATTAACCATTATAAATAAAATAAACCATTATAAATAAGTAAAATTTAGGCAAATAGAGCGTTATACAGAAAGGTAAAAATAAACTAACGTCCACATGGTGGTTCATCTGATAAACTCGTTTGAGAAGCCATGGGGTTACAGGGCTTAGCTCTCCAGCCCAGCCCAGCACTGACACTCTGGACTGTGTTACTCAGGTGGGGGAGATGAGCAGGGGCATGGTGGGAAGTGGGGGGGCTCGGCTCACCACTGCTAGTTTCCTGGGGTGTGGCATCCACCACCTGCCACCCATCAAAGCCCGAGGGAAGATCTGGCCTCTTCATCCAGCAGTCGTTCCACACGTGGAAGTTCCTGGATGGACATGGAGGAGGGGCTGGGTCTGAGCCCCAGGGTCAGGAGTCCATGGTTTCCCCAGCCTCCCCTGCCCACCCTCCACCTCCAAAGCTCAGGTCACCATTCTTCAGCACAGATGGGCAGTCCACCCCAGCTCACCAGACAGAATCATGGTTCAGGTGCTCTAGGGGCTTCATGTTCTCATCGAAGTAGATGTCCATGGTAAGAGATGTGTCTGTGTCATGGGCGGAGTTGAAGTTGGTGACAGTACGGGTGGCCAGACCCAGGCAGCGCAGCACTGTGGCGGAGCGAAGGTTGGGGTTCAAGGCACGGGTTGGGGGCAAGTGAGGCATCGCGTCAGGAATATCAGGGGCAGAAGGGCAACCAGGATTGCCAAGCTGGGCATAGACTGCCAGGGTCAGGGTCGCTGGGGCCAGAAGACCTTTGGGCTACAGAGCACTTGGGGTCAGGGGAAGCTAGGCCACCTGCCTGGCTCAGTCCCTGCCTGTCCCTTCTCCCTCCTTTCCCTTAGGCCTCTGTCTGTTGTTAACACTAATTAATGATAATTAAGACCAGCCTATCATCCACCCCCGCCTGCACCCTGCACTGTAGCCACAGCTGAGCAGGGCTGGATAAGCCTGGCTTTCCTCCCTTCTCCCTGTAGGGCCCGTGCCACTCCTGTCCCAGTCCCTCCACTACCTGTAGTGGTCACGCCAGCAAAGACCCAGCACTGGCCATATGGGACGGAATAGCCGGTGCGTAGGTAGCTAAGCAGGATCTCCACGCTGCCCACCCACGCTGATGGGTTGGTGCCTCGGGAGTAATCACCAGACCAGTTCCCAATCAGGACTCCATTGTCATCCAGGGAGTTCACCTGCCCAGGACAGGATGAGACGGGGCTGAGGTGGAGGAGGGGCTCAGGACCTGCCATGTGGTCCTTAGCCCAGCCCTGACCCTGCAACCACCCCTTACCCCTAAATGCCTCAGGATCCAGACATCAGCCTGAGCTCCATCCAGCCCTTTCCTGAGCCACCTGCCCCCCTCCCACCCAGGCTCTGACACAAGAATGTGAATCCTGGGTGTGCCAAGTTTTGGGTTTGGCCCTGCATTCCACAGGAGCTGGGACAGGAGCCAGGAAAGGCGGGCTGCGGGGCAGGCAAGGGAGAGAAGAGAAGGGATACCCCTTCCTGAAGTATCCTTTGCAAGGGCAGGGACAGGGCTGGGGGTCCTCAAGGAATCCAGAAAGGGCAGGATGAGGGTGGAGGTGTGGCGAGGCAGCAGGCAAACACACAGTAGGACTCAGAGACATGAGGGTGCTCACCATGGCAGAGATGACCCGGGAGACACTGACTGGGTCTCCACGGCCTCCATATGGCATCCCCCGCCGGTCCAGGATGTATAGGCAGGCATCCAGCACCCCGTGGTCAAACTGGAAGGAGGGATGGAGGGCAGAGGTGACAGCCTGAACCCTAGGCCAGCACCCCGCTCCAATACCCCAGCCCCCACACCCACCCCAGCTCCCCTGGGTGCATGTGACCCTGGCCAGCTGCATCATACCTGGCCATAGTTCCAGGTCCGCTCACCAATCTGTGCTTCGGTCCCGTAGTAAATTCTCCCAGACTCATTAAGCACATACTCCTGCCGCCAATCCTCATGGTCCACGTACACAATGTCCTCTGTGTCCCCAGAACACACAAAACTGGTTCCCTCCAGTTCTCTCCCTGGGCCTCACCTACTCCTGGCCAGTTCTGCAGGACTCATGTCCACAGAAGAAAATGCGGGGATGCCCCTAGCCTGACAGGACTGCCGCAGGAGAATGGGGTAGCATGAGAGATGGTAGAGGAGATTGGCCTTTGCCAGGGGCCTTCGCCAGGAGAGGTGTGGCTGGCTGTGTGACCCTGGGCTGGCCACCTTTCTGCACCAGGCCTCGGTCCTCTCATCTGCTCAATGGGAGGCTGGCTTCTCCTGGGGTGAGGCACCTAGGCACCCTGCCGCATCCGAGGGCAGGAAGCCCTTCCCTGTCCTTCCCTCCCATCTACCCTCTGCTCCAGACCCCAGCTGCTCACCTGAGCACCAGGGGTTGAAGAGGATGTAGATCTCGTTGCGGGGGTCAAAGGGCAACTGGAACTCCCCAGCGTCTGACTGTGTGCGGACTGTGAACTGAAACTTGCCGATGATGGCGTTGGGGGAAGTGTGGACCCGTAGGTTCAGAGTCTGCCCACTGGCCTTGGTCACCTGGGCTTTCCAGCCTCCACTGCCCCCCTTGCCCACTGGGATGATCACGTGCGTGCCCTTGCCCACCTCGGGGTTGTTTCCTAGAGTAGGAAATCAACAATTAGCTGGTGAGGCCTTCCTGAGGAGAGGGGATGGAACCTGGGACTTCTCCCAGCCCCACCCAAAATGTATATGAGCCACTGTGTATGTCCCTACATTGGGCCATCGTCTTATTCTCTGACAATCTCCCTCAGAGCAGCTCTGTCCCCACCCAATGCTTGCCCACATGTTAGGGCAGGGCTACAGTCTAACATCCCAAACCTGTTCCCCTAACACTGAACTCTGAGGTGGGGAGGAGAGATGAGGGCTCTTGTCACCTTCTGCCTGCCTGTCACAGTGCCTGGGCTGGAGGGGCAGATCCACCTGCCCTGTATGAAAGGGCAGTCCTGATCCTGAAGGCCAACCCTGCCTGCTCCCTGGGCTGCAGGTTCTAGAGCCCAAGGCATCCCTGGTGAAGGTGGTAGGGGTTCCTGGGAAATTAGAGGGTGAGGTGGGCAAGGTTAGGCCCTAATCAAAGGGTAAAAGGAGTCGCCTGCCCCAGGCAGCAGCATAATCACCAGCCTGAGAAGTCAAGCTCCATCAAGCAACGCGGTGAGGGAGGCACCTGCCCTAGGTCACGGGGACAGAGGGGCAGAGACAGAGGGAGACAAAATTGGCAGAGATGGGGGATGTGGAAGGAGAGAGGGAGAGAGAGAGAACCAGCCACATCCTGGGGAATGAGAACAGACGCAGAAAGGACAGAGCAGCAATGCCAAAGGAGGCACTGAGGCAGGCCCTGAAGAGGAGTACTCTGAGACCGATGCCCCAGGAGGCTTGAGGAGGATGCGCTTGGGAAAAACTGAAACACCAAGATCCTCTCTGAGACCCACCCCCAGGGGCACAACCACACACTTGCACCTGCCTTATCTGGCAGAGGTGAGGAGTGGGACAGGGAGGAGCCTAAAGACCTCTCTGACTCTAATGCCAGCCTCTCCCCACCAAACATAGGGCCTTCACCCTTCCCACTCCAAGCCCCACTGACCGATGAGTAACTCAATGGTGATGCGATCAGAGGATTCATAGGTCCGGGACAGGAGGAGAAGCATGCGGAAAGGCTGCCCGCGACGTACTATCAGCTCATCGTATTCATACTCGTCTGTGTGGTGCTCTTGGCGGTTCTGGTCCGAGCGCGAGCTCAGCAAGTCCACACCGGTCACTACTAGCATGCCCTCTGCAAGGGCACAGCTCTGGGTCAGTGAAGCCCCATGGGGAGCCCAGGCCCTCATCATTAGCCTCCTATCCCCCCAGAAATGCCAGGATGAGTCTCTGGTCCCATTAAAGCCTTTCAGCTCTCAGCTGAGGAGGACAGACTGGCCTCACCTCGGATGGTGCCATCTCCAGCTGCATTGACACCGCTGCCCCGGGAGACAGGCTGGCGGGAGTCTGAGCCCCGGGAGCCAGGTCTTCGAGTCCCAGAGCTGGACCCTCGACCCCTGGAGTCAGAGGGTTCAGGTCCCCAGTCATCATCTGCCACATTTCGGCATGAACAGCAGCCACAGCAGCGAGCCCAGAAGGAACGGCCTCCTCCTCCTCTGCGAAAGCGTCTGTCTGGCTCTGGCTCTGGCTCTGGAGAAGGCGTGGTAGGGGGCTGCAAGGGGTTGCCACCCCAACGGCCAACGTCGGAACGTGGCCCGTCCATCATGCCTGTTAGGAAGAGGCGGGGGTGGCTCCTTAACCCAGGTAGCCCCAGCCAGCTGACCCAGAAACCCTCCATCCAGACAGCTGATTCGGTCCCCGCCTGATGACTGAGACAATCCCACCTTGGCCCAGAGATTCTCCAGAAACATCCAGAGACCCTCCCCGAAGACCATTCAGACTCACCCAGAGAAGCTTCTCACACTGCAGAGAAAAGCCTTCCCCTCACTTCCACCAAACCACATCCGAAAAACTGCCCAATGAAAAAACCCACTCAAGGATCCATCCCAGGAAATCCACATAGTTCCCTGCATGGACACTTGTCACAGCCTCAAGACCCAGCTGCACACACATCAGAGTGCTCCAGCATCCCTGGGCCTGGTCCCTCCACCTGCTGGCTCCGCAGTGTAGAGGTGCACAATGCTGACAGCTTCTAGAACTCATTTGTTAGCAGAAATTCCCCAACTCAAGGTTCTTCACAAGACAGACAGGTGGCCCCGGGGCCTGGGGTCTTGGCATTCCCAAGTCAAGGAAGACCCCACTTGGGGCTGCCAGAAGGGGTAGAGCATGGCAGGTGCCCGGAGCTGTGCCCAGTCCAGGGAAAGCAGAGCCTTGGTGTTGGGGAACAGCCTGGCTGGGGCTGACAGGTACACAGCTGGCCCACACCCCACCGTGCTGGATCCCGGCACTGCCTCCGATAGTGTGGGCCGCCTGGGCTCAGCACCACAGTGCCCGTGGTGGCCCCTCACCTGGCAGCAGTGTTGGCAACCGCAGCACTGAGTCCCGGGGCTGAGATGGAACAGGTCAGGATGGATGGGACAGGCCTGGTAAGTGACTTATATGGGAAGGAGGGGCCAAACTGCTGTGAGGGGTGGAGGGAAGAGGCGAGGCCTCTGAGTGGGAAATGGGGAGAAGATGCTAGGGAGGGAGCAGGCGTGAGGTCTGGGCTTAGGCTGGGCTTTGGTGTGATCCACCTGTGTGATGGCCCCTGGCACCAGCCTGATTCCTGCCAGACTGGGCATGTGAGGAGCCCCTTCTCCCGGATGAAGAAGCTGCAAGGGCAGCGGGGCAGGCAGGTCCTTCTACCCACAGCCCTGTCTGGCCGACCTTCTGGTCCCAAGCTCAGGCTGCCTACCTCTGCTCTCACGGGCTCCTGCTACTGAGCTCCATGAAGCCCAAGCCAGGCTCAGCCCTATGAAACTGGCCCAGGGGCCTGGTGCTGGAACTCATCCTGCCCAGGGAGGTCCGGGGATCCCAGGTTGCAGACTGGTGACATCAGCAGAGAGGCCCTCAGACTGGCTCAGCCAGCTAACCCCTGACCTGCTGGCTCTACCAGATATTCTGACTCCCCGCACCCCCAAGTCTATCCCTTCTTTCTCAGCTGCTCTACAGCCCCAGGCATGAGTGAGCTGCCCCTCAAGTTTGGGATTAGGGAGATCAGAGTAGGAGCAATCTCATTTCACGTCCCCCACCCCCACTGTAGCCTGGGGAGTTGGGGGAGGCTTAGGCCTTTCCACTCAGGCTTGGGTGGGAACTGAGACCCCCTTCCAGAGGTACAGAGTACCTTTCTCTCACTGAGAGGAGTCTTTGCTCATTCGGACTCGAGGATTCCCTTTTCTCCAACTTGGAATTCTTCTGGGAATCCAGACCAACCGGCTCAGGCACCTGTGCTGTGTGCATCCTAACTCCACCCCGACACTGGGGAAACACCAAGGATGGCACAGAGGCGATCCCAAGGCAGAGAGGAGGAGGCTAGGCATCTTCAGGGAGGCTCTCCTCGGGTCTTGTCCTTGGGCCCGTCAGCCAGGGCCTTCTTCCTTCTTTTTTTCCTTCCCACTGGTGTCCCAGCTCTGCCCACGGGCCGCCGAGCAGAAGACAGCGAAAACAAGTTGACAAGAAGACACAAGGAAGCAGAATCCAGGAGGGGCTGTTTGGTGATGCATCAGGCAGGGAGGCGCCATGGGGAGTGGGGACAGAGAGGCCCCAGGAACTGGCAGGGAGCCCTCCACACCCACACTGCCTTTTCTTGTCCAGCTCCAAGCACCAGAACCTGCCTGGGGGTGGGGGCCGGTGCCCCACCTCCAACACTCTCAGTAGACACACCAGGGGATATCAGACTTCCAGGCAGGTCAGCCAGAGGGCTTTGTGCAGGGGCTGGGTGTTTCTGCATCACTGCAGATACGGGAAGGGGCAGGGCCCTGGTTGTCCGGATGTGTGTGAGCACACGTGGACCCAGGCGGATCCCAGAGAACCAGGAGGATGCCTTTGTCACACTCTCTCCCTAGCTTTAATCAATCTTTCTCTCCCCACCCAGCCAGGTTTGAGTCAGTGCCCTAACCCCTGAGCCAGTCCCCTCCCCCCACCACCACTCAGGACTGTCTAGGTCAGGACAGGGTGTGTACATGGTATGTGTGGGGGGACACCATGGGAGCAGACACTCAGCTCAGGACCTCAAGGAGCTGAGGCCAGGCCGCTGCCCAACCATTCCTTACCGATACAGAAGCAAGAACATGAGTCTAGAATCCTAGACCAAGGGTAGAGACAACTTTGGTTTCAGTGCTGAAGCGCTCTGGCCAAGAACCATGGGCAAGTCTCAACAGCAGTTTCCTCATCAGAACACTGGGCCTAATAATCTCTTCCCTGAGACTCTGTGAGGATCAAATGGTATCAAGTATTCTCAAAGGTACTTCAACCGTAGAATGCTACTCATGGGGACCGATACTGTGGTTCAGGCAGGGCGGAGCAAGAGCACCCTGGCCCACTCCTGGGAACATGGAGCCCCTGAGCCTCCCCAGCTATGGTGAATGGGGGCCAGGGCAGAGGGAACATCTGGATGGTGCAGGGGTCATGGGAAAAACTTGTATGATGCTTCTAGCTGGAGAAACTCACAGCTGCTCTGTTCAGGCTCTGCTCAGCCAGAAGCAGAACCTGATCCCAAGCCCTGTTCCTGCTTGGAATCTAGACCCAGTCCCAGCCCCAACCCCAAACCAGAAGGTAAACACAAGCTCAGCCCTCACCCTGAATTCTGCCCCAGACACTGAGGCCTTGGTTCTCCCTGAGAGGAAACAACAGGATGGCGCAGAAAGAATGAGCTGACAACACCCCATGTCTCTTCCCTTTCTTTTCCAAAAATAAATGGCTGTAGTGATAAAGGTAGTGGTGTAGTGGTAGCAGTGACAACAGGTTGGTAGCCTGAGAGGGCCTCTCCATTCTTTATTCAGTCCCAATAAGTTAAAGGGCAAGGGTAGGGGGCAGGGCCTCTTAGGTGAGGATGCTGCTAACTGAAGGCAGCAGTTCAGCCAGGTGCTCCAAGATGCCCATCGCTTGGCACAGCGGGTTACCCTGCAGGTTGAGGAGGACCAGCCTGGGGCAGGAGGCAAGAGGCTGGAGCGCTGCAGGTTGCTGGAGGCCTTGTGCAGGAGAGTCAAGGAAAGCTTGGCAGGTTCCTCCCAATTCATTTGCTCCTGTGTACCCTCAAGAGCTGGGGACTGTTGCCTGCAAGTCTGTTTGATGGGCATCTCATGTGCTCCCTGGAGGGAGTCAGGCTCTAGGCAGGGACTGCAAACATCTGCCCACAGGGTCAGCCAAGAAACAATGAGCGGCAACACCCCAAGCAGACTGGTGTAGTATCAGGGGAGTGGTGGAGGGACCAGCCTGGTCCAAAGAGACATTTACTATTCAGCAACGACCAAGGGCTGCTGAGGGAAAATACCAGTGTAAGGTTGCTCTAACTTCCAATTTTTAAGAGGGGAATCAGAACTCTAGATGGTTTTTAAAGTATGAAACTTCCTGATTTTCAAAAAGCTACATGGAGCTGAAGAACAGCTGCAGGCTGCCCATTTGTGAACTCTGATTTAAGAAAGTCACTTACACTCTGCCAAACTCCACCAGTGCAAGTCAGTGATAGCCCAACAGCCCCAGGCTCTCCCCCTTCAACTCACACTACAGAGCCCCTGTCTCCTGCCCTGCCAGAGGGTGGCACATACCCTGCCTGCTGTCTGTCCCTCCCCAGGGTGGCACCTCACCTTACCCACTGTCTGAAAGGCACCCAGAAGTAAGGATACGGTTGTTGCACAGTAGCAGCTCCTGCAGCCGGGGTAGGTTGGTGACGCCATCCAGGGACTCTATGGCATTATCACTGGCCTGCAGCACCTGGGGGCAGGGAGGGCAGGGAGGGCAGGGAGGCAGGACAGGCGCTGTTAGCCGGGGATGGTTCAGCAACTGAGGAGCTCAGGCTGACAGGCCCACAGAGCACACAGGGGCTCACGGGTCAGGCTGCGTGATGGAGGTGGAAGGCACGCAGTTACCTGTTCGAGGTGGAAGGTCCTGCACATCTCTTTGTGGGATGGGCAGACTTCTGAGGTAGAGGAAGAGGAAAAGAACCGCCCATGACAGGGATGGAGACACGGGTACTTTACCTCAAGGCAGCGCAGGGCAGCCAGTGCAGGTGGCAGGGTTCGGAGACGATTGTGTGACAGGTCAAGATGGGTGACCAAGAGCAGCTGTTCCAGATGGCAGAGCACTGTCAGATCCTGGGGGGTAAAGGGAGGAAGGAGGTGATGGGCTTCCCAGGAGACCTGGGAGAGGGTCCTCAGCCAGCGTTTATTAGGCACATGCCCTCTGTGCCCCACAGGCCCTTGGGGACCCCAGCCAAGGAGAGGATGGGAGCACATGGAAAGCTGACCTTACAGTCCACAGCAGTACATGACATGGGACAGTGAGTGCTGTGAGTAGGGTAACCAGTGGGGTGGGTGAGGAGGAGGAGGCCTGGAGTTCGGAGGTACAGGGGCCAGTGGAGGGTGCTGGGTAAACAAAGACTGGTCCCCCATGGGGACTGGTCCTGATGAGGCAGAGATGAGTTTGGCAGGAATGGAGGTGGGCTGTGGTGATGTGATAAAACTAATGTGTTGGGAAGGTGGACTAGGAAAAGTGGAGCCTGGACAACTTCTCAGGAATCTCTGAAAAGTATTTGACCTTCAGGTATCGGGGGTTGCTCCAGGGTGAGATGGGCTGGAATGTGTGGGAGGAATGGGCTAGGGGTCATTCTGAAGGAAGATGAAGCTGTGACCAGCCTGGGGAAGAAGCAACACAAGGAGGTCCTGGTGACTCGGGATTTGAAAGTGAGTGACAAGAAGAAGAATTGGCTGAGTGACAGAAAGGCCTGGAAGAGGAGAAAGCTGGGAGGGAGGGATGAACTCTATCTTGATTGGGAGGAAGTCCACGAAAGCACCTGAGACTGGGGGCAAAGTCAGGGACGTGGGGAGGCCAGCAGGATGAGGGCCAGGGGAAGGCGTGCGTGGTAGCTCATACCTTGTGAGCCAGGTGCAGCACACGCACCTCAGCATACTCCATCTTGAGCACGCTATTCTCCAGCAAGAACTTGCTGCGCAGGTCATCCAGATATGCTGCCCGCATGGGGTCCACGGCCTGGAGTGGATGGGGTGGGCAGGGTACACATGTCAGCCGCCTGCCTCCTGCCTGCTGGGCCTCCCCCTGGCCTGTTCTGCGGGCACAACTTGCCTTGAGGGTCTGGAAGTACTGCAGGGTCTCCTTCTCATACAGCAAGGGGTCCAGTGCCCGCATCAGCAGGATGATGGTAAGCAGGCACCCTGAGGAGAGGGCGGGGAAAAGGAGGATTTCTCCTGGATCCTCCTCTGCTTCTACCCTCCTGAGGCCCTCCTGCTGTCCTCTCAGGGCCACACTGGAAAGGGGCTCCCTCAGCGGGCTGTGGGAGCAGACTCTCACAGAATGGGGCCTCACATTTATTCTCAGGCTCCAGCTCCTGCAGCTCCTTACAGGATTCCAGCTCAGACTGCAGCACTGTGGACTTCTCCACTGACAGCTCACACCTGAGGGTGGGCAGGGTGGGGAGGTGTTGAGGCCCGCAGCCCTGAAGCACTGGTCAACATCCCCAGTATCTAGACTGAAACAGCTCCTTGAGGCCCCAACCTCCTGCCCTGGCTGCCTAATGCCCAGAGTCCAGAGCCCCTCTCCTTGTTTTGTGCTTCCCTATCACCACCTGAATAGCTGCTCGTCCGTGGTGGAGTCCCGGCACCAGCCCTCCTGGCGGCCTGGGGAAAGAGTAGGTGGTTGAAGGGTGCACCCTGGAGAGGAAAAGAGTGATGGGGACTGCTGCAAGGGGTGGAGGCTGCAGGTTCCATCACCTTTTAAAAGCACGCATTCTTTCTGGACATCACCTGCTGTCCAAATGACGCGAAATGTATGTTGGGGCAATTGGTCGTTGAGGGAGGCAGCAGGCAGGTCACAGAGCTGGGAGTACTGGGTCAAGGAAATGCCCCGGCCTAACTCCTTTTTTGACTGTCCCACCCAGCCCTGCCCCAGACCCCACTTCTGCCCCACCAATCCTGGGATACCCAGACATGGCTGGGCCGGTTCCTGCCATCTGGGGTCCTCCACTCCACAATCAGGGGAGAATCATCAACCATGAGCAGCAAGATCTCCGTCCTGGAGCCCACCTGGCACAAAGGACAAAGACAGACTTCAGCCCCATCAGCACCAGGCCCACAATCCCACAGTGCTCTTGACAAAAGCTGTAGGACTTACTAGGAGGGGCCGAGAGAAGGAGACGGTCAGACAGGCCTCGTCCCGGCTCACATGCAGGCAGCGCAGTGCATCCTGGGGGTCAGCTGCAGGGAGACACAGTGTCAGATTTCCTTAAACCCTCTCCCATTCCTACTAAGCCCTAAACACCCAGCCCCTTTCCTCAATGCTTACCTCGGCCTAGGAGCCAACGGTGATAAAACCAGGCACTCTGATCATTGGGGTCAGTGAAGAAGGCATTCTGCACCAACTCCAGCTCTGTAGGTTTCCGGGAGGCATGGTGCTGTGGTCAGGACACTGGTGGGCTCCTGGCCACTCCAACACCCTACCCTCTCCTTGGAGTACTTCCAGCCCCCAGTGTCACTTATATGCTGTCCTTGCACAGGGGCTGTGTATGTCAGTTTTATCTTCCCCATCAGACACTTGAGCTCCCTGCAGTCAGGGACTGATTCTTAGGCACCCCTGGAGCCAGGCATGAAGTAGGTGCTCAATAAACCTGAGTGACAGGTTCAGGAACAGGGTCAGGCATGGGGACTGGAAGGGTGGCACTGCAGAGTCCTCCCTTCTATAGGAAGGAGGACCCCTCACCCTGCTTACCTTTGAGCAGCACATCCTCAGGGAGGCGCCCCTGTGGTCCAGAATCCGGCTGGGGGTGCAGCTGGGGCAAGAGACAGGAGCGGTAATGCCAGGACGAGTAGTTGGAGAAGTTTCGGGTGATGAGGCTGTCAGTGAAGGCTAGCTCTTCTGCAGGGGGCACGGCTGCCTGTGTGGCCACAAACCGCCGATAGTCCCAGCAGTGAACTGGAGGGGAGAGGTGACAGCATATCTTAGAGGCAAGGCAAGAGGAGCTACCTGGCTGGGACCCCTAGAGTCCCCTCAGAGAACTCCTAGAAACACTTCAGTGCACTCCACGGAGGAGGCATTTGACTCCAACATCCCTTTCAGCACCAGCTCAGTGGACCCATCCTGGATATCCCTCCCCATTCTGGGCCTTACTGAGGCCCCAGTACCAGAATGTGGGCAGGTGAGGGCTGTGGGGACAGAATCTGCAGGCACGTACAGTTCCGCTCATCCACCTCCAGGAAGCGGGCACAGAGCTCCAGCTCTCGGGCCCAGTTGGGTTCAGGCAGGCGGCCTAGCAGCCAGCATCGGTGGTGCCAGGTGCCATAAGACTTGGGGTTCACCCGCAAGCAGCTCTCCAGGAAGCCCAGTTCTGCCTTCACCAGAGCAGCCAACTCTTCAGGAGACCTGTACCCCGAAGGGAAGGGGGGTCAGGGCTCTCCTACACTCAACCTCAGCTCATCCCTCACTTTCTGCACCCAGCCCCCTACTGTCCTCCATCTATGCCACTGGCTGCCCCATTCCTCCTCCACCCCTGGACCCACGCAGTGTAGGCGCAGGTCCAGGGCAGTCTTCTGAGATCCTGAATCCCTACGCACTTCTGAGTCTCCAGCTGCTGCAGCACCTCTCGTCGGCAGTTCCAGAGGGTGGCAAAATCAGGGTTGGCTCCCAGAATCTGACTTGTCAGTTCCAGCACTGACTCATCCAGCTCACCAGCCTGGCGCTGAGAAGATAGGTGGCAGGGTCAGAGATCATATCACTTTCCCACTACAGGACTAAATAACGTAAACTCAAAACCACCCAATATTCTGTGAATCCCACATTATACAACAGGTACTATGAACCATGCTTTATGGCCTTACAGGTATTCTCTCATTTAATCTTCACAACGGCCTTATGCAGTAGGTGCAATTATTAGCCCCATTTTACAGATGTGCAAACTGAGGCCCAAAGAGATCCAGCAACTTGTCCAAAATCATACAGTTATAAGTGAGAGAACCCAGAACTGGATCTAGGCAGTCTGACTTTAGGGACCAGCTCTTGGCCTCCATACTATACTAAGAGAGCTACTTGGGGTCGGGGCTACCTCTGAGGGCCCCACCTTCTGGAAGACGGCCTGGGTGGCTGACTGGTATAGCTTCAGCTTCTGCTCTCGTTCTAGCCTTTTGGCCTCCGCCTGCTCTTCTGACGTCTTCACCTTCAGGCGTCCGTGCTATAAGGATGAACAGGTTGGAAGAGTGCAGGTTGCCTTGCAGGAGCTGACCTGCAAAAGCCCCACACTGTGAAGCCCTAGGTTCATACGGGGCAACCAAGTGCACGACCACTGCGGGTGAGGGCGCGGGCGTGCGGAGATGAAGGGCTGGGCTCAGGGTTCTCACCATGGTGCCGGCTCAGGGTTCAAGACAGGGGAAGGGTCCAGTGGTAGCCCTCGAAGTCTGAGGAGAGAGGTGTCAATCACGTAGCCCCGCCCCCTACTAGCACCGCCCACAGCGGTTTCCCGGAAGCAGCAAGCGTGCCTGGGCAGAGACCCCCAGGGTGTAAAGAGGTCCTGGGACAGGCTTTGCACCTTCAGCAAGAGGCGAACACCCGTACTAGAACTTCCATCCGTATGGCCCTTCCTACAGCCCGATTCGCCCGGGCCAGAGCCCGAGCCGGGGCACCTGGGCGTTAGGGACCACTCTGCGCACCAAAGGTTGCCGCTCCCCGCCCGTCCCACGGCTCCCGGGCACCCCCGCCCCCCGCGGGCGGACCCACCTGCGCTGGGAGGAGGCGCGGGGGATGCGGAGCTGCGGCGCCCGCCACAGAGCCCAGGCGCTGGCTAGAGCGGCGCCACGTCCTGGCTCACCGAAACGCAGCGCCCTCTGCAGGCTTGGGGAGGGACTTGCGACGGAGGAGGCCGGCTCGGAGGCGCGTGCGCGGGGGCTATGCGCTCGCTGTCTGGAAACGCCTCGTACCTGTTAGCCACCTAGTGTGTACGAGTGCGCACGCGCGACTGTACCGTGCGTGTGAAATAGTGGGGAGGACCATGCCAGTTGGCAACTCAAAATGTAGTGTAGTTAGTGGAAGAGGTTTCTCCAACAGCCAGAAACCCGCACCTTCACTACTCCACTGACCTCACCCTGGCCACACCGACACCCTTCTATATGTCAAATCTAACAGGTGGAGTTGCCTGTCATTTTCTCTAACCTCTGAAGCATTTGACCCACTTCTTTATACTTGACACCCCCATCCTGGCTTCTCCTCCTGCATCTCTGCCTCTCTCTTCTCATCTGTTCACCTCCACCCCTAAATGTTGGTGATCTCCAAAGGGTCCTTTCCTCACTGCTTTTTCACTTCACACACTGTTCCTGGGAGAATGTTTAAGCGTTCAACTGCTTCGAGTTGGAGCTCCTCAGAGCTGTTTTGGCCCACAAATCTGGCATTACACTTTCCCTGGGTGAGTTCATTCACACTCATTGTTTTAATTACTACCTGTAAATTGATGACACCCAAATTTATATCTCCAACCCAGATGTCTTGCAAGCTTAAATAACAATAAATAATATACATCACATACATATTCAAATACCTATTGGATATCACCTGGTGTCCCAGAGACACCTCAAACTCCAAAAGCCAAAAGGTATAAATTTTCTCTCATCCATCCTCTCTAAACATTGGCCTTTACGTTTTCTATTGTAGTGAGTGGCACTATTTCCTCCTCACTTCTTAAACTCGCTTAAATACTCTATTCCCACTGCCACTAGAAGTTCAAACTCCGAATTTCTTATCCAGATTGTTGAAAGTCTTTTCAATGTTCTCCACCTCATCCCTTGTTATCAGTCCATCCTCTGTGCTGCTGAATCAATTTTTCTAAAATGCAGATTTGATGTCCTATCTCTGCCTGAAAGTGCTGAGTGGCTCTTTTTCAGGATAGAATTGTAATCTCTCAGCTTAGCACATCAGACCTACTGGCATTTGGGCTCTGCCTACTCTCTGGCTGTATGTCCTGCCTGACCCTGCCAAAAACCCTTCATGACAGCCTACAGAAATACTTGAAGTTTCCTAAATGTGTTAGCCTGTTCCCTCTCCTTGACTCTCCTTTCTCTACACTCCTCCTTTGCTGCAGTAAATCCTGTTTAAGATTTAACTTTTTTTTTTTTTTTTTTTTTTTTTTGAGACGGAGTCTCGCTGTGTCTCCCAGGCTGGAGTGCAGTGGCGTGATCTCGGCTCACTGCAAGCTCCGCCTCCCGGGTTCACGCCATTCTCCCGCCTCAGCCTCCCGAGTAGCTGAGACTACAGGCGCCCGCCACCACGCCCGGCTAGTTTTTTGTATTTTTAGTAGAGACGGGGTTTCACCGTGTTAGCCAGGATAGTCTCGATCTCCTGACCTCGTGATCCACCCGCCTCGGCCTCCCAAAGTGCTGGGATTACAGGCTTGAGCCACCGCGCCCGGCCAGATTTAACTTTTTGAACTCCACAGAACAAAGAAAAAAAATTTAACTCAATTGGCACCTCAAGGAAGTTCTCTAAAATGCCCGTCTGATTTGATAGACCTACATATGTACTTTCAAAGACTGTGATTTTTTCCCTGTGCCTACTGTAAGGAAGGTTTTCTGGTGGAACCTTCATGAGGTTCATGGTGGCTAGTGAGGGTTCCACATGTACATGTGTGTGATGTCGTTGTGAATAGTGTGTCCATGTGGCATATGTGTGTTTATAACTCACACCTGGGTAAGAAGATAGTGCTTTAAATCTTTTTTTTTTTTTTTTTTTTTTTGAGACAGGGTCTCACTCTGTTGCCCAGGCAGCAGTGCAGTGGCACAATCTCTGCTTACTACAACCTTTGCCTCCTGGGTTCAAGCAATTCTCCTGCCTCAGCCTCCCGAGTAGCTGGGACTACAGGCATGCACCACCACACCCAACTAATTTTTGTATATTTAGAAGAGACGAGGTTTCACCACGTTGGCCAGGCTGGTCTTAAACTCCTGACCTCAGGTGATCTGCCCACCTTGGCCTCCCAAAGTGCTGAGATTACAGGTGTGAGCCGCCACACCCAGCCAATGCTTTAAATCTTTATATATCCTCTTTCTCAGCCCCTGGAAATGTATGTAAAGTGTCCATTATATGCTTGTCCTTTCCTAGATCCTATAACAGATTACAGAGGAAAAGAGACATTTTTCCTATCCCTGTGTATTTGTAGTCCCAGTGAGTAAAGAGTTAAACCATTTATTGGTTCTCTTTGTGCCAGCCGCTGTGATGGGAGTTTTGCATATATATGAGGGATGTGCATGCACATAGAATTACAGGTAGGAGGCAATAAGCAGAGTGATTAAGAACATGGATGCTGGAGCCAAACTGCCTGGCTACAAATCCTAGCTTTGCCACTTACTTGTCCCAGTGTGACCTGGGGCAAGTTACTCAACTTCTGTGTTGAGGTTCCTCTGTGTCTCAATTTCTTCAACAGTAACACAGGAAAAATATTATCTAGCTGCTGCAGTTGAAGTTAATCTGTTGAAGTTAAGCTGAAATAAAAGAATCTATGTAAAGTGCTTAGAACAGTGTCTGTACTAAGTAAGGGCTCAGAATAGTAATAGGAAACTGAGGCTCAGAAAGATTAAGTAACTTGTTGAGGGCCACCCATGTAATAAGTGGCCAAATGGGACCTGTGTCTAGTCTGATCCAGCCCTCCCACCTCACCACCAGCCTTTTTTTGTTGTTGGTCACCTCCTTCTCTAGCTTCCTGCTCTGCGCACACTCATAGGCACAACCAGATACTTGGGAACACAGATGCTTCCAAGTGCAGATTTGCCAGGTATAGCCTTGCATCATAGTCACTAATCACATTGTGATTAGCAATCTTGAAACTGGGAAGGGTGAGTCAAGCAGGCTTAAGAGAGGAAGTGAGTCTCATGAAAAAATCTGCATCAGAGAAGGCAGGGCCTGGGTTTTGGAAAGAGCGGGCAGGAAGGGTATTTCAGGTATGTAATATGACGTGAAGGTGGGGGAGAGAAAGCCAAACAAACTTAGCTGGCTGGCAGAGGGAGGCTGAGCCAGGTGCCTTTGGAGATAAGAGCAGTGGAACTGATGACAAGCCTCTTGCTTGAAGGCAAAAGGAGCTGTCAGGAGTTATATTTGGCCTCCTATGTGGGATAAGTGGGAACCATACAGGTGTCTGAGAGCCACAATTTTTTTTTTTTTTTTTTTTTTTTTTTTTTTTTTTTTTTTTTTTGAGACAGAGTCTTGTTCTGTCACCCAGGCTGGAGTACAGTGGCGTGGTCTCTGCTCACTGCCAGCTCCGCCTCCCAGGTTCACATCATTCTCCTGCCTCAGCCTCCCGAGTAGCTGGGACTACAGGCGCCTGCCACCACGCCTGGCTAATTTTTTGTATTTTTAGTAGAGACAGGGTTTCACCTTGTTAGCCAGGATGGTCTCAATCTCTTGATCTGCCCGCCTCAGCCTCCCAAAGTGCTGGGATTAAAGGCATGAGCCACCACGTCCGGCCTTTTTTTTTTTTTTTTTTTTTTTTTTGAGACAAGGTTTGCTCTTGTTGCCCAGGCTGGAATGCAATGGCACGATCTTGGCTCACTGCAACCTCTGCCTCCCGGGTTCAAGCGATTCTCCTGCCTTAGCCTCCTGAGTAGCTGAGATTACAGGCATGCGCCACCATGCCCAGCTAATTTTGTATTTTTAGTAGAGACGGGGTTTCTCCATGTTCGTCAGGCTGGTCTCGAACTCCTGAACTCAGGTGAGCTGCCTGCCTTGACCTCCCAAAGTGCTGGGATTATAGGCGTCAGCCACCGCACCCTGACAGCCACAATCTAAATGTTTGAAGAAGAGATTTTTACTGCCCTCTATGTATAGAAAGAAACAAACAATAATTGAGTATCAACATAGCTCCAGACATCTTATTTACTGCACTCACTACCTATATGACGTAGGTATTATTATCCATATTTTACAATATGGATAATTTTACATGTAAAATAATTCATTTTACAACGAAGCAACAGGGAATACAGTGGGTTTGCAGAGGTTAGTTTCTTGTCCAGAGTTACACATCTTCAAGATTCAGAATTCAGTTGGCTCTATAGGTGGGAGTGACCATTGCCAGAGGCCTGAACTTGAGTTTCTTGAGACCTGGAACCCCGGCGTCTTTTCACCCCTGCCAATTCATTCTTTACTCCTGCTCCCAACATACATACATAGAAGCACACACACATAGTCACTTATAATGGCTCCAGGACCCTGAGCCCATCACAGACCAGAGATAATTTGGAGGGAGGAAAGGGGGCCACGAGCCCTGGGTCAGGGCCTTGGGTGAAAGCTTGGCTAGAAGCCATGGTCTGAAGGCAGGGGGAGCAAGTGTGAGACAGGTAATGGAGGTATTGCTGGGCCGTGTGCAGTGTGTGGTAGCGTGTGCCTTCATTCAGTCCCTTGATGTTCAGGATCAGTGCTGGGCCTCACAGCATGTTGGGTGCCAGGGATCCAGTAATGGACCAGAAAGACAAGTCTCTGTCTTCCAGAGCTTATGGTGGAGTGTAGCACTGTCCAATATAACTTTCTGTGACAATGGAAGTGTTTGGTGTCTGTGTCATCCAGCACAGTTGACGGTAGCCCCATGAGACTACTAAGCACTTGAAATGTGCCTAGTGCAATTGAGGAACTGAATTTTTCATTTTGTTTCATTTGAATTAACTTAAAATTTTTTTTTTTGGCCAGGGGCCAGCTGTAGTGCTATAGTCCCAGCACTTTGGGAGGCCAAGGCAGGCAGATCACTTGAGGTCAGGAGTTTGAGACCAGCCTGTCCAACATAGTGAAATGCCATCTCTACTAAAAATACAAAAATTAGCTGGGCGTGGTGGTGCGTGCCTATAGTCCCAGCTACATGGGAGGCTGAGGCAGAAGAATCATTTGAGCCTAGGAGGCTGAGGTTGCAGTGAGCTGAGGTCGTGCCACTGCACTCTAGCCTGGCAACAGAGCAAGACTCGGTCTCAAAAAAAAAAAAAAAAAAAGTAGGTGGGACTACAGGCACACACCCAGCTAATTAAAAAAAATTAGCCCATGCCTGGCAAATTAAAACAAAATTTGTTTAGAGACAGGATCTTTCTATATTGCCCAGGCTGGTCTCCAACTCTTGGCCTCCAAGCAGTCATCCTGCCTCAGCCTGCCAAAGTGCTGGGACTACAGGCATGAGCCACCGCACCTGGCCTAATTTAAATGTAAATAACTGCACGGGGCAAGTGGCTAGTATTGGACAGAGCAGATCTCTTGGGTGAGACACGTAAGATGGAGTAGGACAGGGGCCCATGAGGGCCCACAGAAGGGACACCTTACCCAGACTCAGGTTAAGAGGAACTTGTTTTAGATCTGGTCATTGTAATTGTTTACATTTTTTTCTGTTTAACTTTTGATGCTTATTCTATTCTTCTATAAAACTTGTCACTGAGGCATAACGTGTTATACTGAAAGTGCACAAATCACAAATATGCAGCTCTGATCCTCCTATTTTAAAACTCTCCCAGACACAGGTATGGGTAAAAGGTTTAGCGGGGGGACGGAAGACACAGAATGGAGGTAAATGTGGGGAAAGAGGTTAGAAAACCCCCTCCTCAGGGATAATTTGGCAGAACCTAGAATCCACATCAATGTCCCTGTGGCTGTGGGTGGGCAGTGGGCATTGAGAATGAGGATGGAGAAGGACTATTTCTGAGGACTAATAG
The DNA here is from genome assembly GCF_024542745.1 of Macaca thibetana thibetana. NCBI lineage: Eukaryota > Metazoa > Chordata > Mammalia > Primates > Cercopithecidae > Macaca > Macaca thibetana. The sequence goes on along the minus strand of NC_065584.1, from coordinate 83,480,240 downwards.
GCAGGATTTGGTGGCAGGCGAGACTAAGATACAGGGATGACGGGAACTTCGAGGAAGGCTTACAGTTGTAAAGCTGAGGACTTGAGAATTTGTGGTGTCCATAGAGGTCCCAGAACATGGGCGTGGGGAGGGATGGTTGCGTGAGAAGAGGAAGGGCTACTTCTCACATGTTTGATTTTGAGGTGGAGTAGTCCTGAGGCAGCAAGAAATCCTTGCCTGGAGAGAGACTGAGAGGTCAAGGCAGAAGTCAGCGTGGGTGTCAGGTTTGTGCAGGTAGTAATTACACCCAGCAGAGAATGGGTGCTCTGGGGAGAGGGGAGGTGAGGGGAACCCACAAACAAGCTTTGGTAGAGCGTGGTGAGAGCAGGGCTGAGGGTGTGAGGCGGAGAAGCCTCAGTGGAGGGCAAAACAAGAAATGGACAGCGAAGAGAGAAGAACTTCTGTGCTCTTGAAGCCATAATTAATGTGAAATTATAATGACTGAATACTTTATAGCTATGATGGCAAGAAACTGAAGCTCTGTCTGAGGCCACACAGCCAGAAGTGATAAAGCCTGGCCTCATGCTCAGGCTAATTCCAGAAGAAGCTGTCTTGCTGGCTTTCCCTCCAGCCTCGCCCACCATGCTTTGCTGGAGCTGGTCAGGGCCAGAAGTGTGGGAAGAGGGTGGAAGGAGTTGTCCAGAGACCTCTGGGAAGCTGGGGTGGGGGTGCTGGATGCTGGCCTTGTAGGGAGGGGGGGCCAGCAAGGAGAGGCAACTCAGGCCAGATGGTCTGGATCTAATCTTGGGACCCAGAGGAAATCAAATATTGGGAAATCTGAGTTCCAGCACAAGTTGGGGTCAAGAAAAATGAAAGGGGAAGAGCAGTGCTAGGTGCCTGCCATGTGTCAATGACAGCAGAGTTGAAGCTTCCCCACGGCACAAGCAGAAGTGTTCAATTCTTATCTCTTGCAACAGGGACCTTCCTCTGCCCCCAGCTTCCTGATTCTTTATAACCCTGACCATCACAGAGCAGAATGTAACAGCGAGACAGGGCTTGACGGATCCCCAGCAGCCCAGAGATACTCAGTGAAGTCACATACCCTGAGGTGGGGCCAGGTTTGGAAACCGGGTTTTCAAATGACTCTTAATGGTTTTGCATCCATCAGCTCTATCTTAGGATATGTTGAGCAACAAAATGGTGAACTGTGGGTTTGCTGGTAGGATAGTAGATATGGTTGTAACACGCAGGACACCCATCACCAAATAATATGAATTAATGTGTCTTTGTCAACCTGGAGGGAGGTCCCTAGTGGTGGCACATTTTCAGTGACATGCGGGATGAGCACAGATGCCACTCTCATAATCGAAGGTCACTTGCACATGATTGGGAGGAATACTGGATGATGACATCTGGCGAGATTGTTGGGCCAAATTTGTCACATGGTATTGAATAGGGACAGAATTACAGTTTGGTTCTTTGGTCTTCAGATAATCAGCTGCACAAGAGTAAGATATGTGAGGGGTGGAATAACAATAGTAAATGAAGACAGGAGGACTCTGAATGATAAGGGATTGGAAAGAATTGACCGTGATCTGCTTACCAAAAGCACTAACATGACTTTGGGATGCACTAAGAGAGCTTTAGTACCCAGAACAATGGGGCTCATAGGCCCCAGACTCTGTGAGAGTCAAACCCTGTTAGGAGTGTGTGGCCCATTTTGAGAGGGACAGAGACAAACTGTAGAGTCCAGAGGTAGAAATCAGGATGGTGAGAAGAGCCCATGACCAGAGGGAGGACATGAAGATACTGAACTGGGAGAGAAGATTCAAGGGGCAGATGATAATAGTCGTTCTACTCCTGGATAGAAACCGAATTGATTCTGCGTATCTTGAGAACAAAGAACAAAGACCAGAGAGTGGTTGCAGATCCTTTATGAGGAAGGACTTTCTAATAATTAAAGCTGCCCGAAGGTAGAATGGGCCTCAATGAGAGGTGCGAGGCGTTCAAGCATATGTTGGTCAACCACTTTGTCAGAATGTAGTAGTGGACATTCAGAGACCAGAGTCTCTCCACTCTGAAGTTCTGAAAGATTCTGATCCCTGGGATGGAGCAGGGGACTAGAGTAACTCAGAGCCCAAGAAGACCCTCTCCACTGCCCATTCCCCGCAACTGCCCATTCCTTGGACACTTGGTTTGAATGCTTGCATTCTTTCTCTTCTCCCTGCTCCCCAGTTCTTTCTGAGTCAGGCTGAGGAAATTCCTTGATGGCCCATGGGGATTGCCATGTGCCTGTAGCACACTTCCTGGCTGGGGAAGAAGACAGAACAGGTTAGCCAGTGAGAAGGGAGGGCAGGTCCCCAAGGCTGCCCTAAAAGACAGAAGGGCCCCAGAGGGAAAGTCCCCACAAGAGCATTCTAACTCTCCCAGGGTGTGGTGGGTGCTGACTCATGTTGGCGTCTCTTGGGGAAGAGTTGAAGGAAAAGCAACCAAGAACTGGTGCTGAAAAGCTGGAAAAACTTCTTGAGCCAGCCAGAACTGAAGCCTCTGTGACATGAGCCAGGCACTGCATGGTGACTGGTGATGATAATGACCTGTTGGCTAAAAATTGCCCAGAGCACTAGTGGAGGTGGGAATGTAGCCAAGAAACTCACTGCCTGGCAAGGCTGCTGCCCAACTGCAGGGGGCACCATCACATTCAGTTTTGGGCATATATGATGTGAGTGGTACCAGGAGGCAGAAGCCCTGACGTTCTATGTCAGATGAGAAGCAGAAGCTGTGGAACAAAGTGACACTGTGGGTCCTGGGGAAGGATGGGATGCTGTTGCTGGTAGATGAACACAGGGGACAAAGGACAACAAAGGACATACTCCTCTGGGAGAGGAAAGAGGAACTGCTCCTTTGGGGGGAGGACTCAGGCCTCACCCTTTCCCTGTCCCATTTATCTGTCCAACAAATACTGACTGAGGGCCCTCTGTGCCTGATCCACGCTAGGGTGGGGGCTATGACAGTGAGCAGAGCACAGACACAGTCCCTGCCTCACGGAGCATATAGGTTAGCCCTGGGCTGTTTAATCGAACTTTCTGGATGACAGAAATAATCACATAAGCAAATGTAGAAGTACAACTCTGTTGACTGCTCTGCCTTTATGGAGAGGCATATGGTGCTGGGCGAGCACCTGATGGGCAGCTGCCTTGTCTGGGGATGGGGGTGGGCTTCCTAGAGGAAGTGAGCGGGAGCAGGGGCTGTAGGTGAGCAGAAGGCCTGGTTTGGGGTTCAGTCAAATGCCTCTTTGGTGCCTCTCAGCACCAGGTCCTGTGGTGCCTGCATTATAGCTCATCCTGTGGGTGTGGTGCCCCACTTCTTCTCCTGCTGTGAACTACCTACCCAAAGGGACTCATTCGACTGCATTTCCTCTCACCTAGCAAGGTGCCTGCACCGTGGTGGTTGCTCAGCTAACGTTAACATAATTTAGCCAGTCAATTATCAACCCACAATTATTGAGCACCAGTACAGCTCAATATACAGCGGTAACCAAGACAGACAAGGTCCCTGTCATCATAGGGCTTACATTACAGTTGGGAAGACAGTCCCTGTAGGAGTAGATACACACCAAAGACAATTTCAGGGAATCTAAGTGCCCCTGAGGGAAATGAAACAGGGTATTGAGACTAGTTGGGAAAGAAAGAAAGAATGAATAAATGGTGAGCCATGGAGGCACCCACCCACTGGGCTGGGGTGGGAGATTAGGAGGAGGAGTTGGGGATCTTAGAACCCAGGGCAGGGAGCTTGGTCGGGGTGGCTGCACTCCAGGCTGTAGGGCCAGGCCTCACAGCACTGGAGGGAGTGGACAAGGAGTGGTTCCAAAGCTCAGAATTCAGTGTAAAGGAGAATGCCTAGAACTGCTGACAGGAGCAATACTGTGTTCCCGAGTCCCCTGTGGGCCCAATCATGACTCAGACTTGAGCTCTGTGCCTGGCAAAGAACACTGAGGGGAAAAGGGGCATGGAGGACCTGGAGTAGCCCCACAGAGGCATCCAAGGCTCCCACGGCTGGCAGCCCTGTTGGGAAATTGTCTTTTAGGACACTGAACAGGCGTTTTGAGGCGGAGGTGTGGTGTGTGGGGCCGAGGCCAAGGATCGATGGATACTAGGGATCAGTGAGTCCTCAGAGGATCAGTCCTGGAATACAGACACTCCTGTGGCTGGCCTAGCGTACCTCCTCCCGGGGAGGAATGGTGGAGCCCTCACCACTGGGTCCCACTGGGCCTGTGAGCTCAGCCACACTCTGGGTTCACACCAGGTACTGTGCAGTTCTTTGCTGAAGGTTTCAAAGTTTCTGTGCATGGGGAAGGAGACAGCAGGGGAAGGGAAGATGAAGGGTCCAAGACCTAATCCCTAACCTTGGGAAGTTAGGGATTAGGTCTTGGACCTTATCCTTATCCAGGAAATGGATGAAGACATCTATGGCTCGAACACTAGTCAAGAGCCAAGTGAATTTCATAGTAAGAGGTTCCCCAGAAGTGAGCAAAGCAAGGGCAGAAGACACCAAGAGAAACTTCTAGGAGGTTGAGATGGGCCTGGCTGAATGAATTCTGGCAGGCAAAATGGGGTTGGGGGCTGGGTGAAAGAAGAATGAGTGGTAATCCAGAGATCAGAACAGTTGGAGCAAAGGTGTGGAGGAAAGGGAGTGTGGTCAAGTTTAGGTATGAGTAAGACTCAATGTGGCCAAGAGGAACTTAGGCTGGGTGAGCTTGGGAAAGCTTTCACCATTCTGCCCAGTCCCCAACCCTTCCTCTACCCAAAGTAGAAGGCCTCCAAAGTCAAAACCAAACCAGATGCCTGGCGCAGTGGCTCACGCCTGTAATCCCAACACTTTGGGAGGCCAGGGCAGGTGGATCACTTGAGGCCGGGAGCTTGAGACCAGCCTGGGGAAACCCCGTCTCTACTAAAAATACAAAAATTAGCCAGGCATGGTGGCACACGCCTGTAATTCCAGCTACTGGGGAGGCTGAGACAGGAGAATTGCTTGAACCCAGGAGGCAGAGGTTGTAGTGAGCTGAGATAGCGCCACTGCACTCCAGCCTGGGCAACAGAGTGAGATCTGTCTCAAAAACCAAACCAAACCAAACCAAGCAAAACATAAAACAAAACAAAACAAAACCAGATACAAGGCAGCAGAAGCAGCATGATGTAGGGGAAAGAGCTCACACTTTTATACAGAGTTATGCAGATTTGATCGAATCCAGACTCGCACTGTAAAGACTTGCAATCCTGGATAAGTTACTTAGAATTTCTGAGCCTCAGTTTCCTCAGCTGTAAAAGAGTACTTACCTCATGTGGCAGATGAAAAGAGTAGGGCCTGGGTAGAGTGTTTGGACATTGCAGGTGCCCAATAAACCTGAATTCTCTCAGCCCCTACAATGACACAGGTCTCTGATGATAGGGTGTTAATGTGACAGTGAAGGGCCAAAGCCAAGGCAGTTTTTCTCCCTCTTGCATGAGGCCCTCTAGGGATGCTTAGGCTGTGTCTGTTCTGGCTTTGCTCATTTCTTCTGGAACTGCCTCTCCAATAAGGAGCTAGCCAAGACCTTCTTACTCCCCAATATGGAGCATATGTGTTGGTAGTTGGTAACAGAAATTGCACAAAACCGGGCCCACTTCCTCCCTTTGCCACTTCCCAGCATTCCTCATGGGCTCCTCCATTCTCAAGGGTCTATGGAAGGGTCCTCATGTCCTCCAGATTCATCACTATCAAGCACAGGCAGCTTCCAGTTCCTCTCCACTGCTGGCATTTAAGTCCAGGCGGCTGGTGGTCCCTTGGCCTTGCTTCAAGCTGAGCCTGAGCCTGCACCTGGACTCTGGCTGAGGAAACTATTCACCCCCACAGCTGGCTCACTGCTGAGTTCCCTGGGAGGCTTGGAGCAGAGGGCACTGGGCAGCGGCATCCCACTGGCTGCTAGAGAGAGAACTGCAGAACTCTCAGCACTTGACAACTCTGTCCAAACCTCTGAACTAAGAGACTTGACCAGACTCTAGACTGGCTTTTAGCAGCACAAGGCTGTATCCCTAGGGTGACCCCAGCCCCTCTTAAAGTGTCAACTTTAGAAAGCTCAGTGCTGCCAGAAAAATTTATTATTTGTTCTAGCCAACACCTGATGATAGGCCCCTGACCTCGCTTTCTTAGGGCGTTTGGCTCAAAATGGCTTGCCGTTGTAAATATGTATCTCTTGCAACTCAGAAGCATCAGGTCTTCCTTTAAAATGTAGTCATCAAGGCCAGGCATGGTGACTCACACCTGTAATCCCAGCACTTTGGGAGGTGGAGGCAGGTGGATCACTTGAGGCCAGGAGTTCAAGACCAGCTTGGGCAATATGCCAAAACTCTGTCTCTACTAAAAATACAAAAAAACCCAAAAAACAAAAAAACAAACAAACAAAAACTTAACCAGGTGTGGTTGCACATTCCTATAGTCCCAGCTACTCAGGGGGCTGAGGTGGGAGGATCGCTTGAGCTAGGGAGGTACAGGTTGCAGTGAGCCAAGATCGTGCCACCCACTGAACTCCAGCTCACGCGACAGAGTGAGACCCTGCCTCAAAAAATAAAGGACAGAGCCCTAACTTAGATACATGCCAGCCAAAGACAGAGAGACAGCTGGCCTCATTCCATTCACTCTGAGGCTCTTCTAACCCCCTGCTTCCTCCCTTTAAAGCTCCCAGATCACCTCTGCACAAATCAGAATGGAGCTCAGCTCTTTCCCCTACTGTCAGTAGTTACTGAATAAAGCCTGCTTTCACTGCTTTAACTAACATCTGCTATTTCTCTTTGATACCACCTGCAGAAGACCCAGCCCGCGCTCCTCCTTAGCCCCTGCTCAGTCCTGAAGCGACTCCTGCCTCTTCTGCTGCTCAACATGAGGCCCATCAGCCTGGTCAAACCAGCAGCCACAGGGCTCTGAGGAGAACCCCGAGGCCAGGGCACCCATGGGCATGTGTGTTGGGGGAACTGAGTGCAGTGTCAGGCAGGGAGTCAGGACACACTGAGGGGGCAAGGATGCCCTTGGTGGCCTGAAGGCAGGACTGAGACAGAGGTGAAGCTTCACAGAGAAAGGCAGGGATAAGAATGTTCTATCACCCCCAGGAAGGTGAAACCTGGATGAAACGAGAGTTGTGTCCAGCCTAGGGAGATGCCTGGCTGTGGCGATCCCTCCTGCTCCTTTGAGTCCCCACCCTGGGTCTTGCCATGGTTGCCTAATGTTTTCATGACGCCAACTGGAAGCGCTTTGAGAAATGGACCTTTGTCTCATAAGGCTTGCCTGTACCTGTCCACCCTGCCCTGCCCAGGATGGGCACACAGGAGGCTGCACAAACGCCAGCTGACCAGGAGATGGAGGGTTAAAGATGGGATTAGAGCACAGGGGCCAGTGAGGACAGGCAGGTGATGGGCTGAGGGGTCAGGAGGAGCAGTGCGAGGAGGGGAAGCCTAAGAAGGTGGAGGCAGCAGGGCCCAGGGGAGTGCGCTTGGTGGAAAGGATGGGCCAAACGAGGGGAAGACCAGGGACTGGACGTGATGGGGAGGGCTGTGGCAAAGGACTTCTGAGGTCGTAGGTGGGGCTCTCCCCAGGGATAGGGAGGCCAAAAGCCTAAGGGACCAGATGCCTCAGCAGCAGTGCCAAGGCCTTTGGCGTGGGTGGTAGGAGACAGATGCCTCAGAGACAATGCCAAGGCCTTTGGCGGTCATGGGTGGGTAGGAGCCAGGGTGAGAAAGGGAAAGGGCAGCCCTGGGCCCAGCCGCCTGCCTGGATTTTTCCACTGGGCCTGGGTTCCCATGGGGCCCTCATGCGTGCTCCTCACTCTCTGTGCCTGGATCGCACCCCACTGTCACTCACATCGCCTCCTCACTTCCCTGGCCTGCCAGAGACCTCCCCTCCTACTCATGGGCCCAAAGGGGACTTCCTGAAGGAAGATGGAAACTCCTCCTCAGTGACTTGTCCGTAAACCTGGAGTCAGTTATCCCTTGGTCCAGCCCTGCACCCATCCTCTTCCTGTTTAATGTACCAGTTGGTCAAAGCTCACATCAGTGGAGACACCTGGAGATAAGAGGCTCCACAGTCAGCCTCATTCTGATACTTCACAACCCTTGGGCGGTTGTTCTACAAAGAGGAATCTCCATGTGACATGCATCTCACAGCCATGTTTGGGTCCACTTCCTTGGAGGAGACCGGGGCTGGGCCAGGCTGCTCAGGCTGGTCTCTTCTAGGCATTCACACTGCTTCTCTGCTGTCATTAGTCTCTATTTAAGCTGTCACACTTTCCTCTTACCCTCTCTGCTGGTGGAGTAGGGAAGTTTCTGGTGGTGGGAGCAGCTGCATTAGGACCTGGGAAGGGGTTGGGGCTCTGAGTGCACTTAGAAGTGTTGGACACAAGGGCCAGAGTGGGCCTCAGACTGGAAATTATGATCCCTCTGCTGGAGAGAGAGGCCCAGATTTGCACGCAGCAAATCTCTTCTCTGAATATCTTAGATGTTTGCTTGTAAGGTATGGGCTCTCTCTGTAGCCACCCAAGAATGCAGTAGCACTAGCTGCCTCTGGGCTGAGGGCAGGGATGAGAAGGAGACTTTTCACTGTGCATCCTTCAATACCTTTTGGATTCTGAGCCATGTGAATGTGTTACCTCTGAAAAATATAAATTAACAGGCCGGGCACAGTGGCTTATGCCTGTAATCCTAGCACTTTGGGAGGCCGAGACAGGCAGATTGCCTCAGCTCAGAAGTTCGAGACCAGCCTGGGCAAGATGGTGAAACCCCGTCTCTACTAAAATACAAAAAATTAGCCAGGCGTGGTGGCTGGTGCCTGTAATCCCAGCTACTCAGGAGGCTGAGGCATGAGAATTGCTTGAACCCGGGAGGTGGAGGTGGCTATGAGTTGAGATCATGCCACTACATGCAGCCTGGGCAACAAAGAGAAACTCTGTCAAAAAAAAAAAAAAAAAGTAACAATGCAAAACAAAAATTTCTTCTTCTCTCCCTGGGTTCCTTTGAGGAATTAAGCGTCTTCAGGGACCTGCCAAGAACCTTGATTTTCTCCAGTTGGGGCGGGCTGCATCTCGGTCAGGCCCTCAGTGCCCCACCAGTGCTACGTCTGGCAGACCGGCTTCTCCTTCACTGCTCAGGCACATTCTTTCTTTCTCTGTGCCTGTTGCTGGTTTCATGGCATCCCTCAAGCCAGGGATGCCACCACCACAGTCCCACAATAGTCCCAGGTCCCTGTTGACTCTGCCTCCTACAATGTCTCATCTGCTCACACCTTCACTGCATCACATCCCAGGGATACTGATAGCGGGCTAGCCTTCTGGCTACTCCTCTGGTGTCTGCTTCTCTCCTCCCTCTAGTCCATCCTCCCTACACCTCAGCCCCAGTGAACTTCCAAAATTCAAATCTGATGATTTTATGCTTCTGCTTAATTCCTCCTGCAGCTGACAGTGTTAATGCTCTGCCCAGATCCCCCTTGAACTTTTTCATTTTTGTGCATGACCCCCCACTCTCTCCTTTCTTTTTTTGTTTTTTATGTTTATTTTTAGAGAGTCTCGCTCTGTTGCCCAGGCTGGAGTATAGTGGTGCAATCTTGGCTCACTGCAACCTCTGCCTCCCGGGTTCAAGCAATCCTCCTGCCTCAGCTTCCTGAGTAGCTGGGATTACAGGCACACGCCACCACACCAGGCTAATTTTTGTATTTTTAGTAGAGACAGGGTTTCACCATGTTGGCCAACCTGGTCTCGAATGCCTGACCTCAAGTGACCCACCTGCCTCTGCCTCCCTAAGCGCTGGGATTCCAGGTGTGAGTCACCGTGCCCAGTCCCCACTCTGTGCTTTCCAGGCTGGCACCTGCAGCCCTTCTTGGAGGACTGCCTTTGGCCTCCTGGACTGCTTTGCCCTGGGTGGCAGTGTACCCAGTGACTGCTCCATGGTCACTGAGCACCATGTGCTGGTGGTAGTGTTGGTGGGAATAAAAGCCCAGAAAAACCTCATCCCAGGCTGGAACTGCTCTGAGGCCTTACACGCCAAAGCTGTTCCCTCGCATCATGCCAAAGCTGCTTTCTGCAGCTGAGAAGGTGCTCGTGCTTGGCTTCACCAACGCTGCTTACTGGTCTCCCTGGGAGTACTTCATAAATCACTCAGGGTCTAAGGTGGATCCTCAGTGGAAACCTATCATCCACCATTTAAGTCTCAGTCATATATCTTTACTCCACTCTCTCTCTGGAAATGTATTCCATATCCAATCTAAATTTAAGCCACATCAAAATTCTAGCTGTTCTGCTACTTTTGTGTCTTAGTACCTGCCTTTAAAAAGCAAAAACAAGGCTGGGTGCTGTGGCTCACACCTGTAATCCCAGCACTTTGGGAGGCTGAGGTGGGCGGATCACAAGGTCAGGAGATGGAGACCATCCTGGCTAACACAGTGAAACCCCGTCTCTACTAAAAATACAAAAACTTAGCCGGGCGTGGTGGCGGGTGCCTGTAGTCCCAGCTACTCAGGAGGCTTAGGCAGGAGAATGGCATGAACCTGGGAGGCAGAGCTTGCAGTCAGCCAAGATCGCGTCCCTGCACTCCGGCCTGGGCGGCAGAGGGAGACTCCGTCTCAAAAAACAAAACAAAACAAAACAAAAAAAACAAAAAAACCACCACCACCCCTGGCCCATCCTTTACATGTCTGGTTAGTCTCGCCCCCTTCCTCAGTTCTCCAGGCATGCTGCTTCCTTCCTCCTGTGTCCTCAGGGCACTCTGGGTAGTTTACTGTAGCTGTAGCACTCATCTCGCCAAATTCAGCTAGTCTTCCCTGGTGTCTTGCACGGGGCTGGGCAGAGAGTTTCAAAAAACAAATGTTTTTGAATGAGTATTGATTCCCCAAAATGTCCTAGTGTTCTCTAGTGTCAGGCTTCTCACATCCTGAATCTCTTCTATCTTCAGTCAAAAATGACTGTCCATGTGCCATTCCCTTGGGTGGTGTACTCCATGGCTTATGTTTCTAAGATGAGTGAAACCTTGTCAGAGAGAAGCACAGTGGTCTGCTGTGAATAGCACTGTTCCTTCTGGTTTCTTGGGATACCAGGACCGAGGTCTTACTTCACATCTTATGGACTCTTGGGGTCCCAGTTCACTCACTGCCTTCAATAAATGGAAGGTCTAGATGACTTCTAAAATCTCCATGGCTGAAATGAAAGTCTTCTGTGGGCGGGGGCCTGGTCTGTCTTGCTCTCTGTTCTATCCCGAAGCCAAGAATGGTGCCTGGTACAGAGCAGGCTGTTAGATTTATTTGTTGAGAGAAGGAATTGACAATTTCTTTTTTTTTTTTTTTTTGAGATGGAGTCTCACACTGTCGCCCAGGCTGGAGTGCAGTGGCGTGATCTCCACTCACTGCAACCTCTGCCTCCCAGGTTCAAGTGATTCTCCTGCCTCAGCCTCCCGAATAGCTGGGATTGGAGAAATGCTCCACCATGCCTGGCTAACTTTTGTATTTTTATTAGAGATAGGGTTTCACCATGTTGGCCAGGCCGGTCTCGAACTCCTGACCTCGTGATCCACCTGAGTCGGCCTCCCAAAGTGCTGGGATTATAGGCGTGAGCCACCACGCCCAACCAGGAATTGACAATTTCAGTGCTTATGTATTGCTTGGTGCTTTACATATATATATATATATATAAAATTTCATTTAATTCTCAAAGTGGTGGAGTCAGGATTTGCATGACAGTTTATATGAGTTTGAAGTCCATGCTTCCCTCATAGTATCTTGAGACTTTAGGAGACAATACCATCATGCAAGGCTTTGTTCCAATAGTGGTTTTTGTTTTTTTGAGACTGGGTCTCACTCTGTTGCTCAGGCTGGAGTGCAGTGGCATGATCACGCTCACCAAATCCTCCCACCTTAGCCTCCCAAGTAGCTGGGACCACAGGTGCATTCCACCATGCCCAGCTAATTTTTTAAAAAATTGTTTTGTAGAGATGGGGTATCCCTATGTTGCCCAGGCTGGTCTCAAACTTCTGGGCTCAAGCGATCCACCTTCCTCAACCTCCCAAAGGACTGAGATTACAGGTGTAAACTACTATGCCCAGCCCCATTGGTGGCTTTAATGATGGCTGTGCAAGGCTAGAGGTGGTCCTGAGGCCCATCTTCTTTTTATATCACATAGGCTACTGCCTTTGCCCCTCACCAACCTCAGGGGATAACAGGAATTTAGGCTGGTAAGTGGAAGAGGGTGAACAGGCGCTGAGGAAATCTGATCACTGTGATCTTAATTAGCTGCCACAGCAAATGGTGGCATTTAGGTACACAGTTCCAAAAGTTCTATACCAGTCACGTACTGATAAGCCAGCCCTCTCTCTAAAAGAAAGCCTTGATTGGTAGCATTTGTAGACTTCCATGGGACATGTACTGTCGCCATGGCTGATTCAAGACACCACATGAAGTCACTGAATGAGGACTTAGAAGAGATGCGCATCAGCAGCTCTCACAAGCCGGTGAGTCACTCCACTCACCACTGGAACGGTAACCGGGGACGGTCCCCAGAAAGCCACAGGAAGCCTTCTGCCAACCTCATGGGCAGCCTGGAGAAGCCTCAGCTCTCACTCTGAAGATTTTGAATAAGTAAAATGATTTATGCTTCTCTGAGTTATGGCAGCCATCCCATCACTTTGGATGGTTATCTAGGCTGTTGGGTGGAAGGATCCCTCAAAATAGTCCTTGGCTCCTCTTAGGAACACACCCCATTGCCTTGCTTCAGGCTAGGACAGCCTCCTGCATAGGCAAGGCAGCTCTATAGGGCTCATGCAATTAGTTCTGCAGAAAGCAATTCAGGTAGTACCACCCCGAGAGGAAGGATGAGAGTTGTCGGTGTCACAGCTATTCCTCTGTCCCTCACTTGGATTCAGGCAGTACCTTTTCCCCAAGTTCCAGGAAATCATAAACACCAAGGAATCTGCCTTTGCTGGACTGGGCCTCAGTCAGAGATCAGGCCCAGCTAGAAGGTAGTAGGCATCTCTGAAGAGATGGTGGAATGGGGGTGGAAAACCAGTGTGACTGGATGTGCCCGCTTCCAGCTGTGGAGTGACTCTGCTCCTCAGCTGGGGCATGGGAAATAGGTCTTGCAGGGCAGAGCAGGAACAGGTCTGGAGGAAAGGGGTCTTGTCCTGGGGCAGAACCCCTTGAGAAGCTTCACATTTATACATCTTTGAGTCCTTCTACCAAATAGTTAATGTGTTGCCGAGCACAGAATCAGCAGTCAAAAACATATTGAAAGAGAAATGAGACTTTTATTAGCTCCCAGAGCATTTTTCAATACTAAGGCAAAAAGTAAAAAGAAGGACAAGGAAAACCAAGGCACAAAGAAAGGACCTAGGCAGACCCCAGAACTCACCACGGACACACAGCAGAGTCCTTCTCTTCATATCAAGGGTATGGGTAGGCAAGAAAGGCTGCTGTTTCATTGAGATAGGACCAACCACCAAGCCCAAATGAGAAGACAAGCGGAGACGTGGTGTCAGACCAGGAGGGTTAGAACTTGCTAGTGTAGAGGGCAATAATCCACTTGGGCACACGGAGGAAGGAGGGCAAGTAGGAGGCCAGCCAGCCCACGCCGGACACGTGTGAGAGAACAGAGCTCAAAGACAAATAGTCTTGGACAGGGCGGCCTGGGAACAACAGGAGTAGGAGGATTAGATTCTCATTTCCCACTCCTCAGATACCCTCACCTTGGCTGGAGAGACCGAGGGAGGAGTGGGCAGGGAACAGAGGGAATAGCAGTCAAGGCTGGCTGCTGTGCCAGGGTCCTCACCGTCCACATCCCGAAGGCCATAGCGTCGAGCAAGGTCACAGGATGGTAGCACCTTACCACTCAGGCTCAGGATATTGGGATCTGCGGGCACACAGACAGGTAGAGATGGCAGGCAGGGGAGTGTGCAGAGTGACAAGGTTTGGGCCCAGTTGGACAGGGCACTGCTGAAACAGACTCAGGAGCCCTGGAAAACTCTTTCTTTCTGTTCCTAGGAAGGCTCTTGGGCCTCGGACTTTTCCCACACTTCCCAGGAGCCCACTCCTAAGGCTCCCAGACTCAAACTGGGAATGCTGACCCCTTGGGCCTCAAAAAACAGAGAAAAGAATGACATGTTCCTCAATCAACTCCCGAGCCAGATCTGGCCACTGGATGCTACCACCCTACACATCCTCCATGCCCTTTCTTATTACCAGCTGCCCCCAAACTTCACCTGTTGCCAAAGCCACCACACATTTGCCACTCAATTCTGTGGTTTCTGCAGATGAGAAGATTGATTTGAACTGAAAAACAGGGGCAGAGAAGTGAAGGGTTAATTTCCAAGAGCACTGCCCAAGTCTCCCGGTTTCAACTTCTGTTCCAGGAGAAAGAGATCAAAGACCAAAGAGGCCAAAGACCTCAAGCAGGGCCTGCAGGATCCAAAGTATTGGCAAGTGCCAGAGCCACTCCTCCCCATATCCAGGTGAGCCCTGTTTCCTGGCACCAGGATCTGCTGTCTTTGCTAAGTGGAAGGATCTGGTAGTGCCAAATAGTGTTTGGACCTTCTAAGCTAGCTGGTGTGGGGGTCGAGTGCATGGGCTTTGGAGCTAGACAGCCTTTCCACTTAGGACATATGTGACTTTCAACAAGTTTTTGCCGGGCGCAGTGGCTCATGCCTGTAATCCCAGCACTTTGGGAGGCCGAGGCAGGTGGATCACGAGGTCAGGGGTTCGAGACCAGCCTGACCAACATGGTGAAACCCTGTCTCTACTAAAAATACAAAAATTAGCTGGACGTGGTGGCGGGCGCCTGTAATCCCAGCTACTCAGGAGGCTGAGGCAGGAAAATTGCTTGAACCCAGGAGGTGGAGGTTGCAGTGAGCCGAGATTGCACCACTGCACTCCAGCCTGGGCAGCAGAGCGAGACTCCGTCTCAAAAAAAACCAAAAAACCAAAAAAAAAAAAAAAAAACAAGTTTCTAAACCTCTCTGGGTTTCAGTTTTGCCATCCGTAGAATGGAGCTGGTATCTCCCTTACAGGATTAAAGCAAATAATGTGTGTCCCATGCTCAGCCCTGCACCTGCCACAGTAAGCACCTGGTGAATAGGAGTATCTGGTCTTGTTATTGTCTTGTTATTGAGGACGGAGAGGCTGACTCCCCTGTGTTCTCTGCTTCCTTCGCCCTCCCCTTGCCAACCTGCTTAAACACAGGATCCTTCAGGACCTCCTCTTTTGCCATATGCTCCTTCAGCAGTTCTGTCTGCACAATTCCTGGCCACAGAGACACATAGCTGACCCCATGGCGCCGCAGCTCGTGGGCACAGTCAGCAGCCAGCTTGTCACACTGTGGAGAGGCGGAAGGCAAGGTAAGAGCCACCTAGCCATGTCACTTTCCTGCCCTGCCCTCTCTGCTTCTACTGTGAATGCTCCACCAACCCTGCCCTTCCCAGGAGCCCCAAGGTCTCAGCTGCCCACTCTCCCCAGTGTGATGCCTACTCTAGCCAACCGAGAGGTGCACAAGCAAAGGAACTGTCCATGGATGAGGCAGAGGAGGAGCTGAGAGGAGCCAGCCTTACCACTCTGACCACTGGGGACTGTACCTTCTGAGCTATAAGTACCATCACTGTCTTTTACCTCCTCAGCTCCTATGCCACTGGGTCCTCACCGCAGCTTTGCCCACACCATAGGGGACGTTGAACATATACTGCAGGCTTCCAGGGGAGGAGATGACCACGATGAGCCCCCGGCCAGCTGGTACCATCAGCCGTGCCCCATACACAGAGCAAAAGTAGTGGCCTCTAGAAGGTGCGGCAAAGGAAGAAGGAATGAACCATGTTAGTGCTGGCCTGGGTGCCGCAGCCTCTGGCAGCTTCCCCTGCCTTCTGGTGGTGGTTGTCCACTAGGAAGGCTACACAGGGCAGGGTAGCAACCTGAGGAATTAGGGGCTTGAGGCCATATTCTGAGAGGAAAACTGGTCAAAATAACCACTGACAGGCCTGGGCGTGGTGGCTCACGCCTCTAATCCCAGCATTTTGGGAGGCTAAGGTGGGCAGATCACGAGGTCAGGAGATCGAGACCATCCTGGCTAACACAGTGAAACCCGGTCTCTACTAAAAATGCAAAAAAATAAGCTGGGCGTGGTGGCAGGCGCCTGTAGTCCTAGTTACTCGGGAGGCTGAGGCAGGAGAATGGCATGAACCCGGGAGGCGGAGCTTGCAGTGAGCCGAGATCATGCCACCACTGGTCTCCAGCCTGGGTGATAGAGTGAGACTCCGTCTCGGAAAAAAAAAACAAACAAACACTGAAACAGATGAGAAATAGCAATCTTTTTTTTTTTTTTTTTTTTTTTTTTTTTTTTTTGAGACGGAGTCTCGCTCTGCCGCCCAGGCTGGAGTGCAGTGGCGTGATCTTGGCTCACTGCAAGCTCCGCCTCCCGGGTTCACGCCATTCTCCTGCCTCAGCCTCCCGAGTAGCTGGGACTACAGGCGCCCGCCACCTCGCCCGGCTAGTTTTTTTGTATTTTTTAGTAGAGACGGGGTTTCACTGTGTCAGCCAGGATGGTCTCGATCTCCTGACCTCGTGATCCGCCCGTCTCGGCCTCCCAAAGTGCTGGGATTACATGCCGAGAAAATCTTTAGAAGATGAAATGGAAGGCAAGAGCCCTGTCACAATAACAATTACAAACAAAATTGCTTAGGGGAAGAAAATTTAAGAAATATATAGTATCTACATGGAAAAACTATAAAACCATGACAGAATAAGTGCAGACAAAATCTTTAAAAGCTAAGAACTGACATGTAAATCATCATTTCTATGTAAATCAATCCATAGATTCAGTCAAATTGGATTATATCTCAGTAAGACCTTTTGGAGGAATTGATAAAATAATCTAAAGCTCAATGGGAATAATAAACATGTGAGAACAGCCAGAAAAGCTGGGCACAGTGGCTCACGCACTTTGGGAGGCCAGCGGGGCAGATCACTTGAGCTCAGGAGTTTGAGACCAGACTGGCCAACATGGTGAAACCCCATTTATACTAAAAATACAAAAATTAGCCAGGTGTGGTGATAAGTGCCTGTAGTCCCAGCTACTCGGGAGCCTGAGGGAGGAGGATCTCTTGAGCCCAGGAGGCGGAGGTTGCGGTAAGCTGAGATTGTGCCACTGCACTCCAACCTGGGTGACACAGAGTGACCCAGGTTGTCACACTGTGGAGAGGCGGAAGGCAAGGTAAGAGCCACCTAGCCATGTCACTTTCCTGCCCTGCCCTCTCTGCTTCTACTGTGAATGCTCCACCAACCCTGCCCTTCCCAGGAGCCCCAAGGTCTCAGCTGCCCACCCTCCCCAGTGTGATGCCTACTCTAGCCAGCTTGTCACACTGTGAAAAAAAAAAAAAAAAAAAAAAAAAAGAGAAAGAGAACAGCTAGGAAAATTCTGAAAAAAGGACTAATGTCTTGTGGGTGGGGGGATTGCTTTCCCTACCCCTGTTGTCACCCATATGAAAATGCACACGGGCCAGACATGCTGGCTTATGTCTATAATCTCAGCATTTTGGGAGGCTGAGATGGGAGGATTGCTTGAGGTCAGGAGTTTGAGACCAGCCTGGCCAGCACAGCAAGACCCCATCTCTAAAAAATAAAATAAAATAAATTAAAATGTACAAGACATAATAGTTAAAAGAATACAGTACAAGTGTAACAATAGTCTGATAAGTCAATGAAACAAAACAGTGAATAATTAGATACAAGTATATGTGAGAATGCAGTGTATTACAAAAGGAACCTGTCAAGTCAGTGGGGAAAGATGGATCATTTGGGACAACTGACCAGTTATTTGAGTTGGGGGAATTGGGTCTCTGTCTCATCTATTATTTTAAAATTAAGCCTAAAAGGATCAAATATTTAAATATAAAAAATAAAAGCACAGAAGTACTGAAAGAAACATGATCAAACGTGTTTATAAACTTGAGGTGGGGAAGGCTTTTCTTAGCATCATACGCAGATAGAAACTATAAAAGACTGACAGATTTGACTTCTTAAAATTAAGACGCACACACACATACACACACAAATATAAAGATACATGTATATTTCTGTATATACAAAGAGCAGGGCAGGACTGAGTGTGGTGGCTCATGCCTATAATCCCAAACTTTGGGAGGCTGAGGCCAGCAAGAGATGAGGGTGTGGAAGGCACCTCTCTTTGCAGGCTATGGCCATGAACACTGGCCAATTTCCAGCTCTTAGGGTGTTCCTTTCTTGCCTTTGGCCTGACCATCCTTCTCTGTCCTAATGATCTTCCTTCCACTTTGGAAATCACAATTGCATTCTAATCCTGCTTCCTTGGGATTGTCACCAGAGTACCAAAATTGGAGCGGTGGGTGTTCTTACATGCTTTAGTCACAGATTTGCCGATAATCTGGTGGTTACTCCCACAGGTGACTGATCACATTCATCAGGCATGGCTTGATTACATGAGAGCGTAACATCATTCCAACAGTAACAGAGGCATAACTGGTGCACATTACGCTAGGCGAATGCTAAATGCTGTGTTTCATCTGACTCTTGGGCTACATGACCCGGTGTGACCCAGTGATATCCCTGCTCTCCCAACTCTGACCCATGAGTGCCCTTGCCTGTGGGTGTGGAGTGAGGATGTGGAGAGTAAAGAGCATTGGTGTTCACTCCTTCTTCTTAAGCTTCTCCTGGTCTAAAATAAAACAATTTCTCCCTCTAACCATTTTGAAAGTATAGACTACAGGCTGTGTGCATTACTGAGAGGAGGAGGCTTTCTCCCTTCTGGGTCTTTCATTTGGATGGGCAGAGAATGAGGCAGGAGAGAGGCCAAGGGCTTGTTCTGATAAATATTACTGACAGAAACAAGGCAAGAGTTGACATTCTCAGGAACAGACTCACCTGGATGGAACTTCTCCAGAGGTAAGTGGGATAAATGGAACAGAAGGGAGAAGAAAGAGATGGGGGAGGCCAGAAGGAAAAGGAGAGGGCATGTAAGGAAAGGCCTGGCTGTTAAGCTGGCTAAGTGAGTGAGGGAACACGGGCCCTGGCAGTGGAGCACCGACCTGAGTCCAACGTTGTTGATATCATCCCACATGGAGGCAGGGGTTTCCCAGAATGCCTTATTCCTGGTGTTCAGGATCGTCTGGAAGGCACAGGGAGGGTGATGAATGATCTGAAGGCAGGGAGGTGTGAGGGGCTAGGTAATGGAAGGGACAATGAGTGGGGATGAAGATGCAGGGATCAGATGGGGAGGTCATAAATGTGGAGCTGGGACCAAAGTTCAAAGGGTACCTGGACTCCTGCATAAGCGTTGTTGACCAGCACGTCCAGATGCCCTTGCTGTTCCCGATCCACTTGCTCAAACAGGCTTCGCACTTCACTCTCCTGGCTTGAATCGCACACCACAGGCACACATCGGCCCCCGAGGGATTGTGCCTGGAGTAGGACAGGGGATATGAGCTTACATTCACACACGGGTGTGAGTCATGACAAAACTCCCTCAACCAAAAGTGGACTTGAGCACTGAGAAGACAATCCTAGGAGAGCCAGCTGCAGAGGCAACATGGCAGGCAACGCTGCCCTCTGGTGTCTGTTTGAGTAGTTTCAGGAATGATAGGCCCCCCCACCCCAGAACAAGGTGAATTGCAATGTAAGTTTTAATAATCTACAAACATTTACTGAGGCCCACCATGTGGTGTGGAGTGAGGATGTGGAGACTAAAGAGCATTGGTGTTCACTCCTTCTTCTTAATGTACTTCTCAAAGTACCATGCAAGGCATTGTACTTTGCAAGTAGAGGGTAAGAACAAGTGAGGCATGGAGTCTGTTCTTGAGAAATGAGTAAGCATCCTTTTCCTTGTTGTGGTCTTTTCCATCTCTCATGGCCTTAGCTCCCACCCTTCACCACTCACCTAGAACCTCTACTCAGTCCCAGCTCTCTTACCCTCGCTCCACCAATGCTCCTGCTTGGTAACTGAAAAAACCAAAGCTATCAGCCATGAATGATTTCTACTTCCTGTTCTGTCTCACTCTCTACAAATGCCCACAAACCTCCAACTTCAGAGGAAGAAGAGTCCCTTATCCAAGAACAATCCTCCTATTCTCCAAATTTATGGATCCTCCCCTATTACCCTCCTTGCCTGAACTACTGCAATGCCTCCCAACTACTCACCTGACCTCCAGTCTGTCTGCCTTAAATTAATTCTTCATAATCCAGCCAGTACGACCCATCTAAAACACAAACCCTGTTCAAAATCTCCTAACTGGATCTCCATCTCTTAGAGAATGAAGCCTGAGTTCTCTTCTAGGGTCTTCTAAGACCGACTGTTTCCTCTCCAGCCTCTCACTCACTACTCTTCCCTTGCATTATCTCAACATCTACTCTTTCACACACTGTCCCTATGCTTATGGAGCTCCCTCTGTTGGAAAGGTTTTCCTAACTTCCTTTACCTAACTCTTACCTTTCGAAACTCAGTTCAAGAACCACCTACCTCCTCCAGGATGCTTTCCCAAACCACTTTCCCTAGCCACTCTCCTGTGTCATCTGGATGCTCCCCAACACCCCTAGAGTATTCTGTGCATATCTCCCTCTTACAATTTACCATATTCACATTACATTGAAATGACTGCTTTCTGTACTTCATTTCCTGTTGGAATCTATCTTCATTTTTAATTTTTATTTTTTTTTAAGAGACAAGATCTCACTGTCACCCAGGCTGGAGTGCAGTGGTGCAATCATAGCTCACTGCAACCTCGAACTCCTGGGCTCAAATGATCCTCCTGCCTCAGCCTCCCAAGTAGGTGGTACTACAGGTGCAGGCCACTGTGCCCAGCTAATTATTCAAAAAATATTTTTTGTAGAGACTGGGTCTAGCTGTGTTGCCCAGACTGGTCTCCAAAAGGCTGCACATGTTCTTAATCTTCCTTCAGAAGCACAGAAGGCCCCAGCTCGGGAATGTAAGCCAGCTGATTTTGAAGTCCCTGAAACCTTTTTAAATCGCCTTCAAGACCTGACCTCCTCCTTTCTGAAGGACATTGCAGGTAAGTGATCTTGCTGCCTTGGCCTCCCAAAGGGCTGGGACGCCAGGCATAAGCCACTGTACTCCACCATGGACTGAATCTTTGAAGAGGAGAAATTAGATCTCATTAGTCTTGGTAACTTCCGTGCTTTACCCAATGCCTAGCAAATCATGGATACTCAAATATTTATTTAACTGAAGTCTAGTAAATAAGCAAAAAATGTACAGTTCAATAAAGTCTTGCCTAAAATAGAGGAAAACACAGGTCCACAACCCTTTAGTTACAATTCCAAAATCTCTGCTCTCAAACACAAAGTTCTTTTCTTTTTCTTTCTTTTCTTTTCTTTTTTTTTTTTTTTTTTTTTTTAAGACAGTGTCTCCCTCTGTCGT
Organism: Macaca thibetana thibetana; assembly: GCF_024542745.1. Taxonomy (NCBI): domain Eukaryota; kingdom Metazoa; phylum Chordata; class Mammalia; order Primates; family Cercopithecidae; genus Macaca; species Macaca thibetana. Next base: position 83,458,819 of record NC_065584.1, on the reverse strand, counting down.
CTAGACTGGAGTGCAGTGGCATGATCATGGCTCAACTCCTAGGCTCAAGCGATCCTCCTGCCTCAGCCTCCAGAGTAGCTGCTGGGACTATAGGCACATGCCACCATGCCTGGCTCAAACAAAGTTTTTTCATAAAACTCACTGGGCGGCAAAATTCTACCTTACCTGAAATTATTTACGGGGTTTTAAATTTCCACTTTGAATAAATATTCACATCTTGTTGAGTAGTAGTATAGTTTCAGGTAAGAGATTAGGAAAGGGAGCGGTTAAGTGGAAGGGCTCTCTTGGGTGGTTTCTGCAACTGTGGTCCCAGAGGAAGCACTCACCTCCTGAGCAGCAACGCGAAGGGTGTCTAGATGGCGGCCAGTGATGTAAACTGTGGCACCTGCTTTGCAGAGCTGCAAGGCAATGCCACGGCCAATACCCCTGGAGGCACCAGTCACCACACACACTTTGCCCTTCATGGGAGCTGCCATGACTCACAGGCAAAGGAGGAAGGTCTGTGGAAGCAAAGACTTGCTCTGAGGGAAGCCTGGAGACTGTGTGTGTGTTGGGGCGGGGGTCGGGGGGAGGGGGGAGCCTCACTAGGGCTAAGAGGAGGAGCCAAGGTAAGAATCCTTTGAGGGGAGAGGAGTCAGAGGCGGACAACTGGGTGCGGGCCTAAGGGTAAGGGTGTCAGAGGCGGACAACTGGGTGTGGGCCTGAGGACAAGGCTGACTGTCTTTTGGGAGGCCCAGAGAGTGAAGAAGGGGCTGAGTGGGGCTGTCCAGAGGTGGACAACTACTACGACCCTCTGAGTGTGGCTGCCTGGATGGGGGAATCTGGCGCGGCAGCCCCTCGGGGCGCGTCCAAGCAGAGTCCTGGACTATCTGGGGCTCCGCTCCCTGGCCTGACCCAGTCCGGCTGAGCCAGAGGCGCAGCTTCCGGGCCGGGGATGAGCGCGAAGCCTGGAGATCCTAAGCCCTAAATGTGAGGCGCGTGTGCCGCTTACCTGCCAGCTGCGCTGCCGCTGAGGTCCTCGCGCCGACTAGCTCGCCATACACGTGTAGTTCGAGAACTTTAATTCCGGCCGCAGGGGCGGAACGAAGTGACTACTACTGGGGCAAATTGCGGGGCTGCGGTGGAAGTCTGAGTTCTGACCCAGATTGAGCTGGCGACGTGGAGGAAGTGTTCAAGGACTGATTCTACAGTAGGACCCGGGGCGATTTTGTGCTGGGGTCGAGGGGCGGAGTCCTGGGCCAAAGTTAGAACCTGCGGATGGGGCGGAGCGATCTGGGGGAGACACCCACTCCACCCGGCTGGGGCCGCGCGTAACTATGACGTAATAGCTGCGTCAGGAGCGCGCCCGCGTTTCTGAACTTGGTTTGGGCCAGGCACACGCTTGGCGACGTTGAAGGTTCGTCCACAGCTAAGGAAACTTTTGCAGCCGGAGAGGTTCCGAAACACACATGGGGCTGGGTCCGCGCTCTCCACACGAGGTGGGCCGCCGGTTCCCAGCTGGTGGCAAACGGGGACGCGGGGCCAAGGGGTCGGGGCGCCCCTTACCCGGCAGTAAGCGGCAACCCTGGCCGCCTCCGGATAGGCGCTCGGAGCCGCCTCCAGATTCGCACCCGCACCTGAGCCCCGAAGCTCTGGGATATTTCCGCCGGGCGCTGTCAGCATTGAAAGAGGCTCCCGAGACTGGGGAAGAACGAGGTAGGCAGCAACTTCGGGGTTTAGACCAAGAGCATCAAATCCAGGGCAGGCAAGGAAACTTTCTGGGGTCGGCAGGGCGTGGGGACTTAGTTTCATTCCCATGTCCTCTTCCTCGGCCTCCCACCCACGACCCTTGGTTAAGTAAGGGTACATAACCATATTGTCTACTAAGTCTCTTCAAAGTGTGTTTTTCTTCACTTTTCCAGATCTGATGGTGCACAATATTATGAAGGAAGTAGAGACTCAGGCCCTAGCTTTGTCCACTAACAGGACTGGCAGTGAGATGCTGCAGGAACTGTTGGGATTCAGTCCCTTGAAACCGCTTTGTCGCGTATGGGCTGCTCTGCGCTCCAACTTGCGCACTGTGGCCTGTCACAGATGCGGGGTCCATGTATTGCAAAGTGCTTTGCTACAGCTCCCTCGATTGCTGGGGAGTGCTGCAGAGGAGGAGGAGGAGCAGGAAGGGGAGGATGGGAAGGATGGTCCCACGGAGACCCTGGAGGAGCTGGTCCTGGGACTAGCCGCTGAGGTGTGTGATGATTTTCTTTTCTACTGTGGAGACACACATGGCAGCTTCGTGGTCAGAACTCTGCTTCAGGTGTTAGGAGGGACTATTCTGGAGTCTGAGAGAGCCAGGCCCCGTGGTTTCCAATCATCTGGTAAGTATTACAAGAGGAAAGTGGACCTAGGGGGAAGAAGAATTTAGAAAGTTCAGAAGGAGACAGTAAACAGAAGACTAAGTCTTCATGGGGGAGCTTGACCTGGAAGTATTAGCTTGACCTGTCCTAATCTGAACAGGGCTTAGCAAGCCAAAGATTAGTGTGTGCAGAGGCCCAGAGGTAGGGATGTACAGTTGTGTTTTGGGGACGGCTATTAGAATGGACACAGAAGGAGAAATTTTTCTTTTTAAGCATGACTTAACATTTAAATGGACTCAAGCAAAAGTAACATACATACTGGACTCAAGCAAAAGTTCAGGAAAGAATACCCTTACTACATGCAGCCCACTCTGTTATTATTTTATTTTTTTTCTTTTTCAAAACTTTATTTTGCTCTATTTCATTAAAAAAAAAAATGCTAGTTGAGACCAGTAACTTGATTTCATGATACAGTCTTGAGCTGTGATCCACATTTTGAAAAACTCTGGGAAATAAAGTTAGCGAGTTTAAATGAGGCTTAATTTTGGAATGCCTTGACTACCTGACTGAGGAGGTTGAACTGTCTTCTGTGGACCATGGGGAAGCTGGTTGAAGTTTCTTAGAAAAATTAAGACAGAAATGTAGTCTCAGTTCTGTCATACAGAAGAGACATTCAGTTGTACTACATCTGTTCTGCATCTCCAAGTGGAATCCTTGTCCATCTATGGAATTTTTCTCTCCTGGGTGACAGTTTGTGATCTCCCCACTGCACATGTTCTTAATCTTCCTTCAGAAGCACAGAAGGCCCCAGCTCGGGAATGTAAGCCAGCTGATTTTGAAGTCCCTGAAACCTTTTTAAATCGCCTTCAGGACCTGACCTCCTCCTTTCTGAAGGACATTGCAGGTAAGGAGGGAAGTAGGAGGAGGGTCTCCCATCTACTTTTCTGGAGGTGATTTTACCACCAAGCAAGGCCCTCTGGTCAGGTTATTCCTCTTCTTTTCAAACCTGGTCTGGTTTGATGTTCAAAGCACTTCGTATAGTCCCTTTGTGTCCATAGTGCCCTGTATCTTGTTGCCTAAAGTTTGAGGTTATGCAGGTTGTCTGGAGTTTGAGAAAGCTGCTTTATTTCTGCCCTCTCTTCACAGTGTTTATCACTGATAAGATCTCCAGCTTCTGTCTTCAAGTGGCTTTACAGGTTTTACACCACAAACTTCCCGAGTTTTGCGCTTATCTCTGCAATGCTGTGATTGGCTACCTGAGTACTCGCAGTTCCTCAGTAGATGGCAGGTATGGTCAGGGCCTCAGGATCATTCAAAGTTGGTGGGGCTGTGTGAAATGAATGAGGTGATGTAGTGCAACTGTATTTTGCATGAAATAGAGTTAAGACTGCCTGATGCCCTTCTTGTCCCCAGTCCCCTACTGCTATTTCTCCGAGATCAGACGAGCTCCAGACTCCTGGAGCAGGTCCTGCTGGTGTTGGAGCCCCCAAGGCTCCAGAGCCTCTTTGAGGAGCACTTGCAGGGGCAGCTGCAGACCCTGGCTGCACATCCCATTGCCAACTTCCCTTTGCAGCGCTTACTGGATGCAGTCACTACCCCTGAGCTGGTGAGTTGGAAACCTGAGCTGGTTCTGTTTCTAATTCTTGATCATTGGACCTTATTTTATGGTCTGTCTGCCTCTATATATCTTTGACATTGTGCTGGCCATTGCCCTTGAAAAGCTATTCCTTGAGGTTTTCCAGAGCTTAGGATAAATTTGCCCATCTTCCAGTGAGGATTTGTTTTGACTTCTCTCAGGTATGAGGACCAGCAAGAGACAGGCTTCATTCAGGTTTACAGCTTGAGGTTCCATGGCCCACCCAGACTCTGGTACTTGGCTCTAAGCCCACATGAGTGCTAGAGCTGTTGCCATAGCTGCTCTTTTCCTTTGCTGCTTAGGACTAAGGTGGGCTTCCCTGTGGTTTCATGCATTGGGTGTTAGAGTGGAAGGGCAGGTTTAATTTTAGTCCCCCCTTGCCTCTAGTTCTCCCTTACACATAGGGAAGAGCCACTTAAAGTTCCTTCCTGTGAGGTGGCACCTCTAAGACTGCCCCCTTGTCCTGGGCCTTATCTACCCAAACAAAAGTCCTGATACTGGCAATGCTTTTTATGTTTCATCTAACATTTTTAGTTGTTTTCACTGGGAAAATTTCTCTGAATAATGTGGTCCACCATTACCAGAATGCCAAAGTTACATCCCATGTTTCCCATCAGCTGTCCCCTGTGTTTGAGGAGCTAAGCCCTGTCCTGGAAGCTGTATTGGCCCAGGGCCACCCAGGGGTAGTCATTGCCCTGGTGGGGGCCTGTCGCAGAGTTGGGGCCTGCCAAGCCAAGGTCCTACAGCTCTTGTTGGAGGTGAGTGGATATTACCCACAATCTGTTTATGCCCTCAGTCCAACTTCTACATGTTAGGACTTATCTAATCTTAAGTTGTTGTACCTCTGGACTCAGGAAGTCTAGTGCCCAAGGAGTTCACAGGAATGGGGGAAAATGAGACCTGTAGGTGCCCGCCACCACTCCCAGCTAATTTTTTTTTTTTTTTTTTTTTTTTTTTTTTTTTTTGAGACAGAGTTTCACTCTTGTTGCCCAGGCTGGAGTGCAATGGTGCAATCTCAACTCACTGCACCCGGCTGAGGCCAAATGCTATTTCACAGTCCTGGAACAAAAATTGTCTCCCAGAACTAAGAGAGAAGTTTATTTAAGGGATAAACGTTTATTAATCCCTGTATGTGATAGAGACTGGGGATACAGCAAGGCATGATATCCTGCTCTCATGGAGCTCACATTCTTGTGGAGTCGGGGCTTCTTTCCTTTCCTGAAGGTGTTCCCTTAAAGTTGAGGTTAGGGATGGAGAAGTTCTCAGGTTCATCATACTTTGTCTTCTCCTTTAGGCATTCCACTGTGCAGAGCCCTCATCCCGGCAAGTGGCCTGTGTGCCTCTCTTTGCCACTTTGATGGCGTATGAGGTGTACTATGGACTGATGGAGGAGGAGGGGGCAGTGCCTGCAGAGCACCAGGTGAGGTAGAGGAGAGGCCAAGCCAGTGACTAATTGGGAGCCGGGCCTCCTAGGGTTTAGCAAGCCTCTGACTTCTGAGGTGAGAGTGGTGACTTCATCCAGGTGGAGGTGGCAGTGTTCTGGGGATGGGCTCATCCACCTGGCTTGTTGGTGCCTCCTAATTTCCTATCTCTGCGCTCCCAGGTGGAAATGGCCGCAGCCAGGGCCTTGGGGGACGTAACAGTCCTTGGGTCTCTACTGCTCCAGCATCTGCTGCACTTCTCCACTCCTGGTCTTGTACTTCGAAGTCTGGGTGCCTTGACGGGACCACAACTTCTGGTCCTGGCCCAAAGTCCTGCTGGCTCTCATGTGCTCGATGCCATCCTGACCAGCCCTTCTGTGACGCGCAAGCAGCGCCGCCGTGTGCTGCAGAACCTAAAGGTTAGATTTCTGGCTTCTGCCTTGATTCCCCACCATCATCCATTTAGAGAATATGAGCTTTCTCAGGACTGTACCTTCAGACTCCAAAAGGCTATGTAATTACTAGACTATTTTAATTCAGCCCCTAAACTCTTCAGAAAATTCACTCCCCGCAAGCCCCCAAAATACACTTTTGTGGACTTTGCTAGGGAGACCTACTTTGCTTGTCTCAATACAGGGACAATATGTGGCTCTGGCCTGTAGTCGCCATGGCAGCCGTGTGCTAGATGCCATCTGGAGTGGAGCAGCCTTGGGGGCTCGGAAGGAAATTGCTGCTGAGCTGGGTGAGTACCAGCCCCTCTCTTTGATGTTTCCAGACTTCCCTTCTCTTACTCCAGATCACTGGGTGGCTGGGAAGTCTACTGAAATTCAACAGTCTTTAGTTCCAAAGGGTGGTCTTGCTCATGGGTTCTTAGCAGTCTGCTTTCCCCTTCCCTCCTGCTGACTAATTGTGCAGTCCTCTGCCCTCACCCCTCCCTCTGACTTCTGTTCTTTGGAAAGTGAAGTGTTCACTGTACCCCAGTGGCAGGGTCTGGGGGAAATGGAGGGACCTTTACCTCAGGTAGAGTCTGTCTTTGAGCATGGTGGTACTAAACATGAGTGGTTCCCTTTGCAGGGGAGCAGAACCAGCAGCTGATAAGAGACCCTTTCGGCCACCATGTGGCTCGAAATGTGGCCTTGACTACCTTCTTAAAGCGACGAGAGGCTTGGGAACAGCAGCAGGGTGCGGTGGCCAAGCGGAGGCGGGCATTGAACTCCATACTTGAAGACTGAGGCTTTGGATCTGGGACTGCGTGTTGATGGGGGAGGGCAAAAGGGGGTATCCACCCCATCTCTTTCCTGGTTTAAATTGGAGTCAAAAGTCATAGTGGTAAATATTTTATATTTTTATTGGAAATGTTTTTGTTAGTTTGTGGTGAAGGATATGAAGACATCTCAGAGTAAAGTCAGAGGGCTGTCATCAGTGTGCTGGGGAGTTTAGGGACAGGAGGCATTGGTAGGGGTTAGATGTAGCAGCAATCAGGCTGGGATCAAGATGCCTGGGGGACAGGCTTGTGGCCTTTCAGGGCAAGTGGGAGGCCAGAAAGGTGGCTAGGAAGGGACAGCATTCTTCAGGTAAAGGTATAGACTTGGGATGTGAGGCATTATGCTGAAAGGTTCTCTGACAAGCGGATCAGAGGACAATGGGGAAATTGGGTGAGTTATCTAGCCTGTACTGTCTGCAGGTCCTGAAATTTGATGCTGTCATAGTCTTTGCAGTGTGTCTCTTGGAATGATTCTGGGGGCAGAAGCTCAGAGCCCCTTCTTAGTAGGAATGGAGGCGGCCCTTTTGCTGCCACTGCTCAGCCCCCTCCACTACATGACGAAGGGTGGAGGAAATTCCCAGCAACATATGGCCCAGGCCTTGCAGCAGTGTGGAGGTCCAACGAAGGAGCTCCCTGAAGGGCAGAGACAAGAGGAAATCAGATGATTTGGGAAACCTGGGAGGAAGCCATCAAGCCGGGAGATGAGGATTTTCCACAAGCAAGAGCTAACTAGGGGTAGGTGGGTGCAGGAGGAGGAATTATGGGGACTATCCAACTGTAGGGGATGGGGAAGTATGACATGTTGATTTCTGACCTGAGTACTTTCTTTGGGCCGAGTCCTTGAAAGTCACAACTCATAGAGTAGAGCCCGTAGAATGTGGCTTTGACATTCAGGCTGCCAAAGAGGTCTCGAGGGTTTTGCTTGTACACGTCAAAGGTGATGCGGGCGATGTCCTTGCTGTGCTTGGGCCTCTCCCGTCCCAGGCCATATGACAGCACTCCACTCTATAGGACACCCTTGTCAGTGCAGTATATCCTCACACCAGACACCCACCACTAATCTCCATCGGCACCGTGTCAGACTCTCCCTCGCTTAGGCTTTCTGTCCACTGTGTGACATCCTTAACAATTCTACAACTCCCCCTGCACCTGGTCCCCAGGATCAGGGTTAAGCTAGAGAGGAAGCCCGGGAAAGTTCTAAAGGACGGGCAGTGGAAGCAGCCCCAGTATAGGCCTCTTACCCTTGCGGGGCTCCAGCTCTGACCAGACTCCAACACCATCAGGCACGTGTCATCCTCCAGCAGCTGGAAGAAGTCCTCACTGTCCACTGCAGTTCCATCCTCCTCTAGCACCAGGGTTAGCACTCCATTCAGCAGTAGGGTCTCCAATGCCTGCCCAATGGCAAGAAGCAAGAAGGAAGGTATCCCATGCCCCTTCCCTCTTTAGCTGCCCAACATCCATCAGTTGGCTCTAGACATTGGTTGATGTCCCACCTTGACTTTCCGGCACTTTGATACCTCCTAAAGGCTGCAGCTCTCCGTGTTCTTCAGGTTTTGGGGGATCCTAGCTAGAGGCTGAGCTTTTTCCTCTTTGCTCCTATCATGTCATTGGCATCTCCCCTTGCTCCCCTCCAAGTCACTCCTGGTTTGGAATTGGAAAGCAAGCCAGGTTCTCATGAAGTCCACCCTTCTGTCTTATCTACAATGCTGCACCTCACTTCCCACACCCTCAGAGTTCTCCAGAAGTGTTTTCAGTAATAGTGTTTAACCTTTTTGAGTCCTTACTCTGTGCCGGGTATGAGGACTTTACCTACATTATCCTCTTACTCCTTTCAACAACCCTAGGAGGTGATGTGTTATTATTGCCTTTTTATAGATGAAGAAACTGAGGTTTTGATAGGTTGAACAACTTCCCAAGGTTTGACAGCCAGGAAGTGGCAGAATCAGAATTTGAACTTGATTTGTCATACAAATTGCCTTCCATACTGGCCTCTGAATTCCATCCCTCCAACTCTCCCTATCTCCTGCTAACCCCTGCTCCCATAGAAAAGCTCACTAGGTGGAAAATGAACAAACTGACCGGAGCTCATGAGGCCCACCCCACTGAGCTCTCAGTGGGAGGAGGCAGCTGTGTGACTTCAGCCCTCTCTGCTCCATCATCACAAGTTGCCGCTGTTGTGGAGCCCCTTGGCTACCCCTGCTAAAGGAACCAAGGAACTTGGCCTACTTACTTTGGCTAGCAGCTCCTGGCGGGTGGCAGCTGTCAGGCCTTTCCGGATGGTCCGCTTGTGATTACAGACACGGAAAGGTCGCTGGGGTGGTGAAGCTGAGGTCCAGACCCTCCGTCCAAACTCCGAGCTTATATTAGATACTGACCTGGTAGTTGAGAAGAAAAGTCAAGAAGGGGCAAGGAGGGGCTTAGTGAGTGTAAAGGGCGTGATGGGGGTAGAGTGGCTAGAGGGCTAGGGAGGGAGAGATCTAGGTTTATAGATGGTAGGGATGAGGGAGAGACCATGGAGTACAGGTGAGGGCGGGTGGGTCAAGAGCTTGACAAGCCCACTATGGAGTGGGGAGCAGAAGAGGAAGGGGTACTGGTTAGTGTCCTAGGGGCTGAGTGGAGTATTGTTGCCCTGCTTATATCCCCTAAAGGTAGAGGGTAGAGCGGAGGGTTAGCAGTCACCTGAGTAGGTCACTGGGGTTCAGAGCTGAGAGGTACTCCATGGTGGATGGGAGAGTTCCTTCCCTGGAACTTCTGGGCTGGGTGGTTCTCTCCTGTGCTGGGGCTTTAGTGGTGTTTTCTGTTACAAACCTGGGATCTCAGCCCAGGGCAACGTGGGAATGAGTCAAGCCTGGACTCTGGCCCCCCTGCCTGACCAGTAAGAAGGGCAAAGTCCAAGGGGAGGGATGAGGGAGGGGCCAGATGGGGTCCTGGAGGAAGAATTGCCTGGCAAAAGCCATTGGAGCTTGTATGTGTGCCTTTGGTGATGACATGTGTTGTGAGGGTAGATGGGAACCATGTAAAAGGATGAAACGTGATCTCTGGTGTTTTTTTATTTCTATGAGAGAATTTCTGGGGATGGTTTCTGGCTCTCAGACTCTGAGAAGCTGCATTTTATGTGAGTGGCTCTGTGTGTGCTGCCACCTACTGGAGTAGCCATAAGCTGCAGCTTTAGGAAAAGGGATCCCAGGGTGGAATGTGGGGAAGCTGGATGGCAGCATGGCAGGGCTTTGGAAAATGAGAGGTGAGACTGTGTCCAGGAAGGGTGTAAGGAGAGGATGGATCCTAATCCATGGATTCAGGATCATTAGGGTCCTGTCTGGGACCCCGGTTTTCCTGCTTACCTGCTCCTTCCTCCTTGGTCAAAGGAGGGGCTGGTTCATTGCTCTGACTTCGGTTTCCAGAACTGCCTGTGGAGTTCGGTCACACTTAGGTCATCTTCTCTCTCACCTTTCTGCTTTTGCGAACTAATGGACGTGAAGGAGATGTGAATGGGGCAGGAATGTCCTTTGATGGCATCAAGAATTTAGCTTCTGGTGCACTGTGTCCCAGCTGTGATTTCAGTTGCAGCTGTGATGGACAGTTGCATGGAAGCTGAGACTCTCACTGACAGTGAAACCCTCAAATGAACACAATCCCTGCTTTCCTGCCCAGGATCCTTATAGGGTCCCCCAGCTTCCCCACTTTTTTTCTGTGTCCTGACAAAGAAACACAGAGTAACTTGATTGCCCTGTGACCTGGCCAGCTGCATTTCCCCTGGAGGCTTGAGCCCAAGCCAGAGCCTTGAAAAGGTATTCAGGTTGTTGCTCAAAACACAAAAAAACTGGCCCTGGCCCTGAACCAAATACCTTGAACCCTCATAAACTCCATACCCTGACCCTTTGTTTTGGACATATCGAGATAGAACAACTCTCTCACTGTCTGTTGTAAGGATATGCTGTAGCCCACTCATTAAGTACATTTTCCTAATAAATGCTTTGGACTGATCACCCTGCCAGTCTTTTGTCTTGGGCAATCTGTACTTTTCTCAGAGATTCCAAGGCCTACTGAAGGGACTTAACACTCTTAATGGCTTTCCCCTCTCATTTTACCCTATGCCCTCACTTCCTGAGTTAACCTCCCAAATACAGGATTACCGGTACCCAAGCCCTTAGCTCAGGCTCTGCTTTGGGAGGCCCCAACCTAAGACAGTGCTCCTGGTGCCCTGCGCAAGGAACCTCAAGTTCTGGCTGTTACTTGGGCTGAGGCCTTTCTTTTCCCTTCCCCCAGTTCTATCCATCTGCCAGGCCCCCGTCAAATCTCTTCATTTCCAAGTTTTGCTTGACTTTTCCAAGAAGAGAGGGCTGCTGCTTAGTATGTCCCTACTACTGCATCCTTTCCTTTCTTGTCTTGTATCCTTGTACAACCTGGAAATGGGATCTCTTCATGGTTGTGTGTCATGACTCCCTAACCATTATGCCTCCATGCATCTCCTGTTCCTCCTGGAACCTGGCAGCATGCCTTACATGGAAAGGCTGTCACTGACAGCCGGGTGAGAGCCCTGAGGGTGGAGTGACTGGGGCAGGTCCCGAGGCAAGAGATGGGAGGAGGTAGGCCAGAAGCTGAAGAAAAGGGGCTCAGCCGGACCAGGAGACTGGAAAACAGACAAAGATAGAGCAGATGGGGGACTGAGTTGTTTGGGTCACCTTCTCTGCAGACCAGAGAGGCCAAGCAACATACATGCTGCAGAAGGTGGGCTGGGAGGATTGGGGCCAGAGCTGGGGGAGGGATGAGAACAGAAGCAGGACCAGGGTTAGGATTCAGCAGAGTCCTCCTATTTCCTTCCACGGCCAGGGAATCTTACTGCCCCACTTCAGCTTATGCTGTTTCCTGGCAAGGCAGGCTCTCACATGCCTGGACACTTGGATACGTTGGTGATGGGAAGGAGTAGGGTGAGGGAGGGGCCCCAGGAGAGGCCCAGGATGAGCCTCATCTTGTCCCTCCCCATTCTTGCCTTACCCGCTGCAAATGTGATAGGCACAGGACAGGAGTAGGCACCTCGCCCACTGCTGCTTAACCTTTCAGCTTCTCCAGGCCCCCAGTCGTGCTTGCTCCCACCTTGGTAAGTAGATCTGCGCACATCCCTTTATACCCCACCATCCACTTTTGCCCAGATGTGCTAGAATGGGGCTGGACAAAGAAGGAGGGGCCAGACTAGAGGAGTGGTGGTAGAGATAGTGACAGCCTGGGGTGAGGACTTTATGCCTGTTTACCACTGAGCTCTGGGAAGGAGCCAGGAGTGGGGCAGGTCAGCTGAGTGGGAGCAGGGGATCTGGGTTCCAAGAAGGAGTAGTGTTTGAGGTGGGGTCTGGGTCCTCGTGGAAGTCAGGACTCCCAGGCAGAAAAGAGGCAGGCTGCAGGCAAGTAAGGAGGAGGCATGGCCCCTTCTCTTCGGACATCACAGGTGGGGTTTTGCCCCACCCCTGAACACCCTCTGTGGCGCCTTCCACCCACCTGTAGGCCCAGAAGGATGTCCGTCTGCTACCGTCCCCCAGGGAACGAGACACTGCTGAGCTGGAAGACTTCGCGGGCCACAGGCACGGCCTTCCTGCTCCTGGCGGCGCTGCTGGGGCTGCCCGGCAACGGCTTCGTGGTGTGGAGCTTGGCGGGCTGGCGGCCTGCACGGGGGCGACCGCTGGCAGCCACCCTTGTGCTGCATCTGGCGCTGGCCGACGGCGCAGTGCTGCTGCTCACGCCGCTCTTTGTGGCCTTCCTGACCGGGCAAGCCTGGCCGCTGGGCCAGGCGGGCTGCAAGGCGGTGTACTACGTGTGCGCGCTCAGCATGTACGCCAGCGTGCTGCTCACCGGCCTGCTCAGCCTGCAGCGCTGCCTCGCGGTTACCCGCCCCTTCCTGGCGCCCAGGCTGCGCAGCCCGGCCCTGGCCCGCCGCCTGCTGCTGGCCGTCTGGCTGGCCGCCCTCTTGCTCGCCGTTCCGGCCGCCATCTACCGCCACCTGTGGAGGGACCGCGTATGCCAGCTGTGCCACCCGTCGCCGGCCCACGCCGCCGCCCACCTGACCCTGGAGACTCTGACCGCCTTCGTGCTTCCTTTCGGGCTGATGCTTGGCTGCTACAGCGTGACGCTGGCGCGGCTGCGGGGCGCCCGCTGGGGCTCCGGGCGGCATGGGGCACGGGTGGGCCGGCTGGTGAGCGCCATCGTGCTTGCCTTCGGCTTGCTCTGGGCTCCCTACCACGCGGTCAACCTTCTGCAGGCAGTCGCCGCGCTGGCTCCACCTGAAGGGACCTTGGCGAAGCTGGGCGGGGCTGGCCAGGCGGCACGAGCAGGAACTACGGCTTTGGCCTTCTTCAGTTCTAGCGTCAACCCGGTGCTGTACGTCTTCACCGCTGGAGATCTGCTGCCCCGGGCAGGTCCCCGTTTCCTCACGCGGCTCTTCGAAGGCTCCGGGGAGGCCCGAGGGGGCGGCCGCTCTAGGGAGGGGACCATGGAGCTCCGAACTACCCCTCAGCTGAAAGTGGTGGGGCAGGGCCGCGGCAATGGAGACCCGGGGGGTGGGATGGAGAAGGACGGTCCGGAATGGGACCTTTGACACCAAACCCTACAACCTGCTGCCCTTCCCTCTCCCTTTCCATCCTCTCACCCTCTGGAGCTCAGTGTTCTGGAACATTTGGGGACCCTTCTTTGACTAGAGTTTGGATCTGACTGGGTAGGATTACTATACACCTCAGGCAGGCCCAGGCTTCTCCATACTGAGGGATTATGAGGGTGGTGATGGTCCCTGTTAAGAACTATTGCGTGCTTGCAAGTTGGCATGTACCCATGTGCCAGCACTGCTTACTTGTTGCCAATAGCTGTTATTGTGAAATACACTGGGAAGCCATTAGATGATGACTTAAGTGTGCCTCCCCTGGTGGTTCCTCATGCCTGAGTTGTACTGAAGCCACCTAGTTCCCTTCTGGGTCAAGCCAGGGCTGGGCAGTGCCAGCCTTCAGTGGCATCTTGACCTGCCCTCCTCAGTCCAGGTGCCCTGGTTCCACAGGCCAATCCATAGAACCACTCTGGAAATAAAGGAGAAAATGGAAGGAGAAGTATGGGAGCTTGGATGAGGGGTAGGAATGGGATCCATTCTCTGAGGCTTATAAAAGCCTCTGGGGGAGGAAATGGCTCTGAAGGGGAAACTGAATCTGTGGGGTTTGAAAGGAAAGTTTTCCCGCCTGTCTTGTGTTTGGTCCAGTGGGTGTGAGAGAGGCACACAAGGAGTGGACAGTGGTGTAGGGGCCCTGGGAGTCCGAGACTTACCTTCCTCCCTGACCATTTATTTCTCCCTGCAAAGGCCACCTGACGTGAAAAGGAGCCCAGGAGCAGGCACTCAGTCTGGGAAGTTTGGAGGTTGGCCATCAGGGGGTATGAGGAATGGCAGGAATATTTAGAGGACAGGAATAATTTTTCAGAAAAGTGCCACCTATTCTTTTTCTCTTTGCCAAGTCTGGGCTCCTTCCAAGATGCTGCTAGCTATTCCTGGCCCCTTCCCCAATACTTATCTGCCCCCACCTTTTGGAATCCATATCTAGGTCTAAAAACGGTTCTAGATCCTGACACCTTTGATTGGGGGATGTAGAATGGGATTCTTTTCAGGGGACATCCACAGGTACACACTCGTGGTCACTAAGGTGACCAGCTCATCCCAGTTGGCCCAGGACTTTCCCAGTTTTAGCACTGAAAATCCCTTGTCCCAGCCCTGTCGGTTTCCCAACAAACTGAAATGGTTGGCCACTCAAGTGGCTACCCTGACCATCACCCGAGGCTCTACTTTACTGACTGCTCATACCTCCCTGCCTCCCAAACAGAAGTCGAAACAGAGCAAAAGAAACCCAGTCCCCAGGGTCATGCTGGGGCTACCAAAACTGGGATGAACTAGCATCTGTGAACTAGAACAGCAGGGAGTATGCTTAGAGTGCCTGGTCCTGGGTTTGGGGAAGAAAGGCCATCAAGGTAGATGTGGGTGGGGAACAACTTGGGAGGGGAGGCAAGGACAACCCAGTTTCTGTCTGAAGGGACCTCTGGTTGACCCTGGAGCTTCTGTCCCCAAACACAGGCCTCACGGGATTCTTTCTCTCCTCATGCGCTGGGCAGAGGTTCCCTAACTTCCCTTGTGGCATATTCCCCATCTCTGACACCCAGTGCAGTCAGAAAGCCCTTCCTTAACTCAGACTTCAGTTCTTGCTGCGGTTTCTGCCCATTGCTTTTCATCATATCCTCTGCCTGACAGCTACGAGGTCAACTCTGCTCTGGCTTTTCTCCAGGCAGAGCAAGTGGGGGCTCTGGAAAGGTTAAGGGATCTCAGTGACCACCATTGCACTTTGCATCTTTCCTGAGAAGTGAGAGTTGAATGGGAAGCAGGAAGGCCCATGGTCAGATTGAAGGAAGGAATTTTTAGTTTCTTCTTTTTTTTTTTTTTTTTTTTTTTTTTTTTTGAGATGGAGTCTCGCTCTGTCACTCAGGCTGGAGTGCAGTGGTACGATCTCGGCTCACTGCAGCCTCCACTACCTGGGTTCACGTGATTCTCCTGCCTCAGCCTCCCAAGTAGCTGAGACTACAGGCACATGCCACTACACCCAGCTAACTTTTGTATTTTTAGTAGAGACGGGGTTTCACCATGTTGGCCAGGCTGGTCTCAAACTACTGACATCAAGCAATCCGCTCCCCTCAGCCTCCCAAAGTGCTGGGATTACCAGTATGAACCACCACAACCCACCAGGAATTTTTAGTTCTTAGCTTTTGCAGGAGACTTCAAGGAAAGGAGATGTTCCTCTGTCCAGGAAATGGGGAAGGTGACCATTTTTGCATTCCTGGTTTCCCCTCTTGGCAGGGTAGTCATGAGGCATCACTGTTCCTGCTCTCCCACTCCTGCTCCTCATGCTCAGCCTGCCTAGCTCGACCTCAACTTTCTCTGTGTGTCTAAAGTGGAACTGGATAGAAGGCTGTGGGAAGATAGGAAAGAGATGGTGCCAATCCCCTTGCCCAGATCTTAAATCCAGACTCAGCAAGGTAATCACATGGGCAAGCACAAGGCAGGGGTTTGGGGAAAGGGGAAGTAATTGGCATTCTGTGTGATACCAAGGAGACCATTTGGATTTTGGCTTCTACCAAAGAGAATGGAGAATTGGTTGACCTAAATGGAACCAATCCCTTTAAGTAAGGCGAGGAAAGGGGGTGCTGGAAGATGGCCACACAACCTAGATCATAGCTTGAACTGAAACCAAGAACAGAGTACTGCCCCCTTCGGCAATTTACTGACATGCCCTCTTTAAATCATGATGTTATCTAACCCAAACCCAGACCCAGGACCTAGTCACAGCTCCAACCTACACTTCCTATTAATTAAAAAAAAAAAAAAAATCTACATTATTACTGCAAAACAAACAAAGATATCAGCACTGTAGCCTCTCAATCTGAGCCCATTTCCCTTCTCTAGCTACCATACCTCCTTCTCCTATATGATACCATTCACTACTTTATTTAATTCTCCAGTCTAGACCTGCATCTTGAGACCACACCCAGCCTACTCACTCCCCACACCCCTCTTTCCTCTCACTGCTCCTTCCTGGTCTCTTCTCATCTGGCTCCACCTCTGAGGAGTCCTCAGAGAAACCCTTCTGGGTTGCCCTGGAACACAGACTATCCCCCCTCCTAGTGAAGGGAGTGGGTAGGGGTTTCAGCCCCACCCTCAGGAAGATGCGTCTTCCCTGTCCTCTGCTCTATGGTACTTCCTCTCTGGCTGACTTAGCAAACAGCACCTAGACCGGGGGCCAGGCCCTTGGCAGTGGGACAGATCCAGGGATAGGCTACGGCACCTTGCCCTGACCCTGGGATTGGCATCAGCTTCCAACCAGTTCCCGTCAAAGCTTGTAAGTAAGTATCCTGGGAACGGCAGTGGTTGTGGTGGTGGTGGGACGGTGTGCAGCCATGAAAGAAGGTGCAAAGGAATCTCCAAAGAAAGCCTGACCAGTGTAAAAGTTGGGAGGCTTTGTCCTTGTCACTTGTCCACTAACTCTTCCCCTCCCTGTTATTCCTGGTTGACCCTGGGCATCTCTGGGGACAGTAGGCAGGTGATTGGGAAAGTTAATGGGATTGAAGGGATGAGGGCCTGGCAGGGGGCAAGAAAGCTGGCCTTTCAAGGGGTGCAGCATTGGTAGGAACTCTCAGGTTGGTTCTGGGCTTTAGGGTCTCTTAAGGGGAGGAGACTGAAAAGGTCTGAAAATGCTGCTGCTGCTGCTGCGGTCACTGTATATTTTGCAATTGGGTCTGTGGGCAGGAAGGGGCCTCATGACCCAGTTAGGAAACTAGTCTTTGTACTCAACCAGATCCCTTTAAGATGTCAGTCTGCAGCGATGGGGGCAGTATATTTCAGGGGGACCTCTGATGCTGCTGACCCTGGAGACAGACTAGAGTTCTCAGTCTAGGCGTGTCTATGGTGTCAGGTAACCCTTGGTCCTCTACTCTCATGCGTTTGTCCACCCTCACTCTCCAGGTCCTCCTGACGGCCATGAACACTACATCTCCTGCAGCATCCCCCTCACTAGGTGTAGGGTTCATCTTTCTGTTGGCTATCATCCTGCTGTCAGTGGCGCTGGCTGTGGGGCTTCCCGGCAACAGCTTTGTGGTGTGGAGCATCTTGAAAAGGATGAAGACGCGCTCTGTCACTGCCCTGTTGGTGCTGAACCTGGCCCTGGCCGACCTGGCCGTATTGCTCACTGCTCCCTTTTTCCTTCACTTCCTGGCCCAAGGCACCTGGAGTTTTGGATTGGCTGGTTGCCGCCTGTGCCACTATGTCTGTGGAGTCAGCATGTACGCCAGTGTCCTGCTTATCACAGCCATGAGTCTAGACCGCTCACTGGCAGTGGCCCGCCCCTTTGTATCCCAGAAGCTACGCACCAAGGCAATGGCCCTGCGGGTGCTGGCAGGCATCTGGGTGGTGTCCTTTCTGCTGGCCACACCCGTCCTCGTGTACCGCACAGTAGTGGCCTTGAAAACGAACATGAGCCTGTGCTATCCGAAGTACCCCAGCAAGGAGCACGAGGCCTTCCATCTAATCTTCGAGGCCCTCACGGGCTTCCTGCTGCCCTTCCTGGCTGTGGTGGCCAGCTACTCCGACATAGGGCGTCGGCTGCAGGCCCGGCGCTTCCGCCGCAGCCGCCGCACTGGTCGCCTGGTGGTGCTCATCATCCTGGCCTTCGCCGCCTTCTGGCTGCCCTACCACGTGGTGAACCTGGCCGAGGCTGCCCGTGCGCTGGCCGGCCAGGCCTCCGGGTCGGGGCTCGTGGGGCAGCGGCTGAAACTGGCCCGCAGCGTACTCATCGCGCTCGCCTTCCTGAGCAGCAGCGTGAACCCCGTGCTGTACGCGTGCGCCGGCGGCGGCCTGCTACGCTCGGCGGGCGTGGGCTTCGTCGCCAAGCTGCTGGAGGGCACGGGCTCCGAGGTGTCCAGCACCCGCCGCGGGGGCAGCCTGGGCCAGACCGTGAGGGGCGGCCCCGCCGCTCAGGAGCCCGGTCCTTCCGAGAGCCTCACTGCTTCCAGCCCTCTGGAGTTAAACGAACTGAACTAGGCCTGGTGGAAGGAGGCCCACTTTCTCCTGGCAGAATGCCAGCCCTGAGCCAGTTCTGTACCTGGAGGAGGAGCAGGAGCGTGGAGGGCATGAGAGCGTGGGAGGCGGGAGTGGAGTGGAAGAAGAGGGAGAGGTGGAGCAAAGTGAGGGCGGAGTGAGAGAGTGCTCCATCCTGCTCCCACAGGCAGCTTTAACCATTAAAACTGAAGTCTGAAATTGGGTCAACCTTGTGAGTGGGGTACGTGTGCTGTGGGCATCGGGGTGCTTGTGGGTGCCCTGGTGGGACCCCTCCCAGTAGTCGAGAGTTACCTCCTTTAGTTCCCCATGATTTACAATTTTGGAAAGGACACAAGGACAAACATAGATTGCCCCCATCCCAGGTGATTCTGAGTACGTAGTCTGCAGATAATACTTAGCAAAACGCAGTCTGCGGACTCCTAAAGCAGCTTGTCTAGGAAGACCACCCATGTGGGCCTATCACTCCAAGCTCTGTGACTCAGGGGACCTTCTGAGAAAACAGCACTGCTATGAAACATCTTCCCTGAAGCCTGTGATAAGTCTCCTTGTTAGCATGACTCCAACTTCCTGCCAATAATCTTTGTCCTCTCTGTAGGAGGTATTCTAGGGGATGCCTTCCTTCCTTCCATTTCACAAAGAGGTCAGACTTGAGGACTAAGTCATTAGATCTTATCCCTTAGAATTCTACATATCAGCATCTGCTAACCTCCACAACACACCCTGGCACAGGGTGGGGCTGAGGGCCCCAGGAAACAAAGATTCCCAAAAGTGAGAGGGATGAGTCATTATTTCCTAGAGATGACTGTTGTTTTAGAGAACCTTGGTCCAACTCTGTTCTGACAAGGTTTTAGGAAGATGGCAACAACAGTGGCAGCAGTGTACTTTTTGGATCTTTCTCATGAAAAACAAAAGAGCAAGTAAGAGAGTGAAACCAAATATCCACATGCAACATCCGCAACAAACCTAGTATGTCAAGGTATCTCCCATGGACCCCAAAGTATGAGCCAGTGAGAATGAGTCATCAATACCTCAAGACCCCTATACCAGCATCTGTGCAGAAGGATACAGAAGGAAGCAAAGGGATGTTGGGTGTATCTAAGAAGAGGAGACCCCCAAGCTGTCTACAGATCCTTACTGGAAAGCATGGTGTACCAATTTGAGAACAGCAGCTGAAACTGGGAGGGACCTCACAGAGTATTTCTCAGACCTCTCACCCATTCTATATGGTGAACACATGATAGGTACTTATTTAGTGTTTGTTGAATGAATAAAGTTCAAATGACATTTCCCTGGAGACTCTTCCAGTATTTGTGAGTAGGGGGCAGGAATGGGCAAATCTTTGTTTTGAGCCATGTGGCTAAATTCTTTACGCTTCCAAGGTGTACAAAATGCTGGAATCAAGTTGGCAGAGAGGCTGAGGGAGTTCTCTTCCTGAGCTTGTGAAAAAAATCACTCCAACATGCTCAGTCTCACATGCATGCATGTGTGCACACATATGCGCGCACACACACACACACACTCGCACTAAAATTGGCCTGGGAAGAATACTTCCCACTGAAGGGCAAGGAGAAGGTGATCCCCAGCTATATCAGCAGCTTCTGACATCAATGGGCTCCAGGCACACCAGAGTCTCTTTATTGAGGTTCTTAGAAGGGGAGTGCAATCTCAGCCTAGGGTAACTGAAGGAGGTCCACTTCGTGTCAAGTCTGTGTTCAGGAAGTAGGTGCAGAGCTGCCCTTTGCCTTTCACCTTGATGACCCCCCGGCTGTAGCAGGTGTAGCCCAGGGACTGTAGGGCCCAGGCTGTCTCCTCAGTCACCTACAATTGGAGGGGGGTGAGGGAATATGGAGGTGGCCCTATTCTTAGTTCCCCTCCCCCTATGCCTCCAATGTTGTTCACTCACTTGGATTTTGCCAAGGACTCCTGTACTCTCCATGCGGCTGGCCACATTCACTGTGTTGCCCCAAATGTCATATTGTGGCTTCTGGGCCCCAATAACTCCAGCTACTACTGGTCCGTGGTTCAACCCTAATAAGGGATGTGGTAATGACAGACTTGGAGAAGGAAGAGGGGAAGAGGAAGCACAAGGAACTAGAAGGAAGGGAGA
Organism: Macaca thibetana thibetana; assembly: GCF_024542745.1. NCBI lineage: Eukaryota > Metazoa > Chordata > Mammalia > Primates > Cercopithecidae > Macaca > Macaca thibetana. Next base: position 83,438,441 of record NC_065584.1, on the reverse strand, counting down.
AGAGCCTGGGGGGCCCTAGAGGAGAGGAGGGGTCTCTAAGGCTGGAGGAATGTAGCTTAAGAAAAAGAGTGGGAGAGCCTCATACCTCCTGGCCCAGCAGCTTCACACCCCATCCCAGGGAGTGAGTTAGGAAAGGGGCTTCAGGATGAACTGGGAGCAGCTAACAAAGGACTTGGAGTGGGGCAAGCTCAGGAAGGTGAGGAGGTACCAGACTGTTGCAGCAGGGGAAGTCTCTCACCCACACGCAGGCGGAAGTTGTTGAATGAATGCTTGTTGATGACGTCCAGCTTAGACCCCAGGGCAACGGCAAATTCCACCATAGTGCCAAGGTGGCTGCAGCTCCGTTCAGCATCCTGGCAATGGGCCCACGCACCAGGGTGGGCCAGTGAGGGCACAGGAATAAGTCCCACTAATGAGCCCATCAATGAGAGACCAGAGGAGGGTGGTAAGTAGGGAAGGGTTGCTGTACCTGTTGTGCATCCTGTCCAGAGGTGGCATTTAATCCTGTGGCTGCCATGTAGGTGCTGCCAATGGTCTTGATCTTCTCCACCCCACTGAACTTGGGCTTGGAGAGCAGCTGTATGTAGAGAAGAGTCCTGTCCCCAGTCTCTCTTACTCTCTCCATCCCCTCTCCCAGAAGCCCAGCCCCAAGCCTTTGGAGTTAAAGGATCAGGCTGTGGGAGTGGGGATGGTGTCAGGAAGGAGAGGGTTGGTGGTGGGCAGTGTTGCTGGAGTGGGTAGATCTGGGGGATCAGAGGAGGCGAGGGAGTACTGTAGAGGGGAGGATTGACTTCATGGCCAGAAAAGCAAAGTGGAAGGAGGTACTGGGGGAAATTTTAGAATCTAGGACATAGGTTCTGGGAGACTCTTGGAATTTTCACCTCATCAAAATCAGCAATTATTTCATTGAGCAGCCTCAGACACTCTAGGCCCTCATGATTGATGTTGGATTCAGAGTAGAACTCCTTGAAGTCTGGGACTGAAGCGAAGAGGACACAAACGCATTCGTAGGACTGGTGGTAGAGATCCTGGGAGAGCAGGAGACTGGAGTGAGGGGTACATGTCATGTTCCTCTCCTTTCTAGGCCTGTGTGGGGCCCTCCTCCCCATGTCCACATTCCTGGTCTCCCTGTTTAAGAAGAATTGGGAGGGAGGGAGAGGAGTAGGGCCAGGCTACCCCAGGGAAGTGACTTAGGAGTCAAAGCTTGGATCTCATTGTAATTCTAGAAAAGACAGAGGTTTGGGGTCAGGATCACCTCACAGCAACACGAAGGGAATCACTCCTAGAAGTGGGATCCTGTCAATGTTAATTATTTCTATATCCTATCCTACTGCTGAAAGGTGTTTAAGTCAATTAAGTCAGCTACAAAACCAAAGGTAAAACGTGTTTAAGTGTTTAAGTCAGTTAAGATAGCTACAAAATGAAAGATAAAGTAAGCAACAATAGGGACTATGAGGCAAAGGGAAAATAAGAGTAAGATGATAAAGATGGAATCAGATCTGAGGGTGGTTCACAAAATGAGTGCCATGAAGTCCTATTTAGTCTTAGATTTTGGTTCTCAGCTTTCTAGCCACCAAAGTGAAGAGAGAAAAGGATCGATTACAACATTCCCTGTGTCTATTAGAGAAGAAACCAGAGCTGATCTTGAGAGCAGGGAGCAGGCGGTGGGGGCATAAGGCTGTGAAAGAGCTCCTGAGCTGTTTCTTTTAACACCCTTCAATATGAGTCAAGAGCATTTCCATAGCAGAGGGCCAGCAGATGATACAAATACGATGGTACAAATATGTGGGTGACTTTCTGATGGTTTGGCTCTAGTAAGATTTTTGAGGATCTAGAGCAGCAGCATCCAATAGAAATTTTTGCAGTGGAAACATTCCCTATCTGCAGTGTCCAATAGGGTGGCCACTAGATACACGTGGCTGTTGAGCCCTGGAAATGTGGCTGATGCAACTGAGGAACTGAATATTTTAATTCATTAACATTAAATTTTCATACGCTAATGGCTACCATATTGGATAGTACATGTCTAGAGAGAGGGGTGGACTGTATCCTCTAGACCAGCAGTCCCCAACCTTTTTGGCCCCAAGGATGGGTTTCATGGAAGACAAGTTTTCCATGCACCCAGGCTGTGGGGGGGATGGTTTTGGGATGAAACTGTTCCACTTCAGATCATCAGGCATTAGTTATCAGATTGGTGCAAAATTAATTGCTTTTTTTTTTTTTGCCATTAAAAGTAATTACTTTTAGGTCGGGTGCAGTGCACCTATAATCTCAGCATTTTGGGAGGCCAAGGCAGGTGGATCACCTGAGATTAGGAGATCGAGACCAGCCTGGTCAACATGATGAAACCCTGTCTCTACTAAAAAAAAAATGCAAAAATAATTAGCCAGGCATGGTGGCAGGCACCTGTAATCCCAGCTACCTGGGAGGCTGAGGCAGGAGAATCGCTTGAACCCAGGAGGCAGAGGTTTCAGTGAGCTGAGATCACACCATTACATGTACTCCAGCCTGAGGGACAAGAGTGAAACTCCGTCTCAAAAAAAAAAAAAAGTAATTACTTTTAATTATATTACTTTTAATGGCAAAAACTGCGATTAATTTTGTATCAGCCTAATACATTTTCATAAGGAGTGTACAAACTAGACCCCTTGCATGTGCAGTTCACAATAAGGTTCGAGTTCCTATGAGAATCTGATGCTGCTGCTGATCTGACAGGAGGCGGAGCTCAGGCGGTAGTGCTGGCTCACGGCTCACCTCACCTCTGCTGTGTAGCCAGTTCCCAACAGGCCATGGACCTGGGGCCTGGGGGCTGGGGACCCCTGCTCCAGACAGCTCCCATCAACACCTAAGCTTCTGGAAGGTATGGAATGGTCATGAATTAGATAAGACATGCCTTCCAAGTAAGAATTTGAAATGCAATTTTGTGCTCACCAAAGACAGAATCTAAGATCTTGTGAAAACGAAGATGCTTGACAAGCACTAGAGAGAACTGGCCATAGGTCAAGACTTTCATCCGAAATTAGGCCCTATGGCATCCGTGGATCAGGAGTCAGGGGGTCAAGAGTCACCTCGTTGCGTCGGTTCTGGCCAATGAACTGGGGGGCCACGTGTGCAGGGAGCACGTTCTCCAAGAGCAGCCGAGTCAGGTTCTCCATCGTCTCTGTCTCCTCCCGCTCCTGCCTCAGCTTCTTCTTCCACAGGAAGTCCAGGCGGCAGTAGTACTCATTCTGGGGAGGGTCACCAGGGGCCATGGGGAGACACAGAGCAGGGGAAGCGCAGCTTCTGCGTGTTCAGCCCCAACTCCATGATGCCTGAAACCACCCCCACCCCACCCCCAGTTTAGAAGTAGGGCTTAAGGTGCAAGTATCCTTGGAGAGAGACTATCCTTGAAATTAGATTCAGACTAGGGATACAGAATTGGCAGCAGACTTTTTCTAAAGCATGGGCTTTCCCAGATAGGGGTGTGGGAGAAAGGAGGGACGGGGAGTGGAGGAGAAAGAAAGGAAGCAGGAAGACTCGCTTAGAAGCTTCCAACGGGATTCAACCCTGGAGATTAGAAAGATCAAGTCACAAATATGGGGGCCACTCATAGGTGGGCCCTGGTGGGGCTGAGCTGGGTGACTTACCTGGCGAGCCAGGACAAGGAGGGTGAAGAAGAAGATGAAGAAGGAGATAGCACCCATGAATTTGGGCTCCTTCAGCACTCCGGGCCTGAAGGGGCCATGGATCAGGGTTGCCCCTTGCTCTGCCCCTTCCTGGCCTTCTCCCTGCCCCCAGTGCCCATGTAGGCCTCCGCTTCCCTCCCACTTTGCCCTGTAGGTGATTCAGGTCAGTAAGGCCAGGACAGCTCTGCTGTATCCCATCTCACCCCCATCCCAGGGGGCCCGGCACCTCTGTCCAGCAGCTGTGCATACCTGGAGTCCAAGGGGCCCAGATAGAGGCGGACGATGAGGCAGTCGGACAGCCAGGCGTGGGAGTGCAGGAAGAGGGAGCAGGATGCTGCCAGCCACAGCAGGAGCAGCAGCAGCTTCAGCTCGAAGCTCATGTGCAGAAAGAGGGAGCAGGAGAGGAAGCCCAGCGTGCAGCAGTGCATGGAGTACTGTGGGGCCAGGCAGGGGTCAGGAGTGGGCATGTCCCACAGGCAGAGGGGGGACCCCTGAGGGCTCCCTTCCTGTCCCTCCCAGGCCCAGGTCCTATCTGGGAGACAGGGGGCGTCATACACTGATACACACTGGGTGTGACTTATGTCTGTTCTAATCCACAGAATGGAGTGTTCCTCCACTCAGGGGAGCTGTGGACTTGGGCTGAGGAAGGAGATTAAGGGCATGTGGGAACACTCACTGGGACACTGATGAGAGGCAGAGACCCAGGGAGCTCCCAGGAGAGGTTGGAAATCATGGAGGACACATTGGGAGCTTGGAAAGGGCAGTCTGATGATGCTGGGAAGAAGAACTGCAGAGGAGATGAGGAGCTGAAGAGGCAGGTAGCTTCTTGGGCACAATGGTGGCTTGTGCTGGGTTTCAGCTGACCCAGGGATGAGTCAGGTCCAGACTCGTCCAAAGGGGTGGATTCTGCTATTTCTGGTAGGGAAGGGAACCTCAGCACTGGGGTCCTCACTGGGGGAGGAGTTGTGTGAGGGGTGTCAAGAGTACTTCTCTGACTCTGAGCCACTGTGTGAGCTCTTGCCAGCCACTTAGCCTCTCTGGGCCTTAGCTTCCTCTTCTGTAACTTGGCTGATGGGTGATTCCCAGGTGCCCTCCAGGAATAGAATTCTAGGAATGAGTCTAAATCCTGAAAAATCAGCCAAGTGATCTAAGTAATAAATAACTGCCTACACAGAAAAAAGATAAGGACATTCACCAAAGTGTTATTAACAACTATTATACCCAGATGGTAGATTGCTGGTGACTGTAATTTTTTTCTTTCTATTTATACAACATTTCCAGCATCTCCTGGGCTTAGTCCAGCTGCCTGCCCAAATCCAGGGGTTCCCTTTCAGCCCCTGGCAGGTCCAACATGCCCTGATGGGGGTGGATAGGGCCCCCTCTGTCCTCACCAGGCTGGTAATGGCCATGGCAAAGACAAGGAGGATGGTGGCGGTGCCCAAGGCTATTCTCAGTCCTGGTCGTGTGGCCACCAGGCCAGACAGTGCAGGCAGCCAGTGCAGCATCTTGGGGCCTTTCAGGACACACCTCTGTGGAGGGAGCATGGGCGTCTTAGCCATGGGGCTGGGGCACCCTCTTCAGGACAGGTTGTGACCAGGGCTCTGGCATGCCACTTCCACCCCTCAGCCCACCTCACCATCAGGTCCTCTGAGAAGCAGACAAAAAGGAGGAGGAGGAAGAGGAGGAAGGTGATGCTATACGTGATGACCAGAGCTGGGGGCCTAAAGGGAGACAAAATCGAGGCCTTGAAGTGCCAGAACAGGCTCCCTGTGTGCTGTGAAGGTGCTGGTGAGTTGGGTGGGAGATGGGGGAAGTGGTTCTGGGGAATCTGGGTTGGCTGGCAATGGGGTCCCGGCTGATAAAACACATTGCATTCTAATGATCTGGGTTGGCTGGCTTAAGGGTCTAGAGCAGTGTTGAGGTGGAACAGGGACCCGTATGGTGGGGAGTGGGGGCTCACAAGAATGACCAAGGCTACGGCAGACCGATCTCTGGGTCTTTAGGCTAAAGCTCTTTAACCTGGCTGAGTTTTTTTTTTTTTTTTCTTTTTTTTGAGACGGAGTCTCGCTCTGTTGCCCAGGCTGGAGTGCAGGGGTGTCATCTTGGCTCACTGCAAACTCTGCCTCCAGGGTTTGAGCGATTCTCCTACTGTCAGCCTCCCGCGTAGCTGGGATTACAGGAGTCTGCTATCTCACCCAGTATATTTTTGTACTTTTAGTAGAGACGGGCTTTCACTGTGTTGGCCAGGCTGGTCTTGACTCCTGACCTCAGGTGATCCACCTGCCTTGGCCTCCCAGAGTGCTGGGATTACAGGTGTGAGCCATTGCACCCGGCCACGTGGCTGAGTTAACAAGTCCTCGTCCCTGCTAGCAGTGGACTAGGAATGAGGGCCTACTTTCTTTTTTTTTTTTTTTTTTGAGACGGAGTCTTGCTCTGTCGCCCAGGCTGGAGTGCAGTGGCCGGACCTCAGCTCACTGCAAGCTCCGCCTCCCGGGTTTACGCCATTCTCCTGCCTCAGCCTCCCGAGTAGCTGGGACTACAGGCGCCCGCCACCGCGCCTGGCTAGTTTTTTGTATTTTTTTTTTAGTAGAGACGGGGTTTCACCGTGTTAGCCAGGATGGTCTCGATCTCCTGACCTCGTGATCCACCCATCTCGGCCTCCCAAAGTGCTGGGATTACAGGCTTGAGCCACCGCGCTTGGCGAGGATCTACTTTCTAAGCTCACACATTTGCTGCCAGATTTGGGTTTCTCAATGGAAACAAACCCGCCTTCATGGAGATGTTGTTAGCACCAAAAGAGACGCTCATGGGAAAATGCTAGGGCTGTGTAGAAAGTCCACAGGATATACAAGATTAAGATAAGGGCTGCGATTATCATTTTCCCCAGAAAACCCGTTTCCTCTGTGGGTAAGTGCCTGAAGCTAAGGGGAAGAGGTGAATGAAGAAAGTGTGGCCAGGGGTCATGAGGGCAAGGTGATCCGCTTGTGACAGCCAGGGCCTCCTTCGCCTGGGGCACTCTCACCTGTTTGTCACTAGCATCTGGATGATGAAGTTGGAGAGAAAAACCAGGAAGGTGCAGGCTTCATAGTATTTGAAGGCGGGGATTGCAGAGAGTCGGTACTGAAAGTGAGGGGGCCGGAGGTAGAGACAGGGTCCCGTGCTGCCCATCACCTTGAAGGCATCACTCCCGGGCAATGGGTGGGTTCCTCAGCCTCACCGCCAAGCCTCCAGTTCAGTTCCATGTAGACCCTACCAGTTCTCCAAGGAGCTACCCTCCTTCCTCCCTCTACCATCCAGTAGCTCAGTCTACAGAGTGACTTTCCTTTAGAGAGAGGCACAAGCTCCTCATCCCTAGGATCACAAACTGAGCAGACCTGGGGAGGAGACCCAAGGGCTGACCCCTCCCCAGCGCCAAGGAACTAAAGTTGGGAAGTCGTTTGGTGCCATTCACTCCACAGCTCACCTCTTTCTCCATCTCCTTCTCTCTGAAGTACAGTGTCAGTGGGTTGAAGTCCTTCGACTGCTTCCACTGTCTGGTGGGAGGTGGGAGGGTGGGTGAAAGCACCAGAGAGCAGAGGGCAGAGAAGGGCAGGAAGAGGGCAGAGAGGGGCAGGAAGAGGGCAGAGAGGGGCAGGAAGAGGGCAGAGAGGGGCAGGAAGAGGGCAGAGAGGGGCAGGAAGAGGGCAGAGAGGGGCAGGAAGAGGGCAGAGAGGGGCAGGAAGAGGGCAGAGAGGGGCAGGAAGAGGGCAGAGTGAGGGCAAGAGCAGGTGGTCAGGTGAGTCTTCCTTCCAGTCCCTCAGGGAGCACCATCCCTTCTCCACCACACGACCTCAGGGCCTGCGGCCCTCCCAGCCCTCTTTGTTCTCCGTACTTCTGTGAGTTGAGCTGCTCAATGACCTGGAAGAACTTGGCATCCCCGGTGTCCAGTTCATCATCTAGTCCACGGAGGGTACGGCTCCTGCACAGCAGTGAGAGCCAAGTACATCACCACAGAGACTCTCAGAGCATCTGGGCAAAGCACGAGCAGACCCCCAGGGAGGATGGAGGGGGTCATCCAGACAGCCCCACTGGCAAAGGCTTTGGGGCCTCCTCACCGATCTAGGCTCCACTGGGGGCTGAAGGAAGCCAGGGTCTTCTCCTGTTGGGAGAGCACAGTGAGAGGTGGGCATGGTGGGTGAGGTAGACTCCCTGTAGTGAGGTAGACCATGAGCCACACTGCATGCTCTATACATGTCCTTGACCTTGGGCATTTCACTGGGCTCTTTCCTCTGCCTCTAATGACCTCTCTCTCTCCCAAATCCCACCTGCTCTTGAAGAAGAGGTTTGAACCTCCTTAAAGTAAGTTTCCCCCTGACTCTCTAGACTCCCAGGATCTGTGTGTGTGTGTGTGTGTGTGTGTCTGTGACGGAATCTTGCTCTGTCACCAGGTTGGAGTGCAATGGCGTGATCTTGGCTCATTGTAACCTCTGCCCCCTAGGTTAAAGCGATTTTCCTGCCTCAGCCTCCTGGGTAGCTGGGATTACAGGCATGTGCCACCATGCCTGGCTAATTTTTGCATTTTTAGTAGAGAGGGGGTTTCACCATGTTGGTCAGGCTGGTCTCAAACTGCTGACCTCAGGTGATCTGCCTGTCTCAGCCTCTCAAAGTGCTGGGATTATAGGCGTGAGCCACAGCACCTGGCTGGATTTCTTCTTTCTTTCTTTCTTTCTTTCTTTCTTTCTTTCTTTCTTTCTTTCTTTCTTTCTTTCTTTCTTTCTTTCTTTCTTTCTTTCTTTCTTTCTTTCTTTCTTTCTTTTTCTTTTGAGATGGAGTTTTCTCTTGCTGGATTTTTCTTTCTTTCTTTCTTTCTTTCTTTCTTTCTTTCTTTCTTTCTTTCTTTCTTTCTTTCTTTCTTTCTTTCTTTCTTTCTTTCTTTCTTTCTTTCTTTCTTTTTTTTGAGATGGAGTTTCTCTCTTGTTGCTCAGGCTGGAGTGCAGTGGTACAATCTCAGCTCACTGCAACTTCCGCCTTCCAGATTCAAGCAATTCTCTTGCCTCAGCCTCGTGAATAGCTGGGATTACAGGCACGCACCACCACGCCTGGCTAATTTTTGTATTTTTAGTAGAGATGGGGTTTCGCCACGTTGGCCAGGCTGGTCTCAAACTACTGACCTCAAGCTATCCATCTGCCTCGGCCTTCCAAAGTGCTGGGATTACAGGCGTGAGCCACTGTGCCTGGCAAGATTTCTGATATTTGACTGATCCCCTGGAACTTCAGGGGCTAAGTGGATTTCTGTGCTAGTGAAGGTCCTGCCTCAGGAGATACTCTTGAACAACAACCTTGCACCTAAGGTCATCTCATAGTCCCTGGGCTTGGAGCAATCCCCACACACCACTCCACCCACCTTAGAGGTCTCATCCTCCAACAGTCAGCTGAGCCTCAGCTTCTTCCTTCCTCTTCCTCCTGCCAGCTTAACCCTCTGACCTCTCCCCTACCTCATGTTAACACTTGGAATTAAGTACTTCCTGCAACCACTGCTGCCAGTGTCCTTCCCCCACTCCCCAGTGTTGGGGGGATTGAAGAAGAGAGCATGAAGTTTCAGGAACTGAGTTAAACAGAGACATTTCCTGGTGCTATGGGTGCACAGCCCTACAATCAGAGACAGGAGGAAGTGGGGGTCCAACTGCCTATGTGGTGTCAGGGGAAGGCACTCTCCTGAGTAGAGGCTGGGGAGTTATGGACATGGTGTCTGTAGGGATCTTGGATCTTCTCTGAGGTGAGCTGGAGTGCCCTTTCTCTGGAAGGAGGGGCAAGGAAGGGCCTGAACCAGTGACTGGGGTGACCAGACAGTTCAGGACTTTGGGATATCACAAATCATTAAGTGGCTCACTGGCGGTGGGGGCAGAGAAGGCTGGGTGGGAGTGGGGCCTGAGGATACTGGGGGTGGATTTAACTAAGCTCTGGGGCTCAGGGTGAAGGTGCGCATACCTGGAGAGGGGTGGAGGTGGACACAGGGCTGTCTACGTGGCTCAGGTGGGCAAAAGGCTTGGCTGCACCCCAGGACTCCAGGTAACGGGTCATCAGCAGTGATGGACGCATCTTGGGGCCCTCAAGCGAGGAGAGCAAGCCTCCTGCAGTGCCCTTCTCATCCTCCTCCTCTGCCTGGGACACATGAGGGCTGAGAGTAAAGATGACAGACACTCCCTCATTCTTCCTCCACCCCCCCAGTAGGATCCAGGAACTCAATCTCTGGCACAGAAGAGATCAGGCCTGTTGACTGTGGGACAGTTTGTGTGGGCCAACCCACGGGGTCTGCGCTGGGCTTTTACCCGTGGATCGATGACCAGATAGGTGGGCTCCCCTAGCTCCCGAAGGTAGGGATCCCGATGCTCCATGCCTGCGTCCTCCACAGCATAAGCTCCTGCCAGCAGGGCCAGGGTAGCCCCTGTGATGTGCACTCGCCTGGAAGGAGGGAGGCAGTAGGGGTCAGCAGGGAGGGCCTTCACATCTCCTATTTCCTGCCCCCTCACGCCCGTGGCTCCTAGAACTGACAAACATCTCATGTCTTTTAAAGATCATTCCTGGAGGTCTGACTTCAAGAAAGAGCCTGTGTTACAGGAGGTGCCTCCCAGCTCCCCTCCCTGTACCCTAGGATGTCCCAAGCCCCATATGGGACTCATCTTAAGGTACTCATCTTGTGCTTATCTTAAGGAACTAACGAAAAGTTTGGCAGCCTGTGGTAGGCCTGGTTGGCCTTCTGCTGTAGCTGCCTAGGGCCATAGGTCTCACCCTGGTACACCGCCTGCCTCCATGTGGTTAGCCAGTGTGACATCATGGGACCAAACGTCATACTGCCACTTCTGCAGCCCGATGACTCCACAGAGTACACTGCCTGAGTGCACGCCCACACGCATGTTGATGTCCACGCCAGTGGCTGCCCGCAGTTTCCTGAGCAGAGTGAGTGTGGGGCAATCTGAGTCCTACCCTCAGCCCTGCCTATGAGACACCCCTGATTCTCACAAAGAGGACTTCTGTCAGTTGCCTGCTGCCCCCCACATCCACCCTCAGCATTCCTCCTGACCACCGCCTGAGCTGACCTGATGGCCCGGCACATGTCCAGCCCCATGCGCACGCAGTTGATGGCATGGTCTGGCAGTGAGAGTGGCAGTCCGGAGACACAGTAGTAACAGTCCCCCAGGATCTTGATCCGCATGCATTCATGCTCCTGGGAGTGTGTATGTGGGTGTGTAGAGGAACCTGGTTAGAGGCCAGAAGGGTAGGAGGGAGTTGGGAAAAGCGGGGAGCGAGTGTGGTATTCCTGAAGAACTTCCAAGGTGGGGTAGTGTTTAGATCAGATCTAGGGACTCCTTTCACCTGATATGGGGCTAACTGTCTTCCATGCAGATCTCTTTCTCAGAAGGGTTTCCCCAAGGGCTGGATGGCTGTGGCTCTTTCCACTTTTGGCAAGTGAAGGGGGTACCCAGAGTTGAATATGTGGTAGTGGTCTCAGGATTGAGAGGTTGGGGGGAACCCAAGGATTGGTTGCTTGGAGGTATCCCTGGAGTCTAAGCAGGTTGCTGGGCTGAGGTTGCATAGGGCAGAAATTTCTCTTGGAAGGGCCTCCTAAGGTTAGAATATCAAAATGTCTCTATAGATTTGGTCGTAGTGTCCAGAGACACATATGTTGGGGCTCTGAGCTTGTATGGGGCATTGTACTTGGGACATCTGTGGAGATATTGAGGGATCTCTGCAGGTTTCAGATGTGTGGTGAGCAGCTTCATGACTGGGAATGTTTGAGAGGGTTTCCTCTTTCCACTGGGATATCTGGGGGCCTGCATGCACTGAAGTGGGCCTGGGATCTTATAAGGTGGGAGTTTCCCTTGGAAGGGGCTACCCAGGATGGGAAATTTGAGGGTCCCTGTGTGGGGAGGGAAGCCTTCTCTGACCTTGGCGATCTGGTCGAACTTGCCAAAGAGCTCATTGAGCATGAGCACCAGCTCCTTAGGGGAACACTCGCTGGCCAGCCGCGTGAAGCCCACAATGTCAGCATACAGCACACTGCATAGGGCAGGCTGTGTCAGTGGGGCCAGGGTCTTAGCCCACAGGCCCCTCCCCTCCAGCCATTCTTCATCATACCTGACTCCCTGGTGCCTCTTGACATAGAGGCTGTGGAAATTGTTGGTGCTCTCTGGCCATGACCCCTGTCCTGCCTGCAGCCGTGCCATGATCTCTGCTTTCATCTCTCGGGCCAGGTAGGCAGGAAGGATGGACAAGAGAAGGTGTTCCTAGAAGAGGTCACTATGAGTACCAACTCCTCTGCATCCTAAAGCCGGGAGCCCCTGCCCCCCAAATTACTCAGGAGCCCACACTGCCCACCACACGTGCTCCCCAGGATGCTCCCCCAGGTCCTCCCTCTGCACACAACAGGGCTCCAGCACCCCATCCTACATTGATCACCTTTAGGGACTGAACTCCCAGTATCAACACCTGAATGAGAGTTCACTTAATATCATAATGCCCTAAAGTGCTTTTTATAAGCTTTGGTTTGTGTGAGCCTCACAACCTTCTAAGATGGGCAATACCCACGTTTTATACAAAAGAGGAAACAGGTCAAGAAATCTGCCCAGAGTCACTCAACCTGTGGAGGACCCCCGTTATGTAATCTAAGCAACTCCTCTCTGGGAGCGCTGGTCTGGCCTTCCTAGGCCAGGCTAACCTGGTGCTTCTTTTCGGTGTCCAGCCGCCGGCGCGAGTGCAAGGAGCTGAGTGCCTCCCGGAACGTGGCCCGCAGGGCGCGCTCCATCAGCGCCTTGTGGTACACTCCTGCCACGTTCCCGCACAGGAACAGCACCGCATTTGCTGCCAACTGTGGGCGAAGGCCAGCCTCAGAGGACGCGGGACCCGGGTGGTTGTCGTGTGTAGCTGGAATTGGTCTCAAAGACTGGCTGGGGGAGACTGGGTTCTACAGTGAGGGACCTAACTACTGTGGAACAAGTGGTGCCACACTGTGGCATCCCTAGGGGCGTTTCCCTTCCCAGATGCTCCCTGCTCCAGACTCTCGGCTGCTTCACCAATACGACCTCTTAGGTCTGGAACCTTTGCAGGTACATTTCCTCTGTTTGGAATACCACTCCACTGTCGCTACCCACTTCCGTGGCACAAAACTTTTTTTTTTTTTACATTCTGTGTCAAGGTTTCATTAACCAACATCTGTTGTCCCCGGGCAAACCACGACACGACTCCCTTTCTTGAGACCTGGATCCCTCTTCTGGTAACAGCAGGCATTGCACCACACTGTTGTACCAGCTCTGCGAAAGCAAGATTGGGTATCCTACTCCCAGCGTTGCACCCTGCCTTGGAGTCACAGCTCCACAACCCCACCAAAGGAGACTACTAGCACGTGACAGAGCCGTCCTGAGCGCAGCCTGTGCTACTTGCGTGCTCACCTGCGGCAGCAGTGCAGGCCGTGAGTCCGGCTGTGGCCCAAGATACAGCCCCAGGACCAGTAGATGCGAGAGTGAGGAGGCGAGGCCCGCGACGGCGGCGTCCCGCATGCCCAAGGGCAGCATGGCATACACCGTGAAGATGACGAAGAGAAAATAGGACACCTGGGGGCGGGGCGCGGAAAGCCGAAGGCCAGAGTGGGACTATTCAAGGCCTGGTGAGGGATCGAAGCCCGGGCCGTCCCCGCTGCCCTGCCTGCCGCCCCTCTCACCTGGTCCCAGGCGCTCACCACGCCCCCGGTGAACAGGAAGGCGTGGCCTAGCGCTAGCAGCGCGACCCATACCAAGCCGGACAGAGGACGCGTCCAGCGCTGCAGTCGCTGCTCGCGGGAAGCGAGGCCCAGCAGCAGCGAGAAGCCGCCCAGCGCGCACAGCACAGTGGTCAGGAAGCTCGGGTCTGAGGTCAGCTCCTGTGGGCAAGGGGTGTATGAGGCAAGATTGTGACAGGGAGAAGGAACGAACCTGATAAAGGAAGAGCCGGCAGCCCAGCCCCTCAGCCCAGTTCTGAAAGATGTCTCAAGCCTAAGTACTAAAAGGAGGCAAGGCACCTCCGCTTGCCATTCACTTTAGGTTGAACCATTTGAAATTGCTTGTGTCCTACTGTTTTTATCCAGACTCAGCAATCTCGTATGATTTTTGTTGGTTGGTTGGTTAGTTTTTTGAGACAGAGTCTTGCTCTGTCGCCCAGGCTGGAGTTCAGTGGCACGATCTCGGCTTACTGCAACCTCTGCCTCCGGGTTCAAGTGATTCTCGTGCCTCAGCCTCCCGAGTAGCTGGGATTACATGCTACCGCCACCACGCCCGGCTGAATTTTTTTTTTTTTTTTTTTTTTTTTTTTTTTTTTGCATTTTTAGTAGAAGACAGGATCTCGCCAAGTTGCCCAGGCTGGTCTCGAGCTTCTGGGCTCAAGCGATCTCCCACCTCGGCCTCCCAAAGTGCTGGGATTACGGGCGTGAGCCACCGCGCCCAGCCTCCTGCGGTCCAACCTATTATCTTGCTGAGCCTGGGACAGCTACCTAGAAGATCTGGCTCCCATCCCTATTTGTGAATCCATGACTTTTCTGAGCCTCAATTTTCTTATCTGTCAAACGGGAACCAAAGCTTCATGAAACAAGTAAAAGATAGATCCTAGCTCACAAGAAGGCACTTCGGAATGAATGTCTCCAAATCTGGCCAATTTGCTCGGGAGATTCCCGGCGGCGCGGGGGCCGGCGGCTGGCAGCTCGGAGGGCGGTGCGAGGCAGTGCTCGAGCAGCAGGGGGCGCCAGGACCCGCGGGGTCCCGCACCTTCCTGGCCGCCAGGGCTGCGATCTCGCCACCTGCCTCAACTCCTTGCAGAAGTTCCACCGTCGTCCCCGCGTTTTGTCCCCGTCTCTTCCCGGATTTCGGCGTGGACCAGCAAGGATTGGCCACGCCCGGTGATTTTCCCACTTTGCCTCCAAGGAGTGAAAAGAAAACCCGGGGCAGGCCATTTCTAGAATTTGATTGAAGACCCCCTTCCTTCCCAAACAGGAACTGGACATGGGTTTACTTTGGGACTCAGTGAGAGCCGGGTGGAGGGTGCCTTCTGGGAGTCTGTGGGCACAACTGCCCCACATCCCCTAAGAGGCAGAGAAAGGCAGGAAATGAATTCCTCAGGGGCCTCCTAGAATTTCCCTTTTGGAAAACTGGAAAATCCGGTGATGGATTTATTGTAGAACCCGTAGACCACGGACGTTCATGAAGTCTGTCAGAACCCGGACAGAAACTAGAAGCATCCAGGACTCAGCTTTCTCCCTGCGCAGACCCAGAATGGTACAGTGACTTGCCCAGGGTCACTGCAGTTCCTAGCCAGATTCAATGGTTCTTTCTCGGCTCCCAGCAACGAAACACATCGAAAAAAAGACCCCACAAACCCCAACCCCGAAAATGCTACCCAGGCAGCGACCCTCCCGCAGCGGCGGCCCGGCTCACCCTGCCGCTGGCCCAGGCAACCACGAGCAGCGCCGCGAGCGCACAGAGCACGATCCCCAGCAGCAGCAGCAGCAGCGGGTACTGCTGGCTCAGGCTGTAGTAGGTCTCGTAGAAGAGGTCTTCGCTGGGGGGTGGCCGGGGGCTGAAGAGGCGGGCCATGATCTCCCCCGCCCAGAGTCCCGAGGCTGGCTAGGGCCGGGCGCCGGGTTACCTCCTTCGGCCCGGCGGGCCGCACCTGAGCTTTTCTAACCCGCTCCAAGCCGCTACCTCCCCGCGCCCCCAAACCTTGTGGTAATCCCGTCTCCTTTTTCAGGCCCTCCCTGCGGCCTCCCAGCCCGCTCCCAGCTGGCTATGAGGGGATCCCTCAGTCCTTTCCTCCTCCTCCCTCGTGCCCGGATTGTGGAGGTGCCCTAGCAAAGCTTCATCGCCAGGAGGGCAGGATTTGGGGTTGGTGCGAGGGAGCCCTGGGTTCCCCTGTCCCCCGAACTCACTGCCCGCGTCGCTGGCGCAGCGGAGTGGGCTAGGCCCAGGGAGGCAGCCGGGGACCTGATGGCGGAGTCACGCTCGCCGCTGCGCTCTGGCTCAGAGTCCCGGGCGACAGGAGCTTCCCTCCAGGCGCCGCGGCCCCCCTCCCACTTCCCCGACGGGACAGCCCGGCCCCTTCCTGTGCCGAAGCCGGACTCCCCTGGTCTCCTCCCGCACTTGGTTTTGTCTCTCTTAACACCATCGCCTTCCCGCCTCAGCCCCTTCAGGGAAGGGCAATGTGGACCCTGGGAGAGATGCGAAGGGGTGGCTGGAGTGGACCGAATAGGGTGTGGCCAAATGGGGGTGAACGTTTGGTAGTGGGGAGACTGAGGGCGGGGGGCTGAAGCCTGGCGAGAATGTAGGGAAGAATGTGAGTCCTGGTGGGGATCTAGGTCAGAGCTGGGGGCGCTCATTCTCCTCGTCTCTCCGCCTGGCTGGCAACCACTACTACCAGGTTTGAACTGTTCCGTGGGAGGGGGTGCGCGTGTGTATAGCTTTAGGAGCCATAGCTTTCCACTCCCGAAGAGCAGCTGGGAATCAAAAGGGAAGCAATGTCTAGGAAGCAACCTGAGTGTGTGGTGGAGGCAGGTATGGGACCTCATGATCTCTAAGAACCTGAGGGCACCGTGGGGGGCCTGGTCTGTGATCTTTCACACCCACTCATCCCTTCCCAGAGCGCTGCAACTGAGTTGAGAGCCCAGAAGAAAAGGGACCACAGCCTCTATCCCCAGAGTTTAGGGTTAGGGTGGGGTCGCCATCCTAGGCTTTAAAGGAAGCACTGCCCTGAGATTAGAGTGGTCTGGGGAACCAGGCCTCTGGGATTCCTTCCTGTTGTAGCCGGCTGTGCCCTGACCTTGTGTGCCAGGCCGTTGCCCACTCCCAGCCCCCAGCATCCCCGCTTCCTGCCATAGCAGAGTTGTGGTGCCTCCCTATCCCTCACTGGCAGCTCCCACCCCCATTCCAGTCCCTCCCGGCCCCTGGCTGAGCTTAGACTTTGGCTAGCATTCCATCATGTTTATTGACTCCTGGGGGACAGATCACAAAGTCAGTTTGTGGGCAGGCCAGACTGCCCTAGAAGGAAGTCAGGGGCCTCAAGGGGTGGCGCTCTTCCTTAACTCGTAACTCTTGGAGGCAAGCTCTGAAGGTGCTTTATTTTCCACTATGATTATACCAACCATGTGGCCCGCTCCAGTTTTCAGGTTCTTCAGGGCCTTCTTGCGAACCTATTGGTGGGGGGTGCTGCCAGCCCCTCCCCGTGCCCGAAGGTGCCAGGCCCCCTGTGGGCAAGGCAGTTGTCTGTTGCATAGTCAAGTAGTTGTTGTCTCCAACTTGCACCCCAGAACAGTTGTGTAAGTTAATGAGTGGTCGCCCTTTAAGAGAAATAGTGATGGTGGCAGGAGGGTTTAGCTGTCAGAAAGGCCAAGTTGGGGGTGGGTGGGGAGTATGAGGTCTCCACCCCCAGCTTGGCCTTGAGTGGAGTGGTCGCCCAAATGGCTGTGTTAAGGTGTGTCCTGTGCCCTTCCCTTCAGAGTTCCTCTCCAGAATTGGCTTAGCAGAAGCTCTAGAGAGTAGCAATTGACATTTGAGACCCTGATCTTTTTTGCTGGGAAGTCCTCTGGACTGCTGAAACAATGGAACTTAGGGGGCTCACAGAGCTGATGCTGTGGAAAGTTAGAAAACTCAGGGACAAATCCAAGCTTCGTTGTGTGACCTCAGAGGGCTCCTTTCTCAGGGGGTGTCAGTTTTCCCATTTATGAAATGAGGTTGAGTTAGATCATCTTCTCCCCTCCCCTCCACAAAGTACCCTGAATCTAGATATAGATCTGGAGGAGGAGTCTCGTGGAAGAATTGAACAGGGAAAAGAAAGAGGTGGAGAGTGGGTACCTGTTACTGGATTTGGCTCCGGGGTCCTGGAGGACCAGTTCATGCCATGTCTCTCAGCGCCCTGCAAACAGCACAGAGCATCCAGTTCTGTCCTGGAGCCTGGACCGCCCAGTGCACTCCTCTCAGCCCCAAGTTTTGCCTGGCAAGGGGACAGCATTTATAGGACTCTTAGTGCATCCCCTAATCCTGCCAATGTCTCACCTGATTCCCCTGGGGTCCAGGACTTGGTGTTCCAGTTGATGTGGGGCTGGGCATCTGGTTTCTGAAAGTTGAGGTCTCTGGAGTCTGGGGAGGTTGGGCCACTGAATCTGAAGATGTCCCTGCTGTCCTGGCTTGCAGAACCTGCTCCTCTTGTGCCCTGCTCCTCTTGGTAAGGCTCGGGTATTTTTCAGGAACAGAGCTGGGAGACCCCTCTAGATTCAGTTTGTTTAGCAGCTCAGAAACCATGACATCATTACGAGAGTGTTGGTTTCCTGTGGTTCTCCTAAAGCCATCCATTTCTGTCCCTCCTTGGCCTGACTCTGGGGTAGAAAATCTCGGATTGCTGCTCCTGAGCTCAGATAGGAAATTCTTTACCTGCAGGGATGGGAGGAGTTTGCTGGGTATGACTTGGATGAGCCAGAGTAAACCCAAGGGAGTAGTCTCTTGGAACTCAGGGGTGGGCTGGGGAGGGTGAGGACAAAGGTCAAGGCATAAAAAAGCTGTGGTTAATGGTGAGTCATTGGATGGCCAGGTAGCCATGTTGTGCCATCCCTGACCAGCTCCTGGAGAGGGGTGATGTTGGCGCTCACTGTGGAGACAGCAGCATTTATATTGTTCTCCACCATCTGGAAGGCTTCATCAGTTTTTGGTAGGCATTCTAGAGGGACAGCAGAGTGGGTTGCAAGTGAGCAAATCTTCTTTTCCTGAGGAAAGCCCCATGCTGACAGACCCAAGCTTACCCCAGATCCAGCTAATTGGCCAGCTCACCCTGGAAGGAGGGTCTGTCCTTGGGCTCACTGCTCCAGCAGAGCTGCATTAGCTCCTTCAGTCCTTCTAAGCCGGGAGTCTCAGGCCCAGCTTGGGGCAGCTCAGTCAATGAGGGCCGGGTCTGCCTCCTGCACACTGCTCCACACACCAGTGATGCTTCTGTTGGCACTGGAGTAGGGGAGGAGGGTGAGAAGAGAAGGCATTCAGGGTAAAAGGGAATATCTGCTCCATCATGGAAAGAGGCAGGGAGTGTAATGTGGGAGCACAAGGAGGGAGGAGGGCAGTCTTAGTAGGTGAGCAGGAAGGGGAAGCTTTGGGGCTTTCAAGAGAAGGGCACCTGGGGTTAAGGATCCCAGAATCCGCCTAGAGTCTTACACTCAGCTTCCCTTCCAGCAAGCACTGCCCACATTAGGATCCCGAAGCTGCAGGAGACACAAAGCTGAGGACCAGTCCAATCACTGGCAAGACTCCTTTCCTATACATCACCCCCTGGGAGGGCCCAGAGAAGTATAGGAATCCCGGCTGTGTGTTTGGGCTGGGATCCTTACCTGTAGACATCACTGGCTGTGGAGGCCTTCCGGTTTACATTAACAAACAGTTCTGGGGCCAAGTAGCCCAGGGTGCCCCCTGGCTCCCTGGATGCTGTCCCTGACTGTGAGCCTCCCTGAAATGTGGACAGGCCAAAATCTGCCAGCTGCAAAGGAAGGAAAGAAGTGGGAGGTAGGGAAGACAAGGGGGCCAGGCAGCCTCCAGAAACCCCCTTGCCCCCAGAAGGTTCAGGTTCAGCTTTGTAAAGGGAGTGTGGAGGTCAAGGGAAGAGGCTCCCTTGGATAGTAGATCTAGGTGCCTGTGGTAGGGCTGGGTCAAGGTGTGAGTCTCCAGGGCTGGGTCAGCCATGACTCTTTGGAGGGGTTGGTGGGGCAGCTGGTGGAAATGACTCGTGTGGGTCGGGGCCTCTATCACCTGGTATGGCAGGAGCTAAAACTCCTGGCTGGGCTTTGTGCCCTGGCAGCCCTGTGTCCAGAGGGAGAGGCTACGCCTATTCAATAGACAGGGCTCTGGAGGTCTGGTGTCCAGTGGGCCTGGCTGGAGCTGCTCTGGGGTGGGACCTTGTCCTGAGGCTGAGAGGGGTGTAGAGCAGCTGACCTTGACGTGCAGCTCTGGGTCCAGCAGGACATTGGATGGCTTGAGGTCCCGGTGCAGGAGCACCGGGTTCTGGTTGTGCAGGTAAAACATCCCAAGCACCACTTCTTTCAGCAGGCGGCAAAGCAGCGGCCAGGGCCTAGGGCACTCGGGCTGCAGCAGCCGGGACAGGGAGCCGTTCTCCATGAATTTAGTCACCAGAGCCGGCTTGGGCACGTGGTCCCAGTTCACCTTCTCGATGACCCCTTCTAGGCGCAGCACGAATTCGTTATCCAGACTTGCCATGGCCTTGACCTCCCTGGATATCGCCTTCCTACACTCCAGGAGAGAGCTGGAGTCACCCGGGGTCGTGGGAAAAATCCCTCCATTCCCCATTCAGGCCCCAGAGCACAGTGGCTCCACCTTTTTGGCCAGATTGCGGCCGGGGGGGCAACAGGGGTCACTCACGAGTTTACAATCTTGACCGCCACATCGTAGCCCCACTTCCTATATCGCGCCCGGAACACTGTGCCGAACCCGCCTCTGCCGACGAACTCCTGGTTTTCCAGTTCCTCGATGGACACCAAGGAGGCGGAGGCACCACTGGGCCTGAGACAGGGGTGTCGCCCACTAGCCGGCAGTGCCCTACGCCAGCGCTGCTCCCCGCGCCCCTGTGACTCGGCGCTCTTACTGCAATCCCCGGCCTCTCTCGCCGGCCCCCACCGTCTCCAGACTCAAAGGCGTTCTCTGAGCGAGTCCGTGGGGCGCTCTGGGTGTGAATGTCGGAGGCTGCGATCGACATGCCACTCCCTACTCACCATAACTTGACGCACGACATCAGGCTGGAAGGTGCGAGGGGGCCTCTGGAAATTGCGAGCAGTAGGAGATGGAATGACTTCTGGGGCTGCGGTCTTTGGCAGAGAGGGGAAGGGATCTGTCTCTGCAGGGATCAGTCTCTAGACCAGGACGGTGACTCCACTTTCCGGGTTGCTACCCGTATTCTGAGTTGACTGAACAACTTCCCTTACAGGCGCCTCTACAGTCCCGCCCCTGGGGTGGGGCAGGGGGCAAAGTGAAAGCTAGTGTCTTTCTCCCTGACTAGCGTTTCCTGAGTGCCTGCCGCATGCAGCGGCCAGGTTAGGTGTGGCAATGGGTCCTCACCTTCCAGGAACCCACAATCAACCCACTCCTACAGTCAAAGCCTTCTCTTTTCCCACAGGATTTCCTGCTCCACCACCTGCCAGGCCATGAGTGGAGATGGTGCTTAGGCAGGTTTTATGGTTTTAGGGCTCAGCTCTCTCATAGCTGCCCTAAGATCATAGCCAATGCATATATAAAACTTATCATGCACCAGGTACATAGATTAGCTTATTTAATTCTCACACGAACCCTAAGGGGATAGGTGCTGCTTTTATTACCTTTCTATAGATGAGGAAACTGAGACACTGAGAGTTTAAGTACCTTGCCTAAGCCCATATGGAAATAATGGCTCTGAACCATCAAGTTATCCTGTTTTCACATCATAGGTTTCAGGGCTGTTTTCACATAGGTTTCACCTGTTTTCACATAGGTTGCAGGACCACTCAGCTGGTCCTGCAGGAGGCTGGGAAAGTTGTGAAGCATCCAACGATGTAGTGAAGGATCCCTATTTGTATTCCTTGGGACTTATATGTTCATAGGGACTTACATGCCCTATGAACAGGAGCTCCTTGAGCTGGCAGACCCCAAACCCACTCCAAGGGCATTGTGGTAAGGCTAGATATACCAGCCCATCCAGAGAGTTGGTGACATTGTGGTGTACACTGCAGTGGAAACAATTCAGAGCTTTCCTGCCCTCTCTTTTGCATGACAACTCTTGCATGCAAATACCCTAATTAATGTTCCTGACAAGCACATGCTCTGGACACAGGCTTTTGATAACCCAGAAGCATGGAGAGTCTTAAAGATTTAGGGCAGAAAAAAGGTGTCCATATTTTACCTTTTGGAGGTCTGACCATGACTGGAGGTTGTGGGAACCCGATAGGGCCAGCCCTAGGCACTCAGTCCTTCACAGGGATACTCAACCCTGTGGGTTGTGTGTTGGCTTTCACTAAAAGGTGCTCACCTTGGTACTTGCTTTCCATTTTGTTCAGTGGTCCATGGGCTCTTCTGGTTGAGGCAGAAGTGATCAGCAGTTTTTTCTAGAACAACTCCTGGAGAGCTACACCATGGCTTCTGGTAGGGTCAGCTCATGCTATTTTGGAGCTATTTAGGGAATTGTTCAACTGTAGTCTCTTTAAAAGCCAATACATGGCAGATACCCAATAAATATTTGTTGAATTGAATGAATAAATGAACAACCAAAAATATTAAGCCTCTTTTAAGGCACTGATCATCCTAGATGGAGCTCCATACTCAGTAGGAGGAAAGAGGAGATCGGGTTCCTATAGGGACTGAGGGCTCTCACCTGCACAGTTCATGAAATCCGTCTGAAGTAGGCTTTAGTATAGAGATATGGTGGTATCACACAGAATCCAAGAAGGCAAGAAGTGTAACAGGTCCTCAGAAAAGCCTAGAGTCAGAAGCTGAGAACCATCAAAAGGGGTAGCCACTCCCTTTGTGATTCTTTTTGGAGAGAATAACCCAGGCTCAGTATCTCCACTTGAAGGAAGCAGGCAAAAAGGAGTTGGAAAGGTGTTATAACCAGGTTTCTTCAGATTGGTATGAGACCCTGAGAATCAGGGATAAACTACTGTGAAGCACAAAGTTGGGTGTGGTATCAGGGCCTATACAACTTTTTGACTCAAAATAAACAGCCCCTTTAAAAGAAGGAAGAGCAGGGAGAAGAACCTTAGAGTAAGTGCCTAACAGGACCCTCAGCTTCCAGCAAGGGGGTGTGGGGGTGGACCTAGGCACAGGCTGATTCTTGGAATTTGGAAACTCAGAGTTTGGAATAATCAGATAAAGAAACTAAAGAAGCTATTGTAAAATGTTTAAAGAAATAAAAAATAGAGTAGAGAAATAAAAGAGCAAGGCATTAGAGATCATAAACAATGTCCAGATATATTTACAAAAAATAAAACATCAAGAAATAAAAAATGTATGTAACCATTAAAATTGAAATTGTAGATTTTGGTTAAACAGAAGATATAGCTGAAGAACGAATTAGTGTACTGAAAGATGAATCTGCAGACATTCTCCAGAATGCAGCAAAGATGAGCAAATAGAAAAGTTAAGAGACAAAGAATGAGTAGGTCTAACATGTTAAATTGGAATCCCATGAGAAGAGAAGCGAAAAATTAAAAATGGGGCAAGGCAATATTTAAGGAAAAAATGACTGACAATTTTCAATAACTGATGAAAGACAAGGATCCATCTGGGCACAGTGGCTGACACCTGTAATTCCAGTGCTTTGGGAGGCCACGGTGGGAGGATAACTGGAGGACAGGAGTTCAAGACCAGCTTGAGCAACATAGTGAGACCCCATCTCTACAACATAAAAATTAAAATAAAAGGTTGCCAGTTCTGGTAATCTTAGCTACTTGGGAGGCTGAGCTGGGTTAGGGTTAGGGTTAGGGTTAGTGTTAGAGCTTGAGCTCAGGAGTTGGAGGTTATGGTAAGTTATGATTGCACCATTGCACTCCAGTCTGGGCAACAGAGAAAGACCCTGTTTCTAAATAAATAAATGAGCAAATATAAAAAGTCAAATATACACAAATATAGTTGTGCCAAAAAGGATAAATATAAAGAAATTCACTCTAGTTATACCTCAGTGAAACTGCAGAACAGTGAACACAAATAAACAACATTAAAGGTTAAAAAGAAAGCATAGATCATCTACAAAGCAGCAGTAACTAAACTGGAAATACACTTCTCAACAGCCAAGTAAAAACCAGAAGACGTTGAAATAATTTAAGGTGCTCAAAGACAGGAAAAGTGTTCCTGAAAAAGATAACTTTGGTGTGTATACAATTTTATATTTACAGACAGGTAAAAAAAGAAAAAAAGACATTTTCAAATAAATGAAAACTGAGTTTACTACGAACAGTCACTTTCCTAAAGAAGTTTCTAATGACGGTGCACAAAGAAGATTTTAAAAAAATTTATCCCAGAATGAACGCATGAGACACAGGAAGAAACAGCAATTTCCCAGTAAGTTTAACCATGAAACTAATTAACATCATGTCAGACCCTTAGAAATGAGAGACAGTGGCTCACTAATTTTTCTTTTCTTTTCTTTTCTTTTTTTTTTTTTTGAGATGGAGTTTCGCTCTTGTTGCCCAGGCTGGAGTGCAACGGCGCAATCTCGGCTCTCTGCAACCTCTGCCTCCCGGGTTCAAGCCAATCTCCTGTCTCAGCCTCCCGAGTAGCTGAGATGACAGGCGCCTGCCATCACATCCAGCTAATTTTTTTGTATTTTTAGTAGAGACGGGGTTTCACCACGTTGGCCAGGCTGGTCTCGAACTCCTGACCTCAGGTGAACCGCCCACCTTGGCCTCCCAAAATGCTGGGACTAATTTTTTTTGTTGTTGTTGTTGTTTTTTGTTTTGTTTTGTTTTGTTTTTTTGAGACGGAATTTGCCTCTTGTTGCTCAGGCTGGAGTGCAATGGCACAATCTCGGCTCTCTGCAACCTCTGCCTCCC
Source organism: Macaca thibetana thibetana (assembly GCF_024542745.1). Classification (NCBI taxonomy): domain Eukaryota; kingdom Metazoa; phylum Chordata; class Mammalia; order Primates; family Cercopithecidae; genus Macaca; species Macaca thibetana. Next base: position 83,414,219 of record NC_065584.1, on the reverse strand, counting down.
AGGTTTAAGCTATTCTCCTGCCTCAGCCTCCCCAGTAGCTGGGATTACAAGCATGTGCCACCAGGCTCGGCAAATTTTGTATTTTTAGTAGAGACAGGGTTTCTCCATGCTGATCAAGCTGGTCTCAAATTCCCGACCTCAGGCGATCCGCCCACCTTGGCCTCCCAAAGCGCTGGGATTACAGGCGTGAGCCACCGCGCCTGGCCGGGACTAATTTTTTAAAAAAGATCTGCTACCAGTAATTCCACTCCTGAGTATATCCTAAAATAATTGAGGCCGGCCCCAGTGGCTCATGCCTGTAATCCCAGCACTTTGGAAGTCCGAGAGCGGCGGATGACTTGAGGTCAGGAGTTTGAGACCAGCCTGGACAACATGGTGAAATCCCATCTCTACTAAAAATACAAAAATCAGACGGGCATGGTGGCACGTGCTTGTAATCCCCCCTACTCAGGAGGCTGAGGCAGGAGAATCGCTTGAACTCAGGAGTCAGAGGTTGCAGTGAGCGAAGATCACATCACTGTACTGCAGCCTGGGGGACAGAGCAAGACTCTGTCTCAAAAAAAAAAAAAAAAAAAAAAAAAAGGAAATATGGATTCAAATAGATAACTGTACACCAATGTTCATAGCAGCATTATTTGCAACAGCCAAAAGGTGAAAACAACCTAAATGTCCATCAATAAGTGAATGGATCAGTCCAATACAAACTGTTGTACATACCATACAATATAATTCAGCCTTAAAAATATGATTTGACCTTTTTTTTTTTTTTTTTTTTTTTTTTTTTTTTTTTTTTTTTTGAGACAGAGTCTCGCTCTGTCGCCCAGGCTGGAGTGCAGTGGCGCAATCTCGGCTCACTGCAAGCTCCGCCTCCCGGGTTCACGCCATTCTCCTGCCTCAGCCTTCTGAGTAGCTGGGACTACAGGCGCCCGCCACCGTGCCCGGCTAATTTTTTGTATTTTTAGTAGAGACAGGGTTTCACCGTGGTCTCGATCTCCTGACCTTGTGATCCGCCCGCCTCGGCCTCCCAAAGTGCTGGGATTACAGGCGTGAGCCACCGCGCCCGGCATGATTTGACCTTAATAAAATTCACACATATGCTATAATGTGGATGAATCTTGAAGATATTATGGTAAGTAAAATAAGCCAGTCACAAAAGGACACATATCATATGATTTCACTTATATGAGGTACCTAGAATAGTCAAATTCATAGAGACGAAAGTAGAATGGTGGTTTGTAGGGGCTGAGGGAAGAGAATGGAGAGTTACTGTTTAGTGGATACAGAGTTTTAGTTTGGGAAGATGAAAGGTTCTAGAGATGTAGTAATGGTTATACAATGAAGTCAACATACCTGATGCCACAAAACTGTACTCTTAAATGGTTAAAATAATAAATTTTGTGCTATGTGTATTTTATCACAAAAACGATCTGCTAAAAATTTGATTCTAGTATTAGAAAGGGACATATGAAAATTTATATTAATAAACATTTAGCTGTTTGATTTAACATCAAATTTCACTGCAAAGAAAGAATGTATGTATATGTATATATGCTTAGAAAAATATGTGAATGGACAAATAGAAAAATGTTTAAAGGAATTATTCCCGGCTGATGGGCTTACAGGTGATTTTTATTTTCTTATATTTTATATTCATATCTTTTTCTTAGTGCATGTGCTGCTGAGGTGAGTACTTGTAGTCTCATTTTTATCTACATTTTCTAATTTTCCTGAAATGAGTTCATGAAATGAGTGTAGTAATTCTACAGTTTAGCTTCCTCTTCGTCCCCAGGACACACCCAGAGATGTAGGAGCTTCCCTCTCCCACCTGCCCTAGCCCGTCAATCTATTATTTGCTGCTCCCTCCTGATTTCTTGTAACTGTAAGTAGCCTGCTGGTCACTTTGGTATTTAATGGATGTTATTATGTCTTGGAGTTTCAGTATGGTAAGTAAGATTTTTGACAGACATAACATGATAGAGGTGATTCCACTCAGAGAGAATGTTCTGAGCCAAGGGTAAAGTCTACAGTGTGAATTTTTGTGAGTCCGACTGCCAGACTGGCTGAGTGGCCTTTCCCTCCCCGCTCCCACCGGCAACAATGATACAAACTAGTCTTATCCACACTTGATGATTCACAAAGCACTTTCACAGTAAATTCTCACAATCAATGGAGGCTGGACTTACTGTCTAAGGTTTACAGAATAAAAATAAAAAAAAGAATAAAAAGGTCTCATTTTTTGTCTGCAGGTGAATAGCAAACATAGAGTGATAAGAAATCTCTTTTTTTTTTTTTTTTTTTTTTTTTTTTTTTTTTTTTTGAGACAGGGTCTCACTCTGTCATCCAGACTGGAGTGCAGTGGCGTGATCTCGGCTCACTGCAACCTCCGCCTCCCAGGTTCAAGTGATTCTCCTGCCTCAGCCTCCTGAGTAGCTGAGATTTCAGGCCGGCACCACTACGCCCTGTTACCTTTTTATATTTTTAGTAGTGACGGGGTTTCACCATGTTGGTCAGGCTGGTCTAGAACTCCTGACCTCGTGATCTGCCCGCCTCAGCCTCCCAAAGTGCTGGGATTACAGGCGTAAGCCACCGCGCCTGGTGATAAGAAACCCTTTTTTTTCTTTTTTTTTTTTTTTACTGTGGCAGTGTGGATTCCCGCCTGCTCTCGTCCCTCCACCCGCTTCCGACTCAGGGATGCTCCAGCTCATGGGGGAACTCTTATTCCAGCTGCTGAAAACAAACCCTCCACACATGGCGAAAGGGTGCAACTATGGGCAAAAGAACTGTCACTTTTGGGGACTGAGCTATACTCAACTCAGGAAAGTCACAAAACAAACCCCAGGGTTTAAGACAGAAGAGTAATGGGGAGAACTTTCCACTTGGACCGGGACTCCATCCACCATGGCGCCCGCCTCTCCCTATCCTTGGGATGCTTTCTTTTGGGGAGCCTCCTCCAGGGCCCAAGTATTGCTATTCTGCTTTAGGATTCCAAGCAGGTCAGAAGCCCCCTTTTACTTGTTTTTCCTTAGGAGAGCTGAGGGGCTGATGCTTTCACAAAGAACCGCGTCCTTTAGCTCTCCTATCCCACCTGTGCTCACTGTCCCAGCAAAACGGAATCCCCGCGCTTCATCTGTTTTCTCACAGAGCGCATTTTGGATCTGCGTCCCACAGCGTCACTTTGGCAGAACTTAAGGTACTTGTCTGTACACTCAAGGAAAGAGAGGCTGGGCAGGGTAACTATTTTGATTCTACATTGCCAGGGTGGTACCAAAAAGATTTTGGGCAGCTATAAGTTAAATGTCTACACACCTATTACCATAATGCCCCTTCTGTCAGTGTGGAGTCCTTCTCTCCTTCTGTCTAGTGTAATTTCTATGCTCTCCCAGCTCCTCTCATCCCAGTGGAGCAGGCCACTGCTTCATACCGCTTCCCCAGCTGGGTGTCCTGTTTCTTTCTTTTCTCTCTCTCTCTCTCTCTTTCTTTCTCCTTCCTTCCTTCCTTCCTTCCTTCCTTCCTTCCTTCCTTCCTTCCTTCCTTCCTTCCTTCCTTCCTTCCTTCCTTTTCTTTCTTTCTTTCTCTCTCTCTTTCTTTCCTTCTTTCCTTCTTTCTTTCTTTCTTTCTTTCTTTCTTTCTTTCTTTCTTTCTTTCTTTCTTTCTTTCTTTCTTTTTCTTTCTTTCTTTTTCTTTCTTTTTCTCTCTCTCTTTCTCTTTCTCTTTCTTTCTTTTCTCTCTCTCTTTCTTTCTTTCTTTCTTTCTCTTTCTCTCTTTCCTTTCTTTCTTTCCTTCCTTTCTTTCTTTCTTTCTTTCTTTCTTTCTTTCTTTCTTTCTTTCTTTCTTTCTTTCTTTCTTTCTTTCTTTCTTTCTTTCTTTTTTCTTTCTTTCTTTCTTTCTTTCTTTCTTTCTTTCTTTCTTTCTTTTTCTTTTCTTTTCTTTCTTGACAGAGCTTCGCTCTTGTTGCCCAGGCTGGGATGCAATGGTGCGATCTCGGCTCACCGCAACCTCTACCTCTCGGGTTCAAGCAATCCTCCTGCCTCAACCTCCCAAGTAGCTGGGATTACAGAATATGCCACCATGCCCAGCTACTTTTTTTTTTTTTTTTTTTTTTTTTAGTAAAGAAAGGGTTTCTCCATGTTGGTCAGGCTGGTCTCCAGCTCCTAACCTCAGGTGAGTCCTGCTGTTTATTTACAGGGGGTTAAGTATAGCCTAACGGTCAAGGGTATAAGCTCTGGAGTCAGGCTACCTGGGGATGATTTCTGCTCTGTCAATTACTGGCTGTTTGACCTTTAGCAAGTTACTCAACCTCTCTGAATTTTGGTTAATTATAGCACCTACTGGATTGGGTTGTTCTGAGGATGAAAGAACATAGCAAGGCTCAGCATGATAATAGGTTAGACCACAGGAGGCTGGGCATGGTGGCTCATGCCTGTAATCCCAGCACTTTGGGAGGCCGAGGCGGGTGGATCACGAGGTCGGGAGTTCAAGACCAGCCTGGCCAATATACTGAAACCCCGTCTCTACTAAAAATACAAAAAAAAAAAAAAAAAAAAAAAAAAAAGTGCTGAGCGTGGTGGGTACCTATAGTCCCAGCTACTTGGGAAGCTGAGGCAGGAGAATCACTTGGACCCGGGAGGCGGAGGTTGCAGTGAACCGAGATTGCACCACTGCACTCCAGCCTGGGTGACACAACGAGATCTGTCTCCAAAAAAAAAAACAAAAATAAAAAAAGAAGATAGCATAATTCCAGGCAAATATTATATGCTCAATAGGTGATAGGTATTATCACAATAAGCATTGCTGTGTTTCCAATCTGAGGAACATACCTAGTTCACAATTTATTTGTAGAGCAGAGAAAATGGATTTAACTACTGTTCAATGAAATAGCTCCCTCTCCCTTTTCCTCAAAATTTCCAGCCCCACCCCTTCATCCTAGGACCTTTTTAACAACTCACCCTCAGGTCTCTCTCTTCTCTCCCAGACAACTGTTCTGAGGGAGTGACTGAGGAAGGCAGTGTGTCCCTCCCTGCTTGTGTTCTTGAGGAGAGAGGGCTTTAACCGAGGGTCTCTGGTTTCTCTGCTGAGAAGTATTGGATGTCTGTTGCCTGGTGCAAAGGTGCTCAACAAGGCTGAGAGGGTTATGTTGTTGACCCAAGGATGGGCTTTGGGCCTGAGGCAGCCACTTGGGGTGCATTGGGCTGTGTGTCCTCAGGCTGCCTCTGATTTGAGCTGCAGCTGTGGCGAGCCATCCCCTAACCCTGCCAGGATCCCATCCAAGAGGATTTGTCTCTGCCTTTCTCCCTCAGCTGAGAGAAGTGTGGGAGAGGAGAGGCGCATCAGTGCTCTGAGGGCAACCCTCAACCACTGGAGGGAACAAGCCAGTGCCCAGCCTCCTGTTCTTTCTGAGGTTCTGCTGTTCCTGAGGATCTGCTCTGAGCTCCACCTCAGTAGTTAGCTCAAAATGCACCTTTGTATTGGCATTTTCTCCTTCCCGGACTCACATTTTCTGCTCCCTCCCTTCTGATCCCTGGGGTCACCCTTCCAGGAAGTTTCAAGTCCAGGTCTCAGGGGCACTGTTTTCAGGGAACACAACCCAAGACACACCCTTTGGCCTATTTCCTCTTCATTGTTTCTCCCCTGAATGTCTTTGTAACTAGGATCCTGATCTGAAAGGAAAGAGGAAAGGAAGGGAAAGGAGGGGAACAGAAAGGAATCTAATCTCCTCAGAGATGGGCCTGATCTATACACACTGGAGCCTAGGATGTGCTAGGGACTCTCTCTCACCTGTCATCTCATTCTAAGTTTAGCAACAAACCTGTGAGGTAGAATATCATTAGCCCCATTCAACGGATGAGAAATGGAAAAGGCCATGAGAGTAACCAACCTGAGGTCACACAGTGGCTTTGTGGCAGAGCAGGGTTTTAAACCCTGATCTATGCTCTTTTTAGCTACCTTCCTTTTTGGGCAAAGTCCTTTGACAGAATCAGAAAGAAGAAGAACTTTGAATCAAGTAAGACTATTAGTTTTTTTAATTAAATATTTTAACTATTTTATTGATGTGAATTGACATTCAATAAACTATACATATTAAAGGTGTACAATTTGGTAAAATTTGACACACTCATATACCCGTGAAATCATCACCACAATTAAAGTAGTGAACATATTCATCTCCTGTTTTAGAGCATTTTTGTGTTACTGTAAAGGAATACCTGAGATTTGGTAATTTATAAAGAAAAGAGGTGGAGGCCGGGCACGGTGGCTCAAGCCTGTAATCCCAGCACTTTGGGAGGCCGAGACGGACGGATCACGAGGTCAGGAGATCGAGACCATCCTGGCTAACCTGGTGAAACCCCGTCTCTACTAAAAAATACAAAAAACTAGCCGGGCGAGGTGGCGGGCGCCTGTAGTCCCAGCTACTCGGGAGGCTGAGGCAGGAGAATGGCATAAAACCGGGAGGCGGAGCTTGCAGTGAGCTGAGATCCAGCCACTGCACTCCAGCCCGGGCGACAGAGCCAGACTCCGTCTCAAAAACAAAAAAAAAAAAAAAAAGAAAAGAGGTTTAATTAGCGCATGGTTCTGCAGGCTGTACAAGCATGGCACCCCCATCTGCTCAGTCTCTGGTGAGGGCCTCAGGAAGCTTACAATCATGGCAGAAGGCAAAAGGAGAGAAGGCAAATTGCATGGTGAGAGTGGGAGCAAGAGAGGAGAGAAGTTCCAGACTCCTTTAAACAAGCAGATCTCACCTAAATTAACTGATCTAGAAACAACTCACTCATCACCAAGAGGGTGGTGCTAAGTTACTCATGAGGGATCCACTCCTGTGATCCAATCACCTTCCACAAGGCCCTACCTCCAACATTGGGAATCACTTTTCAACATGAGATTTGGAGGGGACAAACTTCCAAATCATGTCACTCCCAAAAGCTTCCTTGTGCTCCTTTCAATCCATCCCTTCTGCCCTTCTATGCCACTTATTCCCTCTTTCTTGGCAACCACCAATCTGCCTGTTGTTACTTTAGATTGATTTGCATTTTCTATTTTATATAAATGGAATCATAACATGCATTCTTTTTTATTTTGACCTCTTTCACTCTACATGATTATTTTGAGATTCATTCATGTTATTGTGTGTATCAATAGCTCATTCCTTTTTATTGCTGAGTAGTGTTCCATTGTACAGATAGGTCACAATTTCTTCATCCATTTATCTGTTCATGATCAAAATATTTTGGCAACAAATAAGGCCTCTATGAATATTCATGCAAAAGTCTATGACATATGCTTTCAATCTTGGTAAATATCTTGGAGTGGAATGATTTAATCATATGGTAAGCATTTGTATTAGTCTGTTTTTATGCTGCTAATAGAGACATACCTAAGACTGGGCAATTTGTAAAGGAAAGAGGTTTAATTGGCTCACAGTTCCACATGGCTGGGGAGGCCTTACAATCATGGTGGAAGAGCAAGAGATGTCTTACATGGCGGCAGTCAAGAGAGAGCTTGTGCAGGGAAACTTCCCTTTATAAAACCATCAGATCTCACTACCATGAGAACAGCATGAGAAAGACCTGCTCTCATGATTCAATTACCTCCCACCGGGTTTCTCCCATGATATGTGAGAATTGTGGGAGCTATAATTCAAGATGAGATTTGGTTGGGGACACACCCAATCCATGTTAGCATATATTTAACTTTTAAATAATTTATCTAATAGGCCGCTGTGCAGTGGCTCACACCTTTAATCCCAGCATTTTGGGAGGCTGAGGTGGGTGGATCACTTGAGGTCAGGAGGTCAAGACTAGCCTGGCCAACATGTTGAAACCTGGTATCTACTGAAAACACAAAAATTAGCCAGGTGTGGTGGTGTACGCCTTTAATTCCAGCTACTTGAGAGGCTGAGGCAGGAGAATCGCTTGAACCCGGGAGGTGGAAGCTGCAGTGAGCCGAGATCACACCACTACACTCCAGCCTGGGCAACAGAGTGAGACTCTCTCAAAAAAAAGAATTTGCGAAATAGTTTTTCAGAGTGGTTGTAGTATTTTATATTCTCACCAGAAATGTATGAGAGCTCTAGTTCTTTCACATCTTTGCCAACATTTGTTATGTTCAAGTCCTGTTACTATTAGCTATTTGGATAGGTAGCTCATTGTGGTTTTAATTTGCATTTCCCCACTGACCAATAATACGAGCATGTTTTCATGTGCCTACTTGCCTCCATATATGTTTTTTTTTTTTTTTTAATTGAAACAGAATCTCACTCTGTTGCCCAGGCTAGAGTGCAGTGGCGCGATCTCAGCTCACTGCAACCTCCACCGTCCAGGTTCAAGTGATTCTCGTGCCTCAGCCTCCTAAGTAGCTGGGACTACAGGCATATGCCACCATGCCTGGCTGATTTTTTTGTATTTTTAGTAGAGGCGGGGTTTTGCCACGTTGCCCAGGCTGGTCTCAAACTCCTGACCTCAGGTGATCTGCCCACCTCGGTCTCCCAAAGGGCTGGGATTACAAGTGTGAGCCACTGCACCCTACACCATCCATATGTCTCCTTAGGTGAAGTGTCTGTTCAAATTTTTGGCTCATATTTTAATGGATTGTTTTATTATTACCGAGTTTTGAAAGTTCTTTATATATTCTGGATACAAGTTCTTTTTTAGATGTATCATTTAAAAATGCTGTTTCCCTCCCTATGGCTTGTCTTTTCATTTTGTTAACAGTGTCTTTCAAAGAGCAAAAGTTTTACTTTTGACAAAATCCAACTTGTCAAGTTTTTGTTTTATAGATGATGCTTTTGGTGTAGTCTATAAGAAATTTTTGCTTCATCAAGGTTACAGTGATTTTCTCTTATGCTTCTTTCTAAGTTTTAGAGTTTGGGTTTTATATTTCTACCTGTTATGATTAAAAAAATAGATCTATTCATTTTTAAATGTTCAAATATTCCTGCATGGTGTGTGTGTGTGTATGTGTGTGTGTGTGTGTGTGTATACTTCTTGGATTTTCTTTAGTTTTTAAGAAAGTTCATTTTGAAAGTGTAAGATTGACTCACCTTTGATAGGGGAACTACCAACAGGGAATTTGTGTAACTTAGACCAGGTTTTGGATGGAAGAAGGTGCCCTCCACAAACAGCTTTGGTGTGGAGGTAAAGAGGTGCCCCAAATGAGCAGTAAGGGTACATAAAAGACCACCATTCTCATTTGAATACATGCCTTCTCAAGTTCTTCTCTGCCAGGAACTTTGGCTTAAAAGGTTTTGCTTTGTTTTAATATCAGTAGTTGTGGAATGGTCTTGAGCTATGTTGCAACATGATCAGATCTGTGACTTCAGACGCCCAAGCCAGTGGCTACATGGGGCATGAATTGAGATGGGGAGAACTGGAGGCAGGGAAAACTGCAGGCTATAGTTAGAGCAATTCAAGTGAGAGGTGATGAGGACCTGAACTGAGTTAATGCCTGCAGGGATGGAGAGGAAGAAACTCAGTCTAGAAATAACTCTGAGGTATTAGTAGAAGAACCTGGGGATGAGAGGGAAGGAATATTCAAAGTTTCTATTCTGGGAAGTTGAGAGAATAGTAATGCCATGACACTGAGGTATGGAACATAGAAGAGATAAATTATGTGAGAATGGGCTATATTTGGATGTGGACATATTTGTGTGAGAGCCACGTGCTGCAGCCTCAAGGGATCCCTAGCAGGCAGGAGAAGACAGGAGACCAGAGCAGGGAAGTGGTGAGAGTTATGCTGAAATGAACAACACCAACCAAGAGAGTCTATAGAGGAAGAAGGCAGAGGACAGAAAACACTATATCTCCAAAGTCAGACCAGCAGAAGAGAAACCAGTGAGAGAAACTGAGGTCAGAGAGGCTGGAGCAGAACCGGGATAGCCAAGGGAGGAGACACTCATCAGACTCAGCTGCTACTGAGAAGGCGTCTAAGTTTGGGTTTCCCAAAAAGAAGAGCCTGAGCTTGGATTTAACAGAGGTAGTGTTTTGGGGAGGGAATCCTAAGAAGCAGCAGTGAGGCAACAGAGTGTGAACTAGGGAAGGCAAGAAAGCCAATATGAGGATGTTTTATTGAGATTTTTATTGTAGGCAATGGAGGCTCCTTTCCAGTAGAGACTCCAAATTTAAAGAATGCCTCCCAGAATTGTCCATATGAAGGATGGGAGGCTGGAACATTCATCTGCCAGTGTCTGCACTCATTGGTTGAGGATTTCATCTGGAGGCACTAACTCCCTTGCACTTCTTGGCTGTGTTTGCATTGGACCTGGAAAGAGAGGGGTGGTGAGCAAGATCCCATTGTGTGGGAGAAGGACCTTGTGATGGTTACATTTTATGGGTCTGCTTGGAGGGTGTTTTTGGATTAGATTCAACATCTTAAAAAGTGAACTTTAGGCCGGGCGCGGTGGCTCATGTCTGTAATCCCAGAACTTTGGGAGGCTGAGGCAGGCAGATCACAAGGTCAGGAGTTCAAGACCAGCCTGGCCAACATGGTGAAACCCCATCTCTACTAAAAATACAAAAATTAGCTGGGCGTGGTGGCTGGTGCCTGCAATCCCAGCTACTTGGGAGGCTGAGGCAGGAGAATTGCTTCAACTCGGGAGGTGGAGGTTGCAGTGAACTGAGATAGTGCCACTGGGCGACAGAGCAAGACTCTGTCTCAGAAAAGAAAAGAAAAAAAAAGTGACCTTTAGGCCATGTGCTGTGGCTCATGACTGTAATTCCAGCACTTTGGGAGGCTGAGGCAGGAAGACTGCTTGAGCCCAGAAGTTCAAGACTAGCCTGGGTCACATAGGGAGACTCTGATTCTGCAAAAATAGATACAAACAAATAAAAAGTGAAGAGGTTTAGTAGTGAAGGGAGGGAAAGAGATGGATGTTAGGTGAAGTATAAAGAGCGATCAAGGGAATTATCCATGCTGTCTACAATACCTGCCTGTTAGTCACTTAGTGGTGATATTGGTTATCAGATCAACTGTCCAGGTATGTCAGTGCTTGTGTTCAAGTAATCTTTATTTTACCTAATAATGGTCCCAAAGCAAAGAATAGTGATGCTAGCAATTTGGATATGCCAACAAGAAACCATAAAGTGCTGCTTTAAGTGAAAACGTGTTAGCTGGGTGTGGTGGCATACACCTGTAGTCCCAGCTGCTTGGGAGGCTGAGGTAGGAGGATCACTTGAGTCCAGGAGATCAAATCTACAAGGAACTGTGATCCCACCACTGCCCTCCAGTCTGGGTGGCAGAGTGAGACCCTGTCTAATAAGAGAAAAGAAAATGTAACTTTGGCGTTCTTTGGCTGGGGTTTGGGGCTATCTGTGGTTTCGGGTCTCCACTGGGGGTGGAGCATATCCCTGCAGATAAGAGGGAATAGAACGATCTCTTTTGCCAGCTGGCATAGTGTTAAGCACTGTCAGTAGTGGGTGTTGGAGGAACACGGGAGGAGGAAGAAGTCCATCTTCCTGGTTTTGGTTTGCTCCTTTGCCTTACTCCGGCAGCACGTGCAACTTCTTCAGTGTACACTCACTCAGGCAGTGCAAAGTGGTCAGCAGTGCCTAGCAGCCAAAAGCTTTCCCTGGCACCTTTCTGGGTGGCTTCTCAGCCTGTTGCAACTGCTAAGGCACCTCCCCATGAATAACTTGCTTTGGCATCTGCTTGGCCAACTTCACAGCTATTTCAGTCCTAGGAGTAGTGGGGTTTTCTTATATTTGCTGTTCCTGTGTCCTTTAGAATTCTCATTTCTTCTTACTAGCTAATCCCTTAGTATGCCAATACCCTGTTAGAGTTAATGCTTCTTTATTTTATTTTTGCAAATAAAAATATGGGACACTTCATGAATTTGCATGTCATCCTTGTGCAGGGGCCATGCTAATCTTCTCTGTATCATTTTAGTACGTGTGTCGCCAAAGTGAGCACAATACTTGTTTATATTAAATGATCCCGTTTCAAATGACTGTGGTTTCTGTCTCCTGATTAAACCCTGACCAATACAGCTTTAGTCCTAGAATATAGTTCTTCAGGGACCCTAATGACATTCTGTGTTGTTTAACAGGCCCTTCCTCCTTAACAGGCTCTAAATTCCAGTTTTTGTTTCCTCAGGACTGTGGACTACTGAAAGTTCTTCTCAGCCTCCTATCTCTTAGGCACTATCTCCTACTGAGTCTGGCTGCCTCTCACAAGTCAATAAATATCCCCCATGGGACAGACCATGCAGAATGTTGGCCTCACCTCAACATGCTTCCCTTTCTTCTGGGACCTTGGCCCTTCAGAGCCTCCTGCCTTGATGAATTTCCAGTGTCTTCAAACATATTTTTAAAAATTTGTACCCAGCTATGCAAAGGCATACAGAGTGGTATAATGGATTTTGGAGACTCAGACGTGGGAAGGGTGGGAGGGGGACAAGGAATAAAAAGCTACATATTGGGTACATTGTACACTATTTAGGTGACAGATGCACTAAAATCTCAGACTTCACAATTATACAATTCATTCATGTAACCAAAAACCACTTGTACCCCCAAAGCTGCTGAAATAAAAAATTTTTAAATAATTGTACCCAGCTTTTGTAGTTGCTCTCAGAGGGTTGATCTGATGCAAATTAGTTGATCATGGTGAAGTCAGATAGAGATAATTACAGATGGATAAAATGTTTGTGGAGCAGCAGCGAGGGTGCAGCTGAAGTTAGAAAGCAGTGATTTATTATGGAATCAATCATCATGATTGTGAAACTTTCTCCAGACCAGGAGGCAGAGAAATGCATGCTTGGCTTACCTCAGTTTGGGAAGTGATGGAAAGTTAAGGGCTGAGGAAATCTTGATTGCTTGTGAAAACACTTTTGAAATGGCTCACGTGGATCCCAGGTTGGACAGGGAGAGCACTAAAGCTGGAATAGGGGGTTGTTAGTCTAGGAGAACAACAAAGTAATGGAAATCAGAATTGGGGAGGAGAGAGCAGGGCACAGAAACTCAAGGTTTGGGCCAAAAAGGGGAATTTCAAGGCCGGGCATGGTGGCTCACTCCTGTAATCTCAGGACTTTGGGAGGCCGATGCGGATGGATCATGAGGTCAGAAGTTCACGACTAGCCTGGCCAAGATGGTGAAACCCCATCTCTACTAAAAATACCAAAATTAGCTGGGCGTGGTGGCACACACCTGTAATCCCAGCACTCGGGAGGCTGAGGTAGAGAATTGCTTGAACCCAGGAGGCAGAGGTTGCAGTGAGCCGAGATCACACCACTGCACTCCAGCCTCGGTGACAAAGTGGGACTGTATCTCAAAAAAAAAAAAAAAAAAAGGGTGTAATTTCAGAGTTTGGTAGTAGGGAATGGAGCATTCCTAAACCCTGGTAAGTGGACAGTGTGTTGCGTATTTAAATTATTGATGTAAGGGTCATTAGATTGAGGAACATAACCTGGAGTATTGGAATAGCCTTAGTCCCCAGGTGGCTGGTAGGGATGAGGAAGAGAGGCACCCTGAGCCAGGTGCCAAAGCCCACCAGAGAATTCCTTTAGGTTGTCAGGTGGCCATGACTCAGATAGGGACAGGGCGGCATGAGTGAATGAAATGAATGGCACAGCCTTCAGAGGAGTTTCTAAGTGAAAATGATCAAGAGTGGTTCTGAAAGCTGCTATGAGGCCATGGAGAGGAAAACTCCATTTTCTTCTCTGATATGTGGAAGGACGGCCTGTCTGTGCAAAGGTTATGAGAGAATGTCCAGGTCTCAGGTAAGGTGAAAGGGAGAAAGTTTTGAGTGAAAGGTTTGAAGAAACAAGAAGTTACACCAATAGAATAGGGATCCACAATTAGAAGGGGCAAGGTAAGAGGCTGAGATTGTTTCTGGGGAGAAGTAGGGATGGAGCAGAGAAGACAACAGGCTGCACTGATGGCAAATCATGCGGGAGAAGGAAGCTATGTTAATATGAGCTATAAAGGAGGAATAGAGTCCCTCCCTCCCTCCGTTCCTTCCTTGCTTCCTCCTTCCCTCCTCCCTCATTCAGCAAATATTTACTAACCACATGCAAAGTGCAAGGCACTCTGTTATGCAATAGGGAAAGACACAGATGAATCAAAAATGGATTCTGCCCTTAGTTTACATTCTGAGGGGTGACATGATTTTGTTTTAAAGACATAACCTCTTTTGCTTGTTTAGTTTGTAAGTTTCCTTTCTATCTATTAATTCACATGATGTGAATCTCTGTGGGAATCTACCTTTCTTTAAGGAAGCCACACTAATTAACTCTTTATAATGGGGAGAAAATAGAAGAAAGAACAAAAGTTATGATTATTTCTATTTGAAACAGGAAGAGGAGGCTGGGCGTGGTGGCTCATGCCTATAATCCCAGCACTTTGGGAGGCTGAGGTGGGTGGATTACCTGAGGTCAGGAGTTTGAGACCAGCCTGGCCAACATGGGGAAGCCCTGTCTCTGCTAAAGCATACAAAAAAATTAGCCCAGCATGGTGGCACACACCTGTAATCCCAGCTACTCAGGAGGCTGAGGTGGGAGGATCTCCCTCTCTCTTTTTTTTTTTCTTTTCTTTTCTTTCTTTCTTTTTTGTTTTTTCGAGTTAGAGTCTCACTCTGTCACCCAGGCTGGAGTGCAATGGCGCGATCTCAGCTCACTGCAACTTCCGCCTCCTGGGTTGAAGCAATTCTCCTGCCTCAGCCTCCCAATTCTCTAATCCTCAGGGATTACAAGCATGCACCACCATATCCAGCGAATTTTTGTATTTTTAGTAGAGACGGGGTTTCACCATGTTGGCCAGGCTGGTCTCAAACTCCTGACCTTAGGTAATTCACCCACCTCAGCCTCCCAAAGTGTTGGGATTGCAGGCTTTCCAGATGGCCAGGTAGGAGGATTTCTTAAGCCCAGGAGGTGGAGGTTGCAGTGAGCCAAGATTATGCCACTGTACTCCAGCCGGGGCAACAGAGTGAGATTCTGTCTCAATAAATAAATAAATAAGCAGGAAGAGGAAATGTAAGGGAAGGAGGTAACGTTTTATTCATTGGACACTCAAGCAGAAAACAAAACGAAAGACACCACCCTCATGTCAGCCATTGGACAGGTTGGTAACTGGTAGTTTGCTTCTGTTTTGTTATCTTATACCTTGTCTTTGACCAGCCTCTTAGCTGGCTGTTGTGTTTTGTTGTTGTTGTACTTAGCAGGGTGGCCCACCTTCATTTTGGAGTGTTTTGAGCACTTGATAGTCCTTCCTATGTAGGCCTGTAGCAATCTTCTGCTAACCCTCAGCAGTGGGCACTGTGGGAAGCACTCAGGGGAGTGCCTGGAGTTTCAGGCTTACCCTTTTGGGCTCTACTGCTTAGTAGTAACCTTTTTTCCCCATGATGGTTGGGGTCAATCACAGTAGACCTAAACAATACTATGACATATTTTTGTTTTTGTTGTTTTGTCAGTTACTTAATTATTTAATTAAATTTATTTATTTATTTATTTATTTATTTATTTATTTATTTATTTTGAGATGGCGCCTTGCTGTTGCCCAGGCTGGAGGGTAGTGGCATTACCATGGCTCACTGCAGCCTCAGCCTCCTGGCTTAGGCAATCCTTCTGCTTCAGCCTCCCAAGTAGCTGGGACTACAGGCATGTACCACCACGTCTGGCTAATTTAAAAAGAAAATATTTTGTAGAGACAGGTTCTCACTATGTTGCCCAGGCTAGTCTTGAACTCCTGGGCTCAAATGATCCTCCCACTTCAGCCTCACAAAGTGCTAGGATTACAGGCATGCACCAGCATACCTGGCCTGCCGGATCCTTTAATGGCACAAGGCCTAAAATGGGCAGTGGTAGGGGAACCACTCTCGAGTCCCCTGTGGAAGCAGTTATTCCTTGAATTGTAAAATCTCTAGAGAGTCATAGGGATTAGAAGCAAAACTGTGGAGATTGGGTCAGTGAGAGCATTTGTAGAGATGAGACCACCTCTTGTGTATTCCTTTCCTATTGCTGCTGTAACAAATAACCACAAACTTAGTGGCTTAAAACAACACAAATATATTATCTTACAGTTCTGTAGGACAGAAGTTCAACACTGGCCTCACTGGGCCTCACAGGCATTGACAGGGCTGTGTTCCTTCTGGAGGCTTTAGGCGAGAATCTGTTTCCTTGTCTTTCCAGCTCTTAGAAGCCACCTAGATTCCTTGGCTCATGGCCTCTTTCTAGATTTTCAAAGCCAGCAACTCTGCATCTCTCTGTGACTTTTTTTTCCCACAGACACAGCTCCCCCTGACTCTCTTCTGTTGCCTCCCATTCACTATCTTTTTTTTGGAGATGGAGTCTCCAGGCTGTAGCGCAGTGGCACGGTCTCTGCGCACTGCAGCTTCTGCCTCCCAGGTTCAAGCGATTCTCTTGCCTCAGACTCCCAAGTAGCTGGGACTACAGGCACGCATCACCACGCCTGGTTAATTTTTGTATTTTGGGTAGAGATGGGGTTTCACTATGTTTCCCAGGCTGGTCTTGATCTCCTGACCTCAAATGATTCACCTGCCTCAGCCTCCCAAAGGGCTGGGATTATAGGTGTGAGCCACCGTCCCCAGTCTATCTTTTTTTTTTTTTTAAAGAGATGAAGTCATGCTATGTTGACTGGGCTGGTCTTGAACTCCTGGTCCCAAGCAATCCTCCTGCCCTGACCTCCTGAGTAGTTGGGATTACAGACAGGAGCACTCAGTTTCCCCTTGTACATTTTAGGACACTTGTGATTATATTAGGCCCATCCAGATAACTCAAGATAATCTCCCATCTCAAGGCCCTTAACTTAATTACATCTACAAAGTTCCTTTTGCCATGTAAGATGACATTTTTTTTTTTTTTTTTTTTTTTTTGAGACGGAGTCTTGCTCTGTCACCCAGGCTGGAGTGCAGTGGCCGGATCTCAGCTCACTGCAAGCTCTGCCCCCCGGGTTCCCGCCATTCTCCTGCCTCAGCCTCCCCAGTAGCTGGGACTACAGGCGCCCGCCACCTCGCCCGGCTAGTTTTTTGTATTTTTTAGTAGAGACGGGGTTTCACCATGTTAGCCAGGATGGTCTCGATCTCCCGACCTCGTGATCCGCCCGTCTCGGCCTCCCAAAGTGCTGGGATTACAGGCTTGAGCCACCGCGCCCGGCCAAGATGACATATTTATAGGTTTTTGGGGAATAAAACATGAATATCTAATAATTGGGAGTTGGGGTGGGCCATTGTTTTGTCTGCCAAATCTTATTTCTTAGAACCACTTATTCTGGCATTGGTTAAACAATCATATATATTAGTCACTAGATGAAAGTGCAATGCACATTTAACCTTGGTATAGTATCTCCCTGATGGTAAATTAAATGATTACTCAATTTTGCCACTTTATAGGTAGGACTGTGTGCACCAAAATGTCAGAGGATGTATGGGGCATTTGGAATTGGATATGGGGAAAAGATTGAGCTTTTGCCCAATGAGTCTCCTTCCACATTCCATCAAGGAAAGCTAGATGAGATCCCGAAGGACCAGGTAGCACTTCCTATAGAACACTTTAAAGATGATGAGGAATGTGGGATTCTAGGGTTGAATTTTTGTTTCCAATGGCATTGGAGAGCTAAAGGTGAGAGAATAAAAATATTAAACAAAGAATATCCACCTCAAAGCCCAGAAGAAAATAAAGCACCATTGCCTGGCATCCTTCTCTCTGCAGATATCAGCCAAAAACTGAATTCAGAAATTGATCTTATACTCAATTCCAGCATTTTGGGATGCTGAGGCAGGAGGAACACTTGAGGTCAGGAGTTTGAGACCAGCCTGGCCAACACGGCGAAACCCCATCTCTATTAAAAATACAAAATTCAGCCGGGCATGGTGGCAGGTGCCTGTAGCCCCAGCTACTCAGGAGGCTGAGGCAGGAGGATCGCTTGAACCCAGGAGGCAGAGGCTGCAGTGAGCCGAGATCGTACCACTGCACTCCAGCCCGGATGACACAGCCAGACTCCGTCTCAAAAAAAAAAAAAAAAAAAAAAAGAAAAAGAAATTGATCTTGCAAGTTGCTGAATTGCAGTGAAGTTTACAACCTCACCAGTTTTTTGCAGTGAAGGTAAGAATAATGATCTGGCGCCAGGCGCGGGGCTCACGCCTGTAATCCCAGCACTTTGGGAGGCCGAGGCGGGTGGATCACAAGGTCAGGAGTTCAAGACCAGCCTGGCCAAGAGGTGAAACCCCGTCTCTCCTGAAAATACAAAAAATTAGCCGGGCATGGTGGTGGGCACCTGTAATCCCAGCTACTTGGGAAGCTGAGGCAGAGAATTGCTTGAACCTGGGAGGCAGAGGTTACAGTGAGCCGAGATCATGCCACTGCGCTCCAGCCTGGGCAACAGAGTGAGACAATAAACATAGTCCCCGTTGAAACAATTTTCACTGTTTTCTTCTTGCAGAGGAGAGAGCAAAATCTGCTTTGCTATTATAGCTCAATTCCTTAGGCTCATCTTCTGACTAGGATGAAGTAGAAGGTACGAAGCAAAAACATCAAAATAAACAGGAATGATGCCCAGAACGAGTGGGAATTTTCTAAGGCAAAGTCTGGAGACTTCTATATGACCATGAACATGAATGTACGAGGTCATGAATCTAATTGGATCATGGATTTTATCCAAAAAGACAGAACATAATTTTAGAGTGGACCAAATTAATTACACTGATGGTCTACAATGCAATGTATATTTCAAGTGCTTGGCCCACAGCAAAGCTCAACATCTGCCCTTTTAAAAGTCTCAATGGGGCCAGGTGTGGTGGCTCACACTTGTAATCCCAGCACTTTAGGAGGCCGAGGAGGGCGGATCACTTAAGGTCAGGAGTTCGAGACCAGCCTGGCCAAAATGGCAAAACCTCAACTCTACTAAAAATAAAAAAATTAGCTGGGCATGGTGGCACACACCTGTAATCCCAGCAACTTGGGAGACTGAGGCAGGAAAATCGTTTGAACCTGCGAGGCAGAGGTTGCGGTGAGCCAAGATCGCACCAACGTACTCCAGCCTGGGCCACAGAGTGAGACTCCATCTCCAAAATAATTAAATAAATAAATAAATAATAAAAATAAAAAAACTCAATGGTCTTGCCTTTTGCCTGATGATCCAGGAGAAGCATAGTTATTGTTGACACTAAGACCTAAGAGAAAAAGTGTCCCTGATCACAGAGTGAGCACTCTGAGTAGTTGCCATAGATAATGATAAACAACATCTTTAAAATAGAATAACAGCGAATCTCACAGAGCTGATTCTTTTTAACTTTGAAAAGAACTTGCTTTGTTCTGTGTAATACATAATGAGGGTAATTACTTAGTAGGTCAAGAATATCCTGTAGTACATGTAACAAGCCTGCACATGTATTTCCTAAATCTAAAATAAACATTAAAATTATTAAAAAGAAGAAGAAGAAAAAAGAATATCCTATAGTAGAAGAAAGAGACAAGAGAAAACATTGGTAACTGGAATCTATGGGTAATCCCCAAACCCCATTTATCTAGTTTGCCGAGGCTGCTAGTTGAGTCCAACAACATTTCTCCCCATCTTCCTTAGTAATAGAACCTGTCATTTTTTAGCCAGACATATGTTCACTTGGAATAAATACATTTTCTAGCCTCTATTGCAGCTATATGTGGCCATGTGACTAACTTCTGGCCAATTGATAGTAAATATAAATGGTGTGTGGGGGAAGAGAGTTTGCATTTTTCTGCTTTTTCTCTGCTTGTTCGTTTAAACAAGGATGTGAGGGCTGCACCGTAAGTGGTCATCTCCCATGCAGTGGGATGCTAAGGATGGTGCAGCAGTAAGACAGGAGGAGCCTGGGGGCCTGTTGGTTGTGGAGCCACCATCCTAGGACTTGAGTGCTGAGCTACAGAGCCTTTACATGAATGAGAACAAAACTACCTCATTTAAGCCACTGAAATTTCAGGTTTTTATCTCATTACCTAGCCAAGTCTATTCTAATGGATGCATCTAGTTATTTCAACACCATCTCTTATCAACTTTTCAATCAGTCAATCATGATCTTTATCAATCTTTGTATCCCAGAGCCTAGCATGGTGTATGGCACATAATAGATGTTCAATAAATGTCAGAGACTGAATATACAAATGGAAAATGGCCATATATAAAAACAGAATCCTGACCCACAATCTGCCGCAATTAGTCCAAGAAACTAACCCATTATCTATCTTTACCAGCCCAGGAAGCCAGCTGACTAAAAGTCATGCCTGTAATCCCTGCCCCTTCAGGGCAGATCACCTGAAGTCAGGAGTTCGAGGCCAGCCTGGCCAACATGGTGAAACCCCGACTCTACTAAAAATACAAAAAATTAGCCAGGAGTGGTGGCATGCACCTGTAGTCCCAGCTACTCAGGAGGCTGAAACAGGAGAATTGCTTGAACCCAGGAGGCGGAGGTTGCAGTGAGCCAAGATTGTGCCACTGCAATCCAGCCTGGGTGACAAAGCAAGACTCTGTCTCAAAAAAAAAAAAAAAAAAAAAGTCAGACTTGTGAAAAATCAGATCACTATCTCTAGCAACCAGCCCAGGAATCCAAACAATAACCCTTTCAAAAACCTGCTCGAAACAGCCAGGACTTGATTAACAACAGACAGCCATGCATCCCTAACCCATCATGTATGATGCATCACTTCTAATATTTTTTTCTTTACTCCATTTTGCGGATGAAATGATGCTCCACTTCTAGTTAGGCCACCCATGGCTTCCCCATGCCACAGCCTCCACTCAGGGCATACCCGAAGCCTTCCCTTTGTCCACTATAAAGCTTTCCTGCTCCTCTGCATGCTTTTGAGTCGCTGCCAAAATGCAAGTGATGGTGGCTGACTCACTTGTGATAGAGAGCTCAGAATAAATAGTATTTGCCTGTTTTCATTGGTTAGCTTTCATTTATTTCCACAAGTATTTGCTAATTAGATCAATCAAAAAGTAAAGATGTAGGTAGAGAAATAAGACAAGGTACCTTTCATTAGAGAATTTACACTCTAGTTGGGTACTCAGACATTAAATAAGTACACAGTTATTTATTTATTTGTTTGTTTTGAGACAGAGGCTCACTCTGTTACCCAGGCTGGAGTGCAATGGCGTGACCTCAGCTCACTGTAACCTCTGCCTCCTGGGCTCAAGTGATCACCTGCCTCAACTTCCCAAGTAGCTGAGACTACATGTGTGCACCACCACGCCTGGCTAATTTTTATATTTTTTGTAGAGATGGAGTTTCGCCACGTTGCCCAGGCTGGTCTCAAACTCCTGGGCTCAAGTGATCTGCCTGTCTCAGGCTACCAAAGTTCTGGGATTACAGGTGTGAGCCACTGTGCTCAGCCTATGCAGTTATCTTATTATAATTGGGATGTGTGTTATGAAGATCTGAGATGGTAGTTGAGATACAGAGATGAGTAAAAGGTAGTCAGGCAAAGGGGGTTGTGTAGAAAGAGAGATCTGAGCAGGAAAAACAGCATCTGCTAAGTAATGGAAGCAGGAAGAACTTGGTACCTACCAGGAACTGAAAAAGCCCAGTACCATGCAAAGGCTGTGCATCAGGTCCTGCTGACTAGTTCCCTAGAACCACTCTGGTTCTCATTCGTCCTGAAGCCCGACTGATTCTCCTTTTCTTTGGTTCTGTGAGGTCTGCCTTCATAATATTCCTCTTTTGCTTAAGTTACAAGAAGTCAGTTTGTGTTGCTTCCAAGCAAATATCTCCTATTGATAGAATTACTCTGTTGCATCTCTTGACTTATTTTTGTTAAACTCTTTTATTATCATAAAACTTTTCATGTGTTTATGTCTTATCTCTCAATTAGATAGTATGTATCTTAATGGAGCCACTAAATTTTGGGGGTGATTTGTTATACAGCACTTGTTCACACTTGAGTTCCAGGATCTATGTGATGAGATCTAGATTTTTGAGCCTGAGTTTGGTACCACAATGGGATGAGGCTTCAGGGTCTCGTAGGGTGGGTATGAGTATGGGAGGAATGTGAACTGTTCTGACCAGAGGGCAGACTGTGATAGATGGTGTTTTCCAAAGATGGTCACAAGTGTATACCCCATTCTCCATGCTCTTCTTATAGTATATCTGATACTGCTTCCACCTGGAGGTGGGAGTGTATGTTCTCACCCCTCCATTCTGGCCAGGGGCTGTGACTGTCTGACCAATGGAGT
Source organism: Macaca thibetana thibetana (assembly GCF_024542745.1). Classification (NCBI taxonomy): domain Eukaryota; kingdom Metazoa; phylum Chordata; class Mammalia; order Primates; family Cercopithecidae; genus Macaca; species Macaca thibetana. Next base: position 83,392,074 of record NC_065584.1, on the reverse strand, counting down.
CCAGCTATATGACTTTCAAGGCTAGGTCATAAAAAGGAGGTAGATTCTGCTTGGAGCTCTCTCTCTTTCTGTTGATACTTTCCATGTTGTGAGGAAGCCCAAGCCTCATGGAGCAGTCATGTGTACATGGTACAGCCAGTTGCCCTAGCCGAAGTCTCAGTCAACAGCATCAACTGCTAGACATGGTGATACTAGCTCCCAGCCTTCAAGTTCTCCACCAGACATTGCTGAGCAGATAGAAGCCTTGCTCACTGCACCGTCTGTATTTTTCACTCAGAGAAACCATGAGAGACAATGATCATTGTGGTTCAAAACTATAAAGTTTTGGAAGTGATATGTTACGAAGTAATAAATAATACATTATGTGATAATTTGGAATGTTTGTGTTTAAAATATTTCAACTGAGACACTTGAAAGCTATTAGCTTCAATCCTGGAGAAACAAAGACACATTGCAATTTCTGAAATTTATTGTGAAATGGGGCTTTTATGAATCTCATCAATCTTATCCTTAGGTTTAAGATTTTTTTCCCCTAAGGCCAGGCACAGTGGCTCACACATGTAATCCCAGCACTTTGGGAGGCTGAAGCCAGAGGATTGCTTGAGGCCAGAGTTCAAGACAGCCTGGGCAGTACAGGGAGACTGACTCAACAAAAATTAAGACACACCTGTAGTCCTAGTTTCTCAAAAGGCTGAGGCAGGAGGATCACTTGAGCCTAGGAGTTCAAGATTACAGTGAGCTATAATTGTGTCACTGCACTCCAACCTGGGCCACAGAACAAGATGTTGTCTCAAAATATATATATATATTTTTTTTTTCTAGAAATTTATATATCTGCTACTTCATGGGAAAAAATTTTCGAAATTAAAATTAGCTTTCAGCCATAAAAAGGAATAAAGTACTGATACATAAAACAATATGGATGAACCTTGGAAACATTATGCTAAGTGAAAGAAGCCAGACACAAAAGGCCACATATTGTATAATTCCACTTACATGAAATGTCGAGAACAGGCAAATCCAGAGAGACAGGAAGTAGATTTGTGGTTTTTAGGGGCTGGAGGAAAGGGAGAATGCAGAGTGACTACTAACTAATAGGTATAAGATTTCCTTTTGGGATGATGAAAATGTCTTAGAATTAGATATGGTGATGATTGTACAACTTGGTGAATATACTAAAACCCACTGAATTGTACACTTAAGAGTCAATTTTATGGTATGTGAAAGGTATCTCGGTAAAAATTAAAATTACTAAGTTTTCTTTGATCAACTAGGAGTGAGAGAGATCCACAAATCTGTCTATACGGTCTACTGAAGATATATACATGAAGATCTTTTTTTGTGACAGTCTTGCTCTGTCTCCCAGGTGGGAGTGCTGTGGTGCAATCTCAGTTAACTGCAACCTCCACCACCCAGGCTCAAGCAATTCTTGTGTCTCAACCTCCTTAGTAGCTGAAATTTCAGGCATGTGCCACCATGCCTAGCTAATTTTTTGTATTTTTAGTAGAGACAAGGTTTCACCATGTTGGCCAGGCTGGTCTTGAACTCCTGGCCTCAAGTTGATCTGCCCTTGGCCTCCCAAAGTGCTAAAGATCAATTTTGATAAGGTCATCGACAACTTTGTAAAAGTTAAGACTCAAAACAGAATTTGTAATGTTATTTTTCATCCCTGTGATCAAACAATATAAGATACGTCTTTCCTTTTTTAAAAACAAAAAGTTGGCTGGGCTCATTGGCTCACACCTGTAATCCCAGCACTTTGGGAGGCCGAGGCGAGTGGATCACTTGAAGTCAGGAGTTTGAAACTAGCCTGGACAACATGCTGAAACCCTATCTCTACTAAAAATACAAAAATTAGCCAGGCGTGGGATTACAGATGCTTTAATCCCAGCTACTTGGGAGGCTGAGGCAGGAGAATCACTTGAACCTGGGAGGCAGAGGTTGCAGTGAGCCGAGATCATGCCACTGCACTCCAGCCTGGGCAACAAAGCCAAACTCCATCTCAAAAAAAAAATCCCCAAAAGTATGTTAATATATTTGAAATTATTAACCCATTGCTTTTCCCTTTCTTTACTGTGTGTGCATATGTGTATATACACACAGTAATTTTGTGTGTGTGTGTATATATATATACTGTGTATACATATATACTCTATATACACACTGTGTATATACTGTGTATACATATATACTGTATGACTGTATATATATACACACACGGTGTATACTTTATATATATGTATATCTGTGTATACATATATACAGATGTACAGATATATATGTATACATATACATATATATGTAGTGTATCTGTGTATATGCTATATAGTATAGTATGTAGCATATTTGTGTCTATGACCTCAGGCCATCCACATGCCTCAGCCTCCCAAAGTGCTGGGATTACAGGGGTGAGCCACTGTACCTGGCCTTTTAAAATTATTTTTAGTAGAGACAAGGCTGGCCTCTTCTCTTCTATTACATTCTCTATGGCTCCACAGACGGTCTCAGTAGGATAATATTCCAGTTGCTCAGAGTGGTGACCTGTTCTGTAGCACACCCTTGGATTGGCTTTTCTTCTTTCCAGTTTCACTTTTTCCATTCTTCTCTTTCTGTTCCTTGTGATTGATTTTCACTATAAACTACCTACATCCTGTTCTTGTCTCAGGCTCTACTTACAGGAGGAGCCAAGCCTAAGACAGATTCGTGTGTAAAATGTGATGGAATGAATTAGTAAACTTGACAAGGACCTGGCAAGCCTGGGTTCCAAATCAACTCTGTTACCTGATTTGTAAAAGTCACTTTATCTACTGAAGAGGTGGGCATTTTCATTATTATTTTCAGGTGGTACTATGGGAAAGGATCTTCAAACCGTTTGATAACTGGAAAAAAAAAGCAAGAAAAATGTTTGTCACGCGCATAAAAAGAGCATGTGTGTGTGTGTGTACATGTTAATAAAGGCATAGAAAATGGTGGACCATCACGGTTTACTACATATTTTTGTATAGCTTGGATTGTTTACAAGAAGAATGCATATTAGTTAGCTTTATTTAGACCTCTGGGGAAAAAGAGAAGACTGCATCTTGTGTAATTAAAAAAAGAAATAAATAACGTCCACCTCCAAGGCAGTTGAATGATGCTTGTTAAAGTGCAGAGCAGAAGCCACCAACCAAGGTAAGAAAGCCGAGCTGTGCTCCCGTATGTGCGCTAGGAGGCAGCGGAGCTAAGACCGAGGCCAGGCGGCGCAAGAAACCGCGAACCGAGGAAGGGCGGCTGGGTCTTTGTGGTCGCCAGGGGGCAGAAGTGCAGGGCAACCTAACTGCAACTACCCGCTGTTGCCCAGGCTCCAACGCCAGGCCGAACATTTCAGAAGTCATAAGTTCCATCTCTCTGCCGCAGCCGAGACAGATTGGAGGGTTTTCAGAGTCAAGGGGATGCTCCCCGCCCCCCGCCTCAGAGAAGCTTGGCACTCTGAGCAATCTCAACCACTCTCCCCTCTACGCCTTCCTTCCCTACCCCCAACACCCATGGAGGGGAAATTGAGTCACTGGGAGGAGAGGCCAGAGTCATCAGGGGAACCAGGGCCGACGCCAGCCCTCAGGGCCTTCCAGATGCTAGGAGGAGGAGGGTTCTCCAGGAAAACAAAGGGGGGTGAGAGGGGAAGGCGGTTGACTGGGCAGGAGCTGAGCCAGACACATGGAGAAACGCTGCCCAGGATCAAAGGAAATATGACATTTGAAAAGAATGTGCGCGTCTGCATGTGCTGTGCGGGCAGTGAGGGGGCCCGGGGAGGGGCAGAATCTGGGGGAACAGGGGCTGGGTCTCGGGGTCTCTATCCCTGCCTTTCTCGCCTCCGCTTCCCACCTCCCTTGTCCTCTTAGGTACAGGCTGGTTGATGGGTCGAGGTGTTCCTTGTCCTCCCTCCCCGTGTGTTTCTCCTTCCTTTATTTCCGAGATGAAGCTGGAAGGGAAGTGTAACCTGAGGAGACCAACCAAAGGAAAAAAAAAAAAAGAAGAAGAAAATCAAACCAGGCCGCCTCCCGCTCGGCCTCGGAACATTCTTCTCTCCCCGCCGGCCTGGCCTCTTCTCCCCGCCCCTCCTGTGTTGCGGCCCTGGGCTCGGAGCCGGGGCAGCTCCGCACGTCACTGGGGTCCCCGGGGGTTGGGGGGGTCCCCTGGGCGGGCCCGAGGGAGGACCGAGGGGAGGAAGGGAAGCCGCCTCGGCTGCAGCAGAGCTCCGGCCCGTCGGGCGAGCCCTCCCTTCTTTCCCCAGTCCCGTAGAGCCTGTTTCTCATTAGAGTAACGGGCGCGGTCCCCGCCCGGCTTCTGAGTGTTTGTAAACGTCTGACCCGGGGCCGTAGCTTAACCGTTTTGTTGCTGGGATGGGGCGGGGTTGGGGGTGCGGCCCTGAACCGGAGGGATTTAGAGACTGGAGACGCTGCGGCCTCTCAGAGAAGTTTGAAACTGTGTGGGAGAAAATGATAACCACCCTCCCATCCCTCCTACCCACCAGCCTTGCCAGTATCTCCCACCGAGTCACGAATCTCCTAACTCCCTCTCACACAACCCAGGCCTCTCCAAGCCTGACTTTCCCGGAAACTCCAGTCCGGGTCTTCCTTCCTCCTCCAGCCCAGGTGACAGGTGTCCAGCCCCGGGCGGGGGCAGCGGGGGAGGGGGGAGCCCACAGGGTCCCGAGGTTTCAGGCCCCTAGTAAACCTGGCAAGGATTTTTAGAAGAGCCGGAGTGGGATGCTATCGGGTCACAGATTCATTCCAAACTACAGTTCTAGGGAGGAGGGAACCAACTTCCCGTGGAGGCCAATTCATGGCCCCTCTGGGTGGCTGGGACAAGGGCAGTGGCAAAGCCTGGCCTGGATCTACGCCCATCAAGGGCTGTGGGCCTAGGGACAGCTCTCAAAGACTCTTTGGCTCGGACTGCTCCCAGAGGCATCCAGGCTGGCTAAGGGTTCTTCATCTTTGGGGGTCGTTGAGGAATGGCTAATGGAGGCACTGATTCGGCAGGGCAAAAGACTTCCAGAAGGCCCGGGCAAAGTAGCCCCAGGCAAGGGACCTGGAAGAATAGCCTTTTCCTCTTCCGAGCAGCTCGGTGCCACTCTGCCCCAGGACCCTCCTGGCGCCAGGCTTGGAGGGAAAGGGGAGGATAAGTGGTTCCGCCTTGCTAGGTGCTATCTACACAGTCTTCAGAACTTAAAAAAGGGTCTTCCGTGGGCTCTCTACCCTGGGGGCCCAGGATGTGGCCCCTTTAAAGCTCTCGGACCCAGAACCTTGAACTGAGACTATGGGAGGTGGGGGCTGGGCTCCCTGAGGGAAATGATTGTCACAACGGCGGACCAATAGGCAACATTAGTATCACTCTTGAAGGACCGTTTTCCAATTCAGTTTTTTTTTTTTTTTTTTTTTTTTTTTGAGGGGGAGGGACTGAAGAGAAGACAGAGGGAGGGAGGGTGGGGGAGGACGAGGGGCGCGTGGTTTTCCCATCTCATCCCTGGAGGAGGGGCTGGAGCATCCCCGGCAGCCAATCAGGGACAGGCTGGGGGGGGCCGCTTTGAAGAAGTTTGGGGGAAAAAAGTTTGGAAAAGTTTCTATAATAACGAGGGGGCTTCTGGAGGGAGGCGGCAGCGACGGAGGAGGGGGCTTCTCAGAGAAAGGGAGGGAGGGAGCCACCCGGGTGAAGATACAGCAGCCTCCTGAGCTCCCCCCTCCCACCCAGGCCGGGACCTGGGGGCTCCTGCCGGATCCATGGGGGCGGCCAGCTGCGAGGATGAGGAGCTGGAATTTAAGCTGGTGTTCGGGGAGGAAAAGGAGGCCCCCCCGCTGGGCGCGGGGGGATTGGGGGAAGGTTAGTCCGGGGCTGGGAAGGGGTCTTGGGGTCAGTGAGAGACGGCCGGGGATCCTGAGTCTGGGGAATTTAAGGCAGCGAGCCTAGGGTGGGGGGTGAGGGAGTCAGAAGTCGAAGGGAGTCGGGGGAGCTTGTTGGCCTGCGGAAGTGAGGCTGGGGGCCCGGGCACCACTTTCTCCTTTTTAGGTCGTGACTGGGGTGGGGGTGGGGGTGCTGTTGGCTGTGCGCCGCCTCCCGGCTGGGCCGCCTGTCACTGAACTGGGGGGCGGGCGGGAACGGCGGCCCCAAGAGCACCAGGCGCCGCCAGGGAAAGGGGAGGTTCGGCGCTGGAGCTGGCGGCTGGCAGCCCGAGCCCTGGCCCGGCCGACTGGACGCCCGGGGCTGGGGGCGCTGTCAGGCCTCGCCGGGGCGCCCCTCCCCCTCCGCCGTCTGGCCGCAATGAGAGGCAGATGGCGGGGACCGAGCCGGGGGCGGCGGCTGCCGCTCGCACGAATCCGCGCTGCCCGCTGCCCCCCTTCCCCCGGCTGGGCCCGGCACGCATCACCCCCTCGGCTGCACCTCCGCCCCCGATGGCAGGGAGAGAAGGAGGAGCCACCTCCCCATGTCACCACAGCCCTGACGCCCCCCTCCCCTCTGGCCACGGTTGCGATGGCAACTGGGGCTCCTGCCAGCGCCGTTTGGGGGTTTGGGAACCGCTGCTAATTGGGTTCATGTGTGAGTCGCCCCCAGTCCAGCCCAGTGCCTCAAGAAACACGCCTCCAGGCCCAGCCCCAGCTCCAGCCCCTCTGGACCCACCTCTCTCACCTTAAGACCCACCAGATCGGGTACCCTCGGTCCCAGGATCCAGGGGCCAGTGGGCAAAGTCCTGGCATGCCTGCTTCAATCTCCTCCATCTTCCAACTCTGCTTTTGTCTTGTGGCTCAGAAGGTCTCCTTGCTGAGGGGCAGGGAGCATAGGAGGACTTGGGGCCTGGGGGCCTGGCCACTTAAGGAACCTAGCCATCTCACCTGCTTCTCTCTTTCCCCCTCTCCCTCTGCTCCTCTTCCCATTTTGACAGAACTGGACTCAGAGGATGCCCCGCCATGCTGCCGTCTGGCCTTGGGAGAGCCCCCTCCCTATGGCGCTGCACCTATCGGTATTCCCCGACCTCCACCCCCTCGACCTGGCATGCATTCGCCACCGCCGCGCCCAGCCCCCTCACCTGGTACCTGGGAGAGCCAGCCCGCCCGGTCGGTGAGGCTGGGAGGACCAGGAGGGGGTGCTGGGGGTGCTGGGGGTGGCCGTGTTCTCGAGTGTCCCAGCATCCGCATCACCTCCATCTCTCCCACGCCGGAGCCGCCGGCGGCGCTGGAGGACAACCCTGATACCTGGGGGGACGGCTCTCCTAGAGATTACCCCCCACCAGAAGGCTTTGGGGGCTACCGAGAGGCAGGGGGCCAGGGTGGGGGGGCCTTCTTCAGCCCAAGCCCTGGCAGCAGCAGCCTGTCCTCGTGGAGCTTCTTCTCCGATGCCTCTGACGAGGCAGCCCTGTATGCAGCCTGCGACGAGGTGGAGTCTGAGCTAAATGAGGCGGCCTCCCGCTTTGGCCTGGGCTCCCCGCTGCCCTCGCCCAGGGCCTCCCCTCGGCCATGGACCCCCGAAGATCCCTGGAGCCTGTATGGTCCAAGCCCCGGAGGCCGAGGGCCAGAGGATAACTGGCTACTCCTCAGTGCTCCTGGGCCCACCCCAGCCTCCCCCCGACCTGCCTCTCCATGTGGCAAGCGGCGCTATTCCAGCTCGGGAACCCCATCTTCAGCCTCTCCAGCTCTGTCCCGCCGTGGCAGCCTGGGGGAAGAGGGGTCTGAGCCACCTCCACCACCCCCATTGCCTCTGGCCCGGGATCCTGGCTCCCCTGGTCCCTTTGACTATGTGGGGGCCCCACCAGCTGAGAGCATCCCTCAGAAGACACGGCGGACTTCCAGCGAGCAGGCGGTGGCTCTGCCTCGGTCTGAGGAGCCTGCCCCATGCAATGGGAAGCTGCCCTTGGGAGCAGAGGAGTCTGTGGCTCCTCCAGGAGGTCCCCGGAAGGAGGTGGCTGGCATGGACTACCTGGCAGTGCCCTCCCCACTCGCTTGGTCCAAGGCCCGGATTGGGGGACACAGCCCTATCTTCAGGTGAGGGTTGCGCCTGGCACCACCGCTCTCTCCAGCCATTCCACTAGGGGAGCAGGAGGGTCAAGGGAGGGATTTTAAGACATTAGTTTCATGCCCCCTGAATTTCAAAAGAGAATCTGCAACCAGCTTAGCAGCTGCCAACTACCTGGTTTTAAAGAGAATTAGAAAAAAAGTGCACCTCTTGATGATTTACAAAAGGGCAACAGTTCCTTGTGGGCCAATTAGAAAAAGCCCCTCTACCCTCCCACCCCCAGCTATTGTAGGAGGATCAACTAGGTTAAGGAGGTGTTCCTGTAGCCTATAGAGTGCTCCCAAGACCCAGCTCTGCACTGGCATGTGGCTGAGTGTGGAACTTGGGCTGGATTTCAGCCTTCCACTCTGGCCCTTTCAATAGGTGCCAGACCTAAGCAGATTTCCACTCTGTTGCAGGAAATTCCCTTTCTCCATTCCTCAATTTCTAGAGCCTGACCTAGCGGCTTAAAAGTATAGCTGCTAACTTGAATAAAATAGCAGATATTTGCAAGTCAAATAATTCATATTAAAACTTGCAGTTCTATTCCTTCCACTCTCAGAGAATCTTGCCCATTTCAATAATCCTAAATCTTGAGCTGGTTCTGTCCAGAAACGTTTCTAGGGGAAAGAAACGTTAACACTGGGACCCCTGGGTTTCCCATAGGGCAAAGTTTCTCAACCTCAGCTCTATTAATTCAGCACTACTATTTTGAGCAGGATAATTCTTTGTTGTGTGGGGGTGTACTGGACATTATAGGATGGTTTAGCAGCATCCCTGGCCTCTACCCATTAGATACTAGTAGCACCCACTCCCCTAGTTGGGAAAACCAAAAATGTCTTCAGACATTGCCAAATATCTGGGCAATTACTTGGGGGGCAATTACCAGTTGAGATCCACTGTCCTAGCGTATCGGGGAGCACAATACAGGATAAGTTGTCCCATCTGAAACCCTTAGCTCCCTGGAACTCCACCTATCAAGCCCCAACTAGTGGAAAGAGAGCTGGCTTGGGAGCAGAATGTACTCAGTCCTAGGTCTGTCAGTAGCTGCTGGCTTCGGTTTCTTTTCTTTTTTTTTTTTTTTTTCTTTGAGACAGTGTCTTGCTCTGTCACCAAGACTGGAGTGCAGTGGTGTGATCTCAGCCTCGACCTCCTGGGCTCAAGTGATCCTCCTGCCTCAGCAGGAGTAGCTGGGACTACAGGAGCACCAACACGCCCGGCTACTTTTTGCATTTTTTGTAGAGACAGGGTTTCACTATGTTGCCCAGGCTGGTCTCAAACTCCTGGGCTCAAACCATCTTCACAGTGCCCCCACCCCTGCCTTGACTTCCCAAAGTGCTGGGATTATAGGTGTGAGCCAATGTGCCTCAATTTTTTAATTTGTAAAACAAAGGGTTCCTATCTGAGTCCTTTTCTGGTCTGAAGCAGCAATTCTTTGTTCTTTCCATCCAGGTCTAGGGATTGAGATGGGCTTGAGAATTCTCGGTATCCAAGTGAAGCCTTCCCACCCCAACCCCTGGGCTCAGAGCTGGGAAGAAGGGAGTTTTAGGCCTGTTGTCACCTTTCACACTTCAAGGGGTTCTGTCCCCTACTTCCCCTTGCTTCTGGACTTTTGGATTTCTTCATTTCTTTGTCCTTTTTATAGTTTTAAAAAAATTCTTTTTTTCCCTTTTTTTCACAAATGTTGATGTAATTCTTTATTTCTTCTGTGCTTTCTTTTCTCTCAGACCCACACCCCCTCCTCCCTCACAGATCCAGTGTGGGCCTGACTGGGGTCTGAGGCTGCACATGATCAATGCTCTTCTCTTCCACCCAGGACCTCTGCCCTACCCCCACTGGACTGGCCTCTGCCCAGCCAATATGAGCAGCTGGAGCTGAGGATCGAGGTACAGCCTAGAGCCCACCACCGGGCCCACTATGAGACAGAAGGCAGCCGTGGAGCTGTCAAAGCTGCCCCTGGCGGTCACCCCGTAGTCAAGGTAAAGGACAGAGAGCAGGCCTGATATCCTTTCTCCTCTCCCAGATGGGTTCCAGCTATGCAGACACATGGCACTGCCCTTTCCCACACTCCCTCTCAGTTCTGACCCTGCAGGCAGCCTGGGGGAGGGGCTGGAGTTGGGGGAGGAGGGGTGCAAGGACCCGGATATACTTTCTACTCCTCTGTCCTTCCACCCCCACTCAGCTCATCCCATGGGACACCAGCCTCATGTCTACTCTGGAAAATGGTGGCCTGCCAGATATGGGGGAGGGTTTAGGCTGAGGCCAAAAGTCACTGGGAGTTAAGTTTTCTCTATATTGAGTTGGGCCAGTCTCTTTGGAGGCTCTTCTGCCTTTGCCCAGCCCACTTTGGGCTTTATTCCAAGAAAAACACTGTGAACTCCAGGCCATGTTTTCTCCACAACGGGTGCCCAGTTCCCCAAGGGATTCCCTTGCAGGATATCCTTTATCTTTCACCATTCTCATCCCATGGTGGACTGAAAATCTAGGGATGACTAAAGGGTGAGGTGGTAGGGATTTCAATGAAGTGGCCCCTCTCTCCCTCTGCCAGCTCCTAGGCTACAGTGAGAAGCCACTGACCCTACAGATGTTCATCGGCACTGCAGATGAAAGGAACCTGCGGCCTCATGCCTTCTATCAGGTGCATCGTATCACAGGCAAGATGGTGGCCACAGCCAGCTATGAAGCCGTAGTCAGTGGCACCAAGGTGTTGGAGATGACTCTGCTGCCTGAGAACAACATGGCGGCCAAGTAAGTCCTATGCAACTTCCCCTCAGTCTGCAGGCTTTATACTAGCTTTCTCCATTGGGCCTATGCTAGCCCACTTCTTCCTTTTCCAAGAAGAGGTAGACCTTATTCCTAGGAGCTGGCTTCAGGCCTACCCACCATCTGGAAGAGGACTTTTGGGGATGCGGGGGTACCCCAGAGAGGCTGTCTGTGGGTTAGAAAATAACCTCCTAGGCACTCATCGAAAGTCATTCAGGGCTTTGGATGGAGGGCGGGAACTTCCCTCTTTAGGGATGTATCACCATTCTGGCTTCAGCTAGGAGGGCTTGCCATCCATCCTTTGCCTCCAGCATTGACTGTGCGGGAATCTTGAAGCTTCGGAATTCAGACATTGAGCTTCGGAAGGGTGAGACGGACATCGGGCGCAAAAACACACGTGTGCGACTGGTGTTCCGGGTACACGTGCCCCAGGGCGGCGGGAAGGTCGTCTCGGTACAGGCAGCGTCGGTGCCCATCGAGTGCTGTGAGCAAAGAGGCCCTGGGCCATCTCTCTGTCTCTTGCAACTCTTGTCTGTGTGTGTGTGTCTGTCTGCCCATTCCCTCTGTAGCGTCCTATGCCCTGTCTGTCCTGAGTAGCTCTATAGAGGACTCAGGCTTTATTTCTATGCTAGTTTGCCCCTGCCACAGACTCTGTCTCTGGGGTGGCCCAGAGTGACCCTGGACCCTATCTGTTCCTGGGGTGCCCTGTACCCTTGTTTGGGAAACTCCCTGGTCTACTCTGTTTAACCCTCTCTCTGCTCTGGGAGTGGCCCCTTACATGGTGTGTGTGACTCCATGGATATTACTGGTTTATTTGTGTGTCTACTGCTGAGGAGGGCTCCCTCAGAACCCTGTGGCAGTTTTTCCAAAGTGGGTGGGGGTAGAGGAGGCCACCTCTCCATGCCCAGCCCAGACAGTCCTCTTCCTTGCACTGCTCTGCAGCCCAGCGCTCAGCTCAGGAGCTGCCCCAGGTGGAGGCCTACAGCCCTAGTGCCTGCTCTGTGAGAGGAGGCGAGGAACTAGTACTGACTGGCTCCAACTTCCTGCCAGACTCCAAGGTGGTGTTCATTGAGAGGGGTCCTGGTGAGTACCTGCTGCAGAGGGGAGGGCAGGCAGGGAGAGCTTGGGAGTGGCAGGTGAAATATCTCTGGCATTGTCACTAAACTAGCCAGTGGAGCCTCAGTTTTTTTTATTTGTAAAATGGGACAGAGACTACCCTTTCTATTATACTGTCTGCTTTCCATGTGGGATGCGTATGACAACAATCTAAAATATTGAGCATGCTGAACAAATGGAAGCGATGCACATTCTGTCTATTAAAGAGGAGGCTCCTTCGAGATAATTTATCCCATGTAGATAGGCTCCCCGCTGGGCCTCTCTTGAGTTATGGGCAGTGATTAACAGAGCCTGTTAGGTGCCCTGAGATGGAGCTGCAGGAGTGGAGGAAGGGAAGACTGAGGGTTCGAGTTGCCAGCACCAACCTGAGGCCTTTGCCCTCTCCAAACACTGCTCACCAAAAGCCTCAGTCCCTATATCCTAATTTTTTTTTTTTTTTTTTTGTAGCAGGGTCTCACTTTGTCACCCAGGGGAGTGCAGTGATGCAATCACGGCTCACTGCAGCCTCAACCTCCTGGACTCAAGCAATCCTCCAAAAATATTTTGTGTAGAGATAGTGTCTCCCCATGTTGCCCAGGCTGGTCTCAAACTCCTGGACTCAAGTGATCTTTCCACCTTGGCCTCCCAAGGTGGGAGTGGTGGGTGGTGGGATTTATAGGCATGAGCCACTACATCTGGCCCCTATATCCAAATTTAGCATCCTAGGACCATGTCAGAGCTTCTCTAGAGATTCTGGGTCATGATACTTGAGGGTCTCATTGCCTTCTGTCAAGCTAGGACCCTTTCCTACCTTTAGTCTTCCTTCTTGGCATTATCATGGGAGAGGATGTTTGGAGTTGGGTGGGAGGGCTCAAGAGTTGCTTCCGTTACTGACTCCCTCTGGTTTCTGGGCTGGTCCTGCCATTTCCCTTGGTCTCAGTTTGCTTCCCTGTACCTTGAGGACAGTTTAAAACCCTACCTCTTCCACTCACATTAAGTTAACACGCAGTGGGCTCCTCTGTGTGTCAGATCTTCTAGGGCCTTCTGAATTTGGCCTTGGCTCTAACAGGAGGGGAAATGGCAGAGAACTAGGGCAGGGGGCAGGGGCGCTGGAGTTGGGCTGCAGCTCTCTGTTCCCTCTGGACAGATGGGAAGCTGCAATGGGAGGAGGAGGCCACGGTGAACCGACTGCAGAGCAATGAGGTACCAGTGTCACTAGGATACCTCCCGGGGGGGTGGGGTGGGAGAAGGCAGGGGATTCTCAGCTGGGTCCTCTTGCTCATGGGAGTGGACTTTTCTGGAGAAGGTAGACTGGCCATTCTGTAAGCAGGTGCATCTCTAGGGAATGAACTTTGCATCTTAGGAAATGGAGAAAACTAGGAGGTGGAGTCTGGGTCCCTGGAAAGGCTGGGCTAAGCCCAGATGCCTGAGGGCTCCCTGCCTCATTTTTACTCTTCCCTAGGTGACGCTGACCCTGACTGTCCCTGAGTACAGCAACAAGAGGGTGTCCCGGCCAGTTCAGGTCTACTTTTATGTCTCCAATGGGCGGAGGAAACGCAGTCCTACCCAGAGTTTCAAGTTTCTGCCTGGTGCGCTCTGGGACAGCCTATGGTGGGGGTATAGGGATATGGGGAGCTGGAGCAGGGGCAGAGGGAAGCAGTGTCCATCATGAGGGGCCAAGGGGTGAATGGAACCTGGGAGGAGCAGGCACCTGGAAGGTGTGCAGTGTGGAGACTACCAGACCTCTCACCAGCATGTCCTCCCACTTCTTGTCTTCCCAGTGATCTGCAAAGAGGAGCCTCTACCAGACTCATCTCTGCGGGGCTTCCCTTCAGCATCGGCACCCCCCTTTGGCACTGACATGGACTTCTCACCACCCAGGCCCCCCTACCCCTCCTTTCCCCATGAAGACCCTGCTTACGAAACTCCTTACCTATCAGAAGGCTTCGGCTATGGCATGCCCCCTCTGTACCCCCAGACGGGGCCCCCACCATCCTACAGACCGGGCCTGCGGATGTTCCCTGAGACTAGGGGTACCACAGGTTGTGCCCAACCACCTCCAGTCTCCTTCCTTCCCCGCCCCTTCCCTAGTGACCCCTATGGAGGGCGGGGCTCCTCTTTTCCCCTGGGGCTGCCATTCTCTCCTCCAGCCCCCTTTCGGCCTCCTCTTCCTGCATCCCCACCGCTTGAAGTCCCCTTCCCTTCCCAGAGTGATGTGCATCCCCTACCTGCTGAGGGATACAATAAGGTAGGGCCAGGCTATGGCCCTGGGGAGGGGGCTCCGGAGCAGGAGAAATCCAGGGGTGGCTACAGCAGCGGCTTCCGAGACAGTGTCCCTATCCAGGGTATCACGCTGGAGGAAGGTGGGTGTGGGACTGGGGGCTGTGAGTATGAGTGTGTGCAAGAGATTGCTGTGCATGTTTGCTGAGGGCTGGAGCTGGGCTTTTCAGAGATTGGGCATCCCTGGTCTCTCAGGGCCAGTTAGAGGTTCCCAGGTGGCATGTTCTTGATTCCTATGGCTGCCTGAATCCAATTAACTGAATTCTGAAGGGTGCATGGGGTAACTGTCTCAGCCTTTCTTCTGCCTCTGCCTCTGCCCTCTGCTCCAAATCATAAAATCTTAGAGCTAGAAGCACTTTCAAGATCATTCTATCCAGCTCACTCAATTTGCAAGTTCAGGCACTGAGTTCCAGAGAGGGATGGTAGCTTGCTGAGGTCCCAGTCAAACACACTTGCATTGCCTCAGCTTTCCCCTAAACACGGTGTCTGTGGTCAGGGTTGGTGAGGAGGAGCTTTCCTGTTTTGCCTCTCCTTCCTCCCGTTGGCTATACCCATCTCTGGCCCTGCTGATACCGATTCCCCTGACATTTCAGGCTAAGCCAGCAGGAAAGGGCTAGGACAGGCGCCTGGGAGCCCACATGGAGGGAGTTGGGCAAGATTTGATTCGGAGCAGGTGTCAAGACACGTTGGGGAAACTGAGGCCCAGTGGAAGAGAAGCCAGTAGAGGAGGAATCTAGAGGCCTCCTAGATTAAGGCCTGCCTGGAATGGATTGGGGGTGGGTCTTTGGAAAAGGAGGGGACCCACCTCTAGCCCAGTCTCTCAACTGCCCCTCCTTTACAGTGAGTGAGATCATTGGCCGAGACCTGAGTGGCTTCCCTGCACCTCCTGGAGACGAGCCTCCTGCTTGAACCACCTGAACTGTCATCACACGGCAACCCCAGCCCCAGCCTCAGCCCTGCCCCCTTTCCCTCCTTCCTGGAGTGGTGGCTACAGAAGCTTGGGGCCAATCCTGGCTCCTCTTTCCCCAGCTTCTGTTTATCTCACAGTCTTCCCTCCCCTCCCCCAGCTGAGGTGTGGCCCCCAGGCCTGGTGCTGCCTTGGAGGGCTGGGGGAAGTAGCTGTGGAGGAGGGAGGAGGGTGGAGACTGAGGCTAGGTGCCAGAATGGACTGAAGTGAAGGCATGTCTAGAGTGTGGGCAGGCTGTTATGCTGGGAAGCTGGGGACACGTTGATGGTAATAAACTGCTCAATGACCAGTGTTTCAGGCTTCAGAGCTCTTTGGAGAGACGGGTTGGGGCAGCTTACTCCAGCCCCGGGCCAAGGAGGCCCAGAAGTTGGAAAGAGACGGAATGTGGCTGGGAACATTGCATCCCAAAGAGCTCAGTGGAGGAGGCTGGGGAAGGCATGAGGGGGCTAGGAGGCTCCTTGCCTGGGGCCAGGATTGGGGGCCAGGGCTTGAGTAGGCCTCTCCACTCTCCTCCTTGGGGGTCAAGATTCCTTAGGAGCTTTGGGATGGGGCCCAGGAGGCTGCATTTTTCAAGCTCCTTAGTCTTGCCACCACACAGATGATTCTGATCCATAGCCAAGAAGAGGACACACTGATGTAGTTGATCTCTCTCATTTACAAAGGAGGATTCTAAGATTCAGAGAGGGAAAGGGACTTGCCTGAGGTCACGCAGATAATCAGCAGCATGTTGAACTGCACTCCTGGGCTCCTGTCCCCCGCCCCCATTCAGACACGCTGACTCAGGAGGTCCAGGCCTCTAAGGCTTCTTTCCCTGGAGTGAGGGTGGAGGTGAGGGAGAGCTAGCACAAGCTCTCCCTCTGGATCCTCTACTCCTGGGGATTATGAAGACATTCTGGAAAGATTTGTGCTTCAGAGGTAGACTGCAGAAAGCAAACAGTCTACCCAGCAGCTCTGAATGTCACCTGCCCTGGGAATCACAGCACTGTATGAGTTCCTGGCCTATCCTGCAAATATACCCATGCTGGCCTTCTAAATAGCTGGTACATCCATCACCTCTGACGGGCCTGGGTTGGAAACCTGGTTTGTCCCCTGTCTCGATGGCCTACGAGAGGCCAAGTCCCATTGGGCTGGGGAAAGTCATTTTGTCTGTCTTGTTCACCTGGAGCCTGACACACAGTAGGTACTGAGTACAAATAGCTTGAGTTGGCTAGGCTTGGCTGCAGGGGGACATGCCTAAAAGACATTCAGGGCGTTTGCACTTGGGAAACTTGCCTCACTTTCAGGCTGGTGGGGCCTCTCTATGCCCAATGAGTCCAGGCAGTCCTAGCAAGTACTCAGGAGAGCAGGGGTGGGTGTGACAGAGGCTGGCTGTGGATTGGGGGACAACAGAACCAGAGTAACTCCTCACCTGTTGCTGCTTTGCAATGAATTTCCTTTACCTTCATGGAACACAAGCTGCTGTGAACCAAATTGACATCAAGTGATTAGCTTCCGGGCCTTGGTTGCTTTTCAAAGATCCCCTTTAGCCCCTTGCCAGAGTCATTGTCCCATAATCACCATGTCAGAAGGAACCCTAGGGCACTCATGTCCTATTTAGCAATCTTCAGCACCACCTCTAAGATCTCTGACAGAGGGTGGGTCAGCCTCTGTGTAAACAAAAAGCTGTTAGGACTTGTTGCCTCTCAAGGTGGACTGTTCTGTTTTCTGCCAGGACACTGCCATTCATGCATTGTCAAGATATTTATTAAACAGCTGCAAAGTGCCAGCCAGTGGGTCCTGGAGGAATTTGTAGCCTCATGGGGCAAAAGTAAATAAACAGCTCATAACAATTCAAACTAAATATTTTTTGCAGAGAGTACATTAGACCTTGAGGAGTCGGTGAACAATGTGTGTGTGTGTGTGTGTGTGTGTGTGTGTGTGTGTGTGTGTGTGAGAGAGAGAGAGAGATGGGGTCTTGCTCTAGTGTCCAGGCTGGAGTGCAGTGGCAGGATCTCAGCTCATTGCAGCCTCAAATTGCTGGGCTCAAGTTATCCTCTGGCATTAGCCTCCCGAAGTGCTGGGATTATAGGCATGAACCACTGTGCCTGCCTTCAGTGAACAACTTTTTTCTTTCTCTGCTTGCTCCTTCATCCACCACCCCCCTCCCGGGTAGTGGACTGCCTACCAAGGCACACAACCCCATGTCACTCCGTCCCACAGTGAACAATTTAAATATGAGATGTAGAGGGAACAGAGGAGAGGCATTCCGCCCAGCTGTGGGGGTTACAGGGAACTTCAGGGGGTGACTTCTAAACTGGGACCTGAAGAATGACTAGTAATTAACCAAGCTAAGAATAGGGGAAGGGCAGGCCAGACAGAGAGACCAGAAGAGGCAAAGTCCTGGAGGGGAGCGGCAAGTAAGAAAGACAGACAGATCTCCAGGGCCTGGTATACCTGGAGAACTCCGAAAGGTTCCCCTTCAAGGGTGGGAAGGCAGGTGAAGTTCTGGAAGTCAGGGGCTATAAGAAGGGATTGCAGAGGGAAGCCAGGCTGAATTCTGAAGGATCTTATAGCCTGCCAGGGTATTTAGAGTTTTCTAAGGATGATGGGCATTCTCCCACTAGACTGTAGGCCTTCAGCTGTGAGTGATGTAATAGATTTGCCATAAAGTTCTTCCTCACCTTGAGCTCCCATCTGCTTCCTTGTGACCGCTCTGTAAGGGGCTCGTTATGCCCTCTGGGCCCACATTCTTTAGGCCTAACCCCTCTTCTCTTTGGAATCCTGATGTGGGTAGGCCTCCTGGTGCCTTTGCGTGTACTCACTCTGAGACTGGGGTCATTGTCTCCTCCCAGGCTCTCTACAGACATGTAGCTTCCTGGGGCTGTAGTTAGGAGAGAGAAGAACGAGGCTGGGTCTCCAGGTGGTGTCAGAAAAGACCTTCTTGGCCCAGGTCTGAGGATTACTTGTGTTTGAACCACTAAAGAGGTTTTTGTTTTTGTTTTGTTTTTAATACAGATTCCTAAGCAACTCTTAACCTATTTGGGAGGGAGGACTGGACCCAGGTATCTGTGTATTAAAGAATACCTTCGGTGATTCTTCAGCACAGGAAAGTTCAAGTACTAGAGTCACCTGCCAATTGTCATTCCTTCCCATTCCAGATTCCAAAATAGCCCACTGCCCCGATGTCTAAATCTTGTCTAGGCTGCCCTGGGTAGAGAGTCACCTGGTGAAGAGGAGGAGACAGACACACACAGTCCTCACATTGCAGTTCATCCTTCCCCTCACCTGGCTCTGTCCTGCTAGTCAGAGAATGTGAGGACAGTCTCAGGCACAGCCTGCAGTCCTGGTACAGGAGCATCTCTGCCCTCCAAACTTACTGAGTCTCCTTCTTTGGCTGGAACTCTGGGCCTCCACGATGCTTGGGGAGTGGCGTGTTTCGTAGCTTTCCGTTGGGGTTTGGGATCTGCTTGGATTGAGTTCTGTGATGCCTTGGAACCCACTGCTGGACTTTCTAAATTGTCATGGAGAGGAACTCCTGGAAATTCCAGATGTAGAAAGTGCACAGGGGTTTGGCTGCTTTTATGGGAGCCTGTTGTAATAGCCTCAGTGTCTTGATTGTTCACGTAGCCAAATCCCCACAAAGTGCTGCAGGGCCCCTGCTCTGTGCCAAGCCCTGTGCTAGGCTCCAGGGACATGCATCTCACTGCAGCCTTGACCTGAAGGAGCAGACAATCTCGTCACTAATGAGAGAGACCTTCCTGCCTAGAGATTGAGGTGAACAGAGCAATGAGTAATGGTGGGGAAGTCCCTGCGGCTTTGGGATGTCAGAGAAAGGGCACTGAGTCTGTCCTCTCTCGCTGCTTGTGTATCTCTTGTAGTAACAGTAGACAATTACATTTTGAGATAACCCATGAGTCCATCCCTTATGGTGGGAACATTACATTCTCTGAAAGGAACATATGTTCCCAATGTCCATTCTACTGGAATAAAGAGTGTCTGAGTCAGGAAATGGGTGATTTGTTACTGAGGCCTTGGGCAGAGTTAGAGGAAGCATCTCTCTGTACTTCTCTCTCCTGGACCTGAACCCTGAGGGCACTAGTTAGGCCAGGCTGTTCCCAAGTAGCCCCCACCTTGGTGAGGCAGAATCCTGGCAGGGCCGGGAGCCAAGGGCCAAGGGGCAAGGAGGCAGCTCCATTGCTGGGTGGCACTCCACTTTTATGCTCCTCTGAGCAATTCCTTTCAGTTCTTCCTGGATCTCTTACTTTCCTAGGGCTGCTGAACCAAAGCATCACAAACTGGGTGGCATAAAACAACCGAAATTTATCGTCTCACAGTTCAGGAGGCCAGCAGACTGAAATCGAGCTGTTGGCAGGGTTGGTTTCTTCTGCAGGCCCTGAGGGAGGATCTGTTCCATGCCTGTCTTTTAGTCCCTGATGGTTGCTGGCAGGCTTTGATGTTCCTCGGCTTGTCGAAGCATCACTCCAATCTTGGCCTCTGTTGTAACATGGCTGTTCCCTATGGCTCTCTGTGTCTCTGTGTCCAAATAAACCTCCTTTCTCTTATAAAAGACACTGATCATTGGATTTAGGGCCCACCCTAATCTACTCTGAGCTCATCTTAACTTGAATACATCTGGAAAGACCATGTTTCCAAATAATGTCATATTTACAGGTACTGGAGCTTAGGACTTGAACATATCTCTTCTGGGGATATGTTTGGGAATTCTGGGGACCCAATTCAATTCCCTACACTGGGTTTCCTGCAAAGTTTTGTCAGTCATTATGATCTCAGTTTTGCTATGGAAGGTTAAGTAAAAGTGCCCGTGTTTGGGTCCATCCAAGTGGTGAAGGGGAGAATATTGTCTTCTGATTCCAGCTTGGTGGATGCAGCCATAATTCATGGGATTCCCAGGACAAAGGTGACTTTTGAAGGAGGAAAAAGTAGGAATTTCCGGCCCAAATCCTCAAGAGATTCTTCCTGTCCTGCTGCCCTTAGACAGTCTTGGTGTTATTTTATTTGGGATGCTGGCCAATTGTAGGTTTACTTACAACTACATTTCCAAACTGGAAAGAGTTAATAAGATGAAAAAGAAGTAAGTCATTATATGAGGATGGGATTCTCCATGAGTATTGTATATTAAAAGCTCTGAGGAGTCCTCTGAGAAATCCCTTTAGCTGTTTAATCCAGTGTTTCCCAAACTTATTTAATCATGATGCTCTTTTCTGTAGGACAGTACTGTGTCCATTAATTACTCCCATGTAACACATTACCCCAAAAACACAGTGGCTTAAAACAACAATGAAAAGCTATTTCTCAAAGTTTCTGGGGATCAAAAACTTGGAAGTAGCTTGGCTGAGCAGTTTTGGCTTGGTGTCTTTCATGAGGCTCCAGTCATTGAAAGTGTCGCTAGAACTGGAGGATCCATATTCTAGGTGGCTCAGTCACAGGGCTGGCAAGTGGGTGTTGGCTGCTGGTGGGAGGCCTCAGTTCTTCACCTTCTGGGCTCTCCACAGGGCTGCTTGTGTGTCCTCATGACATGGCAATTGGGGCTTACCCCACCGTGAGCTACCCAAGAAGCCAAGGTGGAAACTTCATAACCTTCCCTTGGAAGGAACTGTCACCTCCACCATACCCTATTAATCACACAGACCAGCCCTAATTCAGTGTGGGGACACCAGAAGGTGAAGGTCATATGGGGCCATCTTGGAGGCCGAGTGCTACATTAATTAATTCACTCAACAAATATTAACTAGTACCTACGAGTGCCAGACACTGTTCTAGACACTGAGGATACAACAATGAGCAGAATAGACACACACTTGTCTCCATGGAGCTCACATTCTACTGATACTTCATTCAATGCTTGAGACAATTTGGGAAGTGCTGCTTCACAGGTATTTGGAAGAGTAAGTGAGAATTGCGAATACAGAATGATAAATGTGGCCAGGTGCAGTGGCTCACGCCTGTAATCCCATCACTTTTGGAGGCCAAGATGGGCAGATTGCTTGAGCCCAGGAGTTTGAGACCAGCCTGGGCAACAGGGCAAAACCCTGTCCCTACAAAAAATACAAAACTTTGTCAGGCGTGGTAGTGCACGTCTGTAGTCCCAGCTACTTGGGAGGCTGAGGTGGGGGGATCACTTGAGCCTAGGAGGCAGAGGTTGTAGTGAGCCCAGATGGTGAAACTGCACTCTAGCCTGGGTGACAGAGTGAGGCCCTGTTTCTAAACAAAACAAACAAAAAAAAGATAAATGCTAAAACAGGAGAGAAACTCACAATATCAAGGGAATGAGGTGTCCTGACGTAGACTTGGAGAGTGGTCACAGATGGTTTCCTGAAAGAGGTAGACGTGTGAAGTTAGCCAATTAAAGGAGGAGTGGGAAGAGGAAAAGTGTTGCAAGCAGATGGAACAGCATGTACAATGCCCCAAAGCTTGATAGAGTTGGAGAACGAAAGCAGCAGGAGCATATTATGTGTGTATATGTGTTATGTGTGTGCTCATGCATGTGTGTGCCTGCCCATGCACGCGGGGTGGGGAGAAGAGGTGAAAGATAAGGCTAGATGAGGTAATTGGCTGTGGGAGGGGAGGCAGAGAGATGTCAGTGATGGCATCCATGTTTCTGGTGTGAATCACAGCAATAGAGTATAGACGGGGAGAGAAAGGAGTAGAGAAAAGGAGTAAGAGAGGTCTGGGTTGGTTATAAAAGGAAGAACTCAGTTTTGTTCACATTGAATACAAGCCACCTTTGGGGTTGTCAAGAACCCGTTACAGGTCAGCAATTCCACAACTGCTTTCTATGCATACCAGTGTTGAACAAATAAGTAAATAAATTGTCGCTAGTGGGAGGCAGGTTTCTCACTGTCACAGAAAGAAGAGGGGTGTTAGGATGGTGGTGGTGCTGGATTTGGGCTGGAGATATCAGTATGAATTCATGTGCATTTTAATACATATATGTACACTTAATAGTATAGAATATCTTTAATAGATCTATATAGATATCTTTATCTCAGATCTCTATATAGATTTATAATCCATGGATGTCTATATGATGTGTATGTATGTACACACAGATAGAGAAATAAATATAGATACTGTATATATATATACACACATATACATATGTTAATATATATACATATATTTGTTAGCTTTGTCTGCAAAGAGGGCCTAAAAGAAGTGATACCCCATTAGCAACAAGAATACTTAGCATCCAGACCTTGGTTTCTAGATAACATTCTCCAATAAATGAACCAGGGTTCCTTGGAAAAATGGTTAATTCTTGAGCTGGGACAGGGAACACATAAGATGATCCTGGAACAACTTGTAGTACCAGAAAATAAAGAAGTGCTAAAAAAAAAAAAAAAAAAAAAAAAAAGGGCCGTAAGGGGCATATCAAAAGGACACAGGAGCCAACTTGAAAGAGCTCCCAATGGCCAAATCTGGAACAGTTTGAGCAATGGTAAGAGATAATAATATTGGATTATAACTCCAAGAGTAAAATAAATCTTTATGAATCCATACTGATGTAAATAAAGTATTGAATAAATAACTAAATGAGAGAGAAGGGATAAATCTTACTTGCAAAATAATTCTAATTATAAATGTATCAGGAATAAGGAAAATACAAAATCACGATTAGATCATCACAATAGTAATTGCTACAGGCAAGATCCATTGATGAATGTTAAAAGCAGTAGATAAAACTTTAAGGAAAAACAGGACATTTGCAAAACCTTCAAGTATCTGCCCCCAAATACGTGAATACCTGAGTGGTGTTCACACACTATCACAGATTCTTTGATTTCCCTTTCTCCAGGAGGTGCAACTTATTTCCTGTTGCCTTGAGTGTGCTCTGGACTTGGGGACCTGCTTCTTACAGACTATGGAAAGAGAAAAAGAGTAACTTTGCAGTGGAGAAACCTCACAAACACCACCTGAACCGAATGGTCAAGATGAAGATCACCAGCGATAAATCATGTTGACATCATGTGCCCCCGTATACCGCAACGAGAAGGGCATCACCTTTGTGCTACGCCTGCCAAAATCGACAACCTTAGTCTTTTCATGAGAAAACACCGGACAATCCCAGATTGGGGGACATTCTACAAAATACCTAACCATGAGTCTTAAAAAGTGTTGAAATTTAAAGAAATGTTTTTTTCTTAAATAGGGTCTTACTCTGTTGCCCAGGCTGGAGTGCAGTGGCATGATCATTGCTCACTTGGCCTCCCAGGCTCTAGCAATCCTTCCACCTCAGCCTCCAAGTAGCTGGGACTACAGGTGTGCACCACCACGCCCGGATTATTTTTGTATTTTTTGTAGAGACAGTGTTTTGCCATGTTGCCTAGGATGGTCTCAAACCCCTAAGCTCAAGTGATTCACCCACCTCACCTTCAAAGTGCTGGGATTACAGGTGTGAGCCACTATGGCCCACCCACTTTACATGTTTTAATTCTACATTTGCTGCATTCCTAAACCAAGGCTCAGAGCAATTGATTAAAAATAGCAGCAGCAGCAGCAGCAGCAGAAGAAGAAGAAGAAAACACGTTAAGGAGCCCGGGCGCTGGGGCTCACGCCTGTAATCTCAGCACTTTGGGAGGCCGAGGTGGGTGGATCACTTGAGGTCAGGAGTTTGAGGCCAGCCTGACCAACATGGTGAAACCCCATCTCCACTAAAAATACAAAAATTATCTGGGCATGGTGGCAGGTGCCTGTAATCCCAGCTACTCGGGAGGCTGAGGCAGGAGAATTGCTTGAACCCGGGAGGCGGAGGTTGCAGTGAGCTGAGATTGTGTCACTGCACTCCAGCCTGGATGACAAAGAGAGACTTCACCTCAAAAACAAAAACAAAAACAAAAACAAAACAACAAAGAAAGAAAACATGTTAAGGAGTATTATCTGTTCCAGGAGGCTTGACAAGCCCTTTACATACATAGCTCATCTTATTTAATCATCTCCCAACAATCCTGAAAAGTTTGTCCCGTTATTATTACCATCTCACAAGTCAGGAAACTGAGGCACGGAGGGCGTAAGTAATGTCTGGAGTTCCACAGCTTGCCAGAGACAGAGCTAGGATTTGAAGGTCTATTTCCTAACTCCAGGTCCGGCGATCTTTTCCACAACACTGCAGCCAATTCCTTATCACATGGGTGAAATCAGATGAAAAGTAAACATCCAGGGCAGTCTTCAAATGAGGCAGCCAGACAGGCCAGATATCGAACTTCAGACTTTTAACCAAAGGTTCTGGGATTCATGCTCCCAGTTGGACACTGTTTACTTCTTAAGTAGTAAAATGAATGGGGTTGGATTGATCCAAACAGTGTCTAAGATCTCTTCCAATTCTAACACTTAGGAGTTTATGTTTCAAAAGAACAGCCTGCAGAGGAGCCTGCAGAAGGGGACCCTCCCACTCAGGGTGGCCTGATAGAATATAGGACACTCTAACAAAAGTTAGAGTCAGGGAGGGGAATATGGGCTGAGTGTTCGTAGAATGAGGCTGGTTTTTAGCCCCCACGCACTCCCTTTCCCTACTGCATTCTTTTTTTTTTTTGAAAGATGCTGCTCAGCCTTCGAGTGAAGTCTTCTTCATTCATGATGGCAAAGGGCAGAGGAAGGCAGATGCCCAAGGGCTCCATCAGCCTTGGTACTTTGTCAACCCCCAGTCCCTAGCATGAAAGGTTTTTCCAAGACAGAGTAGGTAAATTTCAATTTTTTTTTTTTTTTTGACACAGAGTCTCACTCTGTTGCCCAAGCTGGAGTGCAATGGCACAATCTCAGCTCACTGCAACCTCTGCCTCCTGGGTTCAAGTGATTCTCCTGCCTCAGCCTCCCTAGTAGCTGGGACTACAGGTGCATGCCACCATGCCTGGCTAATTTTTTTGGGTATTTTTAGTAGAAATGGGTTTCACCATGTTGGCTAGGCTGGTCTTGAACTCCTGACCTCAGGTGATCAGCCCACCTTGGCCTCCTAAAGTTCTGGGATTACAGGCATGAGCCACTGTGCCCAGCCTCAATTTTATCTTGTGTTGCATTTGTATTATTTTCTCCATTCTCAAAATTCAGACACTTCCTAACCTAGCACCCATTGGCTACTGCTCATAGTCCTGCCTGGTTTGGGGTTTCCCAGTTTGGGGCAGATCTGGCTTCACTTCATTTTCTGCCTCCATCAAGACTCCCTATTGTTTCTTTGAGGTTGTATTAGGTCAAGGCAAACAATTCTCTTGTTCTCCCAAGATGTAGCAAAATGTCACAATTCTTTTTGGCTCCATTGTTCATTAGCCACTCTATTTTGTTATTCTATTTGCACTACTTCATCACTGAACAAACTTTTTTAAAATAAGGATTTGTGATGGTTAATTTTATGTGTCAATTTGACTGGGCTAAGTGATGCCCAGATAGCTGGTAAAATATTATTTCTGGGTACGTCTGTGAGAGTGTTTCTGGAAGCGATTAGCATTTGAATTGGTAGACTAAATGAAGATCTTCCCTCATCAATGTGGGTCCACATCACCCAATACGTTGAGGGCTTGAATAGAACAAAAAAGTAGAGGAAGGGCAAATTCTCTCTATTTGAGCCCAGTCATCCATCTTCTTTTACCCTTGAACATCAGAGCTGCAGATTCTTGAGGGAAGGGCACACGTAGATTAGTGTTTTCTGCACAATGAGTTCACCCACTTCTCCTTGTCTGACCCATGAATGTGCCCGTATCTTTTGAGGTTCATTTGATTCAGATGCTACAGACACTGCCCTTCTCCAGGCTACTGAAATAACTTTCAAACTTGGACTGAATTACACTACTGACTTCCCTTGTTCTCCAGCTTGCAGTCAGCAGATTGTGGGGCTTCCTGACCTCCCTAATCACATGAGCCAATTCCCATAATCAATCTCTCTCTCTCTCTGTTTCTCCTATTGGTTCTGTTTCTTTGGAGAACCCTAACACAGGATTATAGAAACTGCAGGAGAAAATGTTAGTGCCTGTTGGGATTAGAAAGGCACATACGATAAAGCCCTATCCTCAAGGCTGTTGCAGCTGTGATAGAAGCTTGTCTTATAGCTCCATTTATATGTTCACAAAGGATTTACTATGTGTTAATTATCAGGCAATGGTAGGCACTCAGGATACCAAGATCAACAAGATATGATTCCTGTCCTCAAGCAGTTCACACCTAAGAGATCACTAACTGGTGACTGGACTTGTTTGGTTGGTTGGAAAGGTGCATTAATCATTTCTGTCTCTTATCTAAAGCTCATTTCTGTCTGCTATCTATGGCTGTGTAACAAATCACCCCAACTTAGTGGCTTAAAACCACAATGATTTACTTTTCCTCACAATTCTGTGGCTTAACCTGGTGATTCTCCTCCTGGTCTCACCTGGGCACACTCACGTGGTTGCATTCAGTTGGCAGTTTAGCTAGTTGGTCCTAGACAGCCTCACTCCCAAGTGTGAAACCTCAGCTGGGGCGGCTGAAATGGCTGAGATGAGTTTGCTTCTGTCTGCCCATGTGACTTCTTTCTGCCGGTATCTCAATTTTCTTCCTTCCGGCTATCCTGGGCCTCTTTACAGAAGAGCAGAGCATTCCAAGAGGGTCAAAGCCAAAGTTTCAAGACTTTTTGAGGTCTCGACTCAGTGTTACAAATGCTACGCCCACTGCATCTTATTGGCCAACACAAGTCACAAGGCCCGGCTAGAATGGGGAGGAGGAGGAACAGAATTCATCTCTGATGGAGGAGCAGCAACGTCACATTGTAAAGGGTGGGCAGATAGAGATGGGAGGAATTTGTGGTCATATGTTGCACTCTACTACAGCTGCTACAGCAAAACAAAATTAGATTTCACATAAACATCAAGTTTACAATGTTTTTTCCTTAACAATGGGGAGATTTGGCAACAAGCCACTGGAGCTGAGTAACTGCTGTGCCATTTAGACTGGACATTCTATCTCTATTCCATCGTAGTCTCTACCACTTCTTTTTTAAAGAGTTGGGTTCTTGTTCTGTTGTCCAGGCTGGAGTGCACTGGCATGATCATGACTCACCGAAGTCTCGACTGCCTGGGCTCAGATGATCCTCCAGCCTCAGCCTTCAGAGTAGCTGGGATTACAGGCACACACCACTCCAGCTAATTTTTTTTTTTTTGGTAGAGGTGAGTTTTGCTTTGTTTTCCAGGCTGATCTTGAATTTGTGACCTCAAGTAATATCCTCCTGCCTTGGCCTCCCCACTACTGCTTTATTTATTTATTTTTTTAAGATGGAATCTTGCACTGTTGCCCAGGCTGGAGTGTGGTGGTGCAATCTCAGCTCACTGCAACCTCCACCTCCCAGGTTCAAGTGATTCTCCTGCCTCAGCCTCCTGAGTAGCTGGGACTACAGGCATGAACCACCACATTCAGCTAATTTTGGTATTTTTAGTACAGACAGAGTTTCATCTTGTTGGCCAGGATGGTCTCAGTCTCTTGACCTCGTGATTTGCCTGGCTTGGCCTCCCAAAGTGCTGGGATTACAGGCGTGAGCCACCATGCCCGGCCCCCTCTACCACTTTTTAAAGGTGAGGAAATTGGGATTTCCAGGGCTAGGATGTAGTAGTCTTTGGGCTACCGATATCAGAGCCTATGTTTTTAACCACTATATTCAACTGCCATCACCAAATGGGCTCTATGGATAATTACATGGGAAACCACTGGTGGGGAGTTACTGAAAAAGTTTGAGTAAGCTCATGTCACAGAGCAAGTGATGCTCTTCAATTAACTAGGGCTCTGGATTCAGAGCTGAATAGGGGTGAGGGAGGCGAATGGTCTGGTGGCTGCTAGATCAGTTTGAAAGTCATTTCAGTAGCCTGGGCCAGGGAGGTGTCTGTAGCATCTGAACCAAATGGAACTCAGAAGGTAAGGACACATTCTTGGGTCAGACAAGGAGAAATGAGTGAACTGGTTGTGCAGAGAATACTAATCCAAGTGTGCCACTTCCCTCCGAGAAACTCTGTAGGCTCCCTCCTGCCTATACCTGCCAGTCTCAGTGGTAACACATTGTTATGTTAAAAAAAAAAAGAGGCCTTAATGTAAGCTGTGGACTTTGGTTGTTAATGTTGTGTCAACGTTGGTTCATCTATTCTAACAAAAGTATCACGTTGGTGCAGGATGTTGATAGTGGGGGAGGCTGTGCACACGTGGGCACTAGAGGCATATGGGAAGTCTCCTTTCCACTCAGCTTTCCTGTAAACTTAAAACCACTTTAGAAATAAATTTTATATACACGAAAAATGGAGGAGGAGGATGATTTCTGAGGTAAGTTTAGGAAACTCAGGTAAATAAAGTTGATTTTTTAAAAAACTGCAGGACTTACAGCATTGCTTTTACTTCATTACAATATAGTCACAAAACATAATTATGCAATTGCTTTTTTCAACTTTAGACATAGGCTCCGTGACAGCAGGGCACATACTCATTGATGTATCGCCAGCACCTAGAATGGTTTGGCACATGGCGGACACTTCTTAGTACAAGGAAGAAGGGAGAAACAATCAACTCACAGGACTTAATGATTGACTGGCTGAGAGAAGTGGGGGGCGGTTAGCTTCAGAGTGGCTTTGGTTAGTCATACCCTTGCTAGAGACACCCCAGAACTCCCACTCCCTGTCCTTCTCTGCTTGACTACTAATGGCCTGAGACCCCTCAGCCTCCACGGGACCAGCTTTTGCCCTCACGCTGCCATCAGTGGCTCCTAGGCATGTGCCCTTCATCCGCTGTGCTCACTGACCCGCCTTCAGACTCCAGCCTCCTGCAGATACTCCCCCAAAATGTCCCTTACACAGCTTGGAAGCCCAGCCCAACACTCTTCGAGCTCTGAAACATTGTTGCTCCTGTTTTTGTCTTCATGAATCACCCAAAGTACAGCAGTGCCTCATGGTAGTAAATATGGGTAAGTGTGGGAACCACCAGGGTCCTCTGGTGTCCTTGGGCAGCCAAGGAGTAGATCCTCCTGAACCTGCCCCAAGGCTTATTTTAAGAAGGGCTGGAAATATGCCAGCACTGAGGCAAGGCAGAAATCACCGTATCTGGTGTGATGTCGGGGGCAGACTCTCTTTGCCAGCTCAAGCCAAGATAAACAGTAATTCTAAAGTCCTGGGGATAATGTTTGTTTCAGAAGCAAGTCCCAGAGAGAGGTGGGACCAGCCTCTTCATGTAAAGTTAGAACATTCCTGATAACAGAAGAAGAATTTCCCCTGTAAGTATTGATATAGTTGTGTAACAACAGGTGTACCTTCTTTCTGTTAATATTAAAAAATTATAATGATAGTATCTGCTTATTTTTAAAATTCTAGAAAAATAAAGGACTCTGAAGCAGGAAGTGGAAGCCTCCTCTTGTACTCCCTACTCACTCTCATCTTAAAGGCATGCCATATATCTTGTTTTGCAGCCTGTGCCCTTGTGCTCCTCACCACCCCCCTCCTTTAGGAATTGCTCTATCCTCTACTTCACGATTTTTATTGGCCACATAATTTACCATGGTATGGGTGAACCACAATACTGGAGAACAATCTAAGTGTGCACAGCCTTTAATGCAATTATTCTGCTTCTAGGAATCTGTCCTACAGAAACACCTGGCACTAGCGTGAAACACTGTATGTACATAAATGTTCATGATAGGATTGTTTGCCAGTAGTGAAACACTAGAGACAATCCATTTTAATATAATTGAAGAGAGATGAGAAGCCAACCACTAAGGTATATATGAGAAACTCTTACTTTGAGGACTCTGTAGGGGAGACAAAAGGCCACTATAAAGTGCTGAACATGAGTTTTCTACCAACAAAATTTCCCTTTTGAGGGGGCAAACAGGGTAGTATCAGGTTACCTGTCCTCTAACTCGGACTCCAGTGATCTAAAACAATCGGAAGGACACTCCTGACAGTAGTAGTAGCTGTTGTTGTTCTCCTTCTCCTCCTCCTCTTCTCTCTCTCTCTCTCTTTGTTTTATAGAGACGGGGTCTCGCTATGTTGCCCAGGTCCCACCTTGGCCTCCCAAAGTGCTGGATTATGCGCATGAGTCACTGTGTCAGGTCTTTTTTTTTTTTTTTTTTTTTTAATTAAAGACAAAGGTTAACATGGTATTCTGCATTTTACTTTTTAATTTTTGGTATAAAAAATAGAAAAATCGGCTGGGCACAGTGGCTCACACCTGTAATCCCAGCACTTTGGGAGGCTGAGGCGGGTGGATCACCTGAGGTCAGGAGTTTGAGACCAGCCTGGCCAACATGGTGAAACCCCATCTCTACTAAAAATGCAAAACTTAGCCAGGCGTGGTGGCAGGTGCCTGTAATCCCAGCTACTCGAGGGGCTGAGGCAGGAGAATCACTTGAACCCAGGAGGTGGAGGTTGCAGTGAGCCGAGATTGTGCCATCGCACTCCAGCCTGGGGGACAAGAGCGAGACTTCGTCTCAAAAAAAAACCAAAAAACAAAAAACAAACCAAGTTACACATTTAAAAAAAAACTGATAAGTACCAAAAATACCATAAATTCCAGAAAAATCACATGGTATTTAAAAAAAAATTAATAAACTTCCCGACATGCAGTTTTTGTGACCTCTACCTTTGTGTGGCCATCCCAGGTGAGGTGGCACAGTGGACAATAGGAATATATCTCAGAGGCTTTTCAGCACAGGATGGCAAACAATAAGTATGCATGGAAGTTACTGCATGTGAACACATCCCACTGAACCCACAGTGAATGTGTCTCTAACTTACCTTCCCCACAGCTAGGTCCCAGAAAAGCCTGTGGCTGCTCCAGTGTCACTTGACACAAGGTGATGTGTGACAGAGCGGAATTTGGAAGAGAAAGACACTGTCATCTTGAACAACTGTGATTAAAATATCTTTTGCAAATTCTATAAAAGCACAGGACCATGTGAACACACTGCTGGGTCCCCTCCCAGGGCCTTGGCAGGGGCCTCTGCAAGTGACCTGAAACTTTAGCTTCCTTAGCAGACGCTGTGCCTGGGGATGTGGGTGCTGTGGCGTGAATAGGGGCAGCCAGCAGCAAAGAGTTTCCTCCAGCTCTCCCTCCTCACACTTGGCTTCAAGTTTACCTTTACATGTCTTGGAGATAGTCCCATATTAGGACAAATAGAGGTGCCTAATTCTACCCCGCTCCCCCACTTCTTTTGAGTGATAGTATTCCGTTGTATGAACATCCACATTTAGATAATTTCCAACCTGCCATAGTGAATAATGCTGCAAAGAATATTCTTGCTCAAATGGATATTTAGCATTTGTGAGAATATATCTGTAAAATACATCTCAGAAGTATGATTGCTGTGTCACAGAGTATGTCTAGTTAAAATGTTGATAGATATTGTCAGTTGCTGTCCTTGGAGGTTGTGAGAACATGCCAGCAGGGTGTGAGAGTGGGCAAGATTGTGTGTTAGCAAACATTGCTGATTCTTGCAGCTTTTTTTTTTTTTTTTTTTTTTTTTTTACCTCTGTAGGTTAAAAAAATAGTACTTTGCTGTAGTTTTAATCCGCATTTCTCTTATTAAAAGAGAAGTGGCACATGCTTTTATATTTTAAGAACCATATACAGTTTCCTTTTTGTGGACTCTCTTTATACTTTGTCCATTTTTCTATGGGTTAATCTTTTTCTTATTTGTAAGAGTTGTTTAAATACTTAGGAAATTAGCCCTTCATCTGTGGTATGATTGGCAAATATATTCTCCTAGCTTTTCATGTGTCTGTTGACTCTGTTTATGGTGTTTATGTTTCCATGGGAAATCATTCTATATTTATGTAACTAAAAGTATTAAACAGTTTTAAAATGACTTCTGATATGGGTATTATTCTTAGAAAGGCCTGCCTCTCCCAAATGTAATAATATAAAAATTATTCCATGGTTTGTTGTAGTACTTTTATGATTTCATTTTTAGTATTTAAGTGTTTGATCTTTCAGAAATTTGTTTTTCTGTGTGGTGTTAGGTATGAATATTTTATTTTATCCCAGAAGGCTACCCTATTGTCCCAATATCATTTATTGAAAAATCCATGTTATCTCCACTGATTAAAAAACTATCTTGATTAGAGGAGAATACCTCCTGGCAAAAAACAAACAAAAACGATCTTGGCCATATACTAAATTTCTAGATTTTTAGTCTGTTCCATTGAACAGTTTATGCACCAATTGTTCAGAGTACCTTTAACATATGTTTTGATTTTGGGGCCTTTAGCCTCCAGAACTGGGCAATAATAAATTTCTCTTATTTTATGCCACTCAGTTTGTGGTAAATTATGACAGCAGCCTAGGAAACTGCTACAGTGACAGAGCTGGGATTTTAACCCAAGTCTTTGACTCTGAGTCCTGTGTTCTGAATGGGAGCACAGGATTATTCATTTCTGTTCCTAAGAGAGAGTGTTTATGAGGCGAAGAGTAGGGGAAATTAGTATAACTTAGTTTCCTTAAGCCTCCCCAGCCCGTAGGCGTTAAGAGATGGAGTGTACTGAATATTCTATGTGTACTCTTCACTCTTCTCCATCCTGCTCTGTGTTCAGGAGGTTGACCTCAAGGGACGACTTAGCCTTCCATGGCCTTGCCATTTGGCTTCTGGTTGGGTTTGTCCACTGCTGGGCATTTGCGAGCTGCAGGAAGGTGGCTCCCTCCATGCTGGCTGGCAGCCTGCTGGTGGCTGCGATCGTTACCCAGGCCGATAGCTTCTGTCTTGCGGCCTATGGCTCCAGCTCTTGCCCAGTGCTTGGTTGCAGTAACCACTTCTGCCTTTTCCCCTTCAGGCCTACTGGTGGTAACAGCTTCCTGCTGATACCTAGCCCTCAAGAACTGCACCCGTCTCTTACTGGTTTTCCTTAACCCCACTCAAATCCCCATGAAAGATCCATTCTTTAAATTTCCCTCAGTCCTCTCATTTGCAAGTACCGTGTTTCCTACTGAGATCCTGACCACTCTGGGGACCATATTGAGTGACACACAGAGAGTACCTCTGGTTTCCTTGACTCTAGCCCTCAGTGCTTATTTGGAGCCACCTTAAGTCCTGACCATTCCAAATGCCTCTGGGAGGGCACTTCTGCTTTGTGGCTCTGAAGGAATGCAAGTTGCTAAGGGACAATGGCAAAGTCAGGGAGAAGCCTGTCTCCACTCTGGGCTACTCCTACACAAAGGTCCCAAGCAGGGCTGCCTGGGTTCCAGGGCTCCCTGCCCCATCTCCAGAACTTGGATAGGTGTGGATCTGGGCCACGTATTTGAGTGACAGAACTGCCTCTCTCTCTGGAGCTTTGGAGGGATAAGGATCTATTACTCTGTCAGGCTCACAGGGCAGGCCCTTCCTTTAAGCAAGATGAGCTTTCTTCTTGGAGGTTTCTCACTCCTCATGCAAACAGACTCGTGACAGGGTGTGCTCCCCTGTTGCCAGACATGCCTAGACATATCGAATTCTACTTACACTTAAGCTGGGATCCTTTTATACAAGGTTAGGAAAGTAAACGAGGGCCAGGTTGCAGAAGGCCTCCAACACATCAAACCAGTTTTAACCTAATATTGTAGGCAAGGAATCACTGAATGTATTCGAGATAAAGAGAGCCTTGGATCAAGAACTGCTAAGAGCTTAGCTTGGTTGCCATCTCAGTGCCCATATTCTTGCTCTCCCTCTAGTTGAAACATCCCCTCAGCAGAGAGGCCTCATGGAGGCATTCTCCATCACGGTACATTGTCTTATTTCCAGGAGAGTAGTTCTCCTTCTCTGAAATCACACTCTTTCCTTTTTCTTTCTTCCATATTCCATGGGGGCAGGGAGATCTCCATCTTACTCAATGCCATACTCTTAGGGCATGGCTCATAGTAGATACTCAGTGAATACGTGTTAAATTTGTTGAATGAGCGAATGAATTTGGTCCTATGAGTGAATTTAGATGAGGAAGCCCAGAGAGTTCAAGGGACTTAGTGACCTGCCTGAATCCACATTAACTCATTAACTCATCCAGAACTGAGCGTAGCTGGGATTAAAATCAGGCTACCTAACCAAATCTCTACCTCCAGGAGAGGCAGGAGCTGGGGGATGGGTTAGTAGGAAGGGTGAGGAGAGGATTTCTACGAAGGTGTGGTGACACATTGGCCAGAACTGAGGTTGGGGAGAAGAGATAAGCTCTTGAAAGGGGGAACTAACATATATTGGGTATCTACTCTGTGTCAGGCACTGTGCCTGGCGCTTTACCTGTGTGGTCTGATTTCTACCCTCTGCTGTATGTATTATCATCCCAGTTTTCATGAGTTAAGGAAATAGGGATGCAAGAGTTTAAATAAATTGTCTGCTTTTGTCCATTTATACATAACTTGACTCCTAAGCTTGACCTCTTCTGACCCTCAACATGGCCTCTTTAAACATAGAATTAAACCCCGGAGTTCTCCATGAAGATGGCCACCATGCTTGGGGTTCACGATCAGATAGAGGAGGGCAACAAGAGTTAAGTATTCATTCAGGGAAAGTGCAGGGAACAGGGGTATGTAACTCTCATCTTGCTTTGTAACAGAAACTGAAGCACAATCAGGCAGGAGCCTCTTTTGATAAAAGGAGAGCAGTCAGAGGTGGAAAGAGGGCCAGAGATGGAGATTCACCCCAAAGGCCTTCTGCTTCAAGGTACTGTAGAGGGGCAGGACAGGGGGACCAGGCAGGATAGAGTAGAAGGCTTTGGAGCCAGAAGTAACACAGATGACTTTTTCCTTTTCTGGATTCCAATCTAGGGAGAAGAATCAGGTGTGTGGGATGAAGCGTGGTCCGGTGAGACCAGGAGTAGCATGAGCCCCTCCCTGCCCCCAGTTGGGCCCCTTCCTTGCAGTGGGGTGCTCCTGGTCCCTTGCCTGCACACAAACATATGATGACCCTGCAGCCCAGATGTTCCAGGGCAGGCCTAATTTAAACTCTGATGCCTTTTGACCCCATAGGTATACTTGTGTCTATCAGACTGTGGCTCTTCGTTTTAATCTGGAAAATAAGGTCACTGAGGCCGAGACATAGGCCCTGCCCTCCAGAGGGCCAGGTTCTGTTCAGGCCCAGGGCTGTATAAGGTGTTCTTTGTGCTGGGGATGTGACCAGAGCCTGGGTGTTGAAGGTGGCCCCCTAGCCCAGGGCTAGTCCCAGAGCACTCATGCCAATTGGCTGGCTGGTCAGGTGTTGCAGGAGACCTCGGAGGTTACATTACTGCCTGGACCCTCTATCTCCTTCCCCTCACAGCATAACTCAAACGTGCTAAAAAGGGCTTTCATAAACAACTCAAGTCTGAAAACTCTGGCAGCTTTCCCGCCCCTCCAGCCCTGGGGGGCTTCAGGAGGGTCTGGGCTGCCCGCCAGCTCCAGGCTGTCCCTAGACTTCAGTGGGGGGTGGGGAGTCAGTGCTGTTACCCTTTCCTTCCTGCTTGGTCTCCAGCCCAGAGTTTCCTTAGGCCCCGGCCTCCCTGGGCTCCCCACCCTACTCTACCTTAACCCTTTCCTCCCAGGGAAGGAGTGGCCGAGGTCCCCGTTCTCTTGGGACGCCTGGGAGAGGCGATTAGGGGTTCGGGGGGGAAGGTGAGGGTAAAAGGGAGAGATCCCTGTTCCAAATCTCAAAAAAGGGTCCCGGAAACCAATCTTCCCCTCCTTCTTCTTCCCCCGTCCTTCCACTAGCAAGAGGGGAACGTGGAAGGAAACTAACTTTGACCCCTGGATTCTGGCTGTGGGCCCAAAACTTGGGTGGAAGGCAGAGGCCTCCGGGACCCTCCCCGCCCCCTCCTCCCCGCCCCGGCTCCCCCTCCCTCTTCTCCGCGCCCCTTTAAGCTATCCAGCAGACGCAGACAGAGTTGATCCAGGAGGGGCTGGCGGAGTGCTGGAGGGGGAAGGCTGGGGGCGGAGGAAAGGGCGGCAGGAGCCCGACCGGTCCCACCCCTCCTACAACCCCGGGCAGGAAGAGCTCGACGCGGGAGCGGCGGTCGAAGGGGACCAAGCTCCAGAGGGCGGGCGCCCGAGCCGTGCCGGGTGGGTCCGGCAGCCTGGAGGAAGGAGGCCGTGCGGGGGGCGCGCCGCGGGAGGAGGGGGCGTGGCTTAGGCGCCTGGGGCTGGGGGCTGGGGCGCCTGCGGCGCCGAGACCAGGGTGACACTATCTTCTCCTTCGTTCCAGGAGCAGGCGGGGCAGCCATGCTCCTGTCGGGGGGCGATCCTCCGGCGCAGGAATGGTTCATGGTGCAGACAAAATCGAAGCCTCGGGTGCAGCGGCAGCGGCTGCAAGTGCAGCGCATCTTTAGGGTCAAGCTGAACGCCTTCCAGAGCCGCCCGGACACCCCCTACTTCTGGCTACAGCTCGAGGGGCCCCGAGAGAACATGGGCAAAGCCAAGGTAAACAGCTTCTCCCCACCCCCACCCATCTCTTCCAGCCAGATCACTCTCTCCCCTTCCCCTGGGGAAATGGTGGTCCTCAGAGGCACCACCCACCCTGCCCCCGCCTGGATTTGGCAGTGTGGCGGGCAGGTACTGGGCCTTCCTCCTGCCTCGCCAGATCAGCCTGCTCTCCTTCCATGCCCTCTCTTTCCCTCTGGTTCCTTCCTTTCCTGCCCCACCCCTTCCCTACGTGTCACCTCTGTCCCTCAAGTGCACTGAGAGCACCTCCTCGGTGTGTGTCCCCCCATGAGACTTCCCTGGCTAGGGCCCCAGCATCCGCAGCCCCACTTTTCCATCTGGGCAGCAACTCAAGGCGCTGTATTTCTGTGGCCTCTGCAACACACCTCTTTGTTCTCCACCAGGACTGAAAGGCCCAGGTCCTTCTGTCTCCTCTTAAGTCTCCTTAAATCCTGGGCGGCCCCTTGGAGCCTCTGAGTATTAGGACTGGAGGGGCCTTCAGAGATCCTTCTAGAGTGATACTGGCATTTTACAGATGAGGTACTGGTGGCCAGAGAGGGTAAGGGGCCTGGCTGAGTGCTCAGCGTCAGGTAGGTGAGGTGGTGGGGGTTGGACCAGAAGCCAGGGCTCTGGGCTCCTTACCCCACACTCTTGATGCCACTCAGCCTCTTGCAGGGGTTCTGAGTGGCGTGCAGCCCTCTTCCCAGATTCCCACCCATCTCCAAGGGCTGGGAATCTGGGAGGAGGGCTGTGGGCTTTCAGATGAAAGGGCTTGCTATGTGGGGCTGGACCTTGGACAGGCCAGATCACAGCACACCTCTCTTGCAATCTCCCTGGCTTCTCTCACAAGCTTTTCCTCCCCTTGGGCCTGTTAGATTCCCCTGTCCCCCAAGGTTTACCTCTTCCCTTAGATTCCTTTATCTTACTTCTTTGTGGAAATTCGACAGTCTCCCTCTGCCCCAGACCACCACCACCTTCCCCTTCAACACACACACCTACTTAATTGGTCAAGGCCTTGGGTAGACAGGCCCAGAACTCAGCCAGCCAGGCTGGTAGGCATGCAGGCTGGGAAGTTCCTCCCTCAACCCCCCTGTGCAGCTGCTGGGTCAGCAGTTTTTCCAATTTTGACAGAGGTGCTAGGAGAGGGAAGTTCCGGGTGGGTGTCTTTCCAGAGAACAGATGTGCAGGAGGCCTTGAGAGGAAGATGTTTCAGAAGCCTGGGTAGGGTACGCTAACAAGAGGAGTGTTTTGGGTTCTTTGGGTTCTTAATCTTTTTGTTACTTTGAAAGGCAGCAGCTCACCCTCTTAGGGGACTCGCACTTTCTTTTTCTCTTTCTTTCTTTCCTTCTTTCTTTCTTTCTTTCTTTCTTTCTTTCTTTCTTTCTTTCTTCCTTCCTTCCTTCCTTCTTTTCTTCCTTCTTCCTTCCTTTTCCTTCCTTTCTTTCTTTCTTTCTTTCTTTCTTTCTTTCTTTCTTTCTTTCTTCCTTTCTTTCTTTCTTTCTTTCTTTCTTTCTTTCTTTCTTTCTCTTTTTTTTTGAGATGGAGTTTCACTCTGTTGCTCAGGCTGGAGTGCAATGATGTGGTCTTAGCTCACTGCAACCTCTACCTCCACCTCTCGTGTTCAAGTGATTCTCCTGCCTCAGCCTCCCGAGTAGCTGGGATTACAGGCACCTGCCACCATCCCCAGCTAAGTTTTGTATTTTAGTAGAGATGAGGTTTCACCATGTTGACCAGGCTGGTCTTGAACTCCTGACCTTAGGTGATCCACCCGTCTTGGCCTCCCAAAGTGCTGGGATTACAGGCATGAACCACTGTTCCGGGTCAGGACTCACACTTTCGGAGGTGCTCCACACCCCCCTCCTTGCTCAAATCCTGGATTGGCTTCTCCAGGCCTACCTGCTCCCTCTCCCTCCGCTGCTTCAGGGTTCTTCAGGCCACAGATCTCACACCTCAGGCTCCCACTGTAGGCCCTGGTAATGGAATCAGTGGCTCCCTTGATTCCTAGCCCTGTTCCTCCATTTCCCTTTGTCTTCCCTTTGGGAAAGGCATTGTTGAAAAGTGGGAACCTAGCATGTGGGGATTCTGGGTAGCTCCCTGACATATATATTTTTTTTTTTTTGAGACGGAGTCTCGCTCTGTCGCCCAGGCTGGAGTGCAGTGGCCAGATCTCGGCTCACTGCAAGCTCCGCCTCCCGGGTTTACGCCATTCTCCTGCCTCAGCCTCCTGAGTAGCTGGGACTACAGGCGCCCGCCACCTCGCCTGGCTAGTTTTTTGTATTTTTTAGTAGAGACAGGGTTTCACCATGTTAGCCAGGATGGTCTCGATCTGCTGACCTCGTGATCCGCCCGTCTCGGCCTCCCAAAGTGCTGGGATTACAGGCTTGAGCCACCGCGCCCGGCCTCCCTGACATATTGTACACAATGAGCAGAAAGGAAACTTTGTTGGCAATTTGGAGGAGGACGAAGGGAAGTTGGAGGGGGATAAAGTTTTGTCTCGGGGCTAGGGGATCTGGGTTTGATATGCTGTCACCAAGTTACAACCAAGATAGGAAGGGTATGGTGATTAGAGTATGAGACTGGGGTTTGCTACCTGTTAACTGGGTGACCAGATCAAATAATTTATCCTCTCTTGAGCCATTTCCCTCATCTGTGGAACAGACTATAATAATACCTGGTTCATGAAGAGGTTGTGACAGTCTGCGGAAATCATGCATGTTACAATACTTTCATAAAATGTGGAGAGCTATAGAGTATAGATGTTAGCTACTATTGTTTTTAACTAGCTGCGTAACTTTGAGCAAGTCCTTTTCCCTCTCTGAGTCTCGATCTCCCTGTTTGTAAAGTGGAAGTCTTGGATTAAATGCTAAGGTCCAGTGATCTGACACATGAACATTTCCCAAGTGTAAGGATCTCTTGTGGTTCTCATAGGGAGGTAGTGTGGCTGGCTCCAATCTCAGCTGTAGGGATGCAGAATTATGCACTTTGTTAATGGCCCATTGAACATAAGCCAACAGGCAGAGAGGACTCTGGGAGACCACAGGTTGCAGGATGCTGGGAGGGCTGACGGTGAGGGTGGCCTGCTGGGGTCTAAGGGAGGAGGGATCGAGAAGGATACAGGCTCATCTGGAGAAGGGCCTGAGTGTGTTTCTACGTGGTTGGTTTCTCAGGAAAATCTCTGTAAAACTTGAGTGCTTTAAATTGTTTTGTTTGGTGGGATTAAAAAACATTGAAGACATTACTGTGAAACACATTCCCAGGCAGCAAAACAAACACTGGGGAGGACTCTCTGAGGTGAAATCAGTGAGTGGGGAGGCGGGTTTTAGTAATGATCAGAAGAGGCCCAGGACAAGCCCTGCTCCGCCCTTCTGCCCTTTGGCAATGAGGTGAGGATGGGGTGGGCGGCAGAGAAGAGAGGTGACCACCGCGGGAGGTGATGGGGAGCCTAAAGGCAGTGGTAGTGGGCAAGAGTACCTTCTGGAGCCTGGGTTCTGGAGCTCTGGGACAGGGTGTGGCCTGCTGACATCTGGCTTGGCTGTCAGATGGAAGTTGAACTATCTTTGCTGCACACTAACTGTGAGAAGTACCGTGAGAGTTGGTTGTGGTCAGTGCCTGCAGTTGGCTCCTATGGACCCACTGTTAAAATTTCGGGAATTGTGCAAGCGAGTGGAGGAGTATTTGCAGCCATGGTGGGAGTATTTATGCCACAAAAATTGGCAAACGTGACAAATCAAGGTTATCCCACACCCCCAGCTGATTGTTAAACATTTACCAGGACACCTACTTGTGTTTGGGCACTGAATGCTTCTTTTTCTTTAAACTTAAATTTTCTTTTATCAAAGTCATACACATTTGGAAAGTCCAATTATTACCAAAAGGCTTAGAAGAGCACACAGTGGTTCCCTGCCCTGGCCCTCCCAATTCCTCCTTCAACAACTGTCCCCATTGACAGTATTTGCTCTGGCATTTACGCATCTCCACATTTCTAAAAGAATATGTAGACACTGTTGTCTTTTAATTAATCGATTTTTGGTGTTACCTTTTTTTGGTCCCATTATTGTATGTGAGGATTTAGCTCCCTTTCCCTGCCAGTCCCTCTTCTCAAGATAGTTCTATTTCAATTATCTGCTAAATCTACATTTAGCATTGCCTCATTATGCCTGTGCACATAGCGTTCACATTGAAGCACTGAAGTGTACTATGATTTTGTTTTCCTTCTTACTTTTTGGTTTCACTGAGGTCATTGAGGTTAAGTACTCCTTGTTTTTCAATTTGCCTTTCTTTGTACCTATTGTTAATTCTTGCCACTTCCAGTAGCCTCTCAGTACAGTTTTCTACAAGGTCAGTCTATCAGTTCAAGGTGTTCTTTTGGTTCTACATTTTTTCTTGGCGCCATCTCTCCTGTCTGGTCAGTTGCTTTCCAGGCTGACACAGCTGTCGTTCTTGGCATCCTTTGCCTTTTTTCTTTGCTAAATACTCATGTCCTGGACCTTGAAACTTTTTCTTTCTTGGGTTGATGGAACACATCCATCTATAGCCTCAAGTTAAAAAGATGGCGCAGCAGCAAAGTGTATGCAGATGCCTGCTTTCAACATGCCTGCTTTCAACATGCCTGTTTCTTGAGTCATACCCTCCAATCTGAACTAGTTGTCCTGTGTAATGACCATTGTCACCCTAAAACAGTGCCTGGCATGTAGTGAAGAATGATTTATCAAATGGATGAATAAATTCTGAGATTTCTCTTCACTGTCATCCTGGAGATGGTCTTTGCTTCTTTCCTATTTGGTTTGCTGGAAAACTGCTCTCCAGTGGCTTCCTGGGAAAGGTTTTACAGGAGGAAAAATGCTGAGGTTGCATGTCTACGTTGCATAGCCAAAGGATACTTGATTGATAGCTTGGCTGATATCGAATTATAAAAGGAAAATTATTTTCCTTCAGAAATGTGAGGGTTGTGCTCCATTTGGAGGAGCCTGAAGCTATTCTGGTCCCTGGTCATTTGCGTCAGATGTTTTTTTCTCTCTGGAAGTTGTCAGTTTTCCCCGGTGTTCTGCAGTCTCCCAGTGAGGCCCCTTTGTGTGGGTCTGTTTTCCTCCATTGTCAGGCACTCTTGTTGTACTTAGGGGGCCTTCTATCTGGACGCTCATGTTCCTCAGATCTGGGAAATGTGGGGGAAATATTTAGTGGATGATTTCCTCTCCTATGCTATCTCTGTCCTCTCTTTCTGGAAGTCCTCTACTTTTCTTATGTTTTCTCCTCTTTTTCAACTTCTTGTTCTGCTTTCTGAAGATTTCCTTATTTTTATCTTTGAAGCCTTTTCTTGGGTCTTTCGTTTCTGCCATCAAATTTTTAATGTCTAGAAGTCACTTATATTCTGTCTGTTAAAAAGCAGTATCCTATGCTTTTTAAATAAAATTTGAAACTTATGTATTCTATTCTTGTTTAGTGTGTACCATATTCTCTGTTATCTCTCTGAGGAGAGAAATGACAGTAAGCTTTTTGAAGTTTTCTTCTCCCCACCTAGTTTCTCTTCTTTCAGGTTGCTTTTTTTTTTTTCCCCTGTATGGTTTGGTCTCTGTGTTTCACATTAGAAGTTTTTCTCATAAGCCTGATAATCCTTGCATGATAAAGAGTGAAGGACAAAAAGCTGATTGGGAGTGGAGGCTGTGGGCAAGACTTGTTGATTTTGAACTTGATTGTACAGAGATTTGCAGGTGTTGTCGGTTAGGGACCCTGTTTTGTGATCTTTAAGTCTTTGCTCTTGGGCTGGCCAGGTTTTCCAGAATGTATGCCTCTCTTCTCTGTCCTGGAGGGTCAGGGTCTGGCTGCCAAGCGAATCTCTGAGTGGGCAGAATGAGTTTCTCTGCATTTAGCTTGCACTGTATACATCATTCTTTGGCCGTCCTCAGTCCCTCCATGTTTTTTGTGTGGTACTCACACCTTTGATTATGCTGATCAACCTTTACTCCTAAGACCTTGTTTTGTACTCCCTGGAGAACAGCCCTCCAGTGAGTGGGAAGGTACTTGCCAAGCCTATGTGTGTGTGTGTCTGTGTGAGAATGTCAGTGTGTGTGAATGTGTGTGAATGTGTGTGTGTGTGTGCGTGTGTGTGGGGAGTGGTTGGGCTCCCAGGTCTAACTGCTCCTCAAAGAACCTGGTTTTTCATGTTCCCCTTCACTTCCAATTCCAGAGTTTCTTGTTGTTGTTTTCTGAGTCTTTTGAGTATCATGCAGTGTAAATTGGGGTGGTTCTGGAAGGTAGACAGTGAATGATAACTGACTTATGAGAAAGGAGAACCCTAAGTTAGGCGTTAAGTAATGAAGCACCTTGACAAGTATAGAATAGTATTAAAATAGGTCATATAAATGCTTTTATTTAACTTACAAGTTGACTAACGACCTGCCGGTATTGGACAATATATTCTTACAAATACAGTGCACTTTTTCTGTGCCCCTTTCTCTTCAGTCGTATCATCTTTCTACCTAGTTGTTAGTTGTTCCTGCCTCTTCTCTACTTTTTCTCCTCTTGGAGGAAGAAGGTCTGGGTTAGCTTTAGGCAGAAAAGCTGTTCAGGTATTTTCAGGCTGTAAATGCCTGTTGTTTCCTTATCTTCTCTCCCTCTACAGTGTAGACGGCATCATGGTGAAGACCCCTGACTATGGAGCTAGAGTGCCTGAGTATCCCAGCCTACCAACTGTGTGATCTGGGACATATGGCCTTCCTTGCTCATCTAAAATGGGGATAATAGTGTTTCCTTAAAGGGCAGAGAGAGGAATAAATAAGACAATGTGTGCAAAGTGCCTGACACATAATAAGCTCTCACTAAATATTAGTTCAGATTTATTATTTTAAAAATTATCACAGTTCCTATATATTTCTTAATTTTAAAATATCGGGCCGGGCACAGTAGCTCACACTTGTAATCCCAGCACTTTAGGAGGCCGAGGAGGGTGGATCACATGAGGCCAGGAGTTCGAGACCAGCCTGACCAACATGGCGAAACCCCATCTCTACTAAAAATACAAAAATTAGCAGGGTGTGGTGGTGCACGTCTGTAGTCCCAGCTACTCGGGAGGCTGAGGCAGGAGAATTGCTTGAACCTAGGAGGCAGAGGCTGCAGTGAGCCGAGATCGTGCCACTGTACTCCAGCCTGGGTGACAGAGTGAGACTCTGTCTCAAAAAATAAAATAAAAAAATAAAATAAAATAAAATATTGAACAATTGTTGGAACCATAACTATTCTAAGCTCTCTGCAGAAAGAGAAAGAAGCCTCCCATAATCTTCTTCCCCAGCACATCTCTCCATGTTTCATGTTGTTTTCAGGTCATTGAAATGGGGGTGCATGGGGTGGGG
This sequence comes from Macaca thibetana thibetana, assembly GCF_024542745.1. Taxonomy (NCBI): domain Eukaryota; kingdom Metazoa; phylum Chordata; class Mammalia; order Primates; family Cercopithecidae; genus Macaca; species Macaca thibetana. The sequence goes on along the minus strand of NC_065584.1, from coordinate 83,348,271 downwards.
AATATTTGTTAAGGTCTGAGACAGCCCACACCTGCTCAGATTTAACCTTGCTAGGCAGTGGGACCAGATGAGGTTGGCATAGGAGGGGTTAGCTTGGGATGTCCATCAGGTTTTGAGCTGGTTTTGGACTGACTGAAAAGGGATTAGACATGTATTTCAGGCTCTGAGGAAGACGTTGCAGGTCTGTGGCCTTGGCCAGGTGGAAGAGGGACACGTAGGCCTGAGCAGGGAAGGATGGCCCAGGGACTGAGCAGAGGCACCTGGGTGGTCTTCAGGATGGCTGTTGGAGATCCAAAATGGAGTATGGGACTGCCAGGGGAAAGCAGGAAGAGGGATGAGAGGGATGACTGTCAAAGAAAGGAGATGTGGAGGGGCATGGGGGCATATGAAGTCTACATGGGGTGGCTGATCGGAGAGAGAGCTCATGGGACCACACTGATGGAACTCAGCCAGAGTGGAGGAACCCCAACCTCACCCACCCCAGCCACTGCTAAAGATGGCGAGTGTGTGCCTTGTGAGCTCTGTGAACTCTAGGACTTGGTCTGCCCAGAAAGCCAGAGGTCTTCCTTCTGGTTAGCTATTGCGTATATGTGCGGGTGCAGGGGTTCCCCTGGACACTGGCCCAGTGGCTTATCTCCTCCTCTGTCCCCTCTGGGCAACACAGTTACTATGATTGGGGGTACAGGTTGTGCTAGAGGCATTCTGGAGAGGGATGAAGCTCGAGTCTCACATGATTACCCTGTAGTCACTGTGGTCAGCCAGAGCAGGTGGAAAAAACTCTGGTATCAGAGCCTCTAGCTATGTGCCCTTGGACAAGCTGCACAGCTCTTCTCAGCCTGCAAAATGGGAACAGGTTGTGCCAGGTGTCATCCTCAGTACTTTCTGCATATTAATTCACTGAAGCTTCACAGTGGCCCAATGAGGCAGGAACTATTACTGTTCCCATTTTACAGATGAGGAACCGCAGGCATGGGGGCAGGCGTGTTGTGTGATTAATAACTTGCCCCACATTGCATCAGTTCTTAGCTTATGGAGGGTGCTCAGAAGTGTGCAGCCACTTTCCCCCCAGCTGTCACACTATTCAGGAATGCCAGACTGGGACTAGACCTCAGGAGCATCCAGTTCAATCTTCCTTTTTCTCGGTGAAGAGACTGAGATGCTGAGAAGGTGATAAATGCCCCACAATTAACCTAATCAGTTGAGGTTGAGTTGGAGCTGCAACCTGGGTTCTTTCCCTCCTCCCTCCCAGGCTTCCCTGTTCTGTTGGTGTTCCCTGGAAAGAAATGGGTGTGTGAGGGTGCAGGACCAGGGAAAGAGTGGCTGGCCATGGTGGAGTCATTTGGCTCATGATGGATGGGGGGTGGTAGTGGTGGGGCCACATGGTTAGTGAGGGACTGGCCTTTTGGGTGGCAAGGGCAGATCCCAGGACAGGCCCCTAACGGGCTGACTTCATTGTGTTCTCCCCGCTGTGCCCAGGAATACCTGAAGGGCCTGTGCAACCCGGAGCTGTGGAAGGAGGTTCGCTACCCACCGATCCTGCACTGTGCCTTCCTTGGGGCCCAAGGCCTCTTCCTGGACTGCCTCTGCTGGAGCACGCTGGCCTACCTGGTGCCGGGCCCCCCTGGCTCCCTGATGGTGGGCGGGCTGACTGAGTCTTTCATCATGACACAGAACTGGCTGGAGGAGCTGGTGGGGCGACTGCGCTGGGGCCCTGCCCCTCTGCTGACCCCCCGGGGGATCTGGGAGGCTGAGGTGACCCGGGCCTTTGGGGCCCTGGTTTGGATCCGTGGTGACCAGCATGCAGGGGACCTACTGCAGCTGCCCCCAGCAGTCCAGGAACTGCTGCTGAGCCTGGTGCGGGATGCTGCGGGCAAGGAAGACATCATCGAGTGGCTCAGCCGCTTCGGCATCTCTGACTCCCACTCTGATCCGGAGGTTCTAATCTGCCCTTCCCAGCAGCAGAAGGAAGCCCCAGCCATGGTGTCTGTGGGAGAGAGTCCTGGACCCTTTGTGGACATGGGGACCCTCCAGAACAGGGTCCCAGAAAATTCAAAGAGATTATCTAGCCTGGGAGCCACTGGGTCCCTGATCCCAGCCCAGAGTACACCGCAGGAGGCAGCAAACCAGCTGGTACGGTAAGTTCTGGAGAATGAGCCTGGCTTCTCTGATCCTACCCCTGCTCCCCTACCCCAAAGAAATAGTAGTAGTTTGGGACCAAACTGGCCTTCCACCTTTTCAATGAACTTGGGCTTCCTCCAGGGTCGGTTCCAACAGCCAAGGTGGTATGGACAGTGCTCAAGAGGAAGGGCCAGTGCAAGCCACCAGCAGCCAGGACTCCACGAACCACACACAAGCCTTGTTGAAGCAAAAACAGGTCCAGAGGATAGAAGATAAACTCCTCTTCCAACCTCCAGTATCAGCCCTGGGTGTGTGCCCATCCTGGAAGGCCTGGACCCCGGGGCCAGCCTTTGGGCCATTGTGGCCGGGGGCTATTGCTGCAACCTTCTGGAGGATCAATGAGCTGCATTCTCTCCATCTGGCCTGGCTCCTGTCCCAGGCATGCTTCAATTTCCCCTTCTGGCAGAGGCCTCTGGGCCCCATTCAGTTGAAGCTGCCAGGGCAGAATCCTTTGCCCTTAAATCTGGAGTGGAAGCAGAAGGAGCTGGCTCCTCTGCCCAGTGCAGAGAGCCCAGCTGGTAGACCAGATGGGGGGCTGGGAGGAGAAGCAGCCCTGCAGAATTGCCCAAGGCCAGAGATTCCCCCAAAAGTTACGAGTTTATTGGTGGTGCCTGGGAGCTCAGATGTAAAAGACAAAGTCAGCTCGGATCTTCCACAGATAGGGCCACCCTTGACCTCTACACCCCAACTACAGGCTGGAGGTGAGTCGGGAGATCAAGGGAGTATGCAGTTGGATTGTAAGGGACTGGAAGAGGGACCCGCTCCAGTCCTGCCAGCAGGGCAAGGGAAGCCCATGGCTCAAGGGGGACTGACAGATCAGTCAGTACCTGGAGCTCAAACAGTGCCTGAAACTCTCAAAGTGCCCATGGCTGCAGCAGTGCCCAAAGCTGAAAATCCCCCCAGAACTCAAGTGCCACCTGCAGCTCCCAAAGTGCCTACATCCCAAATGATGCCGGCAGCGCACACAGAGCCTGCAGCTCCCAAAGTGCCTTTGGCTCCTACAAAGCCAGCAGCTCAAATGATGGCCACAGCTCAAAAAACAGTTGTGAATCAGCCAGTGTTGGCAGCTCAAGTGGAACCCACAACTCCAAAAACTCCCCAGGCTCAGAAGATGCCTGTAGCGAAAACATCACCTGCAGGTCCCAAAACACCCAAAGCTCAAGCCGGGGCTGCAGCTACAGCTTCCAAAGCATCTGCAGCTTCCAAAGCACCTGCAGCTCCCAAAGTACCTGTGACCCCCAAAGTTTCCAGAGCTCCCAAAACGCCTGCAGCTCAGAAGGTGCCCATGGATGCAGGGCCAACCTTGGATGTAGCCAAACTTCTGAGTGAGGTCCAACCTACATCAAGGGCTAGTGCCTCCTTACCGAAGGGCCAGGGGCAGGCTGGAAGGCAGGGTCCCCAGCCCAGCGGCACCTTGGCCCTCAGCAGTAAGCACCAGTTTCAGATGGAGGGGCTCCTGGGGGCTTGGGAGGGGGCCCCAAGGCAGCCGCCTCGCCACCTGCAAGCGAACAACACAGTGACCAGCTTCCAGAGGTACCACGAGGCCCTGAATACACCCTTCGAGCTGAACCTGTCAGGGGAACCTGGAAACCAGGGGTTGCGGCGAGTGGTCATTGATGGCAGCAGCGTGGCCATGGTGTGAGTAGTGACGGGCGCGGGGCGGGCTGGGGATGCTGTGGAGCTGGGGCAGGACATCCCAGGGGGACAGAATGTGGGCATCCCTTCCCATCCTTCTGATGGGTGACATGGGGAAGAAATGGGAGGGAAGTGGTCCCTGTTGAATGGCTCCTGCATGCCAGGCAGTGTGCATGGAATCCTCACCGCAGCCCTCAAGGGCAGGTTTCTGGTTTCCCTCTCTGATAGATGCTGAAACAGGCTCAGAGGTGAGAAATCCTGCCCAAGGTCCCTGAGCCAGCAAGGGGTCCAGCTGGCCTTTTGGCTCAGATGTGTCCACTGCCAAGGTCTATGCCCTTCCCAGGCCAGCTTTTAAACTTTTAGCCCAAACTTCAAGGCCCAGCATAGATCTCTGGTGTGAAGCTTTTCCTGACCGTGCTGGCCCTTAGCGATTGCCCTTCCTGCACAGCACTTACTGCTGTAGAGGTGTTAGCATAAACACGTGCATGCCACTGAATTTGCCACATGATAGAGTAGTTATCTGTGCAGAGCACACTCCCAGCACACAGTCGGTGGCCAGGGAATTTTTGTTTGCTTTAAGCTCTCAACTGAGCGCTCTGAGTGGAGGGGCTGCCTTCTTCCTCTTGCCCTCAGTGTCCCTACACACATGCTTGCACACAAGTACATGCACACACACACACATGCACACACACATGCGTGCACACACACACATGCGTGCACACACACAGAGTTTCTGGCAGTGCCCCGCACCCAGTAGATGCTCACAGAATGAGTATGGAGGGAAGGGGAGAGGGCATCATTAGTGTCCTTGGTGCTGGCATTGCCTGCTTGCTGCCCCAGGGCTGGCTCTGAGGGAGGAGTGGTGAGGCAGGGTGTTTCCTTGTCCCGCAACCCCACAGGCACGGCCTCCAGCACTTCTTCTCCTGCCGAGGCATTGCCATGGCAGTGCAGTTTTTTTGGAACCGGGGACACCGAGAGGTCACTGTGTTTGTACCCACCTGGCAGCTGAAGAAGAACCGGAGGGTGAGAGGTGAGGTGTCCGCTGCCTGCCCAACCTCCGCAGTGTCACTACGCTTTCTTCTCTCTGCCCTGCTGCCCCCACCCTCCACCACTCCAGAGTGACCATTTCCACTTAGCCCTCCCTTGACCATTTCTGTCTTCTGCCTTTTGCCCCCAGAAAGCCACTTTCTGACGAAGCTACATTCGCTCAAGATGCTTTCAATCACGCCCTCCCAGCTGGAGAACGGCAAGAAGATCACCACCTACGATTATAGGTGTGCTGGTCCCCAGGCCTGCCCTCCTGGGCTCAGGGAGTTGGGTCTGGCTGGTGTGTCAGGTGGAGTCCGGCCTGTCTTCTCTGGGGAAGTGCAGGCAAATATGTTGGGGGTGCAGGTCGTGCAGAGGGGGGGGTGGAGCACGGGCCTCTGTTGGCAGAGGGATGGTCACAGTGAGGAAAGGGCTGGAGGTTGGCTCTCCCCAAGCCCGGAGTTGTTCCTGACTTTGGGACTCTGGAGTCCGTCTGCCTTAGCTAACAGCCATTCTTCCCCCATGACCTGTGAACATCAGAGGTTCCCCAGGGTTTTGGGTGCCCGTTTCGGTTGAGGCTCATGTCTCCAGACTGCTTTAATCTTTTCCTCCCTCGGTGCCCTGGCACTGGTGGAGGTCTATGCATGGCTGATGTGGATGGAGCCCTGGGCAGGGCTCTGAAAAAGGAGAGCCCTGAATGCGTAAACCCCGAATGCTTGCCTGCTTGTCAATCCTAAGCGCCCACTCTTCGGCATGGCTGCAGGACCACTGTACTCAGGGGAAGCCTGTGACCCCACCTCTCTTAGGGCAGGGAAGGCCCTGCCATAGTCACTGGTCCTGGGTTGGAGTTGATGCTGGGCAGACAGAGATCTTGGTTTCACATAGTCAACTCTCATGCCAGGCAGGGAGAAGTTCTGCTTCTCCACACTTTTCCCAAGACATGGCACCCAACCAGGCCTGGGAAGGGTTGGGCAGAGAGCCTGGCGCATCCCTCCTTGTAGAGCTAGTCCCCTCCCTAGTCTTTAAGTACCTCTAAGTTCAGGCGTAGGTTTGAGGGAAGATGCCTTTTCTGCGGACAGTCCCTCTGCTGGGCGCTTGTGGAATAGCATGCTCTGGGGAGCAGGAATGGAAAGTTTCAGGGAATACTGAGAAGTAGGTAGCCTTTGCTTTCTTTACTGGTCACAGCCCTCTTTAGAGGAGAGGTGATCCTTGGAAAAGTGGATTTGTTTATTCAGGTATGTGTGCTTATATGTGTTAGCGTATATATGTATGTATGTCTTGGCATGTATATGAATATTGTGCATTGGTGAAGCATTATAACGGAATATGTGTTTGCTATGTGGTGGGCACTTACCTAGACACTTAAAAGCATTATCTCCTTCAGTTTAATCCTCACAGCAACATGGGGTAGGTATTTTGTCTTTTTTTTTTTTTTTTTTTTTTTTGAGACGGAGTCTCGCTCTGTCGCCCAGGCTGGAGTGCAATGGTACGATCTCCTCTCACTGCAAGCTCCGCCTCCCGGGTTCACAACATTCTCCTGCCTCAGCCTCCTGAGTAGCTGGGACTACAGGTGCCCGCCACCACGCCCAGCTAATTTTTTGTATTTTTAGTAGAGACGGGGGTCTCTGTTTTACAGATGCAAAAACGGAAGAAGTAAAAATACATGTGTGAATGTGGATGAATGTGAGTTTCTGTGTCTGTGCACGTGTACGTGTGTGCCTATGTGTATAACAGGGGTGTGTGTTTGTGTATACAGCTGGGAGTGTGTGCATCCAAGGTCACCCTTGGATGACCTCGATCCCTATCAGTGATCTCACACGGCCGCATAGAGGAGGGGATGGGCTGGGGGGTCCTGGATTTCTGAGTAGGAAGGGCAGTGCCTTTGTCTGACACACCTCAATGTGAAGCTGCAAGTTCATTTTCCCAGATGACCCAGGAAGTAAAGGGGCTAGTTACTGGATCATTAGTGACTCCCCTCTCCCTGCAGGTTCATGGTAAAGCTGGCAGAGGAGACAGATGGCATCATTGTTACCAATGAGCAGATTCACATCCTGATGAATAATTCCAAGAAACTGATGGTCAAAGATCGGTAAGATGGCTCCCCAGAGACTTGAGCCATTCCTTCCCCTTGGATGTCAGGCAGCCCCTGGCATGGGAGAGGTTAGGGCAGGAAGAGAGGCCTTGGAGTAGTGCCCACCAGCACCTGCCAGGATGTGGGTCTCAGCCCCATGGAGAAGCCAGGCGACAACAGGGTGTGGGTGGGTCAAGGGCTCACAGTGACTGTGCCTCTTCTCCTCCTGGGCCCAGCTTGCTGCCTTTCACCTTTGCGGGGAATCTCTTCATGGTGCCTGATGACCCCCTGGGCCGTGATGGCCCCACCTTGGATGAATTTCTGAAGAAGCCAAACAGGTAATGGGTCAGGCCTCCCCAGCCTCCCAGGCCCTCCTGGGGCTGATCAGAAACTTCCCCTTAGTGTTGGCCAACATCTAGTGTGTAATAATGATTGGAGTGATCGGACTTTTTCATGTCTTTATACTTGTGCCACGTTTATGTGTTCATAAACCACTTACAGTAGGTTTTAATACAGACATGAAAGCACATATGTAGAATGTAGTTTTAACATTCTATGTGCATCCTTTAATACTATATGTATCTTTCCAAACTGGCATTTGTACTCAATGATTTATTAGTTTTTTCAGATGTATCCTATGCTAATTCATGTAGCTCTGTTTAATGGTCATATAGTATTCCATTACATGAGTACCCAATAGATTTTTCTGTTTTCTTGTTGAGGGCCATTTGGTCACTTCCATTATATGCTGTTGGGTCCAAGGCTGCGGTGAACAGCCTTGCTCTTATTCTTTGTATCCAAGGGAAGCTGCATCTAGAATATTCACCAAGTAGGATTTTTTCTATGTTTATTATCTCATTCAATCCTCACAACTTGAGTTATACGTAAATGACCACTGTCCTCATTTTATAGATGAGGAATCTGTGACTCAAGTGACTTTTCCAAGGTCACGTTGCTGATGCCAGCAGAACTGGTTTGCAGTAACTTGGATCCTCGGCTGCCCACCTGCCAGTTCCCTAGGCCCGGCAGGGGACCTTGGTCAGAATCTTCTGGGCAGAGCACTGCTTCCTGGGGCCAGATCCCCCAGTCTCACCTTGCCAGTTTGGAAAAAGTGATGTGGATGAGGTTTGTCTGCTGTGTCCTCACAAGTCCCTTGTCAGGCTCTCCTTTGCTTTGGTGACCCCTCCGCTCCCCTGCCTTTTCCAGGATTGCTCATCCTGGGTTAGGCTGGAAGCCACCAGTCATCTCTTATCAAACCGTTGGCTTACAGCTAGTTTAAATGTTACTTGGTCAGTGAAGTTTTGATTGGATGAGCCTTTAAGGCACAGATGAACTTCTAATATTGGGGGTCTGGCCCATGCAGGGGGTAGAGGAAGTGTTTATAGGCAGGGGCCCAATTGTGCCTATGCCATGCAAGTTGTTGGCACTTGGCCCAGCCTCAGGACACTTTGGAATGGGGTTTCCACAGAGGTGCTTTCCCTTTGGAGGATTGCTCAGAATGGGGCTGCCTTCCCTCTTCCATCTGTTTTGGTGTAGGTTGGACACTGACATTGGCAACTTCCTGAAGGTGTGGAAGACCCTTCCTCCCAGCTCAGCCAGTGTCACTGAGCTGAGTGAGGACGCTGACTCTGGGCCCCTGGAGAGTCCGCTGAATATGGAAGAAGTCAGGGAAGAGAAGGAGGAGAGGCAGGATGAGGAGCAGAGACAGGGGCGGGGCATGCAGAAGGCGGCTGAGGAAGACGACCTTGACTCTTCACTGGCATCAGTGTTCAGGGTGGAGTGCCCGTCCCTTTCAGAGGAGATCCTGCGGTGCCTCAGCCTTCATGATCCCCCCGATGGGGCCCTGGACATTGACCTTCTGCCGGGGGCAGCTTCTCCCTACCTGGGCATCCCCTGGGATGGACAGGCTCCCTGCCAGCAGGTTCTTGCCCACCTGGCCCAGCTCACCATCCCCAGCAACTTCACCGCACTCTCCTTCTTCGTGGGCTTCATGGACTCTCACAGGGATGCCATCCCTGACTATGAAGCCCTTGTGGGCCCCCTGCACAGCCTCCTCAAGCAGAAGCCTGACTGGCAGTGGGACCAGGAGCATGAGGAGGCCTTCCTGGCCCTGAAGCGAGCCCTGGTGTCTGCCCTCTGCCTGACGGCCCCCAACTCCCAGCTGCCCTTCCGCCTGGAGGTGACTGTGAGCCATGTGGCCCTGACGGCCATCCTCCATCAGGAGCACTCAGGGAGGAAGCACCCCATAGCCTATACCTCAAAACCCCTCCTCCCTGACGAGGAGAGCCAGGGCCCCCAGTCAGGGGGAGACAGCCCCTATGCCGTGGCCTGGGCCCTCAAGCATTTTTCCCGCTGCATCGGAGACACCCCCGTGGTCTTGGACCTTTCCTATGCCTCCCGGACCATGGTGGACCCTGAGGTGCGGGAGGGCCGCAGGTTTTCCAAAGCTTGGTTGATCCGATGGTCCCTCTTGGTTCAGGACAAAGGCAAGAGGGCCCTGGAATTGGCTCTCCTCCAGGGCCTGCTGGGGGAGAACCGCCTGCTGACCCCTGCGGCCTCCATGCCTCGCTTCTTCCAGGTTCTGCCGCCTTTCTCTGATCTGTCCACGTTTGTCTGCATCCACATGTCGGGCTACTGCTTCTACCGGGAGGATGAGTGGTGTGCTGGCTTTGGTCTCTATGTTCTATCGCCCACCAGTCCCCCTGTCTCCCTTTCCTTCTCCTGCTCCCCTTACACACCAACCTATGCCCACCTGGCAGCCGTGGCCTGTGGCCTGGAGCGCTTTGGCCAGTCCCCACTCCCAGTGGTTTTCCTCACTCACTGCAACTGGATCTTCAGCCTTCTGTGGGAGCTCCTGCCCCTTTGGAGGGCTCGGGGCTTCCTGTCCTCCGATGGGGCTCCACTCCCTCACCCAAGCCTGCTCTCCTACATTATATCCCTCACCTCTGGCCTCTCATCCCTTCCGTTTATCTACCGAACCTCCTACCGGGGCTCTCTGTTTGCTGTGACAGTGGACACCCTGGCCAAGCAGGGTGCCCAGGGGGGTGGGCAGTGGTGGAGTTTGCCAAAGGATGTGCCAGCCCCTACAGTGACTCCCCATGCCATGGGCAAGAGGCCCAATTTGCTGGCATTACAGCTGAACGACAGCACCCTGGCCGATATCATTGCCAGGCTGCAGGCTGGGCAGAAACTGTCCGGCTCCTCACCGTTTAGTTCTGCCTTTAACTCACTCAGCCTCGACAAGGAGAGTGGCCTGCTTATGTTCAAGGGAGATAAGAAGCCCAGGGTCTGGGTAGTCCCGACGCAACTCCGGAGGGATCTGATTTTCTCTGTGCATGACATTCCCTTGGGGGCCCACCAGAGGCCTGAAGAGACCTACAAGAAGTTGCGTTTGCTGGGGTGGTGGCCCGGGATGCAGGAGCATGTGAGAGATTACTGCAGGAGCTGCTTGTTCTGCATCCCTCGAAATCTCATAGGCAGCGAGTTGAAGGTTATTGAGTCTCCATGGCCACTCAGGTCGACTGCCCCCTGGTCGAACCTGCAGATCGAGGTGGTGGGCCCGGTCACCATAAGTGAGGAGGGCCATAAGCATGTGCTTATTGTGGCGGACCCGAACACCAGGTGGGTGGAGGCATTCCCCCTGAAGCCCTACACACACACGGCTGTGGCCCAGGTGCTGCTTCAGCATGTGTTTGCAAGGTGGGGTGTTCCTGTGAGGCTGGAGGCAGCCCAGGGGCCCCAATTTGCCCGGCATGTCCTTGTGAGCTGTGGGCTGGCCCTGGGAGCCCAAGTAGCCTCCCTGAGTAGGGACCTCCAGTTCCCCTGCCTGACGAGCTCAGGAGCCTACTGGGAATTCAAGAGGGCCCTCAAGGAGTTCATCTTCCTGCATGGGAAGAAGTGGGCGGCCTCCCTGCCCTTGCTGCACCTGGCCTTTAGGGCCTCCTCCACCGACGCCACACCATTCAAGGTCCTGACTGGGGGTGAGTCAAGGCTCACAGAGCCCCTGTGGTGGGAGATGAGCTCTGCAAACATTGAAGGGCTCAAGATGGACGTCTTCCTGCTACAGCTGATAGGGGAGCTGCTGGAGCTCCATTGGAGGGTGGCTGACAAGGCAAGTGAAAAGGCCGAGAACAGGCGTTTCAAGCGGGAGAGCCAGGAGAAGGAGTGGAATGTGGGTGACCAGGTGCTTTTGCTGTCCCTCCCCAGGAATGGCAGCAGTGCCAAATGGGTGGGTCCCTTCTATATTGGGGACCGTCTAAGCCTGTCACTCTATAGGATATGGGGCTTCCCAACCCCAGAGAAGCTGGGGTGCATCTATCCCAGCAGTCTGATGAAGGCCTTTGCCAAGAGTGGCACCCCCCTGTCCTTCAAGGTCTTGGAGCAGTGAGTGGGAACAGTGGGGGTGCCCCTGCCCCAGGGCCCTGGGTTTCTGCTGCTATGCCTCCCCCGTCCCAGCAGTTCTCTCAGTCCACCGGGAGCCCTCAGTTGTGCCTTTTGTAGAGAAGTTGCTTCGTAAAGCTTTGCTGAATTGCCTTGAACTAGGGACCAACATCCCCATGGAAACATCCCTAGTTTGGGGTACTTGGAGAATTTGCCAAAGGCTGTCAGATATGAGTCCCTGGCAGTTTTACACTGGGAAGTAGAGTGCTCCTCTAGGATATACCAGGCTCTGTGTCTTTTCCCCAAGTATCTTCTTTCCCCTTCACATGTCGGTGTGTGGTGGTGTGCACACACACTCACTCCAGAATCTTACTATCTTGGCCATGAAACTGTGACTGTGGGCCTCAGAATTGGAACCACAGCCCTTTCCCATACAGAAACCCCAAATGAGGGCTCCTCCCTCCAACCTGTTCTTTTGGGGACCCTTTGCCCTTAAAGCTGTCACAGCTGACATAAACCTGGGCAGGCTGTGGGGAGGCCACTGCCTCCTAGCCTCACAGCTTTCTTAAGCCAAGTGTGGCCTGCTCAGCTGTTAGGGCAGGGCTGGCCATCCTCCCAGGCCTCGAGGACAGTGTCATGGAGTGGGAGAAGCAACCGGCTTGTCAGCACGGGAAGGGCAAGAGGGAAATGAGTTGGCCTACCTCATTTGACTCCAGCCAATGGAGACAATTCCTGACCCCTGCTTTGATGGTGTTGACCCCACAGGAATCAAGGATATTGATGCCAAGTGTGGCAACTCTACCTGAAGAGCTGCTTCTGTTAGACCCAGGGGCCCCGGCCTCTGTTTTAAGCGAGGAGGGCGTCTGCAACGAGAGTGGCACACGGCGAAGTGCTGGCGTGGCTCTACCTCCCAACCTCTCCCAACCCCATCCCAAAGCCCACAGCCCTCTGCTCCTTCCACCTCCACTGTATCCTGCATCTCAGACCCTACAGATTGTGTGATTGCTTCATCTGTATCACCCCCCAGTCATGTGGACCTGCTTTCTGTGTAGAGCAAAACCCAGGCTCCCTCACAGCCATTCTTTGCAGAGAGCACCCTTGCAGTGAGAGTGAGTTCCTCGCAGGTGTGTGCGTGTGCACTCACCCTCTGAATTGCTGCCACTGCCAAAGAAGTGGGCTCCAGGTGAAGGCCAGTGCCACGTCACTCTGGCTGGCCTTCTGAGTAGTTTCATTTCTCTGGAAGCTGAGCCAGTCTCCTGGTGTAGCCCAGGTTGCCAGAAGGCTTGGCGTTGCAGAGTGCTAGAGCCAGTACGGAACTTGCCGACTTGATTGTTTTACAGCAGAGGAGAGAGGATCACAGAGGGAAAGTGATTCACCCAAAGTCACACAGCGAGTTCATGGCTGAGCTGAGACCAGGACTAAGCTTCCTGACCCCCAGTTCACCATGAAAAGGGTTCTGGCAATAGGTTCAAGCTGGAGAATCCTTCAAAATCCTACACCCACATTCCCTGCAACTCCTCATCTCCCTGATCTTCCAGACAAACTACCTGGATGTTGCCCTTAAACCATTTCTAGCTGTTAACCCTGTCCAGAAAAATGATTGAGTGATAGCTGAGAAGTGGAAAGTGTGGGATTTTTGGCAGGTGCTCTCTTTCCTCTGCTCCCCGTGCCATTCTTTCTCTTCCTCCTCTCTGTGATGGTATGTCCAGCCTCACTCTCCCTCCCTGGTGCTGTATGCGTTTCCCCTGTTAGCTACATTTGTGATCACATACCCTTCTTTTAAGTGAATTTTTTTCATTTGATTTGTCAATAAACGAATCAAACTGGAGCTGATGTCCAGTGTTTTGTTTAGCTTCAGTCTCAATTGTGGAAATGAGGAGTGTGGGGCAGACATGGGGTATGGCTGCTATATGTTTCCCAGATAGACTTGCAGATTTGAAGACCTGGATAGTAGCTTTTCCAGATCATCTGCCCTAAGCTCCTACTGTACAGATGAGGAGACCAGGGCCCAGAGTGTGATATGCTTAAGGCCCCATAGCTGGTTCATGGCAGGGATAGAAGGAGAGCCCCACCTTTGGCCTTCCAAGCTGGTACCCTTGGCAGTTAATATCTTGGAAGTGGGCAGGGTGGGAATGAAAACAAATGATGAGGCAGGGCACGGTGGCTCATGCCTGTTATCCCAGCACTTTGGGAGGCCAAGGCGGGTGGATCGCTTGAGGCCAGGAGTTCAAGACCAGCCTGGCCAATGTGGCGAAATCCGTCTCTACTAAAAATACAAAAATCAGCTGGGTGTGGTGTCAGCAGTCTGTAATCCCAGCTACTCGGGAGGCTGAGGCAGGAGCACTGCTTGAACCCAGGAGGCAGAGGTTGCAGTGAGCCGAGATCACACCACTGCACTCCAGCGAGACTCCATCTCAAAAAGAAAAGAAAAGAAGAAAAGAAAATTTATAAATGAATGATGAGAGAATGGTGTTAGTGCTGAACCAGCTTCATTGTACTGGAAAAATTATAGACCTAGGTTTGTGTCTATATTTGCTACCTATGGCAGGCTGTTTCCTGGGGCCTCGGTTTCCCCATCTGTAAAACACAGGGTTAACAATTCCTAATTTATGAGATGGTTCAAGGATTACATGAAATAATCTGTTTGAAGAGGCCAGTATGGCTTGGGATGGAATAGCATTCATCACATGTAGCTAACATTACTCTTCTTGCTGCCCTGGGAACTCTTGCTGTTCTCTCCCCTTAGGGTCAGAGACCTTCTTAACCCAGGTCAAGCTTCGTGACTTTAGACCTTTGCTTTTTGCTGCCTTTCTCACCTGCGCAGGGTTCTGCTCAGCACTGGCTGGCATATGGGTAGGGGTGGGGACCATCCTTCCTGGGAACTCCCCAGCTCATGTGCATACCATTGTTCATTCAGTATTTATAGGACACCTACTATATGCCAGGCTCCGCCTAGGTGTGGGATGACTAACAGGTAACAGGAGTGACACGGTCTCTGCCTCTTTGCCGCCTACAGTCAGGTGAGGGAGACAGACAATCCAACAAACAAATACAGTTCAGGGTGGTAAGGGAAACAATGTGGCTCAGGAGCCCATGGTGCAGGGGCCTGGGGCCTTCAGCCCGCATGACAGTCAGAGAGGTCTTGCCTGAGCCCCTTCGTCAAAAGTAATAAATTGTTTGCAGCACAGGTCAGCAATGGAAAGGGTCAGCACTCTAAAAGTGGAAGGCTGACTGGAAAGGTGGCTTGGCAAAATCCTATTATTTTTTACTCTAGATGACTTTAAGCAAGAATCAGATTTTACTCACACTGACTTCTAAGTCCTCTGACAGTGAGGTTTTTCTTCTTTGCTGTTCAACAATCTACCAGGTCTGAACAGAAGTTTGAGATTCCTCCTATTTTTGGAGGGGTGAATTAAGGAGTTTTGTCCATAGTAAAGAACCACGGATACTCTAGGCAACCAGTCAGTGCTTCTCTGGTTTACACCATCACAATTATTCCTTCTTATTTGGGCCCTGGCAGGAGGGCTTCCCTAAGTCTCTAACAGAGAAATTACAAAGTTGCCAGTATCCAGACAATCCCATGACATAAGCAAACAATAAAAATAAAGAATATCCCTATCTCGTGCCCTTGTTAAAACTTACATAAACTATCTGGTGAGGTTGGGACCACCTAAGACTTGCAATACCATGCTTTCCTAGCAACTATTTACTAAGTCCGTGCGTTCATGAATGAAAGTGAACACACTTGGAAGACAAAATCCTTGTAACAGGTAAATGGCTACAATAAATAAAAAATCCTACCTGCTTTTAAAAGATTGTCCAAGAATCCCTGGGACAGGCCCAAGTTTTAACTTGTTTACTAAGTCATCTGGTAACAGTAACTTACATATACTGAGTACTTGCTTTGTGTTGGGTACTGTTCTAAATGCTTTCCAACCCTGTGGGGTGCCTACAATTAATATCTCCATTTTATAGATGAAGAAAATGAGGCGCGGAGAGGTGAAGTAACTCACTGAAAGTCATGTACAGCCACTGAGAGGCTGGATTTGAGCACTGACCCCTGTGCTGACCATCTTTTTCTTTTCTTTTTCTTTCTTTCTTTCTTTTTTTTTTTTGCAACAGAGTTTTGCTCGTGTTGCCCAGGCTGGAGTGCAATGGTGCAATCTCGGCTCACTGCAACCTCCACCTCCTGGGTTCAAGCGATTCTCATGCCTCAGCCTCCTGTATAGCTGGGATTATAGGCGCCCGCCACCATGCCTGGCTAATTTTTGTACTTTTAGTAGAGACGGGGTTTCACCATGTTGGCCAGGCTGGTCTCGCACTCCTGACCTCAGGTGATCCACCTGCCTCGGTCTCCCAAAGTGCTGAGATTACAGGCATGAGCCACTGTGCCCGGCCTCTGTGCTTACCATCTTAACCACTATACTACTGCCTCTGACACAAGTACATTCATTTTGTTGTTAGAATTAGTCTCCCCTCACTTAATTTATGGTCTCTCCATCTGTTATTAATGCACTACATAGTGTCCGCTAAGATGCCTCCATTAAAGTTTGGTTCTCAGTAAGATGATTCATAAACTAAAACGGATTTACCTCCGTTGAGTCCAAGATCTATTCTCTTGGTCCTGATAAGTTTTGACTGAAACGCTGTACTCTCTTTTTCCAAAGAGGGCCGTTTCCCCTCAGCTAATAAGTGGCACTATTTCTTAGGTCTGTACATTCTTGTAGATGGTGAAAAATGAAGTAGTGGAGATTCTGGGAGATGAATTGTGAGGGATCTTGAAAACCATGGTAAGAAATATGGATTTCATTCTGAGGCCCACCTGGAGCCCCCAAAGGGCCTTAGGCAGTGAGGTTTATTTACACAGATCACTAAGGCAACCGCAGTCTGGAGAATTGAAGGGAAAAACCAGAGACCACAGGACCAGTTAAGAGGTTTTCATAGAAATCTAGCTAAAAGATTGTTAGTTTGAGCCAGGGCAGATGGAAAGAAATGAATGGAACCGATGGATGTGAATGACTAGATATGAGGGTTATGGGAAAGGGAAGAATTAAGGATAATGGCCATTTTTGGTTTGGGCAACAGGGAAGTTCCATTTACAGATATAGAAAACAAGGGCAAGAGAACAGATTTAGGGCGGAAAGACTATAATTTCAGGTTTCAGCATGTAGACTTGAAAGTGGAATATTCAATGTATGAGTCTGAGTTTTAGAAAGGGCGATCCTGGATAGAGACAACATTGTCAGCATATGGATGGTCATTTGTGCCTTTGAGAGGGTCTTAGGACCAAAGAATGCTAGGGCAGAACCTTGACGAAAATCAACACTTAAGAGACGCAGGGCACAGGAAGAGAGGTGGAGGAAAACCAGGGAGCGCACAGTCAGGGAAGTCAGGGCAGAGAGTGCTTTTAGAAGGAGGGCATAGTCAGCAGGGTCAAGTTAGGGAGAGTCTGAGTGACAGGAGGACTAGGAAGTGTTCACCAGCTTCAGTAACACGGAAGTTATGAGCCATGGCTGAGGGCAGTTCAGGTGGAGCAGTGGAGGCCATAGTTCACTGGTGATTACGAGGTGTAATGGAGAGTGTAGGCATTTGTACTACGATATTTTGCTTTAAAGAGGAGATGAGCTGACGCTAACTACCTGCAGGAATAGATAGAGCTGAGGATAGCTATATCTGTATCTACAACTACTCCATGCCTATCTTCTCTTTTAGATTTAAGAGACTTGAGCTCTTAAACTTTAAAGCTGCTGAAGGGAAGGAGTGAGTAGAAAGGAGAGTGATAGATGGCAGGATGTCTGCAGGAAACTGGATCCAAGACTGGTGGATAAGGATAGCAGCCTTGACAGGAGGAAGAACTCGTCTCCCATCAAGACAGACAGGAGGAAGCAGAGATGGGGAGGAAGGTGAGTTTATAAGTGTGGTGGTGGGCAGGGTCCTGCTTGGAGTTTCTGTGTGCTCAGTGAGGTGGAAGGTGAGGCTGTCTGCCGCTGACCATGGGCCATAGGAGCAGAACCGGTGGGGCAAAAGGCTTAAAGAGTGAACAGAAGTCGGCAGTGGATTCTGGGGAAGATGAGGGGCAGCAGGCAAAGGAAACCAGTAAAGAGTCAGAGGACTGAGGATTACAGGATTGAGGACCAGATGTGGCTGGAGGCCATGGATTTAGATCCACACTGAATCCTTCATCAGTGGGACTTCTCTGTAGGAATCAGCTGCCAGGCCATGGGCATAGGGAAGGTGAACAGTTGGAGTCTGCTGTTAGGATCCTTAAAGTCTGAGGAGCTTTTGGTACCTGAAGAGGAGCACTCACCATCACCTGTGCTTTATTTATTGTTTAATCTATTCACAAACCTACTGAAGGAAAAATGGTCTAAATATTTGAACACAATTTCTATAACCAGCAAATCAAAATCTCTACATTTAACAAGTAAAATTATTTAAACATTGATTAAAAACAATCAAATCCTCCTAAATATTTCAATTGAATCACGAATACATCAGTTTCTCTAAAAGCTTCATTTTGATAAAGGACACACACCATTATAAGGATTATAAAGTTTATGACACCTATACTTAAATCCACTATAAAAATGGGCTGTAGACCTGAGAGATATTATTTCAGCTCAGGCCAATTTTTGAATTTAGATATCTAAAATTAAAATATATCTCAATGTAGATCAAGTTTTGGATTATTAATTAAAGAATTTTTGGTTGGGACCTGGGAATTGGTTCACCTTCTAAAATGATTAAAATCTGAACTGATATTTATCTTGTACACATCATGGGAAATTTTCAAGCCCATACATTTTCCATGCAGTGGTATTGTAGCTAGATGCCTTTTCTCTACATGATGCCATCTTTAAGTTTAGTGACTCTGATATGCAGATGTCCCTAAAGATGTCTATGTCTATGTCTTAGTCTTATGTCTTAATCCCTGGAACCTATGAATATGTTATGTTACATGGCAAAACAAACTTCAAATATGCAATTCAGGTTGTGGACCTTAAAATAGGGAGATTATCCTGGCTTATCTGGGTGGGCCCAATCTAATCACATGAGTCCTTTAACTCAGAGAACTTTCTCCACTGAAGTCAGAGAGAGAGATGGTAGAAAGGTAGGCCTGAGAGATTCAAAGCGTGAGAAGCACTTGGCTTGCCATTGTCGGCTTGAGAATGGAGGGGGCCAGGACCTAAGTCCTACAACCATAAGGAACTGAACTTTAAATGAGTTTAGAAGTGAATTCCTCCCCTCCAGTAAGGAAGGCCGCCCTGCTTATACTTTGCTTTTGACCTTGTGAAACCCTGAGCAGAGAAGCCAGTCACGTTTTGTTGGACTTCTGACCCACAGAGACTGTGAGATAATAAATAGTTGCTTTAAGCCACCAAGTTGGTAGTACTTTGTGGCCGGATGTGGTAGCTCACACCTGTAATTGGATCACGTGAGGCCAGGAGTTTGAGACCAGCCTGGACAACATGGCGAAACCCCATCTTTACTGAAAATACAAAAAATTAGCTGGGCCTGGTGGCGCACAACTGTAATCCCAGCTACTCGGGAGGCTGAGGCATGAGAATTGCTTGAACCCGGGAGGCGGAGGTTGCAGTGAGCTGAAATTGCGCCCCTGCACTCCGGCCTGGTCGAAGGAGCATGACTGTCTCAAAAAACGACAACAAAAAACAACTTCCAGTTGTCTTCCCTGATAGCTAATCTCCCCTTCTTCTTTATTATAAAACTCCCAACTTCTAGCTGGACATGGCTGCCTGGAATAAACCCTATAGCTCCTAGCCTCTCTCCCTGGCTTGGTGAGCCCAGGCGACTAAATTCTACTGAGACACAATCAGACATATTGGTGCACCTTTCAGAAAGCTTCTTTCAAGGAAAGAGATGTGCTGTTTCTTCCTTCCTCCTTCCTGTTAGGCTGATGTAATGGCTGGAGCTCAGGGAGCCGTCTTGGGTCATGAGGTGGCAAGCTAAGGATGGTAGAACAGCAAGACAGGAGACTGGGCTTTCAAATCATCATAAGGCTGCCATCCATCCCTGGACCCTTATTTACAGATTCTTCTATGTGAGACAGAAATGAATTCCTATTTTGTTTAAGCTATTCTTATTTTGGGTTTTACTGTTACAGCCAAACCTACTCTTAATTATTTTGCCTAATTAATATCTCATTATAATAAGTGGGGTAATACAGAGGATCCATTTTCCAGGAGATGAACAATCAAGCCTGAGCAGTGAACAGTTGTCTTGGACATTTGACTAATCCATTGTCTTATAACACACCATTGGACTGTTTTTCTTCTTAGTTGCAAAATATGCCCAAATAGTTCCATCAGTATCTTTCATTCTTGGCACAGTGCCAGATCTTCCTGGAATTACTCACAGTTCTCTGTACTCACCCCTCCCTACTTACACAGATAAAGAAAAACAAACGTACCTTGCAAATAGACAAAATGTCTACTATATTTATGTTCTACTTATCGTGACTCACTAAAAATAGCCTATTACGTTCACTCTTTTTCACTTAGTATATTAACTACCTTTGGGCACACTTTATAGTGACTTCTTTCTTTTTGAATATCATTATAGATGCATGGATTTTAAAAAATTCACCTTGCTCCAATTAGCTATATTATTTTCCTTTTGATAATCAAATTGTCAAAGCATGTTAAGTGGGAGCCTCTTTAAATTGATTCCTTTGCCTTTCAGCTTTACTTTATACATTTAAAAAGCATCTTTGCTTTCTGTCATCAACAACATTTTTCTGGGCCTGGAGTTACTTAAGGTGTGCAGCTATTCTTCAAGGAAACTGAGGTTTTTTTGATATATTTTTTTTAATGGTGATTAATATTTGAAGAAAAGATCCAGTTTCTAAGAATGGATATCAGATTGTTCCTGATGTTGTTTTTAGTGTTAGTGACAGTTCAAAAAGTTATTTCTTTTTAAAACCACAAATTCACCTTGGTATTTCCTATTTAACTCAAACATTATTCAACTTTTAAAATGTAACTTTAGTATACAGTTTAATATTTATTTTCCTCTGCAACATACCTACTTGTACCTGTAACACCCGATCCAAACTCCAGAGGCATCTTCTCTTTAATGATCCTATAGTGTCTCACTGACCACCATTCTCTAGCTGTTTTATTGATAGATTCATCCAGGCTGGGCCAATGGGACAGCAGGATAAGAAAGAGAGAGGGAGGGTTTAGCATACTGGCAGGAGACGGTCTGAAGGAATGAATCATGGAATCCCAGGTAATAGGAGGCCTAAGGAGGAGAATAAGACAGCACAGATCAGGAGAAAGAGAGATGGTGTAGATAGCTGGAACAGGTACAGTGAAGATAACTCAGTGAGAGAGCTGGGAGGAGGGAGGCAGCAGTCAGAATGTGGAGGGACCGACGTTCAAACTTCAAAGGTGGAGCAGTTTCAGGAGGTGGCCAAACAAGAGGATGTATGGTTATCGATGTTTTCCATGGTCCACCTCCAGCTCTGTATACCTGCTCTCAGCTCTGCTCTCAGCCAGAGCAAACACACTCACCCTAGTCTCAGGTGGGGAGGTAAGGGCCAGAGTCTATCTGGGATCTGGCATAGAAGGACAGCCAGGATTGCTGTCTGCTGGCTGCTCTGCTATACATGCAGAATGTGTACCATGTTCAGACTAGACAATACACCCTCCTTCCTTCCTCACCAGCTACAGACTCCAGGCCCTTCCCACACTTCTGCCTGTGGCTGAGCTTTCCACCCTAGCCCATACGGTGCTGGTTCAGCTTCTGACGGTGCTGGCTGAGATCTGTGATGCTGGCATTCCTCACAGGAAGAAGCCTGCAGGGTATGCTGAGGCTTGTCCATCTGGGCTCCTGTGGGGGCCTGTGAGGCTCACCTGTGCCACCTGTTCCTGAACAGCATTGAGCAGGAAGCTGGGGTGGGGGAACAGGAGGAGCAGAGGCTGCAACGTAGTGCAGATCTTCCTTCTTGCCAAACCTTGCCCTGATTCTAGGGCTGCAGGCAGGAACAGATGCAGCAGGTGGCTGGGAGGGGAACTGGTGGTGGGTGGGTGGAAAGACCAGGTCTGGAGATGCCACAGCTCTACTCTTTTCTTAAACTTGGGTGTTTGGCACAGGGTCCCATGCAAGGAGGTGGGATATGGGCAGCCAGAGGGGAGTCTCTCTCCTGCCTCTGCTGTTTCTGGGGCAAGGAGGGCAGAAGAAAGTCGTCGGGGGCTGGATTCTTGTGCTTGAAAGGCTTGGGTCCTCAGAGAGGGAAGATGAGGAAGCCAGAGAAACTTGAGTATTTCCAGCCACCCAGTAGATTTCCCCGACGAAGGCGCAGAGACACTCGGTCCCCGGGGTCCAAGGGCAGTAGCACAGAGCTGGTGGCTGCCTCCCGGGTCACATCAGGGTCATTGGCAAAGGCTGAGATGACAGGCCACGTGTTCAGCATCAGGCTCACCTGGGGAGGGGAGCCCAGTTAGCCTCCATTCCCCAGTCCTTAGCTCAGGACCCCCACTTTCCCAGGGGCTTCCTCTTGGGAAGCTGGGTCTTAATGGGCTCTCCTGGGAGGGCTGAGGGGTGGCCAGCATTGGACTCTGCACATCCTCCACACTCAATGCAAGGCAGGCCCATTCCTCCCCTGGTCCTGGCTTCCAGGACACAGGTCAGTGGAGGGTCCACCTGGAGGTCAGCTGGGCTCCACTTCTTCCCCCTCCCTCCCCTCCTGAGCCAGGGATGGGGACCAGTGCTGAGGTCACCTGGACAGTTTGGCGGTTGTACACTTTCACCACATGGAACCGGAAGCTGTAGACACCCCGGACAGGGGCTACGAAGGAGCCGGAGGCCCGGTCAAAGCCACCGCCCTCATTCACCAGGACCTGGGGGAAGCAGAGCCTGCTGAGTGGGGCTCAGGAAATGCCCATGGCTCAGGGGTACCATGGGGACTGGGCAGGGGCAGTGAGTAATGAATAGAAGGAGTGGCAAGTAGGAGTTAATAGGCATGAACAGATTCAAAAGAAATGGTGAGAAGGGGCAAGGAGGGGCTGCGTATGGGTGGAGGGAGGGGAAATCATTGGTGGGGTGGAGCAGCAACAGGCCAGATTAGGGAAAGATGTAGGAAGCTGTTTTCTTAAAGCCTCAGGGACAGCAAAGTGGGCTTGGACAGTTGCTTCCAGGTCCTTGCAGGGTCCTTCCAGGTCCCATGGACAGGGGTAGGGGGATTACCTGGTCGAAGTAGATGGCCCCACTGGTGCCATTGCCGGTTTCCCCTGCTGGCTCATGGTGGTGGCTTCGGACTGCAGCAAATGCCACTCGCCCAGGGGGCGCCTCTCCCAGGGCTGCTCCTCCGGGCCCCCCTGCGGCAGCTCGCCCAGGCTCACAGACCACAAGGCACTCCCCCTCCAGCAGGACGGGCTCTGACCCCTCCTGGGCCCACCCGGCCCCCAGGGCCAGAAGCACCAGAGCCAAGGGAAGCCCGGGACTGTGTAGGGGACCTGGTAGCCAGTGTGGCTTGGCTCCCAACATGGCTGAGGGGCTCTGCAACCCACAAGTGCCCCTGTCTTCTGCTCCTCTTCTGTTTCCGCTCCTCTCCCTGGACTCTCACCGCCAGCACCCTGATCGTCTGCCCTCTCTAGGCTCGCTACACCCCCTCTCCATACCTGTGTCCCGGCTCCGTCCTGCCTCCCACTCTTACTCCTGCTGTCACTGCAGTTCCCTCCTCCTTGGCAGAGCATGCAGTGACAGCAGTTGGGCTTTGGGAGAGAGAGGAGGGATGAAGCCGCCCGCCCGCTGGACGGGAGGGCTGCAGCCAGAGCTTCAGGGCAGCCCTGCTGGACGGGACTGCACTGAAGGCTGGACCTGGGGGGATGGAGAACACGGTATGTGTGTGTGTGAGGGGTGTGAGAGAATGTGTGAGTGTGTGCATATGCCAGAGGCAGCCCCCTTAACCCCCTCCTCCTATTCCTCCTCTCTTCAAAATCCCCCACAAATCAACAGCCCTTCTTCGTGGCATCTTTCCATTTGTTGGAAGAAAGGGGTACTCCACCCGGGTTACCCCCTCCCTCGCCTCCGCCACGATTGCTTTGGTGGAAAGTGCTTGGGCCTAGAGCACCAGTGGAGCCAGTCACGCTGCCTCTTTGGTTGGCCACATCTTTATTCGCGGGAAACAACTTTCAACGCATGGTTTCACTTTCCGAGAAATAACTGCGCAGAATGCGCGAGGACCCCGAGGGCGGGGAGACAGAGTGGAGAAGCGCGAGGAGCGAGCCCTGGAGCCGCCGAGGGGACTAGGCCGAGTGGGCC
The DNA here is from genome assembly GCF_024542745.1 of Macaca thibetana thibetana. Classification (NCBI taxonomy): domain Eukaryota; kingdom Metazoa; phylum Chordata; class Mammalia; order Primates; family Cercopithecidae; genus Macaca; species Macaca thibetana. The sequence goes on along the minus strand of NC_065584.1, from coordinate 83,324,696 downwards.
CGTCGGGGCCGCTGGGCGCGGCGGCGGGGTTGGGAGGAGGGCGCGCAGCCGGGAGGAGCTGGGCTGACTCCGCCCCAGGCCAGGAAGTGACTCAAGAAACAGTTTGCGTGCGATGTGGACAAGAGAGGTCCCCGTTGGGTGAGGAACCCGGGAAGGACCGCCCAGATTCGGGCCCCCTGCCCTTGTCCCCTGGGCTAGGGGCGCGGGCAAGGCGGGGGCCCGGCGGGCGCTGAGAGGACCCGAGGCCGGCGCGGGCGGCGGAGGCGGTAGGCGCGCCCCTCCCCCGCGCCCGGGAGAGGGGAGAGGGGCCATGGTGCGGAGTAGGCCTGGCCCGGGGTGGCTGTCCCAGTCCGCGGTGGGCGGGCCCGGCCCGGCCCGGCCCCTGGGCCCTGGGCGGTGCTCGTGGCGTGACGGAGAGGGGCAGCGGACGGCTGGGGGAGGGGTGGGAGTGGCTTGAACCTTGGAAATGGCAGACCAGGGCCCCCAGAGGACAGCCTAGTTCAAACCCCTGCTGAGGATTCGTCTTTAAGAAGCTGCAGAGTCCCCCAGGAGACTCCTTCTGGCCTCCAGGCCGAGAGCTGAAGCCCCCCACCCTTCTTGCTCAGGACTGTGGTCTTCGTTTTCCAAAGCCCAGACGCCCACCCTCGGTAGACAGCCTTGTTTACCGGGACTTCCTCTCCGGAAAGGCCTGCATGACATACTCCCTACCTCCAGTGGACTCAGATGCTTGTCACCTACTGGGGCTGTTTACCAGAGCCTTAACTAGGTGCGACCTGTTGATAGCTGGTGTAGTCCCACAAACCAGGATTTGGATTGAGGGTGCAGTGAGGCTCTGAGCTGCCTTCTTCCCTTCCAGGGCTGGGGGCAGCAGCCATGCCTACCTGGGAGGCCCGCCCCGCGTCCCCAGACCGCTTTGCGGTGTCTGCGGAGGCTGAGAACAAGGTTCGGGAACAGCAGCCTCATGTGGAGCGCATCTTCAGCGTGGGGGTGAGTGTCCTTCCGAAGGACTGTCCGGACAACCCCCACATCTGGCTGCAGCTGGAGGGCCCTAAGGAAAACACCAGCAGAGCCAAGGTGAACTCCTTCTCTCCCCCATCCCTCCAGGCACCAAGGACGCTTTCCCCCGGGGCGGAGGAGAGCAGGGAAGAGGAGGGGCCTGGGGAGGATCTCGACTTCTTGGTTGTCTCACTGGCAACCTCAGTGCCCCTGAGTTTTGAGGGACTTTCCAACTCTGTATTTGTTTTCAGTTTCAGCTTAATTTCTTCTGTGATAGCCCAGGCTCGCAAAAATCATTCTGTGCTCTTTGGTAGAGTAGAGAGATCTGGCTGAACAAGTTGGCCCCACCAAGGAATGCACTGTGAGGTGGGAGGCTGGGCCACATTGCTTCCTTTGGGATTAGGCTGGGGTTCCAGGATGGCTCAGTTTTGTGATAGAAGTCTCAGTTTCCTTATTTCTAAAATGGGAATAACATCATGTGGATACTTCAGACATCCTGGAGCTCAGGAGCGAGCAAGGAGCCAGGAGAGGTGACCCAGGCCAGTTAGGATTCCAGCAGTTTACTTTTCCTGACCTTCCCTTCCTCCCAACCAGGAGTACCTGAAGGGCCTTTGCAGCCCAGAACTGCAGGATGAAATCCATTACCCGCCCAAACTGCACTGCATCTTTCTGGGAGCCCAGGGCTTCTTCCTTGACTGTCTGGCCTGGAGCACATCAGCCCATCTGGTGCCCAGGGCGCCCGGCACACTGATGATCAGTGGCCTGACTGAGGCTTTTGTCATGGCTCAGAGCCGGGTAGAAGAGCTGACAGAGCGGCTGAGCTGGGACTTCACGCCAGGACCATCTTCCGGAGCCTCTCAGTGTACTGGAGTGCTGAGAGACTTCTCTGCCCTGCTGCAGTCGCCGGGGGATGCCCATAGAGAGGCTCTGCTGCAGTTGCCCCTGGCTGTCCAGGAGGAGCTGCTGAGTCTGGTGCAGGAGGCGTCCAGTGGGCAGGGGCCAGGAGCGCTGGCTTCTTGGGAGGGGCGGAGCTCAGGCTTGCTCCGTGCTCAGTGCCAAGAAGAGAGAGCTCCCCCTAGTGACGGCAGGGAGTCCCTGGACACTGGATCTGTGGGACCCAGAGATTCCAGGGGAGCAAGGGGAGACAATTATGCTGTGGAAAAGGAGGGAGGGAAACAGGGTGGTCCCAGGGAGATGGATTTGGGGTGGAAGGAATTGCCTGGGGAAGAGGCCTGGGAGAGAGAAGTGGCCCTCAGGCCACAGTCAGTGGGTGGAGGGTTAAGGGAGTCAGCACCCCTGAAAGGGAAGGCCCTGGGGAAGGAGGAGGTAACTCAAGGAGGAGGAGGGGTCTGTGTCCACCGTGAGCCTCCCGGTGCCCATGGCTCCTGTCACAGGGCAGCTCAGTCCCGAGGAGCCTCCCTCCTCCAGCGGCTCCACAATGGGAATGCCTCTCCTCCAAGGGTGCCCAGCCCTCCGCCTGCACCAGAACCCCCATGGCACTGTGGAGACCGGGGTGACTGGGGAGACCGGGGAGATGGTGGGGACAGGGGAGACAAGCAGCAGGGCATGGCACGGGGTCGGGGGCCTCAATGGAAACGAGGTGCCCGAGGGGGCAACTTGGTGACTGGCACACAGCGTTTCAAGGAGGCCCTGCAGGATCCTTTCACACTGTGCCTTGCCAATGTGCCTGGCCAGCCAGACCTCCGCCATATTGTCATTGACGGCAGCAACGTGGCCATGGTGTGAGTACCTGGTGGGGCTGAGGGCCTAGGGGAGGGAGGATATGTCCTGAGGGGCTGGCATTGTAGCCAGGGTGCCAAGCCCCTCCTCTGGCCGACCCCCTCCCACTGCAGGCATGGCCTTCAGCACTACTTCTCCAGCCGGGGCATTGCCATTGCTGTGCAGTACTTCTGGGACCGTGGCCACCGTGACATAACTGTCTTTGTGCCTCAGTGGCGCTTCAGTAAGGATTCCAAAGTCAGAGGTGAGTTGGGCCTGGTCTTCAGTGTCCCAGGGTAGGCTCTGTTTCCACCTTGAGGAGAACCCTATTATGTTCTTTTTTAATAGAGAGTCACTTCCTGCAAAAGCTGTATTCCCTCAGCCTGCTCTCCCTCACACCCTCACGAGTCATGGATGGCAAGAGGATCTCCTCCTATGATGACAGGTACTTGCTCCTCTCCTGGCCCCAGGCTTGATATTCAAGGAGCCGTGTGGAAGATTGAGGGAGAGAGAAAAGCTCCTGGTGGTTTACACTGTTTCCAAGCCTTGGTGGTGGGTAAGGGCCAGTTACTCCTCTGTGTGCCTTATGATCGGGTAGGTAAACCTGCCTTGCAGGTGTGATGAGACGAACTGTAGACAACCATGTTTGCCTATTCATCATTCATCAAACAAAATGATACCTCATATTTGTATAGTGCCTTACTGTCTAGAAAATACTGGTTTAGTGGAAAGGTGGGAAAGCTGGTTACATAAATAGCTGACACGATGTCTTCTTATAACCTGAATTTCCAAACATGCAGAGAAACTTCCCTAACATTCTGGAAAAACCAGAGTAAAGATCAAAATAACAAGTAAAATGAAGAAACAACCCACGAATAATAGGACTGTACAAAACATGGTATAATAGAAAGATCACTGGATTTAGAATTGGAAGATCTGAATTTGAGCCTCATGTAGCACTACTCATTGACTTTGACTGTGCAACTTTTCTTAGTGAATTAACCTCTTTGTCTCAGGGTCCTCCTCCATTCATTTACCCTCCTTGTGAATATACGAAAAAGATGAGGTATGTGCTTGCCTTGCTCAAGGTGCTGGGCAAGAGTACAGTGACATTCCTTCGTAACTTTGCACAGACCTACTCCAGTGTAGCAGTGGGTATATCTCCAATCTACAGTTGTGGAGACAGAGCGTCAGAATGGTTACCTGTCTTAGCAAAGGGAAATTAGACCTCAAAGCTGCCAGATGGTTTTAATGAAAATACAAGGCACACTTCTACCATAGTCTGCATAGGTGGTGTGAGAAATGAGCAGATTTTAGAGAGCCAAGTTAAAAAATTTACAAGTTCTTTATTCTCTAGGGCATTATTCAGTTTTTAAAAATTAGTTTCCAAACCATAGTGATATATACTTTGTCTTTTCAAACACTTACCTTCTATTCCTTAACAAGTAAATGGTATTCTACCCAAAAGCAGTTTACTTTCTCCCAATGTTATTCTATTTATGTCTAGATTTCACAGATTACCCAAGATATGGAACCTTCTTTCCACACCTGCATTGAAACAGAATTGAAACTGAAGATTGAGTTCGTTTTAATGAATGTTAAAGGCATGTGTCTGCCCAGTTGTGTGGGACCTGGTTGGCAGATAACATAATATAAATTGGGAATTTGCCCAATAACAGTGAATAAACACAGTGGTGCACAGCATAGGCATACTGAATGAATGTTGCTGAACAACATACTGTGTAATGCGATCATAGTAAAATATGCTTAACTGGAAAATACCATTTGCATACCATAAGTGTACCATATACTTTTTGTTTTTGTTTTTTTGAGACAGAGCCTTACTCTGTCCGCATACTGGAGTGCAGTGGCATGATCTCGGCTCACTGCAACCTCCGCCTCCTGGGTTCAAGTGATTCCCCTACCTCAGCCTCCCGAGTAGCTGGGACTTCAGGTGCATGCCACTATGCCTGGCTAATTTTTAGCATTTTAGTAGAGACGGGGTTTCACCATGTTGGCCAGGGTGGTCTTGATTTCCTGACCTCATGATCCGCCCACGTCAGCCTCCCAAAGTGCTGGGATTACAGGCGTGAGCCACCAAGTCTGGCCAAGTGTACCATAGACATTTGTATGTCATTCTCTGAATTTGTTTCCCAGACAGAAGCTCAGAGCCTGATATCTGTCACATCTAATCCTGACTCCCAGTTCCCCCTATACCACACTATCTTTCAAATACTGACTGCTCACTTAGTACTAGGTGCATGGCCTGCAGGAGGAGGTGGGAACACTGGGAACAAGATCTGATTCTTGACTAGAGAGCTGAAAGAAACCATAAACCAAACACTACAGGAATGCGCCCTTCTGGCTGGGGTTTTGTGGGAAAGGAGAGATTTGTGAGTTTTTGTGTTGAGAAGACTGGGATGGTTGGGATCTCTTGGTTTCTAAATCTGTTAAAAAGACCACCACCCACCACCTCATGAGTCCTATCCTGTCTTGTGGAATCAGAATTACTGAAGTGGAGCCCAGGCATTTTTTTAAAAAGTTTCCTTGGTGATTGTTTTCCTTAGCAAGTCTTGGGAAGTGCCTTTCAGATAGAGGAAATAGTTGGAGAAATATGGAAGTCAGCATAAGACATATGTGGAGAGCAGAGTGTAATCTGATTATTGATTTTAGCTGGAGTTGGGAGTGGATTAGGGAATATTGGGAGAGAGAAGGCTGTAAGGGTGATTTGAGCTGGCCTGTAGAAGGCCTTAGCTGCCAGGCCTGGGTGTGTAGACTTTATTTGGTAAATAAAGGGCAAGTGTGGAAGAGTTTTGTGTAGGGGATAAGCATGCTTTCTTGTGGCAGGGCAGGGGAGACTTGAGGGTGGGTGAGTGGTCAGAGGTGGGGACCCCCTTGTTGGGAAGTGATGCATGATCTCAGTTGCAGTATTTGAATTACTAGGGTGCTAATGGTGGTCCTGGGAAGGAAGGGAGCAGAGCACAAAGGCTTTTCAAAGGAAGGGCATGTTGGATTTGCGAGGGATTGGTTGGGCAGGGTGGAAGACAGTCAGAGCTAGATCTTACTGTTCACTAATGTGGCACAAAGTGTTGGGTAAAGGACTATGGTGAGCAGATAGGATACTACTGGGAGACCACCTTGGATTCATCTTTGTTTCCTCTCTAGCCCATGGCACTTATATCTAGTCAGTTGCCTGTAGCTGGGTCAAGTGAGGTAGGGGGCCAGATCTCCATCATCAGAAGTGACGCATGGGAGTCAGTAAAACTTCTGGGGTTGGGGCCTTGGAGAGTCTCAAATGGTTGCTGTGGTTTTTCCTTTTATTTTTATAGATTTGGGGGATACCAGTACAGTTTTGCTACATGGATATAATGCATAGTGGTGAAGTCTAGGCTTTTAATGTAACCATGATCCAAATAGTGAACATTGTACCCAGTAGGTAATTTTTCAACCCTCTCTTGGTTGCTGTGGTTTTGGAGACAGGTTCATGGTGAAGCTGGCTGAAGAGACAGATGGGATAATTGTCTCCAATGACCAGTTCCGGGACCTGGCGGAGGAGTCTGAGAAGTGGATGGCAATCATCAGAGAACGGTGAGGGAGCCCTCCTGCTGAGAATTGGGCACAGATGCAGATGTTTTTCTAAAGCCAGCTCTGCTCTGGCCATGGGGTGAAAACTCTGGGAAGCAGGTGAAGTTTTCTTGAAGGATGGAGCCAGCAGCTTCTGGTGATACTGGTCTCAGTCGTCTGGGAGGTAGGCCAGGGCCCCCTCTGTGACCACATATCTTTCACCATCCAGCCTGCTGCCCTTTACCTTTGTGGGAAACCTCTTCATGGTACCTGATGACCCACTGGGACGAAACGGCCCCACCCTGGATGAATTTCTGAAGAAGCCAGCCAGGTAATCCTTCCCCTAGACTACTTGCGGGCAGCCCCCACCCCTGGCCCTCTCTCAGCAGGCCCAGAGACTTGGGTGGAAGTGTGATCTCAGTTTGGGCAAAATTAAGTGTAATCTTAATTTTGCAGTGGTTTGAGTTGCCTTGGCCTTTATAAGCTTCCCAGGGGATCCTGACATAGAACCTCCTTGCTGGTAGGGAAACACCTGCTTCCTGTTTCTCTTAATCAGCATGTTTGATGGAGTTATTTGGAAAACGGTTGCTTATACTGAGATCCAGTTGTATTCAGCATGCCTTCTACTGACCATTACATAAGTGATTCATTTAGGACTAGAACTAGATCATAATAGTGGCAGAGTTCACCCTGGTTCCAAAAGAACGGCCCAGCTCCCCTTCAGAAGTGGGTTGATACTGCCACTCAGTGGTCAGCTTCAGGAACTTCAGGGTTTCTCCCCCAAAGCCAAGAATAGGCAGGACAATTAAGAGAGGGGTAGCCCACTAAGATCTAATTTCCCCCCAGGATGCTCATCAGCTCTTTTTGGTCTGTTTCTTCCTAGGACACAAGGGTCTTCTAAGGCTCAGCATCCTTCCAGGGGCTTTGCAGAACATGGTAAACAGCAGCACGGGAGAGAAGAGGAAAAAGGTAGTGGTGGCATTCGGAAGACCCGGGAAACAGAGCGGCTCCGGCGGCAGCTGCTGGAGGTGTTTTGGGGTCAGGATCACAAGGTGGACTTCATCCTGCAGCGGGAGCCATACTGCCGGGACATTAACCAACTGTCTGAGGCCCTGCTCAGTCTTAACTTTTGAGCCTCACCTGCTTGAGTGGTTGCTGCCCCGTCAGCTCCAGCCGCCTCCAGCTCAGCCCTTTCTGTGAGAGTCCCTCTGCTGCTCACACTCTGATCCAGAGGCACCCTGAGTTGATGCTTTGGATCAGGGAAGCCACTTTGGGACAGGTCCATAAAGTGACCTGATCTTACCGAGTGAGGACCTCAGCCAGCTCTCAAGAGGTTCTGCTCAGCCTTAACTTCTCAACTTTGCCTTAGCACAGGGTTTCTGTAGGGAGTAGGGGCTGCTGGAGAGGATTAGTTCTGGACACTGAGACTGTTGGCTCCACCTCCAAGCTGAGCTGGGGTGGAGGGCAGGGTGGGCGGGAACTGACAGGAAGTTAAGCTGTTCCTCTCTTTGGCTGCTGCTGTGGATGGCCAGAGGACAGGATACTCCCTGGCTGAGCTCCTGGGAGTGTGGAAGGAGACGCTGGGCCCTGGAAGGGCCACAGCGTTATGTGGATGGGGCCACGATAGAATGGAGTGAGCTAGTGAAGAAGGCAGAGGGAGACTTGGCTTCTGGTCTCAGCTATGCCTGTTTGTGACCTTGATTGAGTTGCTTGGGCTTTACTTCCGCCTACAAATCAGTGGTAAAAATACCTGTTGGGAGGAGAAATGAGAACATAGAGGAAAGCTTCTTGGAGAAAAGGTGCTTGGACCAAGTCTCAGGTGTGTCTGCCTGTGGCTGCACAGGCTCTCTAACCAAAACCTCACTTTCAGAGAGATGTGGGTCCTTTGTCTTCAGGGTCCACACCCTAGATTTTAACACTGCATTCTCACTATAACATGCCCTATAATGGCTGCATCCCTTTTGAGCAACCTCCAAAATCCACATTTATACAATAGGTAAATTAGGGATGACTGCATTATCAGAATACTCTCAGGGTTCCTATAAATGGCAGCTCTCCTGTTGTATTCAAGTGTTTGTTTACAGACTAACAAATTTGTTGGCAAATCCCTGGTTAGATGCACTTGCTGGTGTTGAGATGAACACGTCGATTTTTCACCAAATCGATGAAGCCATGCTCTGCAATGACAATATTAATGTGATCCAACCCTAACATTTTCTCTATGGAAGATATATGTTGCATAAAGTGAGGCACACTTCTGCTTTATGTATGTGTGTATGGGGATGGGAAGACTTAACGGAAGTTGAACCAGTTGGTTCTAGATGAACCAATTATCTGGAAAATGAAATAACCAGAGTTGGAAGGCACTTGACTGGCCACCAGACCAACTCTGCTGTCACTAACATGCTCTCTCCACCCTGATTCCTACAGGTCATTGCCCTTGGTCTGCTTGAAGTCCTCCTGTGCCAGGGAATTTACTATCTCCAAGGTAGCACATTCCCTGTGTAGACGGTATTAATCAGTACTCCTTCCTTTAGTGCAGCCTAAAGTATGCTTTTCTGTTACGTCTACCTTTGAGGCTGGTCATACCCCCAGGAACAATACAGAGCCAGTCAACTTCCTGGAATCCAAGACCAGATAAAGAAGTAGGATGGGTGCCCCTGGATTCTGTTCTATGTGGGCCCTGTGGTGAGTCTCTGGATAAGATCTTTTCCAGGCCGTGACTTTTGCCTCCCTCTGAATGGCACAGGGAGTTGAATACTGCATGGAGAATGTAATGATGATGGGGAGGGTCCTTGGGTCCTTGTGTCCTCACCCCTCCCTTTTTGGTGATTTACACCACTGTACCATACTGACCCAGGCTGGGGGCAGGTGTGTTGGAGACAGGCTGGTCAAGGAGGTGACAGTGATTCAGAGATAACCCAGAGGTCCCTGAGAAGAAGAGACTGGTTAATATGGCCTGAACTGGTGGCTGGGGGAACTGTGTCTGATCAAGTTATGGCAGATGTCACAGCTTTAGGTAGGTAAAAAGGGTCTTAGATGAAAACTTGGAGTTTTTTTTTTTTTTTTCTCCGGATAGGGTTGTTTATAGTTCTTGATTGGTATCTTGCCCTTTTCACTTTCAGTGATGGTGGGTGTACAGTAGACCAAAAGTATCTTTTGCCCTTTTGTGCTAACGGCGCTGGTTGACTTGAGTGGCCCCAGTCAGATGAGAGGCAAGTTCTAAGCTTCTTATAGACAGGGATGTTGGCTTTGTTCTGCTGCAGCCTGATAAACTGGGACCACTGTGTGGTTAGTAATGCACTTGCCATTTGGTGACACAGACTGAAGTCTATCCTACACCTGGGCCTCACCTCTTCCTCTACTGGCATTCTAATGGCACTCTGACAGCATCCAGGGTGACTACAGGGCCCACTGGAAATGGATCATCATTCTGTCTTCTAGTGCCTACCTTTATCATAACCAGATGTCCCAAACTTGTGACAAGCTCTTTTGGCAACTGAAGGACCAAGAAGGGAGAGGGTGATGAGAGAGACTGCCCATTATAACTTTCAAAACCCCGTCTTGGGGGAAGAATCATCTAGGGTGACATTCCTTGAAGTAAATCGTAGGCGAATCTAGGCCAGAGAGATGAGCCAAGGTTAGTGAGATAATTTATCTTTATTGCCTAAACTGCAGAGCATTCTCTACACAGCATAAAGGAGAAGTGGGGCAGCTGCAGGACATGTAGAGAAACCCAACTAGGAAATCTTGCAAGGAGTTGAAAAGATTAATGTCCCAACCTGATGAGATTACAGCCTTGAGACAATAAGGTGGAGCAACAGAACAATGGGAAAGAGGACTGGGGGAGAAATCTAAGAACCAGATGGCTTCAGCTCTCTAGAGGAGCTGAGCCTATTCACAGTGCCTAACCTGGAAGCCTATGAGGGACAGGCCTCAGGCCCTTGCCATGACCTACTTAGGCTACAATTTCCTTTAAGGCAGCCCCTAGCTCTGGGAAGGAGTACTGGTAGCCAGTAGCCAGTGTTCGCCGTGGGATCACCTTCTGGCCCTCCAGCAGCATGATGGCACGCTCTCGCCCAAAGACAGCTTGCACTATAGTGCTGGGGACAGGGATGAAGGCTCGGTGGCCCAGGGCAGCACCCAAAGCCTGGGCAAACTCAGCATTAGTGGCGGAGGATGGAGCCACTCCATTCAGGACCCCATGCACGTGGTTTGCTTCAAGAGCATGGGTCAGGATTCCTGCCAGGTCCCCGATGTGTATCCAGGGGAAGAATTGGTGGCCTGAGCCGATGGGGCCCCCCAGGCCCAGCCGAAAGGGCAGCAGCATGTGGCCGATGGCACCACCCCCACGGCCCAGTACAACCCCTACAGCAGGCAAGAGGGAAGGTACAGAGGTCCTCTCAGCCTTGAAGCAGCCCCACTGCTCCTCCTGGTTTCTGTTTCCCCTTCCTCACTCTCCCCATGCTGACTTGGCTCTGTAACAGAAGTGAGCAGTATGGCTCTCTAAGACTTCACACCTTCTCATCTGCAGGTTGGCTATGAGAAGTGGTAGCATCCTCTCACTCTGTAATCTCAGCTCTCCTAATCCCATCAGCTCTCCTAATCCCATCACTTCCCCAGCCCAGAGAAGACATTCCAACCCTGTCTGATACCCAGGCCCCTGTTTCTCACCTGAGCGCACCACCACCTGGCGTGTAGAATCTCCAGGAAGCCTGGCTGCAGCTTCCCATTTGGTTACGAGGTTGGAGAAAAAGTCAAAGTCCCCTCCTGGGCTGTCTTCATCATACTCCGCAGTCAGACTGGGCTGGTAGTAAGCTGCCGGTGGAACACACTCATTTGCCCTGGGTGTCCTTGGTCCTGCCTGGCTCTCTGTAGTGGAGGCTTCCCTTGGCCTCACCTCCTTTGGCCCTTAGGATCTCCCCATTTGGAGACAGAGCCATTTGGATATTTTCCCCTTGAACTTTTCCAGGACCTGAAGTGTTCCTTCCCTGGAGGAACTCTGGTTGCAGGGCCAAACTTAGAGGCTGCTAGAGTGTAGTGGTTAAGAACAGGAACTTGGGTACCAGGCTGCCTGAGTTTTAATCAGCTCCCTCATTTTTAACTCTGTGACTTGATGCAAGTTACTTAACCTCTCTGTATAGAATTTTCACATCTTTAAAATGGGAATAATAGTACCTACCTCATAGGGTTGTTGTAAGGAATAAATGATAATAAGCATAAAACACTTCAAATAGTGGCTGGTGTGTGCATTATAATTGTTTGCAATTACTTGGTCCCAGAGGTGACCATGAACTCTGTTCCTAAAGAACTATGGTGTGAGAAGTAAGGGACTTTGGAATAGGTGGACTTTTCCCTGGCACTAAGAGTGATGCCACTCCTCACTCTTTTTCAGGGTCTCAGTTTCTTAGTGAAAGTACACAAAGGTTAGGAGAAACATGCATGGATCAAGGGCCTAGGAAGTCATTTTGCCTGGAAAAAACCAGTGCTCGGGTGTGTGCACAGCTACAGAGGTCTGAGTTACCCCCTTCCCATGGCTAATATGAGGGGCTGGTGATTTAGGGGGCATACCTACACCTGTGACTAAGACCCAGGCCTTGGGGGGTTGTGGGGCTTTGGTGATGGCTTTAGCCAGCAATTGGGTGGTCTCTAGGCGGCTGCGGAGAACCTCTTTTTGGAAGGTTTCATTCCATCTGCAGGAGAAACATGGGAAATAAAAAGCCACTAAATACATAGGTGCACATATCCCTCTCTCTGTCTTTTCCTGGGAACTATTTCATACCCATTTCTAGTAAAGCCCTTAATTTTGGCTTAACAGAAACAGTCAACGTCTCCTGTAGAGGGAAAGGGCATACATTTTCTGGGCATCCTGAGTTATACCTGAGGACTTAAGCCAATTGGCTGACTGGGTGGAGAAGTGGAGCAGAATGAGTAGTCTGGGATATCGGTTTAGTTCAGAATCTGGGAGTTCCATTACCCTTAGCTCACAGGTTCTCATCAGTGGTACACTCTCCTCCCTGTGCTCTAGTGGGTATCAGCTTTAGGGCCCAGGCTGACCTTCGGAGAGGGTTGAGGATGTTCTCTCCGGCCAGGTTGACGGCGGCATCGCAGCTCGGCAGCCCAGATGCAGCCAGCTCATCCTGTTGGAGAAAGCACACAGTGCCCCTGCCCCGCCCTGCACCGCCCAACTCTGCCCTCCCACCCGCTTCCAGAGGATGGACTTACCCACGTGATCCGGCCGGGCCCGGGCTGTCGGGAGACCAACGTCACTTCGTGGCCTCTGGCATTCAGCAGCTGGCTTAGGGCTGTCCCAATGAAGCCAGTCCCGCCACCTGATCGGAAAATACAAATTGCTTATATTTCCGGGGAGTCGGGGTGGGGGCGCCTTTCGTCCCCGCTGTGGCCCCCCTCTTCCGGCGCCAGCCCATCTGACACCAGACTGCTCCCCACTTCTCCCCCTCCCCGCGATGCAGAGGTGACACAGGTCACAGGGATTAGGGAGATTCGGCTTCTCGGGCTAGGCGGCCAAGGCCAGGTTACCAGTGCACTAGACAGTGCCCTCCCGGAAGCGGATTCCCAGCCCTCAATCTCCGACTAAGCGCGCCCGGCACTCTCCCTTTCTGCAGTCCCTCACCCACAAGCACACGCATAGCGACTAGGACCTAACGCGCCTGCGTAAGGTTTAGAGTTTACCTCACTTCAAACGCGACCAGGACCTCTCTGCGCATGTCCCTTTCGGGAAGCGGGTTCCAATCGAGGTTGCAATCCTGTGCGTGGCCCTTCTCGGCGACCCGGAAAAGCTTGTAAATATAGGCTGTGTGTTTCTCTAGCAAGCGAGGTGGGAGGGATTAGACCGATGGACCCAGAAAAGGCGGAGGAGGGAAGGTTTTAGTGTAGAAAACCAGCCAAACCAAACTCAACCAACAAAACCCTTCACTTAAAACCCGAAGCTACCCAGACCTCAGAATTCTGGATATCTATTAAGTTGGCGGGTCAGTAATGCAAGAGAACCCTTCCACCGGTAGTCTGGATTTCTTTCCACTCGGCCAGTTTTTTCTTCTCTCTCTTTCCGCTGGCTCCTTTCTATCTGCATTTAAACATTCCAAAGGTCCCCTCATATTAAAATAACACTTTACGCCGGGGATGTATGCCTTGAATTCAGTTACCAGGCTTTAACAGAAGACATCCCAAATCTCCTATGCAACTCGGATCTCTCATCTGAGCTCCTAACCCCTATAAAAACTTTTCACTACAAATCTCTTCTTGGACATCCGAAACCCTATTGATTTTAAATACTGAATCTCTCTCAGGTTTATCTAAGAGGAGTCTTTGAAAAGTTCATGGAAAATGTGTATTATGCTAAAAACTACATAGGTTTCCAAATTTTTTTACACCAAAATAAACTTGTATTGACTTGTTATATAACATGTCTGAACAGGATCTGAGGCACTAAGAAGGCTAAGACAGTTTGAAAAGAGCCCCTATTAAAGCAATCTGAATTCTGTGAAAATTGAAGCAAGAACAAACACGGAATTTGTGGTGAAGAACGATGAAATTGATGCTTCATGAAAAATTTATGAGGACAATGCCCCAAATAAATCAGCAGTCTACAAATGCATAACTCATTTTAAGAAACGAGGAGACGTCCAAGCATGGTGGCTCATGCCTGTAATCCCAGTACTTTGGGAGGATTATGCACGAGGCTCTCTCAAGTCCAGGAGTTTGAGACCAGCCTGGGTAACATGGCAAGACCTCATCTGTACTAAAAATTTAAAAATTAGCCAGGTGTGGTGGCGCACACCTGTAGTCCCAGTGTCTTGGGAGGCTGAGGCAGGAGGATTGCTTAAGCCCAGTAGTTCAAAGTTGCAGTGAGCTATGATTGAGCCACTGTGGTCCAGCCTGGGCAACAGAGTGAGACCCCATCTCAACAAAATGGGGAGGAGATGATGTTGAAGATATAGATAGTGGCAGAGTATCCACATCACTTTGTGAGGAAAAAAATTCATCTTGTTTGTGCCCTAATTGAAGAGAACAGCAGAAACAATAGCCAACACAAGAAACATCTCAATTGGTTCAGTTTACACAATTCTGACTGAAAAATTACAGTGGAGCAAACTTTCCACTTGATGGGTGACAAAACTGTTGTACTCAGATCTGCTACAGATAAGAGCAAAGCTTTCAGTGGAAAGTTTAAACAAGTGGGGTCAAGATCCTTGATATGACTTTGTGATCTCACCCAAATCTCATCTTTAATTGTAATCCCCAGCTATTGAGGGAAAGACCTGGTGGGAGGTGATTGGATCACCGGGGCAGTTTCCCCCATGCTGTCTTCATGATAGTGAGGGTGTTCCCATGAGATCTGATGGTTTTATAAGCAGCAGTCTCCTCTGGGCTTTTCACTCACTCTTTCCTACCACCATGTGAAGAAGGGCTTTGCTTCCCCTTTGCCTTCCACCATGATTTTAAGTTTCCTGAGGCCTCCTGAGACATGCAGAACCGTGACTCAATTAAACCTATTTTGTTTATAAATTACTCAGTCCCCAGCAGTTCTTTATAGCAGTGTGAAAACAGACTAATACAATCCTGAAGCATTTCATCAAAGAATTGTAACAGGAGATGAAACATGGCTTCACCAGTATGATCCTGAAGAAAAAGCACAAGCAAAGCAATGGCTATCAAGAGGAGGAAGTCAAAGCAAAGCAGACCAGTCAAGAGCAAAGGTAGTGGCAACAGTTTTTTTGGGATACTCAAGGTATTTTTCTTGTTGACTTTGTGGAGGACCAAAGAATGATAACATTAATTTGCCTATTGAGAGTGTTTTGAGAAAGTTAGCCAAAGCTTTCGCAGAAAAACACCTGAGAAAGCTTCACCAGACAGTTCTTCTCCACTGTGACAATGCTTCTGCTCATGTCTCTCATAAAACAAGAACAATTTTGTTAGTGTTTCAATGGGAAATCATTAGGCATCCACCTGATTTGGCCCCTTCTGACTTCTTTTTGTTTCCTAATCTTGAAAACATCTGTCAAGGGCACACAGTTTTCTTCAGTTAATAATGTAAAAAGGACTGTTTTGACATGGTTAAGTCTCCAGGACTCTCAGTTCTTTAGGGTGTACTAAATGGCTGGTGTCATTTCTTAAAAAAGTGTCTTGAACTTGGTGGAATTTATGTTGAGAAATAAAGTTTATATTTTATATTTTTTATCTTTTAATTCATTTTTTCCACAAACATTTTGAAATTTCCTCATATTCCCTCTGTCTCTGCCATCACAATCCTCTTATGAGTTATTCTGTCTTGTGTAAATATCTGCAATAGTCTCCTAGTAGGTCTTCCTGCTTTTGCATGTTTCTCCTCTCCAAACTATTTCACACATTGCAAGCTGAGTGACCTTTGAAAACCATATGAGGGGAACATTATAGTGGCATGTATAGTTTAAAAAACTCCCAGTTTAAAATTCCTGGATATGCTGGATAAAATTAAACATACCTCTGTTTAAATGTGTTGCCAAGTTAGCTAGAAAAATAAAAAAATCCCAGAGGCCAAAAAATGAAATGTGTCTTGGGACTGAGGTTATGATAAAGATTATTTGCTTGGCCAAACTTTAGTCAAGCTTCTGAACCTTCTAGGCTTATTTGTACACCTCTTTGTAAAATCCAGTTTTCGCAAAGAGCCTTGCTAAGTCAGTTTAGCAAGAACCCCCTCACCTTTGATATCTGATCATTCTCAATCTCTGATCAGGCCCCTCATCCTTCCATCCGCTGGGTGATGTCTGATCACCTTGGCCTATCTTCACATGAATCCCATTAGTTTGTGTTAGCCAGAATCCCTCTTACCCTTGATATTTTTCTCTTATTTATTGTTCATCTACAGAGTTGAGCCCAATCTCTCCCACTGCAAGACCACATTGTAGTGGTACCTATACTTATTGTGATGGAAAATCTTCCTTACCTCACTTTATGAAATGTCACTGAATAATTGTCTTTAACAGGTGTTTTGTGGCTTTTAATTTCAGTAACCAAGAGGCTTGGGTGGCAGGAAACAATGCCTGAGATTGAAGCAAATTTGGAACTGAGACCCCTGCATAAAGCCCTTGGACTGTGTTCTCAGAGAAAAAGTAAACTTTAAAAGTCCACCTGGTATCAAAGAACATGGCTTGGAAACTTGTTTCTCTAGGCTTTGCTCTTGTCTAGGATTGGTTGTAAAAAAAAATTACTATTCTCTGAGAAGTTTTATCTGTTTTCCTGTCCTCCATCATATTTGTGGTTTGAATTAATTGTTACCTACTTGGCCTAGGAGGCTCTAACCCAATAATTTAAATTAAATGTCACAGATAGAAGACATAAATCTTCACTTGGTTTGGTTTCACAGGATTTCAATAGATAAAGTCTTGTCAAACAGAAACATACAATCCAAAATTACAAAACACACAAATAAACAAAGCACTCTGAAGAAGTGTCAAAACAACAACAACAACAACAACAACAAACAGCAGAATTAGACAATCAAGGATTTAAAATGTTAGAATTTAGAGATATAGAATATAAAATTACTAAGTTTCAAATGTTTAAGAAAGAAAAGAAATTAAAAACATGAGAAAGGGACAAGATGCTATCAAAAAATACCAGCAGAATTGATAAAGAACCAACCTGAACTTTGAAAAATTAAAATGTGATGATTCAAATTTTTTTTATTATACTTTAAGTTCTGGGGTACATGACCACAACGTGCAGGTTTGTTACATACGTGTACATGTGCCATGTTGGTGTGCTGCACCCATTAACTCGTCATTTACATTAGGTATTCCTTCTAATGCTATCCCTCCCCCCTCCCCCCACTCCACGACAGGCCCTGGTGTGTGATGTTCCCCACCCTGTGTCCAAGTGTTCTCATTGTTCAATTCCCACCTATGAGTGAGAACATGTGGTGTTTGGTTTTCTGTCCTTGTGGTAGTTTGCTCAGAATGATGGTTTCCAGCTTCATCCATGTCCCTACAAAGGACATGAACTCATCCTTTTTTGTGGCTGCATAGTATTCCATGGTGTATATGTGCCATATTTTCTTTCTTTTTTTGGGGGATGGAGTCTCACACTGTCGCCCAGGCTGGAGTGCAGTGGCGCGATCTCGGCTCACTGCAAGCTCTGTCCCCTGGGCTCATGCCATTCTCCTGCCTCAGCCTCCCGTGTAGCTGGGACTACAGGCACCCGCCACCATGCCTGGCTAAAGGGGTTATTGTATTTTTAGTAGAGACAGCATTTCACCGTGTTAGCCAGGATGGTCTTGATCTCCTGACCTCATGATCTGCCCGTCTCAGCTTCCCAAAGTGCTGGGATTACAGGCAGGAGCCACCGCGCCGGCCATGCCACATTTTCTTAATCCAGTCTATTGTTGATGGACATTTGGGTTGGTTCCAAGTTTTTGCTATTGTGAATAGTGCTGCAATAAACATACGTGTGCATGTGTCTTTATAGTAGCATGATTTATAATCCTTTGGGTATATACCCAGTAATGGGATGGCTGGGTCAAATGGTATTTCTGGTTCTAGATCCTTGAGGAATCACCACACCGTCTTCTACAATGATTGAACTAGTTTACACTCCCACTAACAGTGTAAAAGTGTTCCTATTTCTCCACATCCTCTCCAGCACCTGTTGTTTCCTGACTTTTTAATGATTGCCATTCTAACTGGTGTGAGATGGTATCTCATTGTGGTTTTGATTTGCATTTCTCTGATGGCCAGTGATGAGCATTTTTTCATGTGTCTGTTGGCTGCATAAATGTCTTCTTTTGAGAAGCGTCTGTTTATATCCTTTGCCCACTTTTTGATGGGGTTGTTTTTTTTCTTGTAAATTTGTTTTAGTTCTTTGTAGATTCTGGTGTCCCAGAAGAGAGGAGTCAGAGAAGAGGACAGAGAAAATATTTGATGAAACAATAGCTGATTGTTTTCTAGAATTAAAGAAAGATATGAATCCTCAAATTCAGTAAACAAAATAAGTTTCAAGTAGGATAAATAAAAACAAAACTATACCTAGTTTCATCATAGTAAAACTAGAAAAAGAGAGCTATTAAAAGTAGTCAGAAAGAAAACAGATTATCTATAAAGAAATGCCCCTTTTTTTTTTTTTTTTGAGATGGAGTCTCTCTGTTGCTCAGGGTGGAGTGCAGTGGCAGGATCTCAGCTCACTGCAACCTCCACCTCCTGGATTCAAGCGATTGTCCTGCCTCAGCTTCCTGAGTACCTGGGATTATGGGCGTGTGCCACCATAGCCAGCTAATTTTTATATTTTTAGTAGAGATGGGTTTTGCCATGTTGGCCAGTATGGTCTCCAACTCCTGACCTCAATTGGCCCACCCACCTTGGCCTTCCAAAGTGCTGAGATTACAGGCATGAGCTACTGTGCCCGACCTAAGAAATGACAATTAGAAAGACACCTGACACCTCAGCTGCAACAACACAATCTAGTGGAATAATATCTCAAGCGTGAACAGAAAATAATTACCAACCTAGAACTGCTTATCAACAAATTATTCAAGAGTGAAGGTGTTGAGACCAGCTGGGTCGTGGAGACCCTAACCAAGGGGGCGCTAGAGGAATTAAAGACACACAGAAATAGTGGGAAATCAGGGGTCTCACAGCCTTCAGAGCTGAGAGCCCTGAACAGAGATTTACCCTCATATTTATTGACAGCAAGCCAGTGATAAGCATTGTTTCTATAGATTATAGATTTACTAAAAGTATTCCTTATGGGAAACAAAGGGATGGGCCGAAACAAAGGGATGGGCTCTGGCTAGTTATCTGGCTAGTTATGCAGCAGGAACATGTCCTTAAGGCACAGATCACTCATGCTGTTTTTTGTGGTTTAGGAATGCCTTTAAGAGGTTTTCTGCCCTGGGTGGGCCAGGGGTTCCTTGCCCTCATTCCGGTAAACCCACAACCTGCAGCGTGGGTGTCATGGCCCTCACGAACAGTTTATGACCAGATTTGGAAGGCTGTTCCCAACATGAAGGTAAAACAAGGATACTTTTTAGACAAGCAAAAACTGAGAGCATTTGCCGTCATCAGACTTAATATACTTTGTCAGGAAAAAAGAAAATGATCTCAAAAGGAAAATGTAAGATACAGGAAAATAGTGATCAATGGAATTGATAAAGTTGATAAATATAAATATTTACTATGTTAAGCAACAACAATAATGTTTAATTTGTGGGTAAAAATTAAAAATATTAGTCACAAGTAATAGGTAGTAAGAGAAATATTTGACTGGAGTTGAATTGTTATGAAAAATATATCAATACTGAATAATGTTAAACTTTGTTAAACGTAAATTTAAAAAGGCTAAATCTTGCGTATTAGAAGTAAAGTGTGCACTTCTAAATCAGTAGAGGGAAACAATTGAATAAGATAATCTAATCAATTTAAAAGTTATCAGGAAAAGATAAAAAGAGGATGCTTAGGAAAAACTAGAAAGGCCAAAATAAGATAATAGAAATAATCAGTAACCATAATAAATTTAAATGGAGTAAGAAATTAAATTAACTAGATGTAACTGGAATTACAAATTTCAAGAGAAGTGAATCTCACAACTATAATGTTAAACAAAAAAGAAGTTGCAGAAAAGTACCTACAATGTAATGCTATTTACCTAGAGATTAAAAGTATGCAAAATAATACTTTTTTTAAATTGAGGGGCTAAATATATTTGTAGTTAAAGTAAAAAGAAATGCAAGGGAATGATGATGATAATACTACTGTGATCAGGGAGGAGTAACCAGGGAAATTTAACTTCTCATTTCTTAGGCTGTATTCATTTTATCTTTTGTGTATCTGAAATATTTCACAATATGCAAAAATGTGTAGTGGATTTAAGATGTGCTGTCATATTTCAGATGTATAGAAAGATAACTATTTTCTGTAATTGAATAGAACTTGCTCATAAACATTTCTCCTTGGAAGTGGTATAAACTTAAACTCACCCAACGAAGTTAATTATCATTTCTAGTTTAAAACTGCTCATATACTCAATTTTCCTTGGGTAAATTCTTAGTCTTTCAGCGTGCCTTGTCCCTTTTCTCCTTTCCTTCTCCTAGCTAGACATCCGGGTGTAGCAGGCCCTTTGGCAGGCACTATTATCTAGTCCTCAGTGCCTGCTTGGAAGGGTCTCATCTCCTTTGGCCTTTGGATCTTGCCTGCTGAGGTCGGCTAAGGTGCAGCTGGTTAGGCCAGACCTCTGGGCAGTATTTTGGTCACTGCTTCTGATACCCATGGCTCTTGCCTTGATATCAGGTTCCACAGCATCTGCTGGAGGATGAAGAAACACTTGGCTTGCCCCTGGCCAACAGAATGGAATGCATGGGCCTTGCTGAGTGTCCCCTCAGGCTCATCTCTTGGTAATTTTTCACAGTCATTACTGCTCAATCACTTTATTGTGATCTAGCTCTGAGTCAGTTATATGTTGCTGTTAACAAATTATCTCAAAACTTAGTGGTTTGAAACAACAATAGTGTTTATTATCTTATATAGTCTTGTGGGTTAGGAATATGGTAGCAGTTTAGCTCGGTGATTGTGGGGTGTGGCTCAGGGTCTCTCCTGAGGTTATGCTCGAGATATCACCTAGGGCTGCAATCATCTGAAGACTGGGGCTGGAAGATCCTCTTTCAAGAAGGCTCATACACACTGTTGCAGGAGGCTTCATTCCTTGCTGATTGTTTCTTGCCATGTGGACCTCTTCACATTGCTGCTTGAGTATCCTTATGACATGGCAGCTGGCTTCCCTGGAGTGAGTGATTCAAGAGAGTGAGAATGAGGAGAAAGCTTCAATACCTTTAATGACTAATCTAATCTCAGTGTAACATACAGTTACTTTTATCACAATCTATTTGTTAGATGTGAGTCACTGAGTCCAAGGGGAGAGAAATTTAGCTCTAAAACTTTTAAAGGGAAGAGAGTTAAATAATTTGTTCACACATTTTAAAACCAACACAAGCTCTGTGTTGAATTTAGGGCGGCTTCTCTGAGATCCTTGTAGACTCTCTCAGTTGTGCCTGGGAATTGTGGTACAATCCCTGTTATTTTCAGATGCCTCTTTTACCTCTCTAGGTTTTCAAGCATCTCTCCTTACCTCCCTAGCTAGGCTCCTTCTCAGAGGGTTCAGGCAGCATTTATAATCTAGTTATGTTCTCTCCAAATCTTTTAGCTCCTTCCCTAAGCCCAGGGAAAGCTAGGTAATGGGCAACTCCTCTGACATCATAGCCAGTTTCTTTCCTACCCTCTGATTTATAGAACAAATTCCATGCTTGGACTTCTCTGAACAAAACCTTTGCTCTTGAATTTCCTCCTTTCCAGGCTATTAGATATGTAATAAAACAACTTGCTTTTGAGAGTCAAAACTAAGGCTTGCTGGATTTGTTCGCTTACACAGCAAAGAGAAAAGGAAGCACTGAGAGGGAAAATACATTGGGTAATATTGCAAAGCAAACTGGCTTCATACATGGCTAGATCCAGGTGCTTACATAATGTCATCAAGAATCCACATCTTTTCAATTCTCAGCTTTTATTTTTTGATGGTTGACTTCATTCTTAGGAAGATTTTCTCCTTTTAGAGTGAGGGTGAATTCTTGGCTTCTATTTCCAGCAAAAAAACTGTTTCTCTTAGTTCCATAAAGAATGTCAGAACTAACTATCCTTGGACTGTTATGGGTCTTGTGCCATCTCCGAACCAACTATTGTGGCCAAGTGTGGAGTGTTCTGCCTGGCCAGGCCTGAGTTATGTGTCTACTGCTGGACCAGGGGTGGGGTAGCCCCACTCACTGTCCTCCACTGTGGAAACCCAGCTGAGCCCCTGAGGTGTTAAGGAACTCCTCATCTCTTCAACAACGTTGACAATCCTTCCTTTCTCTCCTGGCTATGTCTTTCCTTCCAGTGAGCTGAGGGTTGCAGTGTAGAAGGTGAGAGGTGAATGGGAGGGTTCCACTACATTAGGTACCTTTTAGTGTATAGATTTAGGAGGGTGGCTGTCCATCAATATCCTCAAGGAGGTGAGATGGAAACCTCCTGCAGAGCTTTACACCCCTTGTGAAGAGGAGGTACACAGGGGCAGAGCTCTGATTGCAGCAGCCAGCCCCTCATCTCCAGGGAGGCTGATGGAGAGCAGGCTCTGTCTGAGTGTGTTCCATCTTTCCCTCCAACCTCCTTAAAGTTGTTGTTCTTCTGGGTTCTGGGGATGGGTGGGTCAACTTCTCTTATCCTCCGTAGCCTCTCCTTTAGCAACTGAACTATTTCAGGTAAACTTTTTGCAGCTCTCAGCATCCATCTGTCACTTTGGAGATAAAACATTCAAACCTTAGACAACAAGACATTAGAAATATTCATCTGCACATCTGGGCATAGGGGTGAGTGCAGCTGGCTTTCCCTTTGGGAAGAAAAGACTTCTTCCTGGGTCTGCAGTAATCACAAGGACTTTGTTCATTGAAACAGGACTGTTTTCCTCACAGCTGCTTCCTGAAACAACAAAAGGAGCTGAGCTCAGTCAACCTCTGGGACATCAGGCCAGCCCTGCAGGGCAGGATAAAAAGTCAGAGAGGGATCCTGGCTGCTTTCTCAGCTTGGGCAGAGGCAGAGCGGGATGGGGGATTTGCTGGTGACAAGTGCCTCTGCTCCTTCCCAATGCCACCTGTGTGAATGTTCCCTGCTTCATTTTGTTTGAATAGATTTTTGTGACTTCTCTTGGGCTCTGAGATGTTACTTGCTAAATGCTATTCACATAACCATTTTATGCATTTCTATTACTACATGGTAGAACCAATCAACCAACCAACCAACCAACCAACCAAAGTCCTAATTCTGGAGACACATTAGATAAAGGATCCTAGAACTCTCCCTTCCTTTTTATAAGATAGTCTGTTCTGACCTCAGAGTCTGGGGCCATAGGAACAGCATTCCTGAGCCTCGGTGTCTGTGGAGATGCCAGGTCTTCTCCAGGGGTTGCACCTTGTCTTCTGCTTTCTCCCTTCCACTAAGACTTTTAGATGCCCCCATCCCTAGTCTGCACCCTAACCAGACATCTGTTCCCAGTAGGACCTTTTGTAGGTACTGAGAGACCTGACCAGCCTCCAGCATCAGCTCCATACCCTCCATTGTTGGCCAGGACCTGCGGTGGAGAACAAGTACCCTTGAGATCTCTCTGCTCTTAGTTTCCACGGCAGTGAATGAGAAATACCCTCTTACACACTCTGACAGTGTTGGGTAGAGAAAGATAGATGGAGAGATAGATAGAGAATGATATTAGATTTTGGCGAGGCCAGACCTGAGGGGAACTGTTTAGCATGAGCAGCTCTTCTTGCACCACCAGAGGCTTCACCAGCCCAGAAATTCCATTTCCTACTCACTCAGAGGAAAGGCTACTGGCTGCAGGCCCTTGCCACTGTCTGGCTCTGTGCTGTAAAATGGCCATTGGGAGGCTTTTCCTGGGTCTGTTTTCCCCTGGCCCCAGCACAGGCCCCTCTGAAATTGATCTATGGTGAATGTATTTCCCCATCTCTAGTGTGGCTGTGGCCCTTTCCCTACAGTCTACTCAGCACTACATGAGATGGGGGTAGTGGGAGGCTGGGCCCTAGGGAAGGGACCCAGGGAGACATGATCAGGTACTTGCAGGGAAGGTCAGTTTTCTCCAGCTCCTTTCTTACGGCAGACACTCAATTAGAGGGCCTCCCAGGTACTGGATAGCTCTGTGCTGGCAGAATGCTACTTCTCATACCCCTCTCCACAGCAGAGATGATGAGGGCTGGGCCTGCTTTTCTCCCTGCACTCTGATATAATAAAGGTGTTGTCACTAGGACCTATTAAATAAGACACTCCTGGTAGTAAATGTGGAGAACAGGCAGCTTGGAAATCCTCAGGCACATGTGCATGTGGATGCGTGTGTGTGTCATGAGGATACAGGATAAAGTCTGTTGTCTATGGCCCTGGGGGGTTGAGGCAGTGATCACCAGAGCTGGCTTTATCTTTGTGCTCGTGCGTCTTCTGCCCATTCAGCTCACATTTCGTTATACAATTCAGCAGTTGGCAACCTGAGGGGTTTCTAGCGACGGAGATGTAGGCTAGTCTATCTTCTCCTCCATGGATCAACATAGGCCAGACCCAGCTACAGGAGGCTGGACCATAACCAACATGGAATTTTTACTGAGTTTAGAGAGAAGGTCACTATGTCACTGAGGTATCTCACTGAAGACTTGATTAGCTAGAGGAGATGATGGAGAAGAAAGATGACAGGAGAAGAGAAGGGGGTGGCCATGACAACAGAGGAAGAGAGAGGACTCAGAGGGTGTTCCCAAAGCTTAGACTCTAAATAATTAAGAGACAGCCCTGGGCTCAGTATCCAGTTTAGATCTGTGTAGGATCCCTAGGGCACTGAAGTTGAGGATGTAACTAGTGGCTTGAAGGTGGAGTTGAGAGGTTCAGGGTGCCTGGTGTGGATTGTGGGGAAGAAGGTTACAACTAGGACCTTTTATGGACTGTTCACGGGACTCCACATCCAGGCAAAGGCCAGAGTGTTGATTCTTAGATGAAATGCTGTTACACAGCATGGGGACTTCATTTTTTTGAGATTGAAGAACTTTGAGGGGAAATAAAATCTCTCTAAAGAAGCTAGGTTCCATCTACAGAGGTAGCATGGCTTAGTGCCTCTCCTCCATTCTGTTGAAGCAGCTCTTGTCAGTGACCTCTATGTTGCTAAATTCATTGATCTCAGATCACCACATACTTTGCCTCTCTGCAACATTTGTTTCAGTGAAAACACTTTCTCCACCGGTTTTCAGGACATGATTTGTCCTCCTCTTACCTCACTAGCCACTGCTCAGTCCCCTTGGCTGGCTTTGACTGCCACCTAATCTCTGAACATTGGCACACTGCAGTCTTTGTCTTTGGGCCTCTTCTCCATGTAGGCTCTCTCCTTAGTATGAATCTCAGGTTTTTGAATAGTATCTAATGAATCCCAAGTTTCTGACTCCAGCCTGAACATTTTTCCTGAATTCTAGGTTTAAATATCAAACTACGTACTCAATGTTTGTATGTGGATGACTAATAGCCATCTAAACTTAACATGCCCCATACCACTCTCTTGATTTCCATGGCCCCAAACTTGTCCCTTTGCTGGTTCTCCCAGTCTCATCTAATGGCAGTGTAGTTTTCCCATTTGCTCAGGTCAAAATAAAAAACTTGAAGTCATCATTAACTCCCCTAATCCATGAGCAGGAATGGTTGGATTTATCTCTAGAAGAAATCCATACATGCAATAAACCCATAATTAGGTATCTCACCATGTCCACCACAGCTACCATCTGGTTCAAGTTAATTTCATCTTTGGATCATCATAAGGGCCTCCTTACTGGTTTTTCTGCTCTCATTCTTACTCCCTTACAATTTATTCTTCACTTGGTAGACGGAGTTATCCCTATAAAAACTTAAATCAATCATGCCACTCCTCTGCTCAAAGTCTTCCAATGGATTCTGGTTTCAGAGTAAAAGCCAAAGATCTTTCAAGATCTTGGGGACCCTTGAGACCCCCAGTGATTTGGTCCTCACTTGTCTATATGACTTCACCTCCTGCCTGTCCTGCCCAAGTCACACTGGCTTCTCAGTATAGCGTGACAAACTTGCTTCTGCCCCAGGGCCTTTCTGCTATTCCCCTGCTTGAAATGCCATGCCTTCAAATAGCCACATGGCTCTCCTAGACCTCACTTCCTTCAGGTCTCGAATCAAATATCTTATTAGACATTATTTCACCAGCATATTTAAAATCAATTTTCTTCCTCACGTTTGGAACTTCCTTTTGCCTTCATGCTGTCTTATGTTTCATATCACTTATGACCATCTGATGTATTGTATATTTACTTGTTTGTTTCTCACCTGTCTCCTCTTACCAGAATGCAGACTCCACAAGAGCAGGGATTTTATCTGCTTTATTCACTCTTCACCCCTGAATTTTGGAGA
Organism: Macaca thibetana thibetana; assembly: GCF_024542745.1. Taxonomy (NCBI): domain Eukaryota; kingdom Metazoa; phylum Chordata; class Mammalia; order Primates; family Cercopithecidae; genus Macaca; species Macaca thibetana. Next base: position 83,298,435 of record NC_065584.1, on the reverse strand, counting down.
GTACCTTCATTTTGTAGATGCTCAATTAGTATTTATTGAATAAATGAAACAATGTGGTTGAGAGTGTAGGTCCTGGAAAAAGATTCCCTGAGTTCAAATTCCAGATCTTCTCTTTAACAACTGTGTGACTTTGGGGAAGTTTCTTAACCTCTCTGTACCTTAGTTTCCTTACAGTAATTGAGGATAACAAGTACCTGCCTCATATAATTGCTGTGAAGACTAAGTTAATACATTTAAATCTCAGATCAGTCCACAGCACATAGATCTGATAGATGTCAATCATCATCACCATCATCATCATCATCGTCATCATCATCACATGAAATTATTGGCTGGGGCGTTAGAAATATAAGAAAAGACAGAATTTTGAAAATCTGGGAGAAGTGAGAGAATGCAGAGCATACAGATGGGATTGGTGGAAGCTTTGTGTGGCAGATTGTATTTTTCAAAGATGGCCACAACAATATCTCAGTTTCACATGCTATTCTGGAAAGTTTTCACTCCCCATCAAAAGGTAAAGTGTATGTACTTTCCCTTCAAGTCCAGATGGATATTTATGACTGCCTCAAGTGATGTAACTTCCAAGACTAGGTTATAAAACTTCCACACACTTCGACCTTATTTTCTTGAAATGTTCACTTTTAGAACCACCCATCATGCTATGAGAAAGTCCAAACTAGCCCACGTAGACAGACTACATAGAGAGGCCATATAGGTGTTCCTGCTGATAGCCCAGCTGAGGTCCTTGCCAACAGCCAGCAACAACTTTCAGATGTGTGAATGAAGATGCCTCTAGATGGCTCCAGTCCCTGTTGAGTCACCCCCAGCCTTCAAGTATTCCCACATGAAGCACCAGGCTTCATGGAGCATAGACCAGGTGTCTCTGCTGTGCTCTGAAATTCCTGGACCAGGCAATCCATAAGAATAATCCTATGGTTGTTTTATGGCACTAAATTATGGAGCAGTTTGTAGTGCAGCAACAGCAATAGGGTACACAGGTTCAACTGTCAAGAGACCAGTCAACAGTGTAGCAAATAGATAACAGGCAAGAAAGCCACACAAAAGCAGGTGCGAGAAGTGGTCCTATTTCATTGCTGGGTCACAGATTACTAAACAGGAGATTTGAAACCCTTACCGGCATATCTGATCAGCAGGGGTTTAATGGGGAGAAGATGATTGGAACGTAATTCCAGAGTAAAAGAAAGATATATGAACATGCAGATGAGGGTAAAGTGGTCCCGTATGTGAGGAAGGCATAAGTAATTTTAAAACAAAACTTTATAAAATATCTGTGGGAGGAAATTACATTTTCATGTGAATCTGAAAATCACACTCACATATAATAAAACATTTGTGACTTTATGATGCAATATACTCTTGGAGGTTGCTTGAGAAGGCAGATTGTCAGATGAATTAAACTTATGTATTTATTGGCTTACTAGAACATATTTGGCATCCTTTTTTGGGAACCACTGAGTGAGTGAATGGGGTGGTAAAGTATACTTTTATTTTTCAAGATTGAGTGGATAAAACAGTGAAACACGAGTGTAAAAAACTGGAGGCACTCTTTTTTTCTTTTTTCTCTTCATATATATGTATCTTTTTTTTTCTTTTTCTTTTTCACACCTGGTGAACAGGAGTAGAGGTACTCCTTCTTGTAGATCACCTGACTTGTCTAAAAGACTGAGTAAAAAATGAGATTTTAGAAGCTGTTAATTGAATACAAACAGTACTACTTGATGAAACAAATGGTGGAAAATGCCTTATTATGATGGAAATTAAAGGTGACGTTTTTAAGATTTGGGGATATAAAAATAGACTGGCATATAAACCAGGTCAGGTGTTGGCTATAATTCTTTGTTTTTTTTTTTGAGGCGGAGTCTCGCTCTGTGGCCCAGGCTGGAGGGCAGTGGCGCAATCTCGGCTCACTGCAAGCTCCGCCTCCCGGGTTCACGCCATTCTCCTGCCTCAGCCTCCCAAGTAGCTGGGACTACGGGCGCCCACCACCACCACGCCCAGCTAATTTTTTTGTATTTTTAGTAGAGACGGGGTTTCACCGTGTCAGCCAGGATGGTCTCAATCTCCTGACCTCGTGATCCACCTGCCTCGGCCTTCCAAAGTGCTGGGATTACAGGCGTGAGCCACTGCGCCCGGCCTGGCTATAATTCTTTTAGCAATAGTGTTTATGCCCAATTAAATTCAATATCCTCATGGGAAAAGGGAGAAAACTGAGATAAAATAGGAAAATTAGTTAATGAAAAATTGAAAGATAGAATATGAAAAGGTAATAACCTCTAAGAGCCAGGTAAATTAGAGACACAGTGGAAGTTCAAGAAATAACAATTTCTGGATCAATATTTTCGTGTATTTAATATTTTTTCCTTGGTGATTAATAGCGTAATCAAAGAGGCTGTTATGGATAAAAATATGCCTCTTAATATATGGTAAAATTGAGAAGGTGAGGGAAAAATGAGGTCACTGAAAAGTGATAATTATAAATTAGGAAACCAAAAATTCTCACAGGGACTGAAAGCCAACTTAAAACAAAAACAGACCCAACACACCAAACTTTTTTATTTTTATTTTTTTTTGAGACAGGGTCTCTATTGCCTAGGCTGGAGTGCAGTGGCAAGATCACAGCTCACTGCAACCTTGACCTCCTGGGCTGAATCGACCCTCCCACCTCAGCCTTCTGAGTATCTGGGACTACAGATGCACCCCAGCACGGCCGGCTAATTTTTGTATTATTTTTTGTAGACATGGAGTTTCGCCATGTTGCCCAGGCTGGTCTCAAACACCTGGTCTCAAACAATCTATCCTCTTCGGCCTGGCAAGGTGCTGGAACTCCGAGCATGAGCTACCATGCCCAGCCCAAACCAAACTTTTAATTGCAGCATGGTGCTCTACTAATATAACTCAGCAATCACAAAGTGAACACGTCCATGTTACCACCACCCTAATCAGGAAATAGGATATCACCAACACTTCAGAGGCCCCCCAACAACCATGTGCCTCATCCTAATTCTTGCCATCTCCACCCTCACCAAATGTGACTGCCATCTTGACTTTTAACACCAAAGATTGATTTTGTTTGTTTCTGTTCTTTTTATAGGTGTACTGACACAATAGGTCTCTTTTTAAATTTAGCTTTTGCTCCCCTTAACATTATACTTGTGAGATTCATCAATGTCATTGTAATAGCAGTTAATTTTTGTTGCTGGGGAGTATCCCATTGTATAACTATTCCATAATTGTATTTATTCTTTCTGCTGTTGAAGGACTTTTGGGCTGTTTCACATATCACGTTGTAATGAACATTATTGTTCATGCTTTATGATGCAGAGATTTCTTTTGGGTGTATTCTTAGGCATTGAATTGATGTCATAGGATATGTGCATTTTCAGTTTCTCAGCTGATACTGAGAAAGTGAAAAGTGATGGAGCTGTTAACTGGCACTTCCTCTAATAGTGTAGGAGAGTTCCAGTTGCTCTCCTTGTCAATATTTGATATTATCAATCTTTCTAATTTTAGCTATTCTAATGAGTGCATGCGGCTCTTGCTCTGTGGTTTTAATTTGTATTTTTCTACTTACTAATGAGGTTAGTACCTTTCATATATTTATAGGTCAGTTGGTTATCTTACTTTTGTTAACTTTCTGTTCAAGTCTCTTATCTGTGTGTCATTGAGTTGTCTGATTTTTTTTCTTATTGATTGATAGGTACAACCTGTAAGTTCTGCATGTGAACCCTTTGTTGATATATGTGATGCAAGGATCTTCTCTTATTCTACAGTTTGCTTTTTCGCTCTCTTAAAGGTGTCTTTTCGTGAGCAAAAGTCCTTCTTGTAGTCTCATTTTTTAAAATCATTTTTCCTTTAAGGCAATGATTCTCAACGATGGGCTGAGTATTTTTCAGGCAATATTTGGGACATACTGAGTATCTATCATCTATCTATCTATGATATCTGCCTATCTATCTAATCTATCTGAGATATCTATCTATTTATATGGTTTTTTCCTTGTTGTTTATCTGAGATTCTAATTGAATTTGGCATCTTGCTTTTTTCCTCCTAAATCTGGTAACCATACCCCCAGGGCACATTGGTGAATGTATTGCAGAAACTTTGGTTGTCATAACTGGAGAGTGGTGGTGGGGAATCTTTTGGCATCTCGTGGGTAGAGGTCAGGGATGCTACTGAACATCCTACAATGCACAGAATAGCTCCCCACAACAAAATTGTATTCAGTTTGAGATGTCAAAAGTGCGAGGTTGAGAAGCTTGCTTTAAAATTAGTGCTTTTTTATGTGTCTTGAAGAAATCTATCTGAACTCCAAAATATTAAATATATTTTTCTATTGTATCATCTCAAAGTTTTATTTTTTTGCCTTTCCCATGTGGATCACCTGGAATTAATTTTTGTGTGTCTGTGAGATGGGGGTCAAATTTGATTTTTCCTTCTAGATATTCACTTGACCCAGCAATACTGATTGAAATGACCATCCTTCCCACTTCTCTACAGTTCCTCCTTTGTCATAAACCAAGTGTTTGTGGATAAAGGTGTTTATTTCTGATCTCTGTTCTGTTCTATTGCTTTAATTGATTGTGTTTGCATTCACACCATATTTTACTGATTATAGTAGTTTTAAATAAATCTTGGTATCTGGAAGTATCGTTTTTTTGGTCTTTAAAACATTTATATAAATGTCTGGGGTGCAAGTGCATTTCATTACACGCATAAATTGCATAAGGGCCAACTCAGAGCTTTTAGGGTATCCAGTACCCTAATAACCTACCTTGTACCCATTAAGTAATTTATCATCACGGGAGTATCTTGACTGGATTTCCTCAGAAACAGACCCTGATACAAAAATTGAGTGTAAATAGTTTATTTGTGATGTGATTCCTGGAAACACTGATGGGCGAGTGAAGAAGTGAAACAGAGAAGGAAAGAAGGAAAGAAAATACAGGGTGTTTTAATGAGCAAATTACCTCTGTGGGCACCTGGGAATTTATCTCATCCAGGACTTTTGGAAGATGGTGTGGTACATGTCTCAGCACTGTTCCACCAGAAGGAACATGAATGAAATAATGAAAATGGGTTATTTATCCAGCAATTCTCATCCACAATGGGTTAAGGCAACTTTAGAGTCATTAACTCCCTGACATTTCTGGTCTGCTGTTGTACTCTGGCTGAGCATGCTCCTGTGGTCTGAGAAAGCTTTTGGGGAGAGTTGTGGATGATTGGCATAAGAAGCCTTCTGTAGAGGCTCACTTTGGTGAGCATTGATGATACATTAGCAGGATACCAACAGTATCAGCTACCCTCCACCTTTTAAAATGGTCTGATCCAGTACCTCACATTGAGTTCATTTCATCTTGTCACTGATTGTTCAAGGGAGTAGCCATTTCAATTTATAATAAAAAAGTCTTATAAAGGGAAGTGTATTACTCAGGGTTCTCTAGAGAAACCGACCCAATAAGATAGATATTATTTGTAATCGAGAGACAGAGAGACTGAGAGAGAGAGAGAGAGAGGAGAGAGAGAGAGAGAGGAAGAGAGAGAGATTAAAGAATTGGCTTATGCTGTGGAAGCTAGGAAGTCTGAAATCTGTAGGGCAAGCCAGCAGGCTGGAAATTCAGATAAGAGTTCAAGAGTTGATGCTGGAGTCTTGAGTCTGAATTCCTCAAGGCAGCAGGCTGGAAACTCAGGAAGTATTTCTATGTTTCGGTCTTGAGGAGAATTCTTTCTACTTTGGGGAACCTCAGTCTTTGCTTTTCAGGTCCTCAACGATTGGATAAGGCCCACTTACACTGTGGAGGATAATTTGCTTTACTTAAAGTCTACCGATTTAAATGTTAATCACACAGTTTCAACGCAATCCCTATAAAAATACCAGTGACCTTTTTCACAGAAATAGAAAAAAATCCTAAAATTTGTATGGAACCACAAAAGACCTCAAATAGCCAAAGTAATCCTGAACAAAAGCACAAAGGTGGAGGCGTCACACTACTAGACTTCAAAGTATACTGCAAAGTTGAAGCAACCAAAATAGCATGGTACTGGCATAAACAACAGACACATTGACTGATGGAACAGAAATGAGAGCCAAGAAATTAATCCACATAACTACAGCCAACTAATTTTTGACAAAGGCACCAAGAACACTCATTAGTGAAAGGACAGCCTCTTCAATAAATGGTGCTCAAAAACCCCAATATTCATATGCAGAAGAATGAAACTAGACTCCCACCTCTCACCCTATACAAAAATCAACTCAGAGTGGATCAAAGATCTAAATATAAGACACGAAACTGCAAAACTACTAGAAGAAAACATAGTGGAAACACTTCAGGACATTGGTCTGTGAAAAGATTTTATGAATAAGACCTCAAAAGCACAGACAACAAAAGCAAAATAAACAAGTGGGATTATATCAAACTAAAAAGCTTCTGTACAGCAAAGGGAATCCTACACAAAAGGAAAAGACAACAGAGTAAAAATTCATCCTACAGCATGGGGGGAAATTTTTGTAAACAATTCATCTGACAGAGAAGTAATATCCAGAATATACAAGGAACTAAAAAGCTCAACAGCATAAAAAAAAAAAACCCACCCAAAAATTATTAAAACATGGGCAAATGATCTGAACAGACATTTCTTAAAAGAAGACAAACAAATGGTCAATAAATATTTAAAAAATAGTCAACATTACTGGTCACCAGGGAAAGGCAAATCAAAACCACAAAGAGGTATCATCTCACCCCAGTTAGAATGGCTGTTACCAGGAAGACAAAAAATAACAAATGCTGGCGAGGATGTGGAGAAAAGGGAACTCATACACTGTCTGTGGGAATGTGAACTAGTACAGCCACTATGGAGAAAAGTATGGAGGTTCCTCAAGAAACTACAAACAGAGCTACCACATGATCTAACAATCCCACTACTGGGCATTTATCCAAGGAAAGGAAATCAATATATTGAAGAAACATGTGCACCCCCAAGTTTATTGCAGCACTATTCACAATAAGCCAAAATATATAATCAACCTAGGTGTCCAACAACAGATGAATGGATAAAGAAAATGTGGTGTATGTACACAATGGCATAAATTCATCCAGCCACACTCAGCCATAACAAAGAATGAAATTCTTTCATTTGCAATGGCATGGATGGAACTAGAGGACATTATGTTAAGTGAAATAAGCCAGGAATAGAAAATTAAACACCACACGTTCTCACTCATATGGGAAATTAAAGAAAAGTTGATCTCAAAGAAGTAAAAAGTAGAACGAGAGGATACTAGATACTAGAGAAGGGGGTGGGGAGAGGAGGAGATTTGTTAAAGGATACAAAATTAGAGCTAGATAGCAAGAATGAGTTCTAGGGTTCTATAGCACTGTAGGATGACTATAATAATATATAGTTTCAAACAACTAGAAGGAAGATATTGACTGTCCTCGACACAAAGAAATGATGTTTTAGATGATGGGTATGCTAATTATCCTGACCTGATCACTATACATTTTATGTATCAAAACATCACTATGTATGTACTCCATAAATATGTACAATTTTATATCAATAGCAAAATTTAAAAATGAAAATGTCATACAAATATTAATAACCTCTTAAAATATTTTTATAGGGACAAGCTATAGTCCATACTTTTTTCATAATTTTATTTTATTTTTATTATACTTTAAGTTCTAGGGTACATGTGCACAATGTGTAGGTTTGTTACATAGGTATACATGCGCCATGTTGGTTTGCTGCACCAATTAACTGATCATTTACATTAGTTATTTCTCCTAATCCTATCCCTCCCCATGCCCCTCACCCCATGACAGGCCCCCATGTGTGATGTTCCCTGTCCTGTGTCCAAGTGTTCTCATTGTTCAATTCCCACCTATGAGTGAGAACATGCGGTGTTTGGTTTTCTGTCCTTGTGATAGTTTGCTGAGAATGACGGTTTCCAGCTTCATCCATGTCCCTGCAAAAGGACACGAACTCATCCTTTTTTATGGCTGTGTAGTATTCCACGGTGTATATGTGCCACATTTTCTTAATTCAGTCTATCATTGATGGACATTTGGATTGGTTCCATGTTTTTGCTATTATGAATAGTGCTGCAATAAACACATGTGTGCATGTGTCTTTATAGCAGCATGATTTATAATCCTTTGGGTATATACCCAGTAATGGGATCACTGGGTCAAATGGTATTTCTGGTTCTAGATCCTTGAGGAATCGCCACACTATCTTCCACAAAGGTTGAACTAGTTTTCACTCCCACCAACAGTGTAAAAGCGTTCCTATTTCTCCACATCCTCTCCAGCATCTGTTGTTTCCTGACTTTTTAATGATTGCCATTCTAATCGGTGTGAGATGGAATCTCATTGTGGTTTTGATTTGCATTTTTCTGATGACCAGTGATGATGAGCATTTTTTCATGTGTCGACTGCATAAATGTCTTCTTTTGAGAAGTGTCTGTTCATATCCTTTGCCCACTTTTTTGATGGAGTTGTTTGTTTTTTTCTTGTAAATTTGTTTAAGTTCTTTGTAGATTCTGGATATTAGCTCTTTGTCAGATGTGTAGATTGCAGACATTTTCTTACATTCGCTACGGTCCATACTTTTACAGTCACTCCTGAGGTCATTATTAACAGTCATTATCTTCCTTTAGCACATTTTCTACTTTCCCCACCCTAACTCCCTGGCAAGCACTTCTGATGGTTTAGGTTGTTTATTCAATAAGGCAACTCAGATCTTTATCTCTAAGGTTACCATGCCATTTTTAAAGTAGGATTGCTGCAATTGTGTGTTATAGTTATCACTGGGTAGAAGCATTGAAAAGTGTATTGTACTGCTTCCTGGGCCACAATTGCACTGTTGTGCGGCAACAACTTGATCTCTTCATGATAACCAGGGTCATTTTGTAACTTTACTATTGCCTAGAGATCTACTGTCAAGGGAAGCTTGACTTGACAGTTGGCAGCCATAACTCTATTTTTTAGTGAAACCCTTATTATATCCCTGGCCCTGGTGAAAGCAAATCCCCCACTCTGTGCTTGGAAACAAGGACCTGTAATTAAGTGGCACCTAAAGTTGTGGGGACAGAAAAGCCAAACTCACCAGGTTGGTCAATAGGAGTGCTTGCCTTATACTATGACTTGGTGGTTCTGATATGATTCAGCTCATGATGGACAGCTGTGATCACACAGTCACCCTTATGTCCCATGGTCAGATACTCATTATCTGCTAGGGCCCAGTAGCACCCTGGCAGCTACTTTTCATATGGTAAATAGTTCTCTGCTACATATGGCATGACCTTACTATGGAACCCTAGAGGTCTGTGCTATAATTCATTTATGAGGGCTTGTCAGTCATTTCACAGGTGCCCACCCTTATCTGTCATGGCTACCTTTAGCACCCATGGGATCTGCTGGGTCATATGATTAAGTGCCAGGGCTGCTCATACAGCAGTCTGAACGTGCTGCAGGACTCTCTTGTTTTGGGAGATCCTCTAAAAAGCTGACAGCAGCCTTCTGAGAAACCCAATAAATGGGCTAGAGCAGTATTCCCAAGAGTGTTATATGCTATCTGCAAAATCCAAAGAGGCCTGCCTGGCACTGCGCCTCTTTGTGGTCCATGTTATCAATATAGTGGATCTGTCTGATGTTCTGTAGAATGTCCAGATGCAAAGGTCTCTGGACTGTGTTGAGAGAGAACCAGAGGTTTAATATAGTGCTGAGATGAGACTGCTTTCCATCCTGGGTGAATGCAAACTGTTCTGATCCTTCCTCCTGACGAGAACTAAAAGAACATATTTGCCTTATCAAAAGTCACATATCAAATACTAGAGGCTGTGTTGCTCCATTCTAATGAAGACACAACATACAAAACTGCGATAACCGCTGGGCCACCACTTGGTAGAGTAGTCTGCTATTATCTGCCAGGGTGTATTTGGTTTTCCAGGTGACCATATCTGCATCATTTAAATCTTTGAGGCTACCACCAAATTCTGCCATTTTACCTGGAATGTTGTATTGTTTCTGATTTGTCATCTTGGCTAGGTTGTGGACAACTACAGCTTTTTTTTTTTTTTTTTTTTTTTTACCATAATACCTCTTATTTTATAAGTCAGGGAATCATGAGAGTTCCATCAGCGTTTAAGTGCTGCCTATACATTAAAAGTATGCACTCAGGGACCATGGTATTTACCAAAGGGTAGGTTCAAGGATCCAACTGGCCCACTGCGGGATGGATTTAGGATAGGGCTTCCTTTATCATTTGGCGCCTTTCAAGTGCAACTCTAACAGATGGACCACAACATATTTTGGGTTCCCTAGTATTAGTACCAGCTCAGATCCTATACACAAGACCCCTCAAAAGTGCTGCATATTTTGTAGGTTCCTTTGGCAAAGGACTGGAACAGTATCTTCTGAAGGTCAGATGAAGTGTAATGGAAGGACCCAAAGTCACCAGTTCTCTCAGATGCAACTGGGGCAGTGAGAAACTAAAGAAAATATTTATAAAATGGTATACAAATGGGGGCAACACACAAGGCAGAAGAGATGTCAAATGTTTGCTCTCCTGAAGCTGTTGGCTGAGCTTTGATGAGTGTCACTCCATGTCTTCTTGTGTAGGTGAGGGTTCCCTCTCTGTGAAAGGATGGTGGGATCCAGGTTACATCCCTGTTCCTAGGAGCCAGGGTTAGGAGTTAATTGTTATGGAGTGATCAAAAGATGTTTGTCTGGCTCCTGCAATACCTCCGACCCCCTTGGTGGCCTCTGTTACATAGGGATTGGAAGACTCCCTCTTGAGGGGTGTGACTTCAAAAAAGAACATTTCCTATCTCCAGAAACTGGAGACATAACAGTATACTTTTTGGCCTACTTGTTTTTGTTTACCAAATATTATTTTAGAGAAAGCTTGAGAATATCTAAGGCTCAGTGATTTGACTTTTTCCTTTTGCTTCTGTCCTTGAAGAGGAAGAGTTGAGGAACCTCCTTGGATAGAAGGGGTATAGCTTATTTTAGGACTTCAACCAAAGACACGGGAGAGGAGAACAGGCCAAAGGACTGTAAGGAAGGTTACCTCAGGACTGGGATCTGGCAGGAAAAAGGCTCCAGGTCGTTATTCTCCACTTACCCCTCCAGGACAGCTCCTCACCCTGCTCTGGGTCCTACTTTTGTGGGCGGCTTCAAAAGCCATTCTGTGCTCTGGCTGGCAGTTGGAGTTGGCCAGTGGAAGCACTGGCAGGAGATGGAGGCAGGAGGAGAGTGAGGTGATGGAATTTGTTCACAGTCTCTTCCTGCCAGACCACCAGTTGGCTGTGGGTCCTTCCTCTATTGCAGCCCACAGCTCCTGCCTTATAGCTGCAACTGGCACCATAGAGGTAGAACTTCAACTCTCTTCCCAGGTTTCAAGAACCAATTTTTCTCTAGGCCCCTTCCTGCTGCTAGGCAGTGGTGGCTTCTCACTCTTGCTAGCTTTGGGGCACATCACCATGCCCTACTGTTTTCCTGTAACTCTGTTTCTTTTGTAAATATTCCCTCTGTTGAACTTTCCCTACATTACCCTGTGTGACTGTGCCATTGGCTACTACTGGGATGTGACAGAAAGGCCATTTGAAGATAAAGGACCAAAGAACGGGTCAGTGTGATTATTTCAGAGCCTGAGGTGGGGTTGATTACAGAAAATTCACAGCTGGTCGTGGTGCACTTTTCAGAGCTGGGGGCCCAGCAAAGATACGGTCATATACTAGATGAAAATCAGAGAAGATTTTCATCAGGAAAACTACCATGAAAATTAGCAAAGATCTTAGCTTCCTGGCTACCCCTACCTAATGATATTAGTGATGAGAAAATGAACCCAAAGTAATGCTGCCAACTCCTCTTCTGGGGAGTGGGAGCATTTAATTGCACTAAAGCCACGTAACAAAAACAACAGCAAAACCCCCAAACACTTAAACTATCCAAACAAATTGAAAGTGTTGAAAAGTTGAGCGAGGACAGAAGCCTCTCATCATTTAATCCAAAACATAGAATCACTGAATAATAACCCCAGCCACAAATCATGTAATCTAGAGAGATCTATGAACTTTTTCTCTGTCTCTCTCTGGCCTGGCAGACTGAGAGATCCAGTGCACAGAAGGGCAGCCTCAGATGGTTTGTGTGGGGAGTGCTTAGTCTTGGGATATTCAAAAGGAGAAGAGGAAAAGTCCAGGGCTTTTCCCAGAAAAACCAGGCTTGCCTTAGAACCCTCATACTGACACACCCTTTAATTACACGTATTGTGCTGTGTATTGACATGTAGTCAGTATTCAGTGTTTTTATGGAGTTGTTTTTTGCTTTTTTTGTCTTTAGAGACAGAGTCTCGCTCTGTTGCCCAGGCTGGAATACAGTGGCACAATCACAGCTCACTGTAGCCTCAAAATCCTGGGCTCAAGCCATCCTCCTGCCTTGGCCTCCTGTGTATCTAGGATTACAGACCCACACTACTGGGCCTGACCAGCAGCGTGTTTTGACTTGAGCAGTGTTGGCTTCTTTCTCTTTCCCTCAGCAGAGGGGACTCAACTTGGCCAGTGCTTGTGTTGGGCAAACCTGGGGCATCCCCTTCTCATGGGCTAGGTGAAGCCTCTATGCTGAACGACAAAGCTCACACAACTCTCCACTTTTGGCTCTTAGCACCAGCCAGACAGGAGCAAGCACCGGGAACAACTCCCAGCATCTCAGAATCAAATCTCCACTGCTGGATGCTCTAGTCTTTCCTGATTACAGGCCCACATAGAGCTTATTTGAAGGGGTCGCTGCCATGGGCTGAGTCAGGGCATTGAGGCCTGGATGTCAGGGCTCAGCAGTGTCCATTTTCCAGGCCTCATTTCAGCTGCTCCCATGAAGGGTTCCCCTAGCACTGAGCCTGGAGAGTTATGAGTCTCTCCTGTACTCTTTGCTCTGGGGACCTGTTTCCACAATCTTCTGGGAAGGTCTTTCTGCTGTATGTGCTCTGTCTGACTTTCATTCTGGACTCCTATGAAGATGTTTCAGCAAAGTCTTTTGCTCCTTTGTGTTTTATGTTTACTTATGTCTATTGTAAAAAGTCAAGGTAATAACTTTAAAATTAATTAAAAAAAACCCAGTCACTTCTAATCTCACAAACAAGTGTGCACCTATTATCATATTGTTGGAGATATGGTACATATGCATTTTTTTTCTTTGCCTCAACATTGCATTATATTAAGACTAAAGGCTGGACAATGGCTCCATGTGGAGTTGGGGAGGAGTTTCAGAAGCCTGGCCCTCATCTTGTCTTTTTTTTTTTTTTTTTTTTGAGACCAGGTCTTGGTTTGTTACTCAGACTGGAATTCAGCGGTGTGAACACAGCTCACTGCAGCCTCAATCTCCTGGGTTTAGCAATTCTCCCACCTCAGCCTCCTGAGTAGGGTAGCCGAGACTACAGGCATGTGCCACCATGCCCAGCTAGTTTTTGTATTTTTTGTAGAGATGGCATCTCATCATGTTACCCAGGTTGGTCTCAAACTCCTGAGCTCAAATGATCCTCCTGCCTCAGCCTCCTAAAGTGCTGGATTACAGGCATGAGTCACTGTACCAGCTTCCTCTTGTTTTATACAAGGGAAGAATCCTATTTCAAAGTGAAAGGAGGAGTTCATCTTCTTGTACTGGATCCTGTGTCAGAAATATTTAAAGAATATTTTATTATAAAAGTTTTTGAATGCATACAAAAGTAGGAAGGATTGTATAGTGAACTCAATGTATCTGTTCCTCAGCTTGCATCATAATCAATACATGGCCAATTTAATTTCCTTTACACCTTCCATTCCTTGCCTTATGCCAACCTCCCCAACCCCTCAGATTATTTTGAAGCAAATGCAAGACATCAACAAATACTTTTGTCAGCTACACCGTGAGTATGGGTCTCGAGTTAGGCAAGTGATCTGGTTCTAATTTGTGTACTTGGCTTGCCCCCCTCCTCCAGGGGCCTGAAGAGTCATGGGTAGGGCAGGGGGCCTTGCCTCCTGCTCTTGCATGTGGTCTTTCACAACAGCTGAACATATGGGAGACCTGTCCCAGGAAAGCATCAACCCTGGACCTTGAGGGATATGTCCAGAGAAGTGAGGAGGTTGGAGGAATGAGAGCTATTAGTCTGAGAAAGAAAAGACCTGGAGAGGTATGACCATTGTCTTTAAACGATTGGAGGGTGGTCTTGGATTTGAAGTGTTAGATTTGTTTGACTTGTTCTGGTGTGAACACAGAATGCAAATGAAGGCCCTCTGGGCAGAAATAACCGGGAAGCAGATTTTTAGTTCAAGAACTTTCTAATCATTCGAGTGGTCAAAAAGTGAAGCAGGTCACCCAGGCTTGGGGATCACGAGGTGAGGATGAGGTAGGAGAATTTAAGCAATGGGTTAAGGTGGTACATGAGTAAATTAAGTTCCTTTAAATGAATTTTCCAGTTTCTAAGAGAATCAATGACACACTTCATTAAGAGTTAAGAACTTTGTGTGACCACAGAAGTCCTTTTACCTTATTGGGTCCTACTCATACAATTAGGGTTTTGGATTATGTGATAGCAATAATAGCTAACTATGTTGAGCCCTTATGTGTTTTAAGCAAGTATTAACTTGCTTTCAATAACTACATAAGATAGTATATTAGTCCAATCTCACACTGCTAATAAAGACATCCCCAAGATTGGGTAATTTATAAAGGAGAAAGTTTTAATTGACTCAAAGCTCAGCATGACTGGGCAGGCCTCAGGAAACTTAACAATCAATGCAGAAGGGGAAGCAAACATGCCCTCTTCACATGGTGGCAGGAAGGAGATGTGCCAAGCAAAAGTGGGAAAAGCCTCTTATAAAAACATCAGGTCTCTTGAGAACTCATTCACTTTCACAGGAACAGCAGCATAGGGGTAACTGCCCCCATGATTCAATTACTTCCCACTGGGTTCCTCCCATGACATGTGGGAATTATGGGAACTACAATTCAAGATGAGATTGGGTGGGGACACGGCCAAACCTTATAATTCCACCACTGGCTCCACCCAAATCTCATGTCCTC
Source organism: Macaca thibetana thibetana (assembly GCF_024542745.1). Classification (NCBI taxonomy): domain Eukaryota; kingdom Metazoa; phylum Chordata; class Mammalia; order Primates; family Cercopithecidae; genus Macaca; species Macaca thibetana. The sequence goes on along the minus strand of NC_065584.1, from coordinate 83,283,352 downwards.
ACATTTCAGATCACAATCATGCCCTCCCAACAGTCCCCCAAAGGCTTAACTCATTCCAGCATTAACTCAAAAGTCTAAGTCTAAAGTCTCATCTGAAAAAGGCAAGTCCCGCCTGCCTATGAGCCTGTAAAATCAAAAGTAAGTTACTTCCTAGATACAGTGGGGGTACAGACATTGGGTAAATACACCCATTTCAAATGGGAGAAATTGGCCAAAATGAAGGGGCTACAAGCCCCATGCAAGTCCAAATTCCAATAGAGCAGTCATTAAAACTTAAAGTTCCAAAATGATCTCTTTTGACCCCATGTCTCACATCCAGGTCACACTGATGCATGAGGTTGGTTTTCACAGTCTTGGGGAGCCCTGCCCCTTGGCTTTGCAGGGTACAGCCCCAACTTCTAGCTGCTTTCACAGGCTAACATTGAGTGTTTGTCGCTGCACATGATGCAAGCTGCTGCTGGGTCTACCATTCTGGGGTCTGAGGACAGTGGCCCTCTTCTCACAACTCCACTAGGCGGTGCTCCAGTGTGGACTCTGTGTGGGGCTCCCATCCCACATTTCCTTTCCGCACTGCCCTAGCAGAGATTCTCCATGAGGGCTCTGCCCCTGCAGAAAACTTCTGCCTGAGCATCCAGACATTTCCATACATCCTTTGAAATCTAAGCAGAGGTTCCCAAATCTCACTTCTTGATTTCTCTGCACCTGCAGGCCCAATGCCATGTGTAAACCACCAAGGCTTGGGGCTTGCACCCTCTGAAGCAAAGGCCTGAGCTATACATTGGCCTCTTTTGGCCATAGCTGGGACTCAGGGCACCAAGTCCCAAGACTGCACAAAGCAGCAAGGCCCTGGGCACAGCCCATGAAGCTATTTTTTTCTCCTAAGCCTCCAAGCCTGTGATGGGAGGGACTGCTGTAAAGACCTCTGACATACCCTGGAGACATTTTCCCCATTGTCTTCAGAATTAACATTTGGCTCCTCATTACTTATGCAAATTTCTGCAGCTGGCTTGAATTTCTCCTCAGAAAATGGGTTTTTCTTTTCTAGCACATCACCAGGCTGCAAATTTTCTGAACTTTCATGCTCTGCTTCCCTGTTAAACATGAGTTCCAATTCCAAACCATATCTTCATGAAAGAATAAAACTGTGTGTTTTTAAGAGCACCTAAGTCACATCTTGAAGGCTTTGCTGCTTAGAAATTTCTTCTGCCAGATACCCTGAATCATCTCTCTCAAGTTCAAAGTTCCACTGATCTCTAGGGTAGGGGCAAAAAGCCACCAGTCTCTGTGCTAAAGCATAACAAGAGTTACCTTTGCTTTATTTCCCAACAAGTTCCTCATCTCCATCTGAGACCATCTCAGCCTGGACTTTATTGTCCATATCATTATCAGCATTTTGGTCAAAGCCATTTGACAAGTCTACAGGAATTTCCAAACTTTCCCACATTTTCCTGTCTTCTTCTGAGCCCTCCAAACTGTTCCAGCCTCTGCCTGGTACCCAGTTCCAAGGTCGCTTCCACGTTTTTGGGTATCTTTACAGCATTGCCTCACTACCTGGTACCAATTTACTGTATTAGTCCATTCTCACACTGCTAATCAAGACATACCCAAGACTGGGTAATTTATAAAGGAAAGATGTTTAATTGATTCACAGTTCTGCAGGGCTGGGGAGACCTCAGGAAACTTACAATCATGGCACAAGGGGAAACAAACACGTCCTTTTTCCTTCTTCACATGGTGGCAAGAAGGAGAAGTGCCAAGCAAAAGAGGGAAAAGCCCCTTATAAAACCATCAGATTTTGTGAGAATTCACTCACTATCATGAGAACAGCAGCATGAGGTAACCGCCTCCATGATTCAATTACCTCCCACTGGGTTCCTCCCATGACATGTGGGGATTATGAGAACTACAATTCAAGATGAGATTTGGGTGGGGACACAGCAAAACTATATCAGATAGGTACTATAATTATCTGTATTTTGGATATGGAGAAACTGAGGCACAGAAACAGTATATATTTTGCTCAAAGTCACACAGCTATCATATGATAGAGCTGGGATTTGAACCCAGGCAGTTGGTTTCAGTGCTAGCATGCTTAACCACTATGGCACAGTACATTTCAAAGATAAGTTTGAGTGTTTCAGCTCTAATCATACAGTGATTCTAGGATGAAATGAGATAATATATGTGACCTTGTATTATTCTATACAAATGACATCCCTTCACATCTTATATTTTTCTCAAAACAAGGTTATTACACTTTTTTTTCCCCAACCAGATCTTGGACAAGCTGTGCTCCTCTGAGACAGTAACATCAGGCACAAGTCTCATACACCGTGGTCTCTGATAGGGCGAGTACTGAACCAGGCATATTCACTTTTGTAAGCCTGGGACGATGTTGGCCCTCAGGAGGATTTGTTTATTGATTGATGGCAGGGCTGTGGCCCAGGAACATTTTCACTCGAAAGATGCTATGCTCCAGGTGGCCAGCTGGGGGAGCCTTAGCCCAAAGGCAGGGCAGGCTGAGAGTAGCAGGCTTAGCCCAAAGGCAGGGCAGGCTGCGTTGTGATTGGCGGTCAGCGGTCCGGAGTCCACCGAGTGCTGGGCTGGATGTGAAGGGTTGAGTTTCCTGTGAGGAGAGGTCTTGCCTGCTCCAGAGGCCTGGTCCCGCTCAGCTAGGGCATGGGACAGTGGAAAGGCCCCGCTGGAACCTGGGAGGAAGTTGCGCAGGTCAAGACGGTCTTAGGGGACAGGAGCTGGTGGCGGGAGGGGAGACAGCACTCTGAACAACCTCAGCGTGCCTGGAGGGGGACAGGCATCCGGGACGCAAGCGGCTGAGCTGGGTTCTGGGCCCTGGCAGGTCAGCAGGGCAGGGAAGAGAGGGGCATGGACAGTGGGCCTGGGGGCTTCCCAGCAGCCAGCCCCTGTGACTGGGAGAAAGTCCTGCCCCTGGGCGGACTTTCTCACCCTAGGGGTGAGAGGGTAGTACCCCAACGGGGCCCCAAGCTGTGCCTCTCAGTGTGCGCCTCCTTCAGGCGATTTCCCACCCCATCCCCGTCTTCTCTGCCATTCAGAGGGGTAAGGGTATGTAGGAGACGAGGTAGGGAGATTCCTCTCTCCTGAGGAGCCCTGGCAGAGGGGCCTGGCACTGCAGGGGTGCATGCAAGAAGTGGGTGCACGTCCGCAGAACTTGGGTGGGCAGCAACGAGGGGGCTTGGTTGGGCGAGAAGAGAAGGCAGGGGGCCGCTTGCACTCGTCTTGTTTCAACCCCACAGAATGCGACTCAACCACGAGGTGAGTTGCTGAGGCTGGGCGAATGCTCTGCTCCCATTTTACCCAGGGAAGCCAGATGGAGACCTGAGAGAAGATAGGAGGAAGAACCCAGAACCCCACTCTCATGGGAAGTGAACTCGGACCACAGACCTTCCTCTTCTTTATGTTTTATTTTATTTTATGTTTTTAGAGACAGGGTCTCACTCTGTTGCCCACGCTGGAGTGTACTAGCACCATCACAGCTCACTGCAGCCTCAACCTCCTGGGCTCAAGCAATCTTCCTGCCTCAGCCTCCTGAGTAGCTGGGACCACAGGTGTGCACCACCATGCCCCACTAATTAATTTTTTTTTGATGGAGGTGGGGTCTAACCATGTTGCCCAGACTGGTCTCAAACTCCTGGCCTTAAGTGATCCTCCCAGTTCAACCTCCCAAAGTGCTGGGATTACAGGTGTGAACCACTGTGCCTAGTTCCTCCTTTTTTGACTCTATTTCCTCTTCCCCAAGGAAGGGGCTGAAGGAGAGGCCTCTGTTAGCTGCTAGCGTGAGGTTAAGCTGGGAGGATGGCCAGAGGCTGAGTCACAACTCTCGAGGCCCCTTTAGGTGCTGTGGTTCCAGTAGTCCAGCCTCCTACCCTCTTTAGGCCACTTAAGCCCCAGGTACTAGCACCTTCACCCTGGTGCTTTTCCCTCCCAGGGAGTCTCATTAACTATTTCCTTTGGGGAAGGTGAAGAAAGTCCACAGTTTAGCTTGGAGGGGACCATCTCTACTACTCAATGCCCCAATAGAGGACTTCCCAGCTTCATCTCAAAATTTCTCATTTTTGGCTCTTGTGGGTAAAGTCTAATTCTAGAGCTCCCCAGAGTCACTTTATCTCCTGGGGCAGTAAAAATGGCACTGATCTTGGAGGAGACCTCTTATCTTCAGGGACACCGCATCTGCTGGAGGTAGAAGAGGCCTTTCTGCCTTTCCTTTCCGCCTGTGAGCCGCGGCACCTTTTTCTCGGCTGGTCTGGAGAACCCCTCTACCCACACTGCAGGCTGGAGGTTGCCTTGCATGCTCCAGCTCCTAGGCTGGGTGAGCGTTAGAGCCTTTGGGCGAACTCCTGCTTTAGCAGCTTAGAAAGGCAAATCCTGGCTCCTCTTTCTCCCCTCACTTGCTAGGACTCAGAGCAGAGAGAGGATGGCTTTTCTCCAGTCCTTCTCCCTTTTCGGACAGTCGGGACAGCTGGAGAAATTTGTAAAGATCAGGGGAAGCCTGTTTTGCATAGTGAGAGTCTTGCATGCTTGGGACATCAGGACAGCCTCCAGGGGTTCTAAGAGTGTGCGGACTAATCTCAGGGAAGAAATGCTGGAGGGCCTTGGGCTGACATTCTAGCTCCTCCACACTGCTCTTGACATCCTAGAATAAAGAGGGAAGGCCAAGGTCACCTTTAGGGCATTCTTTGAACGTGACTGGCCTGGGACTGGAATGGGAGAATATAGTGCGGTCCTGGCTCTGAAAAACCACAGTTACTCTGGGTCTGTGCCTTAAAACTGTGGTTTCATGAGGTCAGATTTCCCCTCAACAGCCATGAGTAATCAAGATAAAGAACATTTAGGCTTGTTCCTTCCTAGATGTCAACAGCTATTCTGTCCCAGGGCTCAGGATTTAGAGCTAGTGTCCTGTTCCCTTTAGCAGAACTGACTCCTCTCTCCTCCGTGCCTCTGTGTGATTGCTGACCTGGCCTTAAGCACCGCCTCAGTGGTTAAGTTTTGCAGAGAGGGCTGATTACTTCCCTGGTACCTCTCTTTTGTTATTGAACCCTAGTTTCCTGTTGCATATCTATCTTTTCTTCATTTACTCCTTATTTTGTCATGTCTAGCTCCCAGCAGCTTTCTGAGAAAGGGTACTTGGAAAGCCATTTTTTTGAGACTTTCAAAGATGGAAATAGATTTTTTTTCATTCCTCACAGTTGATTGATAAACTGGCTGCTTAAGCATTTCAAGGGTCAAATTATGTTTTCTGGTATCAGTAGTAACTGTGAGCTGTGAGAGATCTTTTTGTTTCATGATAAACAGGTACAATATGATGGACTCTTGGAGAAATAGCTGGTCACAAGGGGAGTAGGTGAGGTCTCTGATGACCCTCCCGAAGTACACATAACCAATAAGCCAAATCATATCTGAGCCCAGTATACTGGAGCTGTGGATTGGGGTGGCCAAGAGCTTTGTCACATGTATGGTAATAGCTTATTAGTATTTATTCCCAAATGGCTAAGAAATTAACCCAGCACCATTTATTTTACCACGGTTTCTGTGTTTACTATATACCAAATGTTTTCTATAGGCTAAAGCCATTATCTGAGCTCTCTAGTCATTTTCATGGATCTATCTGGTCAATTCTTGTAGCATCATATATATTTTAAAGTTTCTCTTCTCTTTATGTATTTATTTTATTTATCAGGTGTCTTAAGAAGCAATCTCAAACTGTCAAAAGGCTCTGATTTTGTTCTTGGGCTACCTAGTGCTTTCGACAGCCTTTGAGATGCAATGGAAAGCATACACACACACACACACACACACACACACACACACACACACACAGAGTCTCATTGGGATTACAGGGATTACAGGCACCTGCCACCATGCCCAGCTAATTTTTGTATTTTTAGTAGAGATGGGATTTCACCACATTGGCCAGGCTGGTCTCGAACTCCTGACCTCAGGCAATCCGCCTGCTTTGGACTCCCAAAGTGCTGGGATTACAGGCATGAGCCACTGCACCCGGCCTATATGTATATACTTAAAGGATATATATAGAGTCTCTCATTTGGTTTAAAGACCAACTGCACAAGAATAAAAGTGAGTAAGGATGCCTTAACAGTTGCATATGTCAAGAACACACGGGGTTTCACTTGGATGCAAAGTCAGCTTGAGGCTGCTCTACTCTGATCAGGTAAAATACCTACAGGAACCAGGATGGTAACTGCACTAGTGCAGTGAGCTGTTAATTTAACTGTATTACATTATATTTAATTTAATATGTACACATTAAACTAATGTGTAACTTTGTTTACATATTAAACATTAAACCCATAGGAAGAATCTTTATTTCTACAAAGCCGTGTGTGCTCTCCCCACTTTTTTTGAAGCACATGGCCAGCTCTCTCAATCTATATTTATCATTCTCCATGTTCAATACAGAAAAATGTCAAGAAAAATTTCATTTTTCTCCTAACTGCAAGAAAAGCAACAGCATAACAGCAATGATACATGGAAACTGACACTCTGTGCTGGGGAAGCAAATAAGGGGAGGTTGGATTTCCTGTGTGGGAAATAGATGGTTGCGTGTTCCTTCTAAACTGAGCAGCCTTCAGCTCCAACTGATTCTTGCTATACAGGAATATGGGTCAATGATTGCCAGACCTGAAGTTCAGGAGATGCCAGCAATCTGGATTTTCCCATGAGATTTCCTGATTTTAAAAATTTTGGCAACCATGTTCTTAAAACCTTGTGCAGGACAGGCTCAATGAGCAGGATGCTGGATTGTGCTGTCTTAAACATTGTAGCCAGCTCTAAGTACTTTATTTTATTTTATTTTTTTTAAGGTGGAGTCTTGCTCTGTCACCTAGGCTGGAGTGCAGTGGGGTGATCTCAACTCCCTGCAACCTCTGCCTCCTAGGTTCAAGCAGTTCTGCCTCAGCCTCCTGAGCAGCTGGGATTACAGGCATGCAACTCCGTGGCCAGTTAATTTTTGTATTTTTCATGGAGATGGTGTTTCACTGTGTTGACCAGGCTGGTCTTGAACTCCTGACCTCAGATGCTCCACTTGCCTTGGCCTCCCAAAGTGCTGGGATTATAGGCCTGAGCCACCATGTCTGGCCAGCCCTGAGTACTTCAAAGTAACAGTGACAAACTAGAGCACATTAAAATTGTGAGAGAAACTAGAAGCTTGGGAAAAGGGTGGAAGACCCAGGGATGATGCTTCTGAGAAAAGAAAGCTCAGCTGAGATTTGATACCAGACTTCTGGTTGTGTATGAACTTCTCTGTGAGGGACAGAACATGTTTTTTTTACTGGAGACAAGAGGAGGGATGGGATCAGGTCTAGGGTTGGAAGGTATTTTGGAAGCAGCTGTGAGATCTATATAAGCAGAACTAACAATCAGCTACTTTACGACATCAGGACACATCTGCCTAGGGAAAAGCAGTGAGTTTCCATCATTGGAGATGTTCAAGCAGAGTCTTCAACCAGTTGGGGACATCATAAAGAGTACTGAAACACTGGAGGAGGGCATCATGCTCAGTCTTGATGGTCCTGTCCATCCCCAAGGGATTATGATTCCAATCTTCTTTAGCTACTGTGGAGCATTTGGGCTTTTCCTTTCCCTAAGCTCCCATGCAAGTTGTACCATTCTTTTGGCCATTTAAGGCATGCGGTAGGCAATAATTCAATGTATAGGGCTCCAATCCTGGGTGCCCTGGCTTTTGCCCTTGGCAAAGCTTTATAGCCTCTCTTAGCCTTACTTTATTTATAAAAATATGAGTGAATACAAAATATCAGTGTGAAGATTCATATGGCCCATGCAGCTCTTGTGAGAGGTCATGGAGACTGTGACTGTCCAATGGCCTTTTAAAAAAATTAATCCAATGGCCTTTTAAAAAGTAGGTCTTCAAAAAAAATTTAGCTCTGCTGAAGGGGGAGGTTCCAAAATGGCTGAATAGGAACAGCTCCAGTCTACAGCTCCCAGTATGAGTGACACAGAAGACTGGTGATTTCTGCATTTCCAACTGAGGTACCAGGTTCATCTCACTGGAGCTTGTCAGACAGTGGGTGCAGGACAGTGGGTACAGGACAGTGGGTGCAGCTCACGGACTGTGAGCCAAAGCAGGGTGAGGCATTGCCTCACCCAGGAAGCACAAGGGGTCAGGGAATTCCCTTTCCTAGCCAAGGGAAGTCGTAACAGATGGCACCTGGAAAATCAGGGTCACTCTCACCCTAATACTGAGCTTTTCTTTTCTTCTTCTTTTTTTTTTTTTGAGATGGCGTCTCGCTTTGTCACCCAGGCTGGAGTGCAGTAGCGTGATCTTGGCTCACTGCAAGCTCCGCCTCCTGGGTTCACGCCATTCTCCTGCCTCAGCCTCCAAGTAGCTGGGACTACAGGTGTGCACCATGAGGCCCCGCTAATTTTTTCTATTTTTAGTAGAGACAGGGTTTCACTGTGTTAGCCAGGATGGTCTCGATCTCCTGACCTCGTGGTCCACCCGCCTCGGCCTCCCAAAGTGCTGGGATTACAGGCGTGAGCCACCGCACCTGGTGTAATATTGCACTTTTCAAATGGTCTTAGCAAATGGCACACCAGGAGATTATATCCTACGCCTGGCTCAGAAGGTCCCATGCCCAGGAAGCCTTGTTCACTGCTAGCACAACACTCTGAGATCAAACTGCAAGGCAGCAGCGAGGCTGGGGGAGTCACACCCCCCATTGCTGAGGCTTGAGTAGGTAAACAAAGCAGCCGGGAAACTCGAACTGGGTGGAGCCCACCGCAGCTCAAGGAGGCCTGCCTGCCTCTGTAGACTCCACCTCTGGGGGCAGGGCATAGCTGAACAAAAGGTAGCAGAAACTTCTGCAGACTTAAACGTCCCTGTCTGACAACTTTAAAGAGAGTAGTGGTTCTCCCAGCATGGAGCTTGAGATCTGAGAACAGACAGACTGCCTCCTCAAGTGGGTCTCTGACCCCCCAGTAGCCAAACTGGGAGGCACCTCCCAGATGGGGCTGACCGACACCTCATATGGCTGGGTGCCTCTCTGAGATGGAGCTTCCAGAGGAACAATCAGGCAGCAACAGTTGCTGTTCTGCAATATTTGCAGTTCTGCAGCCTCCGGTGGTGATACCCAGGCAAACAGGTTTGGAATGGACCTCCAGGAAACTCCAATGGACCTGCAGCTGAGGGTCCTGACTGTTAGAAGGAAAACTAACAAACAGAAAGGACATCCACAACAAAACCCTGTCTGTACGTTACCATCATCAAAGACCAAAGGTAGATAAAACCACAAAGATGGGGAGAAAGCAGAGCAGAAAAGCTGAAAATTCTAAAAATCAGAGCACCTCTTCTCCAAAGGAATGCAGCTCCTCGCCTGCAATGGAACAAAGCTGAACGGAGAATGACTTTGACGAGTTGAGAGAAGAAGACTTCAGAAGATCAGTAATAACAAACTTCTCTGAGCTAAAGGAGGATGTTTGAACCGATCTCAAAGAAGCTAAAAACCTTGTAAAAAGATTAGACAAATGGCTAACTAGAATAAACAGCATAGAGAAGACGTTAAATGACGTGATGGAGCTGAAAACCATGGCATGAGAACTACGTGACGCATGCACAAGCTTCAGTAGCTGATTTGATCAAGTGGAAGAAAGGGTATCAGTGATTGAAGATCAAATGAATGAAATGAAGCGAGAAGAGAAATTTAGAGAAAAAAGAGTTAAAAAAAGCCTCCAAGAAGTATGGGACTATGTGAAAAGACCAAATCTAGGTCTGATTTGTGTACCTGAAAATGATGGGGAGAATGGAACCAAGTTGGAAAACACTCTGCAGGATATTATCCAGGAGAACTTCCCCAACCTAGCAAGGCAGGCCAACATTCAAATTAAGGAAATACAGAGAATGCCACAAAGATACTCCTCAAGAAGAGCAACTCTAAGACACATAATTGTCAGATTCACCAAAGTTAAAATGAAGGAAAAAATGTTAAGGGCAGCCAGAGAGAAAGGTTGGGTTACCCACAAAAGGAAGCCCATCAGATTAACAGCGGATCTCTCAGCAGAAACTCTCCAAGCCAGAAGAGAGTGGGGGCTGATATTCAACATTCTTAAAGAAAAGAATTTTAAACCCAGAATTTCATATCCAGCCAAACTAAGTTTCATAAGTGAAGGAGAAATAAAATCCTTTACAGACAAGCAAATGCTGAGAGATTTTGTCACCACCAGGCCTGCCTTACAAGAGCTCCTGAAGGAAGCACTAAACATGGAAAGGAACAACCAGTACCAGCCACTGCAAAAACATGCCAAATTGTAAAGACCATCGATGCTAGGAAGAAACTGCATCAACTAATGAGCAAAATAACCAGCTAACATCATAATGATGGGATCAAATTCACACATAACAATATTAACCTTAAATGTAAATGGGCTAAATGCCTCAATTAAAAGACACAGACTGGCAAATTGGATAAAGAGTCAAGATCCATCAGTGTGCTGTATTCAAGAGACCATCTCATGTGCAGAGACACACATAGGCTCAAAATAAAGGGATAGAGGAAGATCTACCAAGCAAATGGAAAACAAAAACAAGCGGGGTTGCAATCCTAGTCTCTGATAAAATAGACTTTAAACCAACAAAGATCAAAAGAGATAACGAAGGCCACTACATAACGGTAAAGTGATCAATTCAACAAGAAGAGCTAACTATCCTAAATATATATGCACCCAACACAGGAGCACCCAGATTGATAAAGTGAGTCCTTAGAGACCTACAAAGAGACTTAGACTCCCACACAATAATAATGGGAGACTTTAACACCCCACTATCAACATTAGACAGATCAATGAGACAGAAAGTTAACAAGGACATCCAGGACTTGAACTGAGCTCTGCACAAAGTGGACCTAATAGACATCTACAGAACTCTACACCCCAAATCAACAGAATATACATTCTTCTCAGCACCACATCACACTTATTCCAAAATTGACCACATAGTTAGAAGTAAAGCACTTCTCAGCAAAAGTAAAAGAAGAGAAATTATTATAAACTGTGTCAGACCACAGTGCAACCAAACTAGAACTCAGGATTAAGAAACTCACTCAAAACTGCTCAACTACATGGAAACTGAACAACCTGTTCCTGAATGACTATTGGGTATGTAACGAAATGAAGGCAGAAATAAAGATGTTCTTTGAAACCGGTGAGAACAAAGACACAACATGCCAGAATCTCTGGGAAACATTTAAAGCAATGTGTAGAGGGAAATTTGTAGCACTAAGTGCCCACAAGAGAAAGCAGGAAAGATCTAAAATTGGCACCCTAACATCACAATTAAAAGAACTAGAGAAGCAAGAGCAAACACATTCAAAAGCTAGCAGAAGGCAAGAAATAACTAAGATCAGAGCAGAACTGAAGGAAATAGAGACACAAAAAACCCTTCAAAAAATCAATGACTCCAGGAGCTGGTTTTTTGAAAAGATCAACAAAATACATAGACCACTAGCAAGACTAATAAAGAAGAAAAGAGAGAAGAATCAAATAGATGCAATAAAAAATGATAAAGGGGATATCACCCCTGATCCCACAGAGATACAAACTATCATCAGAGAATACTATAAACACCTCTATGCAAATAAACTAGAAAATCTAGAAGAAACGGATAAATTCCAGAACACATACACCCTCCCAAGTCTAAACAGGAAGTTGAATCCATGAATAGACCAATAACAGGCTCTGAAATTGAGGCAATAATTAAGAGCCTACCAACCAAAAAAAGTCCAGGACCAGATCGATTCACAGTCGAATTCTAACAGAGATACAAAAAGGAGCTGCTACCATTCCTTCTGAAACTAGTCCAATCCATAGAAAAAGAGGGAATCTTCCCAACTCATTTTGTGAGGCCAGCATCATCCTAATACCAAAGCCTGGCAGAGACACAACAAAAAAAGAGAATTTTAGACCAATATCCCTGATGAACATCAATGCAAAAATCCTCAATAAAATATCAGCAAACCAAATCCAGCAGCACATCAAAAAGCTTGTCTACCATGATCAAGTTGGTTTCACCCCTGGGATGCAAGGTTGGTTCAACATACGCAAATCAGTAAATGTAATCCATCATATAAACAGAACCAAAGACAAAAACAACATGATTATCTCAATAGATGCAGAAAAGACCTTCTAAAAAATTCAACAGCCCTTCATGCTGCAAACTCCCAATAAATTAGATATTGATGGGATGTATCTCAAGATAATAATAAGAGCTATTTATGACAAACCCACAGCCAATATCATACTGAATGGGCAAAAACGGGAAGGATTCCCTTTGAAAACTCACACAAGACAGGGATACCCTCTCTCACCACTCCTATTCAGCATAGTGTTGGAAGTTCTGGCCAGGGCAATCAGTTAGGAGAAAGAAATAAAGGGTATTCAATTAGGAAAAGAAGAAGTCAAATTGTCCCTGTTTGCAGATGACATGATTGTATATTTAGAAAACCCCATTGTCTCAGTCCCAAATCTCCTTAAGCTGTAAGCAACTTCAGCAAAGTCTCAGGATACAAAATCAATGTGCAAAAATCACAAGCATTCCGATACACCAATAACAGACAAACAGAGAGCCAAATTATGAATGAACTCCCATTCACAATTGCTTCAAAGAGAATAAAATACCTAGGAATCCAACTTACAAGGGATGTGAAGGACCTCTTCAAGGAGAATTACAAACCACTGCTCAATGAAATAAAAGAGGACAGAAATAAATGGAAGAACATTCCATGTTCATGGATAGGGAGAATCAATATCACAAAAATGGCCATACTGCCCAAGGTAATTTATAGATTCAATACCATCCCCATCAAGCTACCAATGACTTTGTTCACAGAATCGGAAAAAACTACTTTAAAGTTCATATGGGACCAAAAAAGACCCCGCATTTTCAAGACAATCCTAAGCCAAAAGAACAAAGCTGGAGTCATCACACTACCTGACTTCAAACTATATTACAAGGTTATATTAACCAAAACAGCATGGTACTGGTATCAAAACAGAGATATAGACCAATGGAACAGAACAGAGCCCTCAGAAATAATACCACACATCTACAACCATCTGATCTTTGACAAACCTGACAAAAACAAGCAAAGGGGAAAGGATTCCCTATTTAATAAATGATGCTGGGAAAACTGGCTAGCCATATGTAGAAAGCTGAAACTGAATCTGTTCCTTACACTTTATACAAAAATTAATTCAAGATGCATTAAAGACTTAAATGTCAGACCTAAAACCATAAAAACCCTAGGTGAAAACCTAGGCAATATCATTCAAGATATAGGCATCGGCAAGGACTTCATCTCTAAGACACCAAAAGCAACAGCAACAGAAGCCGAAATTGAGAAATGGGATCTAATTAAACTAAAGAGCTTCTGCACAGCAAAAGAAACAATCATCAGAGTGAACAGGCAACCTACAGTATGGGAGAAAGTTTTTACAATCTATCCATCTGACAAATATCCAGAATCTACAAAGAACTTAAACAAATTTACAAGAAAAAATCAAACAACCCCATCAAAAAGTGGGCAAAGGATATGAACAGACACTTCTCAAAAGAAGACATTTATGCAGCCAACAGACACATGAAAAAATGCTCATCTTCACTGGCCATGGGGTGGAGTGGGGTGAGGGGGGAGGGATAGCATTAGGAGATATGCCTACATAAATGACGAGTTAATGGGTGCAGCACACCAACATGGCACATGTATACATAAGTAACAAACCTGCACATTGTGCACATGTACCCTAGAACTTAAAGTATAATAAAAAAAGAAAAAAATTTAAAAAGTTTTTTCAAATTTTAATTTTTCCAGTTTTATTTATTTATTACTATCACTATTTATTTATCTATTTATTTATTTATTTTTTGAGACTGAATCTCGCCCTTTTGTCCAGGCTGGAGTGCAGTGGCACAATCTCGGCTCACTGCAGCCTTCAATTCCTGCGTTCAAGTGATTCTCGTGCCTCAGCCTCCCAAGTAGCTGGGACCGCAGGCACACGACACCATGTCCGGCTAATTTTTGTATTTTTAATGGAGACAGGATTTCACCATGTTGGCTAGGCTGGTCTCGAAATCCTGACCTCAAGTGATCTGCCAGCCTCGGCCTCCCAAAGTGCTGAGATTACAGGCATGAGCCACTGCACCCAGCCAATATTAATTTTTAAATTGACAAATACAAATTGTACATATTTACAGTGTACAACATGATGTTTTGATATACATATGTGTTGGGGAATGACTAAATCAAGCTAATGAACATATTCAATGCCTCACATGCTTATCTTTTTTTGTGCTGAGAACACTTAGAATTTATTCTCTTCATGATTTTCAGTTCTCAAAATGCATTGTTATTAACCGTAACCAGCATGTTGTACAATAGGTCTCTTGAAATAGACCTTTAGTGTTGTTAAATTCCTTCCTTTAATTATGTTTTGCTCATAAAACTTTTTCACAGGTAAATGATGAGTTTGCCCATTGGGTCGAAACCCTTGTCAGGGAAGGTCAGGAGTGCACATATCACATGTTTTGGACCTCTGCCATGACACCAGTGAATTACAGGTGTGCTGTTTGCAGGCCCTCGCTATGTCCTGTTTTACACAGAGGTGGTTTTCATCCTGATTTTATTCTGCTTCACCCACAAGTTTGCTGATCTCTCTTTACCTAGGTTGTTGAAGACTAGATAAATCATTTTTGATTTGACTATCAAATGGCCATGAGGAGACAAATCTCCGTTTATAAGAACGTATATGTTTGCAAGAACTTTTCTTAGGGAGGGGCAGAGGCTGAGAAGAATTCAAGTGTGTTGGGCAGTGTGCGGAGAGAAGAGTGCTATGAAGCTGTCAGAGCACAATATTTACAAGCATCAGATGTTCCTGAACATTCTGGAGCTGTACTCTGTACAAGCTCTTACAGTAGGATAAGCCTTCTTTGTTTCTCTTTTCAATTTTTTTTGTTATCATTTACTATATAACCACTTTAAAATAATTTGACACGTATAAGGGAAATCTATTTCTCTATTACCCCTTGCTCTATATCAAGTGGGATTGTGAGTGTACAAAATAGTTAAGGGAATGGTGGAATGGAGGGAGGGGAACAGTTTGCAGTATCTTAGGTGAAGGCTCAGCTTTGGGTCAGGGTCAGGGTCGGGAGTTGGGGGTGTCCGTGTTTGGCCTCCTTGCTTCTGTCTCTGCCCTTTCTGCAGAACCCAGGGAAACTGGGCTGTTTTGGACTATAATTGTCCAGTGTTTGTGTTGGGCAGGTCCCTTCCCATTGCATGGAGGAAAAACCCCTCATATCTAGGCTAAATCTGCAGATGCTGGAACATTTTTCTTCCCCTTATCAGATCCTAGCCTCCGTTAACACAGTCAGTGTGTCACTCTCTGAATCACTGAATCAAATCTGCAATGATGGTTGACCTTGTCTTTTATGGATGGGCTGGCTGAAGAGGCCAGTGTGCCACCAACGGCTCTTTCCACACTCCTTGCCCAAGAGAGACTTGTCTTCTTTGGGTTCACACTACAGGGCAGACCCAGCCACTGGCCTCAGGGCATTCTTAAAGATTTTCCTAGGTAGTTTCTCCCAGCTCAGGCTCTGGATGATCCTGAGTATGTCCTCCTCACTCCCCATCTTCTGCCCCAGGCGACAGGGTACCATGTTCTGTGGTTTCCCTGCTTCCTGGGGAATGTGCTGTGTATGGGAAAAACAGAAAATAAGACCATTTGCTGAGCATCTAAGCAAATGTTTGAGAAAGCCCCTCTGCATTTTTGTGTTTCTTCATTTTTTTTGCAATTTGTGAAAATAAAAACAATTTTAAGGAGAATAAAAATAAGAATAAATAAATAAATAAGCCATCCTTTAAGTTACAATTCTGAGAAAACTACCTCTATATTTGAAGGATACTTTCCACTTTTCCCTAAAATGTATAGTTTTCCATACTGTTGCAATCAAAGCATATGTACATTTTTGAAGATTCTTTTTCTTCAATTCACACTATATTGCACTTACAACTAGATTTGGAGTTGGAATTCCCAAGCTCTGAGGCAAGCAGGGAGAGCTGTTGGAGGCCCCTTGATGTTTGTACCTTTGGAGTAGGATGGTTGTGACAGCAGTAGAAGGACTTCAGAACCAGGAAGGTCGTCTCCTCCTGTACCTCTCCCATACCCCAGGCTCTGGTAACCACCATTCTACTTATTTCTATGAGTTTGGCTTTTAAGAGTATATGACCGAGATTATGCAGCATTTCTCTTTCTGTGCCTGGTTTATTTCACTTAGCATAATGTCCTCCTGGTTCATCCATGTTGTTGCAAATGACACCATTTCTTCTTTTTAAGGATGGATAATAGTATTCCACTCTGTGTGTGTGTGTGTGTGTGTGTGTGTGTGTGTGTATGTATGTATTCTTTATCCATTCATCCAGTGATGGACACCTAGGTTGATTCCATATCTTAGTTATTATGAATAAACATGGGAGTGCAGATATCTCTTGGACATACTGATTTCAGTTCCTTTAAATATATATCCAGTAATGGGATTGCTTGATCTTATGGCAATTGTATTTTTAATTTTTGGGTAAAACTCCATATTCTTTTTGTAATGGCTATACTAATTTACATTGCCATCAACAGTGTACAAGTGTTCTCTTTTCTCTACATCTTCTTTATCAGTTATCTTTTATTTTTTGATAATTGCCATTTTAATAGGTGGTATCTCATTGTGGCTTAATTTGCATTTCCATGGTGATCAGTGATGTTGAGCATTTTTTCATATACCTATTGGCTATTTGTATTTCTTTTTTTGAGAGATGTCATTAGGTTCTTTGCCCATTTTAAAATTGGGTTATTTGCTTTCTTGCTATTGAGGTGACTTCTTTATTTATTTTGAATATTAACCCCTTATTAGATGTGTGATTTGCAAATATTTTCTCCCATTCTATTGATTGTTTCTTCACTCTGTTGATTGTTTCCTTGGTTGTGCAGAAGACTTTTAGTTAGATGCAATCCCATTTGTCTATTTTTGCTTTGTTGCCTGTGTTTTTGGGATATATCCAAAAATTTATTGCCCAGAGCAATGTCATGGAGTTTTCCCCTATGTTTTCTCCTAGTAGTTTTACAATTTCAGGATTTATATGTAAGTCTTTAATCCATTTTGAGTTTATTTTTGTATAGGGTGTGAGACAAGGGTCTAATTTCATTCTTTTGAATGTGGACATCCAGTTTTCCCAACACCACCTATTGAATAGACTGTCCTTGCCCTATTGTGTGTCCTTGGCAGCCATGTCAAAAATCAATTTGGGCATCTATTTTGTGTGGAGAGAAGTGGCTCAGGGAAAGGATATATATGAACTCATGGACATGGATATTGGTTGATGGCTATCACTCACAACAGCTGGGGAATGGGTGCATCACCTGCTTAAGAGGTCCTGGGAAGGGCATCAACAATGTCTACTAAAATCCATTCCTTGCACTGTTCAGATTCACTTGTTTCTGGCTTTCAGGTGGGCAGTTTTTATTTTCTCATCCACCATTGGTGTTACCTCCTCAACCCCCTCCTTCACTCACTCTAATAGATGATATTTATATACATAATTAGGTCCACTGTTTGACAATATACTTTGCTCAGAATGATCTAATTATCAGCAGAATAAAGGTGAGCTTGTTTTTGGAGGGTCCCAACTATATCTCTAGGTAAGGACCAGTGCACCTGGTCCAGTTTATACACCATCCCAGCTCCCCTGGATTCCACTTGCGTTGACTGCTTGCTTTGCTTTTAGATTGGAGTGACTCTAGTGACAACTCACTCTGTTCTCATGGTCATAAATCCCTGCTCATTGCTGCCACTGCTGCTGCCACCACAGACTGAGAACTCCACTTGCACAGTGCTGTCTGCTAAGGAGAAGTTGCTGTGCCTGAGCACCGGACCACATGGACTCACAGAGACTCCCAACCAGGTAAAGAGGTGATATGGCTTGTGGAAGTCAGCCACATTCTCTTCTTGATCACCTCGCTGCTGGAACAATGGGCCATGATCAGAGTAGAGTGGGTCATGGCACTTGCCACTATTAATCACCTAACTTGCCAGCAGCAGAGACTATCGCTGAGTCTTTGAGATGGCACTGCTTTTGGAGAGATCAGGTGGCTATCCAGTGAGAGATTGACCCCTCTACTTTGGAGGGGATGGACATTCATCTTTATCACCATTGATACCTGCTCTAGACATGAGTTTTCCTTCTCTGTCTGAAATCCCTCTGCCACTACCACCATATGAGGGCTTACAGATTTCCCAATCCATCAACCTGGTTCTCACACATATTACCTCAGAGCAAAGGACTCATTTTATGGCAAATAATGTAAAATGATGGGCTCATTGGTCTTATTATATACCATGCCACCCAGAAGCAGTCAACCTAGTGGAATTATGAGCTGGCCTGTTGAAAGCTCAGCTAAGGTGCCAGCTCAGAGATGACACCCTGTAGGGTTGGAAGTTGGAGCACTGCTTTCCAGGATGTGATACATATGCTGAATCAATAACCAATTTATGGTTCAGTGTCCCACATAGCTAGAATATATGAGTCCAGGAATCAAGGGATAGAAGTGGAATTGATCCCTTTAGTTATCACTCCCAGGCACTTACTTGTGGAATTTGTATCTTCCTGTTCCTGCAAACTCAAATTCTGCCAGTTTAGAGGTCTAAGTTTCCAGGAAGAAAACGCTTTTTCCAGTGCAGGTGGGAAAGGCTCCAGTGAACTGGAAGTTGTGACTATCACTCAGCCGTTTGGGACTCCTCATAACAGTGGACCAGCAGCCAAAGGAAAGAGTTGCCTTATGGCTAGAATAATTGGCCTTAATTACCATGAGAAGCTAGGGTTGCTGCAATGCAATGGGAGAAGATAAGAGTATGACTGCAACCAAGGGGATTCCCTGGAAGTATCCCCTATACTTTTGTGCTCACTGATAATTGTAAATGGGCAGTTACAACAACCCAAACCTAACAAGTGCAAAGCAACTAACAACTCAGTCCCCTCAGGGTAGAGCTCTGGGTCACTCCATCAGACTACAGCTCAGACTTACTGAACTGCTAGATGGTTGTGGGAGGGCACCTAGAGTGGGTGGTGGAAGTGAGATGCAAAATATCAATTAGGACTCTGGGACCAGCTGTGGCAGTGGAGATTTTCAGGAGATTGCAATTGACCATTGACACCAATTACCAGAAAAGGCTACTCACTAACCTGAGGGAACCTGTAGGACTTAGCTTCTGTGGTAGCTTCCTGAATGGGCTGAGTGACGCACCTGGAAATGGAAGGATGCTTTGTTCCCATGCAGAAAACCCTGACCAATGGGATTCTGAAGATGGTTATATGCATTTATCCACTGGTGGAGCCATGAGTGGTGCTGCATCCTCAATAGTTAGAATACAAGGATGGGACCTGGAGCCAGCATAAAGACAAAATCAGAATAGCTATTAATCCCATCATGTAGAGATAACCCCCATAATTATTTTGATGTAATTACTTCCAATTTTTTCCTGTGCATATATAAAACATATAGCTACAAAACTGAGATTCTACTATAGGAAGATTTTTCATATTGCTTTGTAAAAACATTACATTATATTGAATATATTGAATTTTCTTGAATTTTTCCATATTAAATGTTTTTAACACAAAGCTTGTGAATTTAAAATATTCATTCATACAAGTTTGTCATAGAAGCTTTCCTCCATGTCTGGGATTCCAGATTTTTGTTATTAAAAATGCTGCGATTAAAATTTTTATGAATGAATCTTTGTGTATGTCTTTGATTTTTTCTTAAAGAAAATTCCTAGCAATAATTCACTTGGCCAAAGGTGTTGAGCACACCTTCAGAAGTGATGGGTGTTGCCAGCCTCAGGCTCTGGCTGTTGTGTCCCTGTCCTGCCCTGTTTTCTCTCCTCCAGTCAGTCTCCCGTGACAAGGGTTTGTGTTGAGCAGGCTCTAGGTTGTGGACTTCCTGCTGGTTTGGGTGAAGCCATTTGTGGATGGGTGTTGCTCATACAGACCTTGTGATGCTGTCTCTCCTCTAATCTGTTCTCAGTATCTGTTTTGTAACAATAAGTAAGTGGAAGGCAATCTTCTCTGCATATCAGATGAAAGCTTCACAGAGGGAGGCTCTTTTCTTATCAATGTGGGCTATGAGGAGGGCCCTGTGTGGTATCAACTGCCTTCTTTATATCATGTATCTAAACCAGCGGTCTTCAACGAAAGAGAGTGATCTTTCTTTCCTCCTCCCTCCCTCTCCTGGGGATATTTAGCAATGCCTGGAGACATTTTGGTTGTCACAACTTTGCAGTGGAGAAGGGGGTGTTGCAACTGGCATCTAGTAGGAAGATGCCAGGGATGCTGTAAACATCTTATATCTTGTTTATAATTCAAAATGTTCTTAGTGATTCTGAGTATTACTAAAGATAAATCAGAACTGGTATAGCGGTGATAATTAAGGCAAGGAAGGATTTGGTGGCATTTCTCATGCTGGAAATGTGGATCCCGCCTTTCCAGGGAAAATCTCTTTTTTTTCCTCAATTTTTTCTTCATTATTTCCTATTTTTTTTTTCTCTCTCTCTCTTTCTTTCTCTTTCTGTCTCTCTCTCTCTCTCATACACACACACATACACACACACACACACAGACACACCCCTTCCAAATCCTTGTGTGCTTGGGCTGGGAATCAGGTCGCTATGTGCAAGAAGAGAGCAGCAGAGAGGGGACACACACTCATGACTAGAAGCTGTGTCTTCACTGAGGTTTATTGAGAGTTCTGTGACCTGTAGGATACTTCTGGAGGCTCAGGGTTGTGGCTGAGGGACCAAGGGCAGGCCAGAATGAGTGGCACACACTTTACTGGTCAGGTCCAGTTCCAGGTTCCCTTTAAGGCTGGCTCAGGATCCAGGGTTAATTTGCCTGCAGGATCTTGTTGATCCAGGGCCGGTAATGGGAGATTCGGGTGAAGACAGCAGGGGGCTTTGCATCCAACCGTCCATAGGATACGATGCCCTGGGCCACCCCAGCACACAGAAGAGGGCCCCCAGAGTCTCCCTGGAGGGGGAGGAGAGAGAGAGAGAGAAGAAAGTAAGCCCAGGAAGTCCTCCACTCCTGTCTGCCAGCCAGCTTGGAGTCACAGTGAGACCTAAAGTCAAATCAGACCCGGGAGCTGGGGCTCCTCACTTACACATCTAGTTCTGATACCCCTTCTTCCTTTCTTGGGACAGTCACCCACATTCTTCATGTCACCCCATGCCCCCAGTGCAGTAGACTGGAATGGATGGTCAGAGGCTGTCTTGGGCCATGGGAGGACAGACAATCCCTGTGATGCCAACTCTGTCACTGGCTGACAACCTTCTGACCCAATCTCCTTCTAAGAGCATTCTGGTCCCTGAACAGTGAGTTTTGGAGAAGAAACCTAGTTGGAGGATCACCTTAAATGCAGATTTTGTCTTCCTGGGATTGCCCACACACAGCTGAAGATTGTGGTCAAAGTATCTGAAGTGGCTGCAGGCCTGGGGATCCATGAGTCTCAGCTTCACCTCTTGCAGAGTGTCTGAGCCCGGCTTCAACACACCTGTTCTTCCCCAGCCAGCCACCCGGCACATTCTCCCAGGTGGGACAAAGTTGAATTGGGATGGGAAGGGGAGTGTCCCCACAGCCAGGGTCAGGCTGGCTTTCTCCTTCAACTGTGAAGGGAATGAAGGACTGTCAGTCCTCGAAATGGGTTCTGGGCAGTTGAAGGTGATCAGGGAGGGGCAGGGTGAGTAGCTTCACGTTAGAGTCAAGTCCTAAGAAAAATTCAGGGCAACGAGGACCTGAAGGAGAAGCTTAGGAGAATGGGAAGGGGAAAAGGAGAAGAGAGGTGTTGTCACCTTTAGTAACATGATATCGTGGTGAAGAGTAGAAGTGTTATATTTTGGATGACGGAATTGCTTTATAACCTCAAGCTTCTGCCATGTGTCTTCTTTCTCTGTTATGTTATGGGCTCCAAGGGTGACTGTTATAGACCTGTTGTGAGGAAGAAGGAAGGAAAAGGAGTGACAGGGATGGCTTGGGGTTTCTCCTGAGGTGAGCTCATTCTGAGAAAAGGGGACTAAAGTCTCTCACTGGGTCCCCGGACTCTACCCATCTCCCTTTTCATGGGCCACTTGTGGCGTTTAGGGGCTCAGGTTTTACTCATGAAAGAGCTTTCTCAGGGAAGAGACACAATTTCTAGGACCCCTGGAATTACTGGGGAATGAACAGACCATGGAGGACTCAGGGGACAGGGTTCACACTTCCTGATTCAGGGAACCCTGAATGAGGGCCAGCCCCCTGAAGCAGGAGATATCAGTTAAAGGGAAAAGTGAGGGTCTCATGTGGACCCTGTTCTCTGCCTCCCATAAAATGATGGGTTCAGGACCCTGAGAACTAGAGGTCAGTGTTCTTGAAAAGGCCATAGAGGAAGTGGCCCTGAGACTGGGTGGGGCCCTGAAAAGTGAACCGTGTGCCTTGAGTTCGGTAGGGGTGAGGGGTGCTACTGCTACAAGAGGGACCTTGGACAGGGCCTCCTTCTCCTCCGAAGGGGAGCTTAGCTCACAGTGACTGAGGCTCAAGGAAGCTATTCAATCACAGACTAAAGTCTTTCAGCCCAAGTCTTCCCTCTCCTGAAAGTTGACCAGACCCAGGACCCCCTCTTCAGGCCCCAGTGCAGGTGTATCCCTGGTTGCTACTCTGGTTGTTCACCTCCCATTTGGAGATAAATGGACCCTGTTTTCTCACCTTCCTGCACAATGAGCGGCTGTCAGCACAAAGTTCCGTCTTATCAGGAAACCACCACAAGATTTTGAGGGACCGTTGGAGGTGACAATTTCCAGGTAGGCCATGTAGGGGCGGGAGTGTGGCTTGCATTCTGTGCCCCCGATGATCTCCCCTGGAACAGAGCACCCCAGGGTTTAAACACGGGTTTTAATACTCTCTCCAATGAATGGACAAATTGGGTTAAAGCTGAGCAAGGCTTCCCTGGAATCTCATTCTTACCCTGTGTTCTGCCCACCTTCCCTCTCCAGTCTCCTATATTTCGTATCTTTCCCACTCATAACCTTCCAGGTGAAATCCATTCTTTCCTCCAGGTGCAACAGCTGGTCCTGCCTCTGCTCCATTCAGATGTTTTCACCTCAGATTTCCCCCACTCCCACCTTGCCCTGGCCCACCCTCCTCTCTCTCTGTGTAGGACCCGCTGTCCAGGTTCCTGTTTTAGATTTCTCCACAGCTCGTGAGCGTGGCCACAGATTCAGCAAATAACAAGGTAATGGGTAGCCCTGATGCTCAGAAGATTAAGAGGACATGTCTGTTTTCCTGGGGATACCCCTTTTCCTTCCACTTGCTCTGGGTTTTTCCACAATTGAGGTAAAATTCCTTGTTCCTGGGAGCTGTCCTAGGCTGTAGAGAATGGCAGTGGGTGGGGTGGCGTGCATCCTAAGTGGAAATTTCCCTTTGGGACTCTTGAAGAGAGATCTTGGAATGCTGTTCAAGAGTCAGCTATTTTCAGACTAAACATATTTGTTTCAGGAGCTGATACTGCAGATTTCAGAGGGAAGAACCCCGATACTCACCAGCTTCAGCTCTGGAGCACAAAAAAAAGAGCAGCAGGGGGAGAGGAAGAAGCAGCATCTTCCCAGAGAGGTTGCCTGAGCAAATGCTGGTTTTCCTTTCCAGTCTTGGGTTTTATAATACCCAGCAGGCAAGAGAGGGGCAGGGCTGGTAACCACAGGAACTGCGTGGTCATGTTTTCTTTTCTCACTCTGAATTGACTGTGTTTATGATCAGAAGTTCCCCCAGAATCACCCTGTGTTTTTCTAGAGAGGAACTTGAGCCCTGAACTCCCAAGTGCTGGCTTCTCAGATGTACCCTCAGCCATGGTGCTTTTTCTGGAGTTGGGGGCAGGAAATGGAGGGGCCATGTTTTTCTTTCCCAGTTAGGGCAGCTTGTGAAAGGCCCACTGAATGTTCAGTGCAAAGATTTTTATGGCTATGATCCATAGTCAGAAATGCATATTGCAGAGTCCCAATGCATGCACATATGTATGTGTGAGTACGTAAGCAAAAATCAAAGGTTTCAGAAAACAATCTTTATCTTAACCTTCTGCGATGTTCTGTTAGTTTCCATTCCACTCCACTCCACTCCACTCCACTACATGTCAAAACTTGAGCAACAATGCCACTTAAAGGGATAATTCCTTGTAATTTGAAAAACATTGACCTGGATCTCTCTCCTCTGAACCACGTGTTTTTGGCAGAAGAGAGATCCAAGGAGGCTAGATGTGGAAAAGGAACAGACCCTAGGACAGAAATTTATGCAAAGAGCAATTGAGATTGGAATTAGCATTTTCTGAGAGTCTAGGCATATCATATATTGTCACAACTCTTAGATATATTATTACTTTCATAGCAACCCTATCAATATGTATTACCGTTATGATCATTATCATGTCATGATAGTCAAATTTTTAGATCAGCTATCATAGCTTATGGTTCAGATTAGGTTTTTCTGATTCCAAATCAAGGGCCCTTTCTGCTCTAGCACTAGAGAGAAATAGAGGAATAGAGTCCTGCCAATGTAGAGGGGAAGTAAAGATATAGAAGGGTTTTTGCTCCAGAGAGGTTGGGGTTTCCTACTGTCACATTAAGAATCAAGCTTTCCACAACAACCTGGGGACACACCATTACTGTCACTTTACAATTGTAGAATTGAGACTCAGACACATTAACATGACCAAGACCACACACCTTATAATATCAGAAGTGGGTTTCAAGCACATAGCCGTTATTTTCCCCTGACTTAGAGAAGGCAGTCCACATGGTGGACTGTCATTTCTCTTGGAGATTTACAAGGCATTTAGTTCAAAAGATGGGGATGTGTACTATATAAGTGCCTTTTCCAAATCATCTTGCTATGCCCTTGGTCTCAGCTTGGGCTTGTGACCAGAGTGATCCACTCCTTAGTATATATTGGCCAGGCCCTCTGTTGCTTTTAACTTAATTTCCCAAGTTCTACCTACAGCTCTAACTCTCTCTAGAATAAGACATTTACACACATTCCTAATGTCTTTTCAAATCTGGTCTTCTTAGGTGTCCTTATACCACTTTCTTCACTCTTTCAAGTGTTGCCAGAGAATATTCAGAATGCCCAGTTAAATTTGTATTTCAGATGAACAAATCATTTTTTAGTTAAGTATGTCCAAATATTGAATGAGACATACTAATATTACAAAATTGTTGTTTATCTAAAATTTGAATTTAGCTGGGAATCCTGTATTTTTTATTTGCTAAAGTTGGCAACCCTACTCTGGGCATTCCACCGTTAGCAGAACAGAAGAGAATCCAGAGCTGGAGATGTCTTGTCCTGTGGTCTTACATCAATTAGACCAAAAAAGCAGAGGCTTAAACAAATCAAAGGTGTTTGTTTTCACTGATATAATGAGAAATTGAGAGGTAGGTAGTCTGGGACTAGTATGACAGCTCCACAGCATCAAGATTCAGATCCACCAAGACTTAAGTTTTGTTCCACCTGCCTGGCTGAGGGTCAGGAAATGGAATAGGTATAGCCCCAGTCAGGGGACCAATTTCAGAAATGAGGACTGCACTATCTGCTCACATTTTCTTCTTTTCTCTGTCATATGTATACCTGTGTATTTTAAGGTATTTCCTTTTTCTCATTCTTCTTCGAAGCCCCTTTGGTTATTTTATATATAGCATGTTGGTAGTGAACTTTATGGATTAGTGTACAGTTATCAAGTTGGGAGACTAGAGAATATCAAATTGAAAATGTGATCAAACTATTGTTGGAGCATGTATCACCTCTCTAGGTACCCTAGGTACTTCACAGTACTTGAAGTTAAAAGCAGTAACTGTTGACACTGGGTTATTTCAGTTCTGCTGAGTCAAGCCTAATTTTCCTTTATATAAAAGATAGTAAAGATTACGTTCAGTGGGATAATTTTTGTTCTTGGAAACTTTAAGTATGGCAAAAGAATGAATGTTGATGTTGGGCAGCCAAGTGATTGATTGTAGTAGACATTTTCCATTTATGTGGCTCCTTAATGTCTCTGGAACACCCTTCTTGTATTAGAGGAATTCCCAATGATAATTTTTGCCTTACTAAGGTAGAATCCACAAACTTCCATTCCCAGTTTCTCTTGCATTTAGGTCATGTGACTTAGACTCTGTTTATCAGATAAAGGGGTGTACAATTTGACTTAGAAGGGAGTAACATGAGGGAGCTATTATCATGTAGAATTAATTCTTCTAGTGAGGGTGAGTGGCAGAGGGGTAAGGGTTTGTGGAAATAATTGATGATTCAGATGTCCAGTGCTGCCTAGAATGTTTGGGCCAACCAAGGGGTAGTGGGACCTTTGCTGCACAGTGCAATGGTGTATTTTGGAAATTGCTTCCGGCTAGTTCGACTCTAGACATAATCCTACAGCATCTTGGGAAGCAGCTGTTGAGTATGTATAGAAAGAACTTACTAACAATCTGTTGTTACAAAATAAATGTGTGGTCAGTGGAGGTAAGTGATTTCTCATCGCGGCAGATACTCAAGTAGAGGTTGAATCGAGTCTTGATTAACAGTTAGTAGGACAGAAAATTTGGGCCTGATGTAGAAGCACTGGCATTTAAATAATGGCAATGATTCCTTAGTAACTATAATGCAGAGGGATCATCCTTTGTCTGAGTTCCCAAAGCATGTATTAACTGTGCTATTATTCACTTTGACATTTAAGGCATGCAGTTTGCTCTGCGGTTAGATGGGGTGAGTTTGAATCTTGGTTCTGCCACTTAGCTATGTGTCTGAACTTAGGAAAATTTTTAAAGTTCTCAACCTTAGTTACTGCCTCCATAAAATATGAAGAATGATACAGTACAAGGCTTTTTTTGAGAATTAAATATGATGCTCAATATGAAATGCCACATGATTGGTTCTTAATAAATGTTGGTTTTGTTCCTTTGGGTTTTGCCTTGTGCTGCCATATCACCACTTGATGGATAATTGATAGATGTGCCCTCATTGGCTGTATTTTTTTTGATGAAAGAATAAATCTTATACTTCCTCTAAATTCTCCTAAACACATTACAGATTAACATCCGTTATGGACTTTGGTTATTCCATGCTTTGCATATAACATCTTTTTTCTATTCATTCATGTGCTGCCAGGCTGTTTATTGTTCTTTGAGTAATGACTGTGTCTTTCTTGATTGAAAATTTCTATGCAAATTGTTTTAACCCTCGAGGTGGCAGGTATAAAACACCTAGAAATTTTCATGAATTTTGCAGTCTCTTGTAAAGAACTCCTGTGGGTCAGGGACAGCTGATGGCATGGGCTCAGACCGAGCAGTAGTGCGGTGGAGCAGACAGAGTACATTCTTTATGGTATTGGCAGATTTTCCTGAAGCAGGCTGGAGCTCACTCTGTGTTTGCCCTTGCAATAAGTCCTGCCTGTTTCTATAGTTTCTGAATGACCAAGTTTTTCTGAATTTAAGGTTTACATTTAACAGCTACTAGCTTACATTAAACATCTATAAAGCAATTTAAGAGAATTACTTTCAAATTGATTTATTTTACTATATTGCCTTCACTCTTAACACAATAGTTCACTTTTGAATTACTGCACTCTGCACAATATTTCTGAGTGAACAGAGTATCCAGGAGAATGAGATATGGAGAGATCCTGGGAGATTATTCCCAGTGTTGGGGCAGGTGGAAGATTTCTCAGTGTGTGTGTCCTTATTTCTTTTCCAGGCTCTTTAGCACAAACCTAAAAACATTTTTCTCTTTTGGGGTGTTCTTCGTAAGATTTCTCTTTCCATTCACCATTTCTGAAATGGGCTAGTATTAAAGTACGGAGAATCTGAGGGTGTCCTTTATCATAAGTTTGGGCAAAACTCTTTTATGTGGATGGCTTCTGCTGTAGTCTCTGAGATGCTACCGCTCCCCTTATCACTCTCAGTTTCAGTTAAGCAGGCCTACTTCTTGGGCCATCATCTTCTGTAACATTGTAGCCATGATGACTTTATCTTTTCTGGGTGCGCTGTGGGGGACACTGATAAGGCAACAGCTATTCTTTCCATCCCAGGGGTCCACATGATGCTTGTTTAATCTGTGGTTGGTGGCAGGGGTGGAGCTGGTGCTCACAGGCTCAGCCCTGATCCTCATCATCTTCACTTCTGCTTCCTGTGAGCCAAGATGTTAGAGTATTGTTCCTGGATTGAAAGGAACTATACTCTAGTTGTATTCTAGATGGTCCTGCAATGGCTTGATAGCTCCTTATTGAGATTACTATATTGTGGGATTTTTATATTGTGCTGGGGCCTTAAAGGGTGTCTCATTGGTCTAGTCATTTTTGGTTGCAAGGAGATTCCTTAGTTTCTTGAAGGGCAGATGCTGCCCAGGATGCAGGTATGGTTTTGGTAAGGCTAATGGGGTAGATAGTGTGAAAGGGCAAGTTATGTGAGACTCACGAGACAGGTGGTATCAACAGCATGTGTCCACGGCCACAGGGTAGAGCCTGCAGGGGTCGTTTAGGGATTTTTCAATGGTGCTTCTTTCCAACCACAGTTGGAAGGAAAGGCAGAGGGAGCAAATCAGGACAACAGACAGCTTCCAGCCCTTCACTTTTTTTTTTCTGGGAAATGCCAGGTTGTTCAAAGAAAATGAGTTGTCCTCTGGGGAAGGTAAGGAGGATGGAAATGCAGGTCAAGAATGGCAAGATACAGATGGAGTGGACATGGAGAGATGTATAAATAAACTTGCATATTGATTATGTATTAACTGGGATCCCTGTTAGGAAACTCCTCTCCCCCAACCTTTTTTCCCCCCTGAAACTTGAAGTTCTTTTTCATAATTTCAAACATTCCCTTTAATGATCTTTAATACTACCAAAGGTGGAGAAATCAATATTTCACTATCAGTTAATGATTGAAGTAAGGAAGGGGCACTGGCTGCTCAGGGAATGGGTCAGTGGGCAGTAGAAATGGCAGTCACAAACAGGCCTTCAATGTGTGTTTTTAAGGGGATTTTCTGGACACACCCCATCACCTAAGTGCATCCCTAAAGGCTGGTGAGGAGCACAGTTCTGTATGACCTGGCTACAGAAAAAAATGGCTTCTCTCTGGTTATGGTTCATGTTAATTTTTTTTAAAACTGAGAATCATAACATACATACTTAAGAGTGCAAAAAATATTTTTTCTTTAAATCAATAATTATAAATTAAACATTCATGGAATCATTACCCAGCTTGATTTGTCATTTCCTTTAGACATTTCATCATGTCCTTATCCTGCCCTCCTCAATACGAGAGAAAGGCCGTGGATAAGAATCGGGGGCATTTTGAACAAAGTAGGTTAAGGGAAACTTCCAAAGCCAGTTTCTAATTCTTTCTCCACCCTAGTCTTCTTGTCCCTGGGACACTCGAATCAACTGCAGGAAAGAATATGACTCTTCTAGGTAGAGATCTCCCTTTGGAACACAAGCAAAGATATCCTGCAGCATTATTTTAGGCTCTTTTCTGACCCAGGTTAAAGATTTTGGAATAGGGGCTGAGGACCTAGAGGAGAGGAAGTTACACCCTAGACTCACTAGATCTGGCTTCAGGAGGCAAGAGGAAGACCAGCAAAATGATCAGGGCCTGCATTTTCTCTGTGACACTGCCCATGCTGACCATGGTTAGTTCTTCTGTCACCCATTCACTGGGCCCTGCTTTTATAGCCCTAGAAGTAGAAGAAAGGGGAGGGCTTGAAGCCACAGAAACCGCCTGATCTCGTTTCTGCCTTTCATGCTGGCATGGTTATCTTCCTCATCAGAAATTCTTATGACTCTACTCTCTGCTCTGGTGGTGTAGAAGTTGCGGTCAGTTCCCAAGAGTACTAGGATGAGGGATGCATGCTTGTCATTCAGAGCAGCTCTCTAGAAGTAGATAGTGGAACACATGGAGGCGGGAGTTTTAGGTGCTGTAGTGCCCATTTTAAGCAGGGATTAGGGACCTTTTCTGTAGATCACCAGGTAGGAAGTACTTTCAACTTTGAGAGCCAAATGGTCTCTGTGGCAACTATTCAACTCTGCTGTGTAGCACAAAAGCAAACACAGACAATTTGTAAACTCTGGATATGAACGTGTTGCAGTAAAACTTCATTTACAAAAGAAAGTGGGAGGCTGATTTGGCCTGCAGACCATAGTTTGCCAGACCCTAATCTAGGTATCAGCCCTTCTTTCAATTCTAACAATCAGAAGAAAGGAATGTGGTGGTGTGAGGAGGAAGGAAAAAGGGAGAATTTATTTTTTATTTTTTTCTTTCTTTCTATATTTTTATTGAAACGTAATTCACATACCATAAAATCACCCTTTGAAAATATACAATTCAGTGCCTTTTAGTAAACTCACAAGGTTGTGCAATCATCAACACCATTTACTCTAGGACATTTTCATCACCCCATAAAGAAACCTGTATTCATGAGTAGTCACTCCCATTGTCCACCTCCCCACAACCCCTGGCAACAAATAATCTACTTTCTGTCTCTATGTATTTTGCCTATTCTGGACATAAATGGAATTATATAATATTTAGCTTATTATGTTTGGATTCTTTTACCAAAAGTAAAGGGTGAATTTACAATGTGTTTGGCACTGCTAGGACTTTCCATGTATCTTCTCATTTAATCTTTATTAACAGTCTTTTGGGGTTAGTATTATTATACACAATTATGTGGCACTCAGTGGAAGTTCAGAATGTCACATAGCGGCAGAGCCAAAACTTAATTTGTCTGGTTCTGAAGCTCATACTTTTTCCATTCCACTAATATGAGTAACAGGGGTTGTGGGAGGAAGAGTTAGTCCAATGAATGGAGAAAAAAATGGAATGTATAAAGGAGAACAGTTGTGTTCTCTGGAGGGGTTGGGGTTACCACTTGCGCATTGAGAGTCACACTTGGCTTGAGAATAAATTGATATCTGCAGCTGTCGTTATTTGAAGTTACCCTGGACTCTCATTATTTTATGTGCCACTGAGGAAGAATAAAATTTTTTCTAAATTAAACAATAATGTGTCATTAATTACCGGGTTCATTTCTGTTGTGAAGAAATTAAAACGAGAAATATTGTGCATCTTTTAACCTATGACGTATGGGAGAGTTCAGGTGTGTGCTTTATCTCATTCACCCTCAAATCAACCCTGAGTATTATTGTTTTTATTTTACAGATGAAGAAACTAAGTCTTAGATAATTTCAATCACTTGACAAAATTTTGTAAGCGTAAACATAATTAGGTATCGAACTTATATCCAATTGCATGATCTTTCCTTACATCATCCTGCTGTCCTGGACTGTAGAAGCAGAGCAAAACCAAAAACAAACCATTTCTCTCAATTTTATAAGGCATGATCTGTATTATTATGATTTTTAACATTATTTTAATTTCATTTTAGATTCAGTGGGTACATGTGCAGGTTTGTTACATGGATATATTGTGTAATGGTGAGGTTTGGGCTTCTAGTGAAATATTGTACTCAATATGAAATTTTTCAATCCCTCTGCTTTGGAGTTCCTGGTGTCTCTTATTTTCATCTCCATGTCCATGTGTACCCATTGTTTAGCTCCCACTTATGAAAGGGAACATGCAGAATTTGATTTTCTGTTTCTGAGTTACTACACTCAGGATAATGGCTTCTAGGCCCATCCATATTGTTACAATGGGCATGATTTCATTCTTTGTTATGGCTGCATAGTATTCCATGGGTTGTGTGTGTGTGTGTGTGTGTGTGTATGTGTGTGTGGTTAGATATTTTCTTTATCCAGTCAGCCACTGATGGACACTTAGGTTGATTTTATGACTTTGCTATTGTGAATAGTGTTGTGATAACCATACAAGTGCAGGAATCTTTGAGATATTATATCTTTTCCTTTGGGTAGATATCTAGTAGTGAGATTGCTGGGTTGAATGCTAGTTCTATTTTTTGTTCTTTCAGAAACTCCATACTGTTTTTCGTAGGAAATTTACACTCCTACCAACAGTGAATAAGCATTCCCTTTTCTCTGCATCCTTGCCAGCATTGGCTTTTTTTTTTTTTTTTTTTGACTTTTTTTTAATAGCCTTTCTGACTGGTGTGAGATGGTAACTCATTTTGGTTTTGATTTGCATTTCTCTCATGATTAGTGATGAGTTTTTAAAATATGTTTTTTGGCTGTTTGTCTTCTTTTCAGAAATGTCTGTTAATGTCCTTTGCTCTTTTTTTTTTTTTGAGACAAAGTCTCACTCTTTCGCCCAGGCTGGAGTGCAGTGGCGCTATCTTGGCTCACTGCAGCCTCTGCCTCCCAGGTTCAAGTGATTTTCCTGCCTTGGCCTCCCAAGTGGCTGGGATTACCGGCACCCACAATCACTCCCAGCTATTTTTTGTATTTTTTGTAGAAACAGGGTTTCACCACGTTGACCAGGCTGGTCTCAAACTCCTGATCTCAAGTGATCCACTCACCTCAGCCTCCTAAAATACTGGGATTACAGGCGTGAGCCACTGTGCATGGTTTTTGCCTACTTTTAAAATGAGGTTATTTGTATTTTTTTCTTGTTGATTTGTTTGGGTTTCTTATATATTAGTCCTTTATTGAATGTATAGTTTGCAAGTATTTTCTCTCACTCTATATGTTGTCTGTACGTAGGTCTGTCTCATTCTGTAGGTTCTCTCATTCTGTAGGTTGATTGTTTTGCTGTGCTGAAGCTCTTTAGTTTAATTAAGTCCCATTTTTCTAATTTTGTTTTTGTTGCATTTGTTTTTGAGGTCTTATTCATAAATTCTTTACCTAGGCCAATGTCCAAAAGAGTTTTTTCTAGATTTTCTTCTAGGATTTTTATAGTCTCAGGCCTCACAGGCGAGTATAGGTGTAGTAGCTGGGAGTATAGGTGCGCACCACCACGCCTGGCTAGTTTTTTGAACTTTTAATAGAGACTGGGTTTTGCCACATTGGTCAGGCTGGTCTCAAACTCCTGACCTCAAGTGATCTGCCCACCTAGGCTTCCCAAAGTGGTGGGATTACAGGAGTGAGCCACTGCACCCGACCCTTTTGCTTTCTTGCTTCCGTTGCAGATTCATTGCAGACCCGAGAACAGTTGGGTTTATGTTGTTTCCTGTTCTGTCTTACTTCCTTTCACCAGTATCCTTCAGTGTTCATTCTAAGCAGTCCTTAAACCATCCCTTTCCCATGGGTTTGGGTAGAAACCCTTAAATCTGGGATGCTTCTCTCATTAAACCTTGTGATGCTGCCCTTCCTTCTATCAGCTTTCAGCACTGGCAAGGCCAGCAACGGAAAGTTCTCTGCATCTTAGAATCAAATCTATCAATGGTGATCTCATATCTGGTGAGATTTAGAAGAGGTCTGTAATGTCACAAACTCTCCTTTTCACATGCCTACATGAAACTCATTTGATTTGTGGTTGTTGCCAAGAATGGAGGCAGCCTACTCAGGAGTTCTGAGTAGTCGTGGATTTAGCCCTCCAGGATCTGAAATCAGTGTTGTCCCAGATAATGATTCTGCCTTTCATTTGCTCTTTATTCCGGTATTTCCTTATCTCTTAACACATACATCCAGGAAAAACTTTCTCCTTCCCTTAGCAGTTATGCATGACTGACACAGTTCTGAACATTTGGCTAGTCTATTGATGCTGCCATAGGGAAGTGCTCTAAATATGAAGACCTCTTCTGAAAGACTGACTTTTCAGTGCCTGTAAGAGGAATGTCATAAGGAGAAAGGAGCGGTGAATTTCTCAGGACAAATGTTCTTGATTAACAGCAAAGATCACATTGTCGAGACTTGGGAAAGGGTACATCTTTTTCCTACAAAAGCCTTATTCACACCATGCATTTGGGAATGAGGTAAAGTAAGTATTAAATACATAGTTAAGAGCTCTGGAATCAGACTGCATTGGAATCCTGGTAGCACCCTTTACTAGCTTTGTGACTTTGGGTGCGTTTCTTTATCTCTCTTAGCTCTCCACTTCCACATCTATAAAATGGGCTTAATGATAGTGAGGATTAAAATTGTTTTGGGAAAGTATCAGGCATAGTAAGTACTCAAAGTTAGTTATCAGTATTGACATTATTGGCCCCAAGATCACTAACCTCTTCCAAGAGTTTGTGAACCAGAATTGTCTTCCTTTAAGTTACGCCAGTACTCTAAAAGGCCAAAGAAATAAAAAGAGGACCTCTCAACACTTGGAACAGTCTTCCACCTGCCCCAATCCTATCACAGCATCTGAGGGATTCTGGGAGCCACCACTCTGTTCCCAGGCCCTACTCTGAGGAGCAGTGGTTCTGTGTCCTGGGGTTTCCCAGCCTTGTGAGAATGATAACATCCTTTCTATGTTATGCTGGGGCGGTTAGGTGCATCCTCATTTTGTGTTGTGGGACCTCACGTGCCACTATTTCCATGCATTCTTGCAGTTGCTTCAGCTTCCCCTAATTTTTATAACCTTTTCTGTATGGCCTGGGTTCCTTGAGAACCACCTGATACATGACTGGCACTATCTCACCCAGCCTCAACCTTCTATTCTTTTTCTTCTGCTGTCTTATGAGTTCTTTCAATGACAATATTTGTGTTAGCCTGGCTATCAAAATTCTCTATTCCTCCCAAGCTCTGGGGTTCTAATAAAATGCCACTCACTCACTCACTGACTCACTTTACCGTGAGAAAGTAGATGGATGAGCAGTTCCTAGATACCAGACCCTGGTGAGACAAAGGAGATCATAATCTGCAAGCTCATAACTACAGCACAAATAGCCATGTGCTTCAGTGAGAGATGTATAATGTGCTGTGGGGTGGTTAGAGAAGCTCTTGAGTCTGTCCTGGGAAAGCAGTGACAGCCTCATTTGAGCTGAGATCTCAAGGATAGGTTAGATTTATCATTGGCCACATTGAGATGGGGCTTTCTGTGCAGAGTAACCTATGCAAAGAGGGCAAGAGAAAGGATGGGTGTTTGTAGAACTACATAAAGTATCCAGCAGAAAGTTGAGTGAAAAAGGGCAGGAATGGCGGAAGATGAGGCTGGAGAAGAGCTGGGTTAGGAAGGGCTTATGTGCCATGAAAATGTAGAGTTTGTCTTATAGGTCAGTTTTTAAAAATTGTGGTAAAAAACACATAAAATCATGGTAAAAACCATATAATTTACAAACCTAACCATGTTTAAATGTACAGTACAGTAGTGTTAACTATATGCACCCTGCTGTGCAGCAGATCTCTAGAGCTCTCTCATCTTGCACAATTGAAACTCTATACCCATTGAATAATTCCCCATTTCCCCCTTCCCCAGCCACCATTCTGCTTTCTGTTTCTATGAGTATTGGCTACTTGAAATACCTGATGTAAGAGGAACTATGCAGTTTAAAAATTTTTTTGCTTGTGTGTGATTGGCTTACGTCACCTAACACAACATCTTCAAGTTTCATCCATGCTTTAACATATGACAGGATTTCCTCATTTTTTAAGGCTGAATAATATTTCATAGTATGTATATAGCACATTTGCTTTATTCATTCATCCATGGTCATTTAGATTGCTCCTCCCTCCTGTCTTTTTTTTTTTTGGGCGGGGGACAGCGTCTTACTCTGTCACTCAGGCTGGAGTGTAGTGGCACATTCATAGCACACTGCAACCTTGAACTCCTGGGGTTAAGCAATCCTCCTCCCTCAGCCTCCTGAGTAGCTAGGACTACAGGTGTTCATCACTATGCCTGGCTTATTTTTTGTTTTTAAATTGTGAAATATATCACCTATACAGAAAGGACTTACAGTGTACCTGTCAGTTTAAAGAATGATTATAGAGCAGATGCTTGTATTACCATTACCTAGGTTAAGAAATAGTAGGGACTTGGATGCAGCTGGAATCCATCATTCTTAGCAAACTATCACAAGAACAGAAAACCAAACACCGCATGTTCTCACTCATAGGTGGGAACTGAACAATGAGATCACTCGGACTCAGGAAGGGGAACATCACACACCGGGGCCTATCATGGGGGAGGGGGGGAGGGGGGAGGGATTGCATTGGGAGTTATACCTGATGTAAATGACGAGTTGATGGGTGCAGCACAGCAACATGGCACAAGTATACATATGTAACAAACCTGCACATTATGCACATGTACCCTACAACTTAAAGTATAATAATAATAAATAAATTAAAAAAAAAAAAAAGAAATAGAAACATAGACAGCTCTCAGAAGCCCTGTATGCTTCCCAATCACAATTCTATACCTCCACTAGAGGTAACTGTTAGCCTGACTGACTTCTGTGATAATTTCTTACTTTTTTGAATCTATTTGGCTCCTGAGTTTGGAAAAGTAGTT
Organism: Macaca thibetana thibetana; assembly: GCF_024542745.1. Taxonomy (NCBI): domain Eukaryota; kingdom Metazoa; phylum Chordata; class Mammalia; order Primates; family Cercopithecidae; genus Macaca; species Macaca thibetana. The sequence continues at coordinate 83,246,913 of NC_065584.1, read as the reverse complement.
ATATTTTTACCATCTATATATGTACCTCTATAAAATATAGTTTGGTCTATTTTGAATACTATATAAATGGGATAATATGCATGTATTATTTTGTAACTAGCTTCTTTCACTTAATATTATGTATGTGGGATCTACTTATGTTGTCGTGTGTAGGTCATTGTTTCCATTGTGTGAATACTACAATTTAACTATCAATTTTACAGATGATGGACATTTTCTTCTGTCTCGTTTCTTTAAATTATGCATCTAATACCGGGAAAAGCATTCTTGAACATGTATCCTGGTGCACATTTGAACATGTCTTTATGGCCTGTTATCTAGGAATACAATCAGTTGGTCAAAGCATACACATAGCTTCAACTTTAATAGGGAATCCCAAACTGTTTCCAAAATCATTGTACCAATTTATGCTCTTTCCAGCAGCTTATGAGACTTCTTTTTGCACTACAGCTACACAAACATATGGTGTTTTCAGGCAGTTTAAAACGAACTTTTTATTGAAGAATGACACAAGCATACCAAAGTGTACAAATCTTAGGTGTAGTCCCAACGTTTTGTTACAAAGTGACACACTTATGAAACTGCAACGTAGATCAGACAATAGACCATTGCCAGCATCTCAGAATTCCTTCTCAGACACTGCCTTTCTTTTCCTGAAATGTAACCTCTACTTTGACTCCCGTTACATTAGATTAATTTTACCTGTTTGTTTTAAAACTTTATGTAAATAGGATCAATCAGTCAGTTTTGTGTCTGGTTCCTTTTGTTTAACATTATTATTGTAAAGATTCATCCATGTGTTTGTGTGAAATGTTGTTCCTTAATTCTGATTGATGATTATTCTTCCATTAAATGATTATACTATAATTTATATATTAATCCTACTGGATATTGAAATTTGTCTTATTTCTAATTTAGTTGTTGCTATTGGGAATGGATCGGCTCTGAACTTTGTTATTCGTATCTTTGGTACGTAGATGTACGCATTTCTGTTGCATGTATCTTTAGAAAGGAATTGCCGTGCTCAACATAAGCATACATTGAACAAAACATTTTTTCTTCAAAGTGATTGTGCCACTCCCATCAGTAGTGTCCAAAAGTTTTGGTATTGTTGGTTTACTTTGCTGACACTTAGGATGTCAAAACTTTTTATGGTAGGCACTCCGGAGGTTGGGTAATGGCATCTTATTGTGGTTTTAAATTTGCATTTATCTAAAGACCAATAGGGTTGAAAGATGTTTTACATATATATTGGCCATCTCAATATCTATTGTGCTAAGTGTGTATTTAAAATTTTGTTCATTAAAAATTGCATTGTCTGGATTTTTCTTACTGATTTGTAGTTCTTTGTATATTCTGGATATGAGTCTTTTGTCAAATACATGCATTGCAAATGTTTTCTTCAATGTTGTGGTTTGCCTTTTCACCCTCTTATCTTTTGATGAACAAAAATTCTTAATTTTAAGATTAATTCGCTTGTACATATAGATTTTGTGCATATATCAAAATAAATGAGAACATTTTTGCAAGTGCTCCATATAGAGGCAGCAGAGACATTCCAGGTCAGAAAGTGGGAGATGCATAATGCAGTGGAGGCAAGGTGCCATCCAGTTGCATTGTGGGGAGCTGATTGCTATGGCAATGACTGGAGTAAAAATGTGGGCCAAGAGAATGTGAGACAGGGCACAAGAGGTGTTCAATATGCATGTAGATATTTTAATCTGCCTGTATATCAATAGAGATGCCTGTTGTACAAATAGAGATGTGTTAAAACATTCCACTATGTTTGAGGATTTGTTTTGTTGATTATTGCTTTATATATTCCGAAGTTATGTTATTAGATGCACATGGTTTAGAATTATTATGTCTTCTCAACGAGTTGACCTTTTGACATGATTAAATGTCTTCTAAAATCTCTAGTAATATTCCTGTCTTTAAAGTTTTCTTTGTGAAGTTAGATCAGCTTTACTTTTTGGTTAGTGTTTGCAAGTGATCTATTTTTTCATCTTTTTACTTTCAACTTTTCTGTATTATTATATTTAAGGCATTTTCCTAGTAAGTAGTGTATAGCTGTTTTTCAATCCAATATGATCATTTTGTCTTTTAATTAGATTATTTTTGGGGTGCATTTTAGGTGCATTTAAAAAATGATATCTAGTATTCATTGAGCACTTACTATACATTGTACTAGGCACTGCATTAAATGCTTTTCATATGCTTTGCCATTCATTTCTTACCACAGCTCTATTTAGGTAGTAATTGATATAGTTGATGTAAAATCTACTACCTTACTACCTGTTTTCTATTTGTTCCATCTGTTATATGTCCTTTTTCTTTCTATTCTTCCTCTGGATTAATTTCTTAATCATTTAATTTGGCTTCTGTTTCCACTTACTAATTATATGTTATTTTTCTATTCTTTTAATAGTTACCCTGGAGATGAAAAAATAAAGTCTTGACTTATTAAATGTAGTCTAAGTTAGTACTCTTTCCACTTCCTGGAGAATTCAAGAACATTAAAAGATTTTAACTTAATCAGTTTCCTTTAATCCCTTATGTTATCATTGCCACATATTTAAAACCTTACTAAGACATTATTGTTATTGCTTTATATAGATAATATTTATTTAGATTTACTCATATATTTATCATTTCTTTGCATTTGATTCATTCTTACATTTGAGTAATTTAGCTGAAAACATATTTTATTAGTTCGAATAACTTTGTATAAATATTTTTCTAGTTTTTTTTTGGCAAATAATTCTGTTAGTTTTCTATATATTTGGAAATATTATTTCACATTCAGCATTAAAGAATATGTTCTTTAGATATAGAATATTAAGTTGGTAACTATTTTAAAAAAACTTTATACATATATGTTCAGCACCTTAAAGTATATTATATTGTCTTATGGCTTCCATTTTTTTTATAATAAGAAGCCAGGTGCCAGTCTTATTGTTCCTTTTTTACTTTACTAAAATGTTTTCAGCATTTTACTATAATATGGCAAGGTGTGTTTTTCATTTTCTTTTTAAAATTTATACTTTAAAAATTCTGTAGCTTGATATATTTTACCAGTTTGAAAATTTCTTGGTCTTCAGAACTTCAAATATTGTTTCTGTTTTATATTCTCTTTCTTCCCCTTTTAAGACTCGAATTTCATTTTACATTAGAACTTCTTACTATTTTCCACGTGGCTCTTACACATCTTTTTCTATTTTATATATTTTTCTTTCTATGATTTCTCAACCATAATAAGTTCAGAAGAAAAATGGGAAACATAGTAATTGCTGGTCCATAACAATGATGAAATCCCACTGGTCAAATGTTACAAGGATAAATCTATTAGCTCCTGTATCTTCACCCAGGGAAGGGCTTCCCAATGTATTGTTCTACAGGATCAGATTCAGATGCCTTAGCCTGCCCTGTAAAGGGCTTCACAAAATAAATCCAGCCCCTTTCTCCAGTCTCATCTTCAGTCTCTTTCCTTCAGGTCCTTCAGTGCACTTCCTCTTCCTCTCCCACATCACGCTCTTCTGTCATTTTTGGACCAAGGCTCGTACTCTTTCTTCTGTCTGAAAGGGCCCTCCCCTCTTGAGGATTTTGGAAAGCTCTTCATCATTCTGCACAACTCAGCTCGACTATAACTTTCCCCTAACATTCATCTGCCCTCTTCCTTCACTAAGACAGAGTAAATTTCTTTCTTATGTACGTTCTAACAGCAATTTACACCTACATCTATTGTACCTTTTACTGTATTGTCATAGATAACCCTCTGTGTATCCACTGCTTCTACGATAATTTGGGTGTCTCAATCAAGGACTTTATCTTGTTTATCTTTGAATCTCTAGAACCTAGCAGAGTAATTTATACATGGGGAGCCCTCTCTGACTGTGGCTGAATTACACTGCTGAGTTTATACCTATAGAAGCTGCCTCTGACCATGCAATGTAGGACCCCTGCACAATCTTCTCATGACCTGAACTGGATTGTGTGAGGTTGAGAGGTGATGAGAGTTAGTAAGAAAATCATTCCTGAAGACTTAGGAGATTAATATGGCTGCTGAGGTGTGTTAACTGTATTTTGCCAAGTTCAGAACATAAGGATGGGAAATACAGAGGAAGGCAGTAGGGCTATGGTAAGAGGTTAGGAACCAGGCCCCAGTTCTCCAAAAGAATGTCCAGAATATGTTGGGTAATGGGGACATATGGTGATATAAACAAGACATAGACAGGAGTTCTAGCTTTCAGGGTTCCTGAGCAGACCCATACCCAGGTAAAAGAAGGCTTTGTGAAGGCTTTGTTAAGGGAGCTACTGTGATGGTAGTGGAGTAACTCATTTAACTCCACATCTCCTTTTCTTTTCTGTTGTTTTGGGCTTCCACAATGTAAATGATATACTCTTTAAACGTGCCTCTAAGCTGCGTAGCCAGTGGGGATGGATGTGTGAAGTCTGGACATCGTTTAAGGTGCAGTTTTTGAGGAGTTCTCAGTTCTGGTGAGCCTTGGGGGAAATCGTTACTAGTCTTATTTGCATTTAACACATTTCTGGGTGGAAGTCATCAGCTTTCTCCAGGGTTCTTCTGGAAGTGGGGGAAATCCTGGGAGTCACTTGGAATTAGATGAAAACCCGATAGGGATGTTGGTTGTTTCAAGTTCATCACTTTGTATTTATCAGCTTCATGAAGGTCATGGAAGGTTCTAAATTGGATGGAAGTGATCCTTTTTCTATCCTGTCAGTCAGCTGTTTCAGAGAACTGATAAAAGAAGTCATGCTTTCCCCCAAAGGAAACATAAAACAGTCCCAAGATAAGGATGACACCCCAGGCCTGAGACTCCTGTGTCTACCCTTTTTTTAAAATACAGAGTTCGCTGCATAAGAAGAATGGTGGCCATATTAGGAAGATTGGCCCCTAGCTCATTCTTGGGCTGGATCCTCATTTGAGCTCCCACTGGGGTATAGAACATGCCTTTCTCCCAGTGATGATCTTTGCTACATTGCTTGTCATGTTATGTCAGTATCACCTGCACAAAATCCAAGAGGATCGCATCCTAGAACTTCGTCCGTAAGTTCTGGGGAGAGTTTCCAGAGGAGAAGGTCTTGTGTGGTAAATGTACTCCCAACTGTCTCATAGTGGGGACCAGTGAAAAACTGAGAGGGGTGGAGAGTAGAGGTGTTTAACTTAGAACTCAGTAGAATTTCCCTGCATTGGGGATGGGGGAAAGTGTGTGTGACAACTGTCTTTAAGCATTATACAGACCATTAGATGGCACATGTGTTCCTTGTACACATGGTTTTATGTAGGGTGTAAAAGGAAAATGGTTGAATTCTGTATATTATCTGTCCAGGTTCGCATCTGAGTAGCCAGATGTTTGCTTGACCAGGGTGGTTGGGATGAAAGCTATTGGGGAAGGAGGTGGCTAAGTGAGTTTGAAGGCCACTTGCTCCTCTAAAAAGTCACATCTCTGGGCTGGAAGAGCACTGGCATTGCAGTTGGGAGACCAAGGTTTCAAACCTGGCTTTGTGGGTAACTCAATAAATGGCCGTCTGGGGTCACTTTCCTTTCTCTGCCTTGGCTTCTTTATATCCCAAAGGAGGAAGTTGTTCTCCATCAGTGGGTTTCAAAGCTTTTTCCTTTTTTAAAAAGTAAAAGGGATCTCCTTTTCAAAGGAAATTTCACACTATGCCTATACCTAAAAGAGACAGAGATATGCTCTTCTGATTGAAGTGAAGGACTGTGGGGCTGGGAATAGTTAACTGGTTGCTTTTCTCTTCCTTCCCACTTCCTGTAGCTCCACAGAGCACAGTAGTGGAAGAAGGTGATAACTAAGCAAACAATCCTTTATTCTAGTGCCAACAAGATATATTTCTAGGATCAATGAGGTGATTTAAGCTTTAAGTATAGTGTTCTTTACAAATGAGAGGCATAGTAATTATTCTGAAATTAGAAGGTTTTAAATTTGATAGACATCTAATGAGGTCTAGGCCATATAGGACTCAGAAGATGGGACACGAAACTGTGGCTCTCAGATCCAGGACACCTTAAATGTTAACTGTTAGTGAGAGCAGTGAGTGTTTACTCTGTGCACCACTGGATTTCTGTGCCTAGCACAGTGCTGGGCATATGCTAGTTGCATATAAAATTTATTTGATAACTAATGGTAGAAGCATAGCCTTTCTGTTATTCCACAGAAAGAATCTCCTGTAACTCAAGAGGGGCTGGCAAGAGAGTCTTATTCTGGGAGCCAGGCTGTGGGCTAAGACTAAGGAAGAATAGGCTGTAAGGGGCTGAGGCCACTGAGTGGCCAGGAAGCCAGCAGTCCCCGATCCCGTGGGGAATGCTGGGCTGGACATGAGAGCTGAGTTGACTGTGCTTCAGTGGACAGTGTGTCTGGGGCTCTAGGGACATTTCTCCTGCTCAATTGTCCAGGGACTTCTTGGTACAGGCAGTGGGCTCCTTTAGGGTAGCCCTGGTCTAAGGGGAGTAAGGGACGGGCCTTAAGAATTTTCTGGTAGAGACAAGGCCCTGAGGGTCCCATGCCTTGGCCTTCAATCTCCAGGGCTCCTCAGGTCCTTCTCTCATCCAAGTTATTATGGCCCTTTGGTTGGCAGTGATGATGGGGGAGAGGAGATACTCTGGACTGACCTAATGTAGGAGGCACAGACTTTTTTGGCAGGAGCATCTAATGGTTTCAGCTTCCTCTGGAAAGAATGATTAATGTGTACCTGTATCTTTTAAAATTATTAATAGTTTGCTGTAGAGTAAGATTTGATTTGTGCAGGTCTGTTTTATAAATTCAACTTTTTCTGTTATCACACTGACCTCATTCTGTCACCGCAAACTAACAGAATTTGACAGTAAAAAAGTTAAGTATATTCCACCCCTCCCACATCATACATTCATAAATTTTATCTTATTCTTATTATGTGTTCACTGTTCTTTTGTTGCTTCTGTATGAAATATTTTGGTCTTGTGGCAGAGTGAAAAACAAACAGGCAAGTCATGTGGTGGCTGACAGAGCTGCTTTGCAGAAGTGGAATAAGTCACTATGCTCACATGGCAATGGTCAAAATGAGTCACATGCCCCAGCGTGGCATTACTGCTGTGGGGACATACAATCTTTTCTTAAGGAGGTGTACTGTGGAGAGGAGCAGGACATATTTTGAAATATAATGTAATCTACTAAAATAATTTGATTGTTTTTGTGGGTTTATAAGACATGTGTTGATTTTTATATTTTGACCTTTTATCCATCAGTTTTGCTGAGCTCTCTTATATGTGGATTGCTATCTAAAGACAGCAGTTGTTTCTACTTGAAATAGCAACTTATGTCTTCCTTTTCAACTTCCAAATCCTTATTTTTGTTGTCACATTACTTAGGACATCCGTACAATATCAAATAGAAATAGTAATAGACATTTAAAAATGTTTCTTACTGAACGTAAATGCTTTAAAATATTACGCTTATGGAAGATACAATTGATATGATTTAGACAGTTTCCTTTTAATTTTGTCTTCCAAAAGACTTAAAAAATTAATCATTGAGTGTTAAACATATAGAAGTCACCATGCTACAATGTGGTTGTCAGTCAGCTTTCCCTAGCTTATGCTGTGGGGAAGAAACAACTCCCAAATTACAGTGCTTTCGACAACAATAAAAATATTTATTTCTTGCTTCGATTATATGTTGACTGCAGATCTGCTGAGGCTACATTCTAGCTGGGTTTCTACTCTATGACTTCATAATTTTGGGACTTAGGGAATTATTTTATTTATAAAGTGAAGTCTTTTTCTTCCAGTGTGACAATCATAGCCTTTTAATTGGAGTATTTAGACTATTTGTAACATAATTATTAATATCATTGTGTTTAAATCTACCATATTATTATTTTTTTTCTATTGTCTCATATGCTCTTTGTTCCACCTCCTCATTTTCTTGACTTTTTGGAATTTAGTTTTTTTTTTTTTTTTTTTTTTTTTTTTTGAGACAAGGTCTTGCTTTATCACTCAGACTGGAATGCAGTGGCACAAACATGGCTCACTGCAGCTTCAAACTTCCAGGCTCAAGCAATCCTCCTGTCTCAGCCCCCAAAGTAGCTGAAACTCCAGGCACCTGCCACTGTGCCAGGCTAATTTTGTAGGGATGGGGTGTCACCATGTTGCCCAGGATTGTCTGGAACTCTTGAGCTCAAGCAATCCACTCATGTCAGCCTCCCAAAATGCTGGGATTACAGACATGACCCATGATGCCTGTTCTAATTTAGTATTGTTATGATCCTGTGTAATCATCACAAGTGGCTCGCAAACTATACCTCTTTGTTTTATTCCTGGGACATTCTAATCAATTTTTTTAAAGAAATGAAGTCTCACTGAGTTGCCCAGGCTGGACTCAAACTCCTGGGCTCAAGTGGTCGCCTAGACTCAACCTCTCATGTATCTGAGACTACAGGCATGTACCACTGAGTTCTGCTGTTTTATTCTTCTAAAATGGTTGCTCTAGGCACTACCCTTGCTGCCAGTGTGAATGTGCATGTGAAGGCCACAAGCCCTGTACCTGCCAGTACTCTACCCCAGCTGATGAGCATGCATTTCATTGTGCTACCACTGCTGCTGGCACATGCCAACAAGCATGAATCCCACTGTCACTGCCCAATGAAGCCCTTTGGCTAGCGCTACCCATTGGAGTATTGTTACCAGAGGTATGGGAACACTTTGACCCCTCCAGCGTAGCAGGTTCCTAACCTCTAGGGACCAGAAAACAAAGCCAGGAGCCTAATATCAGCCCTCTAGAGTCAGTGCATGCAGCCCAGAAGTGCTGAGCTGAGCTGTGGTCTCCTAAAATCTTCCAGAAATGAAGCCAGTTGACTGAACCCACCATCAAATCCCCAAGGACATCGAGGAAGATAAAAGCAAAATTTAAAAAAATCCCATCCAAAGGACAGCAGCTTCAAAGACTGAAGGAACATCAGCCCACACAGTTGAAAAGAACCAGTGCAAGAACTGTGGCAATGCAAAAACCAGAGTCTTTGTACCTCCAGATGACTGTACTAGTTCCCTGGCAATGTTTTTTTAACCAGGATAAAATGACAGAAGTAAAATTCAGAAAGTATGGATAGGAATGAAGATCATTGAGATTCAGGAGAAAGTTGACACTCAGTCCAAGGATTCTAAGGAATACGATAGAATGATACAGGAGATAAAAGGTGAAATGACCATTTTAAGAAAGAACCAAAGTGATTTGATAGAGCTGAAAAACTCACTTCGAGAATTTCAGAATATAATTGCAAGTGTTAACAGCATAATTGAACAAGCTGGGCAAAGAATCTCAGAGCTTGAAGACCAGTTCTCCAAAATAACTCAGTCAGAAAAAATAAAGAAAAACACTCTGAAGGGAGTGCTAAATATGGAAAGGAAAGACTGTTATCAGCCCCTACAAAAACACATTTAAGTACATAGACTAGCAACACTGTACAGCAGTCACATCAACAAGCCTGCATAATAACCAGCTAACAACATGATGACAGGATCAAATCTGCACATATCAGTACTGACCTTAAATGTAAATGGACTAAATGCCCCAATTAAGAGGCACAGAGTGGCAAGTTGGATAAAGAAGCAAAACCTAATGTTACGCTGTCTTCAAGAGACCCATCTCACATGCAACAACACCCATCGGCTCAAAGTAAAGGTGTGGAGAAAAATCTACCAAGCAAATTTAAAACACAAAAAGGCAGGGAGTGCTATTCTAATTTCAGTCAAAACAGACTTTAAGCCAACAAAGATAAAAAAAGACAAAGAAGGGCATTATGTAATGATAAAGGGCTCAATTCAACAAGAAGATCTAACTATCCTAAATATATTTGCACCCAACACAGGAGCACCCAGATTCACAAAGCAAGTTCTTAGAGACCTACAAAGAGACTTAGATAAGCACACAATAATAGTGGGAGTCCTCAACACTTCACTGATTGTATTAGATAGATCCTTGAGGCAGAAAACTAACAAAGATATTCAGGACCTGAACTCGACACTTGACCAAATGGACCTAGTAGACATCTACAGAATTCTCTACCCCCAAACAACAGAATATACATTGTTCTTATCTACACATGGCACATACTCTAAAATCAACCACACAATCATACATAAAACAATTCTCAGCAAATTAAAAAAACCCTAAATCATATCAACCACCTTCTTGGACCACAGTGCAATAAAAATAGAAATCAATACTAAGAATATTGCTCAAAACTATGTAACTACATGGAAATTAAACAACATGGTCCTGAATGACTTTTGGGTAAATAACAAAATTAAGATTTAAGTCAATAATTCTTTGAAATCAATGAGAACAAAGATACAACATATCAGAATCTCTGGGATATAGCCAAAGTAGTGTTAAGAGGGACGTTTATAGCACTAAACACCCACATCAAAAAGTTAGAAAGATATCACAGGAACAACTTATCATCCCAACTAGAAGAACTGAGAACCAAGGGCAAACCAACCCCAAACCTGGCAGAAGACAATAAATAACCAAAATCCTAGCTGAACTGAAGGAAATTGACACAAATAAAAATACAAAAGATGAATGAATGCAAGAGTTTGTTTTTTTTTTTGAAAGAATTAGTAAGACAGACTGCTAGTGAGGCTAATAAAGAAAAAAGAGAGAAGATCCAAATAAACACAGTCTGAAGTGACAAAGAGGATGTTACCACCGACCTCATAGAAATACAAAAAGCCTCTCAGAAACTGCAACAAACAACAAACACCTTTATGCACACAAGCTAGAAAACCTAGAAGAAATGAATACATTCCCAGAAACATATAAGCTCTCAAGATTGAACCAGCAAGAAATGGAATCCCTAAAGAAACCAGTAATGAGTTCAGAAATATAATCAGTAATAAAAGCCTGCTAACAAGAAAAAGCCTAGGGGCAGATGGATTCACAGCCAAATTCTATCAGATGTACAAAAAAAAAAAAAAAAAAAAAAAAAAAAAAAAAGAGCTTTTACCTTTCCTACTGAAACCATTCCAAAAAAAAAAATGAGGAGAAGGGACTCCTTTCCAACTCATCATATGAGGCCAGCATCTTCCTGATACCAAAACCTGGCAGAGACACAACAGTAAAAGAAAACTTCAGGCCAATATTTTTGATAAACATAGATGCAAAGATCCTTGACAAAATACTAGAAAACCAAATCTAGCAACACATCAAAAAGTTAATCCACTATAATCAAGTAGGATTTATCCCTGGGATGCAAGGTTGGTTCAACATACTCAAATCAATAACTGTGATTCATCACATAAGCAGAACTGAAAACAAAAACCACAGAGTATTTCCATAGATACAGAAAAGGCTTTTGATAAAATTCAATGTCCCTTCATGTTAAAAACCCATAACAAACTAGGAATTTAAGGAACATAGCTCAAAACAATAAGAGCCATGTATGAAAAACCCACAGCCAATATCATAGGGAATGGGCAAAAGCTGGAAGCATTACCCTTGAAAACCAGAACAAGCTAAGATGTCCTCTCTCACTACTCCCTCTTAATGTATTATGGAAGTCTTGACTAGAACAATCTGTTAAGAGAAAGAAATGAAAGTCATCCAAATAGGAAGAGAAGGAGTCAAACTATCCCGGTTTGCAGATGATATGATTCTATACCAAGAAACCCCCATAGTCTCTGCCTAAAAGCTCTTTGGTCTGGTAAACAACTTTAGCAAAGTTTCAGGATATGAAATCAATGCACACAAAACAGTAGCATTCCTATGCATTGCCAACATCCAAGCTGAGAGCTGAATCAAGAACACAATCGTATTCACAATAGTCATGAAAAGAATAAAATACCTAAGAATACAGCCAACCAGGGAGTAAAAGATCTCTACAATGAGAATTACAAAACACTGCTCAAAGAATCAGAGATGACACAAACAAATGGAAAAGCATTCCATGATAGTTGGATAGCCATATGCTGAAGATTGAAACTGGACCCCTTCCTTACACCACATACAAAACCCAACTCAAGGTGAATTAAAGACTTGAATGTAAAAACCTGAAACTGTAAAAACCCTGGAAGATAACCTAGGAAATACCATTCTGGACATAGGATCTGGTGAAGATTTTATCATGAAGAGCCAAAGCAATTGCAACAAAAACAGAAATTGATAAATGGGACCTAATTAAACTAAAGAGCTTCTGCACAGCAAAAAGACTATTAACAGAGCAAACAGACAACCTAGAGAATGGGAGAAAATATTTGCAAACTATTTACCCAACAAAGGTCTAATAACCAGAAACTATAAGCAACATGAACAGATGCTTTTATTTATTTATTTATTTTTATTATACTTTAAGTTCTAGGGTACATGTGCATAACGTGCAGGTTTGTTACATATGTATACTTGTGCCATGTTGGTGTGCTGCACCCATCAACTCGTCAGCACCCATCAACTCGTCATTTACATCAGGTATAACTCCCAATGCAATCCCTCCCCCCTCCCCCCTTCCCCCTCCCCGTGATAGGCCCCAGTGTGTGATGTTCCCCTTCCCGAGTCCAAGTGATCTCATTGTTCAGTTCCCACCTGTGAGTGAGAACATGTGGTGTTTGGTTTTCTGTTCTTGCGATAGTTTGCTGAGAATGATGGTTTCCAGCTGCATCCATGTCCCTACAAAGGACACAAAATCATCCTTTTTTATGACTGCATAGTATTCCATGGTGTATATGTGCCACATTTTCTTAATCCAGTCTGTCACTGATGGACATTTGGGTTGATTCCAAGTCTTTGCTATTGTGAATAGTGCCACAATAAACATACGTGTGTGCTTGTGTCTTTATAGCAGCATGATTTATAATCCTTTGGGTATATACCCAGTAATGGGATGGCTGGGTCATATGGTACATCTAGTTCTAGATCCTTGAGGAATTGCCATACTGTTTTCCATAATGGTTGAACTGGTTTACAATCCCACCAACAGTGTAAAAGTGTTCCTATTTCTCCACATCGTCTCCAGCACCTGTGGTTTCCTGACTTTTTAATGATCGCCATTCTAACTGGTGTGAGATGGTATCTCATTGTGGTTTTGATTTGCATTTCTCTGATGGCCAGTGATGATGAGCATTTTTTCATGTGTCTGTTGGCTGTATGAATGTCTTCTTTTGAGAAATGTCTGTTCATATCCTTTGCCCACTTTTCGATGGGGTTATTTGTTTTTTTCTTGTAAATTTGTTTGAGTTCTTTGTAGGTTCTGGATATGAGCCCTTTGTCAGATGAGTAGATTGCAAAAATCTTCTCCCATTCTGTAGGTTGCCTGTTCACTCTCATGGTAGTTTCTTTTGCTGTGCAGAAGCTCTTTAGTTTCATTAGATCCCATTTGTCAATTTTGGCTTTTGTTGCTGTTGCTTTTGGTGTTTTAGACATGAAGTCCTTGCCCATGCCTATGTCCTGAATGGTATTACCTAGGTTTTCTTCTAGGGTTTTTATGGTTTTAGGTCTAACATTTAAGTCTCTGATCCATTTGAATTAATTTTCATATAAGGAGTAAGGAAAGGATCCAGTTTCAGCTTTCTACTTATGGCTAGCCAATTTTCCCAGCACCATTTATTAAATAGGGAATCCTTTCCCCATTTCTTGTTTTTCTCAGGTTTATCAAAGATCAGATGGCTGTAGATGTGTGGTATTATTTCTGAGGACTCTGTTCGAACAGATGCTTTTAAAAAGAAGATATACACATGGCCAACAAGCATATGAAAAAATGTTCAACATCACTAAACGTTAGAGAAATGCAGATCAAAACCACAGTGAGATACCATCTCACAAAAGTCAGAATGGCTATTACTAAAAAGTAAAAAAATAACAGATGCCAGCGAGATTGTGGAGTAAGGGGAAGACTTATATACTGCTGGTGGAAATGTACATTAGTCTGACCATCATGGAAAGCAGTTTGGCAATTTCTCAAAGAATTCAAATCAGAATTGCTATCTGACCCACCAACCCCATTATTGGGCATATATCTGAAGGAATGTAAATTGTTCTACCCAAAAGACACATGTATGCATATGTTCCTCACAGCACTATTCACAATAGCAAAGACATGAAATCAACGTAAATGCCTAAATTCAATGGTGGACTGAATAAAGAAAATGTAGCACAGGTACACCGTGGAATACTATGCAGCCATAAAAATGAATGAGATCATGTCCTTTGCAGCAATACAGATGGAGCTGGAGGCCATTATCCTAAGCAAACTAATATGGGAACAGAAAACCAAATACCAAATGTTCTCATTTATAAATGGGAGCTAAATATTGAGTACACGTGGACACAAAGAAGAGAACAACAAACACCAGGGTGTACTTAACGGTGGAGGGAGGGTGAAGGGTGAGGATCAAAAAACTACCTATTGGGTACTATACTTAACACCTGGGTGATGAACTCATCCGTATGCAAAACCCCCATGACACACAATTTACCTATATAACAAACCTGTACATGTACACCTGAACCGAAAATAAAAGTTAAAAAAGACATAAAAATTCAAAAAGTTTGTTCCAGAGTTTACAACATACATCTTTAACTTATCACAGTCTGCCTTCAAGGAATATTACACCAATTCATGTCATGTAAGACCCTTATAGCAGTGTATTTCTATTTTCCCTGTCCATCCTTGTGCTATCTAATGATAGTACATGATACAGATACATTACATTTGAAGTATCATTATGTTTTCTTATACGTATGTTCTGAACCTCATAACTCTTTGTTTTTATTTTTTACTTTAAGCAATCATGTTTTAAAGAAGTAAAAAGTTTACATTTACCCAATAGTTATAATTTCTGGTGCTCTTCATTCCTTTTTACAAACTTGAGGTTTCATCTGAAGTTTTTATTCTTTTTTTTCCTGAAAAATTTTTTTTAAGATTTTCTATAGTGCAATTGTACTGGTCATAAATTCTTTCAATTTTCATTTGTGTAAAAACATGTTTACACATGTTTTGGATGATAGGGCAATTGGTAAGCCAAGAGAATTCCCTGGACATGAATCTGTTGCTACATTTAGTCATGAACAGTGATATAGTTTGGATGTCCTATCTAAATCTCATATTGAGATGTAATCCCCAGTGTTGGGGGTGGGGCCTGGTGGGAGGTGTGCCCTCATGGCTTGGTGGTGTCCTTGCAATAGTGAGTGAGTTCTTGTGGGATCTGGTTATTTTAAAGTGTGTGGCACTTCCCTCCCGCATCTCTCTTGTTTCTGCTCTCACCACGTGACCTGCTTGCTCTCACTTCACCTTCTACCACAAGTAAAAGTTCCCTGAGACCTCCCCAGAAGCTGAGCAGATGCTAATGGCATGCTTGTACAGTGTGCAGAACTGTAAGCCAATTAAGCCTCTTTTCCTTAGAAAATTTCCAGTCTCAGGTATTTCTTTATAGCAATGGAAGAATGGCCAAGCAGAATTTTTTCCCCCTCTAAACCCTGTCTTTTATTTTAGCAACCAGACCCCAAGGGTGATTCCTAATCCATACCCTTTTTTTTTTTTCAGCACCATCTATAAAATTCTAGCACTTCATAGATGAATTAATACTTGTTAAGATCCTTTATTTCACACAAACACTAGTACAGGAAGTGCATTTGTTTTCTCCTGTGGTTTCTCTTATGAGAAGCTGGTCAGAATTGGAACTAAGTTGATTTATAATGTGGATGTACTATAAAAATTGTGCTTTCAAGTTTGCATGGTATTTCCAAGTTGGTCTGATTTCTTTCATCGCAAATATTTATACTTAGCAAAACAAAGTCCCTCTTTCATGTAAAAACACTATGTGAGACTCTGATTTCTTCCAAATTAAAGAGATATAGATTTAAGTAGCACTAAATCTTCCCAACATTTTGAGATTTAGTTCATTTAAAAATTTAACCACTTAAATTGGTTAAAAAAGCCTGGGTTGATGCTAGGGAACAATGTCGCTGACTATCAGATGGGCAATTTTAAGTTACCTAGTTAATTTCTTATGATTCTGATTTAGCTCTCAATTAGGAAGACATTTGATGCTATAGTTTATATATTTCCCCTCTCAAGGCACATGTGTGTCTACAAAATGTCCATTAAACCTGATCTTAACCCAAGGTTGGTTCCTTAGGTCTTCCTTTTTAAAAATTTTTGTGGGTCGTAGTAGGTGTATATATTTGTGGAGTACATGAGATATTTTGATACAGACCTGCAATATGAAATAAGCACATCATGGAGAATGGGGTATCCATCCTACTCAAGCATTTATCCTTTGAGTTACAAACAATGCACTTATTCTTTAAGTTATTTAAAAATGCACAATAAAGTTATTATTGACTGTAGTCACCCTACTGCATTATCAAATAGCAGGTCTTATTTATTCTTTCTATGTTTTTGGTACATTAACCATCCCAGCCTCCGCCCTGTCCCCTCTTCTCAGCCTCTGATAATCATCTTTCTTTTTTCTATGTCCATGAGTTCAGTTGTTTTGATTTTTAGACCCCACAAATAAGTGAGAACATGCGATGTTTCTCTTCCTGTACCTGACTTATTTCACTTAATGATCTCCGGTTCCATCCATGTCACTGCACATGACTAAATTTCATTCCTTTTTATGGCTGAATAGTACTTCATTGTGTATATGTATCACATTTTCTTTATCCATTCATCTGCAGTGGACACTTAGGTTGCTTCCAAATCTTATTTATTGTGAACAGTGCTGCAACAAACATGGGAATGCAGATATCTCTTCATTATAATGATTCTTTTCTTTTTTTTTTTCGAGTATATACCCAGCAGTGGGATTGTTGGATCATGGTAGCTCAATTTTCAGGTTTTTGAGGAACCTCCAAACTGTTCTCCATAGTGGTTATACTAATTTACATTATCACCAACAGTATACAAGGGTTCCTTTTTCTCCACATCCTCACCAGCATTTGTTATTGCCTGTCTTTTGGTTATAAGCCATTTTAATTGGAGTGAGATGATATCTCATTGTACTTTTAATTTGCATTTATGTGATGATCAATAACATTGAACACCTTTTCATATACCTGTTTGCCATTTGTGTGTCTTCTTTTGAGAAATGTCTATTCAAACTTATGCCCATTTTTTGGATCAGATTGTTAAATATTTTCCTATAGAGTTATTTGAGCTCCTTATATATTCTGGTTATTCATCCCCAGTCAGATGGGTAGTTTGCAAATATTTTTCTCCCATTTTGTGGGTTGTCTCTTCACTTTGTTGATTGTATCCCTTGCTGTGCAGAAGCTTTTTTAACTTGATATGATCCCATTTGTACCTTTTTGCTTTTGTTGCCTGTGCTTGTGGGGTATTGCTCAAGAAATTTTTGCCCAGACCAATGTCCTGGATACTTTCTGCAATGTTTTCTTATAGTAGTTTCATAGTTTAAGGTCTTAGATTTAAATTTTTAATTCATTTTGATTTTATTTTTGTATATAGTGAGAGATAGGGGTCTAATTTTATTATTCTGCATATGGATATTCAATTTTCCAGTACCTTTTATTGAAGAGACTGTCTTTTCTCTAGTGTGTGTTCTTGGTAACTTTGTTGAAAATGAGTTCAGTGTAAGTGTGTGGATTTGTTTCTGGGTTCTCTAGTCTTGTCCATTGGTCTATGTGCACATTTTAATGTCAGTACCATGCTGTTTTGGTTACTATAGCACTGTAGTCTAATTTGAAGTCAGGTAATGTGATTCCTCCAGTTTTGTTCTTTTGGCTTAGGATAACTTTGGTTATTTGGGGTCCTTTTTGGTTCTTCATAAATTTTAGGATTGATTTTTCTATTTCTGTGATGAATGTCATTGGTATTTTGACAGGGATTGCATTGAATCTGTATAATGCTTTGGGTAGTATGGACCTTTTAACAACATTGATTATTCTAATCTATAAACATGGAATATTTTTCCAGTTTTGTGTCCTTTTCAATTTCCTTCATCAATGTTTTATAGTTTCTATTATAGAGATCCTTCACTTCCTTGGTTAAGTTAATTCTTAGGTATTTAATTTTGTGTGTGGCTATTGTAAATGGGATTACTTTTTAATTTCTTTTTCAGATTGTTCACTGTTGTCATAAAGAAATACTACTAATTTTTGTAGGTTGATTTTGTATCCTGCAACTTTACTGAACTTATCAACTGTAATAGTTTTCTGGTGGAGTCTTTAGGTTTTTCCAAATATAAGATTGTATCATCTGCAAACGAGGATAATTTGACTTTTTCCTTTCTGATTTGGATGCCTTTTATCTTTGTTGTGTCTAATTGCTCTAGCTAGGACTTCCAGTACTATGTTGAATAACAATGGTGGACATAAGCATCCTTGTTATGTTCCAGATCTTAGAAGAAAGACTTTCAGTTTTTCCTCATTCAGTATGATACTAACTGTGGGTTTGTCATATATGGTTTTTATTATGTTGAGGTATGTTCCTTCTATCCCACTTTCTTGGGTGTTTTTCTATCATGAAGAGATGTTAGATTTTATCAAATGCTTTTTTTAAAGCATCAATTGAAAAGGTCATCTGGTTTTATCCTTCATTCTGTTGATGTGATGTCATATTGATTGATTTGTGTATGTTAACCGTCCTTGCATCCCAGGGATAAATCTCACTTCATTGTGATGAATGATCTTTCTAATATATTTTTGAATTTGATTTAGTGTATTTTGCTGAGAATTTTTTATATCAATATTTGTATTAGTCCATCTTCACACTGCTAATAAAGATATACCCAAGACTGGGCAATTTACAAAAGAAAGTAGTTTAATGGAATTAAGAGTTCCAGATGTCTAGAGAGGCCTCACCATCATGGCGGAAGGCAAGGAGGAGCACGTCACATCTTATGTGGATGGTAGCAGGCAAAGAGAGCTTATACAGGGAAATTTCCCTTTATATAATCATCAGCTCTCATGAGACTTATTCACTATCCCATGACAACACAAGAAAGACCTGCCCCTGTGATTCAATTACTTCCCACTGGGTCCCTCCCACAGCACATGGAAATTCAAGATGAGATTTGAGTGGGGACACAGCCAAGCCATATCATTCTGCCCCTGGCACCTCCCAAATCTCGTGTCCTCACATTTCAAAACAATCTTGCCTTCCCAACAGTCCCCCAAAGTCTCAACTCATTTCACTCATTTCAGCATTAACTCAGAAGTCCACAGTCCAAAGTCTCATCTGAGACAAGACAAGTCCCTTCCGCCTATGAGCCTGTAATATCAAAAGCAAGTTACTTCCTTCCTAGATACAATGGGAGTACAGTCTTTGGGTAAATATAGCCTTTCCAAATGGGATAAATTGGCCAAAACAAAGGGGCTACAGGCCCTATGCAAGTCCAAAATCCAGCTGGGTGGTCAAATCTTAAAGCTCTAAAATGTTCTCCTTTGACTCCGTGTCTCTTATCCAGGTCACCTTGATGCAAGAGGTGGGATCCCATGGCCTTGGGCAGCTCTTCCCCTGTGGCTTTGCAGGGTATAGCCCTCAATCATGGCTGCTTTCATGGGCTGGCATTGAGTGTCTGCAGCTTTTCCAAGCACACAGTGCAAGCTGTCAGTTGATCTACCATTCTGGGGTCTGGAGGACAGTGGTCCTCTTCTCACAGCTCCACTAAGTGGTGCCCCAGTAGGGAGTCTGTGTGGGGGCCCTAACCCCACATTTCCCTTCTCCATGCACTAGCAGAGGTTCTCCATGAGTGCCCTGCCCCTGCAACAATTTTCTGCCTGGACATCCAGGTGTTTCCGTACATCTTCTGAAACTTAGGTGGAGGTTCCCAAACCTCAGTTCTTGAGTTCTGTGCACTTGCAGGCCCAACACTACATGGAATCTGTCAAGGCTCGAGGCTTGCACCCTCTGAAGCCACAGCAGAAGCTCTGTGTTGACCTCTTTCAGCGATGCTGGAGCAGCTGGGATGGAGGGCACCAAGTCCTTAGGCTGCACACAGCATGGGGACTCTGGGCCTTGTTCCCAAAGCCACTTTTTGCTCCTAGGCCTCTGGGCCTGTGGTGAGAGGGGCTGCTGTGAAGACCTTGGACATGCCTGGGATACATTTTCCTCATTGTTTTGGGGATTAACATTTGGTTCTTCATTACTTATGCAAATTTCTGCAGCTGGCTTGAATTTCTCCTCAGAAAATGAGGTTTTCTTTTATATTGCATTGTCAGGCTACAATTTTTTTTTTTTTTTTTTTTTTTTTGAGATGGAGTCTCGCTCTGTCACCCAGGCTGGAGTGCAGTGGCCAGATCTCAGCTCACTGCAAGCTCCGCCTCCTGGGTTTAGGCCATTCTCCTGCCTCAGCCTCCCGAGTAGCTGGGACTACAGGTGCCCACCACCTCACCCGGCTAGTTTTTTGTATTTTTTAGTAGAGATGGAGTTTCACCGTGTTAACCAGGATGGTCTCGATCTCCTGACCTCGTGATCTGCCCACCTTGGTCTCCCAAAGTGCTGGGATTACAGGCTTGAGCCACTGCTCCTGGCCTAGGCTACAATTTTTTAAAACTTTAATGTTCTTTTCCCTTTTAAAACTGAATGCCTTTAACAGCACCCAAGTCACTTCTTGAATGCTTTGCTGCTTAGAAATTTCTTCCACTAGATACCCTACACCATCTCTCTCAAGCTCAAAGTTCCACAGATCTCTAAGGCAGAGGCAAAATGCTACCAGTCTCTTTGCTAAAACATAACAAGAGTTGCCTTTGCTCCAGTTCCCAACAAGTTCCTCATCTCCGTTTGGGAGCACCTCAGCCTGGATTTCATTGTCTATAACATTATCAGCATTTTTGTCAAAGACATTTAACAAGTAGCTAGAGAATTCCAAACTTTCCCACATTTTCCCATCTTCTGAGCCTTCCAAACCGTTCTAACCTCTGCCTGTTACCCAGTTACAAAGTTGCTTCCACATTTTTGGGTATCTTCTCATCAGCACCCCATTCCTGGTACCAATTTACTATATTTGTCCATTTTCACACTGCTGATAAAGACATACCTGAGACTGGGAAATTTACAAAAGAAAGGTTTAATGGACTTACAGTTCCACGTGGCTGGGGGGGCTCACAATCATGGTGGAAGGCAAGGAGGAGCAAGTCACATCTTACATGGATGGTGGCAGGCAAAAAGAGCTTGTGCAGGGAAAATCCCCCTCATATAATAATCAGATTACATGAGACTTATTCACTATTACGAGAACAGCACAGGAAAGACCTGCCCTCATGATTCAATTACCCCTCACTGAGTACCTCCCACAACATGTGGGAATTCAAGATGAGATTTGGGTGGGGACATAGCCAAACCATATCAATATTCATTAGAGATATTGGCCTGTAGTTTTCTCCTTTTCATCTATATTTGTCTGGTTTTGTTATCAGGGTAATACTGGCCTCATAGAATAAGTTTGGAAGTATTCCTTCCTACTCTTTTTAGGAATAGTTTGATTAAGATTGGTATTAGTTCTTACATAAATGTTGGTACAATTCAGCAGTGAAGGCATTGGGTCCCAGGCTCTTCTTTATGAAGACTTTTTATTATGGCTTTGATCTTGTGACTTATCATTGGTCTGTTTACATTTTGGATTTCTTCCTGATTCACTCTTGGTGGTTGTACATGTCTAGGAATTTGTCCATTTCCTCCAGATTTTCAAATTTATTGACATATAGTTGCTTATAGTAGCCATTAATGATCCTTTGAATTTCTGTGGTATCAGCTGTAATGTCTCTTTTTCTTTTCTGATTTTATTTATTTGTATCTTCTCTCATGTTTTTCTTAGTCAACCTGGGTAAGAATTTGTCAGTTTTGTTTAACTTTTTTAAAAAACAGCTTTTTGTTTCACTGGTGTTTTGTATTGTTGCTTCATTTTAATTTCATTTATTTCTGCTCTGATCTTTATTATTTCTTTTCGTTTACTAATTTTGGATTTGGTTTACTCTTGCTTTTCTAATTCTTTTTTTTTTTTTTTTTTTTTTTGCAAGACATTTTCATTTTGTTTTACTTCTTTTAAAATTTTTTAGTTTTTTATTTTGGAATCCTGTTAGATTTATGGAAAAGTCTAAAACTTCAGTTTCCTTAATGCTAACATCTTATGTAACCACAATACAAATACAAAAACTAGGACATTAATGTTGGTATATTGTCATTTAACAGACATTCTTAAAAATTGCCAGCTGTCCCACTGGTATCCTCTTTCTGCTCCAGGAAACCCACAGCACAGGATTGTTATGTCTTGCTTGTCTCCTTCATCCTGTTCTTTACACTTCTTTTTATTTTTTTCTATGACTTAAATACTTTGTTTTTTACTTTTTTAAATTTATTTTTTTTTTTAGTTTTATTTATTTATTTATTTTTTAATTGGGTCAGGTGGTAGATTTATATCTATTTTTCTTAGTATCACCAAAATTGCCTCCATATGGGAATTGCTTTGTTTTAACATCATCAGAGTATGAGAGAGTCAGTTTCCCAACAGTTTCATCAACAAGGTGAATTTTTGGAATTTCTGAAAATTGAAATATAATTTTAACATTTGTTAAGATTCCTTATTTGTTCCTAAGGTATTTAGAACTGTTTGATCCTGTTCTTTACGCTTCTTTTTATTTTTTTCTATGACTTAAATACTTTTTTTTTTACTTTTTAAATTTATTTTAAATTTATTTTAAATTTATTTTTTATTATTTTATTTTTTATTATTATACTTTAAGTTCTAGGGTACATGTGCACAATGTGCAGGGTTGTTACATATATATACATGTGCCATGTTGGTGTGCTGCACCCATTAACTCGTCATTTACATTAGGTATATCTCCTAATACTATACCTCCCACCTCCCCCCTCCCGACAATAGGAACCAGTGTGTGATGTTCCCCTTCCTGTGTCCAATGATCTCATTGTTCAATTCCCACCGATGAGTGAGAACATGTGGTATTTGGTTTTCTGTTCTTGTGATAGTTTGCTGAGAATGATGGTTTCCAGTTGCATCCATCTCCCTTCAAAGGACACAAATTCGTCCTTTTTTATGGCTGCATAGTTTTCCATGGTGTATATGTGCCACACTTTCTTAATCTAGTCTGTCACTGATGGACATTTGGGTTGATTCCGACTCTTTGCTATTGTGAATAATGCCACAATAAACATACATGTCCATGTGTCCTTATAGCAGCATGACTTATAATCCCTTAGGAATATACCCAGTAATGGGATGGCTGGGTTGAATGGTATTTCTAGTTCTAGATCCTTGAGGAATCGCCACACTGTTTTCCACAATTGTTGAACTAGTTTACAGTCCCACCAACAGTGTAAAAGTGTTCCTATTTCTCCACATCCTCTCCAGCACCTGTTGTTTCCTGACTTTTTAATGATTGCCATTCTAACTGGTGTGAGATGGTATCTCATTGTGGTTTTGATTTGTATTTCTCTGATGGCGAGTGATGATGAGCATGTTTTCATGTGTCTATTGGCTGTATGAATGTCTTCTTTTGAGAAGTGTCTGTTCATATCCTTTGCCCACTTTTTGATGGGGTTGTTTGTTTTTTTCTTGTAAATTTGATTGAGTTTTTTAGAGGTTCTGAATATTAGCCCTTTGTCAGATGAGTAGATTGCAAAAATTTTCTCCCATTCTGTAGGTTGCCTGTTCACTCTGATGTTAGTTTCTTTTGCTGTGCAGAAGCTCTTTAGTTTAATTAGATCCCATTTGTCAATTTTGGCTTTTGTTGCTGTTGCTTTTGGTGTTTTAGACATGAAGTCCTTGCCCATGCCTATGTCCTGAATGGTATTACCTAGGTTTTCTTCTAGGGATTTTATGGTACTAGGTCTAACATTTAAGTCTCTAATCCATCTTGAACTAATTTTCGTATAAGGAGTAAGGAAAGGATCCAGTTTCAGCTTTCTACTTATGGCTAGCCAATTTTCCCAGCACCATTTATTAAATAGGGAATCCTTTCCCCATTTCTTGTTTTTGTCAGGTTTGTCAAAGATCAGAGAGCTGTAGATGTGTGGTATTATTTCTGAGAGCTCTGTTCTGTTCCATTGATCTATATCTCTGTTTTGGTACCAGTACCATGCTGTTTTGGTTCCTGTAGCCTTGTAGTATAGTTTGAAGTCAGGTAGCGTGATGCCTCCATCTTTGTTCTTTTGGCTTAGGATTGTCTTGGCAATGCAGGGTCTTTTTTGGTTCCATATGAACTTTAAAGCAATTTTTTTTGCTTTAAAATTGGAAAATTTAAATTTTAAATTTAAATTTAAATTTAAATTTAAAATTTAAAAGTTTTTTTCCAATTCTGTGAAGATAGTCATCGGTAGCTTAATGGGGATGGCATTGAATCTATAAATTACCTTGGGCAGTATGGCCATTTTCACAACATTGATTCTTCCTATACATGAGCATGGTATGTTCTTCCATTTGTTTGTGTCCTCTTTTATTTCACTGAGCAGTGGTTTGTAGTTTTCCTTGAAGAGGTCCTTTACATCCCTTGTAAGTTGGATTCCTAAGTATTTTATTCTCTTTGAAGCTATTGTGAATGGAAGTTCATTCGTGATTTGGCTCTCTGTTTGTCTGTTATTGGTGTATAAGAATGCTTGTGATTTTTGCACATTGATTTTGTATCCTGAGACTTTGCTGAAGTTGCTTATCAGCTTAAGGAGATTTTGGGCTGAGACAATGGGGTTTTCTAAATATACAATCATGTCATCTGAAAACAGGGACAATTTGACTTCCTCTTTTCCTAACTGAATACCCTTCATTTCTTTCTCTTGCCTGATTGCCCTAGACAGAACTTCCAACACCATGTTGAATAGGAGTGGTGAGAGAGGGCATCCCTATCTTGTGCCTGTTTTCAAAGAGAATGCTTCCGGTTTTTGCCCATTCAGTATGATATTGGCTGTGGGTTTGTCATAAATAGCTCTTATTATTTTGAGATACATTCCATCAATACCGAATTTATTGAAAGTTTTTAGCATGAAGGACTGTTGAATTTTGTCAAAGGCCTTTTCTGCATCTATTGAGATAATCATGTGGGTTTTGTCTTTGGTTCTGTTTATATGCCAGATTTTGTTTATTGATTTGTGTATTTTGAACCAGCCTTGCATCCCAGGGATGAAGCCCACTTGATCATGGTGGATAAGCTTTTTGATGTGCTGCTGGATTCGGTTTGCCAGTATTTCATTGAGGATTTTTGCATCGATGTTCATCGGGGATACTGGTCTAAAATTGTCTTTTTTTTGTTGTATCTCTGCCAGGCTTTGGTATCAGGATGATGTTGGCCTCATAAAATGAGTTAGGGAGGATTCCCTCTTTTTCTATTGATTGGAATAGTTTCAGAAGGAATGGTACCAACTCCTCCTTATGCCTCTGGTAGAATTCGACTGTGAATCCATCTGGTCCTGGACTTTTTTTGGTTGGTAGGCTATTAATTATTGCCTCAATTTCAGAGCCTGCTATTGGTCTACTCAGGGATTCAACTCCTTCCTGGTTTAGTCTTGGGAGAATGTAAGTGTCCAGGAAATTATCCATTTCTTCTAGGTTTTCTAGTTTATTTGCATAGAGATGTTTATAGTATTCTCTGATGGTAGTTTGTATTTCTGTGGGGTCGGTGGTGATATGCCCTTTATCATTTTTTATTGCATCTATTTGATTCTTCTCTCTTTTCTTCTTTATTAGTCTTGCTAGCAGTCTATCAAGTTTGTTGATCTTTTCAAAAAACCAACTCCTGGATTCATTGATTCTTTGGAGGGTTTTTTGTGTCTCTATCTCCTTCAGTTCTGTGCTGATCTTAGTTATTTCTTGCCTTCTGCTAGCTTTCGAATGTGTTTGCTCTTGCTTCTCTAGTTCTTTTAATTGTGATGGTAGGGTGTCAATTTTAGATCTTTCCTGCTTTTTGTTGTGGGCGTTTAGTGCTATGAGTTTCCCTCACACACTGCTTTAAATGTGTCCCAGAGATTCTGGTATGTTGTATCTTTGCTCTCATTGGTTTCAAAGAACATCTTTATTTCTGCCTTCATTTTGTTATGTACCCAGTAGTCATTCAGGAGCAGGTTGTTCAGTTTCCATGTAGTTGAGCGGTTTTGATTGAGTTTGTTAGTCCTGACTTCTAGTTTGATTGCACTGTGGTCTGAGAGACAGTTTGTTATAATTTCTGTTCTTGTACATTTGCTGAGGAGTGCTTTACTTCTGACTTGTGGTCAATTTTGGAATAAGTGCGATGTGGTGCTGAGATGAATGCATATTCCATTGATTTGGGGTGGAGAGTTGTGTAGATGTCTGTTAGGTCCGCTTGGTGCAGAGTTAAGTTCAATTCCTGGATGTTGTTGTTAACTTTCTGTCTCGTTGATCTGTCTAATGTTGACAGTGGGGTGTTGAAGTCTCCCATTATTATTGTATGGGCGTCTAAGTCTCTTTGTAAGTCTCTAAGGACTTGCTTTATGAATCTGGGTTCTCCTGTATTGAGTGCATATATCTTTAGGATAGTTAGCTCTTCCTGATGAATTGATCCCTTTACCATTATGTAATGGTGTTCTTTGTCTCTTTTGATCTTTGATGGTTTAAAGTCTGTTTTATCAGAGACTGGGATTGCAACCCCTGCTTTTTTTTGTTTTCCATTTTCTTGGTAGATCTTTCTCCATCCCTTTATTTTGAGCCTATGTATGTCTCTGCATGTGAGATGGGTCTCCTGAATACAGCAAACTGATGTGTCTTGACTCTTTATCCAATTTGCCAGTCTGTGTCTTTTAATTGGACCATTTCCTCCATTTATATTTACGGTTAATATTGTTATGTGTGAACTTGATCATGTCATTATGATATTAGCTGGGTATTTTGCTCACTAGTTGATGCAGTTTCTTTCTAGCATCGATGGACTTTACATTTTGACATGTTTTTGCAATGGCTGGTATCTGTTGTTCTTTTCCATGTTTAGTGCTTCCTTCAGGATCTATTTTAGGGCAGACCTGGTGGTGACAAAATCTCTAAGCATTTACTTGTCTGTAAAGGATTTTATTTCTCCTTCACTTATGAAACTTAGTTTGGCTGGATATGAAATTCTGGGCTGAAAATTATTTTCTTTAAGGATGTTGAATATTGGCCCCCACTCTCTTCTGGCTTGTAGAGTTTCTGCTGAGAGATCTGCTGTTAGTCTGATGGGCTTCCCTTTTTGTGTAACCTGATCTTTCTCTCCAGCTGCCCTTAACATTTTTTCCTTCATTTCAACATGGTGAATCTGATAATTATATGTCTTGGAGTTGCTCTTCTTGAGGATTATCTTTGTGGCATTCTCTGTATTTCCTTAATTTGAATGTTGGCCTGCCTTACTAGGTTGGGGAAGTTCTCCTGGAAGATATCCTGCAGTGTGTTTTCCAACTTGGTTCCATTTTCCCCCTCACTTTCAAGCACACCAATCAGATGTAGATTTGGTCTTTTCACATAATCCCATATTTCTTGGAGGCTTTGCTCATTTCTTTTTACTCTTTTTTTCTCTACACTTCTCTTCACGCTTCATTTTATTCATTTAATTTTCAGTCGCTGTTACTCTTTCTTCCAGTTGATTGAGTCGGTTACTGAAGCTTGTGCATTTGTCATGTAGTTCTCGTGTTATGGTTTTCATCTCTATCAGTTCTTTTAAGGACTTTTCTACATTGGTTGTTCTAGTTAGCCATTCATCAAATCTTTTTTCAAGGTTTTCAGTTTCTTTGCTCTGGTTATGTAGTTCCTCCTTTAGCGCTGAGAAGTTTGATCGACTGAAGCCTTTTTCTCTAGACTCATGAAAGTCATTTTCCGTCCAGCTTTGTTCCTTTGCTGGCGATGAGCTGCGTTCCTTTGGAGGGGGAGATGTGCTCTGATTTTTTGAATTTCCAGCTTTTCTGCACTGTTTTTTTCCCCATCTTTTGGTTTAATCTGCCTTTGGTCTTTAATGATGGTGATATACTGATGGGGTTTTGGTGTGGGTGTCCTTTCTGTTTGTTAATTTTCCTTCTAACAGTCAGGACCTTCAGCTGTAGGTCTGTTGGAGTTTGCTTGAGGTCCACTCCAGACCCTGTTTGCCTGGATATCAGCAGCAGAGGCTGCAGAAGATAGAATATTGCTGCACAGCGAGTGTTGCTGTCTGATTGTTGCTCTGGAAGCTTCATCTCAGGGGTGTACCCCACCATGTGAGGTGTGAGGTGTCCTTCTGCACCTAGTGGGGGATGTCTCCCAGTTAGGCTACTCAGGGGTCAGGAACCCACTTGAGCAGGCAGTCTGTCCGTTCTCAGATGTCAACCTCCATGCTGGGAGATCCACTGCTCTCTTCAAAGCTGTCAGATGGGGACATTTACCTCTGCTGAGGTTTCTGCTGCTTTTTGTTTAACTATGCCCCGTCCTCAGAGGAGGAATCTACAGAGGCAGGCCGGCCTCCTTGAGCTGTGGTGGGCTCCACCCAATTCGAACTTCCTGGAGGCTTGGTTTACCTACTTAAGCCTCTGCAATATTGGATGCCCCTCCCCCAGCCTCACTGCCACCTTGCAGTTAGATCTCAGATTGCTGTGCTAGCAATGAGGGAGGCTCAGTGGGCGTGGCTCCCTCTGGGCCAGGTGTGGGATGTAATCTCCTGGTGTGCTGTTTGCTAAGACCCTTGGTAAAGCACATTATTAGTGTGGGAGTTATCTGATTTTCCAGGTGTTGTGTGTCTCAATTTCCTTTGGCTAGGAAAAGGAATTCCCTTCCCCCTTGCACTTCCCAGGTGAGGTGATGCCTCGCCCTGCTTCAGTTCTTGCTGGTTGGGCTGCACCTGCAGGCCAGCACCAACTGTCCGACAGGCCCAGTGAGATGAACCTGATACCTCAGTTGAAACTGCAGAAATCACCCATCTTCTATGTCGCTTACACTGGGAACTGGAGGCTGGAGGTGTTCCTATTGGACCATCTTTGGCACGTCCCCCCACAAGCATTCTTATACACCTGTAACAGACAAACAGAGAGCCAAATCATGAATGAAATTCCATTCACAATAGCTTCAAAGAGAAAAATACATAGGAATCCAACTTACAAGGGATGTAAAGGACCTCTTCAAGGAAAACTACAAACCACTGTTCAGTGAAATAAAAGAGGACACAAGCAAATGGAAGAATATACCATGCTCATGTATAGGAAGAATCAATATTGTGAAAATGGTCATACTGCCCAAGGTAATTTATAAATTCAATGCCATCTCCATTAAGCTACCGATGACTTTCTTCACAGAATTGGAAAAAAACTGCTTTAAAGTTCATATGGAACCAAAAAAGACCCTGCATTGCCAAGACAATCCTAAGCCAAAAGAACAAAGATGGAGGCATCACGCTACCCGACTTCAAACTATACTACAAGGCTACAGGAACCAAAACAGCATGGTACTGGTACCAAAACAGAGATATAGACCAATGGAACAGAACAGAGCCCTCAGAAATAATACTAGACATCTACAGTCATTGGATCTTTGACAAACCTGACAAAAACAAGAAATGGGGAAAGGATTCCCTATTTAATAAATGGTGCTGGGAGAATTGACCAGCCATAAGTAGAAAGCTGAAACTGGATCCTTTCCTTACTCCTTATACGAAAATTAATTCAAGATGGATTAGAGACTTAAATGTTAGACCTAGTACCATAAAATCCCTAGAAGAAAACCTAGGTAATACCATTCAGGACATAGGCATGGGCAAGGACTTCATGTCTAAAACACCAAAAGCAACAGCAACAAAAGCCAAAATTGACAAATGGGATCTAATGAAACTAAAGAGCTTCTGCACAGCAAAAGAAACTACCATCAGAGTGAACAGGCAACCTACAGAATGGGAGAGAATTTTTGCAATCTACTCATCTGACAAAGGGCTCATATGTGGAACCTACAAAGAACTCAATCAAATTTACAAGAAAAAAACAAACAACCCCATCAAAAAGTGGGCAAAGGATATGAACAGACACTTCTCAAAAGAAGACATTCATACAGCCAATAGACACATGAAAAAATGCTCATCATCACTCGCCATCAGAGAAATGCAAATCAAAACCACAATGAGATACCATCTCACACCAGTTGGAATGGCAATTGTTAAAAAATCAGGAAACAACAGGTGCTGGAGAGGATGTGGAGAAATAGAAACACTTTTACACTGTTGGTGGGACTGTAAACTAGTTCAACCATTGTGGAAAACAGTGTGGTGATTCCTCAAGGACCTAGAACTAGAAATACCATTCAACCCAGCCATCCCATTACTGGGTATATTCCCAAAGAATTATAAGTCATGCTGCTATAAAGACACATGGACATGTATGTTTATGTGGCACTATTCACAATAGCAAAGACCTGGAATTAACCCAAATGTCCATCAGTGACAGACTGTAGTAAGAAATTGTGGCACATATACACCATGGAATACTATGCAGCCGTAAAAAAGGATGAGTTCCTGTCCTTTGTAGGGACATGAATGCAGCTGGAAACCATCATTCTCAGCAAACTATCGCAAGAACAGAAAACCAAATACCGCATGTTCTCACTCATCAGTGGGGATTGAAGAATGAAATCACTTGGACACCGGGAGGGGAGCATCACACACCAGGTCCTATTGTGGGGATGGGGGAGGGGGTAGGGATAGCGTTAGGTGATATACCTAATGTAAATGACGAGTTAATGGGTGCAGCACACCAACAAGGCACAAGTATACATATGTAACAAACCTGCACATTGTGCACATGTACCCTAGAACTTAAAGTATAATAAAAAAATGTAGATACATAGATCAATGGAACAGAATAGAGAACCCTGAACTAAAGTCACATACCAACAACGAACTGATGCTGACGAAACCAACAAAAATATATACTAGAGAAATAGACACTATTTTCTTTTTTTTATTATCATTATTATACTTTAAGTTCTAGGGTACGTGTGCATAACGTGCAGGTTTGTTACATATGTATACTTGTGCCATGTTGGTGTGCTGCACCCATCAACTCGTCAGCACCCATCAACTCGTCATTTACATCAGGTATAACTCCCAGTGCAATCCCTCCCTCCTCCCCCCTCCCTGTGATAGGCCCCAGTGTGTGATGTTCCCCTTCCCGAGTCCAACTGATCTCATTGTTCAGTTCCCACCTATGAGTGAGAACATGCGGTTTTGTTTTCTGTTCTTGCGATAGTTTGCTAAGAATGATGGTTTCCAGCTGCATTCATGTTCTACAAAGGACACAAACTGATCCTTTTTTATAGTATTCCATGCATAGTATTCCATGGTGTATATGTGCCACAATTTCTTAATCCAGTCTGTCACTGATGGACATTTGGGTTGATTCCAAGTCTTTGCTATTGTGAATAGTGGTGCAATAAACATACGTGTGCTTGTGTCTTTATAGCAGCATGATTTATAATCCTTTGGGAATATACCCAGTAATGGGATGGCTGGGTCATATGGTACATCTAGTTCTAGATCCTTGAGGAATCGCCATACTGTTTTCCATAATGGTTGAACTAGTTTACAATCCCACCAACAGTGTAAAAGTGTTTCTATTTCTCCACATCGTCTCCAGCACCTGTGGTTTCCTGACTTTTTAATGATCGCCATTCTAACTGGTGTGAGATGGTATCTCATTGTGGTTTTGATTTGCATTTCTCTGATGGCCAGTGATGATGAGCATTTTTTCATGTGTCTGTTGGCTGTATGAATGTCTTCTTTTGAGAAATGTCTGTTCATATCCTTTGCCCACTTTTTGATGGGGTTGTTTGTTTTTTTCTTGTAAATTTGTTTGAGTTCTTTGTAGGTTCCGCATATGAGCCCTTTGTCAGATGAGTAGATTGCAAAAATTTTCTCCCATTCTGTAGGTTGCCTGTTCACTCTGATGGTAGTTTCTTTTGCTGTGCAGAAGCTCTTTAGTTTAATTAGATCCCATTTGTCAATTTTGGCTTTTGCTGCCGTTGCTTTTGGTGTTTTAGACATGAAGTCCTTGCCCATGCCTATGTCCTGAATGGTACTACCTAGGTTTTCCTCTAGAGTTTTTATGGTATTAGGTCTAAACATTTAAGTCTCTAATCCATCTTGAATTAATTTTCATATAAGGAGTAAGGAAAGGATCCAGTTTCAGCTTTCTACTTATGGCTGGTCAATTTTCCCAGCACCATTTATTAAATAGGGAATCCTTTCCCCATTTCTTGTTTTTGTCAGGTTTGTCAAAGATCAGATGGCTGTAGATGTGTAGTATTATTACTGAGGACTCTGTTCTGTTCCATCGGTCTATATCTCTGTTTTGGTACCAGTACCATGCTGTTTTGGTTCCTGTAGCCTTGTAGTATAGTTTGAAGTCAGGTAGCGTGATGCCTCCAGCTTTGTTCTTTTGACTTAGGATTGTCTTGGAGATGTGAGCTCTTTTTTGGTTCCATATGAACTTTAAAGCAGTTTTTTCCAATTGTGAGAAGAAACTCATTGGTAGCTTGATGGGGATGGCATTGAATCTATAAATAACCTTGGGTAGTATGGCCATTTTTACAATATTGATTCTTCCTATCCATGAGCATGGTATGTTCTTCCATTTGTTTGTGTCCTCTTTTATTTCACTGAACAGTGGTTTGTAGTTTTCCTTGAAGAGGTCCTTTATATCCCTTGTAAGTTGGATTCCTAGGTATTTTATTCTCTTTGAAGCAATTGTGAATGGAATTTCATTCATGATTTGGCTCTCTGTTTGTCTGTTACTGGTGTATAAGAATGCTTGTGATTTTTGCACATTAATTTTGTATCCTGAGACTTTGCTGAAGGTGCTTATCAGCTTAAGGAGATTTTGGGCTGAGATGATGGGGTTTTCTAAATATAAAATCATGTCATCTGCAAACAGGGAGAATTTGACTTCTTCTTTTCCTAACTGAATACCCTTGATTTCTTTTCTCTTGCCTGATTGCCCTAGCCAGAACTTCCAACACTATGTTGAATAGGAGTGGTGAGAGGGGGCATCCCTGTCTTGTGCCAGTTTTGAAAGGGAATTTTTCCAGTTTTTGCCCATTCAGTATGATATTGGCTGTGGTTTTGTCATAAATAGCCCTTATTATTTTGAGGTACGTTCCATCAATACCGAATTTATTGAGCGTTTTTAGCATGAAGGGCTGTTGAATTTTGTCAGAAGCCTTTTCTGCATCTATTGAGATAATCATGTGGTTCTTGTCTTTGGTTCTGTTTACATGCTGGATTATCTTTTTTGATTTGCGAATGTTGAACCAGCCTTGCATCCCAGGGATGAAGCCCACTTGATCATGGTGGATAAGCTTTTTGATGTGCTGCTGAAACCAGTTTGCCAGTATTTTATTGAGGATTTTTGCATCGATGTTCATCAGGGATATTCGTCTAAAATTGTCTTTTTTTGTTGTATCTCTGCCAGGCTTTGGTATCAGGATGATGTTGGCCTCATAAAATGAGTTAGGGAGGATTCCCTCTTTTTCTATTGATTGGAATAGTTTCAGAAGGAATGGTACCAGCTCCTCCTTGTACCTCTGGTAGAATTCAGCTGTGAATCCATGTGGTCCTGGACTTTTTTTGGTTGGTAGGCTATTAATTATTGCCTCAATTTCAGAGCCTGCTATTGGTCTATTCAGGGATTCAACTCCTTCCTGGTTTAGTCTTGGAAGAGTGTAAGTGTCCAGGAAATTATCCATTTCTTCTAGATTTTCTAGTTTATTTGCGTAGAGTTGTTTACAGTATTCTCTGATGGTAGTTTGTATTTCTGTGGGGTCAGTGGTGATATCCCCTTTATCCTTTTTTATTGCATCTATTTGATTCTTCTCTCTTTTCTTCTTTATTAGTCTTGCTAGCGGTCTGTCAATTTTGTTGATCTTTTCAAAAAACCAACTCCTGGATTCATTGATTTTTTGGAGGGTTTTTTGTGTCTCTATCTCCTTCAGTTCTGCTCTGATCTTAGTTATTTCTTGCCTTCTGCTAGCTTTCGAATGTGTTTGCTCTTGCTTCTCTAAATTCTTTTAATTGTGATGTTAGAGTGTCAATTTTAGATCTTTCCTGCTTTCTTTTGTGGGCATTTAGTGCTATAAATTTCCCTCTACACACTGCTTTAAATGTGTCCCAGAGATTCTGGTATGTTGTATCTTTGTTCTCACTGGTTTCAAAGAACATCTTTATTTCTGCCTTCATTTCGTTATGTACCCAGTAGTCATTCAGGAGCCGGTTGTTCAGTTTCCATGTAGTTGAGTGGTTTTGATTGAGTTTCTTAGTCCTGAGTTCTAGTTTGATTGCACTGTGGTCTGAGAGACAGTTTGTTATAATTTCTGTTCTTGTACATTTGCTGAGGAGTGCTTTACTTCCAATTATGTGGTCAATTTTGGAATAAGTGCGATGTGGTGCTGAGAAGAATGTATATTCTGTTGATTTGGGGTGGAGAGTTCTATAGATGTCTATTAGGTCTGCTTGCTGCAGAGATGAGTTCAATTCCTGGATATGCTTGTTAACTTTCTGTCTTGTTGATCTGTCTAATGTTGACAGTGGGGTGTTGAAGTCTCCCATTATTATTGTATGGACGTCTAAGTCTCTTTGTAAGTCTCTAAGGACTTGCTTTATGAATGTGGGTGCTCCTGTATTGGGTGCATATATATTTAGGCTAGTTAGCTCTTCCTGATGAATTGATCCCTTTACCATTATGTAATGGTCTTCTTTGTCCCTTTTGATCTTTGATGGTTTAAAGTCTGTTTTATCAGAGACTAGTATTGCAACCCCTGCTTTTTTTTGTTCTCCATTTGCTTGGTAGATCTTCCTGCATCCCTTTATTTTGAGCCTATGTATGTCTCTGCATGTCAGATGGGTCTCTTGAATACAGCAGACTGATGGGTCTTGACTCTTTATCCAGTTTGCCAGTCTGTGTCTTTTAATTGGACCATTTAGCCCATTTACATTTAAGGTTAATATTGTTATGTGTGAACTTGATCCTGCCATTATGATATTAACTGATTATTTTGCTCGTTAGTTGATGCAGTTTCTTCCTAGCCTCGATGGTCTTTACATTTTGGCATGTTTTTGCAATGGCTGGTACCGGTTGTTCCTTTCCATGTTTAGTGCTTCCTTCAGGGTCTCTTGTAAGGCAGGCCTGTGGTGACAAAATCTCTACGCATTTGCTTATCTGTAAAGGATTTTATTTCTCCTTCACTTATGAAACTTAGTTTGGCTGGATATGAAATTCTGGGTTTAAAATTCTTTTCTTTAAGAATGTTGAATATTGGCCCCCACTCTACAAGTCTTCTGGCTTGCAGAGTTTCTGCCGAGAGATCTGCTGTTAGTCTGATGGGCTTCCCTTTGTGGGTAACCCGACCTTTCTCTCTGGCTGTCCTTAAGATTTTTTCCTTCATTTCAACTTTGGTGAATCTGGCAATTATGTGTCTTGGAGTTGCTCTTCTCGAGGAGTATCTTTGTGGCATTCTCTGTATTTCCTGGATTTGAATGTTGGCCTGCCCTACTAGGTTGGGGAAGTTCTCCTGGAAGATATCCTGAAGAGTGTTTTTGAACTTGGTTCCATTTTATCCCTCACTTTCAAGCACCCCAATCAGACGTAGATTTGGTCTTTTTACATAATCCCATACTTCTTGCAGGCTTTGTTCATTTCTTTTTCTTCTTTTTTCTTTTGGTTTCTCTTCTCGCTTCATTTCATTCATTTGATCCTCAATCGCTGATACTCTTTCTTCCAGTTGATCGAGTCGGTTACTGAAGCTTGTGCATTTGTCAGGTATTTCTCGTGTCATGGTTTTCATCTCTTTCATTTCGTTTATGACCTTCTCTGCATTAATTACTCTAGCTATCAATTCTTCCACTTTTTTTTCCAAGATTTTTAGTTTCTTTGCGCTGGGTACGTAATTCCTCCTTTAGCTCTGAGAAGTTTGATGTACTGAAGCCTTCTTCTCTCATCTTGTCAAAGTCATTGACCATCCAGCTTTGATCCATTGCTGGTGATGAGCTGCACTTCTTTGCCGGGGGAGATGAGCTCTTATTTTTTGAATTTCCAGCTTTTCTGCCCTGCTTTTTCCCCATCTTTGTGGTTTTATCTGCCTCTGGTCTTTGATGATGGTGACATACTGATGGGGTTTTGGTGTAGGTGTCCTTCCTGTTTGATAGTTTTCCTTCTAACAGTCAGGACCCTCAGCTGTAGGTCTGTTGGAGATTGCTTGAGGTCCACTCCAGACCCTGTTTTCCTGGGTATCAGCAGCAGAGGCTGCAGAAGATAGAACATTGCTGAACAGCAAGTGTACCTGTCTGATTCTTGCTTTGGAAGCTTCCTCTCAGGGGTGTTGTCCACCCTGTGAGGTGTGGGGTGTCAGACTGCCCCTAGTGGGGGATGTCTCCCAGTTAGGCTACTCAGGGGTCAGGGACCCACTTGAGCAGGCAGTCTGTCCCTTCTCAGATGTCAACCTCCATGCTGGGAGATCCACTGCTCTCTTCAAAGCTGTCAGACAGAGTCATTTGCGTCTGCAGAGGTTTCTGCTGCTTTTGTTGTTGTTTAGCTGTGCCCTGTCCCCAGAGGTGGAGTCTACAGAGACAGGCAGGTTTCCTTGAGCTGCTGTGAGCTCCACCCAGTTCGAGCTTCCCAGCGGCTTTGTTTACCTACTTAATCCTCAGCAATGGCGGGCACCCCTCCCCCAGCCTCGCTACTGCCTTGCGGTTAGATCGCAGACTGCTGTGCTAGCAATGAGGGAGGCTCCGTGGGCGTGGGACGCTCCCGGCCAGGTGTGGGATATAATCTCCTGGTGTGCCCATTTGCTTAAAGGGCAGTATTGGGGTGGGAGTTACCCGATTTTCCAGGTGTTGTGTGTCTCAGTTCCCCTGGCTAGGAAAAGGGATTCCCTTCCCCCTTGCGCTTCCCAGGGGAGGCCATGCCTCGCCCTGCTTCAGCTCTATCTGGTAGGGTTGCAGCAGCTGACCAGCACCGATTGTCCGGCACTCCCTAGTGAGATGAACCCAGTACCTCAGTTGAAAATGCAGAAATCACCGGTCTTCTGTGTTGCTCGCGCTGGGAGTTGGAGACTGGAGCTGTTCCTATTCGGCCATCTTGACACTATTTTCAATAAATGATGCTGGAAAAATTGAATAATTATATGCAGAAGAATGAAACAGGATCCATCTTGAATTACCATTTGTAAAAGGTAACTCAAGATGGATTTAAGTCCTAAGTGTAATATCTGAAATCATAAAAATCCTAGAAAAAAAAGAGAAAAATACTCTTCTGGATGTTGACCAAAGCAATGAATTTATGATCAAGTCCTCAAAAACAAATGCAACAGAAGTGAGAATAGACATAAGTCTTCATTAAACTAAAAACTTTCTCTGAACAGTAAAAGAAACAATAAACAGAGTAAACAGACAACCAACACAAATGCGAAAAAATATTTGCAAAGTACGCATTTGTTAAAGTGCTAATATCCAGAATTTACCTGGAACTCAAACAGCTCAACAAGAAAAAAATCAAATAACCCATTAAAAAGTGTGTAAAAGACGTGAACAAACATTTTTCAAAAGAAGACATATAAGAGGCAAACAAACGTATGAAGAAATGCTCAACATCACTAATCATCAGAGAAATGCAAATTAAAACCAAAATAAGATATCATCATACATCATTCAGAATGGCTATTATTAAAAAGTCATAAAACAACATATGTTGAGGAGGATGCAGAGATAAGGGAATGCTTATACACTGTTGGTGGGAATGTAAATTAGTACATCTTTATGGAAAACAGTATGAAGATTTCCAAAAAAACTAAAAGTAGAACTACCATTTGATTTTGCAATCACACTATTGAATAGTACTGAACCAAAGAGAAATAAATCATTACATAAAAAAGGTAAGTGTATTTACACATTTATTGCAGCATTATTTACAATAGCAAAGTTATTGAATCAACGTAAGAGCCCATTAGCAGAGAACTGGATAAAGAAAATGTATATACCATGAAATACTACTCAACCATAAAAAAGAATGAAATCATGGCTTCTGCAACAACATGGATGGAACTGGAGGCCGTTATCTTAAGTGAAATAGATCAGAAACGAAAGTCAAAAACTGCACGTGTTTTTACTTATAGGTGCAAGCTAAAGAACGGATATACATGGACATACAGCGTAGAATAATAGACATTGGAGACTACAAAAGGTGGGAAGTTAGGAATGGGGCGAGAGTTGAAACACTGCCTATTGGGTACAGTGCTCACTATTCAGGTGATGGATAAGCTAAAAGCCTGGATTCACCACTATGCAACATAGATAGGCATGTAAGAAATCTGCACTTGTAGTTCCCAGATATATTTTAAAAATTCAATTAGGTAATTCACCATTTTAATAACATAACGCAGTAAAACCATATGATTATTTCAACAGTAGCCTCCCCTGCCACCCAGCCCCTCCCATACCTTTCAATCCTGCATCCAATATTTGTTTTGAGCCAGCTTGGAGATTCTCAGATACATCCTTATTAGCCATTGGCTCCACACTCAGGGACTTTCCTGGGCTATTGTTTCTTGGATGGTGCTAGGAATTCCCAGGAAATCCAGGACCAGTTGTTGCTCCTTACATTCCATGAGAGTGAGCTACTGTCAGCACAAAGTTGTCTTGTACCAGGAAACCCCCATATTTCATCCTATCTGGTTTTTTTTCTAGAACTTTCCATCACCATGTAGGGTGAGGAGTGTGAATTGGCTTCTTCACCCCATTTGATCTCCCCCAAAACACAAATTTTATCTCTGTGTCCACAGAACACAAAAGACAGAAATTCCCTGTGGCTTGAAAAATTGGTCATTAAAAGGTTGGAATGGTCTGTAGCAGTCTTCAGGGAATCTGGCACACTGAGATTGAGGCTCCTGGCTTCTATGGGCATCATGGCAGGCTTAGAGCATGACCTGACTCCTTGCCTAGTTATCAATCTCTTTCTGTAGATATGAAGGAGCTCAGTCATTGCTCTGGGTCAAATATACTTCAAATACATATTAAGGGAAAGGCATCTATCTTCAGAATAGACCATCCTAGAAAATCTGGAAAACACTCTGACCTACCGTGATTGCTACTTTGTTCAAAGCTTTTCAGACCCCATGTCCTGCTCACTTCCAGGATAGGGCTGTCTTTTAATACCTAAACATGATACACTGGGCAGAATACTCTGGCTTCTTTCTACCTCATCCTGAGTCAGGCATGTAATAAATACTCTACAAATGTTTATTGGATACACAAATGAAAAGTCCCAAGGTGTGCTGTGTGTTCCACAGCTGGAGAAGAGAGTTTCTAATGGAATCTGAACACCAGGACAGATTTATCTTCCTAAGGCACTCAGGAAGATTTATCTTCCTAAGGCACTCCTAAAGAGGAGAGAGGACAAAGGACTGCAGATCAGAGTGAGATGGGGCAGTGGGCTGGAAGTGGCCTTGTTGGGGCTCATCTCCATCAGGCCAGGAAGCAGTGATGAGGGAACACTTTGCTGGTTCAGTTAGGGTCTGGCTTCTGCCCTAGTAGAGCTAAGTAGTTTAGCAGAACAGAGACAAGGCGAAGGTGATGTCTAGGAATCTGAGTATAAGATATCTCTTCCAGCCTTAATCCAGATGATAGCTCCTGGGCTAGAGCTGCCCGCTCTTGGGTTTGGAGAATGGGGATTTATAGCCCTTATTTTCAGATGTACTTTTCTACCAGAATCATGTGCCACCTTAATTAGAAATCGCTTTTCTGGTCAAGGTGGATGAGTCATGAAAAGGATATGACTCATCATTGCCCTTTGGGAGAAATTTTTATTTCTGTCTTTTCAGAGTATTATCTCTGCAATGGAGCTGGAGTACAGCAAATTCCTGGGTATGACTGAAGTAAGGTGGATCTCAGAGGTAGCCTGATTAGTACATTGTGGAAGTACCAATCTTCCACATGTCAAGCCTCTGAGGGTGGGGATGGTCAGTTACCTACATTAGCCCCAGAGGGAAGAGGAAAATCTAAGAGGATCAGGAACATCAGCATATTTTCTATCAACTGCTTAGTTCAGGAGTGACCTGTGCCTCCTTCTTCCACGTTTTTCAACCCAACAGGTAAAGTGAGGAGGGGCAGGCTCAGTGACCATCAGTTTCCTCCTGGTCTATTGGTTCTCAAGATGTAAACTTTCACCATGTGCCTCCTCCCTCCCACAGGAATGTCTATGGTGGGGGTGTTGCAAAAAACATGTTCTCAGGCAGTTGCTGAGTCGACATGACCACATTTACCAGAAGGAAGTCCTGGACTTGCAGATGGGATGAATGGGGCTCTCAGGGACTTTGGTGTTAATCAGAAGTAGTGTTCTCTTATGTGATTGAATTCTGGGTCTTCACAGAGCCTGAACATCATACCACATTGCCTTGCATTTGTGATTAGCACCTGCTTACTTTCTGAAACATCATCACCTGACCCAATTCTTTTCCTTTAAGTTTTTTAAACTTAAAGTCTCTTTTAAACTAAAAGTCTCTAGAACTTTTTTGTTTAAAATAAATGCAAGAGGGTCAAACACTGGTCTCACCTAAAACACACTGGCAAGAATCTAGTCATCCATGTCCTTCTTTGTACTGTTGAGTAGCAGTTTCAGGCAACTGCAGAATCTTGTGGAGCAACACTTGAGATTCTGGAGTAGAGAGCGATTTCTCATTTACATGTACATGTCAGACACAGTCCTGGCCTTGCAGGTAGGACCTCTGAAGACTCCACATGGAATGGGAAGAGGCAGGGCCCAACTTAGAATCTTCAGATTTTCTGTCTACACAGACTCTTTCTCCTCTGCTCCCCTCTTCTCTGGCCTTGGGTTGTTTGAAAAGGAAAATGGCTTAGTGTGGGTTAATGCGTGTGTGTGTGTGTGTGTGTGTGTGTGTGTGTGTGTGAGAAAGAGAAAGAGAGAGAGAGAGAGAGAGAGAGAGAGGAGAAAGATTTTCTCTTTCTGAAATATCATCATCTGACCCAATCCTCCTTTTTGCCTTAGCTGTTGGGCTGGGGAAGAAGTTCCCAGTGAGGTTTCTGTGCCTGAGCTTACCGTAATTTTATGACTTTCCATTCAAACTGGTAAGACTTCTAATGTGCAAAGTCTGCACGTGGAAAAAGAAAGATTTGTGTTCTTTTGCATTGGTTTTCATTGTGCAAAACACTTTCTTGCCAAAGTTCTGCTCATGAGGTTTACTCAATAGGGAAGAGTGCAGATTTGTTAGAAGTGGTGGGTCTGGCTTCTGGGATGGTCACCTGGAGGTGAGTACCCTGGGGTCTGTAGAGACCTTTTCAGCAGGGTAGCAGAGACAAAGAGCTGCCTTGGAAGCACTGACTGGTAGAGAAAGACCTGAAGATGAGATGAATGCCTGTGGGGCTTCCTGGGGACTGAGTCTGGAGACTGGGCAGTGCTCTGAGGCTCTAAGTAAATGCCACAGGGAAGAAGGGCTGAATGGGGGACCTTTCTACTACTGTTCCCTCCTTCTTTCTCTTCACCAGCAAGTATTCTTTCCATTTGTCAGTGCAAACATTTAATAATGAGACTGTTACCCCCAGAGTATGCCAGTAATAGATAATTCCTATGAGTAGGCAGTTAGTAAATACAGAGAGAATGACTGAGGATTGTTAAAGATGTATTATTGATTAAAATTTTGTTGATAAATGGCTTACACTGAATATTAGACAAATGACTTTCTGATAAGAGATACACATAAAATAATGGTCAAATTCACCAAAGCATTTTCGTATATAGCCTGTTAGATTTGATAAAATGTCTGTTCAGGGATTATTTCATTTAAGATTATGAAAGCTGCAAAAGTTTAGATAGTAAATGTCACACTGAAAGGAGTAATTAATATTTCTACTTACCTAGGAAAACT
Source organism: Macaca thibetana thibetana (assembly GCF_024542745.1). Lineage (NCBI taxonomy): Eukaryota > Metazoa > Chordata > Mammalia > Primates > Cercopithecidae > Macaca > Macaca thibetana. The sequence goes on along the minus strand of NC_065584.1, from coordinate 83,205,089 downwards.
TCCTGGATGATTCTGTGTAGTTACTTTCAGAAAGTGTTTAAAGCTTAATTTTAAATTATGTGATTTCAGTAATCTTTTGTTTGAATATAATATTGATGTAGACAGTCATGGGCTAATCTTCAGGGCAAATGTATTGTTATTTTGGTCAACATTTTGTGAGATGTTTTATATACCTTCAGAGTATCAAAAATTCTGAGACAGATCTTCATCACATTGGTGAGGAAAATGCTGGCTTATACATACAGTGGGGTTGGTATAGTGTAAGGAAGGGTTATAAACCACAAAGTGACTGAGATAGGTCTCAATCTAACAGAAGTTTATTTAGTCAAGGTTGAAGATGCACTAGGGGAAAAAATATAAGCCACAGGAGCATCTATGACCTGTGCTTTTGCCTAAAGGGTTTTAGGAACTTCAGTATTTAAAGGGGAAAGGGCAAGCAGGAAGGTAAAAATGGGAGAGTAGGACATGAGGCAGATGGTTATGTTCTTGTGAGGTTCTAATTAGCCTCATTAAATCTACATCTCACACAAGATAAAGTAAACATGTGGAAAAGCAAGTAGAGGAAATGAGGTGATGCCACAGGATTATGAATTATAGCTGTTTGGAAATAAATAGAAAGCAGTTTATTTTTTATTTATTTTTATTTTTTATTTATTTATTTTTTTTACCGTGGGTCAGTTCCCAAGCTTAACTTTCCCTTTGGAATAGTGAGGTTTGGGTCCTGAGAGTCTATTTTCTTTCACAAGGTTTAGGACAAGTATGCTGGCTGGTGATGGATGCTGGGGTTCTTCCATCCCCGGCTATTGTGGTTAGTGTTGTTATGAACATGGGTGCTCATTAACTATTTTTAAAGAAGCAAATCTCTTTACTTTTTCTTTATTCCAGTGCTTGTATGGTTTAATGTTTTTGCATTTAGATCTGTGATCCATTTGAGGTTTATTTTGAAGTATGGTGTGAGGAATGGATCCAATTATACTTTCCATCCCCTCCAAATATCTATCTAGTTGTTCTAATGCTATTTATTAAAAATCCATTGTTTCCCAGTGATTTGAGATGCCACCTTTTTCATACACTAAAGTAGGTCTTTTTTTGGAATTTCAGTTCTGTCTTTTTGGCCTGCCAGTCTTTTTTTTTTTTCTTGGGATGGGGTCTTGCTCTGTCGCTCAGGCTGTAGTGCATGGTTCACTGCAGCCTCAACCTCCTGGGTTCAAGTAATCCTTCCACTTTAGCCTCCCAAGTAGCTGGGACTACAGGCACTTGCCACCATGCCTGGCTAATTTTAAAATTTTGTGTAGAGACAGTGTTTCCCTATGTTTCCCAGACCTAATCCCCAATGTGATGGCATTAGGTGGGGCCTTTGGGATGTGATTACGTCGTAAGAGCTGAGCTCTTTGAATGGGTCTAGGTCCTTTGTAAAAGAGACATCAGAGAATTCCTTTGCCCCTTTACCATATGAGGACACAGGGAGACAATGATTGTCTGTGAACCAGAAAATGGGCCCTTATTAGACACTGAATCAGCTAGTGACTTGATCTTAGACTTCTTAGCCTCTAAACCTGTGAGAAATAAATTTGTTATTTATAAGCCACCCAATTTGTGCTATTTTGTTGTAGCAATCCAAACAAACTAAGTACTGAATGACGTTTAATGAACAAATGAGGAATTGGTTATTTATACTCTGGGGACGTTTATTAAGGCTCTGGCAACCCTGTGGAGCTGGTCTGTGTCCCCGAGAAGAAGAGTCAGTCACAAGGGGATCTCCATCTGATCCAGCTGTTTGAAGCTTCTCATTGTTCTCCTTATCCAGGGCAGGAAACTTGAGATCCTGGTGAAGACTTCTGGAGGAATCCCTGACGGTCTTCCATAGGAGACGATGCCGTGGGCCACATTGTTACACAGCAGGGGGCCTCCGGAGTCCCCCTGTAGGTAGAGAGGGGAAGGGAGACTGAGACAGGCCTCCTTGCTCCTGCTGCCCTGAGCTCCGGGCTCTCAGAGAAGGCAGGGGTGGGTGGGCCCCTTCAACTACTGGGTGCGTGTGAGATGGAAGATTGGTGGGGTGCAGAGCCAAGCCTCTGGACCCTTTTGGTCGCTGGACTTCAGCTCCGCCTGAGTTACTGTCTCCAGCCCAATCCGAGTCAAGGTACCTCCCCCTTCTCCAGGAGAATGTTGCCTATGTATATGTTGTGGGTCTTCCTCCTATTCCCCCAGAGACCAGGTTGATGGGGAAATCAGTCCCCAGCTCACCCTGATCTGGCCCCCAGGCTGAGGCTGTGGGGATGGAATCTGTTCGCACTGCCCTGGCTCTGCATAGGCCCCTCTATCCCGGGGTGTGTTGGCCAATGCCCATGCGTTACCCTGAAGGCAGACTTCCGTTCCCGCCGGTCCCCCACACAAATCTGGCTTCCGCCGTCGTAGAAAGAGAAGAGGCGGAGGCACTCCCTATCCCTCTGCACTCTCAGCTGCACCTCTCGGAGTCTGTCTGTTCTCCTCGTCTGGCTGACCAAGCCCCAGCCAGCCACAGTGCACTGCGTCCCGGGTCTCAGTCTCTCCTGGGTGCTAGGCAGAGCCACTGGTCTCACATTTCGATTCCGTCTGACTCTTCGGCTCAGCTGGAGGAAGAATGTAGGCATTCCCGCTCAGCTGGGGCCTCCAGCCAAGGCTCAGGGGTCGCTGGTGCAGTACACGTCCCATACCCTTCCCGCTACCCTGAAGCCTTGCCCTCACTTCCTCCTCCATTGTTCCTGGACACACTAGGAAGGAGCCAGAGAGCCAGGTAGGTGGTACCTGCAATAACATGATGTCATTATGGATGGTCTGCTGATTATATCCAGGGTGGGGGATGGCTCTGCGCGCAGTGATATGTTGCTGGGTGTTTTCCCGTCTCCGGATATTGTGGGCGCCCAGGGTGACATTTATAGAGCTGCAAAAGCAAGAGGTAGGTCTGGGCTGCAGGAGCTATGGTCCACCAGCTCTGCAGGGTAGGCGGACAGCACCAGGAGGGCAAGACTGCAGCTAACCAGAATCGAGGGGATGGGAGGGCCCAGGGGCTCAGCTGTATCCTCTTTCTCAGCACCTCTGAGCTAGGGATGACAGGGTGGTAGTTGCCTTCAGGTTTGCTGCCCCAGATTAAATTGATAAATAGCCTGAGTTTATATTTTGAGCCCCAATATGTGTCTTCCATCTCTTCCTCTTGCTCTTTTTGATCGTATCCTCCTTTCCTCCTCGTTTACACTGGCCTGTTCCCTCCCGCAAAGACTCACTTGGTCCCTCTTTCACCCTTTGGTTGCTACAACCCTTCTTTCAGATGGATGCTCCGAAGAGCTCCCCAGGGCTGTGTTCCTGGCTGCCCAGGAAGCTACTTAACTCCTCACCTTCCCCAGCAGTGAGCTGCTGTCAGCACAAAGTTGTCTCGCACCAGGAACCCTCCGCAGCTGCTCCGACCTCTTGGAGACTGGATCTGAAGATACGCCATGTAGGGGCGGGAGTGGGGCCTGGTCTCCCGGCCTCCGATGATCTCCCCTGGAAGGAAGCATTTGGCACTTAACTCTATGCTTGCTGAACCTGCAGTGTGGGTACCAGATTGGTGGCTCCAGAAAGGCTGGAAGATGGAGATGGCAGGAGAGAAGGTGCAGGAGAGGGAGGAGATGGTGCTGAGGGTTGGAGTCTATGGGGCACCAGATTGGGAGGGGGCTCCTGGGTTCTACAGGAAACACTGCTGTCTTGAAAGGAGCTCTTTTCCCCACCGTAGGCCTCAGCTCCCTTCTCCTCTCCAAAAGAGGGAGAACAACCCTTGTTCCAGGCAAGGCCAGCTTCAGCCTCAGGTATTGAGGAGATGCTTTGCTGTAAATACAGGATTGTTCCTGAAGTTGCCTTATACTTTCATCCTCGTGGAGCTTCCCGGAGCCCTCTGAGTCCAATTCAAGACCAGGTGGGACTGGTGTTTAAAAATCTAGACATGAGCTGATGGTACTGTTACTGCTGTATTCTTACCTCCTAGGTAAACTCTGACACATGCTGCCGAATTATTTATACAAAGCAAGTTTTTATAGCACTTACAGTGTGCGGGCAATTCCAAGACATTTAAGTACTCTAACTTATTTAACTCTCATGGCAACTCTGCAAAGTCGGTATTAATATTATTCTCATTTTATAGATGAGGAAACTGAGGAAATACAAATTCAAATAACTTGCTCAACAGTACAGAATTGGGATATACAAGGCAATTTGGCTCAAGAATCTATGGGATGATGTCAGGCCTCTGCGGGTGGGGGCGGTCACTCACCTGCCTTGGCCCCAGTGGGTAGGAGAAAGGCCAGCAGAAGCAGGAGTGGCTGCATCTTTCCTGAAAGGCTGCCCAGTCAGTTGCTGCTGTGCTTCCTTCTGCTAGACTTTAAGGCCCTGAGAGAGGAAGGAAGGGGTGGGGATAGGGGATTGAGAATTCACAGTCCCATTCTCCTGCTACCACGATAGGTTTCATCACCCAAGGCTGCTCAGGAGGTTTGCCCGCAAACTGCCGGAGATCTGGGTGAGAGGGTGTAATCCAAGCCAACATGGCGAGCTCTTGTGCAGCTGTTGAGTCAGTGCTGAGAACAGAAATAGGAACCCAGCACAACAAGGAAGGGGCTTTGGGCATTGTGTCCAGAACCCTCAATCCATCAAATTCCAGAATACTCCAGCAAAGCAAGAAAGCTGGCAGCTGCCCAATTCCTGTTTTCTATTCCTCTGGATTTACAGCATCAGTCCTTTTGAATTTCTGGGTTTCTCTTAATGAATGCAAGTTCCCTGGATTGCTTATCTGTATATACTTAATAAGTCTGGGACAAGGATGAATGAAAGGGTGTGGTGTGGTGAGGGATGTGGGTAAGAACACCAGGAAAAAGTTGAAGGGAGCAGAAGAGGAAAGGGTAAGCCTGCCTGCTTTCACTGTTTGGCCCAAGACCACCCTGCTGAGACCCGTGTTGCTCCAATTTCTTTCTAGAAGTTGTCAAGTCAGATTGCGTAGGCACTCTCCTGAATAGGTGAAGCGTGCTGCTGGAGAAAGAAAAGGAAGAACAAGGCTCTGACACTCACAATTACTTTCTCAGGTCACTGGAGGCCTCAGTGAAAGTTATGACGCAATTGAAGACTTCTACTTGCCTGCTTCCTACCCAAGGTTAAAGTCTTTATGTTCCAGAATGGCTCCTTGCTTGCAGTAAAGGTTTAGTGACTTGATTTTATTGGGAGCTGTCATATCCTAGCTGGAAAATATCTAAGATCCCATTTCATTGGTGACATTAGAGGCCCATCAACCTAATCCCAGGAGCAAAAGCTTCTGAGAAGGAGGTACATTCATTGCTGTGCTACCTATAAGGGAACCAGAGCCACATACTCAACAATGGGAGAAAAGAACAGCAAATTACTGCAGAGTAACACAGTGGATTATTAAAAACACTTAAAAATATTTAGAAGATTCTGTGTATGCACAGAAAACCATTACAATCCAGTATAATTTTTGCAGAAATAGCAGAATTGAAGACTAATACAATTCCCAATCTCTTTTTTCTGTCTTTTATTTTTAAAATCTTTTACTTATGTATTTATTTTTAACTTTTATTTTAGGTTTGGGGGTACATGTGAAGGTTTGTTACATAGGTAAACACACGTTATGGAGGTTTGTTGTACATATTTATCACCCAGATATTAAGACCAGCACTCAATAGTTATCTTTTCCGCTCCTCTCACTCTTCTTACCCCACTGTCTGTTTTCTTCTTTGTGTTCGTAAGTTCTTATCATTTAGCTCCCACGTATAAGTGAGAACATGTACTCTTTGGTTTCCTGTGTTAGTTTGCTAAGTATAATAGCCTCCAGTTCCATCCATGTCTCTGCAAAGGTCATGAGTCCATTCTTTTTTATGACTGCATATGTATATGTACCATGATGTATATGTACCACATTTTCTTTAGTCTATTGATGGGCAGTTAGATTGTTTCCATGTCTTTGCTATTGTGAATAGTGCTGCAGTGAACATCTGTGTGCATGTGTCTTTATGGTAGAATGATTTATATTTCTCTGGGCAAATATCCAGTAATGGGATTGCTGGGTCGAATGGTAGTTCTGTTTTTAGCTCTTTGAAGAATCACCATACTGCTTTCCGCAACGGTTTAACTGCTCCCACCAACAGTGTGTAAATGTTCTCTTTTGTCTGCAACTTTGCCAGCATCTGTTATTTTTTGACTTTTTAGTAATAGCCATTCTAATTGGTGTGAGATACAATTCCCAGCTTTATGGAGTATAATAGGCCCTCTTGAAAATCTCATGAATGTTAGCGTTCCTTTCCTTATACATAAATATATAATTTTTTCACTTATTTTTAGAGCTGCACAGAGCTTAACCTCTTCTCTTGTACAGGCTCTATCAAATCTCTTTATGCATCTGAAAAGTAACATGAAGAAGAAGGGAACAAAGAGAGAATAGTATAGCACCTTTATTAGTGCCTTAGCATTTGGCATAATTTAATTCATTAAAATTTTTCAACATTGTGTTTTGTTTTAAAATGTTAGTTTAACTTAAAAATAGAAGAACGGGATAAAGAAAAACCTGCACATATGAAAAAAGAGGAGTAAAATATATGCATTCGGTCATGTAATAAATATTGATTAGGAAATTTCATTAATAGTGACCTAGAATTTCATGCAATCTTCTTGTTAAAAAGGAATCAAAGTTGTTTAAGATATCTAAAAACTTTACAAACCTTGAAGAACTACCAGCCTTGAAGTGACTATCAGATCAGGTTGAAGGAATAATGAGAGTCTAGTTAGGAAGCTACTGTTGTTCCAAGGGAATGTGCTGAATCCACAAAATTTCAACTTTTTTTTTGATGGTCACATTAAGGAGTAATCTATAGAAAATATTTAAAGAATGCTATATGGTTTCTTCTGAAGAATGGATGCTACCCTTCCCTTTATGGGACTGGCATAACCTCCATGCCAAACCCAATAAAGACAATATAGAAATGAAACATTATAGCTCAATATAACTTTCAAATATTGATGCAAACCAAATCAATCAATAAGCAAATAGATATTAATATATCATAAGTAACTTGAGTTTATCCTAGGAACACATAGATGACTTTTCGTTTGAAAAGCAAAATTGCTATAACACATCATATGAACTGATTAAAGAAGAAACATCATGTGATTATTTAAGTGAAACAACGAAGTCCTCAAACATTTTCTAAAATTTACCCTTATTTACTTAAAAAATATTCTTAGCAGACTAGGAATAAAAAGAAATGTCTTTAATCTGATAGATTAATCTGATAGAATTATCCACAAAATTCCCATAGCAATCATTATACTTAATGGAAAAGTGTTAAAACCTTTTTTTGAGAGCAAAACATTACAAGAATGCCGGAATACAAATTATTATCAGTTCTGTTCAACAGTACACTAGCGGTTTCAGCCAGTGCAGTTAGGTAGGAAATGGAAATGAAAGGTATAAAGACAGAAAAAAGAGAAAACAAAATTATAATGATATGAGGAAATGGTAGTATACGTAGACAATCCAAAAGCATCTACAGGTAAATTACCATTATAATAGTTTTACAGATTTGCTAGAAAAAATCAATTTAAAACAATCATATTTCTACATGTACTGCAACACTGTTAGAAAGAAATTTTTAGAAAGTAATACTTAAATGGCATGGAAATGATCAAATAACTAAATATAAATCTAAAAGAATATGTGAAAGACCTCTTTAGTGAAAATTGTAAAACTGAATGAAGAGACATTCAAGAAGACCTAAATGTGGAGAGATTCCATGTTCATAGATTGGAAGAAGACTAAATATTGTAAAAATGTCAGCTCTGCCAAAATTGATCTATATAGATTCGTTGCAATGAGAGGGATTTTATAGAACTTAACTGATTGTAAGTATATTTGGAAAACAAATGGCTAATGATAGCCAGGACACCACTAAAGAATGAGAATAAGATGGAAGCCTTGTTTTAGCGAAGAAAGCCATGGGAATGAAGATAGTGTGGTACTGATGAGGCATAGAAACATAGACTAATGGACCAGAAGTAAGGACTCCACATGCATGTGGACACTGACATACACATGGATGGATTGATTTATGATGGATGTTGCACCTTTCATCATAATAGGGAAAAGACTGTTTTCCGTTTTTCTCCCCAGTAAATGGTACTGGGATAATAAAGTGCCTTTATGGTGTCCTATGGAGACTCATATTTTCTATGTGGAAAAATAAAACTTGACCTTCTTCTCCCAAAATATCAAAAAACCTATTCTAGGTAGATTATGGATCCAAGTAGGAATAATGATTTGAATATATAATGGAAGAATATCTTCATGGTAGGTAAAGATTTTAGTACTGTATATAAAGTACTAATAATGAAGAAAAGGACTGACGAATTTGACACATCAAAATTGAGAGAAACAAAAGACAATTCATAGAGTAGGCAAAGATGCTTGAAATACACATGACCAACAAAGGGCTTATATTCAAATTATATAAAGAACTTGTAAAAATCTGGCCAGGTGCAGTGGCTCACCCATGCCCCAGCACCTTGGGAGACCAAGGCGGGCAGATCACTTGAGGTCAGGAGTTGGAGGCCAGCCTGACCAACATGGTGAAAACCCGTCTCTGCTAGGAATATACACAAAAAAATTAGCCAGGATGGTGGCACATACTTGTAACCTCAGCTACTCGGGAGGCTGAGGTAGGAGAATTGCTTGGGGAACTGGGGAGGCTGAGGTTGCTGTAAGCCGAGATTGCCTCACTGGGCAACAAAGAGAGGCTATCTCAAAACAAAACAAAACAAAACAAAACAAACTTGCAATGAAGAAGACAATTAACTTAATAAAACAGTAGCCAAAAGACTTGAAGAGTTTTATCTCAAAACAGGAAATCGAAGTGGTCAGTAAACATGAAAACGTGTTACCCTGACTAGATATTAGAGAAGCACTCATTTGAGCATAATGAAGGCCACGTATGGTGGCTTATGCCTGTAATCCCAGCACTTTGGGAGGCCAAGGTAAGGGGATCACTTGAGCCCAGGAGTTGGAGACTGGGTGTGATGGCATGTGCCTGTAGTCCCAGCTACTTGGAAGGCTGTAGTGGGAGTTGAGGCTGCAGTGAGCCATGATTGTGCCATTGCATTCCAGCCTGGGTGACAAGGCAAGACCCTGTCTCAAGGAAAGAAAAAAGAAAAAAGTGCAATACCAGTTACAGCTACCATGTTGGCTCTTTTCCCAATCCTAGGTATACACCCTAGAGAAACATTGGGTGCAAATTTCTACCACACACGTGTCCAAGAAGGTCATAGCAGCGTGTTCATGATAGCCTCAAACTGGAAACACTTGGTCCACCAACAGCACCATGAATAATCAAATTGTAGTATATTCATATAATGGAATATTGCTTACCCATAAAAATAAAACTCTTCCTTCATGCAGCTATGCAAATGGATCTTACAAGCATAATGTTAAAAGAACCCAAGAAGACTACTTTAATTTTATTTATATAAAGTTCAAAACTAGGCAAAATGAAAGTATATTAGATAGCTATATATATATATATGGGGTAAATGTGTGATGAAAAGCAAGGAAATAGTTATCACCAAAGTCAGAAAAGTAGTTAACTCTGGAATTGGAGGGCAGAGAGGGCATTTTGAGTAGGAAGAGACATATAGCAGATTTCAGTAGTGTTGAACAAACCCAATTTCCTGACATAAAATGTAGTGTTTACCTTATAATTACTCTTTAAACTCTCAATTTATGTTTTATGAACTCTTGTGTGTACATTTGTAATACGTTTTTAAAAAAATCTGATTGCCAGAGGATGGGGATTAGAGAGAACATTCAGATAGAGAGGGGGAATATATGAGTAGAGTGGGGCACATACTTTTAATTTATTTTTTATTTTAATAAAAATTATAATATTTGAACAAAAAGACCAATATGTTTCACAATATCTACAACTGGTTACATCTGCTTTTGACTGTTTTATTACATTTCCGTCAGTTATAATTTTTTTCTCCTCTGGGATGTTGGGACATTAATGTAGAGTGTTTTCCACCTCCTCCCTGGGCCCCATAAGCCACTGACAATGCAAATCCTCTGAGAAGGCAGTTGCCAGTTGTTGCTGGGTCAAATCCCCCTCCTTTCCTCTGATGCTACTCTAGTCAGTAACCAATTTACTTCCTCTTGGCTTTATAGGAGACCAGCATAGTACTGAATTGCTCCAGACCCTCAGGGCTACCTTAAAATCACTCTTAAAAGGACATTTTGGAAGCTCCTTGGGAAGTTCCCACTGATGAACTTGTGATTGCTTTATTAAGGGTCAGTGCTGAGAGAGGGGTGTGCCAGAGTCATTGTCTTCCCACCACCACAGTTGTCTTCAGGGAGCCAGATGCTTTCTTGCCAAGAACTGGCCTGTGTTGGCATTCTTGTAGGAAAGAAAAGGTGACAAAGGAAAGAGTGAACCCCTCAGAGGGTCCTGAAATACATAATTTGCTGTAGCAAAATCACTGGGAGTTGCTTAAAATCTTCTCATCAGAGTAGTCAGAGGGAAACAGGCAAGCAGAAGCCCTGGCTATGGCAGAGAAAGATTTGAAAAAAGATTCAAGGTCCTTCATGTTTCCTGGCAGAGAGGCTTACTTCTAAGATTGAGCAGTGCCTCTGAGATCCTGGGTAGATGTGAGAAAGACGTAAAGGTGATGTGTGTGTGTATGTTTGTGTATGTGTATATATATGTGTGTGTGTGTATATATATATACATATGTAATTTTTTTCCTTATCGATTCATCCATTGGTGAATATTTAGCTTGATTACATATCTTTGCTATTGTGCGTAGTGCTGCATAAACACGGAAGTGCAGGTATCCCTTTGATGTACTGATTTCCTTTCATTTGAATAAATACCCAGTAGTGGAAATGCTGGATCATGTGGTTGCTCTATTTATTTATTTATTTATTTTTTGGTGAAACCTCTATACTGTTTTCCATAATTGCCATGCTAATTTATATTCTCACCAACAGTGGATAAGTTTCCTTTTCTCTGCATCCTCGCCAGCATTCCTTATATTTTGTCTTTTTGATAATAGCATTATAACTGAGGTCAGATGATATCTCATGGTGGTTTTGATTTGCATTTTCCTGGTAATGAATGAGGTTGTACACTTTTTCATATCTCTGTTGGCCATTTTCTTTTAAGAAATGTCTATTCCTATCCTTTGCCCTTTTTCATAGGATTATTATTATTACTATTTTGCTGTTGAATTTTTGAGTTCCTTGTGTATTCTGGATATTAGCTCCTTGCTGGATGAATGGTTTGCAAATATTTTCTCCCATTTTACAGGTTGTCTCTTTATTCTGTTGCTTCCTTTGCTGTGCAGAGCTTTTATTTTAATATAGTCTATTTTGTCTATGTTTGTTTTTGTTGTCTGTGATTTTGAGGTCTTAACCATGAAATCTTTGCCTGGATTGAAGTCCTAAAGCATTACTCCTATGTTTTTTTCTAGTAGTTTTATATTTTTCGGTCTTACATTTAAGACTTTCATACATTTCGAGTTGGTTTTTGTATATGAAAAGAGATAGGGATCTAGTTTCATTCTTCTGCATATAGACAGCTGGTTTTGCCAGAATCATTCATTGAAGAGGGTGTCCTTTTCCCAATGTGTACTCTTGGCAACTGTCAAAAATCAGCTGGCTGTAAATACATGGATTTATTTCTGGGTTCTCTATTATGTTCCATTAGTTTAAATGTCTGTTTAAATGCCAGTGCCATGCTGATTTTTTTACTATAGCTTTGTAGTATATTTGAAGTCAAGTAGTGTGATGCCTCCAGCTTTGCTCTTTTTGCTTGGGATTGCTTTGGCTATTCGGGATCTTTTTTGGTTCCATATAAATTTTAGGATTTTTTCTACACCTGTGAAGAATGTCATTGACATTTTGATAGGAATTGCATGGAATTCATAGATAGGGATTGCTTTGGGTAATAGGGTTATTGTTCACAATATTAATTCTTCTTTTTCCTGAGCATGAGATATCTTTTTATTTTATTTTATTTTATTTTTTATTTTTCCATAAGTTATTGGGGTACTCGTGGTATTTGGTTACATGAGTAATTTCTCTAGTGGTGATTTGTGAGATTCTGGTGCACTCTTCACCTGAGCAGTATACACTACACCATATTTGTTGTGTTTTATCCCTTGTCCTCCTCCCACTTTTCCTCCCAAGTCCCCAAAGTCCATTGTATCATTCTTATACCTTTGCATCCTCATAGCTTAGCTCTTGCATATCAGTGAGACCATACAATGTTTGGTTTTCCATTCCTGAGTTACTTCACTTAGAATAATAGTCTTCAATCTCATCCAGGTCACTGTGAATGCCATTAATTAATTCCTTTTTTTTTTTTTTTTTTTTTTTTTTTTTGAGACGGAGTCTCGCTCTGTAGCCCAGGCTGGAGTGCAGTGGCCAGATCTCAGCTCACTGCAAGCTCTGCCTCCCGGGTTCACGCCATTCTCCGGCCTCAGCCTCCAGAGTAGCTGGGACTACAGGCGCCCGCCACCTCGCCCGGCTAGTTTTTTGTATTTCTTTAGTAGAGACGGGGTTTCACCGTGTTCGCCAGGATGGTCTCGATCTCCTGACCTCGTGATCCGCCCGTCTTGGCCTCCCAAAGTGCTGGGATTACAGGCTTGAGCCACCGCGCCCGGCCTAATTAATTCCTTTTTATGGCTAAGTAGTATTCCATTGTATAAATATACCAGTTTCTTTTTTTTTCTGAGGAAGGATTTTATTTCTTTTACAATTTTTTTTAGATATTATAAAATAGGAATAATCTGACTGTAATCAGTCTAATTACAGATTACTTATTTACAAATCTGATTTTATATACTAAGCTGTGAGCTATTTATGGATACTTTTTTATCATACTTTAAGTTCTAGGGTACATGTGCACAACGTGCAGGTTTGTTACATATGTATACATGTGCCTTGTTGGTGTGCTGCACCCATTAACTTGTCATTTACATTAGGTATATCTCCTAATGCTATCCCTCCCTCTACCCCCTCCCCACAATAGGACCCGTTGTGTGATGCTCCCCTTCCTGTGTCCAAGTGATCTCATTGTTCAATTCCCACCGATGAGTGAGAACATGTGGTATTTGGTTTTCTGTTTTTGCTATAGTTTGCAGAGAATGATGGTTTCCAGCTACATCCATCTCCCTACACAGGACATGAACTCATCCTTTTTTATGGCTGCATAGTATTCCATGGTATATATGTGCCACATTTTCTTAATCCAGTCTGTCACTGATGGACATTTGGGTTGATTCCAAGTCTTTGCTATTGTGAATAGTGCTGCAATAAACATACAGGTGCATGTGTCTTTATAGCAGCATGACTTATAATCCTTTGGGTATATACCCAGTAATGGGATGGCTGGGTCAAATGGTATTTCTAGTTCTAGATCCTTGAGGAATTGCCACACTGTTTTCCACAATGGTGGAACTAGTTTACAGTCCCACCAACAGTGTAAAAGTGTTCCTATTTCTCCACATCCTCTCCAGCACTTGTTGTTTCCTGATTTTTTAATGATTGCCATTCTAACAGGTGTGAGATGGTATCTCATTGTGGTTTTGATTTGCATTTCTCTGATGGCAAGTCATGGTGAGCATTTTTTCATGTGCCTGTTGGCTGTATGAATGTCTTCTTTTGAGAAGGGTCTGTCCGTATCCTTTGCCCATTTTTTGATAGGGTTGTTTTTCTGTTGTAAATTTGACTGAGTTCTTTATAGGTTCTGGATATTAGCCCTTTGTCAGATGAGTAGATTGCAAAAAATTTCTCCCATTCTGTAGGTTGCCTGTTCACTCTCATGGTAGTTTCTTTTGCTGTGCAGAAGCTCTTTAGTTTCATTAGATCCCATTTGTCAATTTTGGCTTTTGTTGCTGTTGCTTTTGGTGTTTTAGACATGAAGTCCTTGCCCATGCCTATGTCCTGAATGGTATTACCTAGGTTTTCTTCTAGGGTTTTTATGGTTTTAGGTCTAACATTTAAGTCTCTAATCCATCTTGAATCAATTTTCATATAAGGAGTAAGGAAAGGATCCAGTTTCAGCTTTCTGCTTATGGCTAGTCAATTTTCCCAGCACCATTTATTAAATAGGGAATCCTTTCCCCATTTCTTGTTTTTCTCAGGTTTGTCAAAGATCAGATGGCTGTAGATGTGTGGTATTATTTCTGAGGGCTCTGTTCTGTTCCATTGATCTATATCTCTGTTTTGGTACCAGTACCATGCTGTTTTGGTTACTGTAGCCTTGTAGTATAGTTTGAAGTCAGGTAGTGTGATGCCTCCAGCTTTGTTCTTTTGGCTTAGGATAGTCTTGGCAATGCGGGGTCTTTTTTGGTTCCATATGAACTTTAAAGCAGTTTTTTTCCAATTCTGTGAGGACAGTCATTGGTAGCTTAATGGGGATGGCATTGAATCTATAAATTACCTTGGGCAGTATGACCATTTTCACAATATTGATTGTTATCCATGAGCATGGTATGTTCTTCTATTTGTTTGTGTCCTCTTTTATTTCACTGAGCAGTGGTTTGTAGTTCTCCTTGAAGAGGTCCTTTACATCCCTTGTAAGTTGGATTCCTAGGTATTTTATTCTCTTTGAAGCTATTGTGAATGGAAGTTCATTCATGATTTGGCTCTCTGTTTGTATGTTACTGGTGTATAAGAATGCTTGTGATGTTTGCACGTTGATTTTGTATCCTGAGACTTTGCTGAAGTTGCTTATCTGCTTAAGGAGATTTTGGGCTAAGACAATGGGGTTTTCTAAATATACAATCATGTCATCTGCAAACAGGGACAATTTGATTCTTCTTTTCCTAACTGAATACCCTTTATTTCTTTTCTTTTGCTTGATTGCCCTAGCGAGAACTTCCAACACCATGTTGAATAGGAGTGGTGAGAGAGGGCATCCCTGTCTTGTGCTGGTTTTCAAAGGGAATACTTCCAGTTTTTGCCCATTCAGTATGATATTGGCTGTGGGTTTGTCATAAATAGCTCTTATTATTTTGAGATGCGTTCCATCAATACTGAATTTATTGAGAGTTTTTAGCATGAAGGGTTATTGAATTTTGTCAAAGGCCTTTTCTGCATCTATTGAGATAATCATGTGGTTTTTGTCTTTGGTTCTGTTTGTATGTTGAACCAGCCTTGCATCCCAGGGATGAAGCCCACTTGATCATGTTGGATAAGCTTTTTGATGTGCTGCTGGATTCAGTTTGCCAGTATTTCATTGAGGATTTTTGCATCGATGTTCATCGGGGATATTGGTCTAAAATTTTCTTTTTTTGTTGTATCTCTGTCAGGCTTTGGTATCAGGATGATGTTGGCCTCATAAAATGAGTTAGGGAGGATTCCCTCTTTTTCTATTGATTGGAATAGTTTCAGAAGGAATGGTACCAACTCCTCCTTGTACCTCTGGTAGAATTCGGCTGTGAATCTGTCTGATCCTGGACTTTTTTGGTTGGTAGGCTATTAATTATTGCCTCAATTTCAGAGCCTGCTATTGGTCTATTCAGGGATTCAACTTCTTCCTGGTTTAGTCTTGGGAGAGTGTAAGTGTCCAGGAAATTATCCATTTCTTCTAGGTTTTCTAGTTTATTTGCGTAGAGGTGTTTATAGTATTCTCTGATGGTAGTATGTATTTCTGTGGGGTCAGTGGCAATATCCCCTTTATCATTTTTTATTGAGTCTATTTGATTCTTCTCTCTTTTCTTCTTTATTAATCTTGCTAGTGGTCTATCAATTTTGTTGATCTTTTCAAAAAATCAGCTCCTGGAGTAATTGATTTTTTGGAGGGTTTTTTGTGTCTCTATCTCCTTCAGTTCTGCTCTGATCTTAGTTATTTCTTGCCTTCTGCTAGCTTTTGAATGTGTTTGCTCTTGCTTCTCTAGTTCTTTTAATTGTGATGATAGGGTGTCAATTTTAGATCTTTCCTGCTTTCTCTTGTGGGCATTTAGTGCTATAAATTTCCCTCTACACACTGCTTTAAATGTGTCCCAGAGATTTTGGTATATTGTATCTTTGTTCTCATTCATTTCAAAGTACATCTTTATTTCTGCCTTCATTCCGTTATGTAGCCAGTAGTCATTCAGGCGCAGGTTGTTCAGTTTCTATGTAGTTTAGCGGTTTTGATTGAGTTTCTTAGTCCTGAGTTCTAGTTTAATTGCACTGTGGTGAGAGACAGTTTGTTATAATTTCTGTTCCTTTATATTTGCTGAGGAGTGCTTTACTTCCAACTATGTGGTCAGTTTTGGAATAAGTGTGATGTGGTGCTGAGAAGAATGTATATTCTGTTGATTGGGGTGGAGAGTTCTGTAGATGTCTATGAGGTCCACTTGGTGCAGAGTTCAGTTCAATTCCTGGATATCCTTGTTAACTTTCTGTCTCATTGATCTGTCTAATGTTGACAGTGGGGTGTTAAAGTCTCCCATTATTATTGTATGGGAATCTAAGTCTCTTTGTAAGTCTCTAAGGACTTGCTTTACGAATCTGGGTACTCCTGTATTGGGTGCATATATATTTAGGATAGTTAGCTCTTCCTGATGAATTGATCCCTTTACCATTATGTAATGGCCTTGTTTGTCTCTTTTGATCTTTGATGGTTTAAAGTCTGTTTTATCAGAGACTAGGATTTCAACCCCTGCTTTTTTTGTTGTTGTTGTTCTCCATTTGCTTGGTAGATCTTCCTCCATCCCTTTATTTTGAGCCTATGTGTGTCTCTGCACGTGAGATGGGTCTCCTGAATACAGCAAACTGATGTGTCTTGACTATCTAATTTGCCAGTCTATGTCTTTTAATTGGACCATTTAGTACATTTACATTTAAGGTTAATATTGTTATGTGTGAACTTGATCCTGTCATTAAGATATTAGCTGGTTATTTTGCTCACTAGTTGATGCAGTTTCTTCCTAGCATTGATGGACTTTACATTTTGGCATGTTTTTGCAATGGCTGGTACCTGTTGTTCCTTTTCATGTTTAGTGCTTCCTTCAGGATCTGTTGTTGGGCAGGCCTGGTGGTGACGGACTCTCTAAGCATTTGCTTGTCTGTAAAGGATTTTATTTCTCCTTCACTTATGAAACTTAGTTTGGCTGGTTATGAAATTCTGGGTTGAAAATTCTTTTCTTTTTTTTTTTTTTTAAATTTATTTATTATTATTATACTTTAAGTTGTAGGGTACATGTGCATAACGTGCAGGTTTGTTACATATGTATACTTGTGCCATGTTGGTGTGCTGCACCCATCAACTCGTCATTTACATCAGGTATAACTCCCAATGCAATCCCTCCCCCCTCCCCCCTCCCCATGATAGGCCCCGGTGTGTGATGTTCCCCTTCCTGAGTCCAAGTGATCTCATTGTTCAGTTCCCACCTATGAGTGAGAACATGCGGTGTTGTTTTCTGTTCTTGTGATAGTTTGCTAAGAATGATTGTTTCCAGCTGCATCCATGTTCCTACAAAGGACACAAACTCATCCTTTTTGATGGCTGCATAGTATTCCATGGTGTATATGTGCCACATTTTCTTAATCCAGTCTGTCACTGATGGACATTTGGGTTGATTCCAAGTCTTTGCTATTGTGAATAGTGCTGCAATAAACATACGTGTGCATGTGTCTTTGTAGCAGCATAATTTATAATCCTTTACAGTATGGTGATTCCTCAAGGATCTAGAACTAGATGTACCATATGACCCAGCCATCCCATTACTGAAAATTCTTTTCTTTATGAATGTTGAAATTGGCCCCCACTCTCTTCTGGCTTGGAGAGTTTCTGCCGAGAGATCTGCTGTTAGTCTGATGGGCTTCCCTTTGTGTGTAATCCGACCTTTCTCTCTAGTTGCTGTTAACATTTTTTTCTTCATTTCAACTTTGGTGAATCTGACAATTGTGTGTGTTGGAGTTGCTCTTCTCAAGGAGTATCTTTGTGGCGTTCTCTGTGTTTCCTGAATTTGGGTGTTGGCCTGCCTTGCTAGGTTGGGGAAGTTCTCCTGGATGATATCCTGCAGAGTGTTTTCCAATTTGGTTCCATTTTCCCCGTCACTTTCAGTCACACCACTCAGATATAGATTCAGTCTTTTCACGTAATCCCATACTTCTTGGAGCCTTTGTTCATTTCTTTTTACTCTTTTTTCTCCACACTTCTCTTCTTGCTCCATTTTATTCAATTGATCTTCAATTGCTGATGCTCTTTCTTCCAGTTGATTGAGTTGGTTACTGAAGCTTGTGCATTTATCACGTATTTCTCATGTTATGGTTTTCATCTCAATCAGTTCTTTTAAGGTCTTCTCTGCATTGATTATTCTAGTTATCCATTCATCCGTTCTTTTTTCAAGGTTTTTAGTTTCTTTGCGCTGGTTATGTAGTTCCTCCTTTAGCTCTGAGAAGTTTGATCGACTGAAGCCTTCTTCTCTCAACTCGTCAAAGTCATTCTCCCTCCAGCTTTGTTCCGGTGCTGGCGATGAGCTACATTCCTTTGGAGGGGGTGCTGCACTCTGATTTTTTGAATTTCTAGCTTTTCTGCCCTGCTTTTTCCCCATCTTTGTGGTTTTATCTGCCTTTGGTCTTTGGTGATGGTGACGTACTGATGGGGTTTTGGTGTGAGTGTCCTTTCTGTTTGTTAGTTTTCCTTCTAACAGTCAGGACCCTCAGCTGTAGGTCTGTTGGAGTTTGCTTGAGGTCCACTCCAGACCCTGTTTGCCTGGGTATCAGCAGCAGAAGCTGCAGAAGATAGAATATGGCTGCACAGCAAGTGTTGCTGTCTGATTCTTGCTCTGGAAGCTTCATCTCAGGCGTGTACCGCACTGTGTAAGGTGTGAGGTGTCGTTCTGCACCTAGTGGAGGATGTCTCCCCGTTAGGCTACTCAGGGGTCAGGGACCCACTTGAGCAGGCAGTCTGTCCATTCTCAGATCTCAATCTCCATGCTGGGAGATCCACTGCTCTCTTCCAAGCTATCAGACTGGGGCATTTACCTCTGCCGAGGTAAATGAGACTCCCAGAGGAGGAGTCTACAGAGGCAGGCTGGCCTCCTTCAGCTGTGGTGGGCTCCACCAAATTCGAGCTTCCCGGGGACTTTATTTACCTACTTAAGCCTCAGCAATGGCAGACACCCCTCCCCCAGCCTTGCTGCTGCCTTGCAGTTAGATCTCAGACTGCTGTACTTGCAATGAGGGAGGCTCTGTGGGCGTGGGACCCTCCTGTCCAGGTGTGGGATATAATCTCTTGGTGTGCCAGTTTGCTAAGACCCTTGGTGAAGCACAGTATTAGGGTGGGAGTTACCCGATTTTCCAGGTGTTGTGTCTCAGTTTTTCTTGGCTAGGAAAAGGGATTCCCTTCTCCCTTGCGCTTCCCAGGTGAGATGATGTCTCGCTCTGCTTCAGCTCTAGCTGGTCTGGCTGCACCAGCTGATCAGCACCGATTGTCCGGCACTGCCCAGTAGATGAACCCGGTACCTCAGTTGAAAATGCAGAAATCACCCGTCTTCTGTTTCACTCATGCTGGGAGCTGGAGGCTGTATCTTTTCCTATTCAGCCATCTTGGGCGCCAAATATACCAGTTTCGTTATCCACTTGTTGATTGATGGGCATTTGCGTTGGTTCCACGATTTTGCAATTGTGAATTGTGCTGCTGTAAACATGCATGTGCAAGCTTGTTTCTCGTATAATGACTTCTTTTCCTCTGGGTAGAGACCCAGTAGTGGGATTGCTGGATCAAATGACAGTTCTACTTTTAGTTCTTTTAGGAATCTCCACACTGTTTTCTATAGTGGTTGTGCAAATTTACATTCCCACCAGCTGTGTAGAAGTGTTCCCTGTTCCTTGCATCTATTCCTCTATGCCAACATCTACTGTTTTTTGATTTTTTGATTATTGCCATTCTTGCAGGAGTAAGGTGGTATTGCATTGTGGTTTTCATTTGTATTGCCCTGATCTTTATTGATGCTGAACAGTTTTTCATATGTTTGTTGGCCATTTGTAAATTTTCTTTTGAGAATTGTGTATTCATATGCTTAGCCCACTTTTTGATGGGATGTTTTTTCTTTCTGATTTGTTTGAGTTTGTTGTAGATTCTGGATATTAGTCCTTTGTCAGATATATAGATTGCGAAGATTTTCTGACTCTATTGGTTGTCTGTTTACTCTGCTGATGGTTCCTTTTGCTATGCAGAAGCTCTTTTGTTTAATTAAGCCCTAACTATTTATCTTTGTTTTTATTGCATTTGCTTTTGGGTACTTGGGCATGAAATCCTTGCCTAAGCTAATGTCTAGAAGGGGTTTTCCAATGTTTTCTTCTAGAATTTTTATAGTTTCAGGTCTTACATTTAAGTCCTCAAGCCATCTTCGTTGATTTTTATATGAGGTGAGAGATGAGAATTCAGTTTCATTCTCCTACATGTGGCTAGTCAATTATCCCAGCACTATTTGTTGAAAAGGGTGTCCTTTTCCCACTTTATGTTTTTGTTTGCTTTGTCAAAGATCAGTTGGCTGTAAGTATTTGGGTTTATTTCTGGGTTCCCTATTCTGTTCCATTGGTCTATGTATCTATTTTTATACCAATACCACGCTGTTTTGGTGACAATGACTTTATAATATAATTTGAAATCAGGCAGTGTGATGCCTCCAGATTTGTTCTCTCTGCTTAGTCTTACTTTGGCTATGTGGGCTATTTTTTGGTTTCATATGAATTTTAGAATTGTTTTTTTCTAATTCTGTAAAGAATGATGGTGGTATTTTGATGGGGATTGCATTGAATTTGTAGATTGCTTTTGGCAGTGTGGTCATTTTCACAATATTGACTCTACTCATCCATGAACATGGGATGCGTTTCCATTTGTTTGTGTCATCTATGATTTCTTTCAGCAGTGCTTTGTAGTTTTCCTTGTAGAGGTCTTTTGACTCCTTGGGTAGGTATATTCCTAAGTATTTTATTTATTTATTTATTTTCCAGCTACTGTGAAAAGGATTGAGTTTTTGATTTGATTCTCCACTTGGTCGCTGTTGATGTATAGAAGACCTACTGATTTGTGTACATTAATCTTGTATCCAGAAACTTTCCTGAATTCTTTTATCACTTCTAGGAGCTTTCTGGAGGAGTCTTTTGGGTTTTCAAAGTAAACAATTCTATCACCAGCAAACAGTGACAGTTTGATTTCCTCTTTACCCATTTGGATGCACTTTATTTCTTTCTCTTGTCTGATTGCTCTGGCTAGGACTTCCAATACTATGTTGAAGAGAAATGGTGACAGTGGGCATCCTTGTTGTGTTCCAGTTCTCAGAGGGACGACTTTCAACTTTTCTCTATTCAGTATCATGTTCTCTGTGGATTTGTCATAGATGGCTTTTATTACATTGAGGTGTGTCCTTTGTATGCTGATTTTGCTGAGAATTTTAATCGTAAAGTGGTGCTGGATTTTGCTGAATGCTTTTTCTGCATCAATTGAGATGATCATGTGATTTTTGTTTTTAATTCTGTTTATGTGGTGTATCACGTTTATTGACTTGCCTATGTTAATCATCCCTGCTACTTGGTATGTAATCCACTTGATAATGATGGATTATCCTTTTCTTATGTTGTTGGATTCAGTGAGCTGGTATTTTGTTAAGGATTTTAGCATCTAAGTTCATCAAGGATATTGGTTTGTAGTTTTCTTTTTTGGTTATGTCCTTTCCTGGTTTTGGTATTAGGGTGATGCTGGCTTCATAGAATGAATTAGGGATCCTTCTTTCTCTATCTTGTGGAATAGTATCAAAAGGATTGGTACCAATTCTTCTTTGAATGTCTGGAAGAATTCTGCCGTGAATCCATCTGGTCCTGAATGTTTTTTTTTGTTGGTAATTTTTCAGTTACCAACCAAATTTGGTAATTTTTCAATTTCAATTTCACTGCTTGTTATTGGTCTGCTCAGGGTATCTAATTCTTCCTGATTTAAGCTAGTAGTGTTGTGTTTTTCCAGGAATTTATCTATCTCTTCTAGATTTTCTAGTTTATGTGCATAAAGGTGTTCATAGTAGCCCTGAATGATCTTTTGTATCTCAGTGGTGTCAATTGTAATATCTCCTGTTTCATTTCTTAATGAGGTTATTTGGATTTTCTCTCTTCTTTTCTTGGTTAATCTTGCTAATGGTCTATCAATTTTATTTATCTTTTCAAAGAAACAGCTTTTTGTTTCATTTATCTTTTGTATTTTTTTTTGTTTCAATTTCATTTAGTTCTGCTCTGATCTTGGTTATTTCCTTTCTTCTGCTGGGTTTGGGTTTAGTTTGTTATTGTTTCTCTAGCTCCTTGAGTTGTGACTTTAGAATGTTAGTTTGTGAGCTTTCAGTCTTTTTGATGTGGGCATTCAGAGCTATGAACTTTCCTCTTAGTATCACCTTTGCTGTATCCCAGAGGTTTTGATAGGTTGTGTCATTATCATCATTTAGTTCAAAGAATTTTTAATTTCCATAGGTATAGAACTTAAAGTATAATAATAATAATAATAATAATAAAAGAAGTTTTCATTTCTATCTTGATTTTGTTTTTGACCCAGTGCTCATTCAGGATCAGGTTATTTAATTTCCATGTATTTGCATGATTTTGAAGGCTCCTTTTGGGGTTGATTTCTTGTTTTTTTCCACTGTGCTCTGAGAGAGTACTTGATATAATTTCAGTTTTCTTAAATTTATTGAGGCTCATTTTATGGCCTATTATATGGTCTATCTTCGAGAAAGTTCCATACACTGTTGAATAGAATGTGTATTCTGCAGTTGTTGGATGAAATGTTCTGTTTATATCTGTTAAGTCCATTTGTTCCAATGTATAGTTTAAATCCATTGTTTCTTTGTTGGCCTTGTGTCTTGATGACCTGTCTAGTGCTGTTAGTATAGTATTGAAGTCCCTCACTATTATTGTGTTGCTGTCTATCTCATTTCTTAGGTCTATTAGTAATTGTTTTATAAATTTGGGAGCTCCAGTGTTAGGTGCATATATTTTAGGATTATGATATTTTCCTGTGGGACAAGGTCTTTTACAATTATATGTCACTCTTTATCTTTTTAACAGATGTTGCTGTAAAGTTTGTTTTGTCTGATATAAGAATAGCTACCCTGCTTGCTTTTGGTGTCCTTTTACATGAAATGCCTTTTCCCACCCTTTTACTTTAAGTTTATGTGAGTCCTTATGTGTTAGGTGAGTCTCCTGAAGGCAGAAGATAGTTGGTTTGCTTTTATCCAGTCTGCAGTTCTGTATCTTTTTAAAAAATACTTTACATTCTGGGATACATGTGCAGAACGTGCAGGTTTGCTACATAGATATACACGTGCCATGGTGGTTTTCTGCACCCATCAACCCATCATCTACATTAGGTATCCATCCTAATGCTATCCCTCTCCTAGCCCCCCACTCCCTGACAAGCCCCAGTGTATGATGTTCCCCTTTCTGTGTCCGTGTGTTCTCATTGTTCAACTCCCACTTATGAATGAGAACACGTGGTATTTGGTTTTCTGTTCCTGTGTTAGTTTGCTGAGAATGATGGTTTCCAGCTTCATCCGTGTCCCTGCAAAGCACACATACTTATCCTTTTTTATGGCTGCATAGTATTCCATGGTGTATATGTGCCACATTTTCTTTATCCCATCTATCATTGATGGGCATTTGGGTTGGTTCCAAGCCTTTGCTATTGTGAACAATGCTGCAGTAAACATACGTGTGCATGTGTCTTTATAGTAGAAAGATTTCTAATCCTTTGGGTGTATACCCAGTGATGGGATTGCTGGGTCATATGGTACATCTAGTTCTAGATCCTTGAGGAATCGCCATACTGTACTTCCACAATGGTTGAACTAATTTACACTCCCACCAACAGTGTAAAAGCGTTCCTATTTCTCCACATCCTCTCCAGCACCTGTTGTTTCCTGACTTTTTAATGATCGCCATTCTAACTGGTGTGAGATGCTATCACATTGTGGTTTTGATTTGCATTTCTCTAATGACCAGTGATGATGAGCTTTTTTTCATAGTTTTGTTGGCTGCATAAATGTCTTCTTTTGAGAAGTGTCTGTTCATATCCTTTGCCCACTTTTTGATGGGGTTGTTTGTTTTTTTCTTGTAAATTTGTTTAAGTTCCTATAGATTCTGGATATTAGAACTTTGTTGGAGGAATAGATTGCAAAAATTTTCTTCCATTCTGTAGGTTGTCTGTTCACTCTGTTGATGGTTTTTGCTGTGCAGGAGCTCTTTGGTGTGATTAGATCCCATTTGTCAATATTGGCTTTTGTTGCAATTGCTTTTAGTGTTTTAGTCATGAAGTCTTTGCCCATGTCTATGTCCTGAATGGTATTGCCTAGGTTTTCTTCTAGGGTTTTTATGGTTTTGGGTGTTACATTTAAGTCTTTAATCCATCTTGAGTTAATTTTTGTATAAGGTGTAAGGAAGGAGTACAATTTCTGTTTTCTGCATATGGCTAGCCCGTTTTCCCAGCACCATTTATTAAATAGAGAATAATTTCCTCATTGCTTGTTTTTGTCAGGTTTGTCAAAGATCAGATGAAAACCCCAATTTCTTTTGCACCAACCCAATATTTGTGGATCTTTGAGATTCCTATATCTCTTGTAAGACTTGAGAAGTTTTTAGCTGCTATTTCATTTTATAAGTTATCTATGCCTTTTCTCATCTCTTTTTCTGGAATGCCCAAAATTCAAATATTTGGTGGTTTTATGGTGTCTCATGTCTTATATAGCTTTCTTCATTTTTTGGTCTGAGTTATTTCAAAAGACTTGTCTTTGAGTTCAGAAATTCTGTCTCATGCTTGCTTGATCTAGTCTATTGTTAAGGCTTTCAGTTTTTTTTTTTTTTTTTTTTTTTTTGAGACGGAGTCTTGCTTTGTGGCCCAGGCTAGAGTGCAGTGGCCAGATCTCAGCTCAGTGCAAGCTCCGCCTCCCAGGTTTGTACCATTCTCCTGCCTCAGCCTCGCGGGTAGCTGGGACTACAGGCGCCAATCACCTCACCTGGCTAGTTTTTTGTATTTTTTAGTAGAGATGGGGTTTCACAGTGTTAGCCAGGATGGTCTCGATCTCCTGACCTCATGATCCGCCTGTCTTGGCCTCCAAAAGTGCTGGGATTACAGGCTTGAGCCACCGCGCCTGGCCCAGTTTTTTTTTTTTTTAATTTTGTTCTTTGAATTGTTAAGTTGCAGAATTTCTGTTTGGTTCTTCTTTGTGATAATTATCTGTTTGTTAAATTTCTCAATTAGATCATGAGTTGTTATTCTGATTTCTTTGTATTGTTTATTTATGTTCTCTCATGTATCACTGAGCGTCTTAAAGATCATTATTTTTAATTCTTTTTCAGGCATTTCATAGATTTTTTTTTTGTTGGAATCTGTTGCTGGATAATTATTTTGTTCCTTTGGGGTATTATATTTCTTTGCTTTTTCATGTTTCATGCGTTCTTACATTGGTATCTACATATCTGGTATAACAGCCACTTTTTCCAATTTTATGGATTGGCTTTCACAGGACAGTACTTTTTTCTTATAGGTGTATCTATAGTGTTGGCTGGGTAAAGTACTTTGGCTTTGATTCTGGGAAGAGGCAGTAGTGTAGTCTCTATGTGATTTCTTTGGGTATAATCAGTATCAGTGGTGCCTGTGAGTTCCTCAGTATCTTAGGCTGCAGTTGTTAGTGGAGGCTATGGTAAAATTTTATTAAATGGGGACACCAGGTGGGCTGGTCTTTGGGCACCAGTAGTGGCAGTGGTGGGTAGGATAAGCTGATCCTTGGGCCCCTGGGCAGTGTACATGAGCATTGATGGTGTGGGTTTGTTCAGGTCAATTCTTGAACCTCCAGATGGCTTGCGGCTTGCTTGGTTGCCAGCAGTGGCAGGAGTGCGCCAGGTCTTGGTGATGGACCCAAGGAAGGAGGGTCCTTGGGTCTCTGGGTGGTTTGTTTGGCATTTGTGATGGCAGTAGCAGTGTCAGGTCAACCCTCAGGCTCTCAGGAAGCATGTGCATGTGTTAGTGGTGGCAGTAGTAGACTGGGTGGGCTAGTCCTGAGGCTCTCAGGTGGCATGTGCAAGTGGTTGATGGTAGTGGTGGTGGCAGCAGGCTGGGCAGGCCTGTCCTCTGGCTCCTGGTGAGTGTGCATAGGTGCCAGTGGTGGTGGGCAGAATGGGTCAATCTCTGGGACCCAGATGATGTGTGTGAGTGCCGTTAGGCTGTGTGGGGATGATCTCAGTCTCCCAGAAGGTGTGCATGGGGGCCTGTAGTAGCAGGAGGGGCAGGTCCATCTGTAGGCACCCGGATGATGCATGTTGTTACTGACAGGGGCAGCGCCAGCCAAAGTAGTCCTGTCCTCAAGTCGTCTGATGATATGTGCTGGTGCAGACTGCAATGGGTGGGGTGGGTTGATATCCAGGCCCCCAAATGGTGCACTTGAGTGGTAGCAGAGGTGATGGTAGCAGCAGTGGGTAGGGTGGGCCTGTCCACAAGCTCTGGGACAGAGTCCATGTGGGCCAGTCCCCAGGACCCTAGAAGGTGCATGCTGGTTCACAGTGGCACTGTTGTATGAGTTGGGGAGGGCGGGGACACAGGGTTGCTGTCAGTGGCAGTGGTCCCAGGCAGATGGCTCTCAGGCTCAGAGGAACATGCACTTTGGCTCACTTTGGTTCAGGGACAGGCTCCCTGATGCACTGTATCTCTTGTTCCCTAGGTTATAGGACACTGTGTGGGCCAGAGTGCTGGGGACCCAGCTGCATGGTGAGTCCAGCCAGTGTTGCAATGCTGAATTCCTTTAGGTGGATGTGGGGGGATGTCAGCGTGGCTTCAGGGATGTTGAGATGCAGGGGCTCTTGGGCCCCAGGGTGAGCTGTAGTCTCATGGGAGATGGGCTCTCAAAATGGTGCCATGCTTAGCTGCTTGAGTCTCAAGGGGTGTGTGGGACTCAGCATGAACTCCCTTTTCAGAACAATGCCATCACATGGATTCCAGGCAGCTCCCTATACTAGTCTAAGAGTCCATAAGCATTCAAAGGTTCTCCTGTGGCTAGGGTTGCAGAAGTCCATCGTGGGAATTGCACTTCTGTTTGTCTCTCACTTACCTCTTCCCTGCACTGAGGAGTTTCTCCTGGCTTCAACCTGACCCCAGCCAGGCTGGCTGCTTCACTTCCGACTCCTTCCATGATTTGGAGGTTTCCCGTCACTTTCCTGCGAATTCTTATGTTCTGTCTTAGAAATACTATTTGATATGTGATTATCTGCCTGCTGTTTTGGTCCTTCTTTGTGGAGGAAGCGAGTGCTTCTGGCTAGTGCCTCTAGCCAGCTATCTTGTATCACCTAATATTAAATGGAAAAAGTAGAATGTAAAACTGTGTACAATTTGACACAAATTTGACAGAATTGTGGGAAAAGGGCAATAATCAGAATAACAATTTTATGTGATTCTTATTTTCATCTTTATATTATTGATTTTTCTATAATGGATATGTGTTCGTTTCATAAGCAGGAAACGAACTATAGAGCACATGATCCTTATAAACAGTAAACACCATTAAGCATTTTGATAGAGACAAGCTGACAGTTTGGCAAAATAATTTCCTTTTCTTCTGAGGGAAGAAATGCAGTTCATTTCATTGATGAGCTACGTTGTCCAGCCTCGCTTGGGATTAGGTGTGGCTGTGTGATTGTTGCAATAAATGGACGTGAGTGAAAATGATGTGGGCACCTTCCAGACCTGGCCCAGAACACATTCCTATGCCTGATAATCTAGGCTTTTCCTCTTCCACGGTTTGATGCAGAAGAAGTTGGGGAAGCATCTTTAGAGAACTGAGCCTGGATCTCTTAATACTGGGCTGACTATGTAATTTGTTGGCCAAACTGGAACACGTGAGAATAAAAGGATACAACTGTTCACTGGGAATATTCATTTTGTACTGTGTGTGGACAAGAAATCAACTTCTGTTGTGCTAGTCACTGAAATTCTGAAGCTTATTTGTTATAATAGGGTTATCTTAACTGACACGTGTACAAACTTAAGCCAACCTTTTTCTCATATGGAATATTGTTAAAAAATAAAGTTAATATAATAGTCATAAAATTTAAAAAGTTAAACACATTACAAAATAGAAAGACGAATCATGTCAGCCTTAATCCTACCACCCAACTGACCGTTAACAGAGATGTATTTTCACCCAGATTGTTTCTTTGTATATTTTTACATAGATGTGACTAAAATATATTTATTTTTAATATTTAATATATTATTTTGAACCATATATTTTAAACTAACACATTTTCTTCATTTTATTAAAAATGTCATTCATATCTAATAAACAGACTTTTAATTTACTACTAAATAATACATAAAAGTTATAGAAAAATTAAGAAAATAGATATGTAGGAAACAAAAATCCTACAGGAAAAATGTGTATATAAGCACCACAGATGTGATGGCTCACACCTGTAATACCAGCACTTTGGGAGGCCGAGGCAGGTGGATCACCTAAGGTCAGGAGTTTGAGACCAGCCTGGCCAACTTGGTGAAGCCCCTTTTTTACTAAAAATACAAAAAATTGGCTGTGTGGTAGCACATGCCTGTAATCTCAGCTACTTGGGAATCTGAGGCAGGAGAATCACTTGAACCACAGTGACCCGAGATCATGCCACTATACTTCTGCCTGGGTGACAGAGCGTGAGACTCTGTCTCAGGAAAAAAAAAAAGAAGAAAAAAAAAAAAGAAAAGATGTGTATATAAGCACAAATTTAATTGTAGTATATACCAATCTATAATCTATTTTAACACAAACATACACGGTGAATATTCTTCCATGTGACAAAATGTAGTTATATGTCATAACTTCAGGGATTCCATAGTGTTTAACAATATGCAGCTTTAAAAAATGAATCCCCCAATTAGTGCTGGATATTTGCATTGTTTCTAAGATTTTACTTGTGTACCAAGGTTGTTATAAGGAACAACTGTGTTCAGTTTTCTTGGTGTGGTTGATGGCTAGGTCAAATACTTCTTTTTTTCCACATAAAATCCAGCTTCTGCAGGACAAAGAATCTCTTTTCTTTTTTTGGATCTTTGTGTACAAGCTGTGAAAATACCATTTTCTCAGTGCTCATGCTGAATCTGAATATCATCGCTTTTCTGAATCCTTCCCAATCAGATAAGCAAAATTATTACAATTTTAATTTGTATCGATTAGTTATTGAACGTTTACTTTTTCCAAATGTTTATTAGTTTTTTTTTTTTAAATGAACTTGCCTATTAATGTTGTTAGCCTAGTTTTTTATAGCTGTGGATAATGTAGATGTTAATGGCTGCAAAATGGATATGTTGAATTCCTGATATTTTACCATTTCCCTATTTAGGACATTAATGCTGATTCTAATTTGGGACCTATTATTAAATAATGTTGCAATGAACATATTTATGAATAACCTTCCACACACACACACACACACACACACACACACACACACACACTCTTCAGATCTTACATAGGATAAAATCCCATGCTCAATGTCAAGTGTTTCTGTCAGATCTAAGAGGGAAGACTGACCCACCAGGCACTCTCCTGCCAGGGTCCTTTGGAGCTGGTGGCAGAAATCTTTGGCCACTTTGCTGCTGTCTCTGACTTACACCCTGGGACTCCACAGAGCTCTGCTTGGCTGGCTTTTTGGGGTCTTTGTGCTTCTTCTATGTGATGGCCCCCTGACTCCTACGTGTGCTGCTGGTCACTTGCTTATCTCTGCATGTGTTTACTCCTTTCTCACCTGCCCTACTGCCAGTGCTGCTTCCCAGGGAAAGGCTTGGGAGATGGACATCAGGACAGCCTTATGTGAAAAATAAGTCTATTTGTTTTTCCTCTTATTTTCAATGTGCTGGATTTTTTCCCTGTATGCAGGTGATTTATTTGTTATTCTTTTCAGTGAAGTTTCTATTTTTTTCAGTGTTGGTCCCATTTGATTCAGTGTTTGCCAGCTATTGTGAGTTTATAGTGTTCTTTCACATTTAACTCATTAGCGGTACTATTTGAGAGCTCAGGATCCTAAATAAAGTCAATGGGGTCACTATTATATTAACTGTCTCACACTTGAACTGTAGCATTTCTTAGGTTTGTGGACTGAGGTTAATGTCTTCTATATGCAGAATAAGCAAAGCTAAGGCTGTTCTGGTTGTCTTCTTCCTTCCTGATATAATTTGGCTCCATATCCACGCCCAAATCTCACCTTGAATTGTAATAATCCCACATGTCGTGGGAGGGACCCAGTGGGAAGTTATTAAATCAAGGGGACCAGTTTTCCTGTGCTGTTCTCATGATAGTGAATAAGTCTCATGAGATCTGATGGTTTTATAAAGGGGAGTTCCCCTGCACAAGTTCTCTTGCCTGCTACCATGTAAGACATGACTTTGCTTCTAATTCACCTTCTGCCATGATTGTGAGGCCTCTCCAGCCATGTGGAATTGTGAGTCAACTAAACTTCTTTCCTTTATAAATTACCCAATCTCAGGTATGTTCTTATTAGCAGTGTGAGAACAGACTAATATATTTCCACACCTCTGGACCCAGACTCCACTGAGCATAGATTAAAAACTTTAGGACCTGAGGATCTCCAAGTCTCTTCTAATTTCACACACTGTCCTTCTGGGATCAAACCAGATCATGCATGTGAGGCTGTAATGAACACTACAGGTAGAATATAGATAATTTAATTATTTTTAAAACACGATTTCTTGTGGATTATAAATACAGATCCATTTGTGCCAAACTGATCTGCCTGGTAGAAGCAGAGGAACCAGGAGAATTGAGGTGAAATTTTTTATCGTTGTAAAATTTCCAAAAGCAGAGACAGGGCCTATTATATGCCTGGCACAAAGAGAGAGATCAATCAGCAAGTATTCGTCTATTGATAAATGGCATAGTGTTA
Organism: Macaca thibetana thibetana; assembly: GCF_024542745.1. Lineage (NCBI taxonomy): Eukaryota > Metazoa > Chordata > Mammalia > Primates > Cercopithecidae > Macaca > Macaca thibetana. Next base: position 83,174,116 of record NC_065584.1, on the reverse strand, counting down.
CTTCCAGCCCAGTGGCCCTGGAGCCCTCTGGGGCACAGCTGCCATAACGCCGGATTGCCAACAGGGGGAGTCTGGGTCTGAGGCCAGGCTAGGCTGAAAGATACTGAGGCTGCTGAGTGGCTCCACAGAAAGTGATGCCTGAGCCCCTGGGGAAAGCTGCGCTGGACTGAGGGCCTCAGCCAGCCTTGCCCAGGTGGAAGGTGAGAGCTGGCTCCTCTGATCAGCATCAGATGGGCTGGCAGCCCAGGTCTGGCTGGAACAAGCAGTGGAGAAGAATTCACACAGAGCTGGGAACTCTGTTAGCGAGATGAGAGAGAGACTGGCTTCAGAACAGGATGAGCTAGAAGGGAAAGAAACTGGTATCCAGGGCACTTGGGTGAAAAACACTTGGGAGCTGGGAAGGCCAGTCAGGAAGGAATAAGGTTGACTGAGCTCAGGGCTGGGCCTGGGGCAGGGAAATGGGACCTAGGTGCAGAGGAGCATCTCAACCTCCTAAGCCGCAGGCAGACCTGGCTGTGGGAGAAGCCTGCCCCCGCTGGAGATACAGGAAATAGGTAAAAGGAAACTGGGTACTCACGGCATAGTTTCTTGGAAATGGGAAACTGGGTACTCACGGCATGGCCCCTGGCCTTCCGGGTCCCTGGAGTTAGTTCCTTTCCACTGCCCCGCTCCATTCTCTGCTATGTTGTTAGGGGAGTAGGTGGTTGGTTTAGGGATGGTAAGAAATTCCTAAGGTCCAGAGAGGTTTATTTATTTATTTTTTGTGAGGGGAGGGGGTGAAGATTGTTTATAATGGAGTTCAAACCAGCTGTGACAGAGGGTTCAGTATCAAAGACATGTGATTGAGAAATTGGTGAAAAAACTGTACAGCATGGAGTTTAGGGAGGAAGGAGGGCTGGGGGAGAAAGGAAGAAGCAAAAGCCGGAACTGTCAGCAGATGGCTGCCTGGAGCAGTGTTGTGGCATATTGAGGATGGTTCAGTGACTAAATGAGACTTCAGTCATATTTACGCTAGAGATCCATTTATTACAGTCCTGCAACCCCGACCGCCCACCCCTTGGGGATTCTTGCCTCTGTCCCAGAGATGGTCAGGCCCAGAGGAAGGTTAGTCTCATGCCTGCTGTTAGAGGCATTTCATTGTTCTCTTTATCCAGGGCAGGAAGTGTGAGACCTTCATGTAGACTCCTGGAGGTGTCCCGTTTATGCGTCCATGGGAGAAAATACCTTGGGCCACACGCTTACACACGAGGGGCCCCCCAGAGTCCCCCTGTGAACAGAGAGAGGAAAGACTGAGCTGGCCTTCCCTAGGATGGTTGGTCTCTGTTACGGATTTTGTGAGACGTCAGTGCCAGGCAGGCCTTGTCACCTCCCTGAGTCCTAGGTCTCCAGCATGGCCCTGGCTGTGCTTTCTGGCTCTCCCCAGACCAAGCCTTTCTCTGCAATTCTCACGGACACTTCGGTGATAAGTGACTGTGAGATGACAAATCCCTCCCCTCCAGCCACCCCAGTCCACCCAAGGAGTGGACACAGGCTGCCCAAGCTCTGGGCTGAGAGCATAAGGATCTGGCCACTGCCATACCCCAGAACTCCCTCAAGTTCCTCTCTCCCTGTGGTCTTTCTGGGTAGGGGCTGGAAATCCAACCTTGAAACCGGTCTTTGTCGTCTTTGGATCCCCCACACAAATCTCAGTGGCTTTGCTGTAATTGGCATGGAAGAGACGTTCACACTCCCAGTCCTTCTGCACTGTCAGCAACACTTCCTGCAGTGTGGTTGCTAAAGTGCCCGTTGAGACACGACCCCAGCCGGCCACACTGCACACTTGCCCTGGCTTCACCTGGACCTTGCTGCTAGGTAACCTGAGGGGCTGTACAGCTGTGGTCCGCTTGGCCTTTCTCTCCAGCTGGTAGGGAAGAAGCAAGAAAGTCCAGGTCAGGCAATGGCCTTCTGGGCCCCGACAGAGTGATGGGGCTGCACAATCTTCCCTCTCCTCTAAGGCATAGGAACTGACCAAGAGGTCAGGATGGAAAGGAGGGAAGAGCTCGTGTCACAGTGGCCACAGTGGGAGTGGAACCAACTGGACCAAGAAGAGCAAGAGTGGCAGGAGTGTGCCTCACCTGCAGTAGCATGATGTCGTTGGAAAAGTTCTTAGGATTATAGGCTGGGTGGGGGATGGCTCTTTTCACAGGGATAATCTGCTGGGTCCGCTCCTGTTCCTTGATATTATGGGCCCCCAAGGTGACATTTATGGAGCTGCACAGAGAGCAGAGTGAGGATGGGGGTGGAGTCACAGAGGATACAGCCCAGGAGTAGTAAGGAGCAGATGACAGCTAGGGCAGGGTGGGGCTGCAGCTGAGGGGAAGTTGAGGGGACAGGAGGGCTCCAGGGCTGAGTGACTGTGCCCTCTGCTTCACAAAGACATGAAGAGTAGGGCTTCTGGGGGCTCTCTCTTGCCTTCAGGAAATATCATGAAATTGCTCGAGTTTGCATTTTGATCCTTAATGCATGGATTCAACCTTTACCACTGCTTTATTTGGCCAGTGTGTGAAACTGTGCCACTTGCTCTGACCTCTGACCCTCTGACCCTGTCCTATTTCTCATCCTCTCTTCATCCTAGTCCTATTCCCAGGTGGCTGCTCCAATGAGCTTTCATGGGCTTGCATTACCAGGAACTCTGGAAGCTCCCGTGGGCTGCAGTCCCCAGAAGAAAACAAGGGTCCCTGTAGGGGGGGCTCAGAAGGTGAGCTGGTGTTGCTCCTTACCTTCCCAGGCAGTGAGCAGCTGTCAGCACAAAGTCCTTTCTCACTAGGATGCCACCACACCTCTTCTTACTCTTCTCATCCAGAAACTGAACAAAGGCCATGTAGGGGCGGGAGTGGGGCTTGGCCTCATGGCCCCCGATGATCTCCTCTGAAAGGAAAGGCTGGAAGATAAAGTAGCTGGGGATGGCTGCGGTCAGGAGAGAAGGCTTAGGATGACAGTGATTGACGGTGAAGTCTTTTGTGTGCTGCAGACAGTGAGGGAGGGTCCTCCTGAGCTCTGCAGGCAGCACTCCTTGCAGGCAGAGTAAGCTTTTCTGAACTTTAAGTCTCAGAACCTTCTCTCAGAAAGAATGGGCAGTGCTTGACTTCTGCATCCTACTGCAGAAACATACATGGAGGAAGAAAGATCTATTTTCACAACGGTAGAGCCCCAGAGGATCCTGGGCTGTACTTCCCAGGCTCCTCCTTTTTAGTGAGTCTCTCTGATCCCTCTGAGCCTCTGCTGTCCTCCGGATTGGTGCCATTTTCTAATGATCTACCCATGAGCTTCTGGAGTTGGATTTTCTAAAATTCTCATGTGCCAGGGCCTAACACATTCTACGTTCTCAGTAAGTGGTGTTTGGTGCGTAAATGAATAGCCTCCAATTAGCCTTTAGCTGAGGTTTAGTGGGGGTAGTGCTGGTGGGACTGAGGACCTCAGGGATATTAGAGGGAGTACCACCAGGTCAGTGGAGTAGCTGAGGGCCTGGAAAGGCAGAAGGGAGTGGAGAAACCAACTAAAAATGAATTGCAAAGCCTAGGTGGAGCCAAGGTAGCGGGAGAGCTATGGATACAGTCATCTTGCCGCCTCTGAGATAAGTTGTACCATGGACTTCTCTCCTGGGCAGGGGTGATTGGGTGGGGGCACTGAATAATTTAAGTGGTTCTTAAGCTGGGTCCAGAGATAACTCCCATGACTGCAACTTGGTGTCTGAGCTCCTCTTTCCTGGGTTGGAGTGTAGAATAATAATTACTTATCTTTTTCAGCTTCACATTCCCCACCAAATGCCTTTCTAAGAACAATCCACATTCCAGGTCATAAAGGAGAGGTCTAGGGAGAGGCTAACACCTATTAAACCTTTTAGCGAACACCCTTCATTTTTGGATCTTTGCTGAGTCTCTATCTAGCCTCAGATTTATAAGTCTGGGTGTGGAATAGGAGCTGCGCTCAGATTGAGGAAAATTCCTGACCAGTGCTCATAGGTACAGGGTATCTTATAAGATGGGTTCAGGCCTCTAGAATAGGGATAGTCACTTACCTGTCCCAGCCCCAGGGGTCAGAAGAAAGGCCAACAGGAGCAGAAATGGCTGCATTTTCTCAGGAAGGCTGCCCGGGTCAGAGCTGTTGGTGTTGACTCCTTTCAGAAACAAAATGCTGGAGGGGGATGAAGGAGGGATTGGTACAGAAACCTCAGAGACCTCCTAGGCTTGTCCCCTTCTGGTTTTGATGGGTGTCATTATAAGGGTGGTTTATTAAAATTCTCTCATTTGGTTTAAGTCGACACGGCACTGTCACCACATTTACACCCCTGCTGCTGAGTAACAAGGTGAAAGCAAGAATAAAGAACAAGGAGGTGGAACTGTTGAAGTTGTGGCTGCAGCCAGCAGAAAGGCTGGTACCGCAGAAGCTCCTTAGTGACTGAGAAGAACCAAGAATGTCTCCTTTTCTCAGTTCTTGGCTCTTTTTCTACTCAGATAAAATCATGAATAATTATTTAGCAAGCCAGATCCAGGGATATGAGAGTCATGACTCTTGCCGTTGAAGAGTTGATGGTTAGCAAGAGTGGACTGAAAATCTGTGGTTAGAGCACAAGATGGTAAGGGCCATGGTGGGGAAATCTGCTCGTTGGTGTGAGATGGAGGCTGGACTTGCCTTACCAGTATGCAGAGTTGCACACACCCAACAAATACTCCAAAAGGCAACCCATTCCTATCTTACCACTATCTTGGATTCATATTGTTGGAATATTTAGAATCCCCTCTTTAAATATAAATATTCTGTGACAAAGATAACTTTTGTATTCCACAGTTCTGCACACAAGTTCTGGACTTGATATTTATTGAACCAAAATTAGTCATCATTGCGTCCACTGAAGTGTAGTGCTTTATGCTTTGGTTATTTAGCCCTCCTTAAGCAGAGGTAGGGACTGTTCCACTCCATCCATGCTGCTTATGAATGAGGAGGGGATTTCCCTTGAGAAATGCTAGTTGTTGTTGCCAGGTGATGGAAAAATGGATGCTGATCATCCTGATAATAACTGTCCACTAAGGCCGGGCATGGTGGCTCACGTCTATAATCCAAGCACTTTGGGAAACCGAGACAGGTGGATCACGAGGTCAGGAGATGGAGACCATCCTGGCTAACATGGTGAAACCCTGTCTCTACTAAAAATACAAAAAAATTAGCTGGGCATGGTGGCAGGTGCCTGTAGTCCCAGCTACTCTGGAGGCTGAGGCAGGAGAATGGCTTGAACCTGGGAGGCGGAGCTTGCAGTGAGCTGAGATCGCACCACTGCACTCCAACCTGGGTGACAGAGTGAGACTCTGTCTCAGAAAACAAACAAACAAACAAACAAAAAAACTGTCCACTAAGTATTCTCTCAGTTTCCAGAGAGCCATGTCTCTGATGTCCCTTGGCTCACAGTCATGGGCTGTCCATAAACAAAAATGTGTATATATACATATGTTTGTATATTTATGTATATGTATATATACAAATATATATGTATAGTTAAGTAGAGAACATGTAAATGATAACATTAAAATTACTGAGAATTCTATCACAAGAGATCATTATTAATGCTTAAGCATCTTTCCTTCTACTATTTTTCCAGGTATTTATAAGGTGCTATTCCTGCTATTACTTTAACTGAATTGGGATAGGACTTTAGGTGATAATCTATTTTGTGATGAATTTTCCAGGTGTTCTTTGAGCTTCTTATATTTGGATATCTAGATATCTAGCAAGGCCAGGGGAGTTTTCCTCAATTATTTCCCCAAATAAGTTTTTCAAGCTTTTAGATTTCTCTTCTTCCTCAGGAACACCAATTATTCTTAGGTTTGGCTGTTTAACATAATCCCACATTTCTTGGAGGCTTTGTTCATTTTTTAAAAATTAGTTTTTCTTTGTCTTTGTCTGGTTGGGTTAATTTGAAAGCCTTGTCTTTGAGCTCTGAAGTTTTTTCTTCCACTTGTTCTAGTCTATTGTTGAAACTTTCCAGTGCATTTTGTGTTTCTCTAATGGCTTTCATTTCTAGAAGTTGTGATGATTTTTTCTTTATGACATCTATTTCTCTGGAGAATTTTTCACCCATATCCTATATATGTGTATATATATATATTTTTAATTTTTAAAGTTGTTTTTCACCTTTCTCTGGTATCTCCTTGAGTAGTTTAATAATCCTCTGAATTGTTTATTTGGCAATTCAGAGATTTCTTCTTGGTTTGGATCCATTGCTGGGGAGCTAGTGTGATCTTTTGGGGATGATATAGAACTCTGTTTTGTCATATTACCAGAATTACCTTTCTGGTTCTTTATCATTTGGGTAGACTATTTCAATGGAAAGGTCTGGAACTCAAGGCCAGCTGTTCAGATTCTGTTATCCCATGGGGTGATCCTTTGATGTGGTGCTCTCCCCCTTCCCCTAGGGGTGGAACTTTCTGACAGCTGGACTGTATTGGCTGTTATTACTCTTCTGGGTCTAGGCTCCCAGTGGGGCTACCAGGTTCCAGCTGGTGCTGCGGAATGTCTGCGAAGAGTCCTGTGATGTGATCTGTCTTCAGGTCTCCCAGCCATGGATATCAGTACCTGCTCTGGTGACGGTGGCAGGGGAGTGAAGTAGACTCTGTGGGAGTCCTTGGTTGTAGATATGTTTAGTGTGCTGGGTTTCTTGAATGCTGGCTATGCTAGCAGTAAAGTTTTCATGTGGACACACTCAGAACCTCTGGTTAGCCAGGATGTTGCAGGCATTGGAATTAGGTGTTATCTTCTCCTTCCTGGGTTCAGGGTTAAGAAGTGGTGCTTTCAAGAGAGCACCAGCTGCGGTGGTAGTAGAGGGATCTAGGCTTGCCCTAAGTTGGTCAGGGTAAGAAACCAAGTTTCTCAGATCATGGGTGGGGACTTGAAGCTCCCAAGTTTCTATCTTTTGTGTTTGGTTACCAGGGTGAGTAAAGAAATACCATCATGTTGGGGCAGCGTTAAGCGGGTCTGGGCTCAGTGTCTCCTTGGGTGGGGTTTGTTGTGGCCACTGTGGGGGATGTGGGGGTGGTTCTTAGGCCAATGGGGTTATTTCCCAGAGGGGATCTTGGCTACCTCTGCTGTGTCATATAATTCACCAGGGAAGTGGGGGAAAGCTGGTAGTGAGAGACCTCATCCAGCTCCCACACAGTTGGCGAGGCCAGTCTGACTCCCAAAGTGCCCCACTCAGATCTTGCCCAAGGCTGTGAGCTTTCCCACTGAGAAAGCAAGCATGACTTTCAGATATCATCCCTCCCCATCTACCCACTTCAATGGGAGGGACTTTGCTTCTGAGTTCATGTGCTCATATTGCCAAAGCTCCCACTCGTCCCCCAGACTCCATTAAAGAAAATTTGTGTCCAATTGAAACCACTACCAATTTCAATTGGAAGCTTCCTTCACCTGGTGACCCCTCCCCAATTCCACTGGCTACCTTCCACTGGCTACCTTACCTTACAGGAAGTGCCTGTAAGGCACTTCCCCTGATACTTCTACTTTTATATTTTGTGTGACTGCCTACATTCGTTTTAGTTCTAGGTAAAGTTAAATTCTTCCTTGATCTGGATTTTCAGATTCCCCATTGGGGATGTGTATTCAGAGGCAGGTTTTTTCCCTCTCACACTTTGGGAACTTACAGTTTTTCACCTGTTTTGCAAAATTTGCTGCAGTGTCCTGTTTCTTTCAAAGGATCTGTGAATTCCTTTGATTTTCCTTGTGTGTTCCTGTGGTGGTTCTTGGAGCAAAAGATCACAGTGTGAGTCTTCACATACTGTTGTGTCCATCTAAGTGGGAGTTGCATGTGCCTTTAAAGAAACCTGACTCATGAAGGACTTCCCATTTTTTGTACTGCCATGATCATCAACGCATTATTACTGTCTCACACTGTTTCTTCTTAGTGTCTCTCATCCTTCAGATCTCACCTTGTACTGGTATTATTATGGATCCTAGTAATTTGTTTAAAAAACAGCAAATGCTTAAACTCTCTTCCTTTGAGTCTCATGGGGTTGGAGTGAAGTTGTTGGTTTGGATCCTTGCCCAGGTAGCTTTCAGATCCAGCCCTCATCTTCCTTCTGTTCTCTGTGACACAGTCTACATCACACAGATTTCTCTGTCTGGCAGCTCTGTCTTTTTGGGCCAAGCCAATGGTTGGTGCTGATGAATGAGGGTCTTTTTCCTTCCCACTCTTTCTTCTTAGCTTGAGGATTACTTCAGGATGACTCCTCTGCTCTCCTCCTGGCTCCAGCTCTCACCTGGCAGGCTAGATATGGTTTCGTATTCTGCCAGGTGATCAGGGTCCTGGCAACACTACTTCCTCCCTCCATGCCTCCAGCTAGGTGTGGTAGTGGCTTCCTGGTATTGCTAATCTCTGGGTTGATTCATTTTACCCTCTTTGGCTTCTCTCATGTAATTAGTTCCCTGTAATAAACTCCTTCTGTTTGCAAATATTTGGAGTGGTTTCTGTTTTCTTGGACCCTGACTAAGACACTCTTAGGGTATTGTATTAATTTCTTAGTGCTGTTATAACAAAGTATTACAAACTGGTGGCAGCAGACAACAGAAATTGATTCTTTCACTGTTCTGGAGGACAGAAGCCCGAAATCAAATATCAGCAGAATTGGTTCTTTCTGGAAGTGTCTGGCAAAGTCTGTCCCATGCTTCTTCTAGCTTCTAGAGGTATCTAGCAATCCTTGCCACTCCTTGGCTTGTAGATGCATTGCTCCAATCTCTGTATCTGTTGTTGGGTGATGTTCTCTGTGTGTCTGTGTCCACATTTGCCTGTTTTAAAGTGATGCCAGTCATTTCATTAGGGTCCCTCTTAATCAAGTATGACCTTATTTTAACTTAGTTACATCTGCAAAAACCCTGCTTCCAAATGGTGTCACGTTCATAGGTGGTGGGTGAACATAAATTTGGGGGGACACTATTCAACGCAATACAGTTGGATTTTAGTTTGAGTCTTTCGTTCAAAAAACAAACCAAGGATTTAGTTAGAGGTAATTAATTTTTTTTCTGAGATAATTCCAAGAGACTGGAGCAAGGAAGTAGGAAGAATGAGACAGGGAAAATAAGGAGAGCTAACCTTGAGTGCATTACCGAGCTACCTACTGCTGTGGGCATCTGGAGCTGAATCCTGCTGGGGACTCTTTGAGAATCCATAAAGAATGGATGTCAGCATTGTCTTTCCAAAATTCAGGAGGCTGGGTCATTTGCCTGATAAGTCCCATTCCCAGTTGGTTGAGTGTTGTCTCTAGGAGCATTAATTCTTTCTCACTTGAGGGCTAAGACTGCTCTTTGACAGAGCAAATTTTTACAGCTCCAGAGAACATCCTGAGAGAAAAGCTGAGAGGTGCTTGGGTGCCTGGGCACTCGAGGGGCAGCTCAAGGCACAGTGGGCCAAAGTGATGTGATGCAAGGAAAATAATATCTATTTCCAGGGCTATCTATCACCATCCTTATTATCTAGGTCTGGCCTGTGTCTCATGGAGGAGATGAACTCTCTTTAATCAGTTTACTAAGGTTTCTTCTTTTCGCTTGTCACTGCTTCAGTGTTCTGAAGAGGCAAGGTCCCTCCCCTGGGGCTCCTGCCACTCTCATTCACTCTTTCCAGCGTGGCCGCTCTCTTCTGCATCTTCACCTCCTCTGATAATGGAAGAAGACTTGACTCATTGGCTCTGAAGGAAAGTTAAAAACAAGTCATGTTTTATGTTTCTTTTCTCTTTCTTTTTTAAATTTATAGGTTCTATTATTGACAGTACCTATTATGTGTTTGTTGTGTTAGTGATGTTTCCACACTTATCTGATTCGGAATTTGTACAGCCACCTTAGATTGGTGGTTTTGTTTCTGGTCCACTCACCTAGTGGCTGGCTGATGGAAATAACATCCTGAGGTAACTGGTCTGGGTCCCCAGGAACTGTGTGTGGTGTACTAGATGATACCGGCTAAGCTGGCTCACTCCACATGCTGAGTATAGGTACCAGGGAGAGATTACGTATATAGTTTGTCATTTGGGGTCAGATCAGGGAGTCTAATGGCAGTCAGGGCTGGGTCACAGGGTCAGAAGAACACAGATGTGCAAAACATGTGAGCTGGGATACATTTTCTCTAATATTTTGAGGAGAGCTCGTGCCTGTAAGCTGGGGGATATCGGAACTTATCACATTTCTAACTGGCCTGCCTAACTATACAATCAATAAGCAACTGAAGATTGTGGGCAAAGTAAATATTGTTATGGTTTTAAATGACTAAAACAATAAATTGTTATAAAATAATGGCCAAAAAATCTGTGACTTGATTATGTTAAAGTTGATTGAAATGAAACACTGTAAGAAGTGCAAGAAAAAAACTTAAAACGTGCCTTATAAAGAGTACATGGCTAATTAGCTTGCTGAATAAATGAGAAAATACTCCATATCATAACAACAACGAGAATTTACTGAGTCCTTACGTTTTTAAGTACTTTCTGTTCATCCTATCATAGAATTATCCCAGCAATTATGTAAGGTAGGTATTGATACTATCTCTATTTTTACATGAAAAAGTTGTGATCAAGAGAAGTTAAGAAACTTGCTCAATCTCACACTATGAGGAGGGAGTAGCCAGGGTTTGAGCATCACAGTTTGATTCCAGAGCATCTGATATTAACCACTACACCACCAAATTCCCTGGAATCTGGAAAAAAAGAGGGTCAAAGATTTTTCTAGAGCTCTTATGGGGCCCTTTTCTGTGTAAGACTTACAGATACTGGAGATGAGATTCCTTGGCTCTGGTGGAGGAGACAAAAGCACTAGTGATTAGGTAAGAATGGTGAAGGTCATGCTTAGAGGAATGGAAAGAGTGGTGTGGAGAAATGCAGAAGAAGGTGTGCTTCAACACGAAAGATTTTAGTCATATAAAACAATAACAAAATTTACTTTGCCCACAAGCCTGCAATTTGATCAGGGTTGGTGTGGATGGCTTGTCACTGCTCCCCTCCATGTCAGCAGGGGTGACTTGAAGCCTGGAGGCTGGAATCATTTGAAGGTTCACCCATTCACAGGTTCAGCAGTAGATGCTGGGAGCTTCGTATCTTCTCCATGACGGCCTCCCTGTGTTGCTTCACTGCACAGGATTGTTTCTCACAACCTGATGGCTGGCTTTCCCAGAGTGATCATCCTCCCAAAAAGTGAGCCAGGCAGAAGCTGTGTCCTTTTTGTTACCTAGACTTTGAAGTCATATGGTATCCATTCTACAGTATTCCATTGCTTGGAGCAATCTAAAGCCCCCTCCCAGATTTAAAAGAAAGGGACATAGGCTTTGCCTCTCAGTGAGAGGAGTGTTGAAGTCATGTAAGAAGAGCTGGTGGGATGGGAGATGTGCAGTGGCAGTCATTACAGAAAGTACAATCTGCCATATTGCTTTAGGTGCATGAAGGATTTGTCAGAGAAGAGTTGAAACTACTATGATTGGTATAAGCCTTGGGCTTAGTTTTTTGATAGACTGAGGTCTGCTTTGTCTAAACTTTGTGTACTATGAATGGAAGGAGGGTTTGTTTTCCAGAAAGACAATCTCTTTAGTGAATTACTAATTCCATGTGAAGTAAAAACTGATGCCAGGGAGTCAAATAGTATCCTCACATTTCTGTCTAGGACACATTTCTGATATCCTTGTACAATAGTCTTCCTTTATCTGTGGTTTCAATTTCTGCAGTTTTTGTTACCCATGGTCAACAGTGCTCTGAAAACAGTAAGATAGTTTAAGAGAGAAACCAGATTTACATAACGTTATTAGAATATATTGTTATAATTGTTCTAGTTTTTAAATTTTACTTTAAGTTCTGGGATACATGTGCTGAACATACAGGTTTGTTGCATAGGTATACATGTGCCATGGTGATTTGCTGCACCTATCAATCTGTCATCTAGGTTTTAAGCCCTACATGCATTAGGTATTTGTCCTAATGCTCTCCCTCCTCTTGCCCCCCACCCCCCGATAGGCCCCGGTGTGTAATGTCCCCTTCCTTGTGTCCATGTGTTCTCATTGTTTAACTCCCACTTACGAGTGAGAACATGTGGTGTTTGGTTTTCTGTTTCTGTGTTTGCTGAGAGTGATGGTTTCCAGCTTCATCCATGTCCCTGCAAAGGATGTGAACTCATTCTTTTTAATGGTTGCATAGTATTCCATGGTGTATATGTGCCACATTTTCTTTATCCAGTCTATCATTGATGGGCATTTGGGTTGGTTCCAAGCCTTTGCTATTGTAAATTGTGCTGCAATAAACATACGTGTGCATGTATCTTTATAGTAGAATGATTTCTAATCCTTTGGGTATATACCCAGTAATGGGATTGCTGGGTTAAATGGTATTTCTGGTTCTAGATGCTTGAGGAGTCACCACACTGTCTTCCACAATGGTTGACCTAATTTACACTCTCACCAACAGTGTAAAGATATTTCTCCTCATCCTCATCAGCATCTGTTGTTTCCTGACATTTTAATGATTGCCATTTTAACTGGCGTGAGATGCTATCTCATTGTGGTTTTGATTTGCATTTCTCTACTGACCAGTGATGATGAGTTTTTTTTTTTTTTTCCCACGTTTGTTGGCTGCATAAATGTCTTCTTTTGAGAAGTATCTGTTCATATCCTTTGCTCATTTTTGATGGGGTTGTTTATTTTTTTCTTGTAAATTCGTTTAAGTTCTGTGTAGATTCTGGATATTAACCCTTTGTCAGATGGATGGATTGCAACATTTTTCTCCCATTCTCTAGGTCGTATGTTCATTCTGATGATAGTTTCTTTTGCTGTGCAGAAGCTCTTTAGTTTAATTAGATCCCATTTGTCAATTTGGCTTTTGTTGCCATTGATTTTGGTGTTTTCGTCACAAAGTCTTTGCCCATGCCTGTGTCCTGAATGGTATTGCCTAGGTTTTCTTCTAGGGTTTTTATGCTTTTAGGTTTTATGTTTAAGTCTTTAATCCATCTTGAGTTAATTTTTGTATAAGGTGTAAGGAAGGGGTCCAGTTCCAGTTTTCTGCATATGACTAGTCAGTTTTCCTAGCACCATTTATTAAATAAGGAATCCTTTCCCCATTTCTTGTTTTTGTCAGGTGTGTCAGATGGTTGTAGATGTGTGGTGTTATTTCCAAGGCCTCTGTTCTGTTCCATCAGTCTATGTATCTGTTTTGGCTACTGTAGCCTTGTAGTATAGTTTGAAGTCAGGTTGCATGATGCCTCCAACTTTGTTCTTTTTGCTTAGGATTGTCTTGGCTATACGGACAATGTTTTGGTTCTATATGAAATTTAAAGTAGTTTTTTTCTAGTTCTGTGAGGAAAGTCTACCATTGACTTTCCTGGTGTCTTGTTGGTAGTTTGATGAGAATAGCATTGAATCTATAAATTACTTTGGGCAGTGTGGCCATTTTAATGATATTGATTTTTCATATCCATGAGCATGGAATTTTATTCCATTTGTTTGTGTCCTCTCTTGTTTCCTTGAGTAGTGGTTTGTAGTTCTCCTTGAAGAGGTCCTTCATGTCCTTTGTAAGTTGTATTTCTAGGTATTTTATTTTCTTTGTAGCAATTGTGGATAGGAGTTCACTCATGGTTTGACTCTTGGCTTGACTATTATTGGTGTACAGGAATGCTTGTGATTTTTGCACATTTATTTTGTATCCTGAAACTTTGCTGAAGTTGTTTATCAGCTTAAGGAGTTTTTGGGCTGAGATGATGGGATTTTCTAAATATACAATCATGTCATCTGCAAACAGACAATTTGATTTCCTTTCTTCATATTTGAATATGCTTTATTTCTTTATCTTGCCTGATTGCCCTGGCTAGAATTTCCAATACTGTGTTGAATAAGAGTGGTGAGAGAGGGCATCCTTGTCTTGTGCCAATTTTCAAAGGGAATGTTTCCAGCTTTTGCCCATTGAGTATGATATTGGCTATAGGTTTGTTATAAATAGCTCTTATTATTTTGAGATATGTTTAATCAATACCTAGTTCATTGAGAGATTTTAACATGAAGAGGTGTTGAATTTTATTGAAGGCCTTTTCTGCATCTATTGAGATAATCATGTGGTTTTTGTCATTGGTTCTGTTTACATGATGGATTATGTTTATTGATTTGTGTATATTGAACCAGCCTTGCCTCCCAGGAATGAAGCCGACTTGATCGTGATGGATAAGCTTTTTGGTGTGCTGCTGGATTTGGTTTGCCAGTATTTTATTGAGGATTTTTGCATCTATGTTCATCAGGGGTATTGGTCTGAATTTTTATTTTTGTTATATCTCTGTCAGGTTTTGGAATCAGGATGATCCTAGCTTCATAAAAGGAGTTAGGGAGGAGTCACTCTTTTTCTGTTGATCGGAATAGTTTCAGAAGGAATGGTACCAGCTCCTCTTTGTACCTCTGGTAGAAATCAGCTATGAATCCATCTGGTCCTGGGCTTTTTCTTGGTTGGTAGGCTGTTAATTACTGCCTCAATTTCAGAATTTGTTACTGGCCTATTCAGGGATTTGACTTCTTCCTGGTTTAGTCTTGGGAGGATGTATGTGTCCGGGAATTTAACCATTTCTACTAGATGTTCTAGTTTATTTACACAGAGGTGTTTATAGTATTCTCTGATGGTAGTTTGTATTTATATGGGATCAGTGGTGATATCCCGTTTATCATTTTTTTATTGTGTCTATTTGATTCTTCTCTCTTTTCTCCTTTATTAGTCTGACTAGTGGTCTATCTATTTTGTTGATCTTTCAAAAAAGCAACCCCTGGATTCATTGATTTTTTGAAGGGGTTTTCATGTCTCTATCTCCTTCAGTTTTGCTCTGATCTTAGTTATTTCTTGTCTTTTGTTAGCTTTTGAATTTGTTTGCTCTTGGTTCTCTAATTCTTTTAATTGTGATGTTAGGGTGTCGATTTTAGATCTTTCTTGCTTTCTGATGTGGGCATTTAGTGCTATAAATTTCCCTCTTAACACTGCCTTAGCTGTGTCCCAGAGATTTTGGTATGTTGTTTCTTTGTTCTCATTGGTTTTAAATAACTTATTTCTGCCTTAATTTCGTTATTTACCCAGTAGTCATTCAGGAGCAGGTTGTTCTGTTTCCATGGAGCTGCATGGTTTTGAGTGAGTTTCTTAATCCTGAGTTCTAATTTGATTGCACTGTGGTCTGAGAGACTGTTTTTTATGATTTCATTTCTTTTGCATTTGCTGAGGAGTCTTTTACTTCCAATTATGTGGTTGATTTTAGAATAAGTGTGATGTGGTGATGAGAAGAATGTATATTCTGTTGATTTGGGGTGGGGAGTTCTGTAGATGTCTATTAGGTCTGCTTGGTCCAGATATGTCTAATATTGACAGTGGGGTGTTAACATCTCTCACTATTATTGTGCAGGAGTCTAAGTCTCTTTGTAGGTCTCTAAGGACTTGCTTTATGAATTTGGGTGCTCCTGTATTGGGTGCATATATAGTTAAGACAGTTAAAATTGATCCCTTTACCAGTATATGATGGCCTTCTTTGTCTCTTTTGATCTTTGTTGGTTTAAAGTCTGTTTTATCAGAGACCAGGATTGCAACCCCTGCTTTTTTTGCTTTCCATTTGCCTGGTAAATATTCCTCCATCTCTTTGTTTTGAGCCTATGTGTGTCTTTGCATGTGAGATGAGTCTCATGAATAAAGCACAGCGATGGTTCTTGACAGTTTATCCAATTTGCCAATCTGTGCCTCTTAATTGGGGCATTTAGCCCATTTACATTTAAGGTTGATATTGTTATGAATTTGATCCTGTCATCATTTTGCTAACTAGTTATTTTGCACATTAGTTGATGGAGTTTCTTCATAATGTCATTGGTCTTTATATTTTGGTGTGTTTTTGCAGTGGCTAGTACTGGTTTTTCCTTTCCATATTTAGTGCTTTCTTCAGGAGGTCTTGTAAGACAGGCCTGGTGGTGACAAAATCTCTCAGCATTTGCTTGTCTGTAAAGGATTTTATTTCTCTTTCACTTATGAAACTCTATTTGGCTGGATATGAAACTCTGGGTTGAAAATTCTTCTCTTTAAGAATGTTGAATATTGGTCCCCACTCTCTTCTGGCTTATGGGGTTTCTACAAAGAGATCAGCAGTTAGTCTCATGGGCTTCCCTTTGTAGGTAACCCGACCTTTCTCTCTGGCTCCCTTAATATTTTTCCTTCATTTCAACCTTGCAGAATCTGATGATTATGTGTCTTGTGGTTGCTCTTCTTGAGGAGTATCTTAGTGATGTTCTCTGTATTTCCTGAACTTGAATGTTGGTCTGCCTTGCTAGGTTGGGGAAGTTCTCCTGGTTAATATCCTGAAGTGTGTTTTCCAGCTTGGTTCCATTCTCCCCATCACTTTCAGGGACCTCAATCAATCATAGGTTTGGTCTTTTCACATAGTCCCATATTTCTTGGAGGCTTTGTTCTTTCCTTTTTATTTTTTTTTTCCTCTAATCTTGTCTTCACACCGTATTTCAGTAAGTTGATCTTCAGTCTCTCATATCCTTTCTTCTGCTTGATCGATTCTGCTGTTGATACTTGTGTTAGCTTCATGAAGTTCTCATGCTGTGTTTTTCAGCTCCATCAGGTCATGTATGTTCTTCTCTAAGCTGGTTATTCTAGTTAGCAATTAGTCTAATCTTTTTTCAAGTTTCTTAGTTTCTTTGCATTGGGTTAGAACATGATCCTTTAGCTCAGAGGAATTTGTTATTACCCACCTCCTGAAGTCTACTTCTGCCAATTTGTCAAACTCATTCTCTGTCCAGTTTTGTATCCTTGCTGGAGAGGAATTGTGATCATTTTGAGGAAAAGAGACATTCTGGTTTTTGAAATTTTTAGCATTTTTGTACTGCTTTTTCCTCATCTTCATGGATTTACTTTGGATGGGCTTTGTGTGTGTGTGTGTGTGTGTTTGTGTGTGGTTCCTTTTTGTTGATGTTGATGTTATTGCTGTTTGTTAGTTTTTCTTCTCACAGAAATCTTCTCTCTGCAGGTCTCCTACAGTTTGCTGGAGGTCCACTCCAGATCCTATTTACCTGGGTATCACCAGTGGAGGCTGAAGAATAGCAAAGGTTGTTTCCTGGTCCTTCCTCTGGAAGCTTCATCCCAGAAGGGCACTTGCCTGAGGTCAGCTGGAGCTCTCCTGTATGAGGTATCTGTCACCTCCTTTTGGGAGATTTGTCCCAGTCAGGAACTCACTTGAGAAAGCAGTCTGTCCCTTAGCAGTGCTTGAGTGCTGTGCTGGGAGAACCCTCTTTGTCAGGATCTGCTGCTCTCTTCAGAGCCAGCAGGCAGGAACGTTTAAGTCCGCTGAGGCTGTGCCCACAGCCACCCCTCCTCCCAGTTGCTTTGTCCCAGGGAGATGGGAGTTTTATCTATAAGCCCCTGACTGGGGCTGCTGTCTTTCTTTCAGAGATGCCCTGCTCAGTGAAGAGGAATCTAGAGGCAGTCTGGCCACAGCCACTTTGGCAGACTGTGGTGAATTCTGCCCAGTCCAACCTTCCTGGCCTCCTAAGCACTATCAAGGGAAAACCGCCTACTCAAACCTTAGTAATGATGGACACCCCTTACTCCACCAAGCTCGATCTTCCCATGTTGATTTCAGACTGCTGTGCTGGCAGTGAGAATTTCAAGCCAGTGGTTCTTAGCTTGCTGGACTCTGTGGGAGTGGGACCCACTGAGCATGACCACTTGGCTCCCTGGCTTCAGCCCCCTTTCCAGGGGAGTGAACGGTTCTGTCTCATTGGGGTTCCAGGTGCCACTGGGGTACAAAAACAAAAACAAAAAACTCCTGCTGCTAGCTTGGTGTCTGCCCAAACAGCTGCCCAGTTTTGTCCTTGAAACCCAGGGTCCTGGTTTTGTAGGCACACAAGGGAATCTCCTGGTTTGCGGATTGCAAAAACCATGGGAAAAGTGTAGTATCTGGACTGGATAGCACAGTTCCTCATGGCTTCCCTTGACTGGGATAGGGAGACCCCCCAATTCCTTGCACTTTCTGAGTGAGGCAACGCCCCACCCTGCTTCTGCTCACCCTTCATGGGCTGCACCCACACCTAACAAGTCCCAATGAGGTGAACAGGATACCTCAGTTGGAAATGCAGAAATCACTTGCTTTTGGCATTGGTCTCACTGGGAACTGAAGACCAGAGCTGTTCTTATTCTGCCATCTTTCCACATCTCCATTCTACTTTATTATTAGTTACTATTGTTAATCTCTTACTATGCCTAATTTATAAATTAATCACAGGTATGTATATATAAGGGAAAGCATAGTATACAGTATATAGGTTTCAGTATTACCTGTGGTTTCTCACATCCACTGAGGGTCTTAATGCTTATTCCTGGCAGATAGGGGAGGACTACTGTACTGTTTGCTTAACAAATTTTCCTGGTTATACCCTCATAATGGAAGAAAAAAGAAGGGTCATGACCTTGAAAATCTTGTTGGTTCTAAGTATCTTGATTCCAGTTCTTTTAAAAAGCAACAAAACTTTTGTGAAAGAAACAAAGCACAGTGTCAACAGTGACCTTGACAGGGTGGGTAGCCACAGCAATCTAGAGTAGGGTGCCTAGATCTGTGTGGGGTGGGGAAAGCACTCACACCAGGCCTTCTTCCAATGTGGTCACACTCCTAACCCCACATGGGCTTGGACACCCTGCACTAAGCAACCCCAGTGGGCTTGGGATGTCAGAATACATGTAAGGTGAGGAGGCCCTTCCTGTGGGAGGGCAGTCTAGCAGTGGGAGTGGAAGCCACTTACAGTGAGGAAGACATTCATGCAAGGGGGGAGTGATCTAGTACGTGGTATCCAAGCTCAAGTGGGGTGCCAGAAGCCTTCACAGATGCTTAGGTAATCATATAGAAAACTTGAGAAATTTAGGCCTATGACAACAGTTTCTCATCAAAATATGGTGATTTGGTTGTATGCATAATTTTCTAATCTTGGCTCATGTAAGTCCAGCCTAACATATGGCTCTGATCTTGATGTGATGATGAAATTTTCTGAGTCTGAAAGTTTGAAAATGAATGGTTTGTGTAAATTTAATATGGCAGTGCAACCTTGTGAGTCTGTTAGGAACCAACCCTCAAGACTTTTCTGGCAGCACATACACGGAGACATGGCTTTGTGACTGCCACACCTCATGGAGGTTGCTCAAGGACAGCCAAATATGTAAAAAAATTATAATAGCCAAGGCAATCTTGAGTAAAAAGAATAAAGCTGGAGGCTTTGTTTGGAGAAAGTATTTGTGAGCCTTAAATCTATTTAGGGATTTATATCCAAAATATATAAGGAATTCAAACAACTCAATAGCAAGAAACCAAAAATCCCAATTTAAAAATGGGCAAAGGATCTGAACAGACATTTTTCCAAAGAAGACATGCAACTGGCCAACAGATATATGAAAAAATTCTCAACATTACTAATCATCAAAAAGTGCAAATTAAAACTACAATGAGCTATCACTTTATACCTGTCAGAATGGCTATTATCAAAAAGAGAAAAAATAATAAGTTTTGGTGAGGATGTAGAGAAAAGGAAATCATTGTACACTGTTGATGAGAATGTAATTAATGTGGCCATATGGAAAGCTGTATGGAGTTCCTCAAAAGACTAAAAGTAGAATTATCATATGATCCTGCAATCTCACTTCTGAGGTATAGCCGAAGGATTCGAAATCAGTATGTCAAAGAGATAGTTGCACTCTCATGCTCATTGTGGCACTATTTACAATAGCCAATATATGGAATCAACAACCTAAGTGTCTATCAGTGGATGAATGGATAAGGAAAATGTGGTATATATACCCAGTGGAATAGTATTCAGCCTTAACACAGAATGAGATTCTGTTATTTGCCACAACATGGACTAACCTGTAAGACATCATGCTAAGCAAGATAAGCCAGGCACAGAAAGCCAAATGCTGCATGATCTCATTTATTATGTGGAGTCTAAAGCAATTGGACTCATAGAAGCAGAGTCTGTAATGGTGATTACCAGAGACTGGGAAGTGGGGGAATGGAAAGATGTTGGTCAAAGAGTACGAAGTTTCAGTTAGGCAGGAAGAATAAGTTTTTAAAGATCTGTTGTACATCATGGTGGCTATAGTTAATAATAATAATGTATTGTATGTTTTGAAATTGCTAAGAGAGTAAATTTCAAATGTTCTCACTAAAAAAATGTTAAGTATTTGAGGTGGTAAAATGTTATTTGACTTGATTTAATCACTGTACATTGTGTATATATATATACCATAACATCACTTTATACCCCATAAGTATATACAATAACAAATTTTAAAACTAAATTTAAAGCTGTCATTTGATAGCAGATTTAGTTTTTTTAAAAATGTATAAATCCTGGTATGGAAAAAATAGCAAAGGGAGAAGGTAAAGGGAGTTAAATGTATTCATTATTTACCATGATCCAGAGGACACATTAGTTACTTTACATTTGTTATGTTATTTAAAATTCTAAATGGGAGCTATTATTAGCACTTTAAAAGAAACATTAGTACACCAAGGAGAATGGAATCCCTCAGAACACACTTGTATCCAAATGCAACTTTTTCACTATTTTGTCTTGTAAATAGTGAAGGTCATATGTAGGCAGATCTCAGCTCAGCTGTCATGGCACATGAGTCTGATGACCTCAGGACCTCTGTCTAAGGAGGTGTCTGAGTAAAGGTTGGAAGGACCCTTGGCCAAGAAGGCTGGGAAGTCATTATGTGGATGGGTGTTATACCATCTCTGAGAAGCTGTGCAGAAGACTTTATCTCAAGAAGCCTATCTAGTATGATTCCTTGTCTGGTGCAGTGACTCCAAAGTTCCTTTTAAAGGATCTCAGGATTTGAAAGCAAGATGGCCGAACAGGAGCAGCTCCAGCCTACAGCTCCTAGCACGAGCGACACAGAGGATGGGTGATTTCTGTATTTTCAACTGAGGTACTGGGTTCATCTCACTGGGGAGTGCCAGACAATCGGTGCTGGTCAGCTGGTGCAACCTGACCAGCGAGAGCTGAAGCAGGGTGAGCCATCACTGCACCTGGGAAGCACAAGGGGGAAGGGAATCCCTTTTCCTAGCCAGGGGAAACTGAGACACACAACACCTGGAAAATTGGGTAACTCCCACCCTAATACTGCACTTTACCAAGGGTCTTAGCAAATGGCACACCAGGAGATTATATCCCACACCTGGACGGGAGGGTCCCATGCCTACGGAGCCTCCCTCATTGCTAGCACAGCAGTCTGAGATCTAACTGCAAGGCAGCAGCAAGGCTGGGGGAGGGGCGCCCGCCATTGCTGAGGCTTAAGTAGGTAAACAAAGCTGCTGGCAAGTTTGAACTAGGTGGAGCCCACTGCAGCTCAAGGGGGCCTGCCTGTCTCTGTAGACTCCATCTCTGGGTACAGGACATAGCTAAACAAAAAGCAGCAGAAACCTCGGCAGAGGTAAGTGACCCTGTCTGACGGCTTTGAAGAGAGCAGTGGATCTCCCAGTACGGAGGTTGAGATCTGAGAATGGAGAGACTGCCTGCTCAAGTGGGTCCCTGACCCCTGAGTAGCCTAACTGGGAGACATCCCCCACTAGGTGCAGACTGACACCTCACACCTCACACGGTGGGGTACACCCCTGAGACGAAGCTTCCAGAGCAGGATCAGACAGCAACACTCACTGTCCAGCAATATTCTATCTTCTGGAGCCTCCGCTGCTGATACCCAGGCAAACAGGGTCTGGAGTGGACTTCAAGCAAACTCCAACAGACCTACAGCTGAGGGTCCTGACTGTTAGAAGGAAAACTAACAAACAGAAAGGACACCCACACCAAAACCCCATCAGTATGTCACCATCATTAAAGATCAAAGGCAGATAAAACCACAAAGATGGGAAAAAAGCAGGGCAGAAAAGCTGGAAATTCAAAAATTCAGAGTGCATCTCCCCCTCCAAAGGAATGCAGCTCATCGCCAGCAACGGATCAAAGCTGGATGGAGAATGACTTTGATGAGTGCAGAGAAGAAGGCTTCAGTCGATCAACCTCTCAGAGCTAAAGGAGGAACTACGTAATCAGTGCAAAGAAACTAAAAATCTTGAAAAAAGAGCGGAAGAATGGATAACTAGAATAATCAATGCAGAGAAGGCCATAAACGAACTGACAGAGATAAAAACCATGACACAAGAAATACGTGACAAATGCACAAGCTTCAGTAACTGACTTGATCAACTGGAAGAAAAGGTATTAATGATTGAAGATCAAATTAATGAAATGAAGTGAGAAGAGAAGTCTAGAGAAAAAAGAGGAAAAAGAAATGAACAAAGCCTCCAAGAAATATGGGATTATGTGAAAAGACCAAATCTACGTCTGATTGGTGTGCCTGAAAGTGAGGGGGAAAATGGAACCAAGTTGGAAAACACTCTTCAGGATATCATCCAGGAGAACTTCCCCAACCTAGTAAGGCAGGCCAACATTCAAATTCAGGAAATACAGAGAATGCCACAAAGATACTCCTCGAGAAGAGCAACTCCAAGACACATAATTGTCAGATTCACCAAAGTTGAAATGAAGGAAAAAATGTTAAGGGCAGCCAGAGAGAAAGGTCGGGTTACACACAAAGGCAGGCACATCAGTCTAACAGCAGATCTCTCGGCAGAAACTCTACAAGCCAGAAGAGAGTTGGGGCCAGTATTCAACATTCTTAAAAGAGTTTTCAACCCAGAATTTCATATCTGGCCAAACTAAGTTTCATAAGTGAAGGAGAAATAAAGTCCTTTACAGACAAGCAAATGCTTAGAGATTTTGTCACTACCAGGCCTACCCTACAAGAGACCCTGTAGGAAGCACTAAACATGGAAAGGAACAACCGGTACCAGCCATTGCAAAAACATGCCAAAATGTAAAGACCGTCGATGTTAGGAAAAAACTGCATCAACTAACGAGCAAAATAACCAGCTAATATCACAATGACAGGATCAAGTTCACACATAACAATATTAACCTTAATGTAAATGGACTAAATGGTCCAATTAAAAGACACAGACTGGCAAATTAGATAAAGAGTCAAGATACATCAGTTTGCTGTATTCAGGAGACCCATCTCACATGCAGAGACACACATAGGCTCAAAATAAAGGGATGGAGGAAGATCTACCAAGCAAATGAAGAACAACAACAACAACAACAACAACAACAACAACAAAAGCAGGGGTTGCAATCCTAGTCTCTGATAAAACAGACTTTAAACCATCAAAGATCAAAAGAGACAAAGAAGGCCATTACATAATGGGAAAGGGATCAATTCATCAGGAAGAGCTAACTATCCTAAATATATATGCACCTAATACAGGAGTACTCAGATTCATAAAGCAAGCCCTTAAAGACTTACAAAGAGACTTAGATTCCCATACAATAATAATGGGAGACTTTAACACCCTACTGTCAACATTAGACAGATCAACGAGACAGAAAGTTAACAAGGATATCCAGGAATAGAACTGAACTCTGTACCAAGCGGACCTAATAGACATCTACAGCACTCCCCACCCCAAATCAGCAGAATATATACCTTCTCAGCACCACATCACACTTATTCCAAAATTGACCACATAGTTGGAAGTAAAGCACTCCTCAGCAAATGTAAAAGACAGAAATTATAACAAACTGTCTCTCAGACCACAGTGCAATCAAACTAGAACTCGGGACTAAGAAACTCAATCAAAACCGCTCAACTACATGGAAACTGAACAACCGGCTCCTGAATGACTACTGGGTACATAATGAAATGAAGGCAGAAATAAAGATGTTCTTTGAAACGAATGAGAACAAAGATACAATATACCAAAATCTCTGGGACACATTTAAAGCAGTGTGTAGAGGGAAATTTATAGCACTAAATGCTCACAAGAGAAAGCAGGAAAGACCTAAAATTGACACCCTATCATCACAATTAAAAGAACTAGAGAAGCAAGAGCAAACACATTCAAAAGCTAGCAGAAGGCAAGAAATAACTAAGATCAGCGCAGAACTGAATGAGATAGAGACACAAAAAACCCTCCAAAAAATCAATGAATCCAGGAGTTGGTTTTTTGAAAAGATCAACAAAATTGATAGACCGCTAGCAAGACTAATAAAGAAGAAAAGAGAGAAGAATCAAATAGACGCAATAAAATATGATAAAGGGGATATCACCACCGACCCCACAGAAATACAAACTACCATCAGAGAATACTATAAACACCTCTCTGCAAATAAACTAGAAAACCTAGAAGAAATGGATAATTTCCTGGACACTTACACTCTCCCAAGACTAAACCAGGAAGAAGTTGAATCCCTGAATAGACCAATAGCAGGTTCTGAAATTGAGGCAATAATTAATAGCCTACCAACCAAAAAAGTCCAGGACCAGACGGATTCACAGCCGAATTTTACCAGAGGTACAAGGAGGAGCTGGTACCATTCCTTTTGAAACTATTCCAATCAATAGAAAAAGAGGGAATCCTCCCTAACTCATTTTATGAGGCCAACATCATGCTGATACCAAAACCTGGCAGAGACACAACAAAAAAAGAGAATTTTAGACCAATATCCCTGATGAACATCGATGTAAAAATCCTCAATAAAATACTGGCAAACCGAATTCAGCAGCACATCAAAAAGCTTATCCACCATGATCAAGTTGGCTTCATTCCTGGGATGCAAGGCTGGTTCAACATATGCAAATCAATAAACATAATCCAGCATATAAACAGAACCAAAGACAAAAACCATATGATTATCTCAATAGATGCAGAAAAGGCCTTTGACAAAATTCAACAACTCTTCATGCTAAAAACTCTCAATAAATTCGGTATTGATGGAATATATCTCAAAATAATAAGAGCTATTTATGACAAACCCACAGCCAATATCATACTGAATGGGCAAAAACTGGAAGCATTCCATTTGAAAACCGGCACAAGACAGGGATGCCTTCTCTCACCACTCCTATTCAACATAGTGTTGGAAGTTCTGGCTAGGGCAATCAGGCAAGAGAAAGAAATAAATGGTACTCAGTTAGGAAAAGAAGAAGTCAAATTGTCCCTGTTTGCAGATGACATGATTGTATATTTAGAAAATCCCATCATCTCAGCCCAAAATCTCCTTAAGCTGATAAGCAACTTCAGCAAAGTCTCTGGATACAAAATTAATTTGCAGAAATCACAAGCATTCTTATATACCAGTAACAGACAAACAGAGAGCCAAATCATGAATGAACTTTCATTCACAATTGCTTCAAAGAGAATAAAATACCTAGGAATCCAACTTACAAGGGATGTAAACGACCTCTTCAAGGAGAACTACAAACCACTGCTCAGTGAAATAAAAGAGGACACAAACAAATGGAAGGACATACCATGCTCATGGATAGGAAGAATCAATATCGTGAAAATGGCCATACTGTCCAAGGTAATTTACAGATTCAATGCCATCCCCATTAAGCTGCCAATGACTTTCTTCACAGAATTGGAAAAAACTGCTTTAAAGTTCATATGGAACCAAAAAAGACCCTGCATTGCCAAGACAATCCTAAGTCAAAAGAACAAAGCTGGAGGCATCACGCTACCTGACTTCAAACTATACTACAAGGCTACAGTAACCAAAACAGCATGGTACTGGTACCAAAACAGAGATATAGACCAATGGAACAGAACAGAGCCCTCAGAAATAATACCACACATCTACAGCCATCTGATCTTTGACAAACCTGACAAAAACAAGAAATGGGGAAAGGATTCCCTATTTAATAAATGGTGCTGGGAAAATTGGCTAGCCATAAGCAGCAAGCTGAAACTGGATCCTTTCCTTACTCCTTACACGAAAATTAATTCACGCTGGATTAGAGACTTAAATGTTAGAGCTAATACCATAAAACCCTAGAAGAAAACCTAGTAATACCATTCAGGACATAGGCATGGGCAAGGACTTCATGTCTAAAACACCAAAAGCAACAGCAACAAAAGCCAAAATTGACAAACGGGATCTAATTAATCTAAAGAGCTTCTGCACAGCAAAAGAAACTACCATCAGAGTGAACAGGCAACCTACAGAATGGGAGAAGATTTTTACAATCTACTCATCTGACAAAGGACTCGTATCCAGAACCTACAAAGAACTCAAACAAATTTACAAGAAGAAAACAAACAACCCCATCAAAAAGTGGGCAAAGGATATGAACAGAAATTTCTCAAAAGAAGACATTCATACAGCCAACAGACACATGAAAAAATGCTCATCATCACTCGCCATCAGAGAAATGCAAATCAAAACCACAATGAGATACCATCTTACACCAGTTAGGATGGCAACCATTAAAAAGTCAGGAAACCACAGGTGCTGGAGAGGATGTGGAGAAATAGGAACACTTTTACACTGTTGGTGGGATTGTAAACTAGTTCAACCATTGTGGAAAACAGTATGGCGATTCCTCAGGGATCTAGAACAAGAAATACCATATGACCCAGCCATCGTATTACTGGGTATATACCCAAAGGATTATAAATCATGCTGCTATAAAGACACATGGACACGTATGTTTATTGTGGCACTATTCACAATAGCAAAGACTTGGAATCAACCCAAATGTCCATCAGTGACAGACTGGATTAAGAAAATGTGGCACATATATACCATGGAATACTATGCAGTCATAAAAAAGGATGAGTTCGTGTCCTTTGTAGGGACATGGGTGCAGCTGGAAACCATCATTCTTGGCAAACTTTCACAAGAACAGAAAACCAAACACCGCATGCTCTCACTCATAGGTGGGAATTGACCAATGAGATCACTTGGACATGGGAAGGGGAACATCACACACCAGGGCCTATTATAGGGAGCGGAGAGGCGGGAGGGATGGCATTGGGAGTTATAACTGATGTAAATGACGAGTTGGTGGGTGCTGACGAGTTGATGGGTGCAGCACACCAACATGGCACATGTATACATATGTAACAAACCTGCATGTTGTGCACAGGTACCCTAGAACTTAAAGTATAATAAAAAAATAAAAAATAAATAAAGGGTCTTAGTAGTCTTATCTTATTGGGCTATAGTAGTCTTCCAATTACCTTCACTAATGGTCATGGAAATATTAAGAGGTATCTCAGTGAATCCCATCTTCCCATGGCAATCAGGATTAATCACCCAGCTAGTAAAGTAACCTACTTATCTGACTGTTGATTTCCTTCTCAGGAATTGAGACCTCTAGACCAGCAAAACTCAAGATTATGGAGACAGAAACAAAAACTCTAAATGTGGCTCATTAGGTTTAATAACCAGGGGGGTAACTCCTAATCAGAGGGGCAAGGAATGTTTGGAAACGTTCTTTGTTTCCAAAACCATGTATTCTAGCTATGAAAGAACCGACACTATATATTTATTACTGCTTAAAAGCATATGCTACATCCTGTAGCACAGCATCCCAATCTTGCAGGTAGCTTTTCTCAGCTGTCATTATTTTCAGTCTTCAATAAGCTATTCTGCAATTCTCTCAGGTCAGCTGCTTCTAAGTGATATGGTACATTGCTGCCATGGTAACATATGTTAGTTGGTCAAAAACAATCTTGTGTGGGTTACCAAGATAAGAAGTAAACCCTATAAGTTGTGTAAGTTCACAAAGAGTGGTACTGGGAGAAGCATAGTGGTGGGCTGGGAAGGCAGTCATAACAATACATATTCCCAGAAACAAATTAACAAGATTTTGCTTTCTTTGGAGTCTATATCCTCCATGAGCCCACTTGGCAGTTCTCTCCCTGGTTGTGCTGGGACCTGATTCTTCCTGTGGCCCTGGAGAAAAAGAAGCATGGTGGGAGTGGATCTCAGTGGGCTGAGGCATTTCCTTTCCTAGAGTCAGTAGGGACACTATAGAGATTTTAAGCAAGGGAAAGATTATTTCTTCATATGGTAGGGGTTGGGGGCAAACTTCCACAGACCAAGGAGATTTGAAGGAGTCAGCATGTTTAAAGTACTTACCTGCCTGTGAGTCCACCTAAATACACCTGTGGACAGATTTCAGCTTACCAAAGGGAATTGCTTTGAATACTTCTCACTAAATAGCTGCTGGAGAAGTCCACAGTCTTTCTCTCCAGGGAGGTGTCTGAGCACAAACTTAATTATTGTCTGGAGATTCCAGAAAGTCATCTTGGGGTGAGCATTAGAAGACTTTTAAAGCTACTTTCTGGCCTGGTCATCAGGGGGCGTGGGCTCTGTTCGGGCTCTGTCCTAACTTCTGTGATATCTTCAGTCAGTCACTACCCTTTCCTGAAACTTTGTTTCTTTCTTCTTGCTCAGAAGTGGATAAAGGCCTACAACAATGGTTTTCAAACTTGTTTTAAACCACAGAACCATTTCCCCAAAGTATCATACCTAAACTGATTATGGACGTGACCAGGCAACTTTAAAAAATACTATTATTTTGTTTTGCTTCCTGTGTTTTCCTTTTCCAAGGAAGGAGCCAAGTCATTAGTATTTCTTAGGTGCAGGGATTTTTTTTTTCCCAGTTCCAAATCAGAAACTGTGTGACACCCACTTATTTTATAAAAGTGCCCAAGATTAAGAGATTGAGTTGCGGCTGGGTGTGGTGGCTCACACCTGTAGTCTCAGCACTTTGGGAGGCCGAGGCGGGCAGATCACTTGAGGTCAGGAGTTCAAGACCAGCCTGGCTAACATGGTAAAACCCTGTCTCTACTAAAAATACAAAGATCTGTCGGGTGTGATGGTGCATGCCTGTAATCTCAGCTACTCAGGAGGCTGAGGTAGGAGAATTGCTTGAACCCAGGGGGCACAGGTTGCAGTGAGCTGAGATTGCGCCACTGCACTCCAGCCTGGCTGATCAGAGTGAAACTCTGTCAAAAAAAAAAAAAAAAAAAAAAAAAAAAAAAAAGGGATTGTGTTGCAGCATGCTTAGTGCACACTGAGATGAGAAAGGGCATGACCTTGATAGTTACATGATCCTGTGGGAGATTTTACTCCATGCCACAATAGTGTAGTGCTGTGTATATTTGGGACAGGGAAGCACTAACCTAGAGCTAGTGCTTCTGTTCAACTCCCAGGCAGTACTCCATATTAGCGGCAAGACCTTGGAGAGGTGACTGCTGGGAGTGTTTAGCAGGGTGAGCTTAACACAGGGCAACCCTCATTCAACAAAATGTCATATACTCTTATCGGTGACCTCCAAGCCAAGAACTTCCTAACATTCACAAGTCCAGGTAGTTTTGGAAACTACAAATGTAGCAGTAATCAAGTGGCCTAAACAATAGAGGCATTGCTCCATTTTCTCAGCCTTCGTGAGCCTTCCTGATTCTAGTTTCATTCTGTACAGGTAGGAGCTTGTGTAATGACAGGGATTATGCTTCTGGTGGTCCAATCAAATGGGTGTTTTTCCTACAATTTGAATCTTTATAATAACGTTCATCCTTGCTACTTTTTTTTTAAAATTTATTTATTATTATTATACTTTAAGTTGTAGGGTACATGTGCATAACGTGCAGGTTTGTTACATATGTATACTTGTGCCATGTTGCTGTGCTGCACCCATCAACTCATCATTTACATCAGGTATAACTCCCAATGCAATCCCTCCCCCCTCCCCCCTCCCCATGATAGGCCCCGGTGTGTGATGTTCCCCTTCCTGAGTCCGAGTGATCTCATTGTTCAGTTCCCACCTATGAGTGAGAACATGCATACAGCCATCCTTGCTACTTTTTAAACAAATGAAAATAAGCCTGCCCTAGTTGTCTTCTTCCTGCCCTGCTATGCTTCCCCTAGGTGAAGACGATGCTCCATTGAACAGTTTGACAACTTCATGTCTGGAAAGTAAATGATTAAAGTCGTTTTCAAATCCCATACATTGTTTTTCTGGAGTCACACATGACAATATTCATACAAACTGTATGAATAGCTGGCCTTTCTTCATATCTTCCCACTTAGGATACCCAGAGACCCACGTGGTTCCATAAGGGCCTTGCTACTGAGATGCCAGGCCACCTCATGCCCTGGCAGAGAGGGGCCTCAGAAAAACCAGAAATAAAAATAAGATACAAATACTTTAATCGCATGGATTTCCATATATGTCTCGATCTTGTGAACTAATCTGAAGGATAGAAAGGGAGTGAAACAATTTGGATGGAAATTCTCAACATTGTCAGTTTCACTTGGGTTCAGATGATAGAGTCTGTTATTGTGTTCTCTTACTACCCTCTATGCCTGGTACATAGTGCTCAATGAGTATTTGTTTGTTGATTGATAGAAAAGATTGTGCTTTCCAGTCCTTCTGCAGAAAGGAGTCCTTTTGAACCCAAAGGGCTGATGTAGCCCAGGTGGCTAGCAGGGAATCTTAGCCTAGAGGCCAGCAGTGACCAAGAGGAACAGGTTTAAAGGGGCTCAGCCTGCTGACTGCCCAGGTGGGCAGTGAACCTTGAGTGTATGGGAGGACACTGGGCTGGATGGGAGGGGTTGAGCTGGCTCTACCTAGGGGAGAGATGGAGCCAAGGGTTGGAGAGAGACCTTGCCAGCCTTGTCCTCCATGGGTCTTACCTTGTGCCACACAGGCCTGGTTTTTCTGAGGCCCCTCTCTGCCAGGGCATGAGATGAGCTGGCATCTCAGTGGCAAGGCCCTTATGGAACCACATGGGTCTCTGGGTATCTTAGGTGGGTAGATATGAGGAAGGGCCCAGATCAGGTCAGCGTGGACTGGAGAGGACAAAAGTTGGTGGATTCTGAGAACACTCAGCAGGGATGAAGAGAAGGGGCAGCCAAGAGGCTGGAGGACGAGTTGAGCTTTGAGCTCAGAGGAGGGTAGAGAAACTAAGCCCGGGGGAGAATGAGGAGCCCCAGTGGGGGATGAGGAGTTAGGTCCCATGGTATTATACCTTTTTTCTCTGTCATGTAACACTGGAGAAGGAGGTAAGAAGTTTTCGCTAAGCCCCAGGACCAAAGTGGTCCATGTTGTCTCCTGATGGTGCTCAGCTTCAGCCCTGGCAGAAGGGCAGGCCCTAGAGAAACTGGTGTGGATAGGAAAGAGCTGAATAGCAGCTTTGCGTGGGGGTTTGGGAAGGTGGCAAGGGGTGAGGGGAGAGGAGAAAGCAGAAGACAGCAAAATTGTGTCATTGGCCTGCATAGCACAGAACTGGTGCCTGAGAATGAGGGTCAATGAATAAACGAGAAACCAGCCTTTCCACTCAACCAAGAGGTATTTATTCAGTTGCTGGCACCTCTCCCAGTGTAAATCTGGACTCGGCTCTGAGAAGGTGGTTCATCACAGCGGGGGCTTAGTTTGCTTTCTGTAGTTAGTGGCGTTTCATGGTTTTCTTTATCCAGCGTACAAAGCTTGAGACTTTGGTGCAGACTCGTGGAGGCTTGCCATTTCTTTGTCCATAGGAGACAATGCCCTGGGCCACCTTGTTACACACAAGGGGTCCTCCAGAGTCCCCCTGTGAATAGAGAGTGGAAGGACTGAGCTGATGCTCCTCTGGGTCCTGCCCTCTCTGCCATCTCAAGCCCCCACTTAGAAAAGGCCAACTTGCACAGCGTGCATGTGGGAGATGAGAGGGCAGGGCAGGCTGCTGGTGGCCCCCAGCTGCCAAGCTCTGGCTCTGGAAATTGTTACTGCTTCACCTCATCCCAGCGGCCAGCCTCCGTCATCTCCCCCAGATCCTGAGATTGCAGGAATGTGGGACCGTTGGCTGTTTAAGGACCCAGAAGTGGGCAAGGAGGGCTGATATCCACCATGGAGGACCAGCCCATTAACCACGTTGGGTACTGACCTCTGAAGACACACCTGGTTATAATTACTGCATTCCCAGTGGGCACAGTTTCCTAATATCTGTGACCTGGAGTGGGTAGAGTGTTGCAAATTCATCCTTCCAAAGGAGCACCATCCACCATAAGCCTCCTTGTAAGTTTGCAGAGGCCCTAATTTCTCCCCAGCTCTGTCTAGTCCCCTTTTCTCTTTCCAGAGAGAAAGATCACAGTCTAGTGGGTGAAGGAGTCCCCCACTACTTAGGTCTGCAGGTCTCAGATCTTCCCCAAACATCTTTCTCCCCAGAGCCAATCCAGGTAGATGCATAGTCTCACCTTAAAGGAAGCCTTTTGAATCTCTGGGTCCCCCACGCACAACTCAACAGTACTGTCGTAATAATGGCCTAAGCGGGATTTGCACGTTTGATCTTCCTCCACTGTCAACTTCACCTCCTGCAGTGTGTGTGAGTATTTTCCATCGGGGGTCGTCTGTCCCCAGCCGGCCACATCGCACGCCTGCCCTGGCTTCACCTGGGCCTTGTTCCTAGGTAGCCTGAGGGGCTTCACAGCTGTGGTCCGCTTGGCCTTTCTCTCCAGCTGGTGGGGAAGAGGCAAGAAAGTTCAGGTCAGCCAATGAACTTCTGGGCCCTGACACAGTGATGGGACTATGCTGTCTTCTCTCTCCTCTGAGGCACAGGAATTAACCAAAAGGCCAGGATGGAAAGGAGGGAAGGGCCTGCATCACAGTGGGAGTGGAACCAACCGGACTTCTTGCTCAAGAAGAGCAAGAGTGGCAGGAGTGTGCCTCACCTGTAGTAGCATGATGTCGTTGGAAAAGTTCTCAGGATTATAGGCTGGGTGGGGGATGGCTCTTTTCACAGGGATAATCTGCTGGGTCCGCTCCTGTTCCTTGATATTGTGGGCCCCCAAGGTGACATTTATGGAGCTGCACAGAGAGCAGAGTGAGGATGGGGGCAGAGTCACAGAGGACACAGCCCAGAGACAGTGAAGAGCAGGTGACAGCTGGGGCAGGGCTGCAGCTGAGGGGAAATTAAGGGGACAGTCTGTCCCCAGGAATTGGAATTCTGGTAATTGCACCATGTTTCTCAGGGGTCGGTTCCCCCTTGAAACACCGGTGGAATTGCTTCAGTTTGTATTCTTATGCCCAAGTATGCCCCCGGTTCTAAATATGGCAGGGTTGGTCACTCTGCTGTTTCTTACTTCAGCAGCGCCTCTGGAACCAACCTTCCCCCCTCTCCACAAACTTACCTGCCCTTTTCTCACCCTCTAAGGAGCCCTCCTGGCATATGTGTTCCCAGGAGCCCAAGGAGCTCCTTGGGAAGAAGGCAGGGGTCTCTGTGGAGTGTTTCCGGGAAAGTATGGGCTGTTTTCTGCTCCTCACCTTCCCCAACAGTGAGCAGCTGTCAGCACGAAGTCCTCTCGTATCAGGAAGCCACCGCACCTCTTCAGAGGCATCTGATCCCAGATCATAAGATAAGCCATGTAGGGGCGGGAGTGGGGCTTGGCCTCATGTCCCCCGATGATCTCCCCTGAAGGAAAAGTCTCTCTGCTTGTGTGCACCCACGGAATCTGCTGGGTGGGCACCTGCTTGATGGCTCCAGAATTCCTGGGCATTTGGGAACCTGGGATAGCCTGGAGTTGGGAGGGGCCTGGAGGAAGGGGTTTCAATTTCCTGCTCTGTAAAAGGGAAGAACAGCAGACTTTGGTCTGTAAATCTTTCTTCCATATGTAGTCGAAGGCAAGCATACCTGTCTTAGGGACAGTGAAATCCCAGAGGCTCCTGATCATTCCTTTCCTGACTTTGCTTTGTTTCAGGTGAGTTTCCAAGACCTATGAGTCCCATGGTTTCTAGGATAGTGCTGCTTTCTAATAGCCAGGGCATAAGTGGAGGGATCTAGATACTGTCATATGCTATTTCCTAGAGCCTGACATGTAGTGGGTGCCCAATAAATGTTCATGGCTGCATGATGGACTGGCTCCAGTTAGCCTCTGGATGAGGGCTGGCAGAGCAGTGCTGGTGGAATTCTAGAAAACAGGGAAGTTCAGGCTTGCCATAGTGCCTCATTCTTGGAAAGAGGGGAGCCACCAAAGGCCAGAGAAGAAAAGCAGAGTTGGAGAATGGGACTGAGCAAACACATTAACAGTGTTCTGAGGACAGTGATTGCACCAGTTCTGCTGTCAGCTGAGCTCTGGGTTTCTCTCCTAAGTAGACGGTGAGAGAAGGACCTGTGTTATTCCAGAAACAGAAGCCAGGCCTACTCTAGAATAATTTAATATTTTTCTTTTCTAGTTTCCCATCCTCTGCCATTTACTTCTAGGAAAGTCCTGCTCTCCAGGTGACAAAGGTGGGCTCTGGAGAGGGGATAGTACCCACTGGCTCTTCTTGAGAACGGCCTTCTGCTCTGCCATTCCTGCTGATAGCTTATCCAGCATCACACCTGGGGGGTCTTGGTACAATGGGAGCTGGAGTTCAGAACATTCCTGGTAGATAGATGGATCAGGAATGTGGAGAAAGGGCAGGAGACCTATGGGATGGGGTTGGGCCCCCGAGGGTGGAGACAATCACTCACCTGCATCTGTCCTGGGCAGCAGGAGGAAGGCCAGCAGGAGCAGGATTGGTTGCATCTTCTCAGAAAGGCTGTCCTGGTTGGAGCTGCTGTTGTTTCCTCCTTGCTCTCTTTTAGCTCTTGGGAGAGGAAAGAGGTGGAGCAGGCTCAGTGACTTCATGTTCCCCTCTGGTTTTGTGGTGTCTCATCACAGATTTTCTGTGAATGCTGCCCACCCCAACTGCTTCTGCCTGATGACGTCCTCTGGGTGCTTGTGTGAAAATCATGCAGTGACCACATCAGCACCCACAGCTGATGACTCAGAGTAGACTACCTATTCAGCCCAGAGCAGGAACCCAAGCATATGAAGTGAACTGTAGGATATGGTATCAGCCAGTAGAGGTACTGAAGCACCAGAAACCTGAGTTCCCAGTGATAGAACCCCAATGCCTCAAGGCCATGCTGCTAAATCCATCAGGATAGTTTCTTTAGCAGTTTGTGCTAGAACCAAGCATGTTGGAGATGTGTCTCCTTCCCTTAGAGAGCTGACCATCTGGTTGAAGAGACAAATGCCAGGAGCCAGAGTACAGTTAGGGGAGGGCTATGGTAGAGCCATACACAAGGTAGTAACAAAGTGTGGCCACCATCTACTAGACACATCTAGCAACCCATTTATTATCATAGCTTCCTTTCTAGGGAATTTCTAACATCCTTTATTTAGTTACAAATGTTTAGTGTGAGAGTTCACCTCTTTTCTGAATGCTTTCAATAAAAGTCCTGTACTTGACATTTTATTGGGCTAGATTAATGAATTGCTAGGAGTTGAATCCACTTTGGGTAGGCTGGGGTCAGTCCACTCAAGCCACTAGAACCAAGAATGAGAAAAGGCTGGTTCTCTAAAGGACGTTTGTAATGCTAAACTGCTGATACCATGTGAAGTGAGGAAGCATGCCAGGCAGCCAAAGATAAGTAGTTGTCTTTTTTAGTATTCTGTCTCCTGTCCA
Source organism: Macaca thibetana thibetana (assembly GCF_024542745.1). Classification (NCBI taxonomy): domain Eukaryota; kingdom Metazoa; phylum Chordata; class Mammalia; order Primates; family Cercopithecidae; genus Macaca; species Macaca thibetana. The sequence continues at coordinate 83,138,753 of NC_065584.1, read as the reverse complement.
GAGAGCCACACTTCTTACATAGCAGGCTCAGCACATAATAGGCACACAGTAAACATTTGCTAAACAAACTACACTAATGCTATCATTATGATGGATGTGAAAGATGGTTGTTTCTAAACAGCCTGTGCCCAATTCTATTAAAAAAACAACTAAATCTCTCTACGTGGTTTGATTATTGTGATCTGTTTCCATCTTCGTATTTTCTGTATTTTACAATTTTTCTATGAAGAATGGTATATCTCAAAATATAGAATTCCAGTGTAAATGTCTTCCTTGTCAATAGCAAGCCAACTACATTTATCAGACTTTTTTTTTTTGACCCTAGCTTGCCCCATAGTAGACGTTTAAAAAATTTTTTTTTCTGATTATAGTCATAACATATGTTTATTAAGAAAATTTGGAAAGTAGGAAGGGAAAATATCACTTATTAATCTGTCTCCCACAGACTGACTGTTACCATAAGCAGTGTGTTTTAAATACTTGGGATCACATTGTACAGACAATGCAATTTATTTTATTTTTGCTTAACCCTACAAATTAAGCATTTTCCCCATGCTTGTAGAAACTATTAGTCAATACAACTATAGTCTTTCTTTCCTAGGCATTAAAAAATTTAACATGCAAGTAATTTTTAAATAATTTGAGCAAAGAGAAAATAATTAAAGTTACCTAATTTCTCATAATTCACTGATAACCATCTTTAATGTCTTGAAGTATGCTCTAGCACATTTTTTCTCATGTAATATCTGTCTTTTTTAAAATTAAAAGGGGATTATGCTAAACATAAGTTTGTGACCCATTTAAAAAATTGAGGTAAAATTCACATAACCTACAATTAACCATTTTAAAATATTCAATTCAGTGACATTTAGCACATTCAAAATCTGCAGCCACCACCTATGGATATTTCATATAAACAGAATCACACAATACATGACCTGTTGTGGCTGGCTACATTCACTTGTAATAATGTTTTTGAGATTCATACAAGCTGTAGCACATGCCAGTACTCATTCTTTTTAATGGCAAAATAATGTTCCCATTATGTTTATACCACAAGTTATTTGTTCATCTGTCAATGGACATTTGGATTGCTTCCATCTTTTGGCTATTGTAGCTAATGCAGCAAAAAACATTTGTGTACAAATTTCTGCATGAACACTATGTGTTCAGTTCTTTTGAATATATACCTAAAAGTGGAATTTCTGAGTTATGCAATAATTTTATTTTTAATTTTTTAAGGAACCACCAGACTATTTTCCACAGTGGTTGTACCCTTTTATACTCCTATCAGCAACATAGGAAAGTTCCTATTTCTCTGCATCCTTGCTGACACTTGTTATTTTAAAATGACTATCTTCATTCTGATGGGTGTAAAGTAGTATGCCACGTGGTTTTGATTTACATTTCCTTTATGACTAATGATGTTGAGCATCATTTCATGTGTTTGCTGGTCATTCAAGTATCTTCTTTGGGGAAATGTTGATTCAACTCCTTTGCCTATTCTTAAAATTGCATTGTTTTTGTTTTCATTGTTGAGTTGGAAGAGTTTGTTATATATTCTGGATACTAAGTCCTTATCAGATATGTGGCTTGTAAATATTTTCTCCCATTCTGCAGATTGTGTTTTCATTTTCTTGATATTGTCATTTCATGTGCAAATTTAAAGAAATTTATGAATTCAAATTTATCAATTTTATCTTTTGTTCTTGTGCTTTTGGTGTCAAATCTAAGAATCCACTGACGAATCAGAAACCTTGAAGATTACTTCTGATTTCTTCTAATAATTTTATGGTTTTGGCCCTCATATTTAGAGTTGATTTATTTTAATTATTGTATGTGACACGAGGTAGGAGTCCACTAGACTATTTTGCACGTGGCTATCCAAATTGTTCCAGCACCATTTGTTGAAGATATTATTCTTTCCCCACTGAATGTTCAAGACCCCCTTGACAATCCTTATCAAAAATCAAATGGTCATAAATGTTGAATTTATTTCTGGACTCTGAATCTATTCCATTGATCCATATGTCTATCCTTATGCCTTTGCCATGCTGTTTTAATTACTGTAGCTTGTAGTAAGTTTTGAAATTGAGAGGTGTAAGTACTCCAACTTTGTTTTTCTATTTCAATATTCGTTTTGCTTTTTCAGATCCTATGGAATTACATATGGATTTTAGGATTGGCTTTCCATTTCAGCAAAGAAGACCATTTTAAATTTTGACACAGATTGCACTGAATCTATAGATTGCTTTGGGAAGTATTGCCATTTAACAATATGAAGTATCCCTATCCGTGAACATGGGACATCTTTCCATTTAATCAGCAATTATTTGTGGTTTCTAGTGTACAATTCTTTCACTTCCTTGGTTAAATTTAGTCACATGTATTTTATTCTTTGGGATGTTATTATACATGAAATTGCTTTTTTTTTTTTTCTTTTTTTGAGACGGAGTCTCGCTCTTTTTTAATTGTTCATTGTGGGCCATTCTTTGTCCCGAGTATACTAAACACAACTGATTTTGTACCCTGAAATTTGTTGAATTTGCTTATTAACTCTACTAGTTTTTGTGTAGATTATTTGGGATTTTCTTTATATACAGTCATGTCATCTGCAAATAGAAATAGTTTTACTTCTTCCTTCATAATTGGATACCTTTTATTTCACTTTCTTACTTAATTGCTCTGTTTAGGAATTCCAGTGCAATATTGAATAGCAGTGATGGAAGTGAGAATCTGATCGGATTTTCTATTTCTTTTTGAGTTTTTTTTGGCAGTTTCTGTGTTTCTAGTAATTTGTCCATTTCATCTAGACTATCTAATTTGTTGGTGTACAAATGTAGATAGTATTCTTGTATAGTCCTTTTAATTTCTCTAAGTTTGGTAGTAATATCTCCACTTTTATTTCTAATTTTAGTAATATAAGTCTTCTCCAAACTTCACCATCTCCTATATTTTTCAGGGCCCTGGGGAGAAAAATTAAGGAGGGGCTGAAGAATCAAAGTCTTTTGTCTATATCTCTGATGTTAGATTCTGAATCTGTCAGAAGAGAGAGGTACCTCAGTGGCTACCATATGGTGATGGAAAAATTTATTTAGATTACACACTCTCTTCGCTTTTATTCCTTATTTCCTGATGTTCTTTCTTAATCTGTAGAAGAATGTCATGCCTCGTCCATGAAAGGAAATACTCTTGGGCATTAGCCTTTCACTGAACCACAGCTAGTCCCTTTTGGAAGTGGCCAAGGCCAATCCTTATAGGTAAATGAGAACAGCACAATGACATGACATTTTCACACTCATACATGACATTTGATTCTGATGTTGTGGCCTGATTTCCCTGAGCTTGATCATTCTTTTAAGTCATGACAAAATCAGAACCTACAGGCATAAAGAGCCAGAAGTTGGCCCCAGATTTCATTTGACCATGAGACTCAGCTATGTTGTAGAGAATAAATTATTTTTTTCTTTCTTTCTTTCTTTTTTTTTTTCTTTTTGAGATGGCATCTCGCTCTGTCACCCAGGCTGCAGTGCATTGGTCCGATCTTGGCTCACTGCAGCCTCTACTTCCTGGGCTCAAACGATTTCGTGCCTCAGCCTCCAGAGTAGCTGGGATTACAGGTGTGTACCACCATGCCTAACTAGTTTTTGTGCTTTTAGTAGAGACAGGATTTCACCATGTTGCCCAGACTGGTCTTGAACTCCTGGCCTCAAGTGATCTACCCACTTTGGCCTCCTGAAGTACTGGTATTGCATGGGACTGCATCACACTTGTCCTGTAGAGAAGAAGTTCTTGTCTCAGTTAAAAGTTATCTCTGCATTCCTATTAGAATAGGATGCTAGTCAGAAGTTCTGGGATATGTACATAAAATAAAAAATAATTTGATATAAAAAATCTGTCAGCAAAGAAGAACTAAGGTAACTTATTAGAGCGGAGAATGTGGTATTTCCATTTTGCCTCTGTGGTAGTAAGGATTGGGAAGAGGGCAGAGATGGGAAGAGAAAATTGTTTCTAGGACAGACATACATCTATTATTTTTCCAGAGTTTGAGTATCCACTAGAACACCCTTTAATTTTTCCTTATTACCTATTCTTATCGTTGCCCAGCCACCATCACAAACAAAAAAGGATGGAGAAGAACAAGGTCTGGATGTTGGGTTGGGGATAATTCAGTAAAACTCTGGAGTGGGTAAATGTCTGGTGTGGATGAAAAGAGGCCTATGGAAGAAGGGGGAGTAGAAGTGAGTTTGAGTGAGAACAGTGTGCCCACCCCCACCAAACCGGGAGCAAGTGTGACAGTACAGACTCACAAAAGTAAATTGGCGTGGACTGCACTTCTGGGTGGGAGCAAGTTGAAAGACAACAATGTTCTGGGCTGTGATGTCACTTTTGATGTGACCTTGGGTCATTCTCAAGACCCCCCCCCACCCCACGTCCCCCTAACCTGGGGGTTTTTATGTTCCCAGAGTCTTTGCCCACCAGGGCCACTGCCCTTTCCCAAAGCATCTTGTTTCCATAGAGTCTGAAGTTCACACCCTAATGTTCTGGAGTGATGGACTCTGTCTTAAGTATCTTGTTTACAGCCTCATGCTGTGCATTTTTTTTTTTTTTTTACTATGTCTGCATGGGATATGGCAAAGGGTTTGGTCTAGTGTAGGTAAAAAGAATGCTGCAGAATCATTCGCTAGAACCTTTAGCATATGATTACAAAGTTGGTGGGTCTTTCTCTTTTTCTCTCTATCTCAAAGTTCAGGGCAAGTATAATAATAAGTTATTGTGTTTGGAAACAAATTCATGCTTAAGCATTCTTATGTTATATCCCCTATCTGTTCTCCAGTTGTGGTATGACATCTACTTGTGGACACACTCTGCTTTCTGGTTTTTCTGTTTCTGATTAGAAACTCAAGAACAATACGAGAAACATACCTGAAAACAGCGGAAGATCTGGATCATTCCAGCCAGCACTTCAATCAAGTCTTGTAGAAACCTACAGGGCCTCTCAGAGCATTTTACCAGTGGAACTGTGGCAGGGTGACTGATTGTGGAACCAATGACTACATTATTCTCTCTGTATTCTCTATGCTGAATCATTTGCCAGAACTTCCAATATATGATTGCAAAACTAGACTTTTTAAAAAAATGTTATCTTGTCTCAGATTTCTAAGCCTGAAAGATTGAGGCTGTTACTGAAAGATGCTTAATTAACCAAGGCATTGAGTTCCAATCATGAGGCTTTGAGGAGTTTGATATCTAGATCCTTTTGGCATCATATGCTAAGACTGGCTGTGAGGCTATGAGAATCTTAAATACCTGCACACTGTTCATAAGTGGTACTCTAAAACTCCTGAGGAAATAACGGAGACTGGAATTAGTGGGATTAGCTTGTGTCCTTTGGCTTAGCCTCTTTCTCTCCAGAAATTTCACTTTTGGCTCAGTCCTCACAGGGAAAAAAGTCTTGTCCAAAGATGGTGTCTACCCTGGGCTCCACTGTGTATCCCAGAGGAAAGTGTCTTTACTGTGGAATGGACTTCCAGTTGACTCATGTTGGGAAAAGGTGAGCTGGGGCACAGGCATCTCATACCTAGCTTCAAATAATCTGAGGCTCTCATTTGGTAGCAGAATTAGTTGTTTTGAGCATGACTCTGGTGAAGGAGAAATCAAGGAAGAGGGAAAGAAAGGACATTAATATGAATCCCTATCTTCTTGTGTTACAAAGCATATAAAAGGGGGTTTATATATGTTATCTCATATTCTGTACATGCCGTGTGGCAGTTAACCTTGATCACATTTTAAAATGAAAGACTCAGAGATATTAAGTGATGTGCTCCAGGTCACATGGTCACATGGTTACAAAAAGTATGGTGCACACACACACAGACACAAATGTGTGGAAAGCTGCAAACTTTCCTCTCTATCAGTCTTAGCAGTGGGGAAGCTACTTCTAAGTTGGCAATTTCAACTCAGCAAAGCAAAGTGCCCTCACAGTTAGAGTTCTCGTGGGAATGGCTGTTCCGGTGAGCCCAAGTACTTTCTCTTCAGGGAGTTGTTGCAACAGTGGCTGGAAAACATCTTAGGGCAACTGGGAAGTTATCATGAGCATGCACATAAGATCTTTTAAGACCTCTTGCAGCTGTGAGCATTTGTCTCTCAGCTGGAAGATATCTGATCTGGGATTCGACTGCCAATTTCTGGGCCTTTTACCATCATGCATCAAAAGAGGATATTGACTACAATAGAGGTTTTAAAATGTTTTTACCTATAGAATCCTTTCTTCAAATGGATTATGTATGTGTTAAGGTAGCTTTTAGAAATTGTATGTCTATATTTATCTATATTCTGTATACCTAAACCTAAACCTGTATCTCTATCTTTACATAAGTATTTACACATAGATCTACTTAAATATACATAATTATCTATATTCATTTTATATATAATTACAAACACACAACACATGGGTATATGTGTGTGACATGTATACGCATGTTCATATATATGTGTATGTGTTTGTCTGTTTAGTTGTTATATATTTTTGTTTGTTTTGATAGATTCATTTCCTTTTCCAAGCATGATCTTGGTACATTTATCTCAGGAGTATTTTCAGCACTTGAACAGAAGGTGTGAAGTCAACTACTCTCCCCTTATTATGCAAGTGGCCAAGATAATTAAGATATTCTGCTTGAGATTTTGAAATTACCTGGCACGTATTTCATGCAAACTTGAAGATAACTGGAGGGAATAAGAGAACATGAAGTGTCATAATAGATATGATAAAGAACCAAATAGACCTTCCAAAAATAAAAAGTGAAATAAAATTAAACACTAAATGAATAGGTTTTCTTGCAGATTGAAGACCAACAGAAAAGAGAAAAGAGAATTATCAACTGAAAGAACAATCAGAATAAATTATTAGAGTACAACACACAGGAAACAAAACTAGTCCAGTAACTAGAAACTACTAAAGGAAAATGAACACTTTTTATATAGGATGATAATCACAATTCCTATTGGCATTCAAAAAAACAGTATAGAATTAAAATGCAAAAATGTTAGGAGATGATAAATGAGGTTAAAAGTCCTAAGTTTCTTGTATTTTCAGGGAGGAGGGTAAACTGTGGATGAAATTTAGTTTTGATAGGTTTAACAAAATATGCTGTAATTTTGCCTTTTATTTTTAGTTTACATGTAATTAATTGTACATATTTATGGGATACAGAGGGATATTTCAAATACATGTACACAATGTGTAATGATAAAATCAGGGTAACTAGCATATCCGTCACCTGAAACATTTATTTTTTTTGTGTGTTGTGAACCTTCAACATCCTCTTTTCTAGTTCTTTGAAAATATACTATAAATTATTGTTGCCTATATTCACTCTACAGGGTATAGAGCAGTAGAACTCATTCCTCTTATCTCACGGTAACTTGTATCCATTAGCCAACCTCTCCTTCCCTTCCTCCATCCCTTTCCCAGCTTCTAATAATTCTACTCTCTACTTCCATAATTCTACTCTCTACTTCTATGACCTCACTTTTTTTTTTTTGAGATGGAGTCTCACTCTGTTGCCTGGGTTGGAGTGCAATGGTGTGATCTCGGCTCACTGCAACCTCCACCTCCCTGCAACCTCTGTCTCCCAGGTTCAAGCGATTCTCCTGCCTCAGCCTCCTGAATAGCTGAGATTACAGGCGCCCACCAGAGCACCCGGCTAATTTTTGTACTTTTAGTAGAGACAGGGTTTCGCCATGTTGGCCAGGCTGGTTTTGAACTCCTGACCTCAGGTGATCCGCCCGCCTTGGCCTCCCAAAGTGCTGGGATTACAGGCATAAGACACCACGCCCGGCCTATGACCTGTTTTTTTTCAGCTTCTATATATGAGTTAGAAAGTGATATTTATGTTTCTGTGCCTGAATTATTTCACTTAGAATAATGACCTCCAGTTCCATCCATGTTCCTGCAAATGACAGGATTTTCTTCTTTTCATGGCTGAATAGTACTCCATTCTGTCTATATACTATATTTTCTTTAGCCATTCATCTGTTGATAGTCACTTAAATGATTTCATATTTTGGCTATTGTGAATAGTGCTATGATAGTTTTCTTTTCCAAGGTGGTAGATTGAAGTCATTGTTACCATGCCTTTCCTATTTGGAAAGACAAAATAGTGTGTAGCGATTCATGCTGTGAACTTTTTTTCCAGGAAGCAACACAGGAGCTTAAGAGGAAAATTGAAAGAAACCACAGACACTTTGAAAGAAGTAGCAAACTGCAGCTTACACTATGAGCCAGGCAGAAAACTCTGAGTCCTCAGACTGTGAAAGGAAGAGAAACTGCCTCTGGGATATGCACTCCCACTGGGGAACCTGGCAATCCAGGCCATGGGGAAGACCTTAATCAGTGCTGGAGCTGACTTAATGAGCTGAGGGGAGTATATGAGAAGGAGCAGCTTCAGGATGTGCTTTGCTTGCACTCCCAGACTCTACTGGGGACGGAGGGAAGCCATTCCTGATCCTACCTCACAGAGGACCATGCAGAAGTCTGCCAGTTAGGTCAGCTGGTGGTCACGGGCTGAGAGAAGTGAGAAGCTCCCAACTGAGATTCACAATATAATCTCTAGCAGGGATGAACCTCCTTGACCAGAACTGAGGGGCAAGTGGGAAGTGTGCTGTGCCCACAGGTGTAGGAGCTGGGTGCCCCTGATTTGCTAGTAGACCAGGAGGGGCATGGCCTGAGCAGTTTTTGTCTTGGCAGCCAGAGAAGGCTTATGGCCTGGATAGTTTTGAGCTCTGAGCGCAGCCTGCTTGCAACCTAGCTAGCCACTGCTAGTGGAACACTGTGGGTCTGGGACCTGTCTTGCCAAGTGCATAGGAGCTGAGTGGGGCTTATTGCCACCTGTACTCCCCACTTCCTGTGTGGGCTCTTCTGTGTAGCAGGGACAACTGCACTCCTCCCTGGAACATTACCCCAGCGTCCAGAGAACTGCCCTCTGATCCCCACGGGGGCCACTGATTGCATCTGCATGTGGATAGCCAGAGCGCGAACTTGCCTGACTCAGCACCGACCCGGGTTGCCTTTTTACCCACCCTGGTAGCTTAACACAAAGGACAGAAACTTCTGGGAGCTTTGTGGACCTGCCCATTGCTTGAGACACCAGAGTACCTCCCCTGGTCACATAAGCCAAGCACAAATTCCACCATTACTACTGCAGTCAGTGCTCTTTTGCACCAACTGCTCCTCCTGGCTATAGGCCAATCAACATAGTCCATTACAACATCTGTAGGCAGAAAAACACAATACCGGGAAGGAGAAAACTTTTGCATGACTACAGCTACCACCATTGCCTGCATCACTCTGGCTAACCAGAAGGTCTTGAGTCTGTTCATGTGACCAGCTCATTACTACTACAACTGAAATTAGAGAAAGCCAACACACTAAGGCTATTTGTAACCAAAGAATCTCACAGAGTTTACATTACTTCTCTGCCAGCCCCATCAGACTTGGTGCTGGTACCCACTGCTGGGAGACTTGAGGATAAGTCACATCAATGAATCCTTTGCAGACATTCCCTAGCACCAGCCTGGAATGTAGCAGCCCCACTGGGTGGCCAGATCCAGAGCAGCAGCAGCTGGCATTCAGGGACTCCTACTTCTAGGGTAAGCAGGAGTGTACCACATCAAGGGAGCACCCTGTGGGACAAAGGAATTCAGACTGCAGGCCTTGAGTCTCAGAACTCTACACTTGTGGGAAGTTTCTTTAAGCAGAGGCACAGGTGCAGTGCTGGGCTCAGTGGGGAAAGTCTGTGGCTCTACCACAACAGTCAGGCAGCCCTGGTGCTTGCGAAGGGTCTTGGAGAAGAGAACTTCTCCCCCTCATGCACCACTGCTGACACAGCTGGGGTTTCTCACAAAGGAACTCGGCATGGGTACACCTGTAGACAGCTTGTCTGGAACACTTCAGGTGACTGCATTCCCATGGGACAAGGGCCCTCCAGGCTCAGGCTTGTATGAGAGGTGGAGTCACAATTCATCTCTACATTCTTGCAGCTGAAAAGATGTGTCTGTCTGAAGGTTTAACATCCAGTATCTGTAAGGAACTTAAATAAATTTACAAAAAAACAAAAACAAAAACAAAACAAACCACACACACACATAAACACAACTCCTAAACCACACCATTACAAAGTAGGCAAAGGATATAAACAGACACTTCTCAAAAGAAGACATACATGCTGCCAACAGTCACATGAATAAAAGCTCAGCATCACTGATCATCAGAGAAATGCAAATCAAAACCACAATGAGATACCACTTCACACCAGTCAGAATGGCTATTACTAAAAGTAAAAAATAACAGGTGCTAGTGAGGTTGTGGAGAAAAAGGAATGCTTTCACACTTTTGGTGGAGTGTAAATTAGTTCAGCCATTGTGAAAGACAGTATGGCAACTTCTCAAAGACCTAAAGTCAGAACTACCATTTCATCCAGCAATCCCATCACTGGGTATATACCCAAAGGAATATAAATTGTTCTATTATAAAGACACAGGCATGTTTATGCTTATTGCAGCACTATTTACAATAGAAAAGACAGGGATCAGCTCAAATGCCTGTCAGTGATAGACTGGATAAAGAAAGTGTGGTATATATACACCATGGAATAGTACACAGTCACAGAAACAATGAGATCATGTCCTTTACAGGGACATGGATGGAGCTGGAGGCCATTATCCTTAGCAAACTAATGCAGGAACAGAAAACCAAATACTGCTTGTTCTCACTTGTGAGTGTGAGCTAAATGATGAGAGCACACAGACACACAGAGGGGAACAACACGCACTGGGGCCTTTCAGAGGGTAGAGGGTGGGAGGAGGAAGAGAAGCTAGAAAAATAACTGGTGGATACTAGGCTTAATACCTCGGTGATGAAATAATCTTTACAACCAACTCCCCTGACACATGTTTACCTATGTAACAAATTTGCACATCCTGCACATCTACCCCTTAACTTAAAAGTGAAAAAAAAGAAAAGAGGTGCCTGTCCAATCTGAATAGCTAGAACACTGGGTCAGGAATGTGACTGGGAGACAGATTGCTTTCCTGCTGTCCTGTCAGGGGATCTGAGGTGGGTCCCTCCCTTCCACCTGAAAAGACCTCAGTGAGTTTCACTGAGTACTCCCCTAGCCACCTCTGTGAAGGCTGGTACTTTCGCCCACCATTGGTTATTGCATTTACCGACCAGCTTTAGCCACAGCCACTTTTTGCCTGTGGCCACCTCCTACTGGCCTGAAGCCTGAACTGTTCAACCTGGTGAATAAAATGCTGGATAACTAAATAAATAAGTAAATGAGTGAACACCACTGGGGAATGAGATAAGCTTCAAGAGATCTCTGCCATTCCAACTCCACAGGAGACAGTAAACTTGCTCACACACCAAGCACACTGCTACTGTAACCAGCATCTGAGGAAGCCATCATACAAAGAGCCTCTATAACCAAGGAGCTCATACAGAATCTTCACCTCTGAAAGCACCCAGAGCCAAATTAGGTTACAATAACTTATAAACATTAAAGTCACATCCTCAAGGGGAAAAAAAGAAACAAACAACAACAAAAAACACAGTAAAATAAAAAGTGAGCCAGAAATAAATTCAAAAATTATTAGAACAAATAGTCTACCTGAAAGAGAAGAAAACAGAAAAATAATTCTGGCAATGTGACAAAACAGGGCTCTATAACAACTTCAAAAGATCACAGCAACTCTCCAGCAATGGATCCAAACCAAGACGAAATCTTTGAAACACCACCAGCCTGGCCAACATGGTGAGACTCCATCTCTACTAAAAATACAAGAAAGAAAGAAAGAAAGAAAAAGAAAGAAAGAAAGAAAAATAGCTGGGTATGGTGGTGTGCACCTCTAGTCCCAGCTACTCAGGAGGCTGAGGCAGGAGGACTACTTGAATCTGGGAGGCAGGGGTTGCAGTGAGCTGAGATCACACCACTGCACTCCAGCCTGGGTGACAGAGTGAGACTCCATCTAAAAAAAAATTATTTGAAATACTAAAGAATTCAAAAGCTTATTAAGTTACTCAGGAAGATACAAGAGAAAGGTGAAAACCAACATAAAGAAATGAAAATAACAATTTAGAATATGAGTGAAAAATTTTCTAAAGAGGTAGATATTTTAAGGAAAAATCAGTTGGAACTTCTGGAAATGAAAAATACATTTTTAGAATTACAAAATGCAGTGGAATGTTTTAACAATAGACTAAACCAAGGAGAAGAAAAATTTAAAAGTCAAGACTTTTAAATTAACCTAATCAGACAAAAATAAATAAAAAAATTTCAAAGAAATGAACAAAGTCTACAATAAATATGGGATTATGTAAAATGGCAAAACCTAAGAATTACTGGTGTTCCTGAGGGAGAATAAAATGCAAAAGTTCGGGAAACTTTTTCGAAGAAATAATTGAGGAAAAGGACGTTACAAAGGCATATAGTCATCAGGCTATCTAAATTTAATGGGAAGGAAATATTTTTAAGAGCAGTGAGACAAAGGCATCAGGTAACCTATACAGGAAAACCTATCAGACTTTTCAGCAGAAACCTTACAAACTAGAAGGGACTGGGGTCCTATCTTTAGCCTCCTTAAACGGAATAACTGTCAGCCAAGAGTTTTGTATCCAGCAAAATTATGTTTTATAAATAAAGGAAAAATACAATATTTTTTAGACAACCAAATGCTAAGGGAATTTGTTACTACCAGGCCAGCCCTAAAAACAATGCTAAAAGGAATTCTAAATCTTGAAACAAAAGGTTGATATGCACCAGAACAGAACCTTTTGAAAGTATAAAATTCACAGGGCCTATAAAACAATAACACCCGTTCATGCTGATGATAGTTTCTTTTGCCGTGCAGAAGCTCTTTAGTTTAATTAGCTCAAAGTTGTCAATTTTGGCTTTTGTTGCCATTGCTTTTGGTGTTTTAGTCATGGAGTTTTTGCCCATGCCTATGTCCTAAATGGTATTGCCTAGGTTTTCTTCTAGGGTTTTTATGGTTTTAGGTCTTATGTTTAAGTCTTTAATCCATCTTGAGTTAATTTTTATATAAGGTGTAAGGAAGGGGTCCAGGTTCAGTTTTCTACATATGGCTAGCCAGTTTTCCCAACATCATTTATTAAATATCATCAGAGTGAACAGGCAACCTACAGAATGGGAGAAAATTTTTGCTCTCTATCCATCTGACAAAGGGCTAATATCCAGAATCTACAAGGAGCTTCAACAAATTTACAAGAAAAAAATAACCCCATCAAAAAGTGGGCAAATGATATGAACAGACACTTCTCAAAAGAAGACATTTAAGTGGCCAACAAACATAAGAAAAAAAAAACCTCATCATCCCTGGTCATTAGAAAAATGCAAATCAAAGCCACAATGAGATACCATCTCATGCCAGTTAGAATGGTGATCATTAAGAAGTCAGGAAACAACAGATGCTGGAGAGGATGTGGAGAAATAGGAATGCTTTTACACTGTTGGTGGGAGTGTAAACTAGTTCAACCATTGCAGAAGACAGTGTGGCGATTCCTCAAGGATCTAGAACCAGAAATACCATTTGACCCAGCCATCCCATTACTGAATATATACCCAAAGGATTATAAATCATTGTACTGTAAAGACACATGCACATGTATGTTTATTGCAGCACTATTCACAATAGCAAAGACTTGGAATCAATCCAAATGCCCATCAATGATAGACGGGATAAAGAAAATGTGGCACATATACACCATGGAATACTATGCAGCCATAAAAAGGATGAATTCATGTCCTTTGCAAGGACATGGATGAAGCTGGAAACCATCATTTTTAGCAAACTAACACAGGAACACAAAACCAAATACCACGTGTTCTCACACATAAGTGGGAGTTGAACAATGACAATACATGGACACAGGGAGGGCGACATCACTCACCATGGCCTGTCAGTGGGTGGGGATCTAGGGGAGGGATAGCATTAGGACAAATACCTAATGTAGATGATGGGTTGATGGGTGCAGCAAACCACCATGGCACATGTATACCTTTGTAACAAATCTGCACGTTCTGGATGTGTATCTCAGAACTTAAAGTAAAAAACAAAAAACAATAACACCATGAAGAAAACAAAGTAACAAGGTAACAATCAATATGATGATGAGGACAGTACTTCACATCTCAATACTAACACTGAATGTAAAGGGTATAAATGCTCTACTTAAAAGAAACGGATTGGCATAATGGATAAAAAAATTACAAAGCAAATATCTTCTATCTTCTAGAGATACATCTAACACATAAGGATTCTTCTAGACTCAAAGCAAATGGTGGAAAAAGATATTCCTTGCAAATGAAAATCAAAACTGAGCAGGAGTAGGCCGGGCATGGTGGCTCACGCCTGTAATCTCAGCACTTTGGGAGGCCGAGACGGGCGGATCACAAGGTCAGGAGATCAAGACCATCCTGGCTAACACGGTGAAACCCCGTCTCTACTAAAAATACAAAAAAATTAGCTGGGCGTGGTGGTGGGTGCCTGTAGTCCCAGCTACTTGGGAGGCTGAGGCAGGAGAATGACGTGAACCCAGGAGGTGGAGCTTGCATTGAGCCGAGATCACACCACTGCACTTCATCCAGCCTAGGCGACAGAGTGAGACTCCATCTCAAGCAAAACAAAACAAAACAAAGCAAAACAAACAAACAAAAAACTGAGCAGAAGTAACCTTTCTTATATCAAATAAAAGAGTTTTAAACAACAACAGTAAAAAAAAAAAAAAAAAGACAAAGAAGATCATTATATAATGATAAAAGGATCAATCCAACAAGAAGATATTACAATCTTAAATATATATGCACCTAACTCTGGAGCTCCCACATTCATAAAACAATTGTTACTACACCCAAGAAAAGACATAAGAGCAACACAATAATAGTGGAGGACTTCAACACTCTGCTGATAGCACTAGACAGGACATCAAGACAGAAAGTCAACCAAAAAACACTGGACTTAAGTTGCACTCTAGAACAAATGGACCTAACAGATATTTACAGAACGTTTTCCCCAAGAGCTACAGAATATACATTCTTCTCATCAGCACATGGAACATCCTCCAAGATAGACTATATGATAGGCCACAAAATATGTCTCAACAAATTAATAACCATCGAAATCATATCACGTATCTTCTCAGAACACATTGGAGTAAAAACTAGAAATCAATTCCAAAAAGGAACCCTCAAAACTATACAAATGCATGGAGATTAAACAATCTGCTCCTGAATAACTTTGGGGTTAACAATAAATTCAAAATGGAAATTAAAAAATTATTTGAAGTGCATGATAATGTGACACAACTCATCAAAATCTGTGGGATACAGCAGAAGCAGTGCTAAGAAGAAAGTTGTAGCACTAAACACTTTTATCAAAAAGTCTGAAAGATAACAAACTGATAACATAATGTTACACTTCAAGGAACTAGAGAAACAAGAAAAAATCAAACCCAAATCTAGCAGAAGAAAAGAAATAGCAAAGATCAGAGCAGAACCAAATGAAACTGAAACCAAAAATTCATACAAAAGGTCAATGAAACAAAAGTTGGTTCTCTGAAAAGATAAATAAAACTGATAGATCATTAGCTAGACTAACCAAGAAAAGAAGAGTGAAGATTCAAATAAGCTCAATTTGAAATGAAAATGGAGACATTACAACCAACACTGCAGAAATAGAAAAGATCATTTGAGATTGCTATGAACACCTCTATGTATACATCTAGAGGAAATAGATAAATATCTGGAAACATACAATCCTCCTAGCTTGAATCAGGAAGAAACAGAAATTCTGAACAGACCAATAACAAGCGGTGAAATTGAATGAGTAATAAAAAAATTGCCAACAACAACAACAACAACAACAAACTCAGAGCCAGATGGATTCACAGCTGAATTCTACCAGCCATTTAAAGAAAAATTGGTACCAGTCCTACTGAAATTATTCCAAAAGATTGATAAGAGGGAATCACCTCAAATTATTCTGTGAAGCCAGTACACCCTGATACCAAAGCCAGGAAAGGACATAACAACAAAAAAGAAAACTACAGACTAATATCCCTGATTAACATAGATGTAAAAATTCTCAACAAAATATTAGCAAACTAAATCCAACAGAAAATCAAAAAGATAATTCATTATGATAAATGACTTTCCTCCCAGGGATTTAGGAATGGTTCAACATACTCAAGTCAATAAATGTGATTCATCACATAAACATAATCAAATACAAAAACTACATGATCATTTCAATCAACACAGATAAAGAGTTTGATAAAATACAGCATTGCTTTATGATAAAACTCTCAACAAACTAGGCATAAAAGGAACATACTTCAAAATAATAAAAGCCATATATGGCATACCCACAGCCATCTTCATATTGAATGGGAAAAATTTGAAAGCATTCCCCCTAAGAACTGGAAGAAGAAAATGATGCCTACTTTCACCACTTCTATTCAACATAGTACTGGAAGTCCCAGCCAGAGAAATGTGGCAAGAGAAAGAAATAAAAGGGTATCCAAATTGGAAAAGAGGAAGTCAAACTATCTGTGTTTGCCAATGGTATTATTGTATGCCTAGAAAACCCCAAAAATTCCTACAAAAGACTCCTAGGTTTGGTAAATGAATTCAAAAAGTCTCAGGTTGCAAAATCAATGCACACAAATGAGTAGCACTGCTATACACCGACAATGACAAAGTTGAGAATCAAATGAAGAACTTAATTCCTTTTATGATGCCTGCAAGAAAAAAAAACCACGACTATCTAGGAATATATTTAACCAAGGATGTGAAATATCTCCGTGAGGAGAAGTATAGAACACTGCTGAAGGAAATCATAGATGACACAAGCAAATGGAAATACATCTTATGCTCATGAATTGGAATAATCGATATCATTAAAATGACCATACTGCCCAAGGCAATCTACAGATACAATGCAATTCCTATCAAAATACCAATATTGTTTTTCATGAAATTAGAAAAAAAATTAAAATTCATATGAAACCAAAAAAGAGCCTGAATAGGCAAAACAACCCTAAGCAAAGAGAATAAGTCTGGAAGCATCACATTACCTGATTTCATGTTATACTACAAGGATATAGTAACCAAAACAGCAGAGTACTGGTATAAAAGTAGGTACATAGAGCAATGGAACCACATACAGAATCCAGAAATAGAGCCAAATACTTACAATCAACTTATCTTTGAGAAAGCACACAAAAACATGAATTGGTAAAAGGACACCCTATTCAATAAATGGTGCTGGGAAAACTGGCTAACCACATGTAGAAAAATGAGACTGGATCCCTATCTCTGACCATATACAAAAATCAACTGAACATGGGATATAGACTTAAATCTAATACTTGAAATCATAAAAATTCTAGAAGAAAACCTAGGAAAAACTCTTCTGGACATTGGCCTAGGCAAATAATTTATGACTAAGACCCCAAAAGCAAATGTAACAAAAACAAATATAAAGAAATGGAATCTAATTAAAGTAAAAAGCCTCCACACAGCAAAAGAAATAATCATTACAGTGAACAGGATGGGAGACAATGTTTGCAAACTATGCATCTGACAAAGGACTAATATCCAGAATCTACAAGGAATTCAAACAAATCAGCAAGAAAAAAACAAATAATCCTATCAAAAAGTGGGCAAATGACATGAACAGATATTTCTCTAAAGAAGATATACAAATGACCAACAAACATATGAAAAAATTCTCAACATCACTAACCATGAAAGAAATGCAAGTTAAAACCACAACTTAATACCACCTTACCCCAGCTTGAATTGCCATTATTAAAACGTCAAAATATAACATATGTTGGCATGGATGTGATGAAAGGGGAATGCTTATACACTGCTGGTGGCAAGGTAAATGAGTACACTCTATGGAAAACAGTGTGAAGATTCCTCAAAGAACTAAAAGCAGTTCTACCATTTGACTTAGCAATCCCACTACCGGGCATCTACCCAAAGGAAAAGAAGTCATTATATAAAAAAGACACATACACACATATGTTTATTGCAGCACTATTCACAATTGCAGAAACATAGAACCAACCTAAGTGCCCATCAGACCATGAGTGGATAAATAAAATGTGGTGTATATACACTATGAAATACCACTCATCCATAAAAGGAATGAAATAATGTCTTTTGCAGCAACTTGGATGGAATTGGAGGCCATTTTTCCAAGTGAAGTAACTTAGGAATGGAAAGCCAAAAACCATCTATTTTCACTTACAAGTGAGAGTTTAACTATGGGTACACAAAGGCATAAAGAGTGGTACAATGGACAGTGGAGATTCAGAAGAAGGGAGGATGGCAGGTGAGTGACAGATTAAAAAACTATATATTGGGTACAAAGTACATTACTTGAGATTACTTGAGTGACCGGTACACTAAAATCTGACTTCATTACTATACAATTCATCCATGTAACCAAAAACCACTTGTACCCTTAAAGCTACTGAAATTTAAAAATAAAGGAAGGAAAGAAGGAGAAAGCAAGAAAGCAAGCAAGAAAGCAAGAAAGCAAGAAAAGCAAGCAAGCAAGCAAGCAAGAAAGAAAATAGTGCTGTGATAAACTTGAGGGTACAGGTATCCCTTTGATATACTGATTTCCTTTCCTTTGGATACATACCCAGTAGTGGGATTGCTAGATCTTATAGTAGTTCTATTTTTAGTTTTATTTAGAAACCTTCGTACTATTTTCCCTAATGGTTGTACTAATTTACATTTCCACTAACAGTGTGTAAAAGTGTCCTTTTCCCTCGTCCTTGCCAGCATTTATTTTTTGTCTTTTTGATAATAGCCATTCCAAGTGAGGTGAGATGACGTCTCATCATGGTTTTGATTTGCATTTCCCTGATGGCTAGTGATGCTGAGCATTTTAAAATACATTTATTGGCCACTTGTATGTCTTTTATAGTGGAAAATGTCTATTCAGATACCTTGCACATTTAAAACATCAAATTACTAGTTTTTTTTTGCTATTGAGTTCCTTGTATATACTGGACATTTGTTTCTTATTGGATGCATAGTGTGCAAATATTTTCTTCCATTCTGTAGGTTGCCTTTTCTCTCTTGATTGTTTTCTTTGCTTTGTAAAAGCTTTGCAGTTTGATATAGTCCCGTTGTCTATTTTTTTATTGCTCATGCTTTTGAAGTCCTACCCATAAAGTCTTCGACTAGACCAATGCCCTGAAGAGATTTTGCTATGTATCGTTCTCGTAGTTTTATAGTTTTTGGTCTCTCATTTAAGTCTTTAATCCACTTTCCTTTGATTTTTGTGTATGGTGAGAGATAAGGGTCTAGTTTCATTCTTCTGCATATGGATATCCAGATTTCCTAGCATCATTTATTGAAGGGGATGTCCTTTTCTCAATGTATGTTCTTGGTGCCTTTGCTGAAAATCAATTGGCTCTAAATTCATATATTTAATTTGGGGTTCTCTATTCTGTTCCACTGGCCTGTGTATCTGGTTTGTTTATTGATACATAATAATTATATATATTTATGCAGTACATGTAATATTTTGATCCATGCATACAATATATAATGATCAAATCAGGATAATTGATCACTATAATCACCTCAAGCATTTATCACTTCTTTGTTTTGACAACATTCCACATCTTTCCTTCTAGTTATTTTGAAATATAAAATACATTATTGATAACTATAGTCACTCTATTGTGCTCACACAGTAGAAATTATTCCTAATATTTTACTGCATTTCTGTAGGATTAACCAACCTCTCTTTATCACAGCCTCTGGTAATCACCATTTTACTCTCTGCCTCCATGAGATCAACTTTTTTAGCTCCCACATATAAGTGGGAACATGCAACATTTGTCTTTCTGTGCCTGGCTTATTTCACTTAACATAACGTCTTCTAGGCTCATCCATGCTGCTGCAAATGATAGGATTTTATTCTTGTTTGTGGATGAAATAATATCCCATTGTGTATATATACAACAGTTTATCCATCCATCCATTGGTGAACACTTCGGTTAATTTTTCTTTTAAAGAAGAAATAGCACAAATGCTTCTCAAACTATTCCAAAACATTGAAGAAGACTAAATTCTTTCTAATTTATTCTATGAGGCTAGCTTATCCTGATACAAAAATGAGGCAAGGTCACAAGTGAAAAAGAAAACTATAGGTCAATAACTGATGAACATAAATACAAGACTCCTCACAAATACTGGAAAATTGAATCTAACATCACATCAAAAAGATAATGCACCATGATCGAGTGAGATTTATCCCTGTAATGCAAAGATAGTTCAACATGCACAAAGAAATAAATGTGATATATCACATCAACAGAATGGAGGACAAAAACCGTATGATAATCTCAACAGATACAGAAAAGGCATTGATAAAATTCACATTCCTTTCTGATAAAAACCGTCAACAAATTAGGCATAGAAGAAACATAGCTTAACACAATAAAGGCTGTATACGACAAACACATAGCTGATATCATACTGAAGATATTCTCTAAGAACTGTAACAAGATAAGGATATCCACTTTCAAAACTCTTATTTAAGATAGTACTGGAAATCCTGGCCAGAGCAATCAGGCAAGACAAGAAAATAAGAGACATCCAAGTTGGAAAAGAGAAAGACAAATTGTCCCTCTTTGCAGATGACATGATCGAATGTATTAAAGAACCTAAAGACTCCACCAAAAATCTGCTAGGATGGAGAAACAAATTCAGTAAAGTTGCAGGCTATGAAATCAACATACAAAAATCACTAGTGTTTCTATACACCAATAACAAAATAGCTGAAAAAGGAATCAAGAAAGCAACCCATTTATAATAGCTATCCAAAAAACAAACAAACAAAACAACAACAACAACAAACAACTTGGTATAAATTTAAGCAAGGAGATGAAGGATCTTTACAATGAAAACAACACAACACTGGTGATGAGTTTCTTGTAGGCAGTATAGAATAGGATCTCTCTCTTTCTCTCGTTTTGTTTTTTTTTTTCCTTTTGAGACAGAGTCTTACTCTATCACCCAGGCTGAAGTACAGTGGTGTAATGTCGGATCACTGCAACCTCCGCCTCCTGAGTTCAAGGGATTCTCATACCTCAGCCACCCGAATAGCTGGGATTATAGCTGCATACCACCATGCCTGGCTAATTTTCATATTTTTAATAGAGACAGGGTTTTGCCATGTTGGCCAGGCTGGTCTCGAACTCCTGACCTCATGTGATCCGCCTGCCACGGCCTCTCAAAGTGCTGGGATTACAAGTGTGAGCCATTGTGCCCAGCCTGGATCTCTTTTTAAAATCTGTTCAGCTAGTCTATATACTTTAATTGAGGGAATTTAAAACATTTACATTCAAGGTTGTTATTGATATATGATAACTTATTATGATCTTTAAAAAATTGTGTTCTGAAGGTTTTGTATATCCTTTGTTCTTTTATTACTCTCTAATTATTTTTATTTGCAGTTTGGTGGTCTCCTATAGACGTAACATTTGATTCCTTTCTCTTTCTCTTTTGTGTGTCTGCTCTATTAGTGACTTTTACACTTTCACGTGTTTTCATTTTGGTATATATTATTCTTTTGTTTCCAGATATAGGCCTCCCTCGAGCATTTCTTGTAGAGCCAGTCTAGTGGTGACAAATTCTCCCAGTTTGTATTTGTCTGGGTAAGATTTTATTTCTCCTTCATTTTGGAAGAAAGATTTTCTGGATATGGTACTCTTGATGGAATTTTTTTTTTCTTTTCTTCAGTACTTTGAATATATCATCCTATTTTCTCCTGGCCTATAAGGTTTCTGCTGAAAAATTCACTGTTAGACTGATGGGGATTCTCTTATACATGACTTGATGATTTCCCCTTGCTGTTTTTAGAATTCTTTCTTTGATTTTGACTTTTGAAAGTTTAATAATTTGCCTCAAACATATATGTTTGGATTAATATATTTGGGAATCTTGAGCCTCATGTATTTGGATGTGTATATTTCTTCTAAGACTTAGGAAGTTTCAGCTATTATTTCATTTAATATATTTCTACACCTTTTGCCATCTCTTGTCTAATTCCCACAATGCAAATATTTTTTCACTTAATGGTATCCTATATATCACATGGGTTTTTTTTCATTCATTTTAACTTTAATTTTGTCTGACTGGGTTATTTCAAAAGACCCTTAAATATATGAAACACTTCATGAGTTTGCATGTCAACATTGTGCAGGTGCCATTTATTGTTCCAATTTTAGTATATGTACTGCTGAAGTGGGCACTGTATTTTTCTGTAACCACTAAACTAATATAAACAGGGTGTATAACTTTCATATTAGTGGAAGGGAGGAAAGGAAAAGTAAAAAGTAACATGTCCGAGAAAAGGCAAGAGAGAGGAGAATGAAAGAGAGAAAGAAAAAAAAAATTATCAAGCCATTAAGAGTCATGGAGGACTTTAAATGCGTATCATTACATGAAAAAAGCCAATCTGAAAAGCCCACATACTATATTATCCCAACTATATGACATTCTGGAAAAGGCGAAAGTATGGAAACTGTAAAATGTTCAGTGGTTGCCAGGGGTTGTGAGTGGGGAGAGAGTAGTAGTTGGATCACAGAGGACTTTTATGGCATTGAAGCTGTTCTGTATGATACTATTAATGATGAATGCACATCATTATACATTTGTGCAAACCCACAGAATGTATAACACCAGGAGTGAACCCTAATGTAAACTATGGATTTTGAGTGATTATGTTCTGCCAATGTAGGCTCATCAATTGTAGCAAACGTATTACTCAGAGGGAGAATGTTGATAATGGGGGAGGCTATGCGTGTGTGGAGTCAGTGGGTATAGGAGAAATCTGTTCATCATCCTCTCAATTTTTCTGTGAACCTAAATCTACTCTAAAAAAGTCTTAAAACAACAACAACCACCTCATCCCCAATAGAATAGTTGAGGCAGATATGTAGTATAAATTAAGTGTAGATTTAAAAGCAAATATACCAGGCTTGGTGTGGTGGCTTACAGACGTAATCCTAGCTCTTGGGGAGGCTGAGGTGGGAAGATCACTTGTGGCCAGAAGTTTGAGACCAGCTTGGCAACATAGCAAGACTCTGTCTCTACAAAAAACAAACAAACAAACAATAACAACAAAAAATTAGCCAGGCATGGTGACACGTCTGTAGTCCTATTTACTAGGGGGACTGAGATGGGAGGATTACTTAAGCTCAGGAATTTAAGGTTGCAGTCAGCTATGATCATGCTACTGCACCCTACCTGGGTGACAGAGCAAGACCCTTTCTCAAACAAACAAAAACAAACAAACAAAAAAACAAACACCAAATATATTAATAGCTATATTAAATGTAAACATTCTAGATGCTCAAGTTAAGAGTCAAAGAATATCAGACAAGTTATAAAAACAAAACATAAATATGTGTGCAGTGCAACAGATTTTTAAAAACTGAAAGTAAAAGAAAGGAAGCATGTTTGCTGTATTTATAGTAACCAAAAGAAAACCATCATAGGTGCATTAATACCAGATAAAATTGACAAACAAAAATTGAAAGAACTCCAAGAATAAATAAATCCATCAGTATTTCAGGAATTGGCACAATAAAGATGATTTAAACAGGTCATTTAATAAACTAAACCTGAGTTCTATAACACTGTGCCCACCCACTGCAGAATATATATTTTTGTAAGTTCGCAAAAAACTTTGCCAAAATCAATCACTTACTGGGCTGTAAAGCAACTCTTGAGAAATTTCAAAGATGTATTTTTTTTTCAAATATTGTCTAGTCACAACATAATCAAACAAGAAATCAATAAAATAACTATAAAAAACTCAACAATATTAGAAAAAGAGAAATAAACTTTTAAATAATGCATAAGTCCAAATAAAATTTATTAAAAATGAAAAGTTTAGAACTGAAAAATAACAATAATAGCACTTATTAAAATTGTGGAATGCAGCAATAGCAGGTAGAGGATATTTTTTAGTCTTAAAACTCTTAAATCACAACAAACTGAAATTATTGAACTGATCACTTATCTCAGGGAGTTAGAGATTAATAAGTGAGATAAACACAATGAAGTAGGAGGAAGAAATAATAAGAGACAACAGAAGTTAATAAAACAACAGGCAAACATACAATAGAGAGATTTAATACAGCAGAGATTAACTATTTTAAAAGACTAATAAAGTTAACAAATCTTTGGAGAAACTAACAAAAAACAGAGAAGGCACAAGTGTTTAATATCAGGAACTCAGAATAGAATACTTTTACAAATGCTGTGGACCATTAAAAGATAAGCCAAGAATATTATAAAAACATTTGTGCTAATAAATTTGAAATTTTAGACAAAATAGAAATATCATCACCTAACATGGACTTAAAAAGAATTTGCAAAGTTGAGTAATACTAAGAAATTGTGCCAGTAGTAAAAAATTTTTCTACATACAGAACTGACCTAGATGACTTTACTGTTAATTTCTACTGAAACTGAAGAAAGAAAGATTTTTATTATTCTAAAAACTTTTCCAAAGAGATAAAGGAAAGGAACAGTAGCCATCTCAATTTATAAGGTTGGCACCACCTTGATACAAAGAACAGAATAAGGAAGGAAATGTAAAGGTCAATCTCATTCATGATTCACTGAATCAAAGCCCTACACAAAGTATTAACTCTCAAAATTAGTCCACCAATATGCAAAATGTTGATACATCATGAGCAAGTTAGGTTTGCAGATCTAAGAATAAAGATCTCATTTAACCTTAGATCAATTAACATAATTTGCCACACATATTTAAGAGAACAATCCTAAAATCAGCTCAATAAATATAAGAGCTTTTGATAAAATTTAACATCTCCTCAACAAAAATACCCTTTTAGTAAACAAAAATGGAAAAAATTTCCTTACCCTAATAAACAATATTTGTAAAACCTACAGAAACTATTTAATCCATCCTTCCTCTAGTAAGAAGACCGAGGTTTCCATCTTTCCTTCAAGAATGCATGAAAGCCCTTCTCTCCAGGTTGCTTTTCACACAAGCCTGTGATTCTGGTATTCTGCTACTAGCTCTCTTCCTTGAGCAGGCTTGAATTTGGAAGTGGTCCCCAGTGGGATGCTGTTAGGGAAATCTTTCGAGATTAAAGAGAGAGGATGTGAAGAGATTAAAGAGAGAGGATGTGAATAGACTAAAGAGAGAAGCAGAGCTAGATCACAGATGGGGAGAGTTAGAGCGCTAGCAGGTCTTTTTCTACTTTTAATCCCAGCTCCCTGGACCAGATGCTCTACTCTGACATGTGTTCTGGTGTTTGGAGACCTGGGGTTCCCTTGTTCAGGGGAGATCACCAGGGCACGGAAACCAGGCTCTACTCCTTCCCTGATAGGGCATACCTGCAAATTACTGTTATGTAGTGGATCCAGGTGTGGTAAATCCCTGGCAAGAGGGATCATTGTAATGGTCTCATGAGTTGCACAGTGAAAAGGCTTTGGCTTCTTCATGTTTTAGGTAAAATCAGAATCAGATGTTTATGGAGGGCAGTATGGGGGTAGTAGTTTGGGGTCAAGAGTTCCATTCATTTTTGAAGGAAAACTGAGAAAGAAGAGGAACTGAGATTCCTAGTAATTCTGGGATATTATTCCCTATAGATAATCCCCACTTTGGTCCCCTCATCAAGAAAGGTTTGTGCCTTAGTCTTCACAGTCCAGGGCCAGGCTAAGTCATCTGCTAACTTAATGTTCTATGACTAAACAAGCAGTATTATTTCTTTCTTTTTTCTTCCTCTCAGTTGGTGCTCCATCTACACCAGGTTGCTGCTCCATGTGTGGACTTGGATGAAACAGCATACTATGAGGCATGAAACCTGGCTTCCTGAGTGGCAGCTGAGGGGAGAGATGTAGCTGAACCAATCAGGTACAACCTCATTCCAGTGTCCATACTTACATAGTGGAAAATACTCTAAAGCTCACTTCTGAGAGCCCACTAATTTCTAGATTTCACATTTCCCAAATCCTGTATAAGATTAGTTCTTGCTTTGTTCAGAGGCGCTATTTTACAAGTATTGTTCTTCCTTGCCTAGCGAGCAATAAATTTAGCTTTTTGTTTCAGATAATGAATGCTATTCTTTCCTGTGACACTCCTTGAAATTGTTCTAGAGAAGTAAGTCCCACATGCTGAATGTCTGAGCTTAAGCAACTTGCCTTGTCTCTTAGTAGCTTGTTGTGAAGTAGTGGGCAGCTATGGTACTGTAACACCAAATTGCATTGCATGTTTACTTGACTCATTCTTTTTCCGCACTATCATTGCACTGGATTTGTACCTCCCAAACAAATTGTTATCATTTTTATCCTTGATTCAGGCTCTGCTTTTATAGGAGTCCGGATAAGACAAAGTGGGAAAGTATAATTTTTGATACTTCTTCCTTTGTCTCAGGCTGGAAGTTAAAGGTAAGAGAGAATCTTCTCATAAATTAAAACAAGATAATTTCCTTGGACATCATGCCATTAATTTTTTTTTCTCAGCTGAGTGAGGTGGTATGTTCTATAATACCAGCTATTCAAGAAGCTGAGACAGGAGGATTGCCTGAGCCTGGGTGTTTGAGGCTGTAGTGTACTATGATCATGCCTGTGAATAGCCACTGCACAACATGGCAAGACCTTATCTCTGAAAGAAAAAGAAAAAGTGTTTTATCTCCTGGAACTCTTTAAATATTTCTCCCCTCTATTTAACCCAGGTTTGTGATGGAGGGTCTTTTCTTTTTCCCTTTTACAATACGTTTCTGGGAGACTGACCAGGAATTTCACCTAAATGCTTCCCATTGGTAGAGTAAAGCCAGCATTGTAACCTTATAAAGAACATTCTGAGATTCTCAGCCGAAGTGAGGGAAGGAAGACTATCTTGTGCTTTGATATGGTTTGGCTCTGTGTACCTTGTAAGTTTCCTGAGGCCTCCTCAGCCATGCGGAACTGTGAGTCAATTAAACTTCTTTTCTTTATAAATTACCCAGTCTCGGGTATTCTTCATAGCAATGTGAGAACGAACTCACACGTCTTCTACAAGCAAAGCATCTCATTGGGAAAATGAGATGTCTACATTGGCAAATAATTTAGTGACAAAGGAAGAGTTGTGGCTCAGTCCTCCAGAAGAAACTGCTGGCCTCAAAAGAGACTGTCTTTTCTTTCACACTTCCATATACTTCATTATTCTTGTGTTACATTTGTGTGATTATCCAACCAGACAGTGATGGCAACAACAGCTAAAGAATAATCGAATGTGTACTATGGTGTGCTCAATGACAGCCTTCAGGACAATGGAGAGCTTTTATGTTGCCAGGGAATGATGCAGATGATAGGAAATGATGCAAAATACACAAGATGTGGATGTTAAGGCATGGGATGAGTATGGAGTCATAAGGAGAGAGGTAGTGAGAAACTGATAGTTTGTAAGTTACTTAGAAGATACTCAGAAGACTGTTGAAGGATGAGTGATAGAATAAAAGAGTGACTTTCCAGTAGCTTCTTGGGATCTCCAGTGAATCAGGCTTGGAGGAAACTTAGAATGAATTAATTATCTGCAAGTGAATTTTTGCACTTTTCTCAGTTTATGCAACATATCCATGCAACTTTTTATGTCTCTCCACAGATTATTTGATTTCTGACATTTGATCTCATCCCCTTTGTCTGTTTTAATGGTTACTTTTAAATTGAGTGATGTTCAGGCCCCTTCCTGCATACCTCTACCTTCCACCATTAAGGTTCCTTTCTAGGAACATGACATTCTAAAAGCGAGGACTAATTGTGTATCCTCAGTGTTACCTTTTTATATAAAGAATAGATTTTCATCTTTAGGAATGTCACTAAGTCTATTTTGTGTGATTTCCATGCCAGTTTTTAAATTTATTATAAAGATTTCTTAGCCAGGTGTGGTGGCTTACCCCTGTAATCCCAGCACTTTGGGAGGCTGAGGTGGGTGGATCACGAGGTCAGGAGTTCAAGACCAACCTGGCCAAGATGGTGAAACCCTGTCTACTAAAAATACAAAAATATTAGCTGGGCATGGTGGTGGGTGCCTGTAATCTCAGCTATTCAGGAGGCTGAGGCAGAGAATTTCTTGAACCCAGGAGGCAGAGGTTGCAGTGAGTCGAGATTGTGCCACTGTACTCCAGTCTGGGTGACAGAGTGAGACTCCATCTCAAAAAAAAAAAAAAGGTTTCTTTATTATAAAACGATTGCACACTACATGCCTGATGCTCCACCTCAATGTTTGCCTCTGGTATCTTACTTCTAACCTGAACTCTGACCAGATGGAAGGGAAGAGGGCACAAATGATACACTTGGGGAAACCTGCAACAGGCAGACACCAGGAGCATGGTGGGTGGAATCCATGTGTGAAAACCCTCTGTGCTATGGCTTTCAGATGGATGGTAGACATTCTAATGTGGCCTGAGTCAGTCATGATAAAAAACCTTGGCAACATTTTCAGTGCCCTAAATTTGATAAAAACAAGATAATACCTTCAAGAAATCTCACAGAAAAATGAAAAATATTGAGGGAATGAGTTAGGGCTGAGAACGTATTGTGATTACTCAATAACCACAAATTTGCAATTAACTGCTGTAACCACAAATCATCCTTCTAGGGTTCGCTATGTAGAAAGAGCCGTTGATTTTTAATAGTCATTGTAGCCACAGCTGGAACCTCATAAAGAGTTCACGATGGGCCTTCGATCAAAGCTAGAGATATTATTTCTTGCAGATTATGAATCTTTCTGTTGCTGTGAGCTGATATAGGGGAGAGCCAAATTATAGCAACATTGGAGAATCAGTCCCTAGCACAGGGTTTTTGCATAATACGGATGAAGACACAATGTCTCAAGTCTGGGAAATTCTTTCATTCGAAAAAGATGTAATAAGTACTTACCCTGTAAGTGTTACTGTCACAGCACTAGGAATCATATGGTGAACACTAACAGATTTAGTTTCTAATCTTGAGGAGTGAGACATAATTAACCAATGAGAACTTACTTATATGATTATAAATGGCAGCAAGTAATCTGAAGGAAAAAATTATCAGAGAGTATGATAGACTAATATGATATTATTTAGGGATCAGGAAAGATGGCCAGTAATGCAAACATACAGCTGATGATGAAAAGTGTTCTCTTGCCTGTCAAAGAAATAATCTTGAGGCTCACATGTCTAGAGTTTCTGGAGTGTTCTGAGAAATAATGATAAATTATGCTCAAAATTAATTTCTTCTATTTTCCATCAATATGTGGAATTCAAAGGTAATTGGCAGAAATCGATACATTGATGTCTTTGAAAATGTAAATCTACTGTTCAACCAAAGGTATCATGAAGTGCAAAAACAGCTCTGGATGGGGAAATAATATTTATAATGATTTACCGGATGAAAATTTATATCATAGAGTTGCTTCACAGAGTTTCCAGAATGAGATTTTCATTTTAAAATCTAGTTAATGAGACTTACTTCTAAAAGCTGCTTAAGATTTTCAAATTTCATATCAGATAAAACCTAAGTTTCTTTTTTTTTTTTTTTTTTTTGAGACGGAGTCATGCTCTGTCGCCCAGGCTGGAGTGCAGTGGCCGGATCTCAGCTCACTGCAAGCTCCGCCTCCCGGGTTCACGCCATTCTCCTGCCTCAGCCTCCCAAGTAGCTGGGACTACAGGCGCCCGCCACTTCGCCCGGCTAGTTTTTTGTATTTTTTAGTAGAGACGGGGTTTCACCGTGTTAGCCAGGATGGTCTCGATCTCCTGACCTCGTGATCCGCCCGTCTCGGCCTCCCAAAGTGCTGGGATTACAGGCTTGAGCCACCGCGCCCGGCAAAACCTAAGTTTCTTAAATGCCAAAAGGGAGAGTGCGGTTGGGGTGTGGGAAGACCTCAACCAGCTCAGTCTTGTCCGAATCACTAACCCTTCCATTTGGTAACAGAACAATACAGAATTACTTGAGGTTATCAGGAAATGCCCAGTTTCGACTTTCCAAGCTGCATTTACATGGGCTGTTTGGCACACTCAGAGTGCCTTGAGTGTGTCTCCCTTTGGTTGGACCTCTGAACAGTACCACCTCTAGGAGCCTCCCTTCATGCCCATGATGTTTAGGAGGGGTTTCCACTATACTTCTATGTCTTTTTAACTTCATTATACAACTTATGATGACTTAGGACTGCATTGTCATAACTTACTGGCAGATAGTACATCTCCTTTAAACTATAAACATTTTAAAGGCAGGAGGTATGCCATTTAACCTTTGGATTCTGAGCCCATAAATGTTCCAGATGGTGGAAGCTGTTTGTTTCTGGGTCTGTGCTTGCAACGCTGAGGCATTATGAGGTTCCAGGAAAGAGAAGGGCTTAGGACCATTTCACTACAGACCCCTCTCAAAGGGGACAGGACTCTCAGATGCAGCACTAAAGAGCAGCCCTAATCCTGCAAAGAGGTCAGGAAGACATTTTTACCGCTAGGGCAGACAGTGGTCAGAATCTAGAGAGGGGAAACCCAAGCGACTTAACCTCCAGACTGAGGGATGGACAGCCTGTCTGTCTGTGGAGAGATCAGAAACCCAGGGTGGGGTACTAACTAATGAAGAAAAAAAAATCCCTTATTTTATATCTTGACTTTTTTTTTTAAAATTATTCCCCAAATGAGTAAAAGTCCAGAAAAGTCTTTATAAGAATAAAAGACAAAATAGTAAATGGTAACATAGCTAACATTTATCAGGTGTTAGCAGGGGCCTGGCTTTTTTCAAAGTGCTTTATGTGTATTAACCCTTTTAATTCTTAAAACAAGCTCTTGAGTGGGTACCATTATGAGGAAACCAGAGCAGAGGTGTGTAAATATCTAGCACAGTGTCTCAGAGCTAGAGGCAGAGCTGGGTATCAAACCCAGCTGTGGCTGCGGAGTCCATGCTTGTAACTACTATGCTCAAATGCCACTTATGAATGAATCCTTAATCTTGTATGTGTTGTTTTAATCTGAGGTCTTTTTGATTTGCATTTGAACCATTGTTACCAGAGACTCTGATTGAAGAGGAAAACATCTCCCTGTATTCTTAAAAGTTGGTATATTGGGTACTTGGGGCACACTGGTACTTTCATATAAGAGACAGTTAATGATGACCCAGGCTGGGAGCTTTAAATAGAAGTCTAGATGCTATTTTCCACCAATTTCAAGCCTGTAGGGGATGACAGCTGAATGGAGGAAAGCAGGTATCACTGTGTTTATATAAGGAGCACATTACATACAATGCTTTTCTACAGGAAAAGAGAAAGGGTGGCAGTAAATATAGCACAAAATAGTCACGCTGAAGGGTAAAAGGGAATGCAGTTACAGAGACTGTTCTGGGAAGTTAGCCTCATTTCCTTACTACTCCCTTCTCTAGTTTCCTGACATTCTATCAGTTGAAATCACCCAAGGTGTGGCTGGCCTCACTTTGGCAGCTTCTGTGCATAGGAAGTTGACAGGGAACCCAGGCCAACTTTGTTGAGAATTCGGGGAGGTCTGATCTGAGGTGGCTCTGATTGGGTCCAGTCACATCTGTGGTGGCTTCTAGGGTGAAACAGACCTTCTATTCCTCTGTGGTCTCCTGCTGCAGACTGCAGATCCTCATTCTAATGTTATGCTTTCTGCAGAGGGCACAGTTTATGAGAGGTGGTTACTACAGACGTAATGTTGAGGTGGGATGGGGCACATGGTTGTCATACACAAGTGGAGCTCCAGTCCGAGAGGTTTCCATGGGCAGGAGGGCCACGGGGCCTCTGCTGGCCCACATGGTGCCGTTATACAAATTAGAAAAAGGCACCTTTTTTCCTGAGATTGTTTACTTCCATCTATCAGAAAATTATCACTGTATACTGGCTGAGTTAGAAAAGGGCAGTTTACTAAAATCTGTTGTTGAATTTGTCATAATAAATGTAAAAATTAGCTGATGTCTCCAGTGTGAATGATCACCCCGTCAGGTGTCTAAGGCCTGTTGTCTTTTAGTTCTGCTCTCAAGGAAGAGAGAACCTATCTTTCCCTTGGGTGCCTCCAACCGGAGGATAAGACCTAAGCTTTAATAATCGCTTGACAGTCTCTCAGATCACTAGCCCAGTCTTCCCCCTCATTATTAAGTCCCTCTTCTTTGCCTCCTGCTAGTCTAGACTTTTCCTTATCACTGGAAGCTGAATCAGGCTTCATATTTCTTGGAGGAACCCATGAGAATAAAATACTCTCTTCCTTTCAGGGTCCACTGAATGTCCTGACTTTTCACTGATGTCTTGTGGTCCCTAAATCCTGGTCTCCCCTGACCTCCCAGGTCAAATCTAGGTGAACATTGGCCTGCCCACAGGTCCACCTGCTCTTGTTTCTACCAAGGCCTCTGTGCCTTCTGATTGGATCAGTGTTCACTCCCATAGTGTCTGAGCCTTTGAGGTAATCTTGAACCTGATCCAGAGAAGGTCTAATGTCATAGGAGGGAGATATCCCAAACTGAACTCTTCAACTGACCCTGAACAGCTGCTGCCCATTTTTCTCAATTATCAACCTTGAACTTCATGGCATTTGTGGTAGGCAGAATCCTAAAATGACCCCCAGTGATCTTCACCCTTCTATAATCCCTCCCCTCTGAGTGTGATTGGAACCTGTGAATAGGCTGGAATCTGTGGCTAGGATGATTATGTCACATTGTGCAGCAAAATGGGGGTTGTCTGGGTGGGTCCAATCTAATCATATGAGCCCTTCAAAATCAGAGGATGTTCACAGCTGGTTGCAGCAGAGAAAGTCATACATACAGGTTCCAAATTTGAGAAGGATTTGAGGTACTCCAGCTGGCTTGAAGATCCTGGGGTTCCTGTGCTGAGGACTGAGAGTAGCCTCTAGGAGCCAAGAGCTGCTCTTTACCAAGGGCAGCAAGAAAATGGGTCTGCCGTCCTACAACTGCAAGGGATGGAATCCCGTCAACAACCCAAATGAGTTTGGAAGCTAATTCTTCCCCAGAGCCTCCAGATGCAAGCTCAGCCTGGCTGACACCTTGATTTTGGCTCTCTGGGATCTGGGCGGAGAGCTCGGTTGTGCCTGCCCAGACTTTTGGCCTACAGAACTATGAGATATTAGGTGTTACATTAGGCTGATGAATTTGTGGTAGTTTGTTACACAACAACAGAAAATGAATAAGCATTAATCAGAGATAGTCCGCCTAAAAGAATCTTGATATGTTCTCGGGGTTAAGCAAGAAAAGAGGAGGAGAAAAAAAGCAGACAACAACAATTTCACCTGGAATGTGACCTAAAGAAATAAAAAACGACCTTTCTTTTATGTTTTTTTTTTTCTAAGTTAACTTACCCTGCCTCATCTGAATCTTTTCATTTCCCCCTTTTGCATTTCCTCTAACCCTAACTTTCATCTCACAGCTAAATTGAGACTGTGTGTGTGTGACTGTGTGTGGAGTACGTGGGAGTGCATGAATAAGAGGCGTGGGATAATAACCAGTAGATATTTATTGAGCATCTATTCTGCATTTAGTAGTATTTTAAGTGATTTATATAAATTCACTTCACCTATGAGAGTCCTGGGAGGCTATGCTAATATCGTGACTGTTTTATAGTTGAAACCGAGGGATAGCCAGGTCTGTGTATTTAGGCAATGGTGGAACCAGGATTGAGTTCTAGGCAGTATGGCTGTAGAGTGTGCAGACTTAACTACTACACAGAAAATCTTTATCAAAGTTAAACTTCCTTTTGGTATAACAATATATCCCATGTGTGAAGGTGAATTCCAAGCCCCCTTGAAACTTCCTTGCACCATCTGCGTAGCGACTGTTCCCGGGTCCCCTTAGAGGCCTCCTGGTATACAGATAAGGTCAGATCTCCTGCACCTCCTAAGGGTGGTGATGGTGGGGAGTGGTCTTGT
Organism: Macaca thibetana thibetana; assembly: GCF_024542745.1. NCBI lineage: Eukaryota > Metazoa > Chordata > Mammalia > Primates > Cercopithecidae > Macaca > Macaca thibetana. Next base: position 83,104,750 of record NC_065584.1, on the reverse strand, counting down.
GATTTTCTTGCATCAGGAGTATTCTTGAGCAGATTTCTGAGTTAAATTGAGAGGGAAAATTAGAGAGAGAAGGTTTTATAGCTCACCTGGGCCCCAGCTAGGCTAGGTCAGGAAGGGGAAATATCAGATCAAGGACTGAAAGAGAAAGTGCCAAAGTGGTAGAGTCTGAGGATCATGGAGTCTCGCCCCTGCATGGCCCTGCTTCCTGAGATTCCAAGGGAGAGCGTTCCTGCCACAGTCTATGTGCACACAGTCATCAACTCTGCCCAGGCAGGGAGCCCAAAGAGACCTCTGCCCCACCCCTAGTCTGATTAAAAAAACATCTGGTGGTTTCAGAATGAATTTCCTGTCACTGACTGGGGAAGATTCTGTAAGACCAAAGGTGTTTTGGACACAACAATGAAGAAGAAACATAGGCTTGTGGGTTTTCCCACTAACCCTTCAGCTGCACCAACACGAAGACATGGTGAGATACGGTGGGCCAATTTTTTTTCCTGTGCGCTATCACAGGTCTGGTTGCATGAGTCCCCTCCATAGTGACTGATCAACCACATCCAAATGTCTCTTACAGCTGCAAGCTATCTCCAGGGTCCCTTATATCTGGGCTGCCAATCTGAAGTACACAGTTTCATTACGGAGTCCAAACCTGTCTTCCCTGGGAGATGAGTTTTATTAAGATCCCTCCAAGCATCCCCAAGATTTTCATGGTTCATGTTTGTGGAGAAGGCTATAAGATTCAGTGGTTTTACTTTAAAAATGGGGATACTATTTGTATTTGTGGCTGACATTGATGGTTGCCTGCCCAATACCTATCTCCTCTTCTTCCTTACTAAAGAACTCAAATTTTTCTCTAGTGGTAATGTACCCAGCTAAAAATATTCAAGTCTCCCAGGCTTCTTTGCATGTAAGAATTTACAAGTGATACAATTCTAGCTAATGAAAGTCAACAAGCAAGGTTTCAGGAGATATTTTTTTAAAGGGTGTCTTCTCTTCAGTCTTTTGTTCCTTTCTTATCCTGCTTGGAACTTGAACACTCTGCCTAGAGAAAGAGGAGTCATCTTATGACTACGAGATGACAAGATTGAGGACTTGTCTCTCTCTCTTTCTCTTTCTTTTACTAGTTGGCTTTCTTCTTTTACCTCCATCACAATGTCTTGTTTACAATCTAAATTTTCTGCTCATGGAATAGCTGGTGATGCTCTGGTGAAGCACTCTATTGAATTCACTACTCTGTATGGTTTCTAGAGGATGTCACCTTCTCTACAGAATGTTCAATGATACCTCATTCATGTGGAGATGTGGGTCTGGAAACATCATGCATCTGGAAGTGAGAGGGGTAAGCTCATTACAAAGACCATAGGGCCCACACATTGTCCTAATAAAATGTGACAATTCTCTGATCTCATGGAAAGAAGACTTCTTACTAAGGGAAGATAACAATAAATGCCAAATGTTCTTAGCTTAAAATAAAAAAAAAATCAAAGAGGCAAGAAGAAGAGAGAAAAAGGAGAAAGAAGAATAAGGAAAGAAACAAAACAGAGGGAAAGGAATCAAGATGAAAAGCAGCCAGAAGCAATAGAAAGTAGCAGTGGAGGTGGAAACCTGTGACGGGCTCCTAGGGACCCACCCTGACGTGCAAAAAAGAGAAGCCCTTGACAGAAGAAACCTGGATCATCTTTGAAAGCTTAGGGGCAGAGCGCACCTGACTTCAAGAACCCTCCAAAAGCAGTACTGCACCACAGTTATTAAAGATACATAAAATATTGGCAGTTTGCAGGGACATTTACATACAAGGCAAGCTACTGGAAGTCTCTGTAAAAGCTTCTGAGGCATGTCGATTGCTCAGCAGGTAGACTGTGGAAGATTCTCTGCAGTACAGCAGAAGCTAATTCATAGCACAGTAGAGTTTTTATTCCCAGAAGGTAGTGTGAATACAAGCAGGACTACAGAAATGGACATGTTGACAAAGTTATTCTGTTATGAATGTCAACATTTTTCAATTAAAGGCAAAAAATTAAAATAAGTAATAGTAAAGAAGAAAAAAACTTGGAAGAGGTAAGCATACAAAATTGTTGTCAAATCAGCTCAAAATTTCTTCATGGAGGTTATGTGATAGCAATTCTCAGAAATGATGGATGATTGAGTTCTTTGTAGAGTATGAGTATCTTTAAGATTTCAGCACCATTTTATGTAGCCAGCAGGATATAAACGTTGATGATTAAGACATGTTAAATTTGGAAATGTAAATGTTTTATTTTTCTTCCTTCAAGAGAAGGAAGAAACTAGAAACTCCTGAACTAGAAAGATGGAAAGAAATACTTCTCTCCAAACTTTCTTAGGGTTTGAAAAATTAAGCCTGGATTCTGGGTTTGGGAGTTTGTGAAAGCCTATTGGGAAAGGAAAAAGGAAGGATAAAGTTTAGGGGGGAAAGCTATGTGACTTGAAGAATCAGGAGGTGGGCAGGGGTTTTCCTTAGCCTAGAAAAAGATATCCCTTGCCTGGGGGTTGGGTGAGGACTGTGCATTCTGAGACCTCTGAGGCTTTCTCATACTCTTTGGAGGCAAAGACAGATGAGATAGCTAGATTTCATGGGAGTGGCAGAAAAAATGGAGTACTGGGCTTAGGGCTATTAGTTTCCATTGAAATTCCTGTCATCCTAATGGATGTGAACACTGCAGAGAGCCACAGAATGGTAGGAGACCCTGCTCAGAGAGAACAAATGTGTTATCAGTAAACCTCCTGGATTGGTGTCATGTGGCCAGGGAGAGAACTTGCAAGCCCGTCAGCCTTGGTGTTAAGACCTTGGAACTATGACTTGCCCTTAGGTTGAAGTAAGTCTCAAGAATGGCTAAGGTTAAATTCCTTGCCAGCTCAAAATGCATGGCATGCTTGAGTCAAAATTGCATCAATTTATAGAAAATAAAAGATGTGTTATAATTCAAATTTTGTAATTTTAGACTTTACACATGTATGTTGATAATTTTGAGTGCCATGTTTTATACAAATGAAATGCTTATTTGTGAAAAGATAATTGAACAACCTAACACAATCTACAAACTAATAAAAAGTTCAACAGGGTTGCTGGATACAAGATAAATATCAGCATCAATTAAGTTCTAGACACAAAAAGTATGACATAATTTTAAAAAGAATTTTATTTACAGTAGAAACAAAGTTTCTAAGGTATCTAAAAATAAATAAGTAATAGGTACCTGAGGCTTTTATGGAGAAAGTTATTTTTTTAAAAAAGAAAAGTAAACAGTGAAACATACTTTATCTCTGGATGAGAAGACTCAACATTTCTAAAGATGTCAGTTCTCCCAAAATTAATCGACATGTGATACCATTCTCATCAAAATCCCAATAGAGGTTTTCAAGGAAATTATGTTGCTTTTAAAATTTGACTAGAAAACCAAAAGACCTAGAATAACCCAGAAAAAATTTAGAGAAGAATATGGGAGCTTACCTTATGAAATATGAATATTTGTTACAACACTATAATTATTAGGACACTGCAGCATTTATACAGGAATTTAAAAACAAAACTAGTAGAAGAAAGTAGAAAGTTCAGAAACTGACCTCCTCATCTATGAACTCAATATACTACAAAGCATGAGCAACTAATAGGGAAAACAACGGAGCCTGATCAGTGGTGCTGGATGATTCATGATTCACGTGGGGGAAAAATTAAATTACACTTTTAATTTACACCATTACCACATACAAGTTAAAGACAGTTATAGACCTGAATGTAAGAAACATGTTTATAAGTTTAAAAGAAAAGATAGAATATCCTATGACTTTAGGGTGGAAATAGAGTATCTTATGACTTTAGGGTAGAGAAGTTTCCTTAACTAAACACAAAAAGCACAGACCACAAAAGAAAATGTTAATATATTTGTCTAAGTGAAAAAGATCTGTACACTAAAAGAAACCATAAACAAAGTTAAAAGATATGAATTCCAGAGCAATCTAGTCCCATGAAGCATGTTCTTTTGGCAAGACATAGGTTTGGCAACAGATTGACCCAAGTTTGAATATTAGCTTGACCACTTACTAACTTTGTGACTTCAGACCAAGTTATTTGAACTCTTTGAGCTGTTTCCATATACATTAAAAAATGTCAGCACACAAGACTGCTAAAATGATTAAATGAGATAAGGTATGTGAAATACCATGCCCAGAGCTTGGCACATGGTAGGTTCCAACCATAAACCAATTTAATGGTGTCATTTTACCCAGGTAAATGCTGGTGAATTTTACATCTTCATTGTGAGCCAAATACATAAAGCTGACCTAGTTCGCAGATTTTAACCCTATGATTTCCGCTGCATATGCCAGCTATTTAGAAATAGTTGATCAACTCTTATGTCCCCCTTAATTATTTTATTTTTTTTTAAAGAGGGCTATCTGTCTTTATTTTTCTATTTTTCTGAGATTATTTCAATCTTCTTATCCATGTCAAATTTTATCTTAACTTCTTATTGACCCAATGAATGTTAACCATCTTCATACTCCGCAACATTCTTTATGGTAACCTAAGTGTAGGCTGTTATTTAGAATAGGAAATCATCATCAAACTGGTTTATTCTGGAGACACTAGTCATGTATGAAACCTCCTTAGTACCTGGAACAAAATTGATATTTAATAAACTTGTATGGAATGTAAGTCATCATAATGTTAAAGATTCTATTAAAAATTATAATTATTTCAACATATAAAACATGGAGAAAATAGTACAGTAATACCCATGCACTCAACATCCAGATTAAACAGTTATCAAGGCTTACCATATTTTAAAAAAATGCTACTTTAAGTATTGCACACTGAAACCTGTTCTGAGTCAAACATTAGAAAAGATTTGGAAAAACGTATGACTTGGTATTACCCCAGCCATGGCATCACATCCCTTCTTGTGACACATCAGTCATGGGTGGGCTCTCCAATAGGCTCACCACAAACACCTGGGATTGAATGCCGGGAAAGGTGAGGGAAGACACACCTTCACACTTCAGGCACACAGAGATGAAAGTTGATGAAGAGATGACTGTGGTTGATTGTTCCGGTAATGTGCAAATCATAGGTCAGGTCTTTTAAATACTATTCTGTCATGTCAAATGAATCTGACCATATTACAGCAAAGGCTTTTCTGGAAGGTGAAAAATTTACATGCCATACTCCACTTTAATTAAAAACAATGAATGAATGTAAAATCCACATCGACAAGGAAATTTTTCCTGGAAAAATGACAGGGTTTTTCCACTGGGGCCTGTACTCCACTTCATTTGTGTTAGGAACCTCTGAGGAGAATCCACACCCACATGTGTAGATTGAATTTCCATTATCCACCTGATAATTCTCAAATATAGAGGTCCAGTCCAGAATTCTCTCCCTAGCTCAAGATTGATAATTGACTTCTGGCACCTTCAGTTGGACTCTTTATGGGACATATCAAACTCAAGGTACAAAACTGGGCTAATTATTTCCTCTCCCTTTCCAAATGGAATCTTCTGGAACACCTCAGTATTCTTGGGTTTAACTTTCACAAACTACTCTTACTTTTAGAAAATTGAAGTAAAATCCACATGACATAAAATTAACCATTTTAAAGTGCACAGTCCAGTAGCATTTAGTACATTCATAATGTTTTGAAATCATTATCTCTATGTAGTTCCAAGACATTTTCATCACCCCAAAAGGAAACTTCTGTACCCATGAGGCAATCACACTCCATTCCTCCATTTCCCCCAGCCCCCGAAAAACACAATCTATATCTATGGATTCGTCTATTCTAGATATTTAATATAAATGGAGTCATGCAATATGCAACCCTTTGTGTTTGGCTTCTTTAAATCAATGTAATGTCTTCAAGGTTCACCCATGTTGTAGCATGAATCAGTACTTCATTCCTTTTTAAGGCTGAATAATATTCTATTGTATAGATATATCACATTTTGCTATCAATTCATCAGTTGATAGACATTACCCACTTTTTAGCTATTGTGTATAGTGCTACTATGTTGAGCAACTGTCAAACTGTTCATCATTTTACATTTACATTCTACATTTTACATTCCTGCAGCAACATACAAGGATTCTAATTTCTCCACATTCTTGCCAACACTGGCTTTCCTTTAAAACATGAATTTTTTTTAATTTTTTTTTTTAGCTATCCTAGCATGTATGAAATGGTATCTCATTGTGGTTCTGATTCCTGTTTCCCTAATGTCTAATGATGTTGAACCTCCCTCTCCCTATCTGCTTATGTCTAGTTATGTGACATTAGGAAGAGGCAAATTTATAGCTCATTTTAGAAACATAACTAAAGTTTAGGGCAATGCATTCTTGAATACCAACCTTAATCCTGGCTTCATTTATATTAGCATCCCTACTTCCTCTTTTTTTTTAATTCTTCATTTAAATTTTTTATATATTATGTGGTACAAAATTTTTGCAAGCTGCCTTGTTTGTTTTTTAAAATTCAGAGTATAAGTAAATTTAAAAGTCCTATTTCATTTACCTCTTACCCTTTTTTAAAAAGCAAAACAAAAAACTTTTATTGTTTTCTTTAAACACACATAAACTAAATGTTTATTTTGGAAAGTTAGAAATTAGACTCAACAAGTAAAAAAGTAAAAAGAGTAAAATAAAAATCTTCCATAAACACACCACTAACCATGGTTAGTATTTTGGCATTATTTTTTCAGTCTTTACCTATCAACCTATATATCATCTGTCTAGCCACGCTATTTTTAAAAAATGATATTATATTATAAATTCCTTTTTGTAACATACTATTTTCATCTAATAATATATCATGATCATTTTACCTCATAATTAACTATACTGCCATGGTTGTAAATTTTTAAACTTTGATTTGCATTATCACTGGAGTTACCTATTAAAATAAAGATTCCAAGTCTACTCCCAGTGCTTTTGATTCCATCATTGGGATCTACATCCAGAAATCTGTACTTTTTACAAGCTTCTGAGTGATTCCAATGTGGGCCATCCTCGGGCTCTTTCAGATTACTTCCACACCACTAATTTCAACGATTCCTGAATTCTTCATTGAGTGGATATAGCACTATTTATTCAACCAGTTACTTATTTGGGGTCATTTAGATTATTCATATTTTTTCATTATTTTATTAACACATCTGCTGTAAAAATCCTTATTCCTACAAGTTTACTGTCATCCATGACTGAGCATTTGTTGCTTATACCCCAACTGTGTGGTAATGTTACAGTGACAGGGCTTGGTGAGCAGTCCTCTTATCATTGAATGGGTTTGAGATGCAGATGCTGGAGAAAGCCTCTCAAAAAGCCACATCAGGCCCTGAAAAATGATTGAGAGGATTTAGGGTTTCACAGGAGAAGTGGAAAAGGGAAGCAGCTCAGTGTGTGAGGAAGTGAGATTCAAATTCCATGTGCTTGAACCTGGAAGCCAAAAGAGCTTATACACCTGGGGCCCAGTCAGCAGTTTCTTATTTCTCTAGAAACTAGGAGAGGGACTAAAATAATCCCTTTTGTTGAAAATTTCAAAGTGGGGCATCAGCCTTGGGTCAAAAAGAAGGAATAATGGGAGGAGAGAGAGCAGAATAAGACAGCACAGCTTTCTGTCCCAGCACAGCTCATGGAAGAGAGGTCACTCAAAATGAAAGCATTCTTTGCACTAAAAATTTCTGAGAGACACCAAGGCACAAATAGAATTGCTTTGGTGTTGAAATGTCAAAAGAGGTGTAGCCACCATTTAGGGATGTGACATATTGAGGTTTGGGTGCTTTAAAGAACTTCAAAGAAAACACAGCATCTTTTTGGGTCTTGATGGCCGGTGCTCATTCAAGGAACATTAGAGGAGATGATGGCTCAGTGGTGTCACCACAGATAGTGCTGAGGTGCTTTGATGTAGCTTTGCGGGCTGTATCAGCCTCAGCAGGAAAGAGGGTGAGTCAATGTCGAAGAAGGGAAAACCTAGAGTTCCGGGGACTGGCCAAGGACTTGCGTGTGAGAACTTGCAACGCATCTCCTTTGAGGGACTTTCAGGAATTATGTGGAAGGAGGGAAAAGGTGAGGATGTGAGTAATGTACCTGGAACCCCAAAATTCTACATTAGGAATGGAGACAAAAGCCAGAAAAATTCAGGTCACTCATGGACCAGAGCTACAAGGGCAGTGCCCACCTAAGAAGTTGTGGGGGGGCAATGTGTGCCTGGAAAGGATTGCTCATGTCCACGTGGAGTGTGTGATCACAGGAGTGGGTGAGAGAGAGGGTATCCTCTGAATCATTTATCAGAAGCCCCTCAGGAGTGACCAGAACCCCTAGGTTATTTCTTAGCAAACTCAGCCTCTTTTCTCATTTTGAGGTGGGCGAGGAAAACCAATTTTCCTCTCCACCCCCATTGCCCCTGCTCCCCACCCTAAGCTCACTGAGAGTGAATGTTTGCCCCTGAAATAGAATCAGCTCTAAGAAAACTCCCTCATACTGCCCCATGTCAAAACAGAACATGACTGTAGGTGGGGGAATGGAAAGAGGGGTGGTCTGGGGCTGAGGTCATTGCTGAGGATAGGCTGTCCCTGTGCAAAAGGAGCTTATGGAGTGGCCCTGTGGAAGAAGCAGGTACATGCAGTAAGTAAAGCACACAACCTCTAGGTGTCTGTGTTGGTCCCCACAAAAGCCTGAGTGCCCAGAACCGGATGTAGCAGCTTCCTGTTTGCTGTAGGTTTCACACAACTCTGCAAAGAGCAACAAGGTTTTTCAGCCAGATCCAGATTACACTTGTCTACTTGAATTTATTAATTAATCTGGGGAAAATTACCATTTTAAAAACTTTGTGTGTTCCCATCTGTAATATTCAGCATATTTTTGATTCAAGTGAGAGAAACCTGACATAGCAGTGCAAACAATAACAGTTTCTATTTCTTATATGACAAGTGGTCTGGAGATGAACAGTCCAGGGCTGCTGAAGTGACTGTGTAATGTTTCTCATCAGTGTCTTGGACTTCCATTTGTATATGTTGATTTTCCCCCTTATGCTTATTGCTTCCTTGCCACAAGATGGTTGCAGCTACTCCAGGCATCAAGTCAGATTTCTATCAGGAAAAAGGAAGAAGAAAGAGGGTTGATGCCTCACTCAAAAAGCAAAAGAAAGAAATAAAATAACAATAAAATAGAAATGATCTCAGACTTCTGTTTACCTTTCATTGGTCAGAACTTTGTAAAAAATTATGTCTATCTGAAAGAAAATTTAGCAAAGACACATTTTATACTCCTCTCTCCCTAAATTTTGAATTTTGTTAGCAAAAAATGTGATGACAAGATTTCATATAGATAACTTGTAGCTCTGCTACACCATCCATCAATATTGTATATCTTTTCAATTTATTAAGTCTTCTTTTATGTTCTTTATAAGCTTTTATTATTTTAGTCTGTACATATCTTATGTATCTCTTGGATTTGTTTCTAGATGTCTTGTACTTTTATTACTGTTACCTTTAAAAATACATATTTTCATTTGTTGTTGTATAGGAATTGGTTTTTGTATATTGATCTCATTGAGTATAATTAGTTGTACTACTTGGTAGATTCTCTTGGGTCATCTATGTAGAGATAGACAGGGATATCATCTGTAAACATTACTACTTTATTTTATTTCCCAATCCTTACATTTACTTCCTTATCTTATTGATAAGTTGGGACCTCAAATACAAGCCCAATTAAAAGGAATACTAGAAAGGTAAAAAGTTTCTAAGATTATACCATTGAGATATTTGCTATTTTCTTATTATTTATTTTTGTAGTTCATGCAAGAGGGATGGTTTGTATTAGGGTAGTGACAGTAGAGAAAAATAGAAGTGACTATGTTACTGAGGTATTTAGGAAATGGAATCACAGGGACTTGGTGATTGATACATTTGTGGGATAAGGAAAAGGATGAAGCCAGTTAAAATCATTGTATTTTGACAAAATTTCAGGATTACAGAAAAGTTGCAATAATAAGACAAATAATTTATGGACACCTTTCACCAAGATTCAAAATGTGAACATTTTCTACATTTCTCACTCTTTCTCTCTCTTTCTTCTTCTTATTATTATACTTTAAGTTCTGGGATACATGTGCAGAACGTACAGGTTTGTTACATAGGTATACACGTGCCGTGGTGGTTTGCCGCACCCATCAACTCGTCATTGACATTAGGTATTTCTCCTAATGCTATCCCTCCCCTAGCCCCCTACCCACTGACAGGCCCTGGTGTATGATGTTCCCCTCCCTGTGTCCATGTGTTCTCATTGTTCAACTCCCACTTATGAGTGAGAATATGCAGTGTTTGGTTTTCTGTTCCTGTGTTAGATTGCTGAGAATGATGGTTTCCAGCTTCATCCATGTCCCTGTGAAGGACGTGAACTTATTCTTTTTTATGGCTGCATAGTATTCTATAGTGTATATGTGCCACATTTTCTTTATCCAGCATTTATGTGGCCAAAAAACATATGAAAAAAAGCTCATCATCACTGGTCACTAGAGAAATGCAAATCAAAACAGCAATGAGATACCATCTCACGCCAGTTAGAATGGCAAACATTAAAAAGTCAAGAAACAACAGATGCTGAAGAGGATATGGAGAAATAGGAACACTTTTACACTGTTGGTGGGATTGTAAATTAGTTCAACCATTGTGGAAGATAGTGTGATGATTCCTCAAGGATCTAGAACCAGGAATGCCATTTGACCCAGCAATCCCATTACTGGGTATATCCCCAAAGGATTATAAATCATTCTCTTTCTTTTTTTCTCTCTTTTCTCTCTCTCTCTTCCATTTAAAATAATTTGCAGGTATATTGCTTTTCTACAACTAAATTCTTCAGTGTGTTTTTCCAAAAGCAAGAAATTCTCTTTTAAACCTTGACCATTATTAAAATCCAAAGTTAATACTGCTATATGCTATTATTTAATCTACAGAATATTTTCGTATTTTTCCAATCTTTCTAATAATGTCCCTTATAGCAAAAGAAAATTCGAGATCATGCATAGCACTTTGTTGTCTTTCTTTCTTTAGTTTCCTTTAATCTGGAGCAGTTTCTGAGTCTTTCTATGTATTTCATGGCTTTGACAATTTTTAAGAGGACAGGCCATTGTTTTGTGGAATGGTCCTCAGTTTGGGTTTGTCTGATGTTCTACATGATCACATCCAGATTACGGACTTTGGCAGGGATCTCACAGAAGCAATGCTGGGTTTCTGCATCACATCAGGAGGCTCTGCTGTCAATGAGTTCCATTATTGGAAATGTCACATTCCATCAACTGGTTAAAACTAAACCTGCTTGGTTTCTCCAGTAAAATAGTACATTTACCAATTTACCTTTTGTAATCAATTAAGTATCTTGTGGGGAGATACTCCTTAAATGTTCTCCTACTAGTTGCAATCATCTTGCCTAAAATAATTATTATTAGGATGACTGACAAATTATTTTCTGATTTTGTCATTCCTTCTACATTTATTATTATCTGACTTTCTTCTGTAAAGAAAAGCCTTCCCGTCTCTCCTACTTATTTGTTTATACATTCATTTATTTATATCAGTGTGGACTTTGGAATTCTTACTTTATTCCATAGGTTATCATGCTATTATTTATTTTGATGTTCAAATTGTCCCATGTTTGAGGACGCAGTTGATTTTAATTTTCAGGTGTTTGGCTTAGACAACTGATTGAGCCTGCTTTTAACTGAAATAAGAAACCAAGGAGGAGGAGAAAATGTTTCCCGTTGTTGCTTTACTTTGCATCCTTTGACTACTTGTGAACTTTAATTCACATGTGTTTATCTCCTTTGTGAATCATTTATTCATATCCTGTGTCCATTTCCCTATGTGTTGTCAGAATCTTATATTGTTTAAGGTTATCAGTTTTTCTCTGACATGAACATTACAAATTGCTTATTGAGAGGACACAATGAACTAGAAGCTTTACCAACAATCTTATTTAACCCTCACAACAATCCTCTGACATAGTACTATTATTATGTTCATTTTATAGATGAGAAGGCAAGAGGGCTTAGAAATACTGCTCCAAATTGTGGGCTAGCAACCACTGAAAGCCAGGATTTAAACCCATATCTGTGATACCAAAACTTTGATTCTTCATCTATAATTTTGCATACTGCGGGCTGCAAAACTTTTAAAATCTTTTAAGAATTCTGGGAAATTGAATGTCATCCCCACAGCCCTTTTAAAGTTGCAACCACAAGACCAATTATTGTAATTACGTCTTAAATGCAGATTTATTGTATCTAGCATGTCAGTATGGTTGTGTCATCATATTTATGCCACAGCAGCAGTCTACATTTGTATTTGACAGTTCATTTGGGACTCAGCAAAATAAATATGTGAAGTCAGTGGGTGCTCACCTTAAGGCTTGTTGAGAATGAAGTGACATCTAGCAGACACCTGGTAAGGTTCATACACTTTGTGAAGATGACATGGTAGGGAAATGAAGACCACTGACTGAGAGCCCAGCAACCCTGGAAGCACCTTAACTCCAGGAAGCACCTCAGCCTTTTATCTGGGAAACAGAAGTTCAATAAAAATGGTCTTTGGACAGGAGGTGGTGGCTCACACCTGTAATCCCAGCACTTTGGGAGGCCAACGCGGGTTTATTTCTTGAGCCCAGGAGCTCCAGACCAGCCTGGGAGATATGGTGAAACTCCTTCTCCATAAAAAATACAAAAATTAAGCGTGGTGGTGTGCACCTGTAATCCCAGCTACTTGGGAGGCTGAGGGTGGTCGGGGTGAGCTGTGATCATGCCACCGCACTCCAGCCTGGGTGTCACAGCGAGACACCGACTTAAGAAAAAAAAGTCTCTAACGCCCCTTCTGGCCCTGACTTTCTGGAATTCTCCCGTTCTTCTATAATAGGCACTTCTTGGTTTCTCTCGTTTTTGCTTTATTTTTCTTTCTCTTTCTCCTTCACATGTCCTCTCTCCTTAACTTCCTTTTTCTCCTCTGATGTGCCTTAAATCTGCCAGGGGCTCCCTTTGGAAAAACCCTGCCTGGCCCTATTAGCCCCCTGATCAAAATGGTCACACGTTGGTGGCCTGGGGGCTGCCCTCCTCGACTCATAATGCCAGGACCCTTGATTTACACAGCAGGAGAGGGAGGGATCTGCCAACTCCTAAATTGCCGCCTTTCAGTTCCTGCGGCTGCTCTGACTGACTGCATTGCGCCCTCTAGTGTCCAGACTGAGTTCTTTTACTGTCTAGACCGGGTAGTCCAGGGCAGATTCTTTTACCCCCCACGTGAGGGAGCAATTCAGGGAAAGTAAACCTATTAGTAAAAGACATTATTTTATTTTCAAATAATCGTAATTTTACTGAGTTCCAAGAAAAATGTACACTCTTAAAATTTATATTGTAAAACTTATTGAATAGATGATCAATTGGAATATGGGAAGAAAGGTTTGGTTTCTAAAATATTAATAAGCATATTTGACATAGCAACCCAGGGGAAGCATCTAGTCACTTATTCCTTACGTTCGTACAGTCCTGTCCTTTAGAGATCCCCAAGAATGTGCATGTGTTTGATCTAAGTTTAGCACCGAAATAGCTGGAAGGAGCTCTCTCTAGCCCTGACCTTTCCATGAAGCTCCAGATGGCCTGCTCAGCTCTCCACATGTACCCGACAGACAAAACAAATGCATTTGTGTGCAAAGCAGAACTCTGGATTCCTCCCCTCCCGACCCTGCTGCACCCCATTCCCCCTTGGCACCGCCAACCACTTATTCCTATAGGCCCAAAGCCTAGGAGTCATTCTTGACTTCTCTCTTTCCCGCACCTTGCATCCAGTTCACTGGTCATTCCTGTTAGCTCCACTTTCAAAATATATTCCACATATAACCACTTCTTGGCATGGACACTGCTACCATCTTAGTCCAAGTCCCCATTATCTTTCTTCTGATGACAGCAGTAACATTCTAAGTGGTCTGTGTTCTCCCCTCCCCCTGCGCTCACTTGCTTCACTTAAACAACCACAGCAGTCTTAGAAAAATGTATCACATCTGTGTTCAGAACCCTGCAATAACTTCCTGTCTCATTTAGAATTAAACTGCAAAGTCCTTCCCATGGCTTACTCTCTGATCTTGCCCTCCTCCCCTCTTCCCACCGCTCACTCCTTTCCAGCTGCAGGAAGGTCCTTTCGGAAATGCTCTATTCCCAGATCTTTATTTTCTTCTTTGCTTTCTTCAGGTCTCTACTCGAAGGTCATCCCCTCAAAAAAGACTCTCTTAGCCACCCTGTCACAGGTAGCCACCTCCACACTCTCTAGTCCCATATCCTGATGTATTTTTCTTTGAGCATTTACCCCTGAGAGAAGATTCCCTGTCTCTTGTGTTCATACTCTGCCTTCCTCTGACTCAGATGTAACTAAGATGTCAGATTCATGGCTAGAGCATTTGTTTTATTTCTTGATGAATTCTCAGCTTTAAGCATATAGTGGCCACTCATTGATGGATGAAGGAATAAATTAATTATTAGTTTGAACCTTGTGAAATTGTTGACTTTCTAAAAATTCTGGCCCATAAACATAGCAATTCCAAAAGTTAATCTTCATAATATAATATCGTCAGCATTTTTTACCTAGGGAAACTGAAACTCAGTGAGTCAAGTGACTTCCCCAAGTGAAATAAAGAAAAAATGAGAGGCAGACTGAGAGCATTTCATTTCATTCATGCAACACCGAATCGTTTTCTAGACACTGCTAGGTTTGGGAGCCATTGAGGAGAAGGGCTTGCCCCATCTCCTAACTCAGCTACTCTGCCTTTGTGGCTAAAGGATCTCTTAGCCCTGGCTGGCAGGAATGGGCAGGGCTACGTGTGAACCCAGAGCAGCCACCACCTCTCTGCAGAAGAGCCAGTGTCAGGGCAGTGTGGACTGATCCCCACTGCTTCTGTGACCTCTGGCACCCAGGGCTCCTGGCTGGTGGGCCTTGACCCTATTCCTTCTGTCCTAGAGGAAATGTAGAACTGCTTCTGCATAGTGCCACTGCTCCGTCTATCCCCAATCTCCTCTTCAACATTGTGAAGCTGGAAAGGACACACATAGGCCACCCTCTTGACTGCTGCTCCCCATGCATTGCTGACCCTCATAGGAGAGCCTGGATGGGAAACTGCACTGATCCTCCAATACTTCTATTCTCAACAAGCCATATATGAGTTGGAAAGGAATTCAGAATTGCGGAAGGGGGCAGGTCGACCTATTTTGCTTTCACAGCAAAGGATGTGTAGTGTCAGGGTCACATTCAGGGTTGATTATTAGGTTGGTGCAAAAGTTATTGTGGTTTTTGCCATTGCTTTTGCACCAACCTAAAAAATGTGTCAAATGTTTCCCCCCAGACAGCTGGCCCTCTGAGTCACAGTGGGAGTATGTAACAGCAGGGGAGAAGAAAAGGAAAAAGCCACACAATTGTCTCTTTCTTTGAGCCCTTTTCCAAGCTCTCCTTAGATTTTCAGTTTCTCCTCTTGGTCATTTTCCCCAACCAGTGCTTTGTTTCAGAATTATTAATAACTGGAAAAGTTCTGTTTTCTTTTCTCTTTAACTGGCATTTTGCTTATCCTATGGCTTATTGAGCCCTAGGGAATTTATGCCCTATAAATAAATAGGACAATTATTATTATGTAGCTGTATTCAGAGCATTAGTTGAAAGGGAGAAGTGACATTTTTCTTTATTTGCTTTAGAAATGTGTTGCAGTCACAATAGCTCTCCTCCCTGGGATTAATGGCATAATTATTCACACCAGGCAACAGAGATGGAATGAGTTTGAACTTGGCATGAATTAATACACCAAAATATGCCTCTTGTTCTCGCTCCCTGCCTAATTAATTCTGAATTATGAAATTCTCTGTGAGCTACCCAAAAAGCATGGTCACTGGATTCTGGTGCAATTATTCCTTCTTTGCAATAAAAATCAAGTGATTTGATAGTTATGGGCTGTTTGGAAAGAGAATGTCCATTTGAATATCCTGGGAAGGAGGAAGAAGACCTCACAAGGGATTTTTCTAGTGGTTTTATAGTAAATAACTTGTATATGATGGACGTGCAAGAGCCCCTAGAGGAGACTGAACTTTACATGAACCAGCTTTACTACTAGAGAAGTAAAGGACTTAGAAGTACTGTGCCTTGATGTCTAGAATTTACGCTATAGAAGGCCATGCCTTTGAGTTAGGATATTTTGTTCAGAGGTTCCCAGTTAAATATGAATGAGTTGTCTGTGGAGAATAGCACAATCACCTACAAACTCCTAACATAGGGTAAGGAGAACTTGCCACTGCATGACCAACTTTACTCACACTTTTCTAGCTTTTGCTAACTTCTCTTCTGGGTATGAAGAATCATATGAATTATTGGAACTGAAGACGTTGAGTGTATGAGCAGTTTCTTATTGTGGCGTAAGAAACACAAACACAGCTCCTGCTCCCTTGCTTTCTCTTTCATCCCATGGGAGTATGAAGGTGAATTCAGGACTGATTACTGTCTTCAGCTGACCTTTCTGCAGTTACCTAGAGAGGATAAAATCCCATTAATTGGATTCAGGACTTGGACAAGAAGGTTGAGCTGTAGGGTCTTAGTCAACCATTATTAGGACTTTGACCTGGAGTTTTGGGGCACTTGTACACCATCAGTAAAGGATATTTTAATTCTTATTTGTTATTTTTTGTGGGTGCTCCTCCCACAGTCCTTGGAGAACTGAAGGGGAGAGAATAATTGGTATGACAGTATTTTAATATCTTTCTTTGTGTTTTTTGCCAATGATATGATCTAACACTATCAATATAAAAATTCTAATATTAAATATGGCATATTCATTGCTCATCTGAGCATCAATTAGTGCATCATCTTACCTTGAAATGATGGCCTTCTACTGGATTTCCCCATCCACATATACACATCCTATGTTATCTCTCATTGGGAAAACAAAACAAGACAGAAGTGTGTAAACTTCTTCATTCCCTCCAGGTACTTCTTCATGTCTCTGCTTCCCTTTAACAAAAATTTATAACAAACATCATGTGTATTTTTGTCTTCATGTTCTCAACTTATATCCAGTTCTCGCCAATCTATGTTTCCCACCAATTAATGGAAATCATGGAAATCATCTTTGTTAAAGTCATCGATATCCTCCTCTTTGCTAAATTTAGTATCATTTCTGTATCTTTTTCTTTTCCCTAGCAGTATTTGACATCACGGACTATGCCCTCTTTCATGAAGCCTTTTTTTTTTTTTTAATTGACCTCTCATCTGGTTCTTTCCTGCTTCCTTCTGACATCTTTGTCCACGGTTTCTCAGTCTGTTTTCCTGGAGTCTCCTCTTCCCAGGCTCAGTCTGTTTCTTTATCTATACTTATTCCCTACGTGATCTCATTCAGTGCCATGGCTTTAAATACATTACCCATACACAGATGACTCCTGTATTAACTAACTATTGTCACAGTAGCAGATAGCCCCAATATCTCACTGCCTTACAAAAACGATTGATTTCTTGACCATTTACACTAAGGTTGTGGGTCAGCTGTGGCTCTGCTTAGCTTTGCTAAACTCAATGTGACTTCTTCTAGATTGTAGAGCCCTTTTCTGGAATATGTTGTCTTATTATGGAGAACGGAGCAAGAGAGTTCAACACAAACCGTGAAATCATATTTAAAGCTTTTTCTCTGATAGGTGCATGTCCTCACATCTTATTGGCTGAATCATTTCATGTATCCTAATACGTGAGGTGGAGACACATTGTCCCTCCAAAGGGGGAAGACAACTCACATGACAGAAAGTGAGTGAGGATAAATCATCCTATTAGACTATGGGAAGAAATAATTGGGAATAATAATTCCATCTACCATGATCCAACATTGAACATATACATATTCTTCCCCTAGAATACATCATATTCTTGCCCATAAAAACTTAGCCTAAGGGCTGGCTAACACCTGTGATTCCAGCACTTTGGGAGGTTGAGGCAGGAGGATTACTTGAGCCCAGAAGATTGAGGTTGCTGTGAGCTGTGATCACACCACTGCACTCCAGCCTGTGCGACAGAACAAGACCCTATCTCTAAATAAAAGAAAATTAGCCTAAGGGCCAACTTTGCTTTTCAAATAGTCACAGACTGGTAGCACGTTTGACAACTTAACTCTCTGAAACAGTTTGTTGTATTGTTTTAATCTATTTGGTACAGGTTGGATCTGTATTCTAATAGACACAATCATTACTCATTTCAAGAAAGAGTTTCTCTAGACTCGATTATGGGTGTATGAGTATATCATGCTTTCATAGGAACATACTCTTGATCTCTTTTCCCTGAGCCATTTTGTCCAATGGTGGAAAAAAAATTTCTGCAAGTCACCTTAATTCAACCAGAAATCTTAACATAGGCCTGATGATGACACCGTTGGTTCTGTCTTTGCCCTGAGATGGAGTATTAAAAGGTCTTTCTATTCCAAGGAATATTTAAATTTTATATTTTATAGGTGGGAGGTGAGAAGGATTTTATTTTCCAACCTTGAAGGCCCAGAATTTCTTTGCTGCCTATTTTCCATTTCATTCATTGAAACAGGTGAATTCTTTCTGAGCTCACCTCTTATTCATATTACCATCATGCTCTCTTTCAATTTTTTAATCCTTCTATATTTGTCCATATGCAACAAGTCCATTAGGAACATTATCTGCCTTCCAAGTTTAGAAGACACAGTTTGACCAAACTTTTCACTACTGCATATCATGAATCTTACTTGTCCAGTCTCCTGGAAGAATTTCCTTGCTACCTAGTCCTAAAGTTAATGCCTCATATTTTATATTTTTAGATATGGTAGCACTTCAGTTACCAATTTTTCTATTATTTGGCCTTTACTGAGGTTGCAAATAACTGCAATACATCAGTATTTAACAACAATAAACATTTATTGATTTCTTGTTCATGTTACATGAGGGCTGAGGGATTATCTGTGACTCCGCTCAGCTTAACTGTGCTCAAGTCCATGTGTCTTTTTATTTCAGGACCCAGACTGATGCAGCCACCCTTATCTTGGACATATTGTTCTTATAGTGGAGAGCGTGAACCATAGGAACAGAAGTAAACCAGATAATCACACACTTCTTGTTTGACATAGGATACTCACATCTGGGTGGCCAGAACATGCTCACAAATTCCATGAGGAAGGAAGGTATAGTCATCCCTGGAACAAAAAGTCACATGGCCAGAAAGAGAGCAAATAGCTGGGGTCAATAATACAATCTTCTAAGACTCCCAGATGTATGTCTTTAGCACTGGCATCTCTTCCTTTTGAGCACCAAACATATATTTCATATATATATCACATAGATATTGAGATGCCCAATAAACATCTCAGATTTAACATGCCTTAAACAAAACTCCTGAGTGCTCTGTTCACTCCAACCTGTTATACCCTGTCTTCCCTACCTCAATAAATACCATCAGTATTCTCCCAGGTAATCAGGAGGAAACCTCCAAGTTTTCTTTGATTCGCTTTTCCCTTTCATAGCCAATGCATGAGTAAATTCTGCTGGTTCTACCTTCAATATACATCCCGATTTCTTACCATCACCAGCACCATCATCCTAATACTCTCCTAACTTGTCTCCTTGCTTCTATTCTTGCCTCCCTAGAATAAATTCCTCATACAGAAGACAGAGAGATCTTTGAAGCATACAAATTACATCTTGTTAGTCCCTGCCCCAAACCCTGCAATGTCCTAGTTACTACACAGACACTGGGTTTCTATTCTATATGGTCAAGTGTCAATAGTAGGCTCAGAGTGACAGAAAGATCAGTATCAGAAATTTGTACACTTGGGTAAATCAAAAGAAATCTACTTCTCTAAAGGATAGTAAAAGCCCCTGTAGACTACATATCAAATGTATTAGCAACATTTTTCTGGACAAGTGGTGATTGTAAGCTTTTCAATCTCAAAATGCATCATCAGCTAGCCACAAGTCACAGATAGCAATGTCTGAGTGAGTGAGTGTCACACCAGAACGTTTGGAAGCTCAACCATCTCATTTTAGGTTCATTAAAAAATTTGTATAAATTTAAGGAGTACAAAGTGCAGTTTTGTTACATGGATACATTGCATAGGGGTCAATTCTGGGCTTTCAGTGTAACTGAAACAATTCTGGGCTTTCATCACCCAAATAATGTGCATTGTACCCATTAAGTAATTTATTGTCCCTCACCTCACTTCCACCCTCCCCACTTTATAGTCTCCAACGTGTATCCTTCCACATTCTATGTCCATGTGTCCACATTATTTAGTTCCCACTTAAGTGAAAGCAAGTGGTATTTGACTTTCTGTTTCTGTGTAGTTTCACTTAAGATAATGACCTCCAGTTCCTGCATGTTCCATGTTGCTGTCCCCGTCTCTACTAAAAATACAAAAATTAGCTGGATGTGATGGCATGCACCTGTAGTACCATCTACTTGGGAGGCTGAGGCAAGAGAATCGCTTGAACCCAGGATGTGGAGCTTGCAGTGAGCCGGGATTGTGTCACTGCACTCCAGCCTGGTGACAGAACGAGACTCCTTCTCAAACAAAACAAAATAAAACAAACAACAACAACCATGATTTCATTCTTTTTTTATGGTTTGAATAGTACAAGACTGAAAGAGTTCTGTGTGTCTGTTGGTATGGACTGTGGCTGGAGCCCAACTCTGCTGAGTCAGGTATTCAGGATTATCCAATATCTAAGATCACTGGAGAGAACAGCATGCCACCATAGGTTTAGATGCAAATATAGCCCTCACTTGACACCCCATCTTCCCCAGGCTGATAAAGTCTGACCCAAATGATTCCTGAATGCAGTGATGTAGATCTAGGCTTTGTTATCCAGGAGTCCCTGGGAGTCATGCTAATGGCCTTCAATGTGGTTCTAGTCCTCTCCTGCAATTCTCCAGCATACTTCAAATAAAACTCAAGGTCCCGAAAATGTTTTTAAGGCCCAAGATAATCTGGTTACTGCTTAACTTATTTCTTCTGCTGTGGCAACATTGACTTCTTACTGGTCCTAGAACATGCCAGGCTCATTTCGGCTTCAGAAATTTCACATGTATGGTCCCTTGGATGGATGCTCTTCATAAATCCCTCGGATGCCTTCTCTCATCATTTCATTCAGATCTCTATCCGCGTGTCACCCCTCAACAAGCACTTTTGGTCACTCAATCCAAAATAGCTCCTGCTCTCATTCATACCACTTTATATTGCCTTTTTATATCTATAATACTGACCACTCATCACTTGACATATATGTTTATTTATTTACTTTTTGTCTTCCCCACTAGGACATAAAATCCACAAGGGCAAGCACTTTGACTGTATTGGTTCCTTTCGCGTTCCCATCAATCAGAACAGCATTTAAAGCATTAACAATGCTTAATAAATATTTGTAGAATAAATAATATAATGCACGAGTGAATAAATGAGACAAAAGAGTTTGAAGAGAAATAAAGAAAATGTCTAGATGATGAAAATACTTCTGACAACACCACACAGAAACACAGTATTGTTTTATTGATGAGGAAACTGAGGCTTAGTTATCTTCCCCACAGTTGGTAAGGGGTAGAGTCGAGGCTCATTCCCAAATCAATGCGATGCCAATGACATAAATGCAGACCTTATGTCATGCATGCATCCAGGGGGAGCATGAAATGAAACTTGGGTGTGGCAGGAAAATGAAGATGTCTATTTCTAATCTTTTATAAACTTATGTGATTTTAATTTCTATTTTTATAATGTATGCAAGCATATAGTATACCACTAATGCATGTATATTTTATTAGTAAATATTCACATATAGGGACTATGTGCTCTAAAAATATTTGGAGGCCACTTATCTGGGTTGCCATCTGTTTCTAGGAAGTTCTGAGCAAGGTGGGGGTAGTGGGTGTCCATGGTGATAAGGAACACAGAGGAAGTGGAAATGGAAGGGAATAAAACATTGACACCTTCAGCCTGAGTCTGTGGGTGGGGCAAATATGTAAGTGTGACTGTAAGGGTGAGTTTTCTCAGATGTGTGTCTGGTGAGAATCCCCAACTTGCCACCACCATAGCGAATAGTGGTCTGAATTAGTTTCAGGACAGGACTGGGCATGTAACCAATGGAGGCTAATGTCTCTAAAGACATACTTATCCATCCAAATTCAGGAGAAGGCCAGGTTGGGAACTGCTTCCTCATTGCTTTCCTTCCTGCTCTCCTCCATCTTTTCACATGCATTTGCAACTGTGTGCTCTTGCATGCACATCCAGCACAGATACACACTTCTGCACTTAGAACTTCTCACCAGCTCAGAGGAAGACCGGGCTTGAAATGGAGACCTTAAGAAACTGAAGAGGCAGAAGAAATGATCCATTCTAGATCTCTCATTCTGTAGATTAGGAAACCAAGACTCAGATATAGAAAACACAGTAGTTCCTGGCAGAACCAGGATTAAGTTCTCTCAGTCTCTTGACTTCCAGCCTCTGGAATCCCCACCCTTCCATGGAAGCCATTTTACCTCATTTATGCCCATTTTCTTACAGGGTAGCTATCATGCAGAAGGCTGGCCACATTCTCACAATACTAGGTCTTTAGAGCACTGCAACCCGAGAGGCCGTCAATAAGGAGGGTACACACAGATGCGCCTTCCACATGAAGCATCTGCTTTCCCTTCAGTTTCCTATGATGTGATTCTGTGAAATATATTCCAGGAAGCACTGAATGCTTATTTCATCTTTATTTATAAACCTCTATGAGTCCTCCCAGCCCGTCCTCCAACTAGCAGGTCCTCACTGCCTTACAGAGCAGGAACCCAAGCAAGTGCTTGAAGCTTAATTGATCTGGATGTTTAGAATCAAACTTCATTAGCTGAAATTACTGCAGTTTGCCTAATTTGTTTCTCTCTGTGAGCTCTGATAAGGTTGGTTTAACATCTTCTAAACTGTGGTGTTTATCATCATCAATGCCTACTCAAATTACCCCTGCAGAGTAATGGGCCAGGAGAAAAATGGTTTTAAAGGTATAGCTATTTTGTGTGGCTATTTCTACATATACCATACACAGTATGTGGTGTCCAAGTCACTACAAAAAAGCACTTATTTCCACAGGGCAACTCCACTTTTTAAAAACAAAACACTGCCAGAAAAATCCTGTCAATCATCAATATTCAAACATTTTTAGGTGTTAGAAATTCTATACATTTTGATATTTTTTTTCTATTTATAGACAGGGATAAACCCATTGTTTTGTTATTTTTCCAGTCTGCTAGAGACTTTTGACTAACCTGTGTGTGTGTATGTGTTTGCAAATACATATATTTGTGTTTGTGAGTTAAACATCAATTTAAAAGAGGTTTGTCTCTAAGGATGGCTCTATTGATCTATCCCAAATGCAAATAAACTTTTAGCATGATTGAAAGTCGTATTGAGTCTCTAGAAGGAACAATGGCTGCTTTCAGAAGCAATAGTTGCTTGTATAAGGAACAATGGTTGCTTCTATAAGGAGGGGCACTGTGAGGGAAACTTTCTCCTGTGAACCCATTTATCTATGTTGAATTGCACATGTTGTCTTCTCCAATAATTAAAAACAAAAAATGCATTGTCAGTAACAATAATCCCAGATAATCATTTTTCCATAATACTACCACCAGTTAGTTGTGCTGTATATATAGCTTATATTATTATCTACATATAAATACATCATTTCAGTGTGTTCTGGCAGTAGCCAGGTAGGTGTTTGAGAGTTGTGTTGACAGTCTATCCATTGGTTGTTGCTTTAACGTGGAAATTTAATGTGAGGAAGCATGGCCAACACTGAGAATATAGAGACTTATTTTAACATCATCACACCTACCTCAGTATTTTGCGTTCTTCTCCTAGGATGAATGAACATTTCATTCTTTCATGCTGACAGAAGCTCTGGTTTCAGAAGGGACCAGTCACCATCAGATGTGTAAGAAGTGTGTCTTAATAAAGCAAAATTTATCTTTCTTATTTGTTAAGTTATCTACATGATTGTATCAATTCTTGACTTAAATACCATGCGTGCCTGGACTGACTGCACGGGAGTACAAACGATGTAGGGAGTAATCGTAGTCACACTGGCATGTGTATTTAGGTTTCACTTGACAGTTCTCACCAGGGGAAATGTGAAGCACCTGGCCCCTTGTCCCTTTTCAAGGTCTCTCTCACATCTGTTATTTTAAGGAGCCTTCCAGGGGTCACTCTTCACTTAAGAGTCACTCTAGAACACCTCTGAACTGCTTTTCACTCCTCTGGCGGCTTGTGCTTTGCTGTTGTTCACTTGCAAGCCTCTTTCCAGGCGCTTCCTCCAGGTTAACACGACACCACTGGAGCTGCCCACCTGGCTCAGGAAATGCCACCTGCCCTGTGCGTGGGCCCTTGCTGCTGCCATCCACTTGCCAACAGAGAGGGAAATAGCTACCATCTTCACTGGGTCTGACCCTCTTACCGGGATCGCACCACCAGGTTTCATGGCCCAGAGCTGCTCCAGTGCTTCTGCTTTTTCAGAAAACAGCTATATTCAGATAATCACATACTATACAACTCGCCCGTTTTAAAGTGTACAAATCAGTGTTTTTTGGTATATTGTTATTAATTTTTAAAAATTGTAAAATGTATACAACAGAACATTTACCGTTTCAACCACTTTTAAGTGTACAATTCAATGGCATCAATTACATTCACGATGTTGTGCAAACATCACTATTTCCAAAACTTTTTCATCACCCCAAATAGAAACTCTCAACCGTTAAAAAATAACTCCTTATTTCTCTCTCCTCCAACACCTGGCAACCTCTAATCTATTTTTTACCTATGCATTTGCCACATTTTAAGTACCTCATATATATGGAATCATATAATACTTATCCTTTTATTTTGGTATCTTTCATTTAGCATAACGTCTTCTGATTCATTCATGTTGTAGCATGCATCAGAACTTCATGACTTAATGGCTGAATAATATCTCATATGGCTATACCACATTTTGTTTTTACCTGTTCATCTTTTGATGGACATTTGGGTGGTTTCCACCTATTGGCTATTGTGAATAATGCTGCTATGAAAATGGGTTTGTAAATGTCTATTTGAGTCTCTGCTTTCGATTCTTCTGAGTATATACCTAGGAGTGCAATTGTTGGATCATATGGCAATTCTGTGTGTAACTTTTTGAGGAATTGCCAAACTGTTTTTCCACAGCAGCTGCACCATGGAGCATTCCCACCAGCAGTGTGTGAAGGTCAATGCTTTTACTTTTACACAAATACCACGTTTTCCCCCAAGGCAGGTAAACACTGACAGGGCTGCTTGAAAGGGACAGTTTCAGTTCACAAGTGGATGCTCAGAGGTACCTAATGCCTCATTCTAATCTGGCTTCTTTTTGCTCCTTCAGTTGTATGCTAGTCATACTTGTTCATGCCTGGCCCCCAGTAGTTAATACAGGTTGAGTTCTCGTCCCCGAAGCTTTTAAAGCCTTAATGCAAATTAGTCAAAAAACACAGATACAAGAAAGGGGACCCACTGCTAGTTCCAGACCCAAATCTCTACTTTGGTTTAGCTGGGTGAAATTTTTAATACTGTTTTCACCTAGAGACTGACCTGGTGGCTCTGCCTGAAAAGGCTAAACAATTTAGTGAAAAAAAAAGTCAGTCATTCATTCGATGAGTTATGACCAGGCCCTCCAAGAAGCAGGCACCAAGATGGGATGAAGGCTGGACATGGTGGCTCATGCCTGTAATCCCAGCACTTTGGGAGGTCGAGGCAGGAGGAATATTTGAACCCAGGAGTTTGAGATCAGCCTGGGCAACATAGGTAGACTCTGCCGCTACAAAAAGTAAAAAAAAAAAAAGAAAAACAGAATTAGCCAGGCACTGTGGTGCACACTTGTGGTCCCGGTTACTTGAGAGGCTGAAGTGGGAGGATGGCTTGAACCCAGGAAGTTGAGGTTGCAGTGAGCCACGATCACACCACTGTGCTCTAGCCTAGGCGACAGAGCAAGACCCTGCCTCTCTCTCTCTCTGTCTCTCGAAATGTAATATATAATTAAATCTATAGAAGATATAATATATTATAATTTAATTATAATTTTTAAACAATTTAATTATAATTTAATTCCTATATATTTAATTATAACATATAATTATATAAATTATATATAAATATATAAATTATAAAATATATAAATATAAATAATACATATTTATATTTATATTTATTTAATGGAAAAAGAAAGAAAAAGAAAAGAAAAAAAGATGGGATAAGATGTGCAAGAGATCTCTTTGGGAAATGTCTGAGGTGGGCAGGAAGTCAAAGGGGCCAAGAGAGTGATCAGTTTGAGACACAGGTCTGACTCCTAGTCAAAGTTGGGCATCAGAGGAGGCCCTTCTTTCCCAGGAAAGGGCCTGCCTCAGTCCCGGTCATGCTCAGTTTTGATCTGGAAGCAGCCCTGCGGAGGTAAGGTCTCAGCACAAACACAGCGATGGGTTTCGGACCAGTAGCTGGGGCTGCAGTCAAACTTCTGAAAGGTGCAGTTCCATTGAGATGATCAAGTGGATTCGTGCATAGTGACATTTAGAGCGATTCTTAGGAAGTTTCTGGGAAAAAAAATCTACTGGGAGGATCTTTTGGCATTTCCTGTTAGAGGCCTTCTCTTCTGACAGCCCTCTAGAAATTTCACACTGTACTCTATTTACTTATCACAGCAATCTGACAATGTCTCACCCTCCAAAGTGCTTGGGGTCTGTGGTCAGCTATGTGTTAACTTTTTGATCAAAGTGGGGAGTTCTAACTAGAACGCCTTTAATAGGAAGTCATTTGGCACTGAATCTGCTGAATGACTATAGCTTTGAGTGCTTTGACAGCTATGAAACCACTCTATTTTGATTAAGTCTCTTATCCAAATGGCTCAAGTGGTGGGGTCAGAACTGGAAAACAGAGCTCCTGATGCCCAATGCAATGTTTCTCTCAGTATTTTTTAAAGGTATTTTATTTTCCCCTTAAGTTCTCCTTCATTGTTAGAGATAGTGTGGACCCTTGATGACTTCACCTCGGCTTGCAAATCCCCTGGGACCTGTGGGCATCTAAGAGGGATGTTTTGCTCAATGTGGTGGGAGGACTTCATGTTATGTCATCTAACCTTACCTTTGATGCCTGCATTTACTATTTCTTCCTCATTAAAATCTTCACTCAATTATCCTTTGTCTCCCAGCATCCTCTCTCAGTTCCAGCCACAAACCTTGGCTGTGTTATCCCTGCTGCATCTGGCTCTCCTCTCTTGACTCAGAGTCCCACTGGTGGATCAACCAGGAGATGTCTACACATTGGACATAGCTTGCGGCCTTCCCACCCTTGTGTTAAGGGACCCCATCCAGGAAGGTTGGCACCTGCATCTTGGTCACACATCACGGAGTGAATTACTGATGTCATGGAATAGGCTTTTGAATTCAGCGGACCTAAGATAACTTCCCACCCTCAGAATCTGTAAACTTTTAGAAATCTATTCATAGCAGGAATGTAGTCTTCTCTGTGGCACTGAACTAAATTAGAGAAAATGCATTGACTGCAGACAGGGCAGGGAGTTTGATTAATTAGGGCCTATCCCAGGCATGGCAGCAAACTTTCACTGCTCCTGCTGTTGCTGTACATTAGCATTCAGCTGTTGCTGAGTTTTAAATAGTACCTCTCCCCCAAAGGAAAACTTCAAGGTCCATCCATTTACTAAAGCCTACACATTTTCCCAGGGGATCAAATGCTAGCCTGTCAGCCCTAGGGTCAGGGAGGCTGTGCTTACACGGTTCAAGGAGAGCCTAGGGAAGGTTTCTTTTCCCTGCTTTCTCTGCATACTCCTGGGCGGGGAGTCTTGTGTTTGCTACACTGTCTTTCCTTATTGGGAATGGGGGCAGGGCCGTTTTTGCTGTCTGGAAAAAACATTTTTATATATAAGACAATGGGGTTTACAATTCTGTTTTCATTTCACTCTTATTAAAAACAAAATGGGGGCACTGAGACATTTTGGTCAAGAAAAATACAAGTCAAGTCAAGGCTGGGAAGTACAAATGGCGACAGTAGGACCCCATGTTTGTGGAGCCTAACACAAGTTACAATGCCTTTCACACTCAGAAACTGATTTCATCTTACATACATCTTGAAGGGTTGACAGGGCAAATGCTGTTATCACCATTTTATATGAAAAACATTCATTCTTTTAGCAAGCAAGCATTTAGTGTCTACTAAGGTTTCCTTCCTAATATTTATTGAGTGCCAGGCACCAAGCTATTTGCTATCTAATCTAGCTCAGAGTGACCTATGAAATAGCTGCTATTGTTAACCCCATGTGGCAGATAGGTAAATGAAACCACAGAGGAGTGATATGGATGGCAGAGTTAGGATCTGAGTTTGTGCTGTCTGACTCCAGAACCAGTATTCTGGACTGTTCTGTGGTACCCACAAGCAGTCTATTAACCACTTGATGAAACAATGACTCAGTTCCAGTGGATAAATGCTGTGAGGGAAAAGTGCAATGTGCCACAAGAAAATAGAACAAGTGTCCTAACAATCTAGAGATTGAGGAGAGGCTTCTCTAAGAAAATAACAATTAAACTGAGGCCTGAAGAAGGGGTAGGAACAAGACAGGGGAGTGGGGTGAGGGTGGGAAGAGTGTGCTAGAGAAAGAGAACAGCACAGGAAAAGTCTGAGTGGTGCAAGGAGGCCACACTGTGAAGGACTTGAAATAAGCTTATCTCTTTGCTCTCTAGAGAGCATGGGGGACAGAGGGAGATGAGGTTGAAGAGATAGGCAAAGTAAGGCTTGATGGTTCATATTAGGAATTGACTGAAAGCACTGGTAATCCACTGGAGGGAAGATTTCAGCCTATGGAGATGCATGTGGCTGCTGTGAGGCAAGAGGATCAAAGGAGGCAAAAGCAGAAGTGGAGAGAGTGGCCAGGAGACCATGACAGGAAGTGGACATGGAGAGAAAGTAGCAAGTCGGCTGATGTTGAGAAGGTAAAGTTGACATGATCTGGTGACTGCTGTGAGCTGGGAGGAAGGAAAAGCAGACAACATCCAGATGCGTGGCAAAACCCCTCAGTTGACAATGATGCCACTTCCCCAGAGCAAACACCAGAGAAAAGCCAGGTTGGTAATGTGGGGAATAAATAGAACACAAGCAAAATTTTGAACAAGTTGAATTACAGATGTCAGGGAAATATGCAGAGAAGCGCATGAATCTGGAGCTCACAAGGGAGTTCTGTGCTAAATATACACATCCATGAGTCACTGAGATGAGCCCCAGGGAAGAGTAAAGATGAGGCCTAGATTATAACCCAGCACACTACCATATTTCAAGGTACTGTAAAGAACGGAGACCCACAAAAGAACAAGGAGGAAAAATTGGTGAGAAAAAAACAGAAAAACGGAGTTAATGAAAATACAGAGAGAGAAAAAAGGGGGACTACGTAACTAAAGTGAAGACATCAGGTAAAATGAGGGCTGAAAAGTGATTGAGGTTCTCAAGGCCATGAGTGGCCTTAGCAGGGGCCATTTCAGTGCTGTGGTGGGCACAGACATTATGTTACAGTGAGTGAAGGAGTGAGGGAGTACAGAGTCAGTGAGTGGCATAATGAGTGGACAATGAGTGAGCGAAAAGAAAGTGCATGGAAGAGTGAGTGAGTGGAGGAGTGAGTGAGTGGAAGGTGAGTGAGTGGAAGGTGAGTGAGAGGAAGAGTGAGTGAGTGGAAGGTGAGTGAGTAGAGGAGTCAGTGAGTGGAAGGTGAGTGAGTGGAGGAGAGAGTGAGTGGAGGAGTGTATGGAGTGAACGAGTGGAGGAGTGAGAGAGTGTAGGAGTGAGTGAGTGGAAGGTGAGTGAGTGGGAGAGTGAGTGAGTGGAAGGTGAATGAGCAGAAGTTGAGTGAGTGGAAGGTGAGTGAGTGGAGGAGTGAGTGAGTGGAAGGTGAGTGAGTGGAGGAGAGAGTGAGTGGAGGAGTGTATGGAGTGAACGAGTGGAGGAGTGAGAGAGTGTAGGAGTGAGTGAGTGGAAGGTGAGTGAGTGGGAGAGTGAGTGAGTGGAAGGTGAATGAGCAGAAGTTGAGTGAGTGGAAGGTGAGTGAGTGGAGGAGTGAGTGAGTGGAAGGTGAGTGAGTGGAAGGTGAGTGAGTGGAAGGTGAGTGAGTGGAGTCAGTGAATGGAAAAGTGAGTGAGTGGAGGAGTGAGTGTGTGGAGTGAGTGGCGGAGTGAGAGAGTGTAGGAGTGAGTGAGTGGAAGGTGAGTGAGTGGAGAGTGAGTGAGTGGAAGGTGAATGAGTGGAAGGTGAGTGAGTGGAGGAGTGAGCGAGCAGAAGGTGAGTGAGTGGAGGAGTCAGTGAGTGGAGTAGTGAGTGAGTTGAAGGTGAGTTAGTGGGGGAGTGAGTGGAAGTTGAGTGAGTGGAAGTTGAGTGAGTGGAAGGTGAGTGAGAGGAGTAGTGAGTGGAGTGAGTGAGTGGAAGGTGAGTGAGTGGGGGAGTGAGTGAGTGAAAGTTGAGTGAGTGGAAGGTGAGTGAGTGGAGGAGTGAGTGAGTGGAGTGAGTGGAAGGTGAGTGGAGGAGTGAGTGAGTGGAGGAGTGAGTGAGTGGAAGGTGAGTGAGTGGAAGGTGAGTGAGTGGGGGAGTGAGTGAGTTAAAGTTGAGTGAGTGGAAGGTGAGTGAGTGGAGGAGTCAGTGAGTGGAGAGAGTGGAAGGTGAGTGAGTGGAAGGTGAGTGAGTGGAGGAGTGAGTGAGTGGAGAGAGTGGAAGGTGAGTGGAAGGTGAGTGAGTGGGGGAGTGAGTGAGTGGAAGGTGAGTGAGTGGGGGAGTGAGTGAGTGGAAGGTGAGTGAGTGGAAGTTGAGTGAGTGGAGTGAGTGGAAGGTGAGTGAGTGGGGGAGTGAGTGAGTGAAAGTTGAGTGAGTGGAAGGTGAGTGAGTGGAGGAGTGAGTGGAGTGAGTGGATGGTGAGTGGAGGAGTGAGTGAGTGGAGGAGTGAGTGAGTGGAAGGCGAGTGAGTGGAAGGTGAGTGAGTGGAGGAGTGAGTGAGTGGAGTGAGTGGAAGGTGAGTGAGTGGAAGGTGAGTGAGTGGAGGAGTGAGTGAGTGGAGGAGTGAGTGGAAGGTGAGTGAGTGGAAGGTGAGTGAGTGGGGGAGTGAGTGAGTGGAGGAGTGAGTGAGTGAAAGTTGAGTGAGTGGAGGAGTGAGTGAGTGGAAGGTGAGTGAGTGGAGGAGTGAGTGAGTGGAGGGGTGAGTGAGTGGAAGGTGAGTGAGTAGAAAGTGAGTGAGTGGAAGTTGAGTGAGTGAAGGAGTGAGTGGGGGAGTGAGTGAGCGGAGTGAGTGAGTGGAAGGTGAGTGAGTGGAGGAGTGAGTTACTGGAAGGTGAATGAGTGAAAGGTGAGTGAGTGGAGGAGTCAGTGAGTGGAAGGTGAGTGAGTGGAGGAGTGAATGAGTGGAGGAGTGATTGTGTGGAGTGAATGAGTGGAAAGTGAGTTAGTGGAAGGTGAGTGAGTGGAAGGTGAGTAGTGGAGGAGTAAGAGAGTGGAGGAGTGAGTGGAAGGTGAGTTAGTGGAAGGTGAGTGAGTGGAAGGTGAGTGAGTGGAAGGTGAGTAAGTGGGAGAGTGAGAGAATGGAAAGTGAGTGAATGGAAGGTGAGTGAGTGGAGGATTGAGTGAGTGGAGGAGTGAGTGGAAGGTGAGTGAATGGAAGGTGAGTGAGTGGAAGGTGAGTGAATGCAAGGTGAGCGAGTGGAGGAGTGAGTGAGTGGAAGGTGAGTGAGTGGAGGAGTGAGTGAGTGGAGGAGTGAGTGAGTGGAAGGTGAGTGAGTGGAGGAGTGAGTGAGTGGAAGGTGAGTGAGTGGAGGAGTGTTACTGGAAGGTGAATGAGTGAAAGGTGAGTGAGTGGAGGAGTGAGTGAGCAGAAGGTGAGTGAGTGGAGGAGTCAGTGAGTGGAAGGTGAGTGAGTGGAGGAGTGAGTGAGTGGAGGAGTGATTGTGTGGAGTGAATGAGTGGAAGGTGAGTTAGTGGAAGGTGAGTTAGTGGAAGGTGAGTGAGTGGAAGGTCAGTGAGTGGGGGAGTGAGAGAATGGAAAGTGAGTGAATGGAAGGTGAGTGAGTGGAGGATTGAGTGGAGGAGTGAGTGGAAGGTGAGTGAATGGAAGGTGAGTGAGTGGAAGGTGAGTGAGTGGAAGGTGAGTGAGTGGAGGAGTGAGTGAGTGGAGGAGTGAGTGAGTGGAAGGTGAGTGAGTGGAGGAGTGAGTGAGTGGAAGGTGAGTGAGTGGAGTGAGTGAGTGGAGGAGTTAGTGGAAGGAGAGTGAGTGGGGAAGTGAGTGGAGGAGTGAGTGAGTGGAAAGCGAGTGAGTGGGGGAGTTAGTGAGTGGAGGAGTGAGTGAGTGGAGGAGTGAGTCGAAGGTGAGTGAGTGGAGGAGTGAGTGAGTGGAAGGTGAGTGAGTGGGGGAGTGAATGAGTGGAAGAGTAAGAGAGTGGATGGTGAGAGAGTGGAAGGTGAGTGAGTGGGGAAGTGAGTGAGTGGTAGGTGAGTGAGTGGAAGGTGAGTGAGTAGTGGAGTGAGAGAGTGGAAGGTGAGTAAGTGGAAGGTGAGTGACTGGAGGAGTAAGTGGAAGGTGAGTAAGTGGAAGAAGTGAGTGGGGATAAAGATTGCTGACAAGAAGTCACAGTATTTCGCTGTGTTGTGAGTGATCTCCATGCTGAGAAAGATGTAGTGTCCCATGTGGGCTGCCTGGTAAGCCATGGTTTCAGGCAGGTGCACAGTTGTGCCTGGTGGAGGGTAGTGGTTTTTCAGCCACCAGTAGGGACTGATTCTTTGGTAACAAAACTTGCTCCTGTTGACTCCTACGCTGTGTTAATTTTTAGAAGTTTTCCTAATGACTGTTGAATGAGTAATAATCTGGGTTAGAATTTTTTTTTTTTTTTTTTTTTTTTTTTTTTTTTTTACAGAGTCTCGCTCTGTCATCCAGGTTGGAGTGCAGCGGCATCATCTTGGCTCACTGCAAGCTCCGCCTCTTGGGTTCAAGCCGTTCTCCTTCCTTAGCCTCCCGAGTAGCTGGGACTACAGGTACCCGCCACCACGCCCGGCTAATTTTTTGTATTTTTGGTAGAGACCTGACCTCGCGATCCGCCCACCTTGGCCTTCCAAAGTGCTGGGATTACAGGCGTGAGCCACCGCGCCCGGCCCTATTCTGGGTCAGATTTTACAATTTTTCTTTGGGTTGGACCTGTCTGTCTTATACATAACTAGTGGTTTTGGCTCCCTATAATAATGTAGAATTCATGTCTATATTTCTGTTTCAGGCCTTTTGGTCTATGCATAAGGAAATTTTTTGTCTTAGATAAGTGAAGTGAAGACTATTCTCAGGTTATGTGTGTGCATTTAACTAATGTGTAGCGTCTCGTTTTGTGGCACTTAGGAAAAAGCCACATGAAGAGGAGAGTATTTTAGGAAATCTAAGACTGAGCACTGGTTTGTCCATGGCCTGTGGCTTTGACAAAGCCCTCTTCCACATTTGGGGTCATGTACAAATCAAGGTGAGAAGTAGGCAGCATTTTTGTGTGCTCAGCTACAAACCCTAGGAGTCCTGATGGACATTTCATCATGATGCACAATGCAGGAGTCTCGATGAATGTCAGGGAGGATGGATTGTAATGCTACATTTGTACAAGGCACTCCTTTGCCAATCATTCCCATCCAAGAGTCAATCATTTTTTATGTGAGAATGATATTAAATTATAACAAGAATGAAAGGTGAGCTAAGAAATCTTATTGCCTACATAAATCTTCCCTTCTGGTACCATCATTCTTCAAAAGGAAGAAGACACATTCTCCCATACTTGTAGAGGCCCTGCTTCTGAGGGGCCTAAGGACCCTGTAGATGTCTGGAGGACAGAGCAAAAAAGGAAAGAAGCTTTCTAATTGTGTGTGTGTGTGTGTGTGTGCGCGCGCACGTGTGTGTATGCGTTTGGAGCCAGTTTGTAAATTTAGATTACAAAATTCCTGAAGAAGTTCAAAGTAGTGTTTCTAGAATGTTGCAACACTCCATGTGAAAGGAAAAAGTCAACTGTTTACCTGGACTTAAAGAGTGTGTTTGCAAAAACACAACCTGGATTTACTAGATATTTTGCCATTGAGTAAATGTAACCTGGTCTAAATTTCATCCTAACTTGGCACCCATAGATTGCTCTGACCACCAGTTGTTATTATATCCTGGCTAATGGTAAAGTGGGTCATTATTTCTAATTTTTCAGTAGACTCATGTCTCAGGTTGTTTTGAGCACTTCCTTCTATATGGTAAATCATTAGTTGCAGTTCGCAGAACTCTGTTTCCTCTTTCTATCTTCTTCATGTGTTAGCAATAACAGTATAGAATAAAGCTAAATAGTACATTCATCTATGAAATGCCATCACATTCAAATGAAACTCACCTGTTTGAGGCTTTTGAGTCTGCAAAGTAACTACCTATTTGATGAACCAAAAAGGAAGGCAAGCCATTTGACTTAAGAGACAATACCAGGGGGTTTCAGGGTCTTTGTCACAAAGCTCTTGCTTCTTGAGTGGTATTGTCCCAGGTTTGGAAAGCAACTGACTTCTGAGACAAGTGCAGTTTGCCTCAAGCCTCACTGCATTGTGCCATTAGATAGAACCTAACGGAGACCCAAAGATGATCAAACTGTGCAGCCTACCTGACTTCTTGAAATTCCTTTGTTGAAAGAATCCTTAATTGTGAAATTTCCCCAAGACATTTACTTTGCTCAATTTCTTAATAAGTCTTCCTTAATTTCTCAGTGGACCATGCAGACAATATTTACTTGATTTGAATAAATGACTAACAATATGGATAAGGAAGCTTTTTTTTAAAGTGTATCAATTGATTAATGACTTCGGCAAGATTCACTTTACAGCTCTTGGCTGTATTATTAGTCATTTTATAATAATGAGTTTTTGTCACTTGAAAATTCAACTTTCTTTGTGGAAACCCGGTTATAGTCACATGTGTTTGGTGCTGTTAGCTAGGGAGGATGTGACCATACTTAACCCGTGACGATTCAATGACTTTGACTCTGAAGGAAAAATTTACTAAGCTTTTGATAGTGCACCTTTGAAGAACACTGCCCAATAATATGGAGAATCACAAAGTTGGACAGGCCCTTAGATCTCTTCCCACCAAAGCCCCTGATTTACAGAAAAGTAAACTGAGGCACAGAGCCGACCACAGGTTACCTGTATTGTTAGGCTGCCCACCCTAGATCAATACAAGTTTCTCATGTGCTTCTGCTATTAGGAAATACATGGAGTTTTGTTCCAAATTTACCCTCTAGCTGGGGAGGTAAAACTGGCACATGTAAACATTTAAAGATAGCACACAGCAAAATATTAAGTATAACCAGATGTAGCCCGTACTCAATGTAACAAGCTGCATTTTATAGCCATACTGCATATTAGGACCAGTCCATAGTTCATGTTAGAAAACAAAGCAAATTTTGAGGCAGAGCAGAGCAGAGCAGAGCAGAGATAACCGTCATTGTGTGGTACAAAATAAACCTGGACCACCTGCCGCTTTGGCCTGGGTTACGTGTGGCAAAACTGTCGAGTGATCAGCCAGGGGGACTCCAGGATGCAGATAACTCAGCTTAGAACCACTATGACAGGAAGATCAGGAAAGCCTGAAGCCCTTGTCCCATGGGAATTTCTTCCATCTAATTCTGGCCGTGCCTCCCACCCGTGTCTCCCAAATAGGAGGCCAATCTAGTACAGGAGCTAATAGCACAGATTCTAGAGCCAGATGGACCTGGATAGGTCCCAGTCCTACTCGTATGTCATTGTGTGACTTTGAGCACATTGTTTTACTCACGTTTCATTTCCTCATCTGTAAAATGAGGATATAATTAATGCCTGCCTCACTAATTCTGTGAAAATCAATTGAGATAATGCATGGAAGTAAAACATCCAGCAGTTTCTGACATAGAACAATGCTTATTGCAAAGATCTATTGTTAATATACTCAAATCAACTATGCTATTAGCAATGAGAGAGAGTGTGTGTGGGGGTGCTATGTGTGTGTATGTGTTTCCATATACCATGTTCTGGTTGTTTTAGCTATCAAGAAGAGATTTGAATTATGGAATCCAGTTGGTTGTACAATGAATAGCCATATAATGGCCGGAAACAACAAATGATGTTAAGGTGGAATCATCAGGAACAGCTCATTTGTAAGTGGTCCTGTGACTTGTTAGATGTTTATCAATCGGATTCTTTTTTACAGGCACAAAGGAAGACTACATTTCCCAGGCTGCCTCACAGTCAGGTTCGGGCCATTTGACTGCATTATGTCCAATAAGATGTGAGAAGAATTCATGTGCACCACTTCCATGTTGAATGTAAACCCACTTGATGATTCTCTACACTTGCCACTCTTTCTTCTCCTTCCACAGTCACATGTTCCAGATGGAGTAACTACTACTTGGGACAAGCACATATCCTTTAGTTATTGCCGGTAGTAGAGCCAAGAAGTGCAATTACCCACAGGTTATAAAATATTGCATGAGCAAGAAAGAAATTTTTACTGTGTTAAGTCTCTGATTGTAGACACTATAATAATATTAGAATAATAATTTGGAGATTATTATGGAAACTAGTGTTAATTATCCTAATGTCTAATTAGGCAAACTAGCTGACTAGAACTGTTCAAATGCAAAGAAAATAAAGATAACAAAAAAGTCCATATTGAAATAATTCAAAGAGCAAGTTTAATATCAGCCAATTGTATTAATAAAACATCCAAGCCATTTTTTAACATCATCCCCAACATTACATTATTGGGTTGAGTTTACTTTTGATTTTGCTGTTAACCAAATAGTTTTTTTTTTTTTTTTAAAAATAATACCCCAAAAGGCGACATTCTGACTCAGGACTGAAAACAGGGTATATGTTTAGTTGTTGCCTGAAAATGCCCTTCACTATATGCTGCTGACTGAAAAACAGAAGCATGTTTCAAAAAAGTATAGACCGACTTCATTGAAGACGAAAACAATTACAGTGTCTACAGTGATGTTTCTCATGGCAGTGGGGTTATAAATAGTCAAGTAATTTTTCCCATGTACTTTATTATATTTTCTACATCTTCCACAAAAGCACGTATGACTTGTAAACACGAAGATAGTAAGATGCCGTCTTTAAAGTATTCTTTAAATATTACTTTATTATTTCAAGTCCTTTATTCTTTTACAGAAAAATAATCCCTGAAATTACTAAAATAGAGCAACAACAACAACAAAATCAACTATTCATATAGATTTTGATAGCAAAATCTTGCTTAAAAAAGATTTGTATCTTTGAGCTTATGGGCTTGAGCAAGTCAAGTCACATCATTAGTTGCAGGTTGTGGGAGGCAGTGCCACAGCTGAGGTGGCAGTACTGAGGTGATTTTCAAAAGGAGGGATTTTTAAGCTGAAATAGCAGAAAGACCAGAACATTGGCCTGAAATACCTATGCATGCTTTGGAAAAATATCAGCAAGAAAAAGTTCACTGTAAGAAAGACATTTCTGGTGAAGTTTCTTTAAGAGTCTTCTAGTGGCCTAAGTTTTTTTTTTTTTTAAATTGCTTTATTGAAGTATAACTGATATATGAATAAAATTCTCCCATATTTAATGTATATAATTTAATGTTAGGCCATAAGCATACACCTGTGAAACCATCACCACAATCCAGGTGGTAAACATATCTATCACCCCCAAAGATTTCCTGGTGTCTGTCCCTTCTTTTTGCAGGTAAGAACACAACATGAGATAGACTCTCTTAAATTTTTTAATTGCACAATACAATACAGTGTCATTAACTGTAGAAACTATGTTGCACAGCAGATCTCAGGAAGTTATTCATCTTGAATAAGTGAAAGTTTATACCTACACAACAACAACTTCCTATCTATCCCTGCCCGAGATCGTCCCCCAGTCACCATTCTCTGCCTCTATGACTTTGACTATTTTAGATAACTCACATGAGTGAAATCAGGCAGTATTGCCCTTCTCTGAGTAGCTGATTTCCCTTCACATACTGTCCTCCAGATTCATCTATGTTGTCACATATGGGAGGATTTCCCTTTTTCCAATGCTGAATAATATTCAATTGAATGTATATACTGCATTTTCTTCAATCCGTTCATCCATCAATACATTTTAGATTGTTTCCATATCTAGAATATTGTGAATAATGCTGCAATGAACATGGAGTGCAGATATCTCTTTGAGATTCTGATTTAAATTTTTTGGATCTATAACCTGAAGTGGGATTGATGGGTTATACGGCAGTCCTATTTTTAATTTTTGAGGGAATCTCCATACTGCCTTTTGTAGTGGCTGCACCATTTTACATTCCCACCAACAGAATACAAGGGTTTAAATTTCTCTACATATTCACCAACTTACCTTTTGACTTTTTGATAACAGCCACCCTAACAGGTATACAATGTACATCATACACCACGACCTAGTGGGATTTATCCCTAGGATGCAAGAATGGTTCAACATGTGGAATTCAATGAATGTGAATTCTGTGTCCCTTCTATGACATCTCATCCCCTCCTATGTGACTAGGTCCTGGTGGGAGAACCAAGATCTCTCTTGCCAAACTTCCTTGTCTTGGAGCTCACAGATATCCATTGTTGCCCAGCCATGCCCCAGTGCAGCATGAGCCTGCCATGGGTGCCGATGGCTAGGAACTGGGGTAGTCAGAGACAGCCGAAGAGATGGGCTTTTCTCCAGTTGGACCAAATTCTGGACAGTGACACTAGTTTCTTCTCCGTAATAGTGTGACCCTTTTGCCTTGGCTTAGGTTTGGTTTTCTCACACCCCACTTATATCCAGCTGAAGCTTAGTCTTCACAAAACTTCCTGAGAAAGTGTCTGAACTCCAACACACAGATGCAGAACCTTCACTGAGCATTTGCTAAGTGCTAACATCGAGTTAGGCCTGATGACCCACTCAGACTTTGCCGTAATATCTGTATAGTACCACTGCATGTTACTCACACTGGAGAAAACTCAAGCTCAAATGGCTGCCTAGGTGTTCTTTCTTAGATTATTTTTAAGGATGCCAAAGTCAGTCTGGTAGGTAGACTGGAGATGGACATTGTTTCCCCTACTGACTTGATTTGTTATTTAAATGATTAGGATGATAGTGGAGGGCAATGAAGTGGGGTTCTGATGGAAAAACCTCCAGCTAGTTTGTATGTTGCAGTTCCCTCTGTCACACGTACTTGGAGCCAATGCAGGCATAGACAATGAAGCAGGTCTCCGTTTGACATCCAGAAGACACAAGCTTTATTTTTTCTCACTTCAGGATGAGAGGAGAGAAAAAGAATGTTTCTTAAAAGTTTTTTCCTCTATGGACATCTGCACATAACATGACTTTGCTGAGGTGCCTGGCTGCAGGTGCAGTATGTGGCATTGCTGTATCAGTTTATACTTCCCCCAGCCAGAATGTGTCATTTGCTTGCCCTGAAATTGTAACCCAAATCCTCATACAGTCTCTTCCTTTGGCTTAGATATGTAAACAAAAA
Source organism: Macaca thibetana thibetana (assembly GCF_024542745.1). NCBI lineage: Eukaryota > Metazoa > Chordata > Mammalia > Primates > Cercopithecidae > Macaca > Macaca thibetana. The sequence goes on along the minus strand of NC_065584.1, from coordinate 83,065,145 downwards.
CAAATAAAAATCCCGTTAAATTGTGTCTTCCCTCCAAAGCCACCTTATCATTCAGTGGATGATTACATTACTGAAGGAACCCAGAATACACTTCCTAGATTACTTATTTGCAATGAATCATGGTCTGTCATCCAGTGGCATTCTTCCTAGCTCTGTTAACTTTTCCTCTATTTGTGTCTGCCAATGAATATTCCAATTCCTCAAGAGTAAGGATTTTACCTTACTTCTTTTTCTTATCATCTGTAGTGACCCAGAATTCTTTAAGGTAGGTGCTGAGTGGATATTTTCAGTGGGGCTAAATAGCAATTTGCTGCTGCTATGCATTTATTTCTTAACTCAGCTTAGATTTAGAAATGATTGGAGTTGATGCTAAAGACTGTTTTATCCAATCCTCCAAACCCACTTCCCCAGGATTGTATAAATGAGAAAACTGCAATAGTTATGAATTGCCTAGGATAACACAGCTCATTAGTGGAAGCATCAGGACATGACTTTTCAGTTCAATGCTCTGTCTAATATAAAGTGCTGCATCCAGGCATCTAATGGGTCAGGAGGAAATGGGACATAAAATAGGTAAGTTCTGTAAAGGAGGAAGCACCAGGAAGTGACAGGAGAGTGAGGTAGAATCTGAGGCTGGGAAAGGGGAGGCTGCCAGGGATCATGGTGAAATCTAAAGGTAAGAACAACAAAAAAGGGGAGAAACATGGGGCAGATCTACAGGAATGGAGAGGCAAGCTTCATCTAACGGCTCTCTTGCCAAGGTCTGAGCCAGCTGTGGGCAGGTACCACATTCCAAAAATGGCTGCAACAATGCCTCAGGTCCCACGAGCTCCTCTATAGCAGGGCCTTACCACGTCCCCAGCAGGAGATGTGTCTAGTTCTTTTCCCTTGAACCTGGACTGGCCTATGACTTTCTAGTAACCAGGAGAATGTGGCTAAAGGGGCATATGTGACTTCTGAGTCTAAATGTAAGAAGGCATTCAGTTATTGTCTGGTTCTCTTGGAACACTTGCAGGGGGTGGGGGTGGGGAGCAGTGGGGGCAGCCAGCTGCTATGTAACAAGTCCAGCTACCCTGAGACCGTCGTGCTGGAGAGGTTGCAGGTGGGCACTCCAGCAGACAGTCCCAACTGAGCCCAGCTTTCCAGTTTTCCCTGCCAAGGTGCCGAGCATGTGAATAACCCCACCTGCGACTCTCTAGATCAGCACATCTGCTGTCTGAACACCACCGAGTGACCTCACTGATGCCTTCGGGGTAAGAGGAGGAGGGCAGAAGAATTGCTCAGTCAAGCCTGACTGAATTCCTGATGTACACAACCTGTGAAATATAGTAAAAAATGTTTTAGAGCATTAAGTGTTGGGGGGTAGTTTATTAGATACTAACAATTAGTGGAATACCGACTTCTCCTATACTTATAAACATACCACTCAGGTCTTTCTCATTGAGAGAATCTCATTTGCTTTGCCCTTGCACACAAGAGAAAAGTTGCATGCCCAAGTATGAGCAGGCTTGAGCCCCGGGGGCCTGTGGGTGTCAGTCAGCTCCACCTTCTGTTTGCGGGTGGACGTTGTATGGTGTTATAAGTCATGGCATAGCTCAATGTAAAATCCATGCTTAGTTCAGTGTGCAAACAGGAACTGATTCTATTTGAAAAAGGGAATTTGAAATACCCCACATGGGTACCGCAGTGCAAAGGAGAAGGTTAATCGTGGAAGAAAGATGATGCCAAAGCACGTGGTCCCAGAATGCTCAGCCCAGAGAGACAAAGAATTGCACTCTTTCACAGTCATTTTCATAATATATTAGAAAGCAGGTTCCCTGAAGTCTACTGAAGCAAAGTCTTTCTGTCCAAAATCCCTTCTGGATATAGAAAGGCACAGGAGTCTCCTTTTTGTGCTGGGGTTCTGGAAATTAGGGCTGGGCACGGAGATGGCATGGGTGTGTCAGGGTGTATGGAATATTGTATTTCCAAAGATAGCTTCAGCAATATCTCCTCTCTCACATGCCACTCTTCCATCAAGAGGGGAGTGTATTCTTTCTCCCTTTGAATCTGTGCCGACCTTGTGATTCTTCTCAGCAACGAAACGTGGGGAAAGAGATGTTTTGGGACTTTGAGAAGCCTGGCAGCTTACACTTTCGCTCGCGGGAGGAAGCCAGTTTCCATGTAAGAAGTCCAACTCTCTTGGGACAGCCATGCCATGAGAAGCCCAACCCTGCCATATGGAGAGACCTCAGGGAAGGGAACTCAAGGCCCCAGTTGACAGCCCCTGCTGAATCCCAGCCGCCAGCCAACACCAACTTGCCAACTACATGAGGAATGCTGACATGGTAGTGGATCCTCCAATTCCAGTCAAGCTGTCCCAGCTGACTGCATATAAACAGAGGCGAGCTATGCCCGCTAAGACCTGCTCAAACAACTGAATCAAACAAATAAATGTTTCTGTTGTCCTGGGCCATGAAATTTGGAGGTAGTTTGTTATGTAGTCATAGCTAACCAAAATAGGAGGAAACAGCATAGAGCTGGCCTACACTCATGGAGGTAGAGCGAAGTGGGTGTGAAAGCAAGTTCCAGGACAAAGGCCTGGGAATCCAGGGACGGGCCACAGCATTGGTTTTAAAAGGGGGGCTGAGAGTCATCAAACAGATCCCAGATGGAGAGTCTGCATCAGAAATTCAAGAAAGTAGAAGAGGGGACAGATAAAAGGAGAGGATACCGAGACAACGGTTCATTAAGTTTGTGGGTTTTTTTAAAGTGTCAGATCAAGAAAGATTTTTGAGGGATTTTCTATGACCCCCTTCATAGAAATTGCTTAAAGAATACAACTAAAGTAAATATAAAGCAAACATTTCTGAAATTTGATTTTAATAGGGCCTTGAAGCAAGTGTACATCCCCAGTCCCATGGCAGGGGCAAGAGCCGTATGAGACACAGCAAAGAAAGGTCACCACTCCATCCTTACCTGTACCAGGTAGCATCCCATGCAGTCCTGATGGGGGCTGAGGCAGGACGGGGTCAAAATTCACTGCAATGCATTGCTGTTATATAGTAAATTTTGTATAAGTCTCATTTCTTGCAAGGGCCCTGTTATCTTCATAAAGCCTTGACTTAAATAACTCTTCTAGGTACTATTATATAAATACACATTCAGGAGGGACCTTGTGGATATGAAGATTCTAGCACTCAGAATCTGTAAAAAGCTAGGTAAGCACCACCATTTCCCAAATTCTACCTTCACTGTGTCTACTTACAACTGTGTGCCCTATGTGGTACATTAGCATAGATCATAATTGATGCATTATCACCTTAAATTGGACTTATTCTATCTCCTGCTTCAATCACATTCAGAATGTTCTAAATTTCTAGTGTCTCAGCAAAAGCTATGCTGAGGATAATGTTAGTCCCACCCCTTAACAGAGCTTAACCTAAGCTAAATTATGGAATATTCCAAGGTTGCTTCCTGTTTCTCTTTTGTAATATATTGTTCTTTTCCCCAGGGGAGACAGGAACACCATGTCCTCTAATAACTAACCTCGGTCCTAGGGTGCCCACAGAGGCCTGCCCCTCTCATGTCCTTTATGCTTCTGACCTGCCCCTTCCTCCAAGAACACTTACTCATTTTGATGATGAAATATGTGGGTCTTTTTGAATAATTTTTGACACAGTAACATGTTCATAATATTGTTTGCTTGAAAAAAATACAAAACCATATGATATATGCAGCATTAAAAATGTAATGGGGTATAAATTTCATTATTTTAACTACTAATAGCAACTTTCCTTTTAGGGAGAAACTGTTCTGCTTTTGAAAATAACTTGATAGGCCGGGCGCGGTGGCTCACGCCTGTAATCCCAGCACTTTGGGAGGCCAAGGCGGGTGGATTAGGAGGTCAGGAGATTGAGACCATCCTGGCTAACACAGTGAAACCCCGTCTGTACTAAAAATACAAAAAAAAAAAATTAGCCAGGCGTGGTGAGGGCACCTGTAGTCCCAGCTGCTCAGGAGGCTGAGGCAGGAGAATGGTGTGAACTGGGGAGGTGGAGCTTACAGTGAGCTGAGATGGCGCCACTGTACTCCAGCCTGGGCGAAAGAGCGAGACTCAGTCTCAAAAAAAAAAAAAAAAAAAAAAAAAAAAAAAAGAAAATAATCTGATAGAGGCACTTGACTTACAAGGAGAGGCCTGAGGGTGAAGAGTTGGTAGGAGTATAAGAAAGAGCAGGCAGTGGCTAAATTGCTCTGCATGAGCCCAGAATCAGGGAAAGAGAGCCCAGAGGTATTCCCAGGCTGAGGACAGTAGGGCATATGGTGGCTGGTGGGGATTCTCGGGCAGTGGGGATAGCCAAAGGACATTGTGAGGAAGGCCTGGCTGATGTTTTATTTGAAGCTGTATGCTACAATGTACACTTTTCCTCTCTGGTCATCAGCCTACCACAGGCACAAATATGAACTCCGTGTGTGTGTGTGTGTGTGTGTGTGTGTGTGCTTGTGCGTGCATTCACACATGCACAAGTGTGTGCACTGGGTAAGGGGGCAGACCTGGTAATAAGCAGAGTAACATTTATGGAGGCAGAAGCTGGAACCAAGAACTGACTATGAAAAAACAAACTCCTCATCCATCTGCAGAAATTTAGGGGAGGGCTTTTGGGCTTTTACAAGGGGAGAACTGAGATTTGCATCATTTTATCCAGACCTCAAAGTCCATGCAATTTCAACTGACCTATTGATTATAGATCCATCTATCATTATGTAGCTGGAAAGAAGAATCGAATGTTAAGATTAGTTGTCTCATGGTGGTGGGGATAATTTTCTTCTCTAGAGTTTTCTCGATTATGTTTTCTACAATGAGCATTTAGTATTTTTAAAATTAGAAAAAGTTATTTTAAAAATGTGCTCATCCTGAACGTCCCTGAATTTAGCTAGCCATCAAGTTAGGAAGGAATTAACAAATTAATCTCATATCTGGTGTTAATGACTAATAACATCTGAAGAATGAAAAATAATAAACACGTCCAAGAACATGTGTGTCTGGCAGAGGCCTCCTGGAGACTGTAATTCTGAAAGGCAAAGGAATAGAATTTTAAGCAGAGGAAGACAACATGACTCAAGTGAAGGAGCTCCAGATTCGACTTACCTGAAGGCTGGTGCTGCCCTTTAGCTAAAGGTGTGGATAAACTCTGAAACTGGAAGGAGAATTGTATCTCATTAGTGATGTTTGAGAAAAGGAGAAGTTCTCAAGGCATCCAGAAACATACCTGTGGAAATTCTATCTCTGTTTGGGAAGATTGGCACTACTATTTCCTAGTGGGCTCTTGAGCTATCATAAATTGTTTTCTCTTGGATTTTTAAAAACATACATTGGGAGATTTACTATTCTTTGCCCTCCAGTATGGATAAAATCCCTAACAGCTTGAAGCCCAGGATTTGTGGATATATATTTTATGAGGGCAGGGGCCATGCCTGTCTTCCCAGCTGCCTCCCGAGGACCTTGGACAAAGCCTGAGACAGAGAAGGATACAATAACGACTAATAATAACTTATTTTATTAAGTGTTTACTGTGTGAAAGGTCTTGTTCAAAGTACTTTAAATGTACTCCAAGCATCTCATGCAATCTTAGAACATGCCTATGAGGTAGGTAAACTTTTTATCCCTATTTTATAGATTTGAAAACCTGGAACACAGGGAGATTAAGTCACATACTCTAATCTGCACAAATGGCAAATTGTGAAGCCAGCCTGTGAACTCAGACTGCCTGTGTCCATATTCTGACGGCTATGCTTTGATAGCTGCTCAATAAATAGAAGAGAGCTAGAGGAAGGGAGACAGGGAGGAAAGTGTCAGTCATTTCGAGTATTTTTCTCCCCGCTTGGCAAGAGGATGCTGTAGAGGTCAATAATTCTCTCTTATTTCAGGTGGGGTCCCTTTGAAAATGAGCGACAGAAAATTTGGTGTTTCTCTATCACGGGAATAGGAATTTGACTCCCGGCACCCCCATCTCAACCCCTTATGTTGAATGAGTTATCTGGGGTCAGCCTTGCATTTTTTAGCTTTCCTTTGGTAACAAGCTAGTCGGCCAAGCAGTTTCCCAAAGAGGTTGCGCCCATCCCTAAACACTAGAGGGCAGTATTTCAACAGGACTGAGCATTTTGAATGCATCATAACGTATGCTTTCATTATTTTCAGGAAAAAAAAAAAAAAAAAAAAAAAAAAAGCCTGTTGGACTGATTATTTCAGCTCAAGAATTTGAGAGTCCAGAGGAGGATGCATTTTAATGACTCCAGGGAACGGATCAAATTAAACACATTATCCAGGATTTTCTTCCCTGGCCTCCTCTCACCCACCTTTTCAGCGCTTCTGTCTGCGCTGCGTGAGCTGCAGCCTTGTGCCCTGAGTCATCCCCCTTGCACAGAAGCAGCCCTTGCCGAAGAACCCAGGGCCAGAAAAGGCCTCAGCAGCTTGTCTTGGCGCAGATCCTCCAAGGTCACCTTCCAGCAAGACAAACGTAAAAACCGTTGAAAGTTGTGTGCCTAGCCGGCATGCCTGCAGCTGGACAGGATGGCCCTTGACATGGAAAAACCAACCCAGTCCTGGCGGCTGCCACATCCCTGAAGACCTAGAGCTACACACTCGGCTGGGAGCTTTACATATGTGATCTCTAATTTTCTCAAAAACCTTGCAAGGAAAATAGTTTTACCATTTTGCAAACAAAGAAACAAATACAGAGAGGTTAAAAAAAATGTGTCCACAGTGAAAAAGCCATCAAGTACAGGACTGGGACTCACACCAGAATGTCCAACCCAGAGCCTAGGATACACATGGTATCTCCAATAGCTACTGCCTCGCCTTCTGTTATCCCTTAAATTACAGCTATAATTGGCCAGAACATTAAGTGGATACACTACATGATTTCCCTTGAGGGGAGGATGGACAGAGATGCAGGTGTCTACTTTGGACCCTATGCATGTAAACTTCAAAGTTCTATTCATCCTCCATCCCCTGCAGCTCCTGGAATAAACTGGCATTTAATGGTTGCTCAGTGCTGTAAAGCTGGACTTCATTTCACTTAATAATATTCTGTGTTGTCCGGGCGCTGTGGCTTGCGCCTGAAATCCTAGCACTTTGGGAGGCCAAGGAGGGGGGTTCACGAGGTCAGGAGATTGAGACCATCCTGGCTAACAGGGTGAAACCTCGTCTCTACTAAAAATACAAAAAATTAGCTGGGTGTGGTGGCATGCTCCTGTAATCCCAGCTACTTGGGAGGCTGAGGCAGGAGAATTGCTTGAACCTGGGAGGCAGAGGTTGCAGTGAGCCGAGATTGCACCAATGGCACTCCAGCCTGGGCAACAGAGTGAGACTCCATCTCAAAAAAAAAAAAAGAAAAAAATTATGTGTCTCCTTGGGTTATTTGACAGATTTACTGATAATTGTGAAGAAGTTTGGTTCTGCTTCGCTTTTATATAGGAGCTGTTTCTGCTCAGCTTCTTGTTAAAACACCCTTAGAAACCCATAGGTAAATGTTGTAATTGCATTCTTAGCTTTATTCTCACTGATAAGAGACGTAAGTGATTTTTAAAAGGCAGAACTAACTAATCAATCAAAACAAGCAGCTGTAATCTGATTTTAGAGCAATCTGCATGATAAGAGTTGGCCAAGGAGAAATAATTTCCTATCACAGTGGGATAATGTGCAAATGAAATATAAACTCCAGGCTCCCTCACATCACAGAATGTCAGAGAAGTGCCAAGCAGAATGTGTTTGTGAATGGGAAAGCCAATGGTGTTCTATTTTCTCTCAGGTTATTCTCAATCTCATTTTCAGAAGGGACAAAATAGCTCTAAACATTTCTAAATATTTTACTCCATATGGTCCAAATCCCAAACTTAAAAATATCCACCAACTGCCCACAGAAAAGGTGTTTTAAAGGAAAATAAAGAATCAATTTAATTGGAAATCTCCTTAGAAAAGTTTTCCCAGCAGTAAAATAGTGGCTGCCTGCCCTGTGGTGTAGTTGAATCTATTCTAGCAAAGGCTGGATAATTATTCATTAACCATGTCATGAAAAGTGGTGGAACAGTTGGTGGAACATTGATCTCGGTGACCCTGGGGGAGGTTTCACTCACCCTAAAATTCTTGAACATGAAGCACATAAATGGCGATTGTCTTTAATCTTAATAAAGTCCACCCTATTATCTTGCAAAGAACCAGGACCAGTGATCTCAGCCTCTCGCAGTGTCAGAAGGCTTGTCAACTTTCCCCCACGCCCATCTTTCAATTCCTGCCATCAGGACAGGGCACTGGCTGTGGATACACTTCAAAGAAAAGCAAAGAAATCATCATTAAAAATGAGTGAGGAAACAGTTGCTATACCTAAAATGAGAAAGCTCTGTGGCTGTCCTCACTATCTTGAAAACCAGCTGGTACATGACAGATGTGGCAATTAGCCCAAATCCTATATTTTTTTCTTTCAACTCTGGACCCAACATGGAAGCCCTGGTGAGAGAATGGCTTTGCTAATGCCCTGGTGTGCTCCCCTGAGGCCTGCGGCACACCTGTGAGTGTATGTGCTTCCTTATGGACGAATGGAGCAGCTGGCCTCCCCACCCAGCAGCCCCGGACAGTCCACCCACCACCGTCCTTTCCTCAGCTCTCTAACAAACATTTCTTGAGTGTCTAATGTGTACCAGGTGTGGCTCTGGGTGCTTGGACCATAGCGGTGAGCAAGTAAGCCAGAGTTCCTGCTCCCGGAGGACTTACATTTTTCTGGGGAGAAAGACAGGAAAAGAATGGACAAATCAGAAAATAATGGAAATACTTGCTTGGAAGAAAATAAGACATGGAGGAGGGAAGGGGAAGGCCTGAGGAACTCCTTTAGGATGTCTGGTGAGGGAGGTCTCTGAAGAGTGGCCTGAATGATGAGAGAAAGCCATCTACACACAGATCTGGACAAGAGCATTCTAGAAAGGGCAAACGACAAGTTCAAAGGCTCTCCGGTGGAAATGCCTGTGGCATGCATGAGAAACACCAAAAACACCAGTGGGGCTGGAGTGTCATCTTTGCAAAGATTGCGGTATGAGCTGCGGATGGGGGAGAAGTGGCTGTGCTGTAACTGGAGAGTGACTGAATCCTGACTGCACTTCGAGCCATGTAGATCCAGCCTCAGTCACTGGATAAAGGACATTTCAGGACAACCACAGTTCCTGATCCTTATTCAAGGTACCGTTTAGCATGCAGCCATAATTACAGTTGGCAGAGATGGCCAAAATTCCCTCAGAATGACTCCCCATGTGAGCCTTGAATCTGAAAAGTCAGCTGGGGAATAAAAAAACAACCACTCTTGCCCTTCATCAACTTTGGAAAATCCATCAAACATTCATTTTTTTCTGAGATTGTGAGTGCAAGGCCAATATTGCAAAATCTCCCAAGCGCCGGTAATTTTTCCCATTGTATCTTTGACTCACCCAAGAGTTTACCTCAGAGTCCCATCAAAACAGCACTCTCTCTGCTGATCTGAACAATTTTTAAAACATCATATTGTTACAGCCAACCAGACTTATTGTTCCCCAGAAGGGGAATGACATCGATGGCTGGGATTTTAGTGTGTGCTGCAGCCTCAAGCTCTGCCACACACCGCACACAGTTCCCTCCCATCTAGGAGCTGTATTCTTCTCTCCTAACTTTTCTGTTACATTTATATTCTATTTATAAAGGTAGGTGGAAAATTCTTGGTCTTAGAAAGTAGCTTTGAATGAGAAACAATTAAAAGGCATCTAAAAAGAACCCCACTGAGACTTGGTTCATCTGGAGAAAGGTGTCCAGACCCCAGCTCACCAACACATGAACAAAATAGGCCTAGGTTCCTCCTGCTTTTCCTCTCCTCTCCTTCCCTGTGGCAGTTTTATTTCAGAAGCTAGCATCCTCTTACTTTGGCCTCCACCCTGTATCTCAGTCTTGCTCTGGGCTTGCTGCCAACTAATCATATGGAGTCACCCCAGGTGAGAGTGCAGTGTATTGGACTAAACCTGAGCTGCTTGGAGTTGAGTCCCAGCCCTGCTCCTAACAAGCCTGTGTCTGGGTGCCACCTCACCTCTCCCAGCCACAGCACCTCAACTTGTAAGGCCTGCCAACTAAACCAACTACCGGGACTGTCATTTGACTAGACTCTGATGGTTAATGACTTTCCTTGGATGGGACAACTCTAATGGGATGGGCATCCGATGAGCATCTTTGGAGGGACTCTGAGACCCTTTTGGTGCAGTGTGGGCAAGTCTCTGTACTGACATAGAGTTCTGAAAAATTAATCACTGTGCTCTTCACACTTTCCTACACCTCTTGGACCCTTCTCTCAGTCAGTCAGAACATCTGGATGGAAAGAGAAAGAAACAGTTCCCATCTGGTTTATTTTCTTTGGTTTGACTTCCAAACTAGGCCCCTAAGAATCAATAAGAATCAAAAGGGATGACTCTGAGGGGAACAGAACATAGAGATACCATAATAAAGATTAATAAGAGACAGAGGAGAGGCCGATGGTCATGCCTTCCTCCCTGACTAGAGATTAGGAGGGCCGTCTGGGATGGAGGTGAGGGGAAGGCAGAGGAGAGGCATAAATAAGGGCCATCAGTACCAAGAGAGACAGAGCACCACGCAGACCGCTGCCCCTGCCCACTGCCTGTGGCTCATCTGGCAGAGGGACACCTGTTGAAATCCTAACATGGCTGAGCTGCCTCTCAAGCTGTCCTGTATGGGATGTTTACTACCCTCATCATTGCCCCAGGATACTAGTCAGCTCTTCCCTTATGAAATAGAGCAAGGGACATTGATTTAGAGAAGAGTGGGTAGTGTAGAAAGACAAACACCACCACCTGAAACCTGTGTGGGGCTGGGTGTGGGGGAAATGAGCCTTATTGCATATCTTTGTGACCAATTATAATGATTGGCATTGGCACAGGAGGATGATAGAGTTTGAAGGAGTCCAACAAATAGCATTCTTTTCCCCATCATTTGGAACGCTAGCCAGGAACCTTGAGAGACACATGAGCAGTAGTATCTGGAGAGCCAAAACACAAGCTTTTGATGGCGTTAAGCCTTAGGGGGAGTAAGCATGGGTTGAAAGATTTTTTGTTTTTTTTTTTTTTACTTTGGAGATTTGTAGGGCTTAGACATGCCACATAGCTGATTTTTACAGTTGTGTGATTGGCTTTTGACTGATGGGACTGTGATGGCAGCTTTGGGCCTTAGGTATTAGTAAGCATAGTCTGATGGGATTTTGACCTTGTAGCGAATGGAAATGTTATCCACAGGCAAGTAGCTGTTTTTATACAGATAGGGCAGAAAGTGCCAGCCCTACAAACATGCAAGAGCTTCTCTGGGGTCAGTACACAAAGGGAGCCAAGGCAAGGCTGTGATTAGAGGAAAAAGAGAATGTTTTCATATGTCAGTCTTTTAAGTATAGGAGATGGAACAATTTCTTCATTGCTTGGCTGCAATAAATGGTCTAAGACTTTACAAAGCAGAAGAAAATACATTTTATGTATTCTACAAACAATTTATATGTGAAGTACTACCTTTAAAATGATGAGCCAGCATCATCACTGGCCATCAGAGAAATGCAAATCAAAACCACAATGAGATACCATCTCACACCAGTTAGAATGGCGATCATTAAAAAATCAGGAAACAACAGGTGCTGGAGAGGATGTGGAGAAATAGGAACACTTTTACACTGTTGGTGGGATTGTAAACTAGTTCAACCATTATGGAAAACAGTATGGCGATTCCTCAAGGATCTAGAACTAGATGTACCTTATGACCCAGCCATCCCATTACTGGGTATATACCCAAAGGATTATAAATCATGCTGCTATAAAGACACATGCACACGTATGTTTATTGCGGCACTATTCACAATAGCAAAGACTTGGAATCAACCCAAATGTCCATCAGTGACAGACTGGATTAAGAAAATGTGGCACGTATACACCATGGAATACTATGCAGCCATAAAAAAGGATGAGTTTGTGTCCTTTGTAGGGACATGGATGCAGCTGGAAACCATCATTCTTAGCGAACTATCACAAGAACAGAAAACCAAACACTGCATGTTCTCACTCATAGGTGGGAAATGAACAATGAGATCAGTTGCACTCGGGAAAGGGAACATCACACACCGGGGCCTATCATGGGGAGGGGGGAGGGGAGAGGGATTGCATTGGGAGTTATACCTGATGTAAATGACGAGTTGATGGGTGCTGACGAGTTGATGGGTGCAGCACACCAACATGGCACAAGTATACATATGTAACAAACCTGCACGTTATGCACATGTACCCTAGAACTTAAAGTATAATAATAAAAAATAATTTAAAAAAATGATGAGCCAGGCTTGATCAGCCTCCCAGTTTCTGGTCCTCTTTTTTAATATTTGGAAAACTCAACAAAGACTATTGCCAGGAATAGACAGAGACATTATATAAGAAGACAAAGTGATCAATTCACCAAGAGGACATAACTATTCTAAATGGACATAGATACCATATCCATTACCTAGTAATAGAGCTTCAAAATCCATGAGGCAAAAACTTATAGAACCAAAAGAAGTAAAAGGCAAATTTACAATTATATCTGAAGATTTCAACACACTTTTCCAACTAATTGATAGAAAAAGTAGACAGAAAATGAGTAAGGAAGTCTTAAACAACATTATCAATCACATTGGCCTAATAGAATACTTTGCTTTGAAACAACAGAACACATGCTTTGTTCATGTGAACCTGGAATATTCTTCAAGATTCTGAGTCATAAAACAAGTCTCAATCTCAATAAATTTAAAAGGATCAAAACATACAGGAGAATTAAACTAGCACACAATGGAATTAGAAATCAAGAGAAATGTATCTAGAAAATAACAAATTAAAACATACTTTTTAATATAACATGTGGATCAAAAAAGACCTAACAAAATTGATAATTTAGGGTTGAATGAAATTAAAACACAATATATCAAAATTATTGAGATGTAGCTAAAACTGTATTTAGGGAGAAATCTATAGTATTAAGTGTTTTTATAAAAAAAGAAGAAATATTTCAAATCAAAGATCTAAACTTCCACCTTAATAAAATAGAAAAAGGGAGCAAATTAAGTCTAAAGCAAAAAAGAAGGAAGAAAATAATAGAGACAACACTGGATATTAGTAAAATAGGAAATTGAGCAAACAAAAGAGTGGAACAATAGAATCAAAAGCTGATAGTAGTAGGCTGAATGATGGTCCCCCAAAGATGTCCATGTCCTAATCTCTGGGACCTGGAAACATGTTACCGTATATGATGAAAAGAACTTTGCAGGTGTGATTACTTAAAGAGTTAAGGGTTTTATCCAGGTGGGTCCTCCAGTGTAATCACAAGCATGCTTATAAACAGAGGTAGTAGCACGAGATGTGATGAAAGTTGGAAAATGCAGGGCAGGATCATGAGCCAAGGAATGCAGATGACCTCTAGAAACTAAAAAAGGCATAAAAATGGATGCAGACTTCAGAGCCTCCAGAAGGAATCAGTCCTGCTGACAGCTTGACTTCAACCCCATGAGACTCATTTTAGACTTCTGACCTTCAGAACTGTAAAATAATAAATTTATGTTATTTTTGGCCACTAAATTTGTGGTAATTTACTGAAGCAGCAATAGGAAACTATTTCATCAATCCTTTGGAAAGATCAATTAAATAAATAAACCTGTAGTCTGACTTATAAGGAAAACAAGAAAGAAAAAACAAAAAAGAAAATATAGCAATAACAAATGGGTATCACTTCAGATTTTTCCCGAGGGTAGAAGAAAATTATGAACAACATAGTGTCAATGAATTTTACAGCTTAAATGAAATGGACAAATTCTTTATAAGACACAAATTACTATAGCTCTGTCAAAATGAAAATAGGAACCCACGAGGTTGATATGTATCCTTTTGAAAGCATAGAAACCTAAAGAAAGAAAATAGATAACTTAAAAATTATAATCTATATCTATCAAAGGAATTTAATCCATAATTGAAAGCTTCCAACAAACAAGAAAATTTCAAGCCCAGATGGCTTTACTGTGAATTATTCCAAGTATTTAAAGAAGAAATAATAACAATTCTAGTTGTTATTAATAATTCCATGAAATAGAAAAAGAAGTAATATTTCCCAGCTCACTTATGGGGTCAGCATTATCTGGGTGCCAAAATCAGACAAGAATATTACAAGAGAAGAAAACTACAGACCAATATTTCTCATGAATACAGATATATAGTTCTCAAAGCAATTTTAGCCAATTAAATCCAAAAACATATAAAAAGTATAATATATAATGACCAAGAGGGGCTTGTTTCAGAAATGCAAAGTTGATTTAATACTAGAAGTCAATTAGTATAACTCATCATATTAACAGATGAATAAAGAAAAATGATAAGACTCATGCATGAGGATAAACAACTGGAAACTAAAATTTAAAAATATCATTTATGGTCGCATTTGAAAAACATGAAACTCTTAAGATAAATTTAACAAAATATGTGAGAGACTTGTACACTAAACTGCAAAATACTGCTGAGTCAAAAATATTAAAGACTCAATAGCGAGATATACCATATTCATAGATTGGAAGACTCAATATTGTTTCTTTCCAAATTGATCTATAGGTCCCAAGCAATCCCAACATAAATTCTTACAAGAATTTTGTAGAAGTTGGCAAATTGATTCTAAAATTCATATGATGCTGCGAAGGACTAGAATAGACAAACTAATTCTAAAAAAGTACAAAGAGAACTCACCCTAATTTTAAGACTTCCTATAAAGTTACATTTGATGACAGTGGGTTATAGACATAAGAACACACATACTTATTAGTGGATCAGAATGGAGAATTCAGAAAGAGACCCATGCATAGACAATCAATTGATTTTTGAAAAAAGTACCAAGTAATTCAACAAAGTGGGAATAGTCTTTAAATGCAGCTAGAACAAACACTGTGAGAGAAAAAAAAACTTTGATTTTTACCACATACGATATACAAAAATTAACTTGAAAAGAACCATGGACCAAAATGCAACGGCCAAACTACAACATTTCTGGGGGAAAAAAGGGGGAAAAAATCTTTGTGACCTTTAGGTAGATAAACATTTCTTAGGTACGGTTTTGAACATTAAAATTAAAATTAAAATTAAAAACTTCTACTCTTTAGACAGCATTGTTTAAAAAATGCAAGGGCAAACCATAGCTTGGGGAAAAAACATTTGTAAAACATGTATTCTGCAAAAAGATTTGTTTTCAAAGTATATAAATAATTCAATAGCAAGAAGAGACAATTTAAGAAAACAGGCAAAATGTTTAAATAAGCACTTCACTAAGGAAGATAGAAGCTTGAGCAAAAGCACATGAAAGATGCTCAACACCAGTAGTCATTAGGAAAATGCAAATGAGACAGCGCTACACATCCACCAGGGTGGCTAACGTTACAAAAACTGTCAAAATATTGAAAGACAAAATATTAAACATTTTGACATTTTAAAATAGGAAAAGACTTCCCCCAAAATGAGAAGACTGAGGAGCAACTGGAACCCTCATCCGTTGCTGGTGGGAACACAAAATGATCCAACCTCTTTGGAAAACAGTTTGGCAGTTTCTTTCAAGTTAAATACACACTTACAATATGGCCCAGCAATATATATATGTCACCCTTAGGTATTTCTCTAAGAGAATTTTAAAAATGTTTTCATGGAAAGACTTGTAAATGTATGCTCATAGCAGTGTTATTCATAATTGCCCAAAACTAGAAACTACCCAAATGTTCACTAACTGGTAATTGGACAAAGAAATTCTGGTATATCCATACTGTAGGTATTACTCAGGGATAAAAGTGAACTACTCCTGATACATGCAGAAACATCAATGAACCTCAAAACATATGATAAGTGTATGAACCCAGATCTTTAAGACTATACACTGCATGATTCACTCATATAAAGTTTTAAAAGAGGTGAAATATAGTGACAGAGAGCTAATCAGTGAATCCGCTGGGCTGTGGGTGGGGGAGGGTGTTGACTTCCAAGAGACACAACATAATTTTGGGGAGTGATGAAAACGTTCCATGTCTTGATTGTCATGGTGGCTCCATGATGATGTACATTTGTTAAAGCTCATCAAACTGTATACTTTAAAATAGCGAGTTCAATCGTATGTCAATTATACTTTGGTGAAGCTGATTAAAGTAAAATTTACTGAATTTTTTAGAAAATAAGAGAACTGAGGGAATACAACATTAATGCCATATTCCACTTACACAGAATAAGATGTAGTTCAAAGGAAGGCTACTCAGAGATGGGGCCTTTCAAAAGCTGAGGGCAGACAGGTCTTGAGGAACACCTGGCAGAAATCTTTTTTCTCCCGGGACCGCAGGGCACAAGCTTCAGAAGCATCAACAGCTTCCCTTCAGGAATCTGCTGAGAGTGATGCAACATGAGAGCAAAATCTTCCCTGAGAGGCAGGCTTCCTGGGTCTGAGTGATTTCAGAAAAACAAAAACAAAAACAACAAACAAACAAAAAACAGTGAGAAGCACCACTGTGGCATAGGCCTGAGAGTGCCTTTTTAAAGAGATAGTGGAGACTAAGTCACTAGACAGAACCCATGTTCACTTCAGCAGTGCGTTGGCAGAAACACAGTCCTCAAAGGCAAATGGAATTACTTTTCAACATGCTGGATTGGAAATAAAGGAACTGCAAAACAAAGCCCTGTGACTGGACTGATCACCATTGTAAATTTCTAAATTTTGTTAGAAGGTAGCCATGTCTCAAAGTCCACCCTCTAATTGCCAAGACAGTATGCATAGGTGGCCTTCTTGTTCCCTCTCTCTAATATGGTGCAAATAGTGCATAACTAGCATCTAGTTGGGAGACATTATTCAAATTTTGGGTTCAAAGTCACGTTCTCCCAAAAAAAGACATAGAATGACAATCATCATGGCAAAATTGAAACTAATGATTCTGTCTTATTTAGGTTTATCAGTCTCTTTGTCAGATATCACTGGGTCTCCACTATGGTAGTTGGCAATAATGAGGAGAAGGTTTTGGGAATATAATTTTGCCTGGGATATCTTCTAACTGCTAAGGATTGACATGTTTTCTAAAACTAGTGGGTGTGAGACTGGACTTGAATAATCTTTAGTGTTCTCCTTATCTCCTCCAAAGTGAGGCACATGTGAACTTTTAAGATCCTAAGAGAGCTATACTTATTCCAGTGGAAGAGAATTCCACTGCAGCTGCTAAAAGAATGATAATTCTACCTAGATATAAAATGTGTCTCTCTTATAGGCTCAGAATAAGAAGAATCTGGAGAGGATGAAATTTGGGTCTTTGATTTCTTTTGGCTTTTAACACAAAGGCAAGATAATTTGATTTTAGGCTTTAATATTCAGAGGATTTAATTTTGGAGTTATAATTTCAGCCTCAGAAATTCATGGTGGGAGACAGTTTATACTCTTTATACTCAAATTTGGAACATCTTATCATTGACATTTTATTGGAATATCTTAGTGTCATTTGATTTCACTGCAGAATCTCTAATGAGCTATTTTGGATAATGTGGCTGGGTGTTAATTTAGGATAAGAAATAGAACAGGGAATGCTTGAGTCCAGTATGGTCTTTGAGTTAATTTATGTTCTAATTGATTTTATAGCTTTCTGGGGACAAAAATCATCTCTGTCCACTAGCAGTCTCGTGAAAGACTAGTGGTCAATATTGGAGAAGCCTCATGAAGTGGGAGCTACACGATTCTGAAGAATCAGACTGCTGATTCTTTCCCCTGGAGGGAGTGCCACACCCCTGCTAAACTTTGTAGAAGTTGGCAAGGTGATTCTAAAATTGGATTAAGGGTTAAGCCTTATGGGTTATAAGGGAAAAAAAGCTGAGGAATGATAGTAGGAGACTCTCACTTCTCTCTCCTCGTGATTCCAATATTTGTCAAGGTTGAGAACCATTGCATAAGAGCAGTGATTCAGCATCACTTAGGAACATGTTAGAAATGGACATTCTCAGGCCTCACTCAGACCTACTGCACCAGAAACTCTTCAGTGGGCCCAGAAATCTGCATTTATAGCAAGCCTTCCCAGTGATTCTGATACACATCAAGTTTGAGAGCCGCTGCCATGGAGTGACTCTGCTGGCCGTCTGCTGCCCCCTTGCTTACCCCTGGTGAGTGGGAAAAGGTGCGAGTACTGATGAGAGAAGAAACTGGGCATGTGAGACACTTCTGGGACTTTTTCCTTTAGTGCCTTGTGGTTTCTCTTTCTTTGGGAACTGCCTGCAGATGGAAACTATGCTGTTTGGGTCTATTATCCCGACTATGTGGCAAGACTGAAGGGCAGGCACTTCCCCTCCCAGAGAGGCTGGAAGTGAAAGTGGGGGAAGTTAATTTAGGCAACAGTAATAAGTCCATTTGCTTCTCATCCAAGCCAGTTTCCCAAGAGCTCTATCAGCAATAGTTGATTTCCACCTGTCCACTCCCTCTGTTTGTTACTCAGTTGTTCTGAACTTGGGCAGAAAAGAGGAATGTCCTCAACAGTGCCATGCAGGGAGCTATGGCACACGTGGATTGGGGCCATTTAGGATGGTCTGACCAGTGCCCTACTCTGTTAAGGCACTTTGGTGTGTGGATAAGAAACGGGAAACAAATAGAAATTATTTACCAGGTTTGGCTGTCAGAAGACCCAGAACATTCCTAAACACCTCTATTACCATGAATTTATTTGTTTTTAAGAAACAAAGTCAAGGAGAAGACTATTATTAATAATATAGGTTGAGGGCTCTCTGTCAGAAATTAGTCAAGAACAGGAAGCAATGAAGACTCAGATTAGTTCATTGTGTTGCTTGCTAGACCCAGATTACTTTCACTAGTAATTGTTCATGTTAACTTTTGGATTCTGTATGGACTGTATGTGTTCAACTTAGCACTGTCCATTCACGATCACAGATAATCAAGAGTCATTCAAACTTGAGGGAGATCTAAAATGGAAGACACTTCCAGAATTGGATGGAGGCAAGCTGCTAGGAAACTTCTTCAACCTGATTTTAAAATTTTATGTTTGCAAACATGTATGTTTCCTCTCTTGTGACAATATTTTGTGATTAGCTGTGCATTTTCTTTTCTTTTTAGTCTCTGGATCTCTAAGATTAAATTAGCTGTGTGTCAATAAACTCTACATTTTTATCATTTCAACAAAACTGTGCTACTTCCTAAGATTAATTATTGAAGTTCAGACGAAGACCGAGCCACAGGGAGGAAGATATAATAGAATGGTAGTTGAGTGCAGGTTTTTGTGTCTTGCTGAGTATTTTTCCCAGTGGATTAGTCTCCTAATTTTTTCCCTTAAGTAAGGATTTAATCAGAATCAGATGTTATACAGACACTTCTCAAAGAAGACATACAAGCAGCCAACAAACATGAAAAAATGCTCACCATCACTAATCGTCAAGGAAACACAAATCAAAGCCACAGTGAGATAACATCTCACACCAGTCAGAATGGCTATTACTAAAAAGTCAAAAATAACAGATGTTGGCAAGACTGTGGCAAAAAGGGAGCTTTATACACTGTTGATAGGATTATAAATTAGATCAGCTGTGTGGAAAGCAGTTTGGAGATTTCTCAAAGAACTAAAAATAGAATTACCATTTGACCCAGTAATCCCATTACTGGGTATATATGCAAAGGAAAAGAAATCATTCTATCAAAGACACCTGCACTCTCATGTTCATTGCAGCACTATTCACAATAGCAATGACATGCAATTAACTTAGGTGCCCATCAACAGTGAATTGGATTTTTAAAAAATGTGGTTACATATACACCATGGACTACTATGCTGCTATAATAAAGAATTAAATCATATACTTTGCAGCAACATGGATGGAGCTGGAGGCCATTATCCTAAGTGAATTAACACAGAAACAACAAAATACTATGTATTCTCACTTATAAGCTGGAGCTAAACGTTGGGTACACAAGGACATAAAGAGGGGAACAATAGACTCTGCAGGCTCCCAAAGTGGGTAGGGACAGAAAGGGAAAAAGGTTGAAAAATGATCTATTGCATACTATGCTCACTGGTTGTGTGACTGGTTCAGTTAAAGCCCAAACCTCAGTATCATGCAATATATCCTTGTAACAAACTTGTACAGGTATCCCCTGAATCTAAAGCAAATAAAGAGAGAGAATCAAATGTTATAATTATTAACTTGCAGAACGTGGAAATACAAATAACCGAGCATGATTTCCCACCAGGATTCTGTGCAACTTGGCCCAGTACTGAGGCCCACCTTCAGGATGGATAAACTTAGGTAAAGGGCCACATGTTATAGCAATATTTATCAAGGGTTAGCACCCAGAAAGAAAATCAAATCAGAATTATACTACAGCCTATCCTTGGCTTATAAATAGGTTACACTGATTGTACTCTAAAATTTCATTTACTGTCAATTGTTTAGACCTATAAATGCTGGAAAGTCATCTTATAAACAAAGATTAGGTCCCTGTCTAATCCACAGGGGCATCTAATCCATAATTTGACTACACATTTACAATGAAGCACTATATATTTGCGATAAAAAGTAATATTATTATGGATAGCCGGAGAGATTCAGCCAAACAAAAGAAACAATGAATATTAAATAGCTGTTGTTTATTTTGAATGTTTTAGAGGATAAAAGATAGAAAAATGATTTTGATAAAATTTTAAATAGGGTTTCTATGACATTCAAGTGTTCTAGAATTTGATGACACTGAAACTTTAAAGGTAGTTTTCTCTTACCTAAAATATCTAGGGAATTTTGACTAATTGCTTCCCTTTCTTCAAGATAAAGTACCTTTTAGAAGAAAAGAATGGTTTTCAAAGAAAGAGGAGAAGGAGGGATGGGATCAAGGTAAGTGTATGTCTTGATTTAACAAATAGAGTTGCTTAAATAGAATTAACTGAGCTCTGAAAGCTGGCAAGGCTAAGGAATAGTAGGGAGTGTGGCGTGGGAGGTCCCTTGAAACAACTCACGAGAGAGAAAGAAAATGTGTTTGAATGAGATAGATGCATTGTTTCTTAGATGGTATTCACCCAGAACTTTGTTGCTTCTTGACTTCGGGGACAACTTGAGTAGTCTCCGGGAGCCTGGGTGTACGTGCTTTACAAATGTCCATTTGTGCATATGGAAGCTCCTAGGGTGAACGCTCATGACGGGAGTCCTGTAGGCAAATTGATTTGCCTAGCAGCTAGCATGACTAAGTTGGCCATGCCAGTTCCATGTACCCTTGGGTATTACTCAGAAGCAAATCAGTGGCTTCTAGATCCTTACAGTGCATTGGAACCACTGCTGAATTCCTGGCCTGAATTGATATTCCCCTCTTTTTCTGGGCTCGGCCAGCATCTCAGTGGTGGGGCAGTGAAAGCACTGAGGGGAAGAACTCTTGCCCTTTACAAATTGCTCATGAATTTTCAAGTGTGCCTGTTGGCCGCTGATAATAGCAGCTTCCTTAGACCTCCTGCTGGATAATGCTTTTGGACACGGTTGCTAGAGAGGCAGCAAATGAACTGAACTCCTTGTCCAGCACGTCAGATCAAAAGCAAACAGGCAGGGCTGTGCCAAGTTTAATTCACAAAAATGGCCCCAAGGAAATGAATGCAAGTGTA
The DNA here is from genome assembly GCF_024542745.1 of Macaca thibetana thibetana. NCBI lineage: Eukaryota > Metazoa > Chordata > Mammalia > Primates > Cercopithecidae > Macaca > Macaca thibetana. The sequence continues at coordinate 83,043,453 of NC_065584.1, read as the reverse complement.
AGCTGGGCTGTTCTCTACAAGGATAGTCAGTCCTATCTGTTGTGTGAAGGCATCTCTGCTGCAGAGCAGAGTGCCCCAGAGCTGAAAACCAATTTGAGGAAAGGCAGATATGGAGAAGTCAAGTGCTCAGGTAGGAGCTCTCTGCTGTAGCAAAGTGTCAGAGAGGACCTCAGCTGACAAAAGACCAGAACCACCATAGGATTAATTTCTGAATTGCAAAGAGATGAGTAAATGTATATATGTTTTTTAGGGCTTCGTAATTAGCAAGTCCCATTTGTAAACAGAACGTTGCATTCCTCTCTGCAATGCTGTAAGTGGCTTTTGATAACCAGTCTCACAGAGTGGGTTAATTCTGAGTCACTCTTAGCAAATGAGTTTCCTGAGACATTCAGAGGAAAGCCCTGAATCAAGCTGAAAGAGGGACAAGCATGTTTAAATGGAAACTCTGATCCTTCTGTCTGATAGCATCTGGTATTCCATTTGGGCTTACTTATTTGCAAATTAAATTTTCTATAAAAATCTTATGGGGAGGGGTGCAAAATGGCCAACTAGAAGCAGCATCTTTTGGAGGCTCCCATTGAAAAAACCATAATAAGTATGTGACTCCTTCACTGGCAACCAAGGTATCCAGGTTTTCTCATCAAAATTGACTAGAAGGCTGGCGTGACCCACAGAGAGAAGGAAGAGCAGTGTGGTGCGGTGGCCCACCTGAAGCCACAAGGGGAAGGGGAACCCCCTCCTCCCAGCCAAGGGAGGTGGTGACTGAGTGTGTTACCCAGCCAGGGAAACTGTGCTTTTTCCATGGAACTGTGCAACCCACAGATTGGAAGATCCCACTTGTGAACACACGCCACCAAGGCCTAGCGTCCCAACCCCGGAATGTGTAGATTCTTACGGCCTCTCAGGTGGAATCTGCCTAAGCCTATGGAACGCCCCGGGGGAGGGAAGACCAGCACTGGCTGCCCCTGCCTGCTGTCTAAGCCGTTTGAGCTCCCTGGGGGAGAGGCAGCAGCCAGCACTGGGACTCACAACTGCCTAGCATGCTAAGCTCCCTGGGCAGGAGAAGGGTGGCACCCATTTCTATAGCTCCAGGCTGTGCTTTTCCCCTGCTGGAGCCAGGGAGGATGGATGGCTTTGTCCCAAGACTTGTCTGCACAGTCCAACTGTAGCAGAGCGCATTTTCAGGTCTAATCCTGACCCATCCTTCCTCAGTGGGCTGGGATTCTCTGCAGGATCTCCAATAACTCCAGCCAGAGGCTCAGGGAGAGACTTGGGATCTACCTGGGCCTGAGCCCCTAGTGGGAGGGGTAGCTGAAGTCTGTGTGGACCAGCAGACTTAGCCTCTCCTCCTGGTAGTTCTGAGGAATCCAGGCAGCTCAGATGTGTGGGTTTCCCCATAGTGAAACTGGTTGAGACCCTCCAACAAGGGTTGTCAGACATCCTATACAAGAGTGATCCTACTGGCATCAGGTTGGTGTCTCTTGCGGTCAGAGGTCCCAGAAGAAGGAAGAGGCACCCATCTTTGCTGTTCTCCAGCCTTCTTGAGTGACATCTCCAGGCACGGGAGTGAATTAGATGAATAAGGCCTGAAGTAAACTCCCAGGAAATTGTAGCAACCCTACAGAAGAGGGACCTGACAATTGAAAGAAAAACAAACAAAAAGAAAGTGACAACAGCAGCATCAATGACAACACAAAAGGCCCCCACAAAGACCCCATCCAAGGGTCAGTAGCCTGAAAGACCAAAACTAGACAAACTCACGAAGATGAGAAAGAATCAACAAAAAAATTGCTGAAAACCCAAAAGGCCAGAGTGCCTCTTTTCTAAATGATTGCAATGTCTCTCCATCAGGGGCACAGAGCTGGATGAAGGATCAGATGGATGAATTGACAGAAGTAGGCTTCAGAAGATGGGTAATAAAAAACTATGATGAGCTAAAGGAGCATGTTCTAATGCAATGCAAAGAAGCTAAGAACCTTGATAAAAGGTTAGAGGAATTGCTAACTAGAATAATCAGTTTAGAGAGGAACGTGAACTACCTGATGGAGCAAAAAACAGCACAAGAACATCGTGAACCATACACAAGTATCAACAGCTGAATCAACCAAGTGGAAGAAAGGATATCAGAGTTTGAAGTCCAGCTTACTGAAATAAGACATGCAGACAAGAATAGAGAAAAAAGAATGAAAGGAATGAACAAAGCCTTCAAGAAATATGGGACTTCATGAAAAGACCAAACCTATGATTGATTGGAGTACCAGAATTAGGTGGAGAGAATGGAACCAAATTGGAAAACACACTTCAGGACATTATGCAGGAGAACTTCCCCAACCTAGCAAGACAAGCCAATGTGGAAATTCAGGAAATACAGAGAACACCATTAAGATACTACATGAGGGCCGGGCGCGGTGGCTTACGCCTGTAATCCCAGCACTTTGGGAGGCTGAGGTAGGTGGATCACGAGGTCAGGAGTTTAAGACCATCCTGGCCAAGATAGTGAAACTCTGTCTCTACTAAAAATACAAAAATTAGCCAGGGTGGTGGGGGGCACTTGTAATCCCAGCTACTCAGGAGGCTGAGGCAGAGAATTGCTTGAACCCGGGATGTGGAGGTTTCAGTGAGCAGAGATTGTGCCACTGCACTCCAGCCTGGGGGACAGAGTGAGACTCCATCTCAAAAAAAAGGGAAAACCAAAACAAAACAAAAAAATGCTACATGAGAAGATCAGCTCCAAGACACATAATCATCAGATTCTCCAAGGTTGAAATGAAACAAAAACTATTAAGGGCAGCCAAAGAGAAAGTCATGTTACCTGCAAAGAGAAGCCCATCAGACTAACAGCACACCTCTCAGCAGAAACTCTACAAGCCAAAAGAGGCTGGGGGCCAATATTCAACATTCTTAAAGAAAAGAATTTCAATCCAGAATTTCATATCCAGCCAAACAGCTTCATAAGTGAAGGAGAAATAAAATCCTTTACAGACAAGCAAATGCTGAGGGATTTTGTTACCCCCAGGCCTGCCCTGAAAGAGCTTCTGAAAGAAGCACTAAATATGGAAAGGAAAAATTGGTAACAGCGATTGCAAAAACACCAAAATAGAAAGACCAATAATACTGTGAAGAAACTGCATCAACTAGTGTGCAAAATAATGAAATAACATCATGATGACAGGATCAAATTCACACATAACAATACTAACCTTAAATGTAAATGGGCTAAATGCCCCAATTAAAAGACACAGACTGGCAAATTGGATAAAGAGTCAAGACCCATTGGTGTGCTGTATTCAGGAGATCCATATTATGTGCAAAGACACAGGCTCAAAATAAAGGGATGGAGGAAAATTTACCAAGCAAATGGAAAGAAAAAAAAAAAAAGCAAGGGTTGTAATCCCAGTCTCTGCAAAAACAGATCTTTAAACCAACACAGATCAAAAAAGACAAAGAAGGGCATTGCATAATGGTAAAGGGAATAATTCAACAAGAAGAGCTAACTCTTCTGAATACATATGCATGCAATACAGGAGCACTCAGATTCATAAAACAAGTTCTTAGAGACTTAGACTCCCACACAATAACAGTGGGAGACTTTCACATCCCACTGTCAGTATTAGACAGATCAATGAGACAGAAAATTAACAAGGATTTTCAGGACTTGAACTTAGCTCTGGATCAAGTGGACACAGTAGATGTCTACAGAACTCTACCCCAAATCAACAGAATATACATTCTTCTTGGTGCCACGTGGCACTTATTCTAAAATTAACCACATAATTGGAAGCAAAACATTCCTCAGCAAATGCAAAAGGGCTGAAATCATAACAGTCTCTCAGACCACAGTGCAATCAAATTAGAACTCAGGATTAAGAAACTCACTCAAAACCATGCAATTTCCTGGAAATTGAACAACCTGCTGTTGAATGACTCCTGGGTAAATAATGAAATTAAGGCAGAAATCAAGAAGTTCTTCAAAACCAATGAGAACAAAGAGACAACATACCAGAATCCCTGGGACACAGCTAAAGCAGTGTTGAGGGAAATTTATAGCACTAAATGCTCACATCAGAAAACTAGAAAGATCTCAAATTGACATGCAAATATCACAATTAGAAGAGCTAGAGAGGCAAGAGCAAACTAATCCAAAAGCTAGTAGAAGACAAGAAATAACTAAGATCAGAGAAGCATTGAAGAAGATAGAGACATGAAAAATCCTCCAAAAAAATCAGTGAATCTAGGAGATGGGATAGACCATTAGCTAGACTAATAAAGAAGAAGATAGAGGAGAATCAAACTGACAAAACAAAAAACGATAAAGTACCAAACTACCATCAGAGAATACTATGAATATTTCTATGCAAACAAACTAGAAAGTTTAGAATAAATGGATAAATTCCTGGATACATACACCCTACCAAGACTAAACCAGGAAGAAGCTGAGTCCCTGAATAGACCAGTAACAAACTCTGAAATTAATAGAGCAGTAATTTATAGCCTAATAGAAGGCAGTAATTAATAGCCTACCAACCAAAAAAGCCCAGGACCAGACGGATTCACAGCTGAATTCTACCAGAAATACAAAGAGGAGCTGATACTATTCCTTCTGAAACTATTTCGAACAATTGAAAAGGAGGGACTCCTCCTTAACTTATTTTATGAAGCTAGCATCATCCTGATGCCAAAACCGGGAAGAGACACAACAAAAAAACAAAACTTCAGGCCAATATCTCTGAAGGACATTGATGTGAAAATCCTCAGTAAAATACTGGCAAACGAAATACAGCAGCACATCAAAAAGCTTGTCCACCATGATCAAGTTGGCTTCATCTCTGGGATGCAAGGCTGTTCAACATACGCATATCAATAAATGTAATCCATCACATAAACAGAACCAAAGACAAAAACCACATGATTATCTCAATAGATGCAGAAAAGGTCTTTGATAAAATTCAACATCCCTTCATGTTAAAAACTCTCAATAAACTAGGTATTGATGGAGCATATCTCAAAATGATAAGAGCCATTTATGATAAACCCATAGCCAATATCATATTGAATGTGCAAAAGCTGGAAGCATTCCCTTTGAAAAATGGTACAAGACAAGGATGCCCTCTCTCACCACTCCTATTCAGCATAGTAATGGAAGTTCTGGCCAGGGCAATCAGGCAAGAGAAAGAAATAAAGTGTATTCAAAAAAGAAGACTCTTATTCAACATAGTAATGGAAATTCTGGCCAGGGCAATCAGGCAAGAGAAAGAAATAAAGGGTATCCAAAAAGGAAGAGAGGAAGTCGAGTTGTCTCTGTTTGCAGACAACATGATTTTATATTTACAAAACCCCACCATCTCAGCCCCAAAACTTCTGGAACTGTTAAGCAACTTCAGCAAAGTCTCAGGATACAAAAATCAATGGGAAAAATCATGAGCATTCCTTTACATCACAAATACGCAAGTAGAGAGCCAAATCAGGAATGAACTTCCATTCACAATCACCACAAAGAGAATAAAATACCTAGGAATACTGATAACAAGGGATGTGAAGGACCTCTTCAAGGAGAATACAAACCACTGCTCAAGGAACTGGGAGAGGTCACAAACAAATGGAAAAACATTCCATCCTCATGGATAGGAAGAATGAATATCGTAAAAATGGCCATACTATCCAAAGTAATTTACAAATTCAATGCTATTCCCATCAAACTGCCATTGACATTCTTCATGGAATTAGGAAAAAACAATTTTAAATTTCATATTGAATCAAAGAAGACCGCATATAGCCAAGACAATCGTAAGCAAAAAGAACAAAGGTGGAGGCAATCATGCTACCTGATTTCAAACTATTACAAGGCTGTAATAACCGAAACAACATGGTACTAGTACCAAAACAGACATGTAGACCAGTGGAGCAAAAGAGGCCTCAGAAATAACACCACACATCTAAAATCATCTTCAACAAACCTGATAAAAACAAGCAATGGAAAAAAGATCTCCTATTCAGTAAATGGTGCTAATAAAACTGGCTAGCTATACTGATAACTGAAACTGGACCCTTTCCTTACATCTTATACAAAAATTGGACTCAAGATGGATTAACGATTTAATGTAAAACCCAAAACTATAAAAACCCTGGAAGAAAACCTAGGCAATACCATTCAGGACATAGGCATGGGCAAATACTTCATGACAAAAATGCCAAAAGCAATTGCAACAAAAGCCAAAATTGACAAATGGGACATAATTAAACTAAAGAGCTTCTGCACAGCAAAAGAAGCTATCATCAGAGTGAACGGGCAACATACAGATGGGAGAAAAGTTTTGTAATCTACCCATCTGACAAAGGTCTAATAGCCAGAGTTTACAAAGAACTTAAACATACTTCCAAAAAAAAACCCCAAAAAACCAAAAAAACCAAAAAAACAAAAAAACAAGCAACTCATCAAAAAGTAGGCAAAGGATATGAACAGACACTTCTCAAGAGAAGACATTTACGTGGCCAAAAAACATATGAAAAAAAAATCAACATCACTGACCATCAGAGAAATGCAAGTCAAAACCATGAGATACTATCTCACACCAGTCAGAATGGTTATTAAAAAGTCAGGAAACAATAGATGCTGGTGTGGCTGTGGAGAAATAGGAATGCTATTACACTGTTGGTGGGAATGTAAATTAGTTTAACCATTGTGGAAGACAGTGTGGTGATTCCTCAAGGATCTAGAACCAGAAATGCCATTTGACCCAGGAATCCCATTACTGGGTATATACCCAAAGGAATATGAATCATTCTACTATAAAAACACATCCACACATATGTTTATTGCAGCACTATTTACAATAGCAAAGACATGGAACCAGCCCAAATGCCCATCAGTGATAGACTGGATAAAGAAAATGTGGCACATATACACCATGAAATACTATGCAGCCATAAAAAGGAATGAAATCAGGTCCTTTGCAGGGACATGGATGGATAAAGCTGGAAGCCATCATCTTCAGCAAACCAACACAGTAACAGAAAATCAAACACCACATGTTCTCACTCGTAAGTGGGAATTGACCACTGAGAATACATGGACACAGAGAATGGAACAACACATACTGGGGCCTATTGGGGGAGGGAACTTAGAGGATGGGTAAATAGGTGAAGCAAATCACCATGGCACATGTATATCTGTGTAACAAATCTACATGTTTTGCACATGTATCCCGTTTTTTTTTAAGAATAAATAAAGAAAAAATCTTATGGAGAAGCTCAACAATAAGCTTTTATTATTTTCCTGTGAATACTAGCAGTGGTAAAAAGCATTACTCCAAAATTACAAAGAGGAGCTGTCCTGATTAATAACTTTGACTACCCACAAAGCCCCAAACAAGTTTATGAAACTTTGAGATCAAGTTGGCTTCATCTCTGGGATGCAAGACTAGTTCAACATATGCATATCAATAAATGTAATCCATCACATAAACAGAACGGAACACAAAAACCACATGATGATCTCAATAGATGCAGAAAAAGTCTTTGATAAAATTCAACATCTGTATACTACAGGCCTCATATTTTGCTGCAGTCTGGTTCTAATTTTCCCTGTTGGGGTCAGGGTTTTGGGACACTACAATGCCACTTTTTTATGAAGGTAAATTGTTAGCATTGCCTTCACATTTAGGGATAGCATCCATTTTGATCCTCTTCCTTATCTTCTTCTTCTCCTTTGCCTTTTGCATTATGATTCTGCCTTCCCTTCTCAAGCTTAGAAAGTAGACTTTCAGATCCACTCCAGTGATTAGTTGATGATTGATGGGGCCTATCCGTTTGAGGATTATTTTGTCTTCCTTTCCATCAAATCCCCTTAGGCTCCAAATCATAGGCCTAGGGACAATATTCTCACTCCCTGTTCTTTATTCTCTCCAAACCTCTCTGGCATCTAGCTTTGCACAAAAGCTAACACAAAATCAGCATAATCACATTGTAAAATCTTCTGGCAGCATCTGCGAAAGCTGATTGTATGCACATACTATGTCCTGTGCACCAGCAGTTATACCATTTGGCATATACCTAACAAAAAAAGGTATATATGCACGCAAAACAAATGTGTATAGATGCTCATACCAGCACAATTCAGAACGGTAGCTGGAATAGTAACTGGAATCAACTCATCATAATAATCAATTAAAAATTGTGGTACATTTATTAATAAAATATAGCGATGAGAATAAATTGCAGCTAACAACATGAATTTCCCTCACACAAATAATGTTGAGCAAAAGAAGCTAGACACAGAAGAGCATATATTCATGTATGTGTATGTGTGTATATATAAAAATAGGCAAAATTCATGTAAGGTGTTAGAAGTTAGGAGAGCAGGGATGGGGCTGTGGTGAACGACAGGAAGGAGACACAAAGAGGGCTTCTGGGTGCTGGAATGATCTGTTTCTTCATCTGAGTCCTGGTTATGGAGTCGTATTCACTTTGCATACCTTTCCATTTGCATGTTATAATGCAATGAAATTTTACTTTAAAAGAAAAAAATCACACAGTGAAAACCAATCTGAGACACATTCATCTTTTTCCAAAAGATACAGCCAGTTCTGTGCAAAATATAGCCACACAGCAAGCTCAGTTCTACCACTGAACAAGCTACTTTTGATTATCATCTTAGCAGTCATGATTATTAGTGTCAGTGGTAAAGCTCTGTACTTAGCTACAAGCTTTTCTAGGAGAGGTAAGCATGATACCTGCCGAAATTTACCAAATGTTTGAGAGCCTAGTATGAGTTCAGGTATTTTGTCAGTTGCTGTGGTGAGAACAATGAGTCCCTGGCCTCAGAGGCCTCCTTGACTATTTCTTGACTGTCTCACTCCCCTGCCTTTCTCCCCCTGGGCCCCACTCCACACACTCTGCTGAGTCTACCATGTTGTGCCATCTCCCTCTCTTTTCTCCTGTGAATACATCCACTTCCTGTTTGTGAGACCATCCTGTAATGTAGTTGGAGGGCAATGGGGCAAGAAGCCAACTGAGAATTGGATTTCAGATATCCCTAGTCATGTGCCTATGTATGCCATCTCCCAGATTACATTTCTACCTCTACTCAGCTATTCATGGCTGTTGCTAACCTGTTACCTGAAAACCTAGGCCACGATATGGCCAGTTAAACACACCAAAATAATTTGAAGAATTATATCCAAGTAACAGAAAATATTTAGTGATCATCCAGAAGTGCTTACTAGTAAAGTAAGAATATATCAGAAGCATGCCTATTGTTTAGGTACTGAGATAGACATTCTGACTCCATGGTTCAAACCCTGGGGCCCCTGGATCTCTATGTAGGAACCAGGTCCTTAAGTTATATGCAATACGTTAAAAAGTCTCACAGAAATTGCACACTTACCAACAATATTTTACAGGCTATGTAAAGTATGAACTTTTATGTTGAACTAGAAATACGTAACCTTTGTGTAGTAAGCTTGGTTATTGCATGTTCGTCACAAGTTCTGATTGGCAGTTTTCTATGGCTTTAATAAATGCAAACCGGTAGACTAATAAATACATAATAGACAGGGTTTTCTGAAAGAAAAAATTCAAAATGTGATGTCTCTGGAGTTAATAAAATAATAAAATGGCTTTTGGGTAGTGAATAATCTGGCAAGTACTGATGTAGTTTCAGGCATCTTGCCCTTCTACAGGACCAGCAGAGGGTGCTGGAATTAAATTTTTCCCTTGATCCATTCTTGTTTCAAGGGCACAAGAAAAAAAGGTGGGGATGATTAGAATGAGGCAGTTATAGGAAGATGCAAGAGTGACAACACACTGGGCTGGCAAGTCCATTTCATGTAATAACTTCTAAGGAATAGGAGGGGTAGCATGCAATGAGGAACAGTTTTTTTGATGGCAGTTGTGTTTTTATTATAGCCAATAATTGCTCACAATTGTTTAGAACTAGGCCCTCCCTATTGTACATTCATTCGGGACATAGCTGAAAGAATAAACCTACCTCTGATCCCCTGAAGTGTCGTTTCATCAAAAGAGGCAGGTGTGAGTGTGTTAAAACAGTGACGTCTTAGCATTGCTGGACTTGATTCCTTCTCCTCTTTCCACTGTTCCTCCAAGGATGACCCTGGAGGAATTATTTCAGGCATTAGTAAGTAGGAAAGTGAGGTTCTCTTTGATGGGGGTTACAAATCTCTGCTTTTTTCTCACCCAGCAGGTATTGGGAAGGTGCACCCTGCCCTGCTCTCCTGAAGAAAAACGCTGCCCCGGGGAACAGTCAGGACAGTCTGGACTCTATCATTTCATTCCTTCCACATGAGTAATTGCTTATTTCTAGAGAAACTGAACATGGGTCATCTTGTTTCACTGCTTTTGGTAACTACACATTCCAGTGATTACTATTCTACAGATTAACACAGAGTTTCTTTAAGGCACATAACCTACTTAATTATAAGAATTCTTGTATTCATCGTTTCTTCACATCTTGAATGGTCCTACGGTTTTCAACTTGCTTGCTCAACCTGGATACTAGGCTTCCAAATTAATTTTATTTATTTAAACATGTTTTTATTTTATTCTTTAATTGACATATAATGATTGTACATATTCATGGGGTATGTAGGGATGTTTTGAGACACCTAGTGTATAGTGATCTGATTGGGGCAACTAGCATATCTATCATCTCAAATACTTGTTATTTCTTTGTGTTGGGAACATTCTTCTAACTGTTTAAGACTATATATTATTATTAAGTATAGTTATGCTACAGTGGTAGAGAATACTGGAACTTATTCTTTCTATCTAGCTCTAACTTTATATGTAATTTTATATCCTTTAACAAATCTCTCCCTGTCCCTCCCTGACCCCTACCCTTCCCAAGTTCTACTATCCTCTGCTTAAATTTTTATTTCTATGACATCTACGTTTTTTGGCTTCCACATAAGATAACATGTAGTGTTTAAATTTCTGTTTCTGGCTTATTTCACTTAACATAATGCCCCCCAGTTTCACCCATGTTGCCTCAAATGAAAGGATTTCTTTCTTTTTTATGGCTGAATCATATCCCATTGCGTATATAGACTACATTTAAAAAGCCTTCCATCTGTTGTTGGACATCTAGGCTGACTTTATATCTTAGCTATTGTCAATAGAGCTGCAATAAACACGAGAATACAGATGTCTCTTCAATATACAGATTTCCTCTTTTTATTAGTCTGTATTCACGCTGCTGATAAAGACATACCTGAGGCTGGGCAATTTATGAAAGAAAGAAGTTTATTGGACTCAGTTCCACATGGCTGGGGAGGCCTCACAATCATGGTGGAAGGTGAAAGGCATTCCTTACATGGTGGTGGCAAGAGGGAAGAGCTTGCGCAGGGAAACTGTTTTTAAAACCATCAGCTCTTGTAAGACCCATTCATGAGAATGGGAACAGCACAGGAAAGACTTGGCCCCATGATTCAATGACCTCTCACCAGGTCCCTCCAACAACACATGGGAATTCAAGATGAGATTTGAGTGAGGACACAGCCAAACCACATCATTCTGCCCCTGGCCCCTCCCAAATCTCATGTCCTCACATTTCAAAACCAATCATGCCTTCCCAACAGTCCCCCAAAGTCTCAATTCATTTCAGCATTAAATCAAAAATCCACAATCCAAAGTCTCATCCAAGACAAGGCAAGTCCCTTCCTCCTATGAACCTGTAAAATCAAAAGCAAGTTAGTTACTTCCTAGATACAATGGGGGTACAGATATTGGGTAAATACAGGCATTCCAAATGGGAGAAATTGGCTAAAACAAAGGGGCTACAGGCCTCATGCAAGTTCAAAATCCAGCTGGGCTGTCAAATCTTACAGCTCCAAAATGATCTCCTTTGACTCCATGTCTCACATCCAGGTCATGCTGATACAAGAGGTGGGTTCCCATGGTCTTGGGCAGCTCTACAGCTGTGCCTCCGCAGGGGTACAGCTCTCTCCCGGTTTCTTTCATGGGCTGGTGTTGAGTGTCTGTGGCTTTTCTAGGCACACAGTGCAAGCTGTCAGTGGATCTACAATTCTGGAGTCTGGAGGATAGTGACCGTCTTCTCACAGCTCCATTAGGCGATGCCCCAGTAGGGACTCTGTGTGGGGATTCTGACCCCACATTTCCCTTCTGCACTGCCCTAGCAGAGGTTCTTTATGACATCCCTGCCCCAGCAGTAATCTTCTGCCTGGGCATCCAGGCATTTCCACACATCTTCTGAAATCTAGGGAGAGGTTCCCAAACCCCAGTTCTTGACTTCTGTGGACTAGCAGGCTCAACACCACCTGGAAGCTGCCAAGGCCTGGGGCTTGCATCCTCTGAAGCTATGGCCTGAGCTCTATATTGGCCCCTTTCAGCCATGGCTGAAAAAGCTGGGATGCAGGCCACCAAGTCCCTAGGCTGCACACAGCATGGGGACCCTGGGCCCAGCCTATGAATCCACTTTTTCCTCCTAGGTCTCCAGGCATGTGATGGGAGGGGCTGCCATGAAGAACTCTGACATGCCCGGGAGACATTTTCCCCATTGTCTTGGGGATTAACATTCAGTTCTTTGTACTTATGCAAATTTCTGCAGCCAGATTGAATTTCTCCTCAGAAAATGGGATTTTCTTTTCTATCACATTGTCAGGCTGAGAATTTTCTGAACTTTTATGCTCTGCTTAAAACTGTGTGCATTTAACAGCACCCAAGTCACCTCTTGCATGGTTTGCTGCTTAGAAGTTTCTTCTGCCAGATACTCTAAATCATCTCTCTCAAGTTCAAAGGTCCACAAATCTCTAGGGCAGGGGCAAAATGCCACCAGTCTCTTTGCTAAAATGTAACAAGAGTCACCTTTGCTCCAGTTCCCAACAAGTTCCTCATCTCCATCTGAGACCACTTCAGCCTGGACCTTATTGTTTATATCACTATCAGCATTTTTGTCAAAGCCATTCAATAAGTCTCTAGGAAGTTCCAAACTTTCCCACATTTTCCTGTCTTCCTCTGAGCCCTCCAAACTGTTCCAACCTCTGCCTGTTACACAGTTAAAAACTCGCTTCCACATTTTTGGGTATCTTTTCAGCAATGCCCCACTGTATTAGTACAATTTACTGTATTAGTCCCCTTTCATGCTGCTGATAAAGACATACATGAGAGTGGGCAACTTACCAACGAAAGAAGTTTTTTGGACTCACAATTCCACGTGGCTGGGGAGGCCTCACAATCATGGCAGAAGGTGAAAGGCATTTCTTATATGGTAGTGGAACAAGAGAAGAGCTTGCGCAGGGAAACTCCCATTTTTAAACCATCAGATCTCATGAGACTTATTCACCATCACGAGAACAACACGAAAAAGACTTGCCTCCATGATTCAATTACCTCCCACCTGGTCCCTCCCACAACACTGGGAATTCAAGATGAGATTTGGGTGGAGACACAGCAAAACCATTATCACTTTCCTTTGGATAAATGCCCGGCAGTAGGATTGCTGGATCATATAACAGTTCTATTTGCAGGACCCTCCATGCAATAATGGCTGTACTAGTTTATATTTCCACCAATAGTACATGAGTTCCGCTTTATCCGCATCCTCACTAGCATTTGTTATTCTTTGTCTCTTTGATAATAGCCATCTTAACTGAGGTTAAATAATACCTTGTTGGGGTTTTGGTTTACATTTCCCTGAGGATTAGTAATGCTGAGCAGTTTTTCATATATTTGGTGGCCTTTTTATGTCTTCTTTGGGGAAATGTCTGTTCAGATAATTTGCTCATTTTTAAATTGGATTGTTCATTTTCTGTTGAGATGTTTGAGTTCCTTGTATATTCTGGATATAGCCAAAGCAATCTTGAGCAAAAAGAACAAAGCCGGAGTCATCACACTACCAGACTTCAAAATACTACAAAGCTGTAGTCACCAAAGCATCATGGTCCTGGCATAAAAACAGACATATAGATCCATGGAATAGTATAGAAAACTCAGAAATTAATCCACATATCCACAGCCAACTGATTCCTGACAAAGGCATCAAGAATGTTCACTTGGGAAAGGACAACCTCTTCAATAAATAGTGCTGGGGAAAACTGGATATCCCTATGCAGGAGAATGAAGCCAGACCTTCCCCACCTTTTATCCTATACAAAAATCAACTTAAAATGCATCAAACACCTAAATATAAGACCCAAAATTATAAAACTACCTGAAGAAATCATAGGGGAAATGCTTCATTCAGTACATTTGTATGAGTAAGATCTTAAAAGCACAGGCAACAAAGGCAAAAATAAACAAATGGGATTATATCAAACTAAAAACTTCTGTACAGCAAAGGAAACAATCAACAGAGTGAAAAGGTAACCTATGGAATGGGAGAAAATATTTGAAAACTATTTGAACTTTTAAAGATGTGTTTTTCTTCTTTCTTTTTATTTTGAATCAGTGCTTATGTGACTGGAATTATAACCCTCGTGTTGTGAGTCCACATAGGATAACTCTAGAGTGACTTAGGCCTTTGAAAGTAATCTACAACCCCTTACATGGCAATCCTAACAGCTCAGTCATTTTCCTCAACTGGAAATACTTCCAATGATAGTGGGAGGATGCTCTAACTCTTGGGGCAGAATTTCAGAGCAGTTCTGATGTTTAATAGAAATCTACTTCTTTGACTTGTTCAACAATAGATCCAAGTTATGATCTTCCTGTCAACTGACCTTGGATTTTTGAAAGCCACTATGTAGTTTCCCCTCCATTTTTTCTTTCTCTAAGACTAAACATCTCCAAGACCTTTACTAATGTCTCATATGCCATAAATTGTTTTCTCTCCTTTGTCATCATGATCAAAATTTCTCTATTTGTCAGTATCTCTTAAAATAAACTGTGTCTATAGTCCTCTCCCAGGTTCTTCAAGATTCAAGGAGCTTAGTCTGGTATGGAGGGGAGTCTGGACTGATCACAGGGCTGCAACGTTTACAGCCAAGAGAAAGCCAAAAGGCAGGGTCTTCAGGCCAATCTGGGACTGAAGGCCAACAGATAATTCAAGCATAGTATTTGAATCTAAAATAACTGCAGCAAGAAGCAGAAATTGGCTAAGAGATCTGTTTGGAGCAGAGCACAGACTTCTTGAGGCACCAGGACAGCTCCTGCTGCATCTCCCTAAGGTGAGGGAGGGCTTTACACTCTTACTAATTTCTATCATTGTGTCCACATCAGTTTGACTAGCCTCCTTTAGCTCCAACTAATCACATCTTCTAAAGATATGACTAATAGTTGCTGATGTCCTAAATAATAGATAGCTAGTGATAAAAGTTTGCTTTTAAGGATGAGATATTTGTTGAGCTCAGTAAAGATTTTATGGCTTTTATTAGAGGGGTGTGGATGGTGATTCTTCTGACACCACTTTTGATACCAAATGTGTGGATTTTTTTCATGCCAATTCTCCAATTCTATGACACCGACTTGGTGTTCAACAATTCAATTCAATTCAATTCTGACACTATCAAGTGTTAGTGTGGACCCCACAAATTAATGGCTCCGTTCCATAAGACTGCTGCACCTCAGATGCCTGCAAAGGGGTGCCAATACTACCCACATTTCTGCTCACATGGATTCCCATGACCCCCAGCTTTAGTAATTTGCTGGAATGACTCACAAAGCTCAGAAAACAATTTATTATAGAGCATACAGCTCAGAACCAGACATATGGCAAGATATGGGGAGTGTAGTAATGCCCAGTTTCCACACCCACTCTGGGCCTGCCATCTTCCCAGAACATCGATGTGTCTGGCAGTCTGGAAGCTTTCTGAATCTTGTTCATGAGTGTTTATAACCCAACCTCTAGCCTCTCTCTTCTCCTAGATGTTGGGGTATGGTGGGGTTGAAAGTTCCCACCCTCTAATCACGTGTTTGGTCTTTCTGGTGACCAGTCCCTATCCTAAAACTGTCCAATCCCCCCACCCCCACTCCCACTCCAAGTTACCTCGTTAGCATAAACTCAGATGTGGTCAAAAGGGACTCATTATGAGTAACAAAATATACTCCTCTCATTTAGGAAATCCCAAGGGTTTTAGGAGCTCTGTGCTAGGAATCAGGGACAAAGATCAAATATATTTTTTATTATGCCACAGAGTGACAGTGAAGCAGCCTGCAATCCTGAAGTTCAGGTTTCCCGTCAAGAATGAGATTAGAAATATCAAACATTTGATGAATCAGATTAACTCCAATACTTTAGGGGAAAATCTGGAAGTGAAGTGTATGATGGGTAGTTTTCAAGAACACTTGAACTCTAAAAATGTTAACCCATGTTCAGTCCCTGGAATATACATCAACATTTGCAGGTCTGAAGTTGTAACTTCATCAGTGTATGTAACGAAATAGAAAAATATAAAGGTGATTAAAAAGAAAGATTATAGACATTCTGTGGGATAGAAAAAAGTAAGTGTATGACAGTTGTTTGGCACAGGCAGGGGAGAGAAAAAAACCTGGATGTAGGAGAAGTGAGCATCTGAATTTTTCTGGAGATGTTCTACATTGTGGAGAAGGGACGACTCATCAGACCTTTGTGTGTTTGGATGAAATATTTCTTATGACTCCATTTTCCTGTGGTTGAATTCCATGCTTACCAAGCAAGACACTAATTGCAGTTAAGCTTTTCAGGTTCTTTCAGTCTAAGAAGAAGGAACTGTAGATAGTAGATGTGGTTAATCTGGCCACTGGCAAGTGTAAACCAAAATAAAATTCTGAGAGCCACTAAGCACCTAAACGAACCCATTTTCTTAGCCAACAGCATCCCAAAGTTAAGCTAAACAAATAGTTCAGGCCATGATGGGAAGGGGGAGTCAGACACGTCTCATTATATCTTCCTCCCTTTTGGAATTACTGATAGAACAAACTTTAAGCCTGGTAAGAAATATTTACAATATATTCTCTCTGAAGTCTGCTACCTGGAGGCTTCTTCTGCATGATAAAACTTTGGTCTCCACACCTTTTATCTTAAACCAGAAATTCCTTTCCATTGATGCTAAGTCTTTAGACAATAACTTAACTCTTTCAATCAATTGTCAACCAGAAAATCTTTGCATCTACCTATGACCTGGAGGCTCTTGCATCCATTTGCCTTGCCTTTCTAGTTTGAACCAATGTACACCTTACATGTATTTATTGATATCTTATGTCTTCCTAAAATGTATAAAACCAAGTTGTAGTTCAACCACCTTGGGCACATGTTCTCAAGATCTCTCATGGGCCATTGGTCACTCGTATTTGGCTCAGAATAAATCTCTTCAAATATTTTACAGAGTTTGACTCTTTTCATTGATGAAAGGAATATGGCAAATTGATAAATTAGTGTATTTTTACTCCCCTTCATGTGTAGAAAAATTGTGGTTTGTGTTCAATAATTAGTAGCAGGCTAATGACTCCCTAATGTATAATCTCTGATCAGCCCTCTCTTGATAAATACAGCAAACTGCCTAATACATTATCACTAGGGCACATCAGTAACTTACACTCAACCTGTCCAAAACTGAACTCAACAAACTGTGAGTTTCTCCCACCAATCTCCTTGAATGTCCCTACCTCAGTGAATGACACCACTATCCACCTAGTTGCCCATGGCAGAAGGCTGAGAGACATCCTATTCCCCCACCACAGGTTGCCTCCTCTTTTGGAATTAATTACCAAGTGCTGTCCATTCCATTTCCTCCTCTCCAATCTGACCCCTTCTTTTCAAGATCATCGCCTTTGCTCTGGCCTTATGGCCCCAACCACGATGGCTGCAATTTCTTCTCAGACTCAGGCTGGTCTTCTGTTCTTCATTATGACCCTGCTGCCAGGTGGTGGTGCTAAGATGTGAATCAGCTCATGTTAATTTTATGCTTAAAATTCTTAAATAGGTTCCATGATTCCAGATCCCTCCCCTTAGCCCCAGGGCCCTCCATGATTTGATGCTCACCTTGTCTCAAGTCCCTTCCCAAAAGACATCCTGATTTCCAGACTACCTTATAATTCCATGGATGCATCATGCAGTTTCACACCTCGATTACCTGATACAAGTTGTTTCCTCTGTATATTCTCATCTTCTGGGGTGGCTCCTCTCTTATTGTGCTAGCATCAACTGGCTTTCTCCAGAAAGCCATCTCTGCAGACTCCCTTGAACCCATCCCACTCATTTGAAGGCTCTTGATTTTTCCTCAAATGACATTAGGGAATTGTCTATGCCATATCCCATGCTATCATATACTGCACTTTACACCCAAGATCTCTCGGAGGGCAGGGATCTAATGTCATTAAATGAGTAAATATATAAGTAGAATAATTCTCATCAAATGTTTGAAGATCTTTTATTCATTCAATAAATTAATAATTTATCCCAAGACCCTGAGGAAAGAGTGAATACTAGACAGCAAAAATTAGATGGAGGCCAAATTTGATTATTTTTAAGAAGATGCTCCCTTCAAATTAAGTCAAGTTTTATGAGACAGGGAGCTTGCAGTCACAAAAGTTTAGATGAAGGTTGGACTCTTTGTGGGACTGTTTCTGGGAGACTCAAACATCAAATAGGGCCTGGGCTCCATGGTTGTCATTAGTTTGGTTACCAACATTCTGCTTCCCTCAGTATGCCCTCAGTAGGATTATACTTTCCACCTCTTTGAAACTAAGCACTGATGCATGATTGATTTGGGCCAAAGGAACATGAGAGGTGATGTGTGTCACTTCCAAACAGATGCTATGTTAGTCATCATGGGAGCAATGTCAAGGTGATGCTTCTGTTAGCCTGAGATCCTGAGTGAACCCAGGGAACACAGTTGACCTGATCAGACTTGTAGTGTGAATGAGACATGAGTTTTGCTGTGTTAAGTCCCTGAGATTTAGGGCTCATTTGTTTCTGAAGTATATCCTATCTTGACTGGAACTACCACTATGGTCCTATCCAAGCCTGTAATTCTGTACATCTGTGAGGGCAAATAGAGGGATTGGAGGACTCATTGTCTGGGAAAGGTAGAGTGGGTCCTCGCAGTGGGGCTTCTGGGAAGGCAATGGCCTGTGAAGATCTTAAGGGACACTGGAAAGGAAGACCAAGACAGATTGTAGTTTCTTACACTTTTGTCTTGGACCAGGCCTGTGACCTTATAACTGCTAACTCTTCTCTTCTTTGGAAAGCAAATAGGATTTTTTTTCTGTTTCAGGAACGTTATGGTAAAGAGATCTCCTTATGAACTTGAGACCAGTAGAATACGCTCAGTGGGGCACCACGTGCCAGGCAAAGGCAGTTGATTAGAGATTGATGAAGGTGCAGGTTCCTGCCTTTCAAAGTATAACTTGAGAACTAATGTAAAGAAACCTGGGGTCAGAGGAGGCCAGGTGTGTGACTTTTGACTGGCCCCTTAACTTGGCTGAACCTCAGGTTCCTCAGACGAGAAAGAGAGATAAGAAAAACACCTTTCCTGCCTTGTGAGAATTTTATGGCAATCCAGAGATAATGTGCCTGGAAGTGCTTTGTAAATTGAAAATCACTCATCAGATATCAAAGACTATTACTTATATTCTTCCATTTGTATTACCAGGTTCTGCTTGCTTTGCCTGATTTTCCTTCTCTTATATGCCTTAGGTGATGTTCTTTATATACAAGGTAGAAATTGTATCGGCAAGTGCCTTCATTTTATAGTGTTTTCACATGTACAGGCCTACCCTGTATACCCCAGTTACCAATATCCCAGCAGAAATTTTCCTCTTGGATTTATTGCCCAAACTTCACAAAACGTACATATTCCTTGATAGTTTTTTGTTTCTTTATTTTCTCTATTATCTCTTCTTCATTTCTGAGTGACTCAATAGTTTTTTGGCTGATGTTTACATTTTAAAAATGTATATTATATCCCCCCATATCAATGAACCATGTTAACAAAACAGCATAAAAGAGAAGTACTGAATTAACTTTTCTAATACTATTGGTTGTCTTATCCCATTTTATGTTGTTATAACATAATACCACAGACTGGGCAATTTATAATGAGAAGTAATTTACTTGGCTCACAGGTCTGGAGGATGGGAAATCCAAGAGCATGCTGCCAGCATCTGGCAAGGGTCTTCATTCTGCATCATCCTATGGCAGAAGGTGGAAGAGCAAGAGAGCATACACATGAGTGTGCATGCTTATTGGAAGTTAGGGCTTCAACATAAGAATTTGAGAAGGACACAAACATGAAATCCATAACATCCTGGGACAGGTTTTTGTCCCCACGAATATCAACTGAACTCTCTTTAGTAGCATTTTCTCTAGCCTTTACTGGATGTGCAAGCCCGAGTTCTCAAATTAATTAATCATTGGAAAATAGTAGAAATTACTCAAAAATCACATTAACCAGAACAGTGAAATGTATTTTAGAGAATGATTGATTTCAGGAAAAAGAAACAAAATCAACCAATTTAAACAAAAACAACCAGAAAAATGGAAGATTGTTGGAAAGATAACATGATAGTCACAGAACTCACGGGCTGGAAGTGTTGCCAGGGCTCTCAGTGGATCCAAAGCAGAACCCACTGGCAAGGCAGGAACTGTCATCTATGTTACTTTGGGCCACATAGCTGCTCACCTCCGCCTGCTTCTGGGTAAAGGCTCCTTTCACTTTTCTCTTTGCTACCACTCTTTTCTGTTCCACTTGAACTCAGGTTAAGTATGGCCCCTTGAGCCCTAGCTTTAAAAGTTCCCAGCAGAGTAATAATGGCTTTTGAGTATCAATTCCAAATTCTTGGAAGGCAGAATCTAACTGATGTTACTTGATTCAGATGGCCACCCTTTATCCTAATTTGATCAGTTATCACTGTATAAGGGGTTAGGGATATATAGGTATTCAGGGGCCCACTATCAGGAGGTGGAGAGGAACACAGGACTTACAGAAGGGATATTGGCTGGCAATTTCCAAAACCAAAAATCAATTCCAGATAAATTTCATATTACTCTCCTGGCTCAAAGGGGAAATGGGAATAGGAAAAAAATTTTTAAAAAAAGCAAGATATAGTGGTTCATGCCTCTAGTCTTAGCTACTCAGAAAGCCAAGGCCGGAGGATCTTTTGAGCCCAGGAGTTAAAGTCCAACCTGGGCAACATAGTGAGATTTTCTCTCTGAAAATAAAAATGAATGAATGAATGAATGAATGAATAAACAGATAAATATACATATAGCCTTTAATCATTGTGTGTGTGTGTATGTATTTGTATATGCACACTTGCATAAACCTCTCTAGACCATAAGGGGTGGTGTTTTTAAATAAAGTAAGTCATTTCCCACCCCTCACCTTTGCCTGTTGTTTGTTACTTTCCTACCATCTAAGGGAGAAGGGTGCTTCAGGGCTGAGGCCAGCAGGGAATATACCAGTTTCTTGGAATCTAGTTGACCCCAGATGAGGGGGGTACACAATGTCCAAACTCAAAGTAAAATAGGGCAAGGGGTGAGGTCCAAAAGACAGCATCTGCCTTGTTCACTTCACTGCTGTCTGTCTGCAGCACTAGAATTGGGCCTGGCTCATAATGGGCACTCAATAATTGTTAATGAATGAATAGAACCTCAACTGTTTATTACAGCAAGGAAGAGTCTAGGAATGTATAACCGGAGCTAAAATCAGAACACCAGGGCAGAGAGACTAAAGAATGACAAAAAAAAGAAGGTGATCAAGGAAGCAGCCTAGCAGTCACTCCGCGCTGTCTATTTGTTTTCTTTTTGCCATATCTGAGGCTAAACTGAAGGAAGTCATGAGGAAAGATTGCCTTTATAGAGATAGGAGCAGGGCAGATGTGATGATGACATCTTTAATCTTGTATCAGGTTACCTTTATATTTCATTTCCTCTTTCATTTGTAAACTTCTTGAGAACAAAAGCAGTGTCTGATTTATCTATCTATCCTCCCAGCCCCATATAATAACATTCAGTGAATACTGATTGAATGAATTAATGAATTCAAATTTTAGAAAACCAAAAAGTAGTTCTCAGTTGATTTAGATATATGATTTTTAGTGCAGAAAGTAGAATTTAGCAAACATTTTTGTGCTCAAGGGCAAATGCTTGTCAAAGTTGTAAGCATGTTGGGGTTGCCAGGCATGGCTCATGCCTGGAATCCCAACACTTTGTAAGGCTGAGATGGGAGGATTGCTTCAGTCCAGGAGTTTGACACCAGCCTGGGCAACATGGTGTGACCCAGTCTCTACAAAAAATTTAAAAAAAATTAGCCAGGCGAGTTAGTGTGTACCTATTGTCCCACTTACTCAAGAGACTGAGGTGGGAGGCTTACTTAAACCTGTGAGGTCAAGGCTGCAGTGAGCCATGATCCTGCCACTGCACTCCAGCCTGGGTAACAGAGTGATACCTTGTCTCAAAAATAAATAAATAAATAAATAAATAAATAAATAAATAAATAAAGAATGTCGGGTGAGAATTGCTTATTTTTATTCTCTTTGCTTTTTGAAGAAAAATAATTATTTCCACAAATAACTATGCTTCTTGAAAATTGATTTACAGGCCAGGCATGGTGGCTCATGCCTGTAATCCCAGAACTTTGGGAGGCCGAGGGGCGCAGATCACGAGATCAGGAGATCAAGACCATCCTGGCCAACATGGTGAAACTCCGTCTCTACTGAAAATACAAAAATTAGCTGGGCATGGTGGCAGATGCCTGTAGTCCCAGCTACTTGGGAGGCTGAGGCGGGAGAACTGCTTGAACCTGGGAGGTGGCAGTTGCAGTGAGCAGAGATTGTGCCACTGCACTCCAGCCTGGGTGACAAGAGGAAAAATTCCATCTCAAAAAAAAAAAAAAAAAAAAGAAAGAAAGGAAAGAAAAAATTTATTTATAACTGATTTTTAACACCTTATGTTGAACGACAGCATCTTTCAGCTTAATTTTCACTTGCAATATTTACTGTATATTTTGTGTACTATACATTCAATCTAACAATATGAATACTATCTAAATGATATTATTTCTATACATGTTTTTTCATTGTAGTCATTACACAAAATAACCTGGATCTAATATCTGGAGGGATTGATTTTTAAATATCAACCTTGTGTCCTGTAACCTTGCTAAGTGCATTAACTTTTATAGCTCTTTTATAGTTCCTGAATATTTTAAATATACAATCATGTCACCTGTGAATAAAGGCAATTTAACTGTCTGCCAGAAAAAGACAAACACCCTTTAAAGGAATACAGCAAATCCAGCACTCAACAACACAAACTTAATGTTCAGCATCCAGTGAAAAGTTATTACATATTCAAAGAAGCAGGGAGTGACATATAACCAGTAGAAAAATCAGTAAATAGAAACAGACGCAGAAATACTAGCAAATGATTGAATAAGCAGACAAGGACTTTAGAATAGTGATTATACAGCCTCAAGAGTTTTAAGGAAAACCTAAACACAATGAGGAGAAACATGGAAGATATAGAAAAGAATTAAATGGAACTTCTAGAGATGAAAAATATGATATTTCAAATTTAAAAAAATTAGTGGATGGATTAATACAGGTATTCTTCTGGCCTGTGTCCCCTGAGAAACTTAGAAGTCCACTTACTTTCCTTTGAATTGTCTTTATTGTCTTTGAACCAAACAGACTCAGGCATGACTGTCTCCATCCTAGAATTCAGGAGGCAAAGACAGAAGAAGGATGGGTTGCTGTGAATCCCACCATTTACAATGTTCTGTGATGATCTTTCATTCTGAAACATTTGGGGCCCCTCTCTCCTCTACATTTGGGAGGGGAGGGGAGATTATTTAGCTGATTATTTGTATAATGTGCTTTATGTGATATCTTTTCTTGGTACTATTTATGTTTAGCAGTTTCAAAGGTTATTAAGCTGCTATTTCATTGTCCTCAGTCATTTTTCCTCTAAAATATATATGGTAGATTCAACGACAGGAGCCTTGAGGACTCCTGGTCTCTAGTTGGGGGCTGCTCAAATTCTCTTTCTTCACAGATTTTTATGTAAAATATAACCATTTGCCCTTTGCTCTTAGAACCAGTGCATTCAGGGTGTTGATTTTAGAGAAAAATGTTGAAAATGATCTTAGGCTCTCCCACTGTTATAGGCATATACAGAGAGGATGAAAACTAGACCATAAAATCTATTTCCCAATTTTCAAAAAAGTTCTTCCAGCATCTCCACAAAGAGCTTGTGTGACTAATAGGCTATAAATAAATATAACTTTGATGCATTATGCAGCATGTATTCTGACTGGAACTGAGAGAAATAAGGCAAATAGATGCCCTATTCAAAATCATAGGAATATTTAAAGTTCAGCTGAAGCTGAAGCATATGTGCTTTTTTTCTAAGCCTAATCACATGTGAATGAAGTACTTTTAGATGACCCTTATGTGCAGAAGTTAAAATTTTATGTGCAGAAATAAAAATACTTTTATCTCTTCCTTTGGTAATATATGATAAAAATTTCAAATTTCTAAGAACACCAAATAAAATTAGGAAGCATCCTAAAAATGTACTCTTGGGGGGTCCCCTTGAGTTACCTGTATCTGTCCCTTTTTTGTTTATTATTATTTTAATTTAGTTTTAATAGAAAATTATGATGGTTAATATTGTATGTCAACCTGATTGGGTGAAGAGACTCAGATAACTGGTAAAACATTTCTGGGTGTGTCTGTGAGGGTGTTTCTGCAAGAGATTAGCACTTGAATCGGTAGACTGAGTAAATATTGCTCTCATCAACGTGAGTGGGCATGAGCCAATTTATTGTAGGCCTGAATAGAACTAACAGGTGGAGAAAGGGTGAATTGGCCCCCTCTGCTCAAACTAGGACATCCATCTTCTCTTGCCCTTGGACCTCGGTGCTCCTGGTTCTTGGACCTTTGGACTCAAACCATAGCTTAGACCATTGGCTCCCATGGTTCTCAGGTCTTGGGGTTAAGACTAGAACTACACCACTGGCTTTCCTGAGCCTCCAACTTAGACAGCAGGTCTCAGCCTATGTAAGTACATATGAAATTCTTTATAATAAACCTATCTATATATTTATCTATCATCTATCATCTATCTATATGTATATCATATTATTCTGCTTCTCTGGAGAATACTGACTAATACGATAACACTCGCATGATTCAAAAATTACCTATAGATGTAATACGTGTGTACATGTATATGTGCATGCAAATGTGTGTATATGCATGTGCAGTAAAGTTTCAAACTGTTTTCCCATCTGCTCAGGTTAATAACACCACCTGCACCACTATTATTAATTGCTTGTTTATCTATTCAACATGTTCGTTGAGATTCAGGCTGATATCAATATATGTTCTCATTTTCCTACTTTTTTACCCAAATGGTTACATCCTATACAACTGTTGTGTACCATTGGCATGCTAAGGATATCCTACTGGTTCTGTTTCTCTGAGAAACCTTGACTAGTACAGCATAAAAGAATAAGGTGTTATCTTTTAATTTTATTCTGGGTCTGTTTGCAAATGCTGTTTTTTGGTATTTAGGTATTGATATAGGTAAGTGAAACTGTCTATACATTTTGTCCATTTGAGCTACCATTGTCAAGCTTTGGTATCAAAATTATACTCAAATCATGAAAATAAGTTGGAAATTCTACGTTTTTCTTATGCTCTGGAATAGCTGCAATACCATTAGGATTATCTATTTTTTAAGGATGCAGTAGAATTCCCCTGTGAAGCTATTTGGGACTGATATTGTTTGGGGAATGCTTTTTCTGATGTTTGGGGTAAGTTTATTTTCCTAGAGAGTAATCTATCTCATCCGAGTTTTAAAATTTGTTTGCACAGAATTTAGCAAAGTAATCCTTTTGACTCTTATTTTTCTCTCTTTGGGAAGATATATCCATTTATTATTTTTGTATTTGCACTTTCTCCATATGGGCTCTCTTATCCTCCTTTGCATTTCTTTACTTCCTCCTGAACAGCTTCCTCATTTATTACCTTTGAAGGATGCTAGTAGATTAATTCATTATTATGATAAGTGGAAATAAAGGGAAGAGCCAGGCATTTATCTTGCCTATTTTCTACGAACTCAGGGTACCTCAGGGTAACCAAGTAGTTGCTGAGGGAAATTTTTTCTTTAAGGAGTTATTCCAGCGAATAAATAGAAAAAAAAATGATAGTCTCAGAATATCCCCTTCTTCAAGCTCCAGAGGATTAATGATTCTGGGCAATGATAATCAATGACTGCCAACATTACAAAAAAGGACACAGCAAACATTATGTGGCTTTTATAAAACATGCAAAACATGAAGTGGCCTTGGCAAAAATAGTGAATCTGAATCTGATCAAGCCTATGCATCTAACTATCAATTTATAGGAAATACAGATGAAAGTAAAGGATAAACAAAAATACTTCTTCCTTGTAGAAAATTGAAACTTGGCTTAGCTTTGTTTTCTTGAAACCTGGACATTGCTATGGTAAAACTGACTCCTAATTGATTAAACTTCGGCTGTACTAGGAAGACTATGAATAAGCTGTAAATATTTGCTGGGAAGCCATAGCCCTGGGCTTCCCTGAGTGTGGTGACTCGTGTAATAGGCTTATTTCTTGCTGAACCTTAGAAGCTGTGCATATGGCATTGTGGGAGAAGATACTAGTCCTTTTTTGGGACATGGAGTTTCTAGGGCATGGGGTCTCTCACACCTATCATGTGATCAAGTACAAGAGGCATTCTCTCTTTTTTAAAAAATAATTATAGTTTAGGTTCTAGGTGCATGTGAGCAATGTGCAGGTTTGTTACATATGTATACATGTGCATGTTGGTTTGCACACCCATTAACTCATTTACATTAGGTATTTCTCCTAATGCTACCCCTGTTCCTGCCCCCCACCCCATGACAGACTCATTTGTGTGATGTTCCCCACCTTGTGTCAAACTGTTCTCATTGTTCAATTTCCACCTATGAACAGTGAGTGAGAACATGCAGTGTTTGGTTTTCTGTCCTTGTGATAGTTTGCTCAGAATGATGGTTTCCACCTTCATCCATGTCCCTGCAAAGGACATGAACTTATCCTTTTTTATGGCTGCATAGTATTCCATGGTGTATATGTGCCACATTTTCTTAATCCAGTCTATCAGTGATGGACATTTGGGTTGGTTCCAAGTTTTTGCTATTGTGAATAGTGCCACAATAAACATACGTCTGCAAGTGCCTTTACAGTAGCATGATTTATAATCCTTTGGGTATATACCCAGTAATGGGGTGGCTGGGTCAAATGGTATTTCAAGTTCCAGATCCTTGAGGAATTGCCACACTGTTTTCCACAATGGTTGAGATAGTTTACAGTCCCATCAACAATGTAAAAGTGTTCCTATTTCTCCACATCCTCTCCAGCACCTGTTGTTTCCTGACTTTTTAATGATCGTCATTCTAACCAGTGTGGGATGGTATCTCATTGTGGTTTTGATTTGCATTTCTCTGATGGCCAGTGATGATGAGCATTTTTTCATGTGTCTGTTGGCTGCATACATGTCTTCTTTTGAGGAGTGTCTGTTCATATCCTTTGCCCACTTTTTGATGGGGTTGTTTGACTTTTTCTCATAAATTTGTTTATGTTCTCTGTAGATTCTGGATATTAGCCCTTTGTCAGATGGATAGATTGCAAAAATTTTCTCCCATTCTGTAGGTTGTCTGTTCACTCTCATGGTAGTTTCTTTTGCTGTGCAGAAGCTCTTTAGTTTAATTAGATCCCATTTCTCAATTTTGGCTTTTGTTGCCATTGCTTTTGGTGTTTTAGTCATGAAGTCCTTGCCCATGCCTATGTCCTGAATGGTATTGCCTAAGTTTTCTTCTAGGGTTTTATGGCTTTAGGTCTAACATTTAAGTCTTTAATCCATCTTGAGTTAATTTTTGTATAAGGTGTAAGGAAGGGATCCAGTTTCAACTTTCTACATATGGCTATCCAGTTTTCGCAGGACTATTATTAAATAGGGAATCCTTTCCCCATTTCTTGTTTTTGTCAGGTTTGTTAAAGATCAGATGGTTGTAGATGTGTGGTGTTATTTATGAGGCCTCTCTTCTGTTTCATTGGTCTATCTCTTTGTTTTGGTACCAGTACCATGCTGTTTTGGTTACTGTAGCCTTGTAACACAGTTTGAAGTCAGGCAGTGTGATGCCTCCCGCTTTGTTCTTTTTTGCTTAGGATTGTCTTGGCAATGTGGGCTCTTTTTTGATTCCATATGAACTTTAAAGTAGTTTTTTTTTCCAATTCTGTGAAGACAGTCAATGGTAGCTTGATGGAGACAGCACTGAATCTGTAAATTACCTTTGGAAGTATGGCCATTTTCACGATATTGATTCTTCCTATCCATGAGCATGGTATGTTCTTCCATTTGTTTGTCCTCTTTTATTTCATTGAGCAGTGGTTTGTAGTTCTCCTTGAAGAGGTCCTTCACATCCTTTGTAAGTTGGATTCCTAGGTATTTTATTCTCTTTGTAGCAATTGCGAATGGGAGTTTATTCATGATTTGGCTCTCTGTTTGTCTGTTATTGGTGTATAAGAATGCTTGTGATTTTTGCACATTGATTTTGTATCCTGAGACTTTGCTAAATTTACTTATCAGATTAAGGATATTTTGGGCTGAGACAATGGGGTTTTCTAAATATACAATCATGTCATCTGCAAACAGGGACAATTTGACTTCCTCCTTTCATTTTTAAATATACTTTATTTCTTTCTCTTGCCTGATTGCCCTGGCCAGAACTTCCAACACTCTGTTGAATAGGAGTGGTGAGAGAGGGTATCCCTGTCTTGTGCCAGTTTTCAAAGGGAATGCTTCCAGTTTTTGCCCATTTAGTATGATATCGGCTGTGGGTTTGTCATAAATAGCTCTTATTATTTTGAGATACGTTTGTTCAATACCTAGTTTATTGAGAGTTTTAAGCAAGAAGGGCTGTTGAATTTTGTCAAAGGCCTTTTCTGCATCTATTGAGATAGTCATGTGGTTTTTGTCTTTGGTTCTGTTTATGTGATGGATTACATTTATTGATTTGCATATATTGAACCAGCCGTGCATCCCAGGAATGAAGCCCACTTGATCATGATGGATAAGCTTTTTGATGTGCTGCTAAATTCAGTTTGCCAGCATTCTAAAATTAGAACTCAGGATTAAGAAACTCAGTCAAAACCACACAACTACACGGAAACTGAACAACCTGATCCTGAATGACTACTGGGTACATAACAAAATGACAGCAGAAATAAAGATGTTCTTTGAAACCAATGAGAACAAGGATACAACATCCAAGAATCTCTGGGACACATTTAAAGCAGTGTGTAGAGGGAAATTTATAGCACTAAATGCCCACAAGAGAAAGCAGGAAAGATCTAAAACTGACACCCTAACATCACAATTAAAAGAACTAGAGAAGCAAGAGCAAACACATTCAAAAGCTAGCAGAAGGCAAGAAATAACTAAGATCAGAGCAAAACTGAAGAAGATAGAGACACAAAAAACTCTTCAAAGAAATCAATGAATCCAGGAGCTAGTTTTTTGAAAAGATCAACAAAATTGATAGACCGCTGGCAAGACTAATAAAGAAGAAAAGAGAGAGGAATCAAATAGATGAAATAAAAAATGATAAAGGGGATATCACCACCGATCTCACATAAATACAAACTACCATCAGAGAATACTACAAACACCTCTACACAAATAAACTAGAAAATCTAGAAGAAATGGACAAATTCCTGGACACATACACCCTCCCAAGACTAAACCACTCTCTGAATAGATCAATATCAGGCTCTGAAATTGAGGCAATAATTAATAGCCTACCAACCAAAAAAGTCCAGGACCAGATGGATTCACAGCCGAATTCTACCAGAGGTACAAAGAGGAGCTGTTACCATTCTTTCTGAAACAATTCCAATCAATAGAAAAAGAGGTAATCTTCCCTAACTGATTTTACGAGGCCAGCATCATCCTGATTCCAAAGCCTGGGAGAGACACACAAAAAAAGAGAATTTTAGACCAATATCGCTGATGAACATCGGTGCAAAAATCCTCAATAAAATAAAGAGGCATTCTCTTGCACTTGAGCTGCCTCTTGAGGGGCAAAAAGATTAGTCATGGACAGCTGAAGGGAAATGCCCTGAGCTAGCATGCTGTGATCCTTGTCCTTGTATCCTTTTAAGTGATTTTCAACGCTAAGTGTGGTCTTTTTGTGGTTGACTCAGTCTATTTGTCCAGTTGAGACTGGGAAGAGCCCTGGAATAGAAGCTGACAGCAGAAAACAGAGTAACATGGTAAAGGGCACCAAGGTGATGCAACCAGCTAATCAACACTATGAAACCTTCTACATGACAAATGACCCAGGTTTCCTCAACAGATAAACTGCAGAGAAAAGAAAGAGATAGAGACCTATGGATAAAAAGGAATTTAAAATAAATATCAAACATTGCAATGTATGAGCCTTATTTGGATCTTAAGTCACACATACTATAAAAATAATATGAGACAATGAAGGAAATTTGAGCACTGATTGGATATTTCACGGTATTCTGCAAATATTATCTGAGTTGTTATAATTTTATTGTGGTTATTTCTTTAAAAATATTTTTTTCAGAAAAATGTACTAAAATATTTATGGATGAAATGATGATGATGTCTGAGGTTCGCATCTAAATAACTGAGCAGGGGTTAGGGGAATGTAATAATCACCCAGCTTCAACAATTATCAACACGTGATGGTTACATGGTAGCTCATCAAGCTCTTCCCTCTTCTTTCACATATACTTGAGATTTCCCCTAATGGAAAGTAAAATACCAGTATGACTTTACTAAACATGAACAACATTATTCCAACAAAATTATTCCAACAATGTGAGAACCTTTCAATTAAAAAAATAAATTAATACAATTCACCACATTAATTATTCTAAGATGAAAAACCATAGAATCACTTTCACAGATGCTGAAAAGGCTTTTGACAAAATTCAACATCCATTTCTGACGAAAACATGTAACAAAATAGCAATGAAAGAATGATGACTTACTATACACACACATATACATTCTTTTCATTATTACTTTTTTAGTAACTCCTAGATAATATTATACATGTGGCTCATGTTGTATCTATTAGATAGTGCTACTTCAGGTCTATTTTATAGGAAAATAGAGGTTTATAGGAAATACAGGATGGAGAAATAGGTTAAGTGACTACAT
The DNA here is from genome assembly GCF_024542745.1 of Macaca thibetana thibetana. Taxonomy (NCBI): domain Eukaryota; kingdom Metazoa; phylum Chordata; class Mammalia; order Primates; family Cercopithecidae; genus Macaca; species Macaca thibetana. Next base: position 83,012,296 of record NC_065584.1, on the reverse strand, counting down.
AAGGAAGCATTTAGCCAAATGAAAAAATCAGGATATCAACTGGACTGGAGTTTCAAGAAGTCGGTGTTATTAAAGAAAAGATAAAGTGTGAAAATTATTGTATATTAAAAGGGTCCCCAGAGACATGGCAACCAAATGCAATATGGGAAGCTTAACTGGATGTTGGGTATCAGGACAAAAACAGACATTTTGAGGACAATTTAGAAATATCAATATAGATTAGATAAGTTTCAGGTGACATTATGAAGTTTTGCCACCTGAAATGTTCTCAGCTATAATAAAGATAATGCGGTTTTACAGGATAATGTCCCTATTCTTAGGATATGCCAGCTGAAATAGTTAAAGTTCATGACTGCAACTCATTCTCAAAGAGTTCAGTGCGAAAGTGGCAAAATATTACCAGTTGTTGATTACATTTGGAAGTTTGTTACATCATTCTTTAAACTTTTCTATATCTTTGACATGAAGTAAATGGTTAAGGATAAAAACACATAGAAATCAATTTGAAGTCCCCAATAGTGTAAGATAAGATCATCTGAGCATCAAAAATAATGATGAATGCAAGTTTTTGGAACACTCTTGAATATATAAAAATTCACGAGTTCATAGGAATACTCCAAACAAACAAATCAGCATCTCATTGCTCACCATCAGATTTTGCTATTATCCTAACTTGTTATTTTGGAGAATGATAAAGAAAAGAGTAGATATTTCTTCCTATGCAAACTGTATTTCAAGGCACCAGATACTGAATGTGGAAAATACTTCTTTATTGAAAAATTACCACAATAAATGCAGAACGAACGATAGGATTGAAAAATCACAGATATGAAAGAATATTTCTCTAATGAAATAAAGGACCTAAGTAATGGCCCTCATGGCTGCTAAACCCATTATATTAAGGCTTAATGAGGAACTTTATAGTGAATATCAGAACCTGATCAATTTTTATATCACTTAAAACATGGAGATACCATGCCGCTATGTAATAGCCAGACATAGCGCCACTTACAAAGTTTTGTTGCTAAAAATACTTTACTTTAATCTTATCAAGCTTCCAGGTCTAACAACCAGTGTACAGGACATACACTAGAAAACTGAAGACCATAGACATTAATTGAATTTTTCAAAGTAATTTGTCTGGTAAGCAACAGATGTAGGATTTGAACTTGGGTCTTTCAACTCCAAAGTCCATGCTCGTGCGAAAACAGCATGCTGTTAAGGAAGAGGAACAAGTTAAACAATGTCAAGAGGAAGCAATCAGTGAAGTCTAGAGTGTGGAATACCCTACAGAAAAGATTACCTGCTTTTTTCAATAAGTATGTGTAGAAAAGCAAAAAGAGGGATAGATTAAAAGGGACTGAAATGATCTAACAAGCAAATGTAATGTGTGACATCATTTGGATGCTGATTCAAGTGAACCTAACACTGAAATACATTTTTAAGACAATCAGAAAAAGTTGCTATGTTGACTCCTAAAAGATATAAAATTTCCCCTGAAATCCAATTTCTTGTTGAGAGACAAATTTATCTAATATTTGGAATTTCAAAGAAACTTGTTTATTCACCCATTATGAGTTTATTCACCTATAAGATTTATTCTGAGTTCATGCTATGTATGCAGCACCATGAAGAAAGAAAAAGTGTACAACATGGAGCCTGCCCTATAACAGCTTACAGCACAGGGGGAGGTAGGATGTGTGTCTGTCATGTCAATGCAAGGCATTCTGGAAGTGCACTGTGTGAGGAATGGACCTCACTATAGAATGGAAGCTCAGGGAAGGGGAAATTCTTTTGGTTGGAGGTATCAGGGAAGGCTTCCAAGAAAAGTGGTGAGCTGAGCCTTAAATTTTGGTAGGCTTGTTGGGTAAAGACTGAGGAAGCTATCTTTATTGTTATCACAAAATATTTATCTTGTTTTTTCATCTTGGTCATATAGCAATGAAGTCATAAATTTTGTCCCAATTCTCACTTCTTTCCCCCATGCCATTCTGCTTTTCAGTGGACACAAAGATGAACACCCTTTATTTCCTGTTCTTCCTCAGGCAATTATATTATTTTTTTAGAATGCCTGGAAAAGTAAGTTCCTACCTTGGCTTATCCTTTCCACAATTATTCACTGAGCATTCACTAAGCCTAGCTAAATAAATACACTAGCTTTTCTCCCACCACAAATCTGAGGGGCCAGGTCTTAAGCTAACTCCATTCTGGAAAGATCAGACTAGCCAATTGTTGGGTTTTCAGAACATTTTCTTTCTTTCTGGTTAATAACAAGCCCAGGCTCTATTACTCCCATAGGGGAAAACGGCATCCATTTCCAGGGACCCCTGGGAAAACATTACCTAATGGAATTGCATGAACTCTCTAAGCTCAAGTCTTTTTCTGAAACTCTTTCCCTCTGTGCCCATAAAGTCTGCAGAGTAAATCCTTATTATGCTGATAGCTATTATTCAAAACAGCTCACATTTCAGAGCAATTACTATTCCCCAGCCAACTAAATGCCCAATTAGTCTTCAATAAAAACAGCACCTAGTACAGTGCCCAGTGGAGAAAGGTATTTAACAAATCTTTCATTGCCCAATCTATTTAACTCAGGTGACCTAAATAACATCTATACATTTGTTTTTTTCTAAAATAAATACTACCCACGGGTTGACTATAAAGAAATTATTTTGAATAACTCTTGTTCTAAAGAATACTAATCTACATCTGGAAAGGCTTATGCATTATTCTTTTTGTCCTTACATTATCCTTGTCAAGAACAGGACAACTGGTCATCATTATTTTTTTTAACATAGCCTCAGTCTAGGGCAACAGTCATGCAAGTTTCCTTTCTCTGTCCCCAGTCACCCTCTTCTCTTCATGGTGTGTGGGCATGCCAACAGGCAGGGATAATGGTCCTCCCCGAGCATCAGCACAAGGAACCTCCAAATGGTGAACTCCACCTGGGACACACGCACATGACCCCAACACTGCTGTACTCATGGGTCCTTAAAGTATAATTATAACAAAGAGAGTTTTCCTTTAAAGCGAACTATCAATATGGGTAATCTTAAATGGATTTAGTGGATTCCTCAAATAAACATTTCAACCATGTTGAGCTTAATTTTGACTACCAGTTCCTCCCATCAGACAGCAGGCAGTAGCTAATTACCTGGAGCATCCAGATGCAATATCCGTGTCCTGCCTATCTACCATTATGTGTTGATATGTTGTGTTCTCTTTATATTGTAGACTCAGAAGATTAGCTCTTCAAAGTATTCAGTGTACAACTCTTCAGTTAAAAGAGATTTGCAAAGAAAATCTCAAACCAAAACAAACAAACAAAAAAGCGAGGGAGAAAGATTTGTTATGCTTGCTACAAATTGATAAGGATTTTTTTTTGCCTGTACAATCTAAATGACCTATGCTGCCTTCCTCTCACTTTTACTGTTTGCCTTGAGCTTGAATAGTGCTCTCTGTTTGCTGTTTATCCCTCAGGTGCCCCCTGTGTGTGCATTTGCATTGGAACAGTCTCTGAAATCTATTGTCCATTTTGAGCTCTCTGTCTCTGTAGAAGCGAAGGCTATTTGTCTTTAAGAAGCAGCATACTGTTTTGGCACGAGCATGGACTTTGGAGTTGAAAGACCCAAGTTCAAATCCTACATCTGTTGCTTACCAGACAAATGACTTTGAAAAATTCAATTAATGTGTATGATCTTCAGTTTTCTAATGTATGAAATAGGAATAATAATATTATCAGCTTTGTGGAATTTTGTGATGATTGAGACAATGTATAATATTTCCAATGTATAGTCTGTGCTTAATGTTGTATTTCATTAACATTGAGACACAACTGATTATAAAACACAGCATTGTGAGTTTCTAATATTTTGTGGGAGAGGATTTTAACATCAGTAGGATATGTACCAGACGAACCTGTGCATCTGAGGAAAGTGGTGATTTGAAGTGGACAAAGACACAAACAGGGAAACGAAGGGTTCTGAGGGAAAAATCTCACCTGATTCTGTTTGGCTCAGCTATAAACCTTCAAACAGAAAAGGGATAAAAATTTATAATTCTTCTGAACCATGTTTTGGCTACTTGTGATTTCTGGCTATATTTGATAAGACTATTTTGACTGCCAGTGAAAGGAAAAAAAGAGCTTTCAAGCATAATTCACAAAATTCAAGGTGAAATCAGATGGTCTGGGGCTGCTGCTCTGGCCTGGGACGCCTGTGTGGGTGGCTGCTTACCAGCTCTGCTCCAGATGTTGGACCAAAGCTCTGTGCTACTGCTTCTTGCTTATACACAGAAGTAGGGAGGGGTATGTAAAGAGCTGAGACTTGGGGGTGGGCCTAAGGGAAAGGGACTCAGTTCTACTTTGCTTCAGGCCCTAGATCTGTCTCTAATCTGGACAGAGAAATTCCCTGGCCACAGAGAGACAGCATGGGCTTGGAGGCAGGTCACTGAGTATAGGATTTCTGCTTCCTGACCTTGTTCAATGCCTTTCCATTTGCAACAACTCGTGTACCTACCTGCATGGAAGGAGGAAAAGAAGCGGAGTGGGTGGGAGGAATCAAAAATAGTGAAATTAGGAACTTCAGTAGCAAAAAGGGACAGAAACAGAATCTTTTACTCCAAGGCATCTAGAACATCTGAGATAAAAATGTTCTGTCCCTTAGTTGAAGACATGTTGACCCTACTTTCTCCCCCATCCTCTTTTTTCGTCCCTCCAGCAATACTTCCCCTTATTCTAATTCCATTAAACATCCAAAGACGTTTCAGATGGCATAGCAGAAATTCTAGGCATAAATTCTTTTCCAACTTTGGTAGAACAAATCACCTCAGGGGGTGGCCAAGAGAACCTTTGGGCTGAACATCCATCAAACTATTTATATCCATCAAACATGCACTGAAATATTTTCGCATCCATCAAATCATTGACCATGAAGCAGCCTCTGGCTTCTCTCACCATGGGGACCTGAGTCAAGAAAAGGGGAGAGGATGGGTATCAAGGCCAGGGGCTGTTCAGTCTTGCCTCAGATGGCAGTTCCTGAAGCAGCAGCTTCGTACCTCATGAGGAAAGCCTGATGTCCAGTTGTTGTTGGGCTGCTTTTAGGAGGGAGGGAAACAGATAGGCACAGTGAAGGATGTCCTGAATGCATGGATTTAGGCCTGGGCAAGGGGTTTCACAACTTAAATGTCAGCATGACATCAGAATAAGGTCCTTCCTTTTTAAGGTCAAGCTCAATAAGTGTATCCTGAAGCCAAGGGAATCCCAATGGGCATGAGATTCTTTGGGTAGAAATAAAATTATTTCTCTACTTTTTGCTCTAAGCTCTAAACACTTCCAGCTTGCACACAAACTGCTTGCTGTCTTGTGTGTTTGCTGATGCAGAAGAACAGCACTTCCCTATAGCCTACCACCAGATGGTAATTGGATTCTAATAATAGAACAAAATACAGAGAATTCCCACTGCTTGGCTGGGTTTTAACTGATGTGACAGCGGAGAGTCAGCCCCTCTGCTGTGTGCCCGTGCAGGGAGTGAGCTGTGAAGACTCTGGCCAGCTTGGATCTCTGGATCTCAAAGAAACACAGGGTCAGGGGAGGAGTTATACAGTTACTGGCTCGGGTGGCCCTGGGGGCTTCAAATTTCTCCCTCTGGGTGGAGTCTAGAAAATGCTAGACTCCTTGTCTGCTCCTTGTCACTGCATTTTTAGAAATCCCCAAAGGAGTTTGGGCTTTTGCGTTTGAAGGTAGCTCTACTCCCTTGTCTGCCATCCTCAGTGGAAGCTAGCCTTCTGGAACTAGAGCTTCCACCCCAGGGAGGAGGCAATTTCTTTCTTTTTCTTTTTTTTTTTTTTTGAGACGGAGTCCCACTCTGTTGCCCAGGCTGGAGTGCAGTGGTGCTATCTCGGCTCACTGTAAGCTCCACCTCTGGGGTTCATGCCATTCTCCTGCCTCAGCCTCCCAAGTAGCGGGGACTACATGCACCCGCCGCCATGCCCGGCTACTTTTTTTTTTTTTTTTTTTTTTTTTTAGTAGAGACGGGGTTTCACTGTGTTAGCCAGGATGGTCTCGATCTCCTGACCTCGTGATCCACCCGCCTTGGCCTCCCAAAGTGCTGGGATTACAGGCGTGAGCCACCGCGCCCGGCCGAGGCAATTTCTTTATTTCCCACCTTTGGACCACATCCAAGTAGTGACTCACATGAAGGTGTTTGCCATAAAACATAAAATGCTTTGGATAAAATGGATTTTTTCCACAGGGTCTTGATTCTAACTTCTGAAAAATGGAAATGATATAATTTAGGTACAGGAAAAACAACCTGCAGCACCTCTCAATGTATCTATAGTTACCTAGAGGACATTTTCTCAGGGAAGCTACTCGTCACAAATGAGTCATCAGAAACTTGGACTCCCCTGAAAAAACAGGGTCAACTGACTAATACAACTTCTGTTTTCAGAGATAATTTCTGAAAATATGCCCATGATCTGGCAATCCACTAGATCAGAGTCCATCTACTAAGGAATCCGGACTACAAAGCACCTAAGATAATCACTGATTCCTTGATTAATCCAACAATACCAACCCCCAATATTTGCTCACAGTGCTATAGGAGCCACAAATCAATCAATCAATCAATCAATCAATCAGTATATGGGGGCCCAGACCTAAAGGTATTTACAACATGAATCATAGACTGAGCCTCAGAAATCACCTAGCCCAGACTTTTTTTTTTTTTTGTAGATGAGGAAGACTGGGGTCAGAGGAGTAAAGTGACTGGTTTAAAGTCATGAAATGTAATGATAAAAGAGCCAGGATTGGCACGCCACATACAACATACATCCATAATCCTATTGCCAATGCAGAAAAGTTTATTTTTATATCTAAACTATTGTGTAAGTTGAAATAAATTGGAAAAGGAAAGGGGGTATCTGTAAAGTAGGGGGACTTTCAGAACTTAAATGTCTTGACCTCTAGCTTTGGGATTAGTCTTGTGAAGGACTATAGATAGCCTAGTAGGCAGTCTGCAGAACCTGAATGCAGACACTCACATAAAAAGGAGCAAATACTGCATGTGTGAGGCTTTTATAGTCTCTGTGCTATGTAGGTTCAGAGAGGTTGCTTTGGACTGAGCAACACGCGAAGGGTCTCCAGGAGGTAGGGACATATGAACTAAACTTTAAAGGATGGCTACAATTCAGGAAAGGAGCAAGAAGAAGACCCCAGGCTACTCAGGACCAAAAAGTGCAGTCCTAGACATATGTAGTAGTGCTGTGTGGGAATAATAGTGGGCATAAGATGGCCGAATAGGAACAGTTCTGGTGTGCAGCTCCCAGGGAGATCTATGCAGAAGGCAGATGACTTCTACATTTCTAACTGAGGTACCCGGCTCATCTCACTGGGACTCGTTAGACAGTGGGTGCAGCCCACGGAGGGTGAACCAAAGCAGGGTGGGGTGTTGCCTCACCCGGGAAGCACAAGAGGTCAGGGAACTCCCTCCCCTAGCCAAGGGAAGCCATGAGGGACTGTACTGTGAGGAATGGTGCACTCTGGCCCAGATACTACACTTTTCCCATGGTCTTTGCAACCCACAGACCAGGAAATTCCCTCAGGTGCTTATATCACCAGGACCCTTGGTTTCAAGCACAAAACTGGACAGCCATTTGGGCAGACACCAAGCTAGCTGCAGGAGTTTTTTTCATACCCCAGTGGTGCCTGGAATATCAGCGAGACAGAACCGTTCACTCCCCTGGAAAGGGGGCTGAAGCCAGGGAGCCAAGTGGTCTTGCTCAGCAGACCCCATCCCCATGGAGTCCGGAAAACTAAGACCCACTGGCTTTAAATTCTCACTGCCAGCACAACAGTCTGAAGTCGACCTGGGATGCTCCAGCTTGGTTGGGGGAGGGGGTCCACCATTACTGAGGCTTGAGCAGGCAGCTTTTCCCCTCTCAGTGTAAACAAAGACACCTGGAAGTTCGAACAGGGACCACTGCTTCTCAGCAAAGCCACTGTAGCCAGACTGCCTCTCTAGAATCCTCCTCTCTAGGCAGGGCATCTCTGAAAGAAAGGCAGCAGCCCCAGTCAGGGGCTTATAGATAAAACTCCTATCTCCCTGGGACAGAGCACCTTGTGGAAGGGGCAGCTGTGGGCACAGCTTCAGCAGACTTAAACGTTCCTGCCTGCCGGTTCTGAAGAGAGCAGCAGATCTCCCAGCATAGCACTCAAGCTCTGCTAAGGGACAGACTGCCTCCTCAAGTGGGTCACTGACCCCCATGCCTCCTGACTGGGAGACACCTCCCAATAGGGGTCAACAGGCACCTCATACAGGAGAGCTCTGGCTGGCATCTGGCAGGTGCCCGTCTGGTATGAAGCTTCCAGAGGAAGGAACAGGCAGCAATCTTTGCTGTTCTGCAGCCTCTTTTGGTGATACCCAGGCAAAGAGGGTCTGGAGTGGACCTGCAGCAAACTCCGGCAGACCTGCAGCAGAGAGGCCTGACTGTTAGAAGAAAAACTAACAAACATAAAGGAATAGCATCAACATCAACAAAAAGCATGTCCACACAGAAACCCCATCTGAAGGTCACCAACATCAAAGACCAAAGGTAGGCAAATCCATGAAGATGAGGAAAAACCAGCGCAAAAATGCTGAAAAATTCTGAAAACCAGAACACCTCTTCTATTCTAAAGGATCATAACTCCTCACCAGCAAGGGAACAAAACTAAATGGAGCATGAGTTTGACAAATTGACAGAAGTAGACTTCAGAAGGTGGGCAATAACAAACTCCCCCGAGCTAAAGGAGCATGTTCTAGCCCAATGCAAGGAAGCTAAGAACCTTGAAAACAGGTTAGAGAAATAGCTGACTAGAATAACCAGTTTAGAGAAGAACATAAATGACCTGATGGGGTTGAAAAACACAGTATGAGAACTTTGGGAAGCATACACAAGTATCAATAGCCGACGTGATCAAGTGAAAGAAAGGATATCAGAGATTGAAGATCAACTTAATGAAATAAAACGTGAAGACAAGATTTGAGAAAAAGGAATGAGAAAGAAAGAACAAAGCCTCCAAGAAATAAGGGACTACATTAAAAGACAAAATCTATGTTTGATTAGTGTACCTGAAAGTGATTGGGAGAATGGAACCAAGTTAGGAAACACTCTTCAGGATATTATCCAGGAGAACTTCCCTGACCTAGCAAGACAGGCCAATATTCAAATTTGGGAAACACAGAGAACACCACAAAGATACTCCTTGAAAAGAGCAAACCCAAGACACATAATCCTCGGATTCTCCAAGGTTGAAATCAAGGAAAAAATGTTAAGGGCAGCCAGAGAGAAAGGTCGGGTTACCCACAAAGGGAATCCCATCAGACTAACAGCAGGTCTCTCTGCAGAAAGCCTAACAGCCAGAAGAGACTGGGGGCCAACATTCAACATTCTTAAAGAAAAAAATTTTCAACCCAGAATTTTATATCCAGCCAAATAAAGTTTCATAAGCAAAAGGGAAATAAAATCCTTTGCAGACAAGCAAATGCTGGGAGATTTTGTCACCACCAGGGCTCCTGAAGGAAGCACTAAACATGGAAAGGAAAAATCGGTACCAGCCACAGCAAAAACATATCAAATTGAAAAGACCATTGACACTATGAAGAAACTGCAACTAATGGGCAAAATAATCAGCTAGCATCATACTGACAGGATCAAATTCACACATAACAATATTAACCTTAAATGTAAATGGGCTAACTACCCCAATTAAGAGACACAGACTGGCAAATTGGATAAAGAGTCAAGACCCATTGGTATACTGTATTCAGAAGACCCATATCATGTGCAAAGACACACACAGGCTTAAAATAAAGGGATGGAGGAATATTTACCAAGCAAATGGAAAGCAAAAAAAAGCAGGAGTTGCAACCCTAGTCTCTGATAAAACAGATTTTAAACCAACAAAGATCAAAAAAGACAAAGAAGGGCATTACATAATGATAAAGGGATCAATGTAACAAGAACAGCTAATCATCCTAAATATATATGCACCAATACAGCAACACCAGATTCCTAAAGCAAGTTCTTAGAGACCCACAAAGACACTTAGACTCCCACACAATAATAATGGGAGACTTTAACACCCCACTGTCAATATTAAACAGATCAACAAGACAGAAAATTAACAAGGATATTCAGCACTTGAACTCAGCTCTGGACCAAGCAGACCTAATAGACATCTAAAGAACTCTCCACTCCAGGAAACTCTTGAGTCTGGGAGCAAGATGGCCGAATAGGAACAGCTCCAGTCTCCAACTCCCAGCGCGAGCAACACAGAAGACCAGTGATTTCTGCATTTTCAACTGAGGTACTGGGTTCATCTCACTGGGGAGTGCTGGACGATCGGTGCTGGTCAGCTGCTGCAGCCCGACCAGCGAGAGCTGAAGCAGGGCAAGGCATCGCCTCACCTGGGAAGCGCAAGGGGGAAGGGAATCCCTTTTCCTAGCCAGGGGAACTGAGACACACAACACCTGGAAAATCGGGTAACTCCCACCCCAATACTGCGCTTTAAGCAAACAGGCACACCAGGAGAGTATATCCCACACCTGGCCGGGAGGGTCCCATGCCCACGGAGCCTCCCTCATTGCTGGCACAGCAGTCTGTGATCTACCGGCAAGGCAGCAGCGAGGCTGGGGGAGGGGCGCCCACCATTGCTGAGGCTTAAGTAGGTAAACAAAGCTGCTGGGAAGCTCGAACTGGGTGGAGCTCACAGCAGCTCAGGAAACCTGCCTGTCTCTGTAGACTCCACCTCTGGGGACAGGGCACAGTAAACAATAACAAACACAGCAGAAACCTCTGCAGACGCAAACGACTCTGTCTGACAGCTTTGAAGAGAGCAGTGGATCTCCCAACACGGAGGTTGAGATCTGAGAAGGGACAGACTGCCTGCTCAAGTGGGTCCCTGACCCCTGAGTAGCCTAACTGGGAGACATCCCCCACTAGGGGCAGTCTGACACCCCACACCTCACAGGGTGGAGTACACCCCTGAGAGGAAGCTTCCAAAGCAAGAATCAGACAGGTACACTCGCTGTTCAGCAATATTCTATCTTCTGCAGCCTCTGCTGCTGATACCCAGGCAAACAGGGTCTGGAGTGGACCTCAAGCAATCTCCAACAGACCTACAGCTGAGGGTCCTGACTGTTAGAAGGAAAACTATCAAACAGGAAGGACACCTACACCAAAACCCCATCAGTACATCACCATCATCAAAGACCAGAGGCAGATAAAACCACAAAAATGGGGAAAAAGCAGGGCAGAAAAGCTGGAAATTCAAAAAATAAGAGCTCATCTCCCCCGGCAAAGGAGCGCAGCTCATCGCCAGCAACGGATCAAAGCTGGACGGAGAATGACTTTGACGAGATGAGAGAAGAAGGCTTCAGTCCATCAAATTTCTCAGAACTAAAGGAGGAATTACGTACCCAGTGCAAAGAAACTAAAAATCTTGAAAAAAAAAAGTGGAAGAATTGATGGCTAGAGTAATTAATGCAGATAAGGTCATAAACGAAATGAAAGAGATGAAAACCATGACACGAGAAATACGTGACAAATGCACAAGCTTCAGTAACCGACTCGATCAACTGGAAGAAAGAGTATCAGCGATTGAGGATCAAATGAATGAAATGAAGCGAGAAGAGAAACCAAAAGAAAAAAGAAGAAAAAGAAATGAACAAAGCCTGCAAGAAGTATGGGATTATGTAAAAAGACCAAATCTACGTCTGATTGGGGTGCCTGAAAGTGAGGGGGAAAATGGAACCAAGTTGGAAAACACTCTTCAGGATATCATCCAGGAGAACTTCCCCAACCTAGTAGGGCAGGCCAACATTCAAATCCAGGAAATACAGAGAACGCCACAAAGATACTCCTCGAGAAGAGCAACTCCAAGACACGTAATTGCTAGATTCACCAAAGTTGAAATGAAGGAAAAAAATCTTAAGGGCAGCCAGAGAGAAAGGTCGGGTTACCCACAAAGGGAAGCCCATCAGACTAATAGCAGATCTCTTGGCAGAAACTCTCCAAGCCAGAAGAGAGTGGGGGCCAATATTCAACATTCTTAAAGAAAAGAATTTTAAACCCAGAATTTCATATCCAGCCAAACTAAGTTTCATAAGTGAAGGAGAAATAAAATCCTTTACAGATAATCAAATGCTTAGAGATTTTGTCACCACTAGGCCTGCCTTACAAGAGACCCTGAAGGAAGCACTCAACATGGAAAGGAACAACTGGTACCAGCCATTGCAAAAACATGCCAAAATGTAAAGACCATCGAGGCTAGGAAGAAACTGCATCAACTAACGAGCAAAATAACTAGTTAATATCATAATGGCAGGATCAAGTTCACACATAACAATATTAACCTTAAATGTAAATGGACTAAATGCTCCAATTAAAAGACACAGACTGGCAAACTGGATAAAGAGTCAAGACCCATCAGTCTGCTGTATTCAGGAGACCCATCTCACATGCAGAGACATACATAGGCTCAAAATAAAGGGATGGAGGAAGATTTACCAAGCAAATGGAGAACAAAAAAAAGCAGGGGTTGCAATCCTAGTCTCTGATAACACAGACTTTAAACCATCAAAGATCAAAACAGACAAGGAAGGCCATTACATAATGGTAAAGGGATCAATTCAACAGGAAGAGCTAACTATCCTAAATATATATGCACCCAATACAGGAGCACCTAGATTCATAAAGCAAGTCCTTAGAGACTTACGAAGAGACTTAGACTCCCATACAATAATGGGAGACTTCAACACTCCACCATCAACATTAGACAGATCAACAAGACAGAAAGTTAACAAGCATATCCAGGAATTGAACTCATCTCTGCAGCAAGCAGACCTAATAGACATCTATAGAACTCTCCACCCCAAATCAACAGAATATACATTCTTCTCAGCACCACATCGTACTTACTCCAAAATTGACCACATAATTGGAAGTAAAGCACTCCTCAGCAAATGTACAAGAACAGAAATTATAACAAACTGTCTCTCAGACCACAGTGCAATCAAACTAGAACTCAGGACTAAGAAACTCAATCAAAACCGCTCAACTACATGGAAACTGAACAACCTGCTCCTGAATGACTACTGGGTACATAACGAAATGAAGGCAGAAATAAAGATGTTCTTTGAAACCAATGAGAACAAAGATACAACATACCAGAATCTCTGGGACACATTTAAAGCAGTGTGTAGAGGGAAATTTATAGCACTAAATGCCCACAAGAGAAAGCAGGAAAGATCTAAAATTGACACTCTAACATCGCAATTAAAAGAACTAGAGAAGCAAGAGCAAACACATTCGAAAGCTAGCAGAAGGCAAGAAATAACTAAGATCAGAGCAGAACTGAAGGAGATAGAGACACAAAAAACCCTCCAAAAAATCAATGAATCCAGGAGTTGGTTTCTTGAAAAGATCAACAAAATTGACAGACCACTAGCAAGACTAATAAAGAAGAAAAGAGAGAAGAATCAAATCGACGCAATTAAAAATGATAAAGGGGATATCACCACCGAACCCACAGAAATACAAACTACCATCAGAGAATACTATAAACACCTCTACGCAAATAAACTGGAAAATCTAGAAGAAATGGATAATTTCCTGGACACTTACACTCTTCCAAGACTAAACCAGGAAGAAGTTGAATCCCTGAATAGACCAATAGCAGGCTCTGAAATTGAGGCAATAATTAATAGCCTACCAACCAAAAAAAGTCCAGGACCAGATGGATTCACAGCTGAATTCTACCAGAGGTACAAGGAGGAGCTGGTACCATTCCTTCTGAAACTATTCCAATCAATAGAAAAAGAGGGAATCCTCCCTAACTCATTTTATGAGGCCAACATCATCCTGATACCAAAGCCTGGCAGAGACAAAACAAAAAAAGAGTATTTTAGACCAATATCCCTGATGAACATCGATGCAAAAATCCTCAATAAAATACTAGCAAACCAGATTCAGCAGCACATCAAAAAGCTTATCCACCATGATCAAGTGGGCTTCATCCCTGGGATGCAAGACTGGTTCAACATTCGCAAATCAATAAACATAATCCAGCATATAAACAGAACCAAAGACAAGAACCACATGATTATCTCAATAGATGCAGAAAAGGCTTTTGACAAAATTGAACAGCCCTTCATGCTAAAAACGCTCAATAAATTCGGTATTGATGGAACGTACCTCAAAATAATAAGAGCTATTTATGACAAACCCACAGCCAATATCATACTGAATGGGCAAAAACTGGAAAAATTACCTTTGAAAACTGGCACAAGACAGGGATGCCCTCTCTCACCACTCCTATTCAACATAGTGTTGGAAGTTCTGGCTAGGGCAATCAGGCAAGAGAAAGAAATCAAGGGTATTCAGTTAGGAAAAGAAGAAGTCAAACTGTCCCTGTTTGCAGATGACATGATTGTATATTTAGAAAACCCCACTGTCTCAGCCCAAAATCTCCTTAAGCTGATAAGCAACTTCAGCAAAGTCTCAGGATACAAAATTAATGTGCAAAAATCACAAGCATTCTTATACACCAGTAACAGACAAACACAGAGCCAAATCATGAATGAACTTCCATTCACAATTGCTTCAAAGAGAATCAAATACCTAGGAATCCAACTTACAAGGGATGTAAAGGACCTCTTCAAGGAGAACTACAAACCACTGCTCAGTGAAATAAAAGACGACACAAACAAATGGAAGAACATACCATGCTCATGGATAGGAAGAATCAATATCGTGAAAATGGCCATACTGCCCAAGGTAATTTATAGATTCAATGCCATCCCCATCAAGCTGCCAATGAGTTTCTTCACAGAATTGGAAAAAACTGCTTTAAAGTTCATATGGAACCAAAAAAGAGCCCGCATCTCCAAGACAATCCTAAGTTAAAAGAACAAAGCTGGACGCATCACCCTACCTGACTTCAAACTATACTACAAGGCTACAGTAACCAAAACAGCATGGTACTGGTACCAAAACAGAGATATAGACCAATGGAACAGAACCGAGTCCTCAGAAATAATACCACACATCTACAGCCATCTGATCTTTGACAAACCTGAGAGAAACAAGAAATGGGGAAAGAATTCCCTATTTAATAAATGGTGCTGGGAAAATTGGCTAGCTGTAAGTAGAAAGCTGAAACTGGATCCTTTCCTTACTCCTTATACGAAAATTAATTCAAGATGGATTAGAGACTTAAATGTTAGACCTAATACCATAAAAATCCTAGAGGAAAACCTAGGTAGTACCATTCAGGACATAGGCATGGGCAAAGACTTCATGTCTAAAACACCAAAAGCAACGGCAGCAAAAGCCAAAATTGACAAAAGGGATCTAATTAAACTAAAGAGCTTCTGCACAGCAAAAGAAACTACCATGAGAGTGAACAGGCAACCTACAGAATGGGAGAAAATTTTTGCAATCTACTCATCTGACAAAGGGCTAATATCCAGAACCTACAAAGAACTCAAACAAATTTACAAGAAAAAAACAAACAACCCCATCAAAAAGTGGGCAAAGGATATGAACAGATATTTCTCAACAGAAGACATTCATACAGCCAACAGACACATGAAAAAATGTTCATCATTACTGGCCATCAGAGAAATGCAAATCAAAACCACAATGAGATACCATCTCACACCAGTTAGAATGGCATTCATTAAAAAATCAGGAAACAACAGGTGCTGGAGAGGATGTGGAGAAATAGGAACACTTTTACACTGTTGGTGGGATTGTAAACTAGTTCAACCATTATGGAAAACAGTATGGCGATTCCTCAAGGATCTAGAACTAGATGTACCATATGACCCAGCCATCCCATTACTGGGTATATACCCAAAGGATTATAAATCATGCTGCTATAAAGACACATGCACACGTATGTTTATTGCGGCACTATTCACAATAGCAAAGACTTGGAATCAACCCAAATGTCCATCAGTGACAGATTGGATTAAGAAAATGTGGCACATACACACCATGGAATACTATGCAGCCATAAAAAAGGATGATTTTGTGTCCTTTGTAGGGACATGGATGCAGCTGGAAACCATCATTCTTAGCAAACTATCACAAGAACAGAAAACCAAACACCGCATGTTCTCATTCATAGGTGGGAACTGAACAATGAGATCACTTGGACTCGGGAAGGGGAACATCACACACTGGGGCCTATCATGGGGAGGGGGGAGGGGGGAGGGATTGCACTGGGAGTTATGCCTGATGTAAATGACGAGTTGATGGGTGCTGACGAGTTGATGGCTGCAGCACACCAACATGGCACAAGTATACATATGTAACAAACTTGCACATTATGCGCATGTACCCTAGAACTTAAAGTATAATAATAATAAATAAATTAAAAAAAAAAGAACTCTCCACTCCAAATTAACAGAATATACATTCTTCTCAGCACCACGTCACACTTATTCTAAAATTGACCACATAAATGGAAAAAAAACACTCCTCAGCAATTGCAAAAGAACGGATATCATAACAAAGAGTCTCTCAGACCACAGTGCAATCAAATTAGAATTCAGAATTAAGAAACTCACTCAAAACCACACAACTACATGGAAACTAAACAACCTGCACCTGAATGACTTACTGGGTAAATAACCAAACTAAGGGAGAAATAAATAGTTCTTTGAAACCAATGAGAACAAAGACACAATGTACCAGAATCTCTGGGACACAGCTGAAGCAGTGTTTAAAGGGAAATTTATAGCACTAAATGCCCACATCAGAAAGCAAGAAAGATCTAAAATCGACACCCCAACATCACAATTAAAAGAAAAGCAAGAGCAAACAAATTCAAAAGCTGGCAGAAGACAAGAAATAACTAAGATCAGAGCAGAACTGAAGGAGGTAAAGACACGAAAAACCCTTCAAAAAATCAGTGAATACAGGAGCTGATTTTTTTTGAAAAGATTAACAAAATAGATGAACTGTTAGTCAGACTAATAAAGAAGAGAAAAGAATCAAATGGACCCAATAAAAAAATGATAAAGGGTATATCACCACTGATCCCACATAAATACAAACTACCATCAGAGAATACTAGAAACACCTCTATGCAAATAAACTAGAAAATCTACAAGAAATAGATACATTCCTGGACACATACACCCTCCCAAGACTAGACCAGGAAGAAGTTAAATCCCTGAATAGACTCATTACAAGTTCTGAAATTGAGGCAGTAATTAATAGCTTATCAATAAAAAAAGCCCAGGACCATATGGATTCACAGTCGAATTTTACCAGAGGTACAATGAGGAGCTGGTACCACTCCTTCTGAAACTATTCCAAACAATAGAAAGAGAGGGACTCCCCCCTAACTCATTTTATGAGACCAGAATCATCCTGATAACAAAACCTGGCAGAGACAAAACAAAAAAAGAAAATTTCAGGCCAATATCCCTGATGAACATCGATGCAAAAATACTCAATAAAATACTGGCAAACTGAATCCAGGAACACATCAAAAAGATTATGCATCATGATCAAGTCGGGTTCATCCTGGGGATGCAAGACTGGTTCAACATATGCAAATCGAAAAACGTAATCCATCACGTAAATAGAACCAATTACAAAAACCACATGATTATCTCAACAGATGGAGAAAATGCCTTCGATAAAATTCAACAGCCCATCATGCTAAAAACTCCCAATAAACTAGGTATTGATGGAACATATCTCAAAATAATAAGAGCTATTTAGGACAAACCCACAGCCAATATCATATTGATTGGGCAAAAACTGGAAGCATTTGCTTTGAAAACTGGCACAAGACAAGGATGTTCTCTCTCACCACTCCTATTCAACATAGTATTGGAAGTTCTGGCTTAGACAGTCAGGCAAGAGAAAGAAATAAAGTACATTTAAAGAGGAAAGGAGGAAGTCAAATTATCTGTTTGCAGATGACATGATCGTAGATTTAGAAAACCCCATTGTCTCAGCCCAAAATCTCCTTAAGCTGATAAGCAACTTCAGCAAAGTTGCGGGATACAAAATCTATATGTAAAAATCACAAGCATTCCTATGCGCCAATAATAGACAAACAGAGAGCCAAATCATGAGTGAATTCCCATTCACAATTGCTACAAAGTGAATAGAATATCTGTACAACTTACAAGGGATGTGAAGGACCTCTTCGAGGAGAACTACAAACCACTGTTCAAGGAAATAAAAAAGAACACAAACAAATGGAAAAAACATTCCATATTCATGGATAGGAAGAATCAATATCGTGAAAATGGCCATACTGCCCAAAGTAATTTATAGATTCAATACTATCTCCATCAAGCTATCACTGACTTTCTTCACAGAATTAGAAAAAACTAATTTAAATTTCATATGGAACCAAAAAAGATCCTGCATAGCCAAGACAATCCTAAGCAAAAAGAACGAAGCTGGAGGCATCACACTGCCTGACTTCAAACTATACTACAAGGTTACAGTACCCAAAAGAGCATAGTTCTGGTACCAAAACAGACATATAGAACAATAGAACAGAACAGAGGCCTCAGAAATAACACCACACATCTACAACCATCTGATCTTTGAAAAAACTAAAAGCAAGCAATGGGGAAAGGATTTCCTATTTAATAAATGGTGCTGGGAAAACTGGCGAGCCACATGCAGAAAACTGAAACTGGACCTCTTCTTTACGCCTTATACGAAAATTAACCCAAGATGGATTAAAGACTTAAATGTAAGACCTAAAACCACAAAAACCCTAGAAGAAAACCTAGGCAATACCATTCAGTACATAGGTATGGGCAAAGGCTTCATGACTAAAACACCAAAAGCGATGGCAACAAAAGCCAAAACTGAGAAATGGTATCTATTTAAACTAAAGAGCTTCTGCACAGAAAAAGAAATTATCATCAGAGTGAACAGGCAACCTACAGAATGGGAGAAAATCTTCATAATCTATCCATCTGACAAAGGGCTAATATCCAGAATCTAGAAGGAACCTAAACAAATTTACAAGAAATAAACAACCCACCAAAAAGTGGGCAAAGGATATGAACAGACACTTCTCAAAAGAAGACCTTTACCTAACCAACAAACATGAAAAAAAGCAAATTATCACTGGTCATTAGAGAAATGCAAATCAAAACCACAATGAGATATCATCTCATGCCAGTTAGAATGGTGATCATTAAAAAGTCAGGAAACAACAGATGCTGGAGAGGATGTGGAGAAATAAGAGCACATTTACACTGTTGGTGGGAATGTAAATTATTTCAACCATTGTGGAAGATAGTGTGGCGATTCCTCAAGGATCTAGAATCAGAAATACCATTTGACCTAGCAATCCCATTACTTGGTAAATACCCAAAGGATTATGAATCATTCAGCTGTAAAAACACATGCATACCTATATTTATTGCAGTGCTGTTCACAATAGCGAAGACTTGGAACTAACCTTAATGCCCGTCAATGATAGACTGGATAAAGAAAATGTGGCAAATATACACCATGGAACACTATGCAGCCTTACAAAAGGATGAGTTCATGTCCTTTGCAGTGACATGGATGAAGGTGGAAACCATCATTCTCAGCAAACTAACACAGGAACAGAAAATCAAACACCACATGTTCTCACTGATAAGTGGGAGTTGAACAATGAGAACACATGGACACAGGGAGGGGAACATCACACACTAGGACCTGTTGGGGGATGGGGGGCTAGGGGTAGGATAGCATTAGGAGAAATATTTAATATAGATGATAGGTTGATGGGTGCAGCAAACCACCATGTCACATGTATACCTATGTAACAAACCTGCACATTCTGCACATGTATCCCAGAACTTAAAGTGTAATAGTAATAAAATAAAAAAAAGTGCTGTGTGGCTAGAGAGAAATCTAGATGCCTGTATTATTTAGGAAAACTGTTAAAAATGCTCAAACAATGAGGGATTAAATATCAATGTTAAGAAGGAGAAAAGGAAGGACTCAAAAATGTTGCCTGTTATAAGGTCAATTTTAGCTCTGAGTCTGGATGTTTATATGTATGTGAGTATGTATAGAGATCCATTTTTTTGCAGAAGGCCAATAAACTTTAAAGACTGATAAGATAACAAAAAATCCTGTGTTGATTTTGGGGATTGAATATGAGCCAGAAGGAAATACCTGGTGAAGAGGAGAGGTCAGTACTCATGGAGCTAGATGTTCACTGGGGCTGGGATTAGTGAATAAGTTACTTCGGAAATTACATACACAGATGTTTCCTGCCTAGATGGTGACCTAATATGTGATGCTGGCTCCTTCCTCTGAACCAGCCCCAAAGCTGTCACATAAACAAGTTGGATGCATCTAATAACATGGCATAAAACACCCACAAAAGGTAAAAACATACTGGTGAGGCAAATGGTGATTGGGTCTCAGGGTATGTAATGATGGGGCAGGGGTGGGGGTAGTGAGTGTAGAAAGGGGTAGAGGATCTGGTGCCAAGATTGGGAACAGACTACAGAAAAGAGTTTTCTGGTTATATCTTGATCATTCTCTCACATTGCTACAAGCGGAAAATTTATTGCCAGGTAGAAAAACAGTTCTGCTGGCTTAGCAGCAGCTAGAAGCATCAGGGTAATGTCAGGGCAGTGTTGGAGTGCACCTGGGTGGAGAGCAGATAAAACTGGGTCAGGCAGAAGTCCTGATGCCTTCAGAGCCCGTGCTCTTCATCTTTATACTATGGAATGGGAAGGGCTGGAGAAAGGGGGACCCTCTCTCATACACTCACTATCAGCCAAGGCGGTTGATATTCTCAGGTCCCTCTTCTCCAACCCTCCCCACTCCATAGTGTAAAGATTAAGAACATGGGCTCTGAAGCTAGACTGCCTAGATTTTAATCTTGTCCCCATCATTTACATTTCTGTGACTTCAGGAAAGTTACTTTCTCTCTGTCTCTGTTTCTCATCTCTAAGGTGGACATAATATTACCCACCTCTTAGGTGGTTTAAAAGATGCAATACATGTAAAAGTACTTAAAACTGATACATACTAAGTGCTCAAGCAGTCTTAGCTACTATTCTGAAAACTGGAGGATGTAGTTTGAGGTTCAAAGTAACTTATTTGGGAGTTGAGGAGTATCTAGGAAATGGTGCCCAGAGATTTTGTGTTTTTTTTTTTTGCACCATGCCAGCTCCCTAACTCACTAGGGACCTGAGCCTTGGGCCCCGAGCAAGGACTCTTTCTTTCCTATGCCCACTATCAGCCAAGGCAGTTGATATTCTCAGGGTAATACAAGTCTTAGAGAAAAGGTAACAATATATCTGTACCCTCAAATAAAGCAACAAAGGGAAACCAGAAAGCAAAGACTCAGACTTAATAAACCAGACAGAAACAAATTTAAAATTAAGTATAGGAAGTACTCTATACTAGGATAATAGGGTGTAAGATAATACCCTTTACTAGGGTAAAGGAGGATTCTGGAGACAGGAAGCAAAAACAGTAAAAGAAAAACTGACTGAAGATGCTAGGCATGAAAAATATAATCGTTAACATAAGGAACACAACAGATCACTTGAGAACAAAACAGAATGCACGTAGTCACGACATGAACACGTAAAGTAAAAAATCAGGTCAAGAACCCTCCCACAGAGATTAAAACAGTTAAACTATCCAAGTAAAAGTTAAGAGAGATGAAGGAGAAAAATAGAAGTTAATATTTCTATGTTAGGGATCTCAGAGAGAGAGAGCAAAAGTAAGTGTTGGTGAGAAAATACTTGGAAAAGTCATCAAGATTTTTTCAGAATTAAAGGATGATGTGACAGATTTTGCAAAAAGGGCCCCCCCGTTGTTTCACCTCCCTAGAGCCATGCCCGTTGGCTCTCCCAGACCGCACTCTAGGCATAGTCAGGTGACTTGTTTTAGCCAATGTGAAAAGAACAAAATTGATGCCAGCAGATTTGAAAAGTGCGGCACACTGGGACTTACCATCTTTCATTGCTTTTTGAACTGAGCCACTCTGTGAGTGAGCCCAAGCTAGCCAGATGGATGATGAGAAACACATGGCCCAGTGGCGCTCATTATTCTATTATTCGCTGACTGTCAATTGACACTAGAAGCAGAGCCATTTATCTGACAAGTGGCTGTGAAGAGCCATCAGCAGAACCCAGTCCAAATTGCTAACCCATAGAATCACAAATAAAGAAAAGGTTGCTTGTTAAGCCACCAAGTTCTGGCTTGTTTATTACATAGCAACGGAAAGCTGATATACAATATGTTAACATCTCAGGTTGAAAGGGCTTGTAGAGTGTTAAACAAGATATATTTTTAAAATCCATACATATTTAGAAGAAGAACACAAAAGACAAAGAGAAAATTCTAAAACCTTTTGGGTAGAAGAAAAAAGCAGATCATCTTCAAAGGAAAAATAATCAGACTGACATCAGAAGTCTCAGTAACCCTGGATATAGCACAACTGATGATATTTTTTAAGTATTAAAAAGAAAAGGAACTTCAAAACCAGGATTTAAAAAAATTTTTTTTTGGTTAATGGCTGTTGGTTTGAACAAATCCAGATGTTTGGTTAGATATAAAAGTCTAGATTTGTTTGAACCAATCATTTAAATAGGATGGTGAAATAAAGATATTCTCAGGCGTACCAGGCCCCAAAAGTTTTATCGTATAAAACACTACTTGAATATTTATTAAAATAATTACTCCAAGAAGAAGAAAAATTAAAACCAAGGGCTAGGGATATAAAATGAATAAGTTAGCAAATTCAAGTTATATCCAAATAAGTACTGAAAAAATGAAGAAAGAGTGGAGGGAAGAAAGGGAGTGTTGGGTATATTCTTAGTAATCAGAGAGAAAATCCTGAGTGATAATAATTAGGGAAATGCTAAATGACATTGTAGTTAAGCAGTAGGACTCTAGAGATGAACACTTTGGGTCTAAATCATGGCTCAGTAATTCTGGCTGGATTGCCTTCAATAAGTTATTTAACCTCTCTGAGCCTCAGTGTCTCACTCGCTTAAAAAGGGGCTTGATGAAATGGAACCCATATAACAGGCTTATTTTGAGCATTAAAAGAGTCCAGTTGTAAATCCTCTGGATTCATACAGTAAGCTTTCAATAAATGTTTGATGTTATTATTAATATGGGGAGGAGCTAAAGGAAGGTGGGAAATAAGTAATCAAAATCACTGAACCACATTAATTTAGACATAAATAAACACTTTAAAGATAATAATGAATATGCTAGGAATGGGGATGATGTATTAGGTGGTCAGGAAAAGCCTCCCTGCAGAAGTGACTTCTCAGCTGCAACTGGAATGATAAGAGGATCATGATGAAAATTACCAAGGACAGAACCCCACTCCCTTAAACCATTCCAGGGAGGGAGCAGGTCCTCAGTGAGGAATGGTTCCTGATTTCCAGGAGGCACACCCCAGATGCAGGGCTTGCAGGTGCAAACGTTCCTGAAAGCACATATGATGTTGCAGCGAGTCTCTCATTTTAATGGAGCTATGGAAGCTTGAAATATGACAAGGGACCAATTACCAGGGGCCTTCCTAAATAGGCTGTTCTGCAGAGGAATTTCAGGACTTTTGTGTATCCTGGGGAGATGGTAGAGAGGAGAGAAAACTCTAACAGTGACTAAAATTGAATTTCCCATCAATTCAGAGGGATGGGGATCTCAAAGTCAGCTTCATTAAAGAACACGCGACATTTCTTTCAAATTCTAGTTTGTGCAGTAAGATTCACGTGTTTACTATAAAAGCGGTTCTTGGGCTTACTTGTTTCTTCTACATTCCTTTCTCTTCCTTCAACCCAGCCTTATATTAGTCATATTTGAAGTTCCTTTAGGAAAGAATGCATATTCATTTGATGAAATTGGGGAAATGGTATCAATTACTAGAGCCCCTGGAACCACAGTTGAGCCTTTTTTTTTTAAAAAAAATTTATTTCGATTACTTTATTTGTTTTTTATTTTTTATTTTTATTTTTTAATTTTTATTTTTTATTATACTTCAAATTCTAGGGTACATGTGCACAACGTGCAGGTTTGTTACATATGTATACATGTGCCATGTTGGTGTGCTGCACCCATTAACTCATCATTTACATTAGGTATATCTTCTAATGCCATCACTCTCCCCTCCCCCCTCCCCACAATAGGCTCTGGTGTGTGATGGTCCCCTTCCTGAGTCCAAGTGACTCATTGTTCAACTCCCACCTGTGAGTGAGAACACACGGTGTTTGGTTTTCTATTCTTGCGATAGTTTGCTGAGAATGATGGTTTCCAGCTGCATCCATGTCCCTACAAAGGACACGAACTCATCCTTTTTTATGGCTGCATAGTATTCCATGTTGTATATGTGCCACATTTTCTTAATCCAGTCTGTCACTGATAGACATTTGGGTTGATTCCAAGTCTTTGCTATTGTGAATAGTGCCACAATAAACATACGTCTGCAAGTGCCTTTACAGTAGCATGATTTATAATCCTTTGGGTATATACCCAGTAATGGGATGGCTGGGTAAAATAGTATTTCTAGTTCTAGATCCTCAAGGAATCGCCACACTGTTTTCCACAATGGTTGAACTAGTTTACAATCCCACCAACAGTGTAAAAGTGTTCCTATTTCTCCACATCCTCTCCAGCACTTGTTGTTTCCTGATTTTTTAATGAATGCCATTCTAACTGGTGTGAGATGGTATCTCATTGTGGTTTTGATTTGCATTTCTCTGATGGCGAATGATGATGAGCATTTTTTCATGTGCCTGTTGGCTGTATGCATGTCTTCTTTTGAGAAATCTCTGTTCATATCCTTTGCCCACTTTTTGATGGGGTTGTTTGTTTTTTTTTCTTGTAAATTTGATTGAGTTCTTTGTAGGTTCTGGATATTAGCTCTTTGTCAGATGAGTAGATTGCAAAAATTTTCTCCCATTCTGTGGTTGCCTGTTCACTCTCATAGTAGTTTCTTTTGCTGTGCAGAAGCTCTTTAGTTTAATTAGATCCCTTTTGTCAATTCTGGCTTTCGTTGCTGTTGCTTTTGGTGTTTTAGACATGAAGTCCTTGCCCATGCCTATGTCCTGAATAGTATTACCTAGGTTTTCTTCTAGGGGTTTTATGGTTTTAGGTCTAACATTTAAGTCTCTAACCCATCTTGAATTAATTTTCGTATAAGGAGTAAGGAAAGGATCCAGTTTCAGCTTTCTGCTTATGGCTAGCCAATTTTCCCAGCACCATTTATTAAATAGGGAATCCTTTCCCCATTTCCTGTTTTTGTCAGGTTTGTCAAAGAGCAGATGGCTGTAGATGTGTGGTATTATTTCTGAGGGCTCTGTTCTGTTCCATTGGTCTATATCTCTGTTTTGGTACCAGTACCATGCTGTTTTGGTTACTGTAGCCTTGCAGTATAGTTTGAAGTCAGGTAGCGTGATGCCTCCCGCTTTGTTCTTTTGGCTTAGGATTGTCTTGGCAATGTGAGGTCTTTTTTGGTTCCATATGCACTTTAAAGCAGTTTTTTTTTTCCAATTTTGTGAAGAAAGTCATTGGTAGCTTAATGGGGATGGCATTGAATCTATAAATTACCTTGGGCAGTATGTCCATTTTCACAATATTGATTCTTCCTATCCATGAGCATGGTATGTTCTTCCATTTGTTTGTGTCCTCTTTTATTTCACTGAGCAGTGCTTTGTAGTTCTCCTTGAAGAGGTCCTTCACATCCCTTGTCAGTTGAATTCTTAGGTATTTTATTCTCTTTGAAGCTATTGTGAATGGGAGTTCATTCACGATTTGGCTCTCTGTTTGTCTGTTACTGGTGTATAAGAATGCTTGTGATTTTTACACATTGATTTTGTATCCTGAGACTTTGCTGAAGTTGCTTATCAGCTTAAGGAGATTTTGGGCTGAGATGATGGGGTTTTCTAAACATACAGTCATGTCATCTGCAAACAGGGACAATTTGAGTTCTTCTTTTCCTAATTGAATACACTTCATTTCTTTCTCTTGCCTGATCGCCCTAGACAGAACTTCCAACACCATGTTGAATAGGAGTGGTGAGAGAGGACATCCCTGTCTTGTGCCAGTTTTCAAAGGGAATGCTTCCAGTTTTTGCCCATTCAGTATGATAATGGCTGTGGGTTTGTCCTAAATAGCTCTTATTATTTTGAGATATGTTCCATCTTTACCGAATTTATTGAGAGTTTTTAACATGAAGGGTGCTGAATTTTTTTAAAGGCCTTTTCTGCATCTATTGAGATAATCATGTGGTTCTTGTCTTTGGTTCTGTTTATATGCCATTTATGTTGATTGATTTGCGTATGTTGAACCAGCCTTGCATCCCAGGGATGAAGCTCACTTGATCATGGTGGATAAGCTTTTTGATGTGCTGCTGGATTCTGTTTGCCAGTATTTTATTGAGGATTTTTGCATCGATGTTCATCAGGGATATTGGTCTAAAATACTCTTTTTTTGTTGTATCTCTGTCAGGCTTTGGTATCAGGATGATGTTGGCCTCATAAATTGAGTTAGGGAGGATTCCCTCTTTTTCTATTGATTGGAATAGTTTCAGAAGGAATGGTAGCAGCTCCTCCTTGTACCTCTGGTAGAATTCGGCTGTGAATCTGTCTGGTCCTGGACTTTTTTTGGTTGGTAGGCTATTAATTATTGCCTCAATTTCAGAGCCTGCTATTGATCTATTCAGGGATTCAACTTCTTCCTCATTTTGTCTTGGGACAGTGTAAGCGTCCAGGAAATTATCTGTTCCTTCTAGGTTTTCTAGTTTATTTGTGTAGAGGTGTTTATAGTATTCTCTGATGGTAGTTTGTATTTCTGTGGGGTCGGTGGTGATATCCCCTTTATCATTTTTTATTGCATCTATTTGATTCTTCTCTCTTTTCTTCTTTATTAGTCTTGCTAGTGATCTGTCAATTTTGTTGACGTTTTCAAAAAACCAGGTCCTGGATTCATTGATTTTTTGGAGGGTTTTTTTGTGTCTCTATCTCCTCCAGTTCTGTGCTGATCTTAATTATTTCTTGCCTTCTGCTAGCTTTTGAATGTGTTTGCCCTTCCTTCTCTAGTTCTTTTAATTGTGATGTTAGAGTGTCAATTTTAGATCTTTCCAGCTTTCTCTTGTGGGCATTTAGTGCTATAAACTTCCCTCTACACACTGTTTTAAATGTATCCCAGAGATTGTGGTATGTTGTCTCTTTGTTCTCATTGGTTTCAAAGAACATCTTTATTTCTGCCTTCATTTTGCTATGTACCCAGTAGTTATTCAGGAGCAGGTTGTTCAGTTTCCATGTAGTTAAGCAGTTTTGATTGAGTTTCTTAGTCCTGAGTTCTAGTTTGATTGCTCTGTGGTCTGAGAGACAGTTTGTTATAATTTCTTTTCTTTTACATTTGCTGAGGAGTGCTTTACTTCCAACTATGTGGTCAATTTTGGAATAAGTGCAATGCAGTGCTGAGAAGAAAGTATATTCTGTTGATTTGGGGTGGAGAGTTCTGTAGATGTCTATTAGGTCTGCTTGGTGCAGAGTTGAGTCCAATTCCTGGATATCCTTGTTAACTTTCTGTCTCATTGATCTGTCTAATGTTGACAGTTGGGTGTTAAAGTCTCCCATTTTTATTGTATGGGAGTCTAAGTCTCTTCGTAAGTCTCTAAGGACTTGCTTTATGAATATGGGTGCTCCTGTATTGGGTGCATATATATTTAGGATAGTTAGCTCTTCCTGATGAATTGATCCCTTTGCCATTATTTAATGGCCTTCTTTGTCTCTTTTGATCTTTGATGGTTTAAAGTCTGTTTTATCAGAGACTAGGATTGCAACCCCTGGTTTTTATTTGTTTTCCATTTGCTTGGTAGATCTTCCTCCATCCCTTTATTTTGAGCCTATGTGTGTCTCTGCATGTGAGATGGGTCTCCTGAATACAGCAAACTGATGGTTCTTGACTCTTTATCCAATTTGCCAGCCTGTGTCTTTTAACTGGAACATTTAGTCCATTTACATTTAAGGTTAATATTGTTATGTGTGAATTTGATCCTGTCATTAAGATATTAGCTGGTTATTTTGCTCATTAGTTGATGCAGTTTCTTCCTAGCATCAATGGAGTTTACATTTTGGCATGTTTTTGCAATGGCTGGTACCTGTTGTTCCTTTCCATGTTTAGTGCTTCCTTCAGGATCTCTTGTAGGGCAGGCCTAGTGGTGACAAAATCTCTAAGCATTTGCTTGTCTGTAAAGGATTTTATTTCTCCTTCACTTATGAAACTTAACTTGGCTGGATATGAAATTCTGGGTTTAAAATTCTTTTCTTTAAGAATGTTGAATATTGGCACCACTCTCTTCTGGCTTGGAGAGTTTCTGCTGAGAAATCTGCTGTTAGTCTGATGGGCTTCCCTTTGTGGGTAACCCGACCTTTCTCTCTGGCTGCCCTTGACAGTTTTTCCTTCATTTCAACTTTGGTGAATCTGACAATTATGTGTCTTGGAGTTGTTCTTCTCAAGGAGTATCTTTGTGGCATTCTCTGTATTTCCTGAATTTGCATGTTGGCCTGCCTTGCTAGGTTGGGGAAGTTCTTCTGGATGATATCCTGCAGAGTGTTTTCCAACTTGGTTCCATTTTCCTCCTCACTTTCAGGCACACCAATCAGATGTAGATTTGGTCTTTTCACATAATCCCATATTTCTTGGAGGCTTTGTTCATTTCTTTTTACTCTTTTTTCTCTACACTTCTCGTCTCGCTTCATTTCATTCATTTGATCTTCAATCATTGATATTCTTTCTTTCAGTTGATTGAGTCGGTTACTGAAGCTTGTGCATTTGTCACATAGTTTTCGTGTTATGGTTTTCATCTCTATCAGTTCTTTTAAGGACTTCTCTGCATTGTTTATTCTAGTTAGCCATTCGCCAAATCATTTTTCAAGGTTTTTAGTTTCTTTGTGCTGGTTACATAGTTCCTCCTTTGGCTCTGAGAAGTTTGATCGACTAAAGCCTTCTTCTCTCAACTCGTCAAAGTCATTCTCCATCCAGCTTTCTTCCATTGCTGGTGATGAGCTGTGTTTCTTTGGAGGGGGAGATGCGCTGTGATTTTTTGAATTTTCAGCTTTTCTGCACTGCTTTTTCCCCATCTTTGTGGTTTTATCTGCCTTTGGTCTTTGATGATGGTGACGAACTGATGGGGTTTTGGTGTGGGTGTACTTTCTGTTTGTTAGTTTTCCTTCTAACAGTCAGGACCCTCAGCTGTAGGTCTGTTGGAGTTTGCTTGAGGTCCACTCCAGACCCTGTTTGCCTGGGTATCAGCAGAGGAAGCTGCAGAAGATAGAATATTGCTGAATAGCGAGTGTTGCTGTCTGATTATTGCTCTGGAAGCTTTGTCTCAGGGGATTACCCAGTCATGTGAGGTTGAGGTGTCATTCTGCCCCTAGTGGGGGATGTCTCCCAGTTAGGCTACTCAGAGGTCAGGGACCCACTTGAGCAGGCAGTCTGTCCGTTCTCAGATCTCAACCTCCATGCTGGGAGATCCACTGCTCTCTTCAAAGCTGTCAGACAGGGACATTTACCTCTGCCAAGGTTTCTGCTGCTTTTTGTTTAGCTATCCCCTGTCCCCAGAAGTGGAGTCTACAGAGGCAGGCAGGCTTTCTTGAGCTGTGGTGGGCTCCACCAAATTCAAGCTTCCTGGCAGCTTTGTTTACCTACTTAAGCCTCAGCAATGGTGGGCACCCCTCCCCTAGCCTCGCTGCTGCCTTGCAGCTAGATCTCAGACTGCTGTGCTAGCAATGAGGGAGGATCCGTGGGCTTGGGACCCTCTGGGCCAGGTGTGGGATATAATCTCCTAGTGTGTCATTTGCTAAGATCCTTGGTAAAGCACAGTATTAGGGTGGGAGTTACCCAATTTTTCCAGGTGTTGTGTGTCTCAATTTCTTTTGGCTAGGAAAAGGAATTCCCTTCCCACTTGGGCTTCCCAGGTGAGGTGATGCCTCGCCCTGCTTCAGCTCTCGCTGGTTGGGCTGCACCTGTGGGCTAGCACCAACTGTCCAACATGCCCCAGTAAGATGAACCTGGTACCTCATTTGAAAATGCAGAAATCACCTGTCTTCTGTGTCGCTCACACTGGGAGCTGGAGGCTAGAGCTGTTCCTGTTCAGTCATCTTGAGCACACCCCCCAGTTGAGCCTTTTAATCACAGCAATGTCCACATGGGGTCCTGCTCAGTTAACATCATGAGGATCAAGTCTGAATCTCTTTGGTGTGAAAAGCTCTTTCTGAATAGTAACTTTGTGGTCAGATAAGGGAATGTTTCTAGGTCTTAGCTCAGTAGGAAAGGTAACTGGCATCAGAATTCCAGACCAACTCTCATAGCTTCTTGAAGACGTGACAATCACTACCATCACCATCATTCCTCTGGCCCTACCTGTGACTCAGAACCAGTTCTGATATTTTGACAATGCCAATTGGCACTGAACACTTCCCTTCCGCGTTCCTAGTTTCACTAGTGACTTTATATCTCTGAACACTCTGACTGTCACGGTGGCGTTTTCGACCATCACTAGGATAGAATGGCTATGGTTTTGGGGAGATACTGATTCACTCTAATCTCCCACTGGGCTCTGAAATGTATTACCATGGAAGAACATTACCCTACTGGTTAATTTCATAAAGATACCCTGGTTCTTAAGGTCTATGATGTGACAAATCTTATTGCATGGCCTTGGGCAAGTTTCTTAACCTCTCTAAGACTCAGTCTCTTTATCTGTAAAGTGGAGGAAGTAATAGGATTGATCTTGAAAGGTTATTATGAGGAGTAAGTGAGATAATACATGTAAAGCACTGGGTCATAATAGCTTATAGTAAGTCCTTAACACATTTTTGCTATATACATGGTATTGGTGACAAGAGAGAGGTTTATAACAAATAGGATCCAGTCTGTAAAATAGAAGCCATGCTATGCATCCCAGGAATTATAAGTTTTGACCTAGAGAACTAGGGGTTTACACAACTACTGGAGAAGCTGGGGGAGCCAAGCATCAGAGAAACCATTTCTCAAATCTCAGCCTGAAACTCTGGACTGGGTGATCCTTATGAGCTCACCAGAAATCACTAAAATTTCTAGCAATTTCTGGGGTACCTCCACCAACAATCTCAGTCTGGGTGATGATGAGAGTGCAACATATCCAAAGCTTGCTGAGAGAAGCTATAACTGTCAGTCTAGACAGACTGGTTGCCACTGTCATTCCTCACCTCTTCACCCTGAGTAAGGCCTCAACTTCTATATTGCTTGCATGTCTCAAGTGGGTACCCCTCAGTGGTAGACTCCAATCAGGAACCATGTGGTGGTGGAGGTGGGGGTAGCAGGGGATGATATAGTTCCCAGCTCCTTGTTTGCATCTCCTTCTCATACCAAAGCATTAACCACTATTTCTCTTAAGGAGCAACCAAACTGAACTGGTTAGATTTCCTCATCTATTTCTACTCTGGATAGAGATGCTAAAGAGCAGGGGAAGAGTTCAGAGTCAAAAAGCAACCTGGGTAATTGAGTGAGTAATCCTGGAATAACTGAGGTTGTTCTGTGACCCATATTTTTTTTTTTAGAAAGAACTCTTCATATATCCCCAGGGTATATTTCTTGTTAAAATAACAACTACATGAATTTATATAACATCTTTTAGTTTGTAAAGAATTTCTATGATCATTATCTTCATTTTTATTCTCACAACAGCCCTATGAGATATATACTACTCTAGGGTCACAAGTGTGAAAACCAAGGCTCCAAGACTCTCCCAGCCTAAATGTAGACCTCCTAAGCCAGCCCTACCATCGTCTTCCTTAGCGTAATAAATATAGAAGTAAATAAATCAATAAGCAAGTATCTGGAGAGACTGTCCATGCCAAAAGTAAAAATAATCCAAGTACAACATTTAAAAACTACGTTATTGATGTTAAAAATGTTTCAACTATATGATACAAATCATAACGGTCTTTTGACAAGTCATAATTAGACCAACAGAATATTAAATTCACACAGGACTTTTACAGCCTAGTCTCCTTGTTCCAGAAGGCTAAACCACTTACCTAAGACATATGACTTGATAGTAATGGATTTAGAATGGGAGTTTATGTTGCTGAACTCCAAGACCCACTGGTGATTATTTTCATGTTGACATGGACTTGGTACATTACAATGTTAGTTTTAGTTCTAGAGATTACCTCCTGTTTTTAGTACTGTTCTTTCCTCACTGCCTATAGAAATTACGAATATCAGAAGCTTTTACACTAGACAGTAAGTCTTTGATTAAACTTGGGAGGCCCAAGCACAAAGTTTTGACTGACAATAATGTAATCCAGGGCAGGAAGCAAGCCTGAAATGGGTTCTAAGGAAGATAGTTCCGATATGCCTCAAGCATGCTGAAGACAGCTGCGCCAATTAAAAGGCAATTAAATGCGTAATAAATGGAAATTCTACAAAATTGTTCCATAAAAAACTCCAAGTGGGAACTGCTGGGGTGTACTTGCTGAGTGAGAAATGTGTGCCAAGATGAAGGTTACCCATTTTTTAGCTGATGTGCTGCTCTGCAATGCCAGCAAGACATTGGTAAAAGTGACAACTCAGAAACAGTTCTTTTTGGAGTTCCACTTCAGAATGTGAGAATGGTGCAATTTCTGCTGGCTCCATGCATGAGAGAAAAAGGAATGCAAAGCACACAAATGAAGGTGGGCAGGAGATAGAGGGAAACAGGGAGAGTGAAAGTGCTTGGCAGTTCTGCCACGGCCTGGAATCTCTGAATCTGAGCATTCTGTGATATGAGGGGCAGCACAGAAGAGGACGAACATGACAATGATGTTCTGAGCCAGTAAGATGAGCTAATGAGCTGTATAGACTCTAGCAGCCACGCCATGGTCCAGAAAAAAAGATGCCAGGGTTGAATCCTGATATAACAAATATTTATCATCCAGTCCTATATTACAGGCCTCTCGGGTACCAGATAACAGGGTGAATCATAATCATGGTCAATTTGGGAAACAGAATCATTATTTGCCATGGGATAAGGAGTTTCATATAGGAATTAGACCTAGCTCAATTATGAGAGGAGCTGGGGAGATGACGGTGGAGGAGGGAAGTGGGAGGATCAGAGTAGTCAACATCCAGTGTGACTGAGAAGCTAAGAATGTCCAGCATCCAAGATGGGACTTTGCAGACAAGAGGGTCACAGGAGGCCTCTGTGGGTGACTGTGCCTCTGCAGGTCTGCTGACAAGCATCTGAAGTAGGACCGGGGCTCTCCTTGGTCAACTGGATGAAAGGTGGGGAAGAACTGGAAGCAGTGAGGAGGAGAGTGAGGACAAACTGGATGGAGCTCCCTGGTACCTTGGCATTTTTTGGTCACTGCATCTAACCTTGATGACCTTCAGCCAGAAACCACTGCTGCCTCACTTTTGCCTTCTATATCCCATACAAGTACCCTTTTGGCTAAGTCTCAACCAGAAACATACAAGGATGGGGATCTTAGGAGGTGACTTATTGGATTTGGCACAGGACAAACTACCCACCCAGGGTGAGTAGTGATGACTGGAATGATCTGGGTTGAAGCTGAGATTCAGGTTAGCATGCAGGGTAAAGGAAGAAGAGAGAAGAAAGTGGGGACCCAGAACCTGCTTAAGAACTGAAAAGACAGGGCATGGGAAAGTTCTGTGGTCTGAACAAATACATTTCAGGGAAAATAAAACTGGCTTTATTTCACCTTGGGTGCTGAAGCCATGCTCATATTAAGCATTCAATGGACTAGACTTGAAGGTGGGCATGAGGCTTCTGAATTTTAAAAGGTTTCTCATTTATTAGAACATTTCTTAATCTGGTCTGCATAATCAAGACTAGTCTTGTTCAAAGCACCAGGACAGGAACTCACAAACATAGTTGGCTGCAGCCACCCAAATTCAAGTATTTCTCCTTAACAGAAATGTTATCTACTTCAAGTTTTAGGGTGACAGTAAAAGAAGCTGCTTAGAAGGACTCAGTTACATTCTAGATGAATTTTGTACAGGCCTACCAAGATAGGTAGGTAGTTATAAAGACTTACAGATAAAATAAACTGTCTACAAAATAAAACTACATCAAGGATCAATTTTTCCTAAATCAGGTGTTAATTACTAACTCAGGTTACATTCTAGAAGAATTTTATACAGGCCTACTGAGATAGATAGGTAGATATAAAGACTTACAGATACTTAAAATAAGTACTCTACAAATAAAACTACAATGTGTTTATCAACAACCACTTTTTCCTAAATCGGGTATTAATTACTAACTCAGGTTATGTTAGTAACTTGAGTGTGGATATATACTTGCCCAGGAATG
The DNA here is from genome assembly GCF_024542745.1 of Macaca thibetana thibetana. Lineage (NCBI taxonomy): Eukaryota > Metazoa > Chordata > Mammalia > Primates > Cercopithecidae > Macaca > Macaca thibetana. Next base: position 82,977,921 of record NC_065584.1, on the reverse strand, counting down.
GATAAAGAAATATCTTTATAGGAGTTTCCTGGATCTTGCAGGTAGTAAATAAGAACGCCAAACCCACATGAAGGTAGGCTTAAGGTTACAATTTCTTACAGGAAACGTTTTACAAAATTTCCAACCAGAATTCATGTAAAAATAGGCCAGCTTCCTTATTTCCCTTTGCTGGTGAGCTGATTTTTTTTTTTCTATTGTGCCTTTTTCTAGGCATAGGCCTTTGAGGGATCTGAATTTCTGTGGGGCCTCCCACTGCTCAATTTGTAGGGCTCAAGGCCTTGTCTCCTTCCTTCAGCACTGCCATTGATTCACAACCAAACCTCTTGGTTCCCGAAATTGGTTCCTGTTTTGGCTTGCAGCTCCACTTGTAGCAGGCTGTTCATCTCCTGTTCTTCTCCGGTTCCTTGAAATTCCCTTACTTTCTTCTGAATCTAACCATGCATTTAAAACTACTTGTTATATTTTATGCTAGATTTCTTGTGTTTTGTATCAGAGTTGTTCAGTGGTTTTAGAATTCCAGATTTAAGGAAAAGGAAGTTGCCAAGATGATCACTAAAATTCCTTCTGGTCAACAATGTGCTACACACTGTAGCACTGTCAGACTAGAATTCTCAGTATTACCCAGAATCCAAGAAAAACAGCCCTAGCCAAGAAAGGTTTCCTCGTCTTGTCTTCTAGGAGTCTAGGGGTGGGAGAGTATGCCCATCCCATTATCCTACACTCATTATATTGTTGGAGCTCTTTGAAATAGTGAAAGTAGTCTTTTCTTCTTGGACTTTTATGCTCTTTATGTTCATGGATGGCGAGAAACCCTAACATTACCAATCTCTTTAAAGGCAAAGGTATCTTAGTGCTCAGTTGTGATTTTGAAGCTCCAAATTAATGATCTATTGAATAATGGAGATAAACTCCCAGGAATTCCTAGATCCAGCAAACCATCTGCTCTTCTCTTTGGTGCACTGAAGATAACTCAAACTCACAAGTCAATGTGCCTTTTTCAGATTAAGAACCAGTAAGTACCTGGAATAAAGGAAGAGTAGTAGAAAATAAATGTTTTTTTTTTCACTTCTAGTTGGAAACATTAAAAAAGAGACTTGGATTTGTTTTCTTTTTCAATTATTTGGATGCTGCTTCAATGAAAGTTGTATTTCTTACCTGAGAGAAAGTATGAGAGTGTAGATAAAATTTGTTCACTCAATATACATTTATTGTGCAGCTTCTATGTCAGTATTAGGTATGGAAAGGGAGGCCTTCCAAAACAGTGAGAAGATCAGGCCCACAGTGTGGGCTGCTGAGACCCACAAGTCACCTCAGCAGAACTAGACAACCAGGCATCTTTTATTAAAGGAGAGATAATGGCAGATAATGGGCTACTCTGGATCTATATTTGCTAATTGGGGTAGACGTGGCTCACAGATAAGACTGAGTGCCCCTACTGAGTGCACTCTTGCATATGTGCAGCATCAGAGAGTTGGGACAGGTATGCAGAGACGGGAGGCAAGACTGATGGGCTCTCCCAGGACAGTCAAAAGACTGTTTGGCTGGAAACCTCAGGTCACAGTCAAAAGCACATGCACTCAGGTAATGTGTGAAATAAAAGTCGTAATTCTATTCATTCTATGACAGCATAAGGAAATCAAGTCTTCATAAGGATAGAAAATAAATACAAATGACATAAATACAAAGCAGATAGAAAAGACATACAAAGAAAGAGGAATCTTGTTCTTTTAAGTTATAACTCTCATTTTTTTCTTACCATTTTTATTCCCTAGATGTTTGACTGGTGGGTTAGTATAGACTTCTCATTTCTCCCATGCTGTGACACTAGCTCCTGTCTCCCTACCATCCCAATGCCACCATCCACTCTCCTTTTTAACTCTATCATCTTTGCTTCCATATGTGCTCAAGCAATGGTAGGTATTGTAACAAAATTCTTGGGAGTACAGACCTTTCATATTGAAGGGTTCTAGAACACTGTTTTTTCTCCTAAGAAAGGAGTACTTACGAGTAGAAACAACATCAGATTAAGCAATAGTTAGGGTATGATCTTCATGAGGGCAGAAACATATTATTTTGTTCATTGCTGTATTTCCAGGACTGTATTTCAGTGCCTGAAAGTAATAGCTGTTCGATAAAACCTGTTGCTACATAAATGAATAAATGAGGGCATGAGTGAGGAAAGGAGGAGAATTGAAAAAATGTCTTTTGCAGAGAAATCTGTGGGAGTCCCAGCCAAGAGAAATTTCTTCCCCAAGTGGGCTATTTAGGGATAGATACCTTACTTAGGGTATGGATCTGCTGCCTGCTAAAGATCAATGAAGCTCTTCCAAGTCCCTGACACCTGAGAATAGCAGGACATAATCTCAGGCCCTAAAAACCATGAACATTAAAGAATAAAAGGAATTAAAGCTGGCAAGAAGTTAAAAACAGTGAATGGCTATCAATGTATCTTCCTGCAATGTCATCAGCATCATCAGTGGTCTTAGGGGCAGCAGTACCACAAAGCAAAATGTTTGAAAAGTTTATATATTGGACTATTGTGCTGAATATTGCAGAAAGGAAAAGTGACTGGCACTACCAGTCTTTCCTTCTGGAAACTGGGAGAATGCCTCTGTCATTCCACTTGACATGGACTACAAACTCATCATCAATAGCTGTGCCTGCACTTGCCAACCCCTTTAAGAGGTATTGCCAGCCCTCTCCCTTTCCTAGATCTCAATTAAATTGTAAGTTAGATCTGGCTGAAATTTATAACAGATAAATACATATAATTTACATATATAAAAACAATATAAAAATACAAAACACAAAGAGACAAACATATAAGTCATCCCTCCATATGGAGAGGGATTCTTTCCAGGACCCCCATGGATACAAAATTCTGCAGATATTGAAGTTCCTGATATAAAATGGCATAGTATTTCCATATAACCTACACACATCCCCCCTTATACTTTAAATCATCTTTAGATTACTTATAATATCTCACACAATGTAAATGCTGTGTAAATATTTGTCATGCTATATATATTTAAAAAATATATATATTTATTGTTGTATTGTTATTTTTTACCATTTTTTTCCAGAATATTTTTGATCCACATTTGGTTGAATCTGCATTACAGAATCTGGGGATATGGAGAACCAACTGTATATAGTTTTGCATCCAGACAAACAAATATTTTCCAGCTGCAGAGGTGGGAGACAGGAGTGGTTTGGGGGTGGGGAGATGGAAAGGAAGAAAAGTCTCTAATACAGTAGGAGGTAGGAAACCCAGAACTGAATAAAATTTGCTCAGTCATAAAATTCCCTAATGCTGGGCTCTTTGAAATATCCCCATTAACAAAGATAAAGAGCCTACAGATGTTCAGTCAGTCTAAGCAGTTGACTAGCAGAACCTCTAAATGCCTTCACTACGAAAAGTGATACTGACTCATTCAGAAGAAATAATGAGCTATTTCTTATTGATTCCCCTGGGGGAGAATCTAGAGGACTTCAATATTTTTTCCCTCTGTGTGTTATTGAATGTTAAAGTGAAAAGTTAAACGTTAATGTTAAAAGTTAAAGAGAAGCCCATTCACCTCTATCCACCTACCCACTTAATGGCTGAGGTAGCCTTTGTGCCGACCTCCCATAAATTCTCACTTCCATAAATTCCTCACTTTACTACAATCTGACTTGTCTTGATCAGTTACCTCATGAAACTGTTTTAAGATATACTAAATTGTTTTTAAGATTTTTATGACCCTAACACTCACCAAATACAAAAAACCACAACACATTGTTTTGAACCTCTCTACACAATTTAACATTTCTCATTTAAATTCCTCCTCTCTTGGCTCTGTCAAATCACTTCTTTTGCTACCTCAGATAATTTCACATGACTCCTTTCAGAGGGTCTTCCTTTGCTGGTCCTTAAATATTGCTCTTCCCAGGTGCCATACTTGACCTCTTTTTTTCTCATGCTGTTCACTGTCTTCAGGTGGTCTCATCCACTCCCATTTACTCAGTCACCATCTCCATATTAGGTACTCCCACAAATTCAGCATCATAAACCCAACTGTTATATTGTTATTTTAAGCTCAAACTCAAGATATATAAAAATATGTACCATCATATTCTTTCCTAAGCTGGTTCTCCTTGCAGTATTTGCTCTCATTTTTTTTTAACCTCCATCCATCCAGCAGCCAAACTAGAATTGTGGTAGGCAACTTTTGTTCTTCCCTCTCACTGTCCATCTAGCGGTCATTTCCCTGCTTTCCAAGTATATAATCAGTACATACATGGCACCTGGTACTTGGTAGAATCCCAACAGTTGTTCCTTGAAACTAATTCCCCCTCCAGACAACATAGAAAATAAAAAATATTCTTTTTCATGGGAGAGATTAGTACCACTCTTAAAGAACTATGGAATGCAGGGTTAATGGACCCCATTTAATTCACCAGTATGGCTTTGACACACATATAAAAAAAGACAGTTATTAGATGCATGAGTACTGCAAATTCAATGAAGCGGTACGCTATAATTGTTACCATGCTGGGTGAGATGTGGTACCTTTGCTATCTAAACAGCATATTAACACAGCTTTAGCACAAGTTTTGTGTCCATTGATCTGGCAGTGTGATCTTTTCCATCCCAGTTGGGAAGGAGAACCAGAAACTTCACATTCACATGGTATGGACAACAGTACACGTTTATACTGATATATTCATTCCCCCAACTCTCAATAAACCACCTGTATGCAAATCTCTGTCTCTGTCTCAGAATTTGTTTCCCATGAAATGCCATTCATGACAAACACTGAACCATTGGCATGACACCCACATGGACCACTGTTTATTTCTTCAGTGCTTTCTTCTGTATAGAAAACAGATATAGCTGCCCTCTTGTAATAGAAGCTGGTTTATTATATAGAAGCTGATTTATTGCCCAGATTCCCCTCAGGAATGAAGGACTGATTTCTCCAGCACCCGCTGCTGGAAAATAACCCGTAGCTGTCAGACTTCTTTGGAAGAAAATGGCAAACCCTAAGTCACACCTCTTTCCAGGGGCAGCCCTCATTTGGTGACTGACCATCAAAGTGGTATAATGGCCAGGCTCCCTCACTCCTACTTGGAAAAACTCTGAACGAGCCACCTCAGCTCTAACCTCTCACGGGATTGGTTGAGGCCTTTGAACTGTATTACAGCTCAATTCCTCCTTCACTCCAATCCTGTGTCCTTTCCCTCCCAAGAGCATTTCTTAATAAATGTCTATGTGCTAATACCCTTTTTAGAATCTGTTTCTTAATGAAACCAACCTGCAATGTCTTTCTCTCCCAAGATAATTCTTACTTATCCTTAAAGAACTCAGCTCAGAGGCCCCCACCTCTGGAACCTCCCCCAGGCATGTCATATACCCAATTTCCTCTTCCAGTCTCAGTTAGTTTTCCTTTGACGGTGTTTTCATAACCTCCTGTATATGCTTCCATCGCGTCTATCATAGCAGTTCTTACTTTCTTTTAATATTCATCTACATATGTGGTTTTTCTCCTGCACTGAACTGTATGCTTTTTATGTTGCCCAACTGATCATCCCAGGGACAGAAGAAAGAGCACTGAAGTATGCTTCAGAAATCTGAATTTTAGTCTGAGTTCTTCTGGTTTTCTATATGTCTTTTCCTCTTCATGTGTCAATTTGCATAACAGTAAAATGGAAACGGTAATCTCCGTCTTTTTTCTTTACTCAGCGAGTTTAAAATATATCATTATAGCTGTGGTTTGGGAAACCCCAGGCAGTACTCCCTCAGAGATGCTTAAATATACTCTCCACTTAACCATGTCCACCTATTTAATCTTCCACAGGGTCAACGTAAGAGCTAGCTGCCTGCAAGGAGACTGGTGCAGAATAGGAGTTTTGGTTCTCAGGCCTGGAATACTAATGTGAACATAGCCCCGGGAATTTCTGGGGCAGCCTCAATTTAATTTTTTAATCAAGATAATTATTTAACCATATTTAAATATAATTAACATTTATGCATTTATAGCACTTTGCATATGAGCAAATGCCTAAGCCATGAAAAGAAATCCTTTATTAGGGCATGTGACCCAATTCAGGTTTGGGAAATCATTATTCTATATAAATACTAAATCAAAGTAGTAAATTGGCATTGTGATTTATATGAATGCCTCTTATGAGTTTGATTAGCTGAATCAATTCCCCAGATTCCTGGTCATACCTATGAAATGAAACTTAGTTGCCAAAATTTGAAAGCTGAGGCTCTGAACTTCTTGGAGTGCTCAGCATTGTAAAGCCACTTCCTAAGGCCCAGCCTACAATGATAATATGTAGGGACAATTTATTGAGCTCCTAGGATGGGTAGGCTTTGTTTTGGTAACTTTGCAGTTATTGCTTTAATCTTAAAAATGACCCTACAGGGTACTTTGTCCTTTTTGTACAGATGAAGAAGCTGGGAATCACAGCCAGGGATGTGTTAGAGCCTGCTTATATGGGTTATGAAAGCCAATAGTACCAGTCTCTTACCAACTTTGCATTCTACCAGTCTCTTACCAACTTTGCATTCTGCATCACATGGTAGCTCGAAATCAGCCATGGTGGGTGTATTTGCATCACAGAAATTGACATGTTATAAATGAGGGCTTTATTTATATATTTTGAGATCTTTGTGTTTAGCCATTTGCCAGAACAGCACAGCTTACAGCTAATAACCACGCCAAGATCCAAACTAAGGTCTGTCAGTCTCCAAATTCTTGCCTGTCCTCCTGTGTTCGAAGAAGCTAGAGGCTGAGTTTCAGAGCTCAGCACTTTCATAAGACTCTGAAGCTCTCTGCCCAGAGCCCCACTCCCTGCCCCACCTTCCCCAACTAAATTCTGCTAACTCAAAATAGGAAGCAAAGTTCAGCCAAGGGCCATCCCCTTTATTCAGTTTCAACTCTTGCCAAAAGAAAAGTCAAAAGATGAAGCTGCTAGAGAAAAACCAAAAAAAAAAAAGACAAAGACAACTTGGCTCCTGTTTGTTCAGTATCCGTGAATAAATGCAAAGGAGGAACTGAATAAACCATTAGTTCCCAAATGCTTTGAGGAGCCCCACTGGAGAGCTCTTTCACTTGGCAGTGAGGAGAAGGACCCCATGGAAGCCTTAATTGACACCATCTAATTACAGGAGATGGAGTTAATCTCTGGGCCAAGTGTCCATCTGCTTCTCATTTCCAATCAGTTAGCACACATTAAAAGTGAATACAACATAAACTCAGAACAACCTCAATGATGCATTACATTTCCAAGACAGGAGTAAGACAAGAAATAACTTCAAGGAAAATAACAGCAGAATGGGCCAAGTGCCCTACTAAAATCTGGCATGGACTAGAGTCAGATATTGAGAAAATAGCCTTTAACAAATAATTTAGTTTTTAATGACCCTGGACTCCCCACTGGCTATGATGACATTATCAATCCTGAAGCAATATTTAACAGCCTTGCATATTCATTTTGCACACATTTTACAGTCCTTTTCTTTCTGTATTTGTTTCATCTTTGGTTTTTAATTGTTAATCCTTTGGGGACAGAGATAATATCTATGAAGCCTTTATGATATGGAATGGTGGTATTTACCCAATGCCTGTACTCCCATTGTATCTAGGAAGAAAGTAACTTGCTTTTGATTTTACAGGCTCATAGGCAGAAGGGACTTGCCCCGTCTCAGATGATACTTTGGACTTCGGACTTTCGAGTTAATACTGAAATGAGTTAACACTTTGGGGGACTGTTGGCAAGACTTGATTGGTTTTGAAGTGTGAGGTCATGAGATTTGGGAGAAGTCAGGGGCAGAATAATATGGTTTGGCTCTGTGTCTCCACCCAAATCTCATCTTGAATTGTACTCCCATAATTCCCACTTTTGTAGGAGGGACCCAGTGGGAAATAATTGAATCATGGGGGTGGTTTCTCCCATACTATTCTCGTGTTAGTGAATATGTCTCACAAGATCTGATGATTTGATAAGGGAAAACCTGTTTTGCTTGGTTCTCATTCTCTCTCTTGCCACCGCCACGTAAGAGGTGCCTTTCACCTTCCGCCATGATTGTGAAGCCTACCTAGCCACATGGAACTGGAAGTCCATTAAACTTCTTTTTCTTCCCACTCTCAGGTATGTCTTTATCAGCAAAGTGTAAATGAACTAATACAACCACTATCAAAAAAATTAAAAGGTAACAAGTGTTGGCAAGGAAGTAGAGAAAAAAAGAACACTTACACACTGCTGGTAGGAATATAAATTAGTGTAGCCATTATGGAAAACAGTATGGAGGTTCCTCAAAAAATTGAAACTGGAACTACCATATGATCCAACAATTCCACTACCGGGTATACATCCAAAGGAAATTAAATTAGTATGTCAAAGAGATATTTGCACTTTTATGTTTATTCTGGCATTGTTCACAATAGCCAAGATATGGAATCAACCTAAATGTCCATCGATGGATTAATGGATAAAGACAATGTAGTATATGTACAGAATGAAATGTTATTCATTCATAGATAAAATCCTGTTATTTGTGGCAACACAGATAAACCTGGAGGATATTATGTTAAGTGAAATGAGCCCAGCACAGAAAGACAAATACCACATGATCTCGCTCATATATGGAGGCTGCAAAGTTGTTCTCATAGAAGTAGAGAGAAGAGAATCATGGTTACCAGAGGATGGGTAGGGTAAGGGGAAAAAGGGGATTGTGACAGATTGGTCAATGGGTACAAAGCTACAGTTAGATAGGAGGAATACGTTTGGGTGGTCTATTGCATAGTAGGATGATTAGAGTTAATAATAACGCATTGTATATTTCAAAATCGCTAGAACAGAGGTTTTTGGATGTCCTCATCACAAGGAAATAATAAATGTTTAAAGTGATAGATATACTCATTACCCTGATTTGATAATTACACAATTTATACATGTATGGAAACATCATGTTGTACCCCATTAGTATGTGCAATGATTTTGTATCAGTCATAAATTTAAAAAATGAAAAAAATGAAGGGATTGCACGAAAGCACCAGAAGGTCTAACCTTCTATGGTTCTAAGGAAAACTGCAGGAGAGAGCCAGGATGGTGGGAGCTGTCCTTCCCAGTGGGTCTCAGAGACACATTTTTGGTGGTGGTGGTGGGAAACAGAACAACTACTTCTGTCAAGAGACTTTAAGCCAATTAAAGCTAAGCTCTTTTTAAAATTTTTTGAATACTAAGGAGATTTTTAGGTGGTCTAGCGCTCTTGGAATACAAACTACAATCTATTTTCTTTGGCTGCCTCTTCACCTCTTGTAAGTCAATGAGAGGATTAATGGTAAAAGACTTTGTTTCTGATCTTTGAAGGACAAGGGAAAGCTAAACAGGAGAACTACATCAATACACCATTGTTTCTGCTCAAATGGACTTAGAATCACAGGGCATTAAATATGAGAGCCTTCAGTGTCACCTGGGCCAAGTTTCATATTTTATAGCTAGAAGTACTAAGGGTCACTCATACCACTAGTTAGAGGGAGCACAGGGGTTAGAATCCAGCTGCTTTTTGGCAGGATTTTAAACTTTTCTGTGTAGAAAGAGGACTACTTTCTTGGGTCTGTGAAAACTAAAATTTGAAAAACCATTTCTGCTTTTAGGGTAAACAACTTTAGGGGTATCTGCCTTGCTCAAGAATTAATTCTTCTCCCCTTTTTCCACAAGGCTGCAGTATGGCAGTGTGGTGAGAGGTGGGACAACCATCTTAGCCAACCTGATGGTCTCCCCTGGGGATTGGGAATCAGGACTAAGTAATTCCAGCTCAGCCAGGTCTTCTCTCTAACCTTAGAGCTATACTCGGGCTGTCTTCCATCAGCTGTGTGGGCTAACTGACCCAGAAGGATGGTCTTTAGGAGAACAGGAGATGGGAGATATAAAGGGGGCACTCTGTGGCTTCAGGGACTTTCCATAACCTGGGCTAGTCCAGCTGTCCTGCCCAGTTCTGGGCCCGACCCACTGGGCAGAACAGCTCCCGCCATCTTGGCTCTGCTGCCTTTCGTCTCTAGAGTCTATGACACACCTGCATGTTAATATGTAGCACCTTCCTATTCTCCAGCCCCACAAGCTAGTTTCAGTTGAATTGTTGCTGTTACATGAAACTAACAATTTTAACTAACATGGTTCCCTCTTTTAGAAGAGTCATCTTCAGGAGTTGAACACATTTATTTCCATTTACTTTAATGGACACTCTATCTCATTCTCTTCAACTCGTTCCAAAGCCAACACATTAGAGCTGTTCTTCTCTCCCATCCAATCAGTTGCTAAGTCAGGACAGTTTTTTTTGTTTTTTTGTTTTTTTCCCACGGAGACTCCCAAATCTATCATTCTTATCCACATCTAATGCCATTAAATTTAGGACCTTATTTCTTCATGTTGGTCATTTGCAGTAATCTCCCAATTCATTGGCTTGACACTCATCTTTCATTTTTCATCCATTATCCCTTCAAATCTAATCCTGAAGCTTGCCTTGACTATGACCCTGCCTAAGTGCTACAGTGTCAGACTTTGAACCACAAAACAGCAGAGTGCGGGGAAGGGGCTAAAAATATGGTATTACTTTTCCATTGTTGCACAACCAATTACTATAAATTCAACATCTTTAAAAAGCACCAGTTTATAGTCTCACGGATCTGTGGGTCAGAAGTCCAGCAGACTTGGCTGGGTTCTATGCTCAGGGTCTCTGAAGGCCAAAATCAACATGTTGGCCAGACTAGACTTTTAACTGGAGGTTTTGGAGAAGCTATTCAGGTTGTTGGCAGGATTCAGTGCCTTGCAGCTGTAGGACTGAAGTCTCTGCTTCCTTGCTAGCCATCAGCTGGAGGTCTCTCTGCTCTCAGTGTCTTCCCACGTTCCTTCCCACCTGATTTCCTTCACCTTCAAAGCAGCATTAGTGCATCAAGTCCTTCTCATGCTGTAACCTCCCTGACTTGCCCTTCTGCCACCAGCTGGAGAAAGCTCTCTGCTTTGAAGAGCTCCTGTGATTGGAAGAGGCCTATACTGACTGATTAATAGTTTGACATACATGCATAGGATCTCTTTTGCCACATAATAACATAGCATCATCATGGGAATAGTATCTCATCATATTCGTAGGTTCTGCCCACACTCAAGGTGGGGAAATTATATGAGGCTGAGGGTCACTGAGGTTGTCCTTAGATGTCTGCCTGCCACAAGCAGGGTTATGTATGGGATTACTCACCTAAGCAATGTGGAAGAGGTCAGAGGTACAAATTCAGGCGTGTGTAGTGTGATGGACTGTTGCATGGTCTGTGACTTGAGTTTAAGGCAGCAGCAGGGCCAAAGCTGAACACAGCAAGGAGACTTCTGCCGTGTATGTTTATGGGGTGGGAAATGCAGTGTGAGAAAGGAGAGTAGTGAGTGGGGACCATGCCACAGGGGAAGGTGGTGGTGAGTTGTTTGTTACTGTACCAGCCTTAGGAACAAAGGGCCAGATGTGTCTAGAAAGAATATTTCCTTTCTTGGAGCAGCCAGAGCTCCCAGTCACTTCCCTACCCCAAATACTCAGGAGCTTCCTCTGCTTCAGTCTGGCATTTAAAGCCCTACCTTTACAGGCTCACACTTACATTCCAGCCTTTATTATTATTATTATTATTACTATTATTATTATTATTTTACAAATTCTTCTGATGCATCTTCTGCTAAAGTTTTAGTAGAACTGGTATTTAGTGAAATCAATACTATAGTGAAAAGATTGACGCCAGCCAGTTGTTTCCCAAGAGGTGTCAGGGGTGGTGCTGTCACCTTCGTGAATATTCAGTGATCTGAGGTCTGTCTGCAGTCTTCAGGTTCGGAAACTTGATTTTGTCAGCATGTCAAAAGCAGGCCCCTTCCTGGGGTAGTGCTTTAATGGATGCTAATAATATTTGCTGTCTGTGTTTTCTTTGCTGAATGGTCTGATCTTTGTCTTCTCCACTTGCTGATCTCTGTTAACTGTGGGCTTTCCAGCCTCTTAACTTTGGTTCAGAAAGTACTCCTTCCTGAGCCCTCAGCAGTTGTATACTTTTCCAACAGTTGAAGTAGAACCAGCTATATAATTTGTGGAATTCAGTGCAAAATGAAGGGCTCTCGTTTGAACATGTTTAATTATTTCAAGATGGTGACTGCAGAGTGTGAAAGGGAACATGGGTCCTGGGTCACTGCGCAGGTTAATGCTTATAAAGCCAGCCCTCCTTTGTGAGATCTCTCCATTTCTCCCCACTCTCACTCCTTTTCACATCCACATAGTGAATTCTCAAAAATTACTTTTGAATGACAACCAAGGATCTCAGATGTACTGAAATGATATGGAGCTCTTAAAGGCTCTCTAAATCCATACACATTGCATTAAGAGGAAGCCTTTGGATTAATGCATGCTATAAACATGATAACAGAAGTGTATGGCGCTTTAAGTAGAAAATGGCAATGGGATATTGGAACAGTCATCCAGTCTTTGAAATAAATACCGATGGGCCAGATCATGGAAGTGGTGAGTAGTAGAAAGATGAGGGGCCTCTTTTTGAATGTGCAAGAGGGAAAGAGTACAGATTGAAAATATTAAAACAAACAAACAACAAACAAAACAAACAAACAAACAAAAAACCCCTCCACCTAGCAAACATTAAGGCTTTCAGACTTTGGAGATCTGCTTTTTCTAAGGGTGCCAAAGTCCTGAATGCACTTTGTGGGAGGGGGTTGGCACATTGGGGCTGGAGGGGAAGCACAGGACAGGGGTAGGATAGGGGAATCATCTCAAAAAACAACACTCTAATGAGCTTCAATAATTAGCAAGGCTGCATTCTGCCTTCCCATCCTGGCCTGACAGGACAGTGAGAGTTATGAAATGGCTGCCAGCAGATGAATGGGGTTGCCTCCGCCATCTGTCTTCCAAATGATCCTGTAGGTACAGCTATTATTTCAGTCAGACACTGGCAGGCGAGCAATTGTTCACAGGCTCTGTGAAGAATAGCTGTTGTCAAGGGTTTGGTGAGTGTTACGACTTCCCACAGACCTGTTTTCGGCTTGTCTGAGACATTAAAACATGGAAGCGACAAAGGACCTATGACTGATAGGAATCCTTAGTGGTCTTATCCCCTCACCTAGGCCACTCTATGCTCCTTCCCTCCCTTCCCCCTGCAACCCCTCTCCTTCAAGTTGTACCCCTCCCCACTTCTCCTTGTGCCCCTCACCTCAGGCTTCCCTCCTCATCAGTTGTTCCTCCTTTCTCTTTTTTATTCTTCCTCTCACAAAACTACATAAATATCTTATGAGAAAAGTGAGGAGGAAGTGAAAGGAAAGGGAGTGTTGAGGTAGGGTGTGCAAAGCAAAGGGAACTAGACTAAAATCACCTGCAGGCTCAACCAGAGGGCGGCCCGGGAGTCACTAGTGGTATTATCCCAGGGAAGGAGAGATATAGGAGAGATATAAGGAGGAATTAAGAAAGAAAAAAGAAGAGATGCCCAAAAAAGACATCCAGCATTAAATGTGGTATTAATACTGGTTAATAAGTTGGTCGGAAGATTAGAAAAAACAGCTGGAAGAGGGAATCTCACTTAAATCTCCCAAAGGTAGGTGTGAATTTGAGCAGATTAAATAGCTTTCAATAACTTGATGTGCTCATTTTGTCAGCATTTTAATTCTCATCCCTTTATGGATTAATTTGAGTGACATAACTCAGCCCACACCTGGTTTGACGTGACAGATAGATTCGAAGCACCACACGTTTTTCTAATCTTTACACTCCTAAGAAACCTACTAGAACAGATTCAGAGTTGAGTGAGTTGCGCCCCACTCTTTAACCTCCCACCCAGGGCATGACATGTCTTTGAAAGGACAGCACTTTGAGAATCAAGTTCAGGGGCAGAATCAGTGATTGCTCTTCAAGCCTAGTAAATATGACAAGATATCTAGCACTGTCTTTTCTTTTCTCTTCAACCCTGCTTATATTCTTATATTCTTTCTCTTAAACTCTTCCTCTTCTTTTCTTCTCCAACCCTCTACCCACTACCACCATCCTGCTCATAAGCATTGCTTAGAAACCAAACCAAACAAAACCAATCCAAAGCAAACCAAAGGCCTTCTCTCCAGCTGCTTCAGTTGTAGAAGGTGTAGTGTATTAAAACTGCTGTATCTCATTAGGTAATGTAATTTAAGTTTCCTCGCGTCAACTTGCCAGTAAGAGAATCTAAGAACTGTATGCCAATGCTATGGTTAAAATGTGTTCCCCAAAATTCATGTATTGAAAACTTAACTCCAAATGCAGCAGTGTTGGGAGGTGGGGCCTAATAGCAGAGCCCTCATGAATGGATTAATGCCATTAGCTGGGGAGTGGATTTTTTACAGTGGGAGTGGTTTTGTTATAAAAGTGAATTTGGCCCCCTCTTGCTCTCTTTCTCCCTTTCCCTTCCTTTTTCTCCTCTCCCTTCACTTATCCTCCCTTCTTGTCCCTTCTCTTCTCCTCTCCTCACCTCCTTTCACCTCCTCCTTCCCCCCTCATTTTTTCTTGCCTTTCCACTCTTCTGCGATAGAATGATGCAGCCAGATACGGTGCCTCAGTCTTAGACTTCCCAGCCTCCAGAACCATAAGCCAAATTAATTTCTGTTTATTGTAAATTATTCACTCTCAGGTATTCTCTTATGGCAACAAAAAACAGACTAAGACAGTCAAGTATTATTGAAATACCTGTTTTACTCATAATCTACTGAAAGTGTTTCGTCCTGAGACTTCAGTGACACAAAAACTCGGGTATCATTTTTGATATTGGATTGAAATTCAAACTCAAAGCTCTTCCTAACAGGGCATGGTGAATCTAGTGGCTTCCTGTCTAATGCCCTATCAGAGTGACCATGGGGTTTACCATGAAGCCAGGTACTTTTGAGAATGAAAGGAATCACTACTCATGATTGCACCAAGACAATTGATACAAACCTGAACTGTCCTTTACAAACATGATGCACAGTCCCATGCCTATTGTGGAAAGGCTAAATATGAGGAGCAGCATTTTCTTGCAGTCATGCATGGCTCCATTCTCTGAATGCCTAAAGTCCTAGATGAAGTTGTCACTCTTTTGGAATTTAGCATAGTTCGTCTTAAAATTTTATTTTTCTTTATAAGAAACTATCCTTGAGATTGAGGTCTGAATTCACATTTCCATTTCCAGGAGAGATCCACAAATCCTCAATACATGTTTGTTGATCATGACCAAGGTTGGCCTAAGAGGAGCTATTGGTTCTCCCTGGTTTTGAGGGGATACCACTACCCCACAGCTTGTGAGCGAGTCCTCCTGAACGCTTATGCACTTCCCCTTGAGGGTTAAGGAATGTGTTGGTTTCCTATTGCTTTTGTAACAGCTTAGTACAAACTTAGTGGATTAAACCAACAATTTATTATCTGATAGTTCTGGACATCAGAAGTACTAAAACTAAGGTGTGAGTAAGGCTGCCATCAAGTCAGTTAAAGAAGAAAACGTAAATTCTTCCCAAGTGGCTTAGACCGTCACCTGCTGGGGTTGCCTACTTCCTCTCAAGGTTTCTTCTGGCTCTTGGCTAGCACACTGTGGGGAAACTACATGCATGATCCACATACATACATCTCCTGAGAAGAGTCTAGGAGGAAACCTTCAGCGTACAATTGAGATATCTGGAATGTAAGAGTTCATCGCTGGTACCCTTTCCCAGGTCCAAGTCTTCTTCTAAAGGACCAGGCGTATTCTTCCCATTCTCTGCCCCAGTTCCCCCGAGCTGCACTCCACCTGACAGTAAGGAGGTACTAGCTGTGCTGCTGGCATCTGAAAAAAAAAAAAGTAAAGAAAATCTGCCATACTTCTATCAGCTACTACCACACAAAGTTTCACTGGTCAAAACTGTTGGTGTCACTTCTGTCTTAGGCTCTCACTCACACCATGTAATGGCCTTCTGTTCCAGGGAAGTTATGCTTTCACCTTCTTTCTTCTTCATGACCAGTTAAGGGTTTATAATATTCTTTGCAAGACATGCATTGGCATAGGTCATAGGGGCCTATATTTTCAATCGTCTTTCAAATTTATTTCATTCTGAAAATGAAGACTTCAGCTTTCTCATAGCCAAACATACATATAACCACCATGATCAAGTTAACATGCATTGAATGCCTGCAGTATGCAAATCACCATGTTAATACTTTATACCTACTGTCCCATTGAATCCTTACAACAGCCCTATGAAATAAGAATTAATTTCTAATGTTATTAATGAGGAAACTAAGGTTTAGAGAAACGTCTTGTTTAACATGCGCATGCGCACATGCGCGCGCGCACACACACACACATTTCTCAATACAGTTTAGGCTCAAGAGAAAAAACATCAAAATTAATATATAAATAGAAGCAGTAAAATGATGTTAAAGAGAAAAATAAAGTTGATCTTTTCTTTAGTTAGGGGGTATCTTAGTTCACTTAGTATTGTAACAGAACGTTTGAGGCTGGGTAATTTATAAAGAAAAGAGTTTCACTTGGTGTATGATTGTGCAGGCTGGAAGGTTCAATATTGGGCAGCTGCATGAGGGCCTCAAGCTGTTTCCACTAGTGGTAAAAAGTGAAAAGGGAGTGGGCATGTGCAAAATGATTGCATGGTGAGAGAGGAAGCGAGAGAGAAAAACTGAGGAAGCCACACTCTTTAACAAGCCATTCAAACGGGAACTAATCCACTTAAGAGCAAAAACTCACTCACCCCGGCAGGAGGATGTTAATCTATTCATAAGGACTCCACCCCCGTGATCCAAACACCTCCCTCTAGGCCCCACCTCCCAACACCACCACGTTGGGGATCAAATTTCTTTCTTCCTTTTTTTTAAAATTATACTTTAAATTCTAGGGTACATGTGCACAACGTGCAGGTTTGTTACATATGTATACATGTGCCATGTTGGTGTGCTGCACCCATTAACTCGTCATTTACATTAGGTATCTCTCCTAATGCTATCCCTCCTCCCTACCCACTCCCCACATTGGCCCCGGGGTGTGATGTTCCCCTTCCTGTGTCCAAGTGATCTCATTGTTTAATTCCCACCTGTGAGTGAGAACACACGGTGTTTGGTTTTCTGTTCTGTTCTTTCAATAGTTTGCTGAGAATGATGGTTTCCAGCTGCATCCATGTCCCTACAAAAGACACGAACTCATCCTTTTTTATGGCTGCATAGTATTCCATGTTGTATATGTGCCACGTTTTCTTAATCCAGTCTGCAACTGATGGTCATTTGGGTTTATTCCAAATCTTTGCTGTTGTGAATAGTGCTGCAAGAAACATACGTGTCCATGTGTCTTTATAGCAGCATGATTTATAATCCTTTGGGTATATACCCAGTAATGGGATGGCTGGGTCAAATGGTATTTCCAGTTCTAGATCCTTGAGGAATCGCCACACTGTTTTCCACAATGGTTGAACTAGTTTACAGTCCCACCAACAGTGTAAAAGTGTTCCTATTTCTCCACATCCTCTCCAGCACCTGTTGTTTCCTGACTTTTTAATGATTGCCATTCTAACTGGTGTGAGATGGTATCATCATTGTGGTTTTGATTTGCATTTCTCTGATGGTGAGTGATGATGAGCATTATTTCATGTGTCTGTTGGCTGTATAAATGTCTTCTTTTGAGAAGTGTCTGTTCATATCCTTTGCCCACTTTTTGATGGGGTTGTTTGTTTTTTTGTTGTAAATTTGATTGAGTTTTTTATAGGTTCTGGATATTGGCCCTTTGTCAGATGAGTAGATTGCAAAAATTTTCTCCCATTCTGTAGGTTGTCTGTTCACTCTGATGGTAGTTTCTTTTGCTGTGCAGAAGCTCTTTAGTTTAATTAGATCCCATTTGTCAATTTTGGCTTTTGTTGCCATTGTTTTTGGTGTTTTAGACATGAAGTCCTTGCCCATGCCTTTGTCCTGAATAGTATTACCTAGGTTTTCTTCTAGGGTTTTTATGGTTTTAGGTCTAACATTTAAGTCTCCATTCCATCTTGAATTAATTTTTGTATAAGGAGTAAGAAAAGGATCCAGTTTCAGCTTTCTACTTATGGCTAGTCAATTTTCCCAGCACCATTTATTCAATAAGGAATCCTTTCCCCATTTCTTGTTTTTGTCAGGTTTGTCAAAGAGCAGATGGCTGTAGATGTGTGGTATTATTTCTGAGGGCTGTGTTCTGTTCCATTGGTCTAGATCTCTGTTTTGGTACCAGTACCATGCTGTTTTGGTTCCCGTAGCCTTGTAGTATAGTTTGAAGTCAGGTAGTGTGATGCCTCCAGCTTTGTTCTTTTGGCTTAGGATTGTCTTGGCAATGCAGAGTCTTTTTTGGTTCCATATGAACTTTAAAGCAGTTTTTTCCAATTCTGTGAAGAAAGTCATTGGTAGCTTAATGGGGATGGCATTGAATCTATAAGTTACCTTGGGTAGTATGACCATTTTCATAATATTGATTCTTTCTATCC
Source organism: Macaca thibetana thibetana (assembly GCF_024542745.1). Lineage (NCBI taxonomy): Eukaryota > Metazoa > Chordata > Mammalia > Primates > Cercopithecidae > Macaca > Macaca thibetana. Next base: position 82,959,420 of record NC_065584.1, on the reverse strand, counting down.
ATGAGCATGGTATGTTCTTCCATTTGTTTGTGTCCTCTTTTATTTCACTGAGCAGTGGTTTGTAGTTCTTGAAGAGGTCCTTCACATCCCTTGTAAGTTGGATTCCTAGGTATTTTATTCTCTTTGAAGCTATTGTGAATGGGAGTTCACTCATGATTTGGCTCTCTGTTTGTCTGTTATTGGTGTATAAGAATGCTTGTGATTTTTGCACATTGATTGTGTATCCTGAGACTTTGCTGAAGTTGCTTATCAGCTTAAGGAGATTTTGGGCTGAGACAATGGGGTTTTCTAAATATACAATCATGTCATCTGCAAACAGGGACAGTTTGACTTCTTCTTTTCCTAATTGAATACCCTTGATTTCTTTCTCTTGCCTGATTGCCCTAGATAGAACTTCCAACATTATGTTGAATAGGAGTGGTGAGAGAGGGCATCCCTGTCTTGTGCCAGTTTTCAAAGGGAATGCTTCCAGTTTTTGCCCATTCAGTATGATAATGGCTGTGGGTTTGCCCTAAATAGCTCTTATTATTTTGAGATACGTTCCATGAATACCAAATTTATTGAGAGTTTTTAACATGAAGCGCTGTTGAATTTTTTTTAAAGGCCTTTTCTGCATCTATTGAGATAATCATGTGGTTTTTGTCTTTGGTTCTGTTTATATGCTGGATTATGTTTATTGATTTGCGTATGTTGAACCAGCCTTGCATCCCAGGAATGAAGACTACTTGATCATGGTGGATAAGCTTTTTAATGTGCTGCTGGATTCGGTTTGCCAGTATTTTATTGAGGATTTTTGCATCGATCTTCATCATGGATCTTGGTCTAAAATTCTCTTTTTTTTGTTGTATCTCTGTCAGGCTTTGGTATCAGGATGATGTTGGCCTCATAAAATGAGTTGGGGAGGATTCCCTCTTTTTCTATTGATTTGAATATTTTCAGAAGGAATGGTACCAACTCCTCCTTGAGTTTTGTTTGGCAGGAACAAGCTGCATCCAAACCAAAGCAGGAGGGAAGAACTGATAAACCATGATGGTAGCAGGTTGCCATCAATGCATTCATTGAATCAATGAACACATATTTATCAAGTTTCTACTAATATGTGCCCTTAGATACACAGACATAATTGAGATTTAGTCTTAGTTCTCTACGAGCCACCTGTTTAGTAAGAAGACAGATCTCATCTGTGATATACAGCAGAATGTTCTAGAGTGCCAAGAAAGGCAATGAGTATGAATAGTAAGAAGTAAGTGATTACTTCAGCCTGGCAGAAAATCAGGGAGAATTGTGTGGGAAGAAGAAGTACTGAGTGGAGCCCTGCAAGGTAAGTAGAATTTGAATGAGTCTGTAGGGGAAAGCGGCCCAGGCCCAGCATCCAGTGTGACTAAAGACATGAAGGTAGGAAAAGTGGTATCTTCTTAGAGCAGATTTATTTATTTATTTATTTATTTATTTATTTATTTATTTATTGAGACACAGTCTCATTCTGTCATTCAGGCTGGAGTGCAGTGGTGCCATCTCAGCTCACTGCAACCTCCACCTCCTGGGTTCAAGTGATCTTCCAACCTCAGCCTCTCGAGTAGCTGAGACCACAGATGCATGCCACTACCCCTGGCTAATTTTGTGTTTTTGTAGAGATGAGGTCTTTTGTAGAGACGAGACTACTCAGGCTAGTCTCAAATTCCTGGGCTCAAGTGATCTTCCCAAGTGCTGTAATTCCAGCACTTTCTGCTTCCCAAAGTGCTGCGATTACATGTTTGGGCCCCTGCACCTGGGTCCTCAGGGTAGAATTATGATTGAGCTATCAGGTGTGAAAGTGAGGAGTGAGTTGGGAAGGTGGCTGGGGTTAGATCATGTAGGAATTTGCATGTTAGTCTATGGAATTCACATTTTATTTTGTAGATAATGAGAATGCCCTAAAGGTTTTTGAGCAAGAAAGTAACATAAATGAGGGCTTCCAAACAGGCAGCCAGAGGACGAGATATTATCTACTGATGTGTTTTTTTAGTTAGGATGGTACATTTCACGTAAAAAAATGTCTATCTTGGCTTCTCTTTTAAAAAGTTGGAGGGTCTGGTGGCACTGGCCTGCTTCCCTACTGCTACCCACAATGTCTGAAACAGAGCAGAATGTCCTTTTAGGACACACACATGCAATTTCAGTTTGCCACAGTCTACGCCATTCCTAATTGCCTTCTACAAACCTATTTTACTTTGTTTGATACCCTGTTTGGGCTCTGTTGGGAGAAAATTTGTGAGCTCTGACATAAATGATCGGACTGTTTTCCTGAAGTTGGACCTGATATACTTGCAGGCAGGTTTGCATAGGGGAGGTGGGAGAATGCTACTGAAATCTCTAATCTCTGGTGCAGTCCTCACTTTAGTTACATTGTATTTCTACCACAGTAGAAAATAGGAATATTCAGACTGGGATGAATGACTTTAGTATCCCTGTTTCCTGGGAATATTCTCACAAGAGTACGTACAAAATACATTGCCTACAGTAGATTATTGATAAAAGTTGAGCAACTTGAGTAGTTCGGCTAAACATTGGTGAGATTAGAGTTAGATCAGTCACCATGATGAAAAAACACACGTAGAAAAGACTGTATCTAAGAAATAGAATTGTTAGGCTTGTAACTACTCAAATGGTTGATATTAATGAAAAAATAACTCTCCTAATGACTTTACAACAAAATTTTAGCCCTACACAATCTCTTGAGATATGTGCAACTATTCCCACTTTATAGTTGAGGAAGGGGAGAGAGCTTAGGTTTAAGCTGATGTAGAATGTTAAGAGGGGTATAATAGTCCTGTAACAAGAGAAAATGAATTCAGATTTGAACATACTGAGCTACATGGAAATTTCCAGCAGCAAAGTCAGAAATTCAGTTCTGGAGTTCAGGAGAAAGGTCAAGGCCAGAGCAGTATTTTTGTATAAAAGTTAAAAAAATCAGCTTATGGAATAAATTCATTGACTTGCAAAAAGTATATAAAAACAGAAGAGGGGGCAGGATGGCATTATTCGGGAAATGTGCTCTTAGGGATTGGGGACAAGGCAAGTCAGAGAGCTAGAGTTTAGAAGCTTCTGGTGCTACTGCAGGGAACTGGCCACTGGATGTTTGACTGGGACATCCCGAGAGAGCAGTCACAGCAGTGTGACTGGGAAGGACACCAACTTGTAAGGGCTAGGGAGTCAGCACCATTCTCTCATGGTGTTTTTTTTGTGCAGAGTTGGTGAGAAGATGGTATGTTACAGATTTCACAATGGAGGATACAAGCATAGACCAAAGACACAAGGAAAGGGGGGCTCTTGTTGATGGAACAAGGTACTGGAAGCAGCAGGAAGAGAAGGGGATGAAGGGCTCTAGAAGAGGAGCCCTCCTCATTGTGGGCAGCTATTACAGTTGGGCATGCAGAGATCCAAAATAACTTAGACAAGGAAGGAAGGGAAAGTGAAATGATTTTGTGTGGCATAGTCCTGATCTTAGCAAAGTAGAAAATTAGATCATTTGCCAAAAGTAAGGGATTTGCCAAAAGATGCTCTGGTGAATGGTAAAGGTCTGGCACAGGGGCTACGCCAAGTTGACTGAGCATCTACTGAAATGGTGTATCAGGCAGGGCCAGGCAGGACTAGGAAACCATGCCAGTTGTGTTAACAGGAAGATTTTAATATAAGGAATTGTTAATTAGTAAAAGGTAGTTAACCTTTAGAAGCAGCAGGCGCAATGTTCACAGAGTCCAGCTCCAGCATAACACAGCAGGGCAAAGAAGGGCAGATCTGAAACTGGGAACGGTAAAATGATAACTGGCATAAATGAATAAAAAGATCACCCAATACAAGAAGTAACTTTGCAGCTTAGAAATCCATTATTTCTTCTTCTCTCCCAGATTTAGAATCCCAAAGAAGAGGAAAGTCCTGAAGAATCAGGGAAGATATATGGCTGCAGAAGTTGAATGGGAGCAGTGGAAGAACCTGCCAATATCAAATATGAAACAGGACAACAAGAAGCAGGGTTTGTTTATTTATTTATTTATTTGTCTTGGGGAATTAAGTGCCCTCTGATGGCTGCTTTCTGCCTTCCAGAGGTTGGAGAAACTTGCTGTTACGGAGCCGCCCTAATGAGGGCAAGCTCGGTAGCAGCATGCTGTGTGGCAGGCAGTGCTGAGCGGCGGGAGAGGCTGGCGGCTGGAGACCCGCAGAGTGCAGACCCGGAGAAGGGCTGAGTCAGGAGGGCAGGCCCAGGCAATTTGAAGCCTGAAAAATGTTGATGGTTTCAAATGTTTTGCCTTCTAAAATGTGGTCTCAATTTATCCTCCCATTCAATAGCATTTGATTGTCAAGTGTAATCAAGCTTTTGAAAGCTACCTTTTACAAAATTTGCATTTCTCTATGAGTGAGGCTGAATATCGTTTCATATATTTAGTTACTTGGGGTTTTTTTTTTTTTTCCTGTAACTCCCATTTGTGCCCCTTCTGCGTGGGGGCTTTAGCATAGGGCAGGTTTGTTCATTTAAAAAGAATCTATTAAGTGCCTGATAAATCTTAGCAGCCTGGTGAACAAAATAGACATGGTTCCTCGCCTGTCAGAGCTTAATGTATCATGGACAAAACAATAAAGAAGTAGACAAATGTACAAACACGCATTTCCTTAGGTTCTGTGGAAAGAAAGAAGGGCAGGTCATGAGGAGGGAAAGCCATGAGGTCTACTTTAGAAGTGATGGTCAGGGGAAGCCTTTCTGAGGAGACATTTAAGTGGAGACTTGATAGTCCAGAAATGATCAGCTGTGTGAAGGGTCAGGGAAAGAAGTGTTCCTCACACAGTCACAGCCGTGCGAAGGTTTTCAGGTGTGAAAGTCTCGCATGTTTGGAGAACTGAAAGATGGCCAGGCCAGGTAAGGGCTAATGAGTAACGGGATGGTGTTTGTTTATGGTCCTGATTGAACTCAGGGGCGTGGGAGGGGCATGGATCTCTCTCTCTAGGCATAAGCAAACCTGAGAACTATAATTTAAGGCTTTTTTTTTTTTTTTTCCCTAAAGAAAACCCCACGATAAAAAATTAGGCCAGCTGGGCGCTGTGGCTCACGCCTGTAATCCCAGCACTTTAGGAGGCCAAGGTGTGGCGGATCACTTGAGGCCAGGAGTTTGAGACCAGCCTGGACATCATGGTGAAACCCCGTCTCTACTAAAAATACAAAAATAAGCTGGGCGTGGTGGCGGGTGCCTGTAATCCTAGCTTTTAGGGAGACTGAGGCAGGAGAATTGCTTGAACCCGGGAAGCGGAAGTTGCAGTGAGCTGAGATTGCACCATTGCACTCCAGCCTGGGTGACAGAGTAAGACTCTGTCTCAAGAAAAATAAAAAAAAAAGAAAATAAAAAAAAAATAAAAATTTTAGGTCAGTGTCTCTTGTGGGTTTGCTTATGGAATTAAGGCCTGTGGGAAGTGCTGGAAGCCGTCATCTGTTGACAGACTGTTGGACGGGTTTGAATGGCTTCTGAAGTAGATTCAGCAATTTCCCCTCCTTGCCCTTTCCTGCCGCTCATGCTTTGTAAGGATAGCATTTGTTAGAGCTCCCTCAACCCCTCATGTGGAAACCTCAGCCTCCTTCTGCCTTCCTTCCCCTCATCCCACCTCTGCAGAGAGGACTTGAACAAAGGGAGAAGCAGGACAGGGACCTGTGGGAAGCCTTGTTGGGGCGGGGGGCTTCTGGCTCGCACTCCTTCCACCTGTGGTGTCCACATCCAGCAGATTGGGTGGGTGGTAGGTGCACAAGGGCAACCTTATGTAGGGAGGTGGCACAGCCACCATGGAGGATCATGGCGGAGCCAGAGGAGCAGAAGCATGAAGTAGACAGCTTAGACCAGCTCAGCATCAGGCTGAGGGGAGACAGTTACACCTTCTTCCCGTCCTTCCTTCTGCTGTTTCCACGAGGAAAGTGAGGCCAGGCCGGGCACCCTCACAAGGCAGCAGAGAGCTGGCGGCTGGGTCTTCTCTAGTCAGGATGACAGTGCTGCCCTCAGGGAGTGGTGTTTAGGTAGGTGATGGCCTTGGATTGCATCTTTATGTATCCTGTCTCCCACCAGTCACCTTCTTCCACTTTTACCCAGTGAATTCCCAAGACTTCGGCCATTGGTGTGGCCCCCTCTATGTGACTCTCACGTTAGATGACCAGATGTAAGGACCTGAGTGTGCCTCAGTTCAGTCCCCATGCTGGGGGAGAGGAGGTCCACTCTCCCTGGCTGCTTTCTAAAATTTTATAGTTTGTTTTCAATAAGTCTTCCCAAGTGGGTAGAGATCAGTTTCTCCAACAGTATGTCAGACTCTGAAGAGTTGTCAGGGACTCTGGGGTGGACTGCCTACAGGCTGACCGTCTGGCATCACACTCTCCCTCAGTCCCTGGAATGCTCTGAATCTCTCCCTCCCCGGGATGGTCTCCAGTCCAGCTGTCTCCTTCCCCGAGCAGGTTGGAACTGTCTTCTACTATTGCTTTTGTTCTACTTCCCATGATGGCAAATAGAGTCCAAGTGTCAGGAGGTTTTTTTCCTTTGAGGGGGAGAAGGAAGTCATGATACTATCTAGTACTTCAGGGATGAGCTTGTAGGGGAAGGGGTAGAGGTAGATAAGAGATTCCTCTAAATGTTGAGTGGGACCAGTGAAAGATCCAGGTTTTAGTGAGTAATGCACACCTCCTCAGCACTTTGGACTTACCAGAGCTCTTTCACATTCCACAATCCACTTTACTCACCAGGCCTCCAAGGCATGCAGGGTGGGGACGATTTTCCTGTGCAACATAAAGATCCAGATCCAGATTAAACTGTATCATTTGCTTAAGAACACAAAGCTAGTGACAAAGCCAGGAGGCTCTCTGCTAGAAAAGATCCTAGTTAGTTTCCTTTTTCAAAAAGAAATCTGCAAACTGGCTGCAATGGCTCATGTCCATAATCCCAGCACTTTGGAATGGGAAGCAGGAGGATCACTTGAGGCCAGGCACAAGCGTAATGCACAGTGCAATATTTAGAGGAGTAGAGTTTGATATTTTGGTTGGGGCAGGTCCACTATTATAAGTAGCATGATCCCCCTTGCTTGGACTGTCCTTTCCAAATGACCTAATAATAATGTTGGTCGTTAATAGCATCAAGGCAACTATGGGAGAACATGGTATGCTGACAACATAGAATTTCTGAGACCTTCCTTTTAACTGAACACCTCAAGATGCTTCCATAAAAGGTATGTTATTACAAATTTACACATTAGTGAGATGTTAGTCACTTCCTTTTTTCTCTTAGAGCTATTTTCACTCTAGACCCAGGTTCAATTTGTGGAGTAAATGGTTCTCTTTTAATTACTATCAACTTAAGTCATTTGGGAGTGGCTTATTTTTGAGAAAGGCCTTCCAGCATCCTTGGAATCACACCAGTATATCTGTAGAACAACCTTAAACATTGTTTTTCAAGGGGAGTATGAATTATTGTCCAAAAGACATGTCCAATCATCTCCCAGATCATAAAACCATTCATTTCCATCCCCATAGTTGATGACAGACATGGAGGCCAATTTGTCTCACTTCTGTCTCTTGCAAATTTAGCCTTTTTGGAATTTTTTTTTTTCCAGAAAGTGCCCAACACTGGGTTCCTGTAGTCCAGGAGTCTCTCCTTTATCCCAGAGCGGGCATCTATGGGATGTCAAGGGGTCTTCATCCCTGGGCCATAAAAATGAGTGTACCTCGGTACAATAATGTCTGCCCCGTGTGTCCTATGCTAACAGGAATTTAAGGAAGGTTTGTCTATTCTACCAGCCAGCAGCACAGTGTGGCAAGCATCCAGGACTGTAAAGTTTACTGCTTTGTTCTGGGTCCATTACAGGGAAGTAGCCCACTGCCAAGCTGACATACATGGAGCCCTTATGTGTCAGGCACGGGGCTAAAGGTTTTACATTCATTATTTCATCAATCCTTATAATGATCACCCCCATTTTAAAGAAAACAGGCACAGAGAGAGTCAGTAACTTACTCAAGGCCTCACACGTGGTAAAACTGGAGCTGGATTTCAGAGCAGGGCAGGTGAACCTAGGTCCTCATCTTAAATATGATGCAATGCTGCCTCCAGGAAATCACCACAAGGGGGCTCCCTGTCCTCATCCACGCCTGCTAAAAGGCGATGCGTTTTATTTTTCCTCCCCAGGAGGTTCCAGGTAGGGCACAATTCATACATTCTTATTTCCCTCATTTTCCTTCTGTCCAAATGCCAAGGCTCCTTCAGTATTGGAAGGTTTAGGATCAATGCAAATGTGTTTACCAGTATCAGTCACTGTATCTCCAGTTCCAAAAACACAAAACATCCCCTGAAAGAAGCCACTGTACTATGAATAAAATGACATTTAATAGTAGAAACCGGATTTATCTTCCTGGGGCAGTAAAAGAAAGGAATTGTTTTAAGGAAAGCTAACAGAAGGCTTGAGGCTTCAAACACTAAGGATGCAGTGTTACAATTAAGGGATTTTCTTCAGATACTATGGGTCATCCGTGGCATGTTTTAAATCGCAGGGTTAAGCTCAGAGAACTCATGGGCTCATTTTTCTTCTTTCCATGTCATCTGACAAAGTGGCAAAGCAATTGTGATACAATGTCGTGGGACAAAGGCTCCATATCTAGTGCTGACAAGTGACACCTGGGACTTGCAGGACTAGAAATTCCTGTCCAGCTCTTGACACATCTAAGTCTGGATGTGTGATGAGGCTGGGAGCCATAGAAACAGGCATCCTTGGGCTGGCTGAGTATGCAAAAGACAGGAAAATAATGTACAAAAATATCTCCACTTTATCTGAGAAAATCAGTAGCATTTAAAACGTCTAACAGACAAAATATGAGAGCAATAATAATATACATCGGCAAACAACTCAGCATCATGTAGGTCTGTCCATTAGTCCCTGTGGGCTGAAGGAGGCAAGGCAGCTTTGCCTCACCGAACTACGTCCATCAGTGGCCAGTGAGATGGACCACGGGGGCAGACACTGTTATGCCCAGGTTCATGACTCGTGAGCAGAAAGAAGAAAATGTGTCAGAAAACTTTAGGGGAGGGAGAGAGGTGGGAAGTGAAAATAACAACTCTGGAAATTCTGAGGTTCCAGATGAGGCTCAAGGGAGAAAATAAAATCGGGGTTAAGGCAGGTTACACTATAGTAGTAATATAGCTTAAATGCACATTATATTTAATTTTCTCGATGGTTTTTTTTTTTTTTTTGACAAGGTCTTGCTCTGTCACCCAGGCTGGAGTGTAGTGGCACAATCATGGCTCACTGCAGCCTCAACATCCCAGGCTCAAGTGATCCTCCCACCTCAGCCTCCTCAGTAGCTGGGACTATAGGTGTGCACAACCACGCTTGGCTATTTTTTGTATTTCTTGTAGAGATGGGGTTTCACCATGTTGCCCAGGCTGGTCTCGAACTCTTGGGCTCAAGTGTTCTGTCCACCTCAGCCTCTCAAAGTGCTGGGATTACAGGCATGAGCCTGGCCCTCAACAGCTTTAATTTGCTGGTTTAAAATCTAGTAAACATCCGGGGAAGCCAGGTGCCAGATCATCCCAGACCTGCTGGAATTTTTTTTTTTTTTTCCTTTAGAAAACACAACATGACCAACGACATCAAAATGGCAAATTTGGGAGTAAAATGTGTTTATTTCTAAAAGCTCCCCAATTGGTTGTGGCAGGCAGCCAGGGTGGAGGAACTGCTCTAAGAAGCCACTGTAAACCAATACTTTATTTACGGGTAACGCCTTAGGGAGAGCTAAAGCAGGATTTAGTAAGGGCCAGGAAGCAAGGAGGGCATGAACAGGAGAAAGAAGACTGTTCAAAAGGTTGGGGCAAAGGTATAAATGAAGGCAAATTTACCATCAGGTTGGTTTGGTTATACAAAACCATTTTAGATGTATTTTCTAGATTTTAAGAAAGCAAACCACAAGAAAACCCATCCTTTGCACCATCTTGTTAAAGAGGACTGTTAGTGCATTCACGTTTAGAGAATGTGAGACTTGCCTTGTGGGTGGGATGTGTCCTTTTTCCGTGTCTCTTACATCTTTGCTTGTCTTCATGCTCTGGTAATGGTCCACCTGTAGCACTGCCACAATTTCACTGGCACTAAGAAGTACTGTCCCCTGCCCACCCGTGCCAAGATGGGCAGGAAGCTGGCATAGAGTGACTCAGGGGGCTATGCAAGAGCAGTGCACAGCTGTCTTCTCCACGCCTGCTGAGAGTGCTTAGGTGAACATGCATACGTACTTCCGGCTACCACACAAGTTATCCTATGAAAGGCACACAGAATGGGTAGCAACAGAAAACAATACTCAGACATTTGCATCTTGAAATTTATTTCTGGTGTTTTTCACCGCGCCTCCCCTTCTGTTTCCCCACGTCTGCCCCAATCTGCTTGTTGAGGCAGATGATGATTATAAGTCAATCATTTTTCCTAAGCATGTTCTCATTGATGCAGGGGAAAGGCACCACCGATTTCTTATATTAATCCTCCCGTAAAATCTGAGAGTTGGTTGTGGTGTAATCGCTAATAAAAATTATATTAAGAAAGGATAATCTTTGCAGGGCAATCGGCTTATAATTTAGTTCACAAGAGCAAGTGCCTTTAAATGCATAATTCACTTAAGGCTGGGTCCTCATCTACCCAAACCATATCTCTACTCATTCTTCTCTGAAAAGTGAAGACTGCAGTCTTTCCTTTCCACCTGCACTCCTCCCAGGAAATATCTCCAAGTCCCCCTTGCTTTATTGAGCGTCCACGCCAACCCAGAGACAGCTGTTCTGCTGCAGTAGTCGCCCAAATCACTTGCCTTGAAAACAAATGGGGCGATGCAATATGTTGCATTTGCTTTCCCATAAAAATAAATTGACACAATACAAGCAAGTCTTCTTTCCAATTTAACAGGGCATGAAACTAGTTCGCTGAATGAGGGCACATGCTATAATATGAACTCGAATGGCGCACATCACTAATATCAGGAGAAAGGTAATTATTAATCAGCTTAATTGCTTCACCCAGGAGAAGGAAAAAAAAAAAAACTTGCTGAATAGATGCCCATTGTCTAGATTAAGGTTAGCTCTTTAGTCTTTATTACATTCCAAGCTTTTCCATTAGAACATATGTAATGACATTTTATCATCATGCTAATACTAGTTCTGAGGTTTCCCCTTAGGCACATAAGATTTTCCTATTAGTATAAAAAATGTGGTGACATGTACTTATCTGTTAGTGTTTTATAGATTTCACAAATAACTGCAAGAAACAAATTTCATCACAGAGTTAAAATATTTAATGACAAAATTAGGATTTGCTGTAATAGTGAATCAATAGAGCAGGTGTTACTTATCTCTGAATTAAACAAAAATTGTATTTGACATCTCAGAGAACTTCTGAAGAATTAATAACTGTACGACAGACATCAGGAGTGTCACAATTTCTAAAATTAAGAGCTAAACCTATCTTTAATGCCCTTTATTTAGGGCATCCTGTAAATAATTTTAAATAGATACACAATCTTTGCTAGCCACAAAAGTAGTATTAAAACAGATTTCACCGTAATTTAAGTCTAACACGTAATCTGAACTTCTTCAAAGCTTGAAAAAAGGTAACTACTGATCATGTTACATTTTACAAATACATTCTTTAATATGAAACATTAACCTGAATAACTGCATACTTTCTGTACACAGGTATCTAATAATACTAGTGAGAAATACTATAGCTATATTCCAGGAAGAAGTGGTAATACTGGAAAGTTTTTTCCTTTATGAGTTGTCCATACAGTAAGTCCTTCACAGAAATATAGTATCCCAAAATTCATAGAGAAGTGCAGAAATGAAACAAACAAACGAAATGTCTTCTGACAAGCTCAGCCAAACAAGCTGGTCCCAAATGATGAGAGTTATTTTGTCTAAGTTAGACTGTATTAATACTTTGTACTGCAGCACCTTCTACAAAAGGATAGCAAAGAACTTCACATGTGTTATCACTGGGCTCCTCTGCAAGAGGCTGGGAGGTAAAGGAGGGGCAGGGATTGCTGTTACAGCCCTCTCTGTTGTGGGGAAGCCTAGGTAGGACTTTTGACACTGAGAGGTCAAAGGTATGAACACAGCCTGGAAACTAATCATTAGAGGGGGCTAATAAAGATTCAGGTGGGCTTTCTTCTAATTCAGGCTATTTCCAATGAGACTTAGGTCTAAAAGGATAAGCAGAGAGGAAAGAGGGCAACTCATGGAATAGTTACATGTATCAAGAGTAACTATTATAATTCTACCAGGGAAGAAGAATCTTGGGTTTCACAGTATGCTTATGACCTCATCCTCAGCTACTTTAGAAGCAGCTTCCCAAACACTGTTGTTAGAGATTTGGCAACTAATTCTGTTCTTGAATTTGGCGGATTGTCAGGGGGTTTTAGATTTATCCTTTCAATTATTTATACCAACTCTCTCTCTCTCTCTCTGAAACCAGAATCCCATTTGGAAAGATAAATACATTTCTCTCTCTCTCTCTCTCTCTCTCTCTCTCTCTGTGTCTCTGTGTGTGTGTGTATTCTGAATTGAGGTCTGCAAAGTCTATTTGGAGTGATATTTGGGGCTTTTCCTAGAAATTAAAATAGCTTCCAACAGTACTCACCAAATGGCATGTTCCTCACTTCTTTAAACTTTTAAGACACCAAAAAGAAAGTATAAAATATTATAGTTAACTTATATAGTTTATTAAATTTTATAGAGGGTTTTCTTGAGTTGGATCATCTAAAAGGCTTCTAAAATTTGTCTCCAACAAATCTCATCTCCTTTTTAATGTGCACCGTCTGATATTTTTTCCCCCAACAGACAAACTTTCTCTCTCCCTGGGAATGCTTAGTTAGGAGAACTCAAGCTATTTAAATCAGTATTAACAATCCAAAAATCATCTTATGCTCCTATGTAAGAGGCTGCAATACACATCGACTCAATTGGCAAAATGGATAGGATGGAATAGATAGGGGTCCTGAAGATTCAGGCAGCTTAAAAATCAATGCGCTGCAGTGGTAGGCTTACAATATGTCTGAGATGTGCAGCTTGTCTCCTTGTTTCATAAAAAAGCACGGCTTTTATATGTTTAGCATTTTAACCCTCTAGGAAACAAAACTTCTAGACTCTAAGCCCCTTATTATCTTGAGTAATAGAAAATCACGAGGTGTGTGACTAACTATTGAAACTGACTGCAATGTAAAGGTTCGTGATTGTGCTGTTTTATATCAGACCAGGCAAGGTGCAACTGCCATGAAATGCAATTTGTCAAGAAACTCACAGGTTAAATTACATTAAATAAATAGATAGCAAAAACAACATCAAAACCTCCAAAATCCAGATACCAAGAAACTAAAGGCCCTTTCCCAAGGACATTATGAAGGTGTCTCTAAAATAGGCGTGACTGTAAAAAGACAAGACAAATATTTTAAATGTACTACTTGTTCACATTATCATTGGCACAGACCTTTATCTGGACAAATCAATTTTTTGATAAAAATATAAGCGCTTTTCCATACCAGTGACCATCACTATGACAATGACAAGAGAAACATCTGTGAATACACAGAGGGTTTTAGGTAGGCTTTTCTTTAGGCCTTTACTCTCAAATTTTTATCCTTCATATGATAATTCCAAATAAACACCCTGGATACAAGTAGCAAGAGTATTTAAGCTGTAACTCAGGAAAGAGATTTCTATCTGTGATTCTGATTTTTTATTTTTGAATGCAAGTGATGGTTCATGCAAAAGATTACTATGTAAGGAGCAAAATCTAAGACTGCTGTTTTCCCCAATAAATCCAATTGTTTTCTACAATGTAGAATTTTAATCTTCAAATTAAGTGTAGCTAGGACAGTGAGTGAAACTAATCACTGCTTGACTTTCATTTTCATCTAGGAAAAACAACATCTGATGTCACCACATTAAAATGTCTTCCTGCTTAATGTCAGAGAAAAAAATACATGTTGCCAGTTTAGACCCAGCGCAGTTTATCATTTGGTCCAAATTTCACATTCAAACTACAAAAAATATTTTTTAATAAAGAAAACATATTCAAAACATACATATACACACATACACACAGTGGGGGGGAGGGAAAAACCCAAAATGAAGCTGATGCTATTGTAGTATTTATTAGCAAGATCATTAGGGAAGTGTAAAAATGCAACATCTTTTCTTTCACATTAACATCTGAAAAGAAAACACAAAAACCACGCTAAGTGTCCAAATATTGGAAAAAAAGAAGCAAGCGGAGGTCCCGAATTCTTGTAAAAACTGCTGAACAAACTCTTCGGTTTCTCTTAAGAAGGGTCACCAGGATAGGCAGTTTCTCAACATTTGTGCTTCATGGCGAGCTAAGGAGAGACAGGAATGAGAAAAGTAAGACTTTATTAGCAGGGAGATTTCACTGTGCTGCTCCCTCTCCACCTCCACAATGCGAAGCAGCACAAAATTCTACTCTCTGTGGCAGATCACCATTACTAATTACAGTAGCACCTTTAAATGTGCAACATTTTCTCAAATAGTTCCTGGGACATTTCATTTGTTACTCTTCCTTATGACAGCTTTGCCGGTGTATGCATCCAGGTGGGAGGGAGTGCTGTGTGGTGTTCTTTCATCACACTGAAGGAACAAATGAAGAAACAAGTGGACAGGCAGAATGAGTGAATTACCCTAGGAACAGCTGGGGTTCCCAGCTATCCAGGAGAAGTGACACCCCTGAATTATATTTACTGGCATCTCATGAAGTATTAAAAATCAACAGCTTTTAGTGAGACAATCTACAACCATCTATTTAATATGCAGCCTGGACATTCAACCAAGTCCACAGTCCTTCACAATTTAATTGTGTTATTGACGAGGGCCAAAACACACCAAATCCTGACTTTGATTTATGCCTTTCCCATTGGTGTTTGTAAAACATAGTCTATTAAAATACTAGGTCTTTTAAATGGGAACATAAAATACCACAGTATCAGTCAATATTTTCCCAAGCCCAGCCAGCCCACGATAATGTATTTAAGGAAATGATATGCAGGTGCAGAATATAAAATTAAATTTGTCTTTACTTTTCTTAGCCAGATCTTTCCCAAGGAGTCCATACAGTGATGTGAACCAGAAGGCAGAACAGAGGCTGAACTGTAACTCCTCATGCATCCAGAGTTTGATATCAGGGACTAATTCCCGTGGTTGGGGCTGGGAACAACTGGGGTTAGGGTTCTGTGGCTCAGAAATCCTTTGAGCAAAGAACAGGTGACTCTCTGCAGGCAATAACTTTGCAGAAAGCCCTGTCATCTGCATCCTGACCAGGCTCTCTGCCTTTTAAGAATTAGTAAGGCCGATCCTACTGATTTCACCCAGTGGTGCTCTGCATCATTTTGGAAGATGTCACTAATCCATTTCTCCAGCAAAATCCAAGGCAACCTGAGTCTTCTCTTTCTCTTCTTGACATCTGCAACAAGTAAGTTATAACCCTGGGGCTGCCATCTCAGCTAAGCCACCAGCAAAGGCAGGGTCAACACTCACAAGCAGTGCCCCCGGCCAGGTTTGCATGTGATAGAGGGGGACCTTTGGACCAGTCCTCATGTTGATAAGTTAATCTCTGCTTGGGAAACCTCAGCTGAAAGAGCTCCTGGTACCTCTGTCTGGTGATGCCGGTGAAGACCTCCACAGATGTTCTGCAATGCTGAAACCGATAGTCAGTCAACTGTCAGACACAGGGCTTGGGAAGTGCCAAATGTGCCCAGGCTGTCATGCTGAGTGATGTGGGTTCTTGCCAAGAAGGGTAGAGATGGCTAAGTACTCCTGACCTCGAAGAGTTTATAGTCCAGGAAACATATAGTCCAGGTTGGTGCAAATGGCAGAGCCAGGGCTCTAGCTTAGATCTGTCCCACTTCCTGGCCACACTCTGAACCTCATCACTGCATGGCCTCTATTTCTTGCTCTGTTTCTAGTTTTTATACATTATTCAGCAACATGGACCATCACATCAACACAGAGCGGTTAAGTGTTGTGCATAATAAATACTGACCATAAATATTTGATCAGTGCTGCTGTCCTGGTATTCAATGAGCTGTTAACTTTCAACTAATGGGCTTGTGACAATTTACCCACAGCCATTAATCTTCAGTACTGTGATTGTGCTGCTGTTCAAACCAGACCCTGGTAACCAGGACAGTGCATCTGGAATGGAGCTAAGGGGAGCCCCTGGCCCACGACCAGCTGAGATTTGCAGAAATACAGTTACTGGACATTTTGCTATTTGAGTATTGCCATAGTCCAAATGTTTGTGTTTCCCCAAAATTCTTATGTTGAAACCTAACCCCCAAGGTGATACTATTAGAAGGTGGAACCTTTGAGAGGCAGTTAGGTCACGAGGGCAGAGCACTCATGAATGAGATTAGTGTCCTTACAAAGTGGCTGAAGCGAGACCCCTCACCGCTTCCACCATGTGAGGACATGATGAGAAGGTGCCATGTATGAACCAAACAACAGGCCCTCACCAGACACAGGATTTGCCAGTTCCTTGATCTTTGACTTCCCAGCCTCCAGAATTGTAAGAAATAAATTTCTGTTGTATATAAATCACCCAGTTGATGGTATTTTGTTATAGCAGCCTGAATGTACTAAGAAAGTAGTATCATTTTAGTTTTCATTTAAAAATTCCCTAGGAATTAGGAGTGTTAGAATATGGAAGGCAGGGAGGTAGAGCAGAAAGAGCACTGCCTGAAATGAGGTCAGGATACCTGCTGCTACAAATCTGCTGTATGACCTTGAGCTCTAAAGTCACAGCTGTTCCACACCTCAGCCTCCTCTTATGTCTATAAAAAAGTCTCCAACTCTAAATGCCAATGGATAAATTTAGGTGTCAGAGTTGTTAAAATTTAAAATTTCCTTTTGATATGTTTTGTGTTCTTAATATCTCATGGAAAGAGTTCTCTTTCAACGCTACGCATGTAACCTACTCAACCTAAAAAATGATAATAATAAAATCGTGACTGATACCAGGGAGATATACTGATACTATATCACTATATCAGTATATATATATCAGTATATAGTATCAGTATATCTCCCTGGTATCAGTCACGATTTTATTATTTATCAACAATAATAAATAATAAAATCATGTATTTTATGTATTAATATAATGTATTAATATAATAGTATTATATTATAATAATATAATAGTATAATACTATGCATTATAAGACCTGTGCTCCTAAGACCCAGACCTGAGCTCCTTAGGTAGTAAGGATAGAGGCAGCCATTCCCTCCCAGTGAGAGATATGCCACACGCCCTTTCTTCCTCCACACACATAGGCTAGTGAAAAACAGGGCGGGTCAATGTTTTTTTCTGCAAGAAATGTCATCTGAAGATGTCTGAGTGTGGGTAATGCTCTTGTCTACTGACTCACTGCCTATGGTGGGGCCGTCAAAGCACTGCACCTGCTGCAACATTGTGCTTTTCGGCAAAGGAAAGTGAGCAGATCTGATTCTGTGATTGCGGTCACTTTCCTAAGGTTAACTTTGCATGAAGTCAGGAGCTCAAGAAAGAACCACACTTCCTCAAACCAGGCTCACCAGAGTGGAGGTAGGGGAGTCAGTCTGGGTAGGCGGAGGGGAAAGGATCATTTTCTATCTGCACTGTAGACGACAAACACCTGCATATTTTGAAGTCAGGGTTGTACAAAAGTGATTCACTCACTCTTGCACCTGGGTCATTGCAGGAGTCCTGGATCAAGTTAGAAGGCCAAAGACCCTTTTCTACTGGACTCTACAAAGGTGTGCCAAACTCTCCAGCTGGGGTTGGGTGCCCTTATTCAACTGGGAGCTCTAGGAGCTGCCACCTGGCATTGCCATTTTCTGCTCAGGACTCTGCCATGTGTTCTGGCCCCCACTTGTAAGCACAACTTACTCCTTCTGAGTCAACAGAGCCATGCTTGTCTAGTGGGTAGAATGCCTGGGTTCCATCTCTGAACTCTCCCCTCAGCAGCAGGCCTGGCTGTGGCTTGTCCAGTAAAATGACATCTTTATGGTCAGCCTATGCTAGCAGGTCCAAATCAAGAGTCCTAGGCCCTGGGAAAATAACCACACCTTATCTAGAGAGGTCAGTCTGCTTGTTAGGAATACTGCCAGTGCCAGTGATTCATAGGCACACATCCCAGTTTCAGACAACTGCAAGTCTGGCCATGACGCTCTCCAACTCTCATACACATTAACAGACACTAGTAACCCCTCCTTTTCCCCCTGAGATTACCTAAGGGAGGGGAAACCAAAATAAACACAAGCTGTCCATGCCTCACCTCTCCCGAGTGAAAGCAGGTAACTGCTAGAAATACATTTTCCCACTGGTCAAGCCAGAGACCCCTTTGCCTTTGGTGGCTGCATTAGTTTCTATCCTGATAGGTCCTGTTTCAAGGGCTGATCTGTGTTTAGATAGTATCAACATTTAGCAGGAGGCCCTCCCACACCCCTTTCCCTTTGGGTTTGGGAGGTACAAAATCTTCTCCTCCATTCCTTCCCTGTCCCTGTGTTGAGGATCCTCAACCACCAGTATCAATTCTCCAATCCCTCAACCATGCTCATTATGTGACTGAATAGGGCAGGGTCAGTAAAAAAAAAAAAAGATATATATATAAAATATATATGAAAATGATTACAAATAATAGTAATTTAGATTTATATGCACTACATACTGTGCTAATAGCTTTGAACTCATTCAATTCTCTGAATACTCTAGGAGGTACTTATCATTCTCATAAAGAATGGTGCTCTGTTTTACTGATGAGAAAACAGAGGCTTAGAGAAATGAAGCATTTGCCCAAGGTCACCAAGATGGTAAATGATAGAGCTATACTCAGACACAAGATGTTAACTACTATTCCATATTGCTTTCCCAACTACCTAGCAAACTTGGCCACAGTATCAGGGAAACAGGGCTACCAGGGTCAAGAGTTCAGGCCATCTGGTTAGGTGATCCAATTCAGTGTTTGTACAGCCCCCTCTGGGAGGGACGCCTACGTGGATGACATCCAGGTATTGTCTACTCCACCTTAGGAAGAGCAATTTCACAATCTTCCTTGGTAACCTGGTTCATGGTTTAATCATTAACCTAAATTCTTGTTTTAGCAGAATTTTATCAGCGCACTATTGATTGCTCTATTCTGTGTAGGAAGACATGAAAGATAAATGCCTGTACTATCACCCTTCCTAGAACTGAAGATTGTTACAAAGTTATTCCCTTTAGCCTTCTCTACCCAACTCAATAACTTAAATGTTTCCCCAGATTTCCACTATCCGTTCTCCCATTGAAATCACGGAAGCTGCTGCTGTTGTTAAAGAAGCTGACGCTATAATGCCAGCATTTCCATATCATCATTATCTCTGTGTCACAGAGACTGGAGAAAGGAGGAAGGAACTAGGGAGACCTTAAATCCAAGTTCACTCTCTCTGCATCTGCACCAACAGCAGCAATCTGAGGCTCTGGCCTCCAGCAGGGCTGTCTGCATTTTCAGGCAGATCTGGCCAATTCTCCTTGAAGGAACTCGAAATGGGCCCCACAGACAACAGTGCATAAAGACCCTGTCACGACAGAGAATGAATAAGACGACAAGACAGGGTTGCACAAAGGGGATGCAGGAAGAGAAAGCAGGAGTCATCCACTCAGAGCTGGATCCCCAACTGGACCTGAGCGTGAGCCTCCAGAAGAGGTCACCGCAACTCAGCTGGGGATATTTTTCTCATTGCTTTTTAGGTTATCCATCTTTGTTTCCTCAGCAGAAGTGGGGTTTCTGTTAAAGCCAGTTATTTTTTTTTTCCCAAAAGGTCACCTGAAAAGTGTATTTTAAGGGCCAGATCGTAAGTCTGACATGCCAACACAAGTCATCAGCAGATGTTGTTTCTGGGAGCCTAAATTCAAACCACTAACCAGAAAAAAACTGCCCTTTGATCTGAAACACAAGAACAGTAATAAATCCTCTTTATCACCTGACCAACAGGGCCTCTCTTTCCTTTGGTTTATGACTGCCTTAGATAGCTGGCTGCCAATAAAAACTGCCCCTTTCCCTTCTAAAAGGCGCAGTTCTCAGCCAGTATGAGAATGTGCAGAGTGCGCACTCAGTCAAGCAGGAAATGCCCTTCTCTGGATGCAGGGGCTGCAGGGAGTATTGCTGGCAGCTCAGCGCTGGTCCGGTCAAGCTCAGAGCCCCAGAATTGAGGCCCTGAAATAACAACCCACCCCTCTCAGAGGGAAAACTAGCCCCGAGGTGCATAGTTCCCTGGGACTAGGGCTTGCTTTGTGTCTGGTGAAGAGATACGGACACAATGGCAGACTCAGGATAAGAAAGGGACAGGATGGAAAAGCAAGCACAAGCAGCCTCACGTCCTCCATGTGTTGGCTAAGTGGGGCAGGGATATTCGAAGACCTGATCTCTTCTCCCCCACCCACTATTCTGTGCCTCGATAATTGAGCCCTAAACTTCTGAGCAGGAACTAAAGATGGTCCATAGTTCCTAAAGATCCAAGATCGGAATGTCAGAGAAACGGATGAGGACATCAGAAAAGAGCCAAAGAAACCAGGTACAAGAAGAAATTTTCCACGACTCAGGTGTTTAGTAAGTAGCAGATGGGAATTACATAACGGGGAAATAAAAAGCTTAATTTTGTATCTCATGACAGGAAAATACTGAAATAAAGTTTCTTGGCACTGTAGCTCCCCAACACCCCAGAGCTGAGAAGCCTGCCCCTCTCTTGGCCCACCTTGTGCGCAGTTTCTGCAAACTGCTGGGCACTGTTCTTCAGGTCTTCTGTCTTCTCCTCCGCTCGGCCTAATCTCTCTCCGCGCTCATTCAAGGCCTGGCTTGCCTTCTGCACTGCGCTGGTCACGCTGTCGGCAGCTGAATGGAGGATGCTGTTTCCTGAAAGGAGGAGAGCAGGAGCATCAGAAGCTGGCTCGGCTGACCCACAGTGACCAGACTCCTGCAGGGTGAGTACCCTGTAAGAGGAAGGCAGGTCACACTGCAGAAAGCCTGCTCCTCTAGTGTCTAGGAAACAGGCTGACGACATTTCTTTTGATTGGGTTTGACTGACGCACTTGCAGCAAGAACAGCCATTGACTGCAGGACCTAGGAAAATCCTAAATGCTTCTTTATAATCCCATCACTAACACGCCAGTTATTTCCATTCTGCCAGTATCTGATGAGGCTCAAAAGGATGGGGCCTGTCTGGATTTACAACTTGGCTTGCAAAGATAAATGAAAACATTGACAAGTTCACAGAATTAGGCAAGTTCAGTGAGACATATCTGGATCTTATGTTATTTCCTTTTGACCTGTGGTTTCGGTGAATGACCATAGGAAAACTGGGACCACAGAACTTTTCTAGACAGAATGCTCTATATATTCCTTCCAACTCTTCTTCTTCATTTTACCCCTTCATCCAGCAAGTAAAGAACACCCCAAAATGTACAGCTTCATGTACGAGCTATGATCCAGTCTCAAAGCGCAGAGTAGATGTGTCTGCTCCCAACCTTGAATTCTGTACCATGGCTCGGATGCTTGGGACTCCTTACCTCTGATCTCTAGTATGTGAAACACGGAGCCTCAGGACCATACTTAACCAGCAGGTACAAAACAGTGACAGAAACCAGCCCTAGAAGAAACTTGGCACTTCCAAACTCAGGAGTGGTGATACCAAGAAAGTTGAAAGCCATTGCATCTCAAAGGGTCACACATTCCTGACATCCCATTTGCCAGGATTGGGCAGCAAAATTCAATAGTGAAGAACTTGCCGATGCATAAATCACTGAGAAATAGCAACTTGCAAAATGACAACCAAAGGAAATTTATAGCTGTATTTTGTTAACATTAGAGTGTGAGATATTTAATGGCATTTTATATAATGGCTTTATGCCTTTGAATAAGTTTATTACATCATTTAACTTTGCACCTGGGATGGATACATCCAGCCACAGACAGCTTTTAATAGAAATGCAATTTCCACTGGTCTCAGCGGCAAAGGTTTCTTAATTTCTCCTCTTTGGGCACTGTCTGTGGTTTGTGGAAAAGGATCTCAGGCAAAGAAAGTGCCTTGACTGGAGGAAGCACTTAGTAAATGTTTTTCTATTTTTCTTCTTTAATGATGGATTTCAAGGGATTCAATTATGCACTAAGGGGAGGAGAATGGGGTTAACTCAGTGTTACTCAGTTGCATCAAGCACTACATGAACCAAGATAAATCAGCACAGATAAACAGGGAGCAGAGGAAGTGCAGGTTCTAGGTAAATCTGGTTGAATGCAAGGTTGGAATGAAAGGTCTCGGTCTTCAGAACAGATTTAGGAGGAGAAATCTTGGTCCCCTTTGCTTTCATATCATACTCATAACTATGATAATAACCTATCCATATGCTCAACACTTGAATAGCACCTTGCAATCATACAGCACCTTCACAAATATTATCTCACTTGATTGTCACAATTCTACTGACAGGATTGAGACTAGCAGAGGTTAAGAGGCTTGCACGAGACTGTATCACTAGGGAAGTGACAGGGACAGAACTTGAGCCTGGTTTTCCAGTGACTTTTCCTTATTCTCTACCTTGTTCTTTGCAGATACGGTGTTGGTCCACAGAAGCAATCACTAAGACAGAATTGTGGGCAGACTGGTATACAGATAGGTTTTGACAGGTTATTTCCCAAGGTAACGCCTGACCGTTTCTGTCCTCAAGGTACTCCTCTTGGTAAATTAAGAGTTATTACCCATGCCACATCGAAAGTCAAGTTTTCTCAAAAAAGGAAGAGGCCAATGGGGTGGAACAGGAAGATGGAGAAGGGCGCAGAGGAGTTGGGAGAGGGCACAAGAAAATCTCCTTTTTCTGTCTCCTTCCATTTATTCACAGCTTAGCCACCAGGGGACTGGGAAAAGATATGGCAGGGAAGCTGCAACTT
This sequence comes from Macaca thibetana thibetana, assembly GCF_024542745.1. Taxonomy (NCBI): domain Eukaryota; kingdom Metazoa; phylum Chordata; class Mammalia; order Primates; family Cercopithecidae; genus Macaca; species Macaca thibetana. The sequence continues at coordinate 82,936,439 of NC_065584.1, read as the reverse complement.
CACCACTAGGAATAGCTGCCTGAAATCAAAAGGATTTTAGAATTAGCTACTATAAAATCAAGAGGGTGTATAAGCAAGACTTGCCTTTTCCCACTGGAATTGACCTGCATGATCTTCACATCGTGCTTCTGGAATGAACCCACTACACATAAGCCTTGCTGCTTTGTTATTTGAAATTAATCTTGCACGTGATGTCAGGTAACATCACACCTCAGTTTTATATGATACTGTTTAGCAGGAGTCATTATAACTCATAGAGAACTAGATGCTGTCTTCACTGTTGAAAGATGACATTGCTGACTACTGCCAATAGGAAATCCACCTTCAGTTATTTTCAGGCATCAGGATGAATTTGAACAAATTTCATTTCCTCAGTTGAAATAACCTCTTCCAGTTTCAATTCTACCCACATTTTAGGCCCAGTTAAGTCCCATCACCTTTATTAAGCTTCAGATCAATTCTAATCTCTCCCTCCACTCAACTCCCTAAATAATATCTATATCCTTCTTGGTTACTTAATTAAGTACAATCACGGGCAACTCTTCTCCTACTTGACTTTTTCACCTGTAGATACAATGACTTCCCAGCTGGATTACAAATTCTGAGTACATCATTTCACTCTGTTGACAATTCCCTAAATCTTTATTATTTCTCTTCTATTGACCTAGATCTTCTGCTGACTTATTTTCTTCTATCTGGGATCCTCTTGCTCAAACTGTAATCCCAGGGTTCTTCCCCTCACTCTCTTCTCTTTTGCACTCTACAGACTCTCTCTGGAGCAACCTCATCCAGCTCTTGACTTCTATAACCAAATCCTTATCTTTCACTAGGTCATGCTGCTGAGCTCCAGGCCCATAGGTTTTCTTATGGAAAACTCCAACAGAATGACCCAAAGTCATCTTGAGTTCAGTAAGTCAAAACCTCATCTCATTATCTTTTCCCTTCACACCTACTTTTCCTTTGGGTCCCCTGCTTAGTGAACAACCCCAATATCTGCCCAGGTCCTTAATCCAGCCAGAAATCTGGACACCTTCCTCACAATTAAAGGTCACCTCCTATACAGCTCTCTACACTCTGCCTCTTTACCAACCTCCTGCCTCACATATACACACAATCTTTACCACATCTATGATAATAACTAGAAATAAAATTGCTGGTTCAAAGCACATATAGGCTCTTGGTGTACGTTGAAGATTGCTTCCCTGAAAGATTTATTCAACATTCAAAACCATTCATGAAGTACATACTATGTGCCAGGCACTATTATGTTGACACAATTGGCAGAATGACTTTAAGGGAGTGATTTAATTTTTCTTATCTGTAAAATGTGGGTTGTACCATTTACCTCATGTGCCTACTGTGGAGATGAAGATGTACATGCAGTGTCTGCAGGTACTCAATGGAAGTTTGCCCTCCACCCCCCCTTAAGACTACATCTTCTATGTAACTTTGAAAAAAATGGCACATCGCACCCAATTCCATTGCATGTCACTCTCTCTTCTCTACTATCTTGGGGCTAAGTGTTTTGAAGCTTTCAGGAGATACTCCTTACATACCTTTGTATATCCTGCTATGTGTAGCACAGCATGTTGCTCAGAGAGGGAGTTGAACACATATTTATTAAATCACGCATGTTTTGTAAATAGGACGCCTAACTCAAAAGTTGGGACTCATCATATTGTACTGAATTAAATCTGGAAATAAAGCAGCCTCCTGAGGCAGACAGCATAGTAATTCTTTCTAAATAGACAGGAAGCATATTAATACTCAAATTTATTCAAGCAGTCTGAGAAGCTGTCAACCACGGCAAATAAAGTCAACTACTTTTGGAATTAGTCTCTGGAGAGTACAGCAGAGACCAATCTTGCTTCATTGATCTTGCCTTCATATCAGTTCCACTTAATGTGTGCTTTTAAAAAAATATATACGCTGACATCTTTTACGTTAAGTGATTTAGAAGACTTCATTGAGAGAGCAACTGGAGATAAAGCTAGAGCATTGTGTTCAGTCACTGAGAATACAATGGAAAGAAATTTAAATGTATAGAAAAATGAGAGAAAAGAGTAAAATATATTGAGAAGTGATAAGTGAAGAGAAAGGAGGAAACTTTTTAAGAAGCACATAAAATACACCAACAGTTCAATTATCAACATAATTTCATTTGATCACGCTACACATCAGGGTGTATCTTGGTAATTAAAATCCTTAATTCTATTGCTAGTAAAAGGCAATTTCAACAGAATTTTCAGCAGCTACTTCTATGAAATACACATAGAGATATTTGAAATGTAAAATATTCATCCTGTTCGGAAAATAAGGCAGCAGGAAAATAATCTAAAATATAAATAATAAATATATGCCCATCTATATTCAGTGCTGAGTCAATGTGCTCATTTAAGAACACTCTTTTAAAACAGAGATTTCTTAATAGTTTTGCTTGAACTACTTCTATTCCATAATCAATTTAACCACTTAAGAATAACTATCCAATAAACCCCACTTATCTAAACTTAGAGGAAAACCAATTTGAATTTTGGGAAAATACGTATGTATAAAATAGATAAGAGTTCTAACAAACACAAAAATTGGCAGGGAGACCTATTATATTTAATCTGTATATAGGCCAGGAACATTAGTGACTCTCATATAATCTGCCAAAAGTATTCAATAATAATTTATTCTCTGCACAGATGAAGTAAGCCCTATTCTATTCACATCTACTGAGTTATTTTTCTTAGCAAAGTTATTTTCATGGGTAGTACCTAAGGTACAATTAAGTCTTGTTCAGTATAAGTAACATGCAAATTAATTTCACAGGATACAAAAAGGTAGGATTCACCTGAGACGGTGTTTTTTTCTTTTTTCTTTCACTCTGTGACAATTTTATTGCTCAGTGTTTCTACCACTAGAACACATATTAGCAAAAGAAAAGTTACATAGAGATCTGGCTCCCTGAGAGCCTGGTCTCCTTTCAGTCCCAAAGCCACTCAGTGCCACTTAGACACTGTTTTGCTTCCTGTGATGAGTGGCTCTACTTCCGCCCCATCCTTGGTAATTCAGTTGCATGATAATCATGATGCTTCAAAGGAGGCTCTGTTTAGTACTGTGACTGTCACTCAATATTTTATAGATGAATAATAATTTAAATAATAATGATGATACTAGCTTTTACTTCTATGAACAGAGTGATTAAATGCAAAGGCCTACCCGGTGATAGAAGTTGGTTCTTAATCCACAAAGTCCATTAATTATCTGTGAACTTTGGCAATACCAAGCTCTTTCTATATTACACTGACTAATCAATACTAAATCACATTGAGAGGTGACAATGTGCTAGCAGCCTTCGCTCACTCTTGGTGCCTCTGCGGCCTCAGTGTCCACTCTGGCCACGCTTGAGGAGCCCTTCAGACCACCGTTGCACTGTGGGAGCCCCACTCTGGGCAGGCCGAGGCCGGAGCTGGCTCCCTCTGCTTGCAGGGAGGTGTGGAGAGAGAGGTGCCAGGGGGAACCAGGGCTGCATGCAGTGCTCGCGGTCTAGCCTGAGTTCAGGGTGGGCGCAGGCTTGGCAGCCCCGCACTTGGAGTGGCCTGCAAGTGCCCCTGGCCCCAGGCAGTGAGGGGCTTAGCACCCAGGGCCAGCAGCTGTGGAGGGTTTGCTGGGTTCTCCAGCACTGCTGGCCCGCCCTTGCCGTGCTTGAATTCTCACCACCTCAGCTGCCTCCCTGCGGGGCAGGGCTTGGGACCTACAGCCCACCATGCCCAAGCCCCTCCACTGGTGGGCTCTGGTGCGGCCTGAGCCTCCCCAACGGGTGCCCTCCCCTGCTCTAGGACAACCGCCCAAGGGCTGAGGAGTGCAGGGGCGGCAGCATGGGACTGGCAGGCAGCTCTGCCCAGGGTGCTGGAGTGGGATCCACTAGGGGAAGTCAGCTAGGTTCCTGAATTGGGTGGGGACTTGGAGAACTTTTATGGCCAGCTAAAGGATTGTAAATGCACCAATCAGCACTCTGTGTCTAGCTCAAGGTTTGTAAATGCACCAATCAGTGCTCTATGTCTAGCTAACCTAGTGGGGACTTCCAGAACTTTTCTGTCTAGCACTCTAGGTCTAGCTAAAGGACTGTAAATGCACCAGTCAGCACTGTGTCTAGCTAAAGGTTTGTAAACACACCAATCAGCACCTTGTCAAAATGGACCAATCAGCTCTCTGTAAAATGGACCAATCTGTAAAATGGACCAATCAGCTCTCTGTAAAATGAACCAATCAGCAGGATGTGGGTGGGGTCAGATAAGGGAATAAAAGCAGGCTGCCCTAGCCGGCAATGGCAACCCCCTCGGGTACCCTTCCATGCTATGGAAGTTTTGTTCTTTTGCTCTTTGCAATAAATCTTGCTGTTGCTCACTCTTTGGGTCCGCACTGCCTTTATGAGCTGTAACACTCACCGCAAAGGTCTGCAGCTTCACTCCTGAAGCCAGCGAGACCACAAACCCACCGGAAGGGATGAACAACTCCGGACGGGAGGAATGAACAACCCCAGACGTGCTGCCCTTAAGAGCTGTAACACTCACCGCGAAGGTCTGCAGCTTCATTCCTGAAGCCAGCCAGACCACGAACCCACCAGAAGGAAGAAACTCCAGACACATCTGAACATGTGAAGGAACAAACTCTGGACACACCATCTTTAGGAACTATAACACTCACTGCGAGGGTCCGTGGCTCCATTCTTGAAGTCAGTGAGACCAAGAACCCACCAATTCTGGACACAATATCACTGTATTTCAATGTTGGATAACCTATACTATCTTCTTTTAAGATGGAGGTTCTTCCAAAAAGTTAAATTTCATCCATACTTTTGTGGTAATGACTAACCAGAAAAATTCTTTTAAAAATTCTGGTTACATCAAGCCTTTCCAAAAGGAGGAGCTGTTAACCCAAGCTGGGCAGGATACAGTGTGAACATCGGTCAATCACAATCACAGAACAGCTACCATACTAGGTGGCAGGTACTATGGTAAGATGTTACATTCCTCGAAGGGAGATATTCTTACCCTTATGTTATAGTTAAGGAAACATATGCACAGGGAGGTGAAGTAGCTTACCCAAGATTAGCCACAAATTGACTCCAAAGCTCCTAACATCTATGTCAGCATTTGCCAAAATGGTTCTGTGAGTTACAGTGCTCCAAGAAAAGCTCAGTTCTATGACAAAATGACTTCGTGAAATGAGATCTAGCCACATTCCTTTACTGCAGAACTTTGGAAAATCTTTAATGTGTTAATGTAAACTGAATGAAAAGGAGGTAGGGGTGAGAGCAGGAGAAGTATGGTATGCAGAGCTTCCAAAACATATTTACTCATAGGGTTTTTTTGGCCGAGTATCTTAGTAGGGTGAAATTCTGCAGAATTTGCGCTCAGAAATGCTACAATAGACTACACTGACTCCTAAGTTAAAGGAGGAAAAATAAATTCAGGCTGTCCTCATCAATTTAGTAATAGGTCATGTAATTACATTAAAAAGGCTTGCTTCATAGAGGATACAGAACAGATAGCATGCTCAATGGTGGTTTCAGAATTATCTTTTGTCTCAAGTTGGCTAATTTCAAGGAGCAAGAAACTTACTTGTTTGTTGCCTGGAGCTGGATGACAAAGAAAAATGGACTCAGTGCTCAGGAATACTTTGTAAGCCCATAAACGCAAAAGCCTACTTGAAGGACACCTTGGAATTATCGATTGCTGTTGTTACCAAGCGAAGAATGGACCATTCTATTAGGTCTTCTTTTAGCATTGTGAAGGTAATGCAGTGGAACCCCAGCCTATTCCCAAGTCACAAGCATGTCTGCCCTAGTGGCTAACTAAAGCCTCAGAAAAAAGCCCAATGCCCCCTCCCTGTCGTATAGACAACTATGAGCTCATACACTCCTCTCAATTCACTGTTTCACTATTCTCACTGACAAAGGTCAAACATTTAGAATTTTATTCAGGTATCTTTAAACAATTAAATTCAGGATATGCATAAACACTCACGGGTATCTTTAGGATTTACTTAACCTTGGTTGTTATGAATAGTTATAGGGTATCAGGAGAATGAATTCAATAATACTTCTTCTGTGTCTGTTTTGTTCAGAGATTATCAGACTCTCAAAAAACAGGCAACACTTGTCCTGAGGTTAAAAACCTAACGTGGCTCTAAATTTGGTAAAATGGATTTTGTTCTGTCTTGGGTTATGTTCGCAGACAAACCAGCTATGATGTACAGGTCTCTATTTTTATTACAGTTGGAAGCTAGGGACTTTTACTCTACTAACTGTAATTTCAAGTCCTTATATACACAAATTGAAAACTCTCTACACAATGCTACTGGTTAAAAAGCAAATTCTGTTCAACATACTTGCTACTTACCAGCTGTGTTACCACGAACAAATTACTTACCCTTTTGTGCTTCAGTTTCCTCACCTGTCCTAGGGATTGGTCTAGTATCTATCTCATGAGGTTGCTGTGAGGAATGAGGTGAAGTGCAAATGGGGCATTTAGAACAGTGTTTGGCCCATAGACACTGAACCTTAGCCATTGCTAATGAGATAAACTTGTTATCTGGCACTGGAGAGTCTTTCTGTTAAGCTCTCTACTTAGCTCATCTTTCTTTCCCTACTCTCATCACCATGAACATTCGTGAAGGAGGAGTCTCCCCTATTGTTACTCTCATATGTCACAATTGTTTTGAACTTCCAGTGGACTACCCTACCCCATGCTAACAACACTGTTCTCTCAAACTCACCAATGACCTATCAAGTCCATTGCCTATTTTAAGTTTCCTCCAGTTGGCCATGGGACCACAATTTGACTACTTCTGAAGGCTGTTCTTTCTGTTGGCTTCTAAAACACATTATTTCTTGATCCACCCCCCAATCCCTATCACTTTGATTCTTCCTTAATTACTACCTTCCTGATTAGAGATACAAAGTCAGAAACGTCTAGGATTGAGCCTGACTTTGCCAAATATCAACAATGTGGCCTCAGATAAGTTACTTAATCTCTGTGAGCCTATGCTTTTTCATTGGTTTAATGTCAATAAAAAACAGTATCTATTTTTGGCCAGGTGTGGTGACTCATGCCTGTAATCTCAGCACTTTGGGAGGCCCAGGTGGGTGAATCACTTTAGCTCAGGAGTTTTGAGATCAGCCTGGACAACATGGGGAAACCCCATCTCTATAAGAAATACAAAAACTAGCTGGGCTTGGTGGTGCATGCCTATAGTCCCAGTTACTGCGGAGGCTGAGGTGGGAAGATGGCTTGAGCCTGGGAGGCAGAGGTTTCTGTGAGCTAAGATGGAGCCGCTGCACTCCAGCCTGGACAATAGAGCCAGACCTTGTCATAAACAAACAAACAAACAAACAAAAAACCAGTATTTATTTTTCATATGAACTAGTGTGAGAAGTAAATGAAATACATATTTAGCATAGGGCTAATAACGTAGTGTGAGCTCAATGTACTCCATATCATTAGTAATAACTGATTCATTCAGCTCACTTATTATAGAACAAATATGTGCCAGACACTGTCTATATTTGTCTGCTTCACAAATTAAAAACCTTCATATTAGCCCAATCTTTTCCTTCCCGCCCTTCTTCTGACCTGCTCCTCCTAAATTCATCGTGTCAGTTAATGGCTCCTCTGTTCACCTAGTCTTCTACTCTCAATTGACCTGACTCTTAACCTCTCCATCATATCCCACATCAAAATGCTCATGGAATCCAGGACATTCTCTCTCAGCAAGGGCTCTTCACTTAGCCCTCCACATTATTTCTAGCCCCCATGGGGCTAGAATTAGGTTCTATTTCAGTCGTACTGGACAAAGACAGCAGCCTGGATGGTGTTCCTGCCACTAGTCTCTAAGTCCTCTAGCACATGATCCTCTTTCTATACTGGTAACCTGATCATGCCACTTTCTCATTTCCATGCTTTGCTGCTCACCCATAATACAACACAACCAAGAAGGCCTTTCCTAATCTAGTTCCAGGCTATTCGCTTGCCACCTCTGCAGGACCCCCAACAATTATCTACTGCCTCAATGTTTCTTGACAGATTATAGAAAATCCTTAAAGTTTTATCAGTTTCTTACTATGTAGAACATATAATAAATGAATTTGAAAACAAATCCATGTGAACAAAAAGCTTAACAAAGAACACTGCATCCAGCTTTGTCCCTAAGGGTTTTCCAACATCAGCAGTAGCACATTTTTTTTGTTTGTTTTCAGCATCAGTATTGAAATGCAAGCCTCTCACTCAGATTTAGGTGTCTAGCAATATTTTCTGCTAGAAGAAAGCAAACTTCTTTGGGAAGCAGCAGATTCCAAAACTTTGGGCAAGGAAAACTCAAATAGGCCTAAAATACCTCATTATTGCCAGACAGCAAGGATACCTCTAAAGATGATAGGGACAGTGCTAAAATGAAAAAGAAACCAGTTTAAAGGAGATCACTGGGCAAGATCACTGATGTGATATTTAGAACATCAATAGTAATAAAAGTTATCACAATAAAGATAATTACAGTAATTGTATATGACTTTGTGGAAGCCATAATTTCTTAATGATACATTAACATACATTAACTCTCATTAAGAGAGTTAACATAAAATGTACAAAAATGAAGTTGAAATACAAAATAAAATTGATTATAATTGGATGCTTTATTGATTTTAATTAGTAAAAAGTATTAAATATCTGGGTATTTTAAGTATTTATCTACATACATGTATGTATTTGTCTCTATCTGTGTGAGTAGCAGTGGGCAAATACACAAAACTATGAGTAAGCCAAATAATTTCAGAAAGAGTAGAAAGTTACAGAAAGCACTAATGAGCATTAATGGTCAAACATATCCACTAGGTAGAAAGAATGACAATGATGCATTCCAAAGTAGTGAATGCGTTCCCCTCTTTAGAAATTCGGCTATCTGTTCAGATCCGATTGCATCTTCCAGGGGAAGAAACTTCTAGACAACGTGACAAATTATAATAAGATATTAATAAGGCATCTGTATGTTCACAGTAATGCTACTATACCAGAGCGACGCACAAGAATGACATAGAGGATTATGTAATGCTGGCCAAGCAACGTAAAAGATGCACCATTTTGGGAGAAAGCCCATCAAGTTGAAATCACTGGGGGGATGGATGTGAACAATACGGCTTAAACGGTGCTACCGAGGTGAAATATGAGGTTCACATGAAGACCCAGTGAGATATTCAGGGACTCAAGTTTGAATCACCTTAGAAGAATAAACCAGGCAGTGTGCCCCCACTAAAAATCAACTGATTACCAACTCAATCCTCTACACTCAGGAAATATGGAAATAAGCACTTTGATTGGAGAAGAAAATAAATAATGAAGACAGAAATTAAACCCATGGCGTTGCTAGTTCATTACAGGTTTAAACATGATATTCCTTTAAGTACTGTAATTATTATTTTTGCATATGCCTTGTCTGTTTAAAGTAGCTAGTCAAAATAACCAGTCCTATTAAACTGTGATTGCAGTTTAAATTGTTTAACTTCATGAACTAAGTTTCATAAACAATGTTTATAAAAGTTTAAGAAAATTTGGCTTTTCAAATTATTTAGTAGAAATATTTAATAAACTGAGCATGAAACAAAGTGCAAATAAAAGTGTTTCCTTTCCATGCATATAATCTCATCAGTCTCCGAGGAATATAATCAGCATCTTAACAGACACATCTCTTTTCTTGCCTCTGAGACTTTGCAGACACTGGTTACTCAACCACTGATGTACTTTCCTTCCATAATCACCTGGTAATTCATACTCATCAGATATCATTCCGCCTTTTACATTTCCCTGCAGGTTTGTTTATTCATTGAACTACTTATTTATTTATTTATTTATTTTGGTTACCTATTATTTGCAATAGGCACAGCAGTAGGCTGGGAACACAGTTGTAGGCAAAATAGACATACTCTCCACACACACTGTGCCCACCCCACGCCCGGCAAGGGGCTTATGGTCTAGAAACAGGAGGCAGGATGTGTATGGTTAAAAAAATATGTGTAGGGGTATGTATGTATAAAAATTTGTTATAATAAAAAATTCAATTGCTGAAACACAATAATTTTCCAGGCTGTTAACAAACACCGTGCTGTGATAGTTTATTCAAGGGAAGAGGGACTGACTTAGAATCAGTCTGAAAGCTGTGTCTGAAGACGTAAGCTGTGTGCGAGGAGATAAGCTGGGGAAAAGTACATGTGCAAAGGCTTGAAGGGGGAAAACCCCTTTATGTGTTCTAGAAAGTGAAAGACCACCGGTGTGGCCATAGAAGGGGGAAAGTGGCTTGAGAAGAGACTGGAGAGCTAAGCAAGAGACAGATTAGATAGGGGCTTATAGACCACGGTAATGAGAGCTCTTACGTGCAAGCAGAAGCCATTGGAGTGTTTTAAAATAGGGATAATCTGGACCAAGATCATTTTGAAATTATGATGCTGGTGGTAGTTTGGGAATAGGAGAAAGAAAAGAAACAGAACAGTTAAGAAGCCATTGCAGTAATTCAGGTAAGAGATAAAGGTGGCCTGTACTAGGATGATGTCAGTGGAGATGAGATGTATTGAAAGATTTGAGATACATATTAATGGGCTGAATATGAGAGGTGAAGGAAAAGGAAAAATACTGAGTGAATCCCAGGCTTCTGGTGTGAGCAATTGGGTAGATAATAGTGGTGCAATTTACAAGATAAAAAAAGCTGTCAGAAAAACAAATTTTCTTGGAGGGTGAACAGACAGGAGAATCAAGTATTTCATTTTGGATAAAGTTATGTATGCTTAAGTTGTTTATGAGACATGAAAGTGGAGTCAGTAAGTCAAATAGATATTCCTGTAAGAAGCTCTGCAGAGAAGTCTGGGGATGGAGATAAAATTTGTAAGTCATTAGCATAGAGAGAGAATGGGAATGGATCATCTGTAGGGAGCATCACGAAAGAGAGAAGGGAAGGGGTTTGCAAATCCTATCTTTAAGAATCTTAACATTTAGAGTAAGGTGAAAGTAAAGGAACCTGCTAAGGAAACTGAAAAAGCAAAGTGAATTTGGCACAATGGAGGTTAAGTCAGAACAATATATCAAAGAGGCAGCTATAAGAGTGTTAAGACAATTTAATGGGAAAAAAATTGTCTTTTCAACAAATGATACTGGGACAACTAACTGCATATCCACATGCAAAAGAGTGAAGTTGGACTCCTACATTACATCATATACAACTTTAACTCAAAATAGATCAAAGACCTGAACAGATGAGCTAAACTGTAACCTCTTAGAAGAAAGCATAGGTGTAAATCTTCATGACCTTAGGGTAAGCAATAGTTTCTTAGATATGATACCTAAAGTAAAAGAAACAAAAGAATAGATAAACTTCATCAAAATTTAAAAAGAAGTTTGTGCTTCCTCATTTCCTTGGAACTTTGTTCATGTTTCTGTTACTACATTTAATACATTATATTGTAATTATCAGTTTAAGTGTCTTTTTACCCAGTTAGACAGTTAATTTTAAAAATTTCCTTCACTGTGCCTCATCCCCATTTGTATACTTGGTACCAAGCAGAGTACAGGACCATACATCACATGTATTACGTGGCTGGTACATGAAAGTAACAAAGTTTTTTAAAATAAGAAATAAAAAGGGTGGAAAATACAGAGAGTCCTTGCCAAGCAGAAAAAGTTCACCAAGACTAATTTATTAAAACAGGATGGAAAATTAAATGGTTTTGTGTTAAGACAATAAGATGTTAAGTTGTTTGAACCTCTAGGAGTAAGGAATGAGGTATGAGGCTTACTATCCGTTACAGTAAGAAAAAGTGAATTTATTGTACTCTTTGACTTAAGAAGATATGTGTGGAACATTTAGTATGTGTCCAGCCCAAATTGGTTCTTAGAGAAGTTTTACCTCAAACAAATTCAAATTTTATCTGAAACCTATTGTCATGAAGTTCTCTGGGAGTGTAGCATGATTTCCTTCTGTAAAATAAACCCACATCCCCATTGTTTTAGATTGGAAAGCAACTTAGGGGTCAACAAGTTCCTCGACAGAAAACTGTGGTCAGAGGGGCAAATGAAGGATTTGCTCAAGGTCACACCCAAGGTAACAGGAGAGCTGGCCTAGAAGCCACGTCTGCTAAATTAGAGCTCAGTGAGGTTTTCAACTTACTCTAGGTCTTCAAGCCTTTTTCTTGAATATTCTCTAAAATTTAAAAAAAAATACATGGAAGCTGAGGGTCTGGCAGTTAATTTCCTTAAAACCATCTGTGCTTATTTTCCCTTTGAAGGCACTATGCTTATCTCTTGGAGAACTTCGCCCCAGTGAGCATGTACACATGCACCAGTTTATGATTTCAATATACAATACTACTAGCTTTGGTTTCATTATCATGAATCTATAAATTTCAAAGTTTGGGTCAATTATTGCTTTAGACATTGTCATCAAGGACAACAGAATTCAGCAGACAGCTGAATTATAGCTTCTCTTTCTGACTGTGTTGTGCTGGCATCCAGATGAGCCTGAGCATCACTTAATTTCTTGTTTAAATTTGGTGAATGTAAAATTGAGCATCTCACCTCATAGACAGATTGGGTATTTGGTGTGAATGAGTGGCTATGCTAACACAAATCCAATTTCTGTCGAGGCTAATAGCTGTAGGGGAATTTTTACCATCTCTCTGGTGTCAATTTTGAAATTGATACAAAATCCCAATGGATATCATGACTATTCATTAGTCATTCTATGGTCTTAATGTATCTTGTTTGGTTACTAATGAATTCCTGTGACACATTTTACTTCCCAAGAAGCATGCTCTAAAAACTCCTGCCAACTGGTCATTAAAATCCACTACAATTATCATCAATGGAATCAAATTACTATCAATTACATAGAGGAGTTAATCCACACTGAATAATTTCAAACACAAACATTTTCAATTCATATTAACAAGATACAATCCAAAGGAAAGAATGACCAACCAACTGTATATCTGGTGTCTATTAGCAAGGTTGCAAATGCAACCCATTTCCATTTGTACTATTATTAGAAACTATGATTTGCTAAGTGCCTACCATGTGCCAGGAACGATGCTAAATACTTTTCATTCATTATTCTATTACTCTCAATGGCTACTCTACAAGATAGATATTGTTATTTCTCTCTTAAAATGATGAAACTCAGAAACACACTTAAAATTACACTGTCAGTGATAGAAATCTTGATTTGAATTCCAGTCTGGTTGACTCCAAACATCAGTCTTCTCTTATGTACCATCAGAGTTTCCATGGTTTCTTAGAGGTTCACCCTGTGAGGTGAAATCTGAAAGCACAGGGAGTGGATCTGCACTCATGACATTGTCTCATGACATTGCAGTTACACTGAGGATATGAGCATGGCATTTGCACGCTCCTTTCCTCTGCCTGATGTCTCCTCCCCTTTCATGAGCTTGGTTACCTAAGTCACAATTCCTCTTGTAGGAATCTGGTTCTGATTCCCTGAGGTGGAAAAGAGGTATTCTACTTATGTTCCCCTAGCACCCTTTACATTTCTCTAATGGAGCATTTATTATAACGCATTAAAATTGTTGCTTGACTTATTTGTACAGCTCATTAAACCAGGAGCTTCTTGATTACAGGAGTAGCCCCTTCATTTTTTGCATTTTTTGTTATCCCCAGGCACAACGTCTACAAATTAGTAAGTGTACAATAGTGGCATGCTGAATGGCTAGTGAACTGATAAAGAATGGAAGATATATTTGGTTTTATAAGGACGTGATGAGGTTACTATTTATACCTAAATCCTTATTTTCATTGGCATTCATCTTGGGTTGTGCTATTGTAATCAGCATACAGAAAGAATCAACTTCTGGACATGGTGAATAAAATTGCAGTTATGCGGCATTTTCTTTTAATTTGGGGGGATTTAAAACAAATTCTGTCAAAGATATAATCATGTACAAAATATATCAAGTTGTGGATATTTGATTAATATGGAAAAACCTGTTTTCAATAAAAACACCAATATTTCCAAAATTGTTGTTATGGTCTAGTGTGAAAAAGATGACATACAAAATGAGTAAAAAAGCCAAAACAGATTTTGGTTTTTCCTGTGTTTATTCCATTTAGAATATAAAGGAAGGCACATTTTTCACACCTCCTCTGTTTAAATACCACTTTGAAAAAATGATCCATAAGTGAAAACTCGTTTTTTTTTTTCCTTTTGAGATAGTATCTTGCTCTGTTGCCCAGGCTGGAGTGCAGTGGCACGATCATGGCTCACTGAAGCCTTGACCTACTGGGCTGAAGGGATCCTTCCATCTTAGCCTCTTGAGTACCTGGGACCGCAGATGCGCACCACCATAACTGGCTAATTTTTTAAATTTTGTAGAGACGAGGTCTTGCTATGTTGCCCAGGCTAGTCTTAAACTCTTGGGCTCAAGTAATTCTGCCATCTCAGACTCCCAAAGTGCTGGATTATAGGTGTAAGCCATTGCACCCAGCCTAAGAGAATAAACTTTTAGTATATTCTGTCTCTAGCCAACTTACAGGTTCAAATGTTAACAGAATCACACCTAAAAGATAAATATTTCTGCCAATTTAAAAACATTTAGTGTTCCACTCATTGGGTTTTCAATTATAAATGGCATTATAAGCCATTTATAATCCTTGTTGTAGGAAAGATCCTTAGATATTGAGGAATGAAATCCTTGTTGTGGGAAAGATCCTTAGATATTGAGGAATAAATAATCCTCACACTTTTAAGGTATGTGACTCTTAGACACCATCCAATTCAGAAGCTAATGCTCCTGGGAACTTACAAAGTGGAGAGGCCACACAGTGCTGAAGATACAATGATGATCTGGTTGGGGTGGGAATAATGAGAGGAATTAAGGTACTAGTGATTAGACCATTGTAAATATTCTATGAAAAGATGAGAATGGCCTGAACTACGAGAGTCAAGATGCGAATGGAAAAGAAGAGTTTTAAGAGACACTGAGGGAGATCCCTGGGGGAGAAGGGCTTGGTAGAGATGACTTGTTTGCAGATTATGTATTATGGATTTCTAAAGGGGGAAAGCCAGAGTCTGATGATAAGATCAGATTCAAGTTACCTGATTTGAGATCGGGAATTTCAAAAAGTGCTTCTCAAGAGTTTTCCTCCATGTTACACATGAAAGGTTTGGCAGAACTAGTGCTAGGTGTTCACAAAATTGTGCCATGTTTTTCCTCCTGAATACATAGAAGGTATATATATTTAAGACCTCCTTGCAGTTAGATTGGTCATATGGCCAGTGGGCTCTAAGCAGAGGCAATGAGTGCTACTTCTAGGCTGAGGTAACAGAAGACCCTGGGTGGCCTTCCAGCTTTCTTCTTCCCTGTTTAATTTGAATCTGGAAGGCATGTGTCAAGATGTTGAAATGACAAAGATGCAAGCAAACTGGATCCCTGAATCACCACTTAGAAGCTGCTCTAGAGAGGCACTAAACTCACAGATCTTCTTGGAGTGAAAAGTAATGTTTTATTTGTTAAGCCACTGAGACCCGGAGCCTTGTTTGTTATTGCACCATAACTGAGTGTTGTTTTGACCAGCAAAAGAGGTGATATTTTTAATTTCAACACATTCTGAGGAGAGTACGCAGATTTAGAAGACACTTTTGAAAATGTTTTCTTTAACAAAAACAAATCAAGTCAATGACATTGTTTTTTTTTTTTTTTGTATATGAGGGTGAGAGGCGTGGAATTTCATACATGCATCCTAGAAGCATGTAATAAATAAAATTAGCCACTTAAAAATTTTTAGAATATTGTTTTAATAGCAAAAATAAACATAGATCATCTAATTTTTGAAAATGGAATATTATTTTTTAAGAAGTTCTTTCCTCCTCACCTCTGTAAGAACAAAAAAGTAGGTGCTATTAAAAAATAGGCACTATCAAATCTAATTTTGTGGTTTGGAATAAAAAAAGTAGACGGTACAGATTAATATGCTAATATAAATATTCAATTTTCTGCTTTGGACTTATAACCATAGCTATGCTTAATAACAATATCCATAGTGTCATTTTCCTTCTCTCTTACCTAAAAGAGGTGTCCATCTTTGTGGATGGAGACACCCATTTTCTACTTCCCTTCGTTTTAAAAATGTATCTATGGGTAAACGAAAAGAACAAGAAGGCAGTAAGGTAAATGTTGTAGGAAACCAGCATGACTGCACACCGTAGTCACCATGACTATTAGGGGGACCAGAAACAGCTGCAGGGAGAAGCAGGGCAGTAGCTCTCATTTCACTCTTTTCACTGCTGCTCAAGATAGCCAGTGGCAACACTAGTTAATGGGCAATAGCCTTCAGGGTGTGTATGAAATCATACTCATACTTTGGTACTTTACTGAGTTTCAATAGGATGATTGGCAATATACCTTTAATGCTAGTAATACTTGATTCAGTACAGAAAGATATTCTGTAAGTGTAAAATATTTATTTTGGACTCAAGACCTGGTCAAACTACTAAAGATAAACAGCATTTGAGAATTTACAACTAGAAGTGAAAATCAGACTGCGCGTGATGGCTCACGCCTGTAATCCTAACACTTTGGGAGGTCGAGGCGAATGGAACACCTGAGGTTAGCAGCTCAAGACCAGTCTGGCCAACATGGTGAAAACCCCATCTCTACTAGAAATACAAAAATTAGCCTGGTGTGGTGGTGGGCGCCTATAATCCCAGCTACTCAGGAGGCTGGGTCAGGGAGAATTGCTTGAACCCAGGGGGCAGAGGTTGCAATGAGCTGAGTTCACACCACTGCACTCCAGCTTGGGTGACAGAGCACGACTCCCTTTCAAAAAAAAAAAAAGAAGCGAAAATCACCACTCAAAAGGGTAGCTATTGACAGAGTAAATTTTCCTTATGTTAGTCCCTGTAATAGGAAGAAAGTAGGGTAGCAGGATGGATAAAAATCAACAAAAGAAAAAGAAAAATGAATGGAAAAAGGTATTTTTTTCTTAATTCTTTAAATCTTCAGTAAAAATCCTGCTTCAAGTAAAATTTTACATGAGTCTAATTAAGCACTTTTACGGCAGGATCTATAATTGAAGCCTTACCTTATATGGCTTACTAACTTGCAGCTGCAAGCTAAATGTTTTAACATATCATCAAATTGGCATTAGTTTGACAAAATGTAGTAATCATTTCCTTTTGTGGACTAAAAGACACCAAGAACATGAATATTTTAATTCATATGTTAGCTGATACAGACATAATTATTAGAGGTTACAGGGTATATATGGCATTGCAATTTTTTCTCTTCCTTTTTTAAGTAATTGAATGCTTTGCTTAGTTTGAATAAATGTAACTTGACACAAATGATCTAAAACAAGGGGCAGAAACAGCAGGGAGGATGAAAGAAAATAGGACAAATTCCTAAGTTCTGTGGAACACAGGAAAATTTGTATTTTTAAAGATGAAAAGTTGTCTAAGAACTATGCAAACTTGAAGGTCAACCAGACAACTATTTTCATCAAAATATTTAAATTCTTACTCTTGTTAAGAAGCTAGTAGCATCTATCTTTCTCTTAAGTTCGGGGGTAGAATCATATCCATTATTTGAAATCTGAAATTGCTACCTAACTATCTTCTCAAACTGCATAATCACAAGTTCAGTTCTTCCTGTGGACACATTTGTGTATATGCTTCAGTCAAAAGCAGGGGGAAAAAAGGCCAGCAAAATGTTGCTCTGTGGTTTTCGGAGTGATGGGCAGGAGGAACTGTGTGAGCAGGTTGGAACTCTCAGGTCCCAGGACTTCAGGGCTGAGTACACATAGAACCCCTAACACCACAGTCAAGTTAGAGCTCTGCTACAGGAACTTGTGCTCATTTCAGCAAAGGCTAGGACAGAATTAATCTCTGCAAAATTAAAAATTAAGAGTCAATAAATAGGGCATATAATACTATTATTAATTAAAAGGGTCTAGGACACAGCTCTAACACAACGAGCTGTATGACCATCTCTCAGACTTTCCCATCCTTAGAGATGTCTGCCAGACTGAGTCATCTCCAGGGAGGGTAAGTGTCAGAGATGCCCTGGTGAGCTGTGGATGGCTGAAAATAACTAGAAAGGAAGAACAACAGCTAACAATCTCCTGGAGTTTGGCTGCCAAAAAGAATCTTTCCTTCTTATTAAATTCTGATCAAAGATCTAGATTCAGTTTCCCAACTGAGAGCTTAGCCAGCTTTATTTTTATTTTTATTTTTTGAGAAAGAGTTTCATTCAGTTGCTTAGGCTAGAGTGCAGTGGCACAATCTCAGTGCATAGCAATGATCCTCCCACCTCAGCCTCCCAAGTAGTTGGGATTATAGGTGCATGCTATTCCTCCTGGCTAATTTTTGTCTTTTTGTAGAGACGAGGTTTTGCCACATTGCCCAGGTTGGTCTGGAACTCCTGGGCTCAAGAGATCTACCCAACTCAGCCTCCCGAAATGCTGGGATTATTGGTGTGTGCCACTATGCCCAGCAAGCTTCACTGGTTTTTAAACAAGCATCAACATATCTGCTGTGGTCTGTAACTGCGGAATTGAAGGAAATGTGGTCATTTAAAAAAAATGACCAGGCTGG
Organism: Macaca thibetana thibetana; assembly: GCF_024542745.1. NCBI lineage: Eukaryota > Metazoa > Chordata > Mammalia > Primates > Cercopithecidae > Macaca > Macaca thibetana. The sequence continues at coordinate 82,917,809 of NC_065584.1, read as the reverse complement.
GCGCGGTGGCTCATGCCTGTAATCCCAGCACTTTGGGAGGCCCAGGCCGGTGGAATATGAGGTCAGGAGTTCGAGACCAATCTGGCCAATATGGTGAAACCCCATCTCTACTAAAAATACAAAAATTAGCCGGGCGTGGTAGCGCGCGCCCATAGTCCCAGCTACTCGGGAGGCTGAGGCAGAAGGATCGCTTGAACTCAGGAGATGGAGGTTGCAGTGAGCCGACATCGCACCACTGCACTCCAGCCTGGGTGACAGATCGAGATCCTATCTAAAAAAAAAAAAAAAAAAAAGAAATGGCCAGTAACTTAAGGGCCCTTTCATGTCTTATTAAGCACCTAGAGGCTAATTCATTTTAGAAATGTTCTGAGGGAGAGTGAGCAAGATTGAGCATAAACAGCTATATTCATGGACAATTCAACTGCCCTTCCTTATATAATTCCTGCTACTTCTTATCCATTTAAAACTTTCTAAGAGATTTAAATTGTGATGCTTTCTGTAGGCTGAAATTAAAAAGTCAACCAGGCTAAAGAAAACGAAACAATAATAATAACAAAAAAAACCTAAACCATTCAAAAAGAAAGGTAAAAGAAAGTCCAGATCATACAAAGTCCAACAGGCCATAAAAATGAAGGCTGGAAATGTTACAAAATCTCCCTTCTCAACTGGGAGCCTGGCCAAACAACTACACGGGAGTTGAGTTCTATGATTGTGAGTGGAAGTTGCATTGTCTGTCCCCGCCTGCCCTCCTTCTGTTCTGATCTCTAATTTTAGACATATCTGTGTTGACAGCATCCCTTAACAAAAGATCAGCAGCAAGCTGTTCAAGTCCTAATCTGACATTTCCCACACTAAGAGAAAGGAATGGAATTCCTTTCTCTTTTGTGGATCTTTGCTCTGGGGTTGTAACTAATAAGTTATCACAACTGGCTGGTACCAGCACATCACCAATTTATACAACACATGCTGTTCATTTACCTTAAAAAAATGACTATCCATGAGCAAAAGAGAATTTGGTCCATGATTGATAGATACACTATCCCATAGTCTCCAAATTAAAATTTAGAATATACAATTGAGCAATAGGATATTATACCCTATGTCTTGAAAAAAAATTCAGTCAAATTTTGATTCTGTGTTTGAATAATCACATCTCCGAGGTGACTGTCCCTAAAAATGCAAAAAGTATGGTAATCTTGTATATTGTGTGACTTGTCATTCTTGAAACATGGAAGTACTAATAGCTAATATGTACTGTATTTACTCAGTGCCAGGCACTGTTCAAAGTTCAAAGTGCTCTGTGACAACTCATTTAATCCTCCAAACAACGTTGTGAGATAGGTACTATTATTATCCCTTCTTTACAAATGAGAAAACTGAGGGTCAGATAAACAATTTGGCTGAAATCATAATGGTAGGCAATAAAAGAGGTAGGATTTGAACTAGAATTCTTGCTACTGAATCTGTGTTCTTAACTACTGCTTTCTAGAGAGGAAGAAGACAACGAAGGCAAGTCAGTTCTCAGCCCTGAGAATTCCACCTGGCTGATCTTTGACGATCAGTAAATATTTACTGACTCCTTATCATGTGACATGTTTTAGGTATATTACGCCTAGTGTTTTAGGCATGCCTAGTGTTTTAGGTATATTATGTTATTTAATCCTCCCCATAGTACTATATGGGAGGAACTATTACTCTATTTTACAAAAACAAAAACCCTGGCTTAGGAAGGTTATGAATTGCCCAAGGATATACTTGTGTTAAGTGACGGAACCACCTCTGCTGGTTCCGTTGGGATTATCACTGATTTGAAAATAAGGTGAACAGCTATTGGCAGGAGATTCATGTTACTGAGGAGGGAAGAGGACTACCTTCCAGGCTAGCTGGCATTCTCCTTATGATGCAGGGCTGTGTATGTGACAAGAGGCCTCTTGAGCCTTTACTTTTCCTCAACAAGATGTGTACCACAGGATTGCTTGGAATTCAGATTCTTTCCTCCACTTTAGCCCATCAACAGATTAATTCCTGACAATATGGCTTTAACACTGTGATTCTTTGTTTAGCCTTCTTTCCTTGCTTGTCCCAGCACTGTGCCAATTTGGGCCCATTACTCCCAGAGCTTTCCTGGCTTCTGCTCCATTGTTCCAAAGAAGGGATTACTGACACACACTTGGGATCATTTCATTCTGAGGGCTTTAGGCTTTACCTGAGACTGCAGGTATGAGAGTCGTCTCATGGGAATCTACCTTCACCTTTACTGCATTTGTCAACCCCTCCCCACATACAGAAGTTTGTAATTAGAGACAGACACTCGTTTCATCAGAGATAGAGTTTGCACTCCTCAATTCTCTGAGGTGGTTTTGGATAATTTTCAAGAAAAGAGGGGAATATCCTTTTTTTATTCTATCATTTTAAAACTAGAAGTCTAACAAGTGTAACTGTTTTTTTTCCCCTATTAAATAATTCAGTAGCTATCCTTCTTGGAATGAACTCCAGCATGGATTAACTATCCATTGAACATACAGCACATATTCCTTATTACTTCTGTTCAGAATTTTAGCTCCAGTTATTTCAAGAAAACATTCCAAACAATTTTAAAATAATCATTAGACAATTAAGTTTGGCAGTGCATTTTTACCACGTTTGCAATCATTACTGTTTCTTACACTCCACTCCTACCCTTTGGGTTCACTGTGCTTCGTGTTGAAGTACATCATTTAATACTTCTATCAGCAAGGGTCTGGAGGTGGTGAATAATCAATCTTTGCTTTTCTGAATATATTTTTGTATTTCTCTTACATCTATATTACAGTCTAGCTGGATATAGAATTCTAGACTGACAGTTATTTCTGGAACTTTGAAGATACTAATGTATTGACTTTTGGCATCTCTTGTTGCTGGGAACAAGCCATCAGTTTATCCTTCCACAGCAGGAAAACTGTATTTTTAATAGCTTTTAATATTTTCCCTTTGTCCCAAATGTTCTATTTCATTACGTTTTTCTCTAGATAAAGCTTTGTTTTATTTTCAAGTGTGGCACTTGGTGATATTCTTAATCTGAGTCTTCAATTCAGCAAGTTTTAGCCATCATCTTTTCAAATATTGGTTTTCTGCCATTCTTAAACCTTCTTTAAAAATTCCTATGAGATGAATGGTAGAGCCTTTTGTTCTATCTTCCATGTACAACTCATTCTTTATATTTTTCATTGCTGTGTACTGTATTATGGGTGAATTTCTCACAATTATCTTATAGTTCATTAATTCTGTCTTTGAACCTACCCAGTCTAGAGTTTATTCTATCAAATGAGTCTATTTAAGAGACTACATTTTTCATTTCCAGAATTATTTTTTTCTATTACTCTGTCTTCTCATTTTAGTTCCTGTGTTATAACATCTTAAAGTTTTTTCTAATTTCTTCCTTTATCTTTTGAGTATCATAAATATACTTAAAGTCATTATCGGATTTCACTGTTACTTTCATTTCATTTGGGGTGAATTCAATTCTCATTTGTTATTTTTGTTGGCTTTCTCATGTAGAATTTTGGTGTGCACAATATTCTTCAGTGGGAGATTTTAATTTCTTCCTGCTTCTCCTCATTGCCTTGACCTTTTCTTCCTATGTAACAGTTTTATTATTTCCTGTGCTGGCCCCTGATACAACAGGATTTAAAGTAATGGTCTGAGGCTCTTGTTCTGGGTGACATGTGGGATATGGCAGAGTCAGTCCCAGGCTAGTGGTCAGTTGGATCCAGGTCTTGGGTGGGAGACTATGTTTGTTTTCTCTTGACTCTCTGGAACACAGGTTCTGATAAGCCACTGCCCTAGGGAGCGGTTGGTCACAGCATACCTGTAAACTCCTTTCTTGGACTAAGACGACTTCGTACCAAGCAGCAAATCTAGCTCCTATATCCATGCTTTGCATGAGTGCACTTGTAGTCCCTACAGTAGCATGGAATTCACATTTCTTCCTGCTAGACCTGGAATCCAGCAGACAACAGCTTTAATCCTACTAATTGCTTTGTGATTCTGTTATGTTTCTGGTTTATTGATACACTTATGTTTTCTTTTTCCTGAAAATGGCTATTTCTTTTTAATTTCCTCTATTTTGCATGTGATAGTTGAAGGAGCCTTAAAATACAACTTTACAATGCCAAACTGCTCCAATATTCAATTTCCCAAACATTCATTTTTATCAACAAAACAATCCAAAAATTCTACATTGCTGAGCAAAGGTAATACTTACTTTTCTCTCTCTCTCTTTTTTCTTTCACCAGCAAACAAAGGAAAAGATGATTATGTCTTACTGACAGATTTTCTTATTGACTCACTACCCCAAATCAGAGAGCCCCAAATGATAAATTTTAATTTACTTTTTTTAACAGGAGGAAAAAAAAGGGTTGAGAAGAAGTAACAATTCAGTGGCCATATCTATTATTATCTGTATTACAGCTTAAAATCTCTGCAGTTTTACTTAATGTTAATCAGAGAGAAATCCAGCTATTTGTGCATGCATTTATTCAGCTTTTAATGGATAAAGCTGGGAAGTATAATAGGCCCAAAAGAGGGGAGTCATAATTTTGGAATTATTTTCTTAATGACCACTGAAGAAAGCTTTGTCACATTTATCCAGGACTTTTATTTACAAAGAGGAGATTTATACATATTCTATTTCTGAAGGCTGCCTTACCTAGGTCTCCATTTTACTTACCCACTCATGTTGCTGGCCTGTAAGTGTTATTATACACAAGAGTTGAGGAATATAAATGTACCACACTTCACATAACATGTGTATTACTGAATATTTATGTATACATTGAATTTCAACAAATCAAATTGCATTTTACTTTTGAATTGTAATATACTTTTAAATGTATTTCTAGAGGAAAAGAAAATAGACTGAAACATTGTAAGACAGGGCAGAACTAGGAAAGTGAATTTAACAGTCAAGTGCTTAACTGGAAAATAACTTAATAATGATAAGGAAGTGTATTTCTTAATTTAAATCTTATACTGAAATACATCACCTAATGTCAAGAACAATACTAATTACTAATGAAATGAGAATATACTCTAATTTTGTTGGAGGAACACTTGGAACTTTGAGACAAAAACATGCATTAATGATAGCTGCTTTGGCAAAAGAAACTATCATCAGATGAACTGGCAACCTACAGAATGGGAGAACATTTTTGCAATCTATCCATCTGACAAAGGCCTAATATCCAGAATCTACAAAGAACTTAAACAAATTTACGAGAAAAAAACCAAACAACCACATCAAAAAGTGGGCAAAGGACATGAACAGACACTTCTCAAAAGAAGACATTTAGGCAGTCAACAAGCATATGAAAAAAAGCTCATCATCACTGGTCATTAGAGAAATGCAAATCAAAACCACAATGAGATACCATCTCATGCCAGTTAGAATGATGATCATTAAAAAGTCAGGAAACAACAGATGTTGGAGAGGATGCGGAGAAATAGGAATGCTTTTACACTGTTGGTGGGAGTGTTAATTAGTTCAACCATTGTAGAAGACAGTGTGGCGATTTCTCAAGGATCTAGAATCAGAAATACCGTTTGACCCATTTACTGGGTGTATATCCAAAGGATTATAAATCATTTTACTATAAAGACAAATGCACAAGTATGTTTACTGTGGCACTATTTACAATAGCAAAGACTTGGAACCAACCCAAATGCCCATCAATGATAAACTGGATAAAGAAAATGTGGCACATATACACCATGGACTACCATGCAGCAATAAAAAAGAAGGAATTCATGTCATTCTCATTCTCAGGGACATGGATAAAGGTGGAAACCATTATTCTCAGCAAACTAACACAGGAACAGAAAACCAAACACTGCATGTTCTCACTTATAAGTGGGAGTTGAACAATGAAAACACATGGACACAGGGAGGGGAACATCACACACTGGGGCCTGTCAGGGGGTTGGGGGCAAGGGGAGGGATAGCATTAGGAGAACTGTCTAATGTAGATGACATGTTGATGGGTGTAGCAAACCACCATGGTACACGTATACCTTTGTTACAAACCTGCACGTTCTGCACATGTATCCCAGAACTTAAAGAAAAAAAAAAAAAGATAGTTGCTTGGAAGAATTTTTCTGTTTTCTCTCTCTAATGGGGAAGGGAGAAAGAACAGATTCTAGAGATAGACTTGGGTTCAAATCTTGACTGCCCTTTATTATGGATGTGATTTTAGGCTAGATAAGTAACCTCTCTGAGGCTCAGTTTCTTCACCTGTAAAACAGGAATAACAATAACTACTTTTTATAGTTAAATGTAAACTAAAAAAAGTTGCCTGGTATATAGTAGGAATTTAGTATGGTGACTATCAGTGTTATTAGCATTCACTGGCTTTTTTCCTGGAAGGCAAGAAAAATATAAATACAAATACATATAAATACAGACAACTGCACTTCTACTGTATCTGACCTAAGGGACACTCAAAGCCATGTTTCTCTATTTCCATTATCTCCTGTGTCCAGGGAGAAATCAGGTTCTATACAAATTTCCCTTAACAGGAGGGAAGACAGGACAACAGGAAGACAGGATTAAAAGAAGACATTAATTATAAGCTCCCACTGAGTGTTCACGATGTTCCATGGTACTCCCTATGCACCATGCTACGTTTTATACATGATCTTGTTTAATCCTTACAACAACCCTACAGGGTAAGCATTAGTATTCTGTTTAAAAAGAGGAAGTCAAGCTTACAGTTTAAGTAATTCATCCACAGACCAGTAACAGACCTGCTCTGTCCAGTAAGTGACAGACCAAAAATTCAAAACCAGATCTGTGTATTGAAAGCCTTTTTCTTTTTAACGACATCATACCACATCCTACCAGGAAGACACAATTTATAAACAACATGTGACATAGTAAGAATATATATTTGGTCTCTGCCCTCAGTCCCTGGCACAGAGCTCCTAAAACCCTTGGAATTCCCTAGATGACAAGAATGAGAGGAGTATCTTTTGTCATTTGTAATAAGCCCCTTTCAATAATACCTGAGTTTATGAGGTGACTTTTGGAGACTAGGGGCTGGCTGCTAAACCAGTCATAAGATTAGAGGGTTTTAACTTTTGGCCCCACCCCCTCATCCTGACCTCCAGGGAGGGGGGAGAGGCTGGAGACACAGTCAATCACCAATGGCTTAATGACTTAATCAATCATACTTAGGTAATGAAACCCCAATAGAAGCACCTAAATGATGGGGTCTAAAGAACTTTCAGGCTGGTGAACACACCCATGGGAAGGGAGGGTAGCACACCTCAATTCCATGGGGACAGAAGCCTCTATGCTCTGGACTCTTCTGGACCTTGCCCTATGTACCTCTTCATCTGGCTGTTCACTTACATTCCTTATAATATCCTTTATAATACACCTATAAATGTAAGTAAAGGATTTCCCTGAGGTCTGTGAGCTGGCATAGCACATTATCAAACCTGAGGAAGAGATCATGGGTATCTCCAATTTGTAGCCAAGTCGCACAGACATATGGGTAACCTGAGGACCCACTACTTGTGACTGGCATCTGAAGTGGTGAGTAGTCTTGTGGGACTGAGCCCTTAACCAGTAGGGTCTGCACTAACTCTGGGTAGTTAGTGTCAGAACTGGATTAAATTGTAGGGCACCCAACTGATGCTCCAGAGAACTGGAGAGTTACTTGGTGTGGAAAACCCACATAGCTGGTGTCAGAAGTGTTCTGTGAGTAGAAACAGATCCTAACAATAATAATTCAACAGTACAGTGAAGGGATTACATACCCTAAGTGATACAGAAACTGTTAAATTAACATGAAAGCTGCATTTCAGGTGCTCATGTTGAATCACTTTTAAACGTATACTGAATTAAAGAGATAACTCCAGCCAGCGAATGTGAACTTGTCTGTAATGATTATATATTAAATAAACTTGACCTTGACATCTTATATCAAAGCTGAAAAGGGAATTGTTAGTCTCTCAAGAGGAGCACCACCAAGTTATTTACAATTGGGGCATTATGATGATTTTAGAAAACAGGGAAGAGACATATCAAGGAAAAGAACGATTTTTAACAAAATCAAGTGATTTTCAATATCTCCATCATCGAAGGCCTTTTTTTTTTTTTTTTTTTTTTGAGGTGGAGTCTCATTCTGTCGCCCAGGCTGGAGTGTAGTGGTGTGATCTCGGCTCACTGCAACCTCAGCCTCTCAGGTTCAAGTGATTCTCCTGCCTGCCTCAGTCTCCTGCATAGCTGCGACTACAGGTGTGTGCCACCATGCCTAATTTTTTTGTACATTTTTAGAGACGAGGTTTCATCGTATTAGCCAGGATGGTCTCGATCTCCTGACCTCGTGATCCACCCACCTTGGCCTCCCAAAGTGCTGGGATTACAGGCATGAGCCACCACTCCCGGCCATCAAAAGCTTTAACTATCAAGTACCCTAAGAAATGCATAAAAAAACCCATGTAATTATTAAGGAAAACAAATCCCTTAAGTAAAGGGAAAGAGCCAAGGTAGAAGTATATCAGCTGCTAAAGTAAGGAAGTTTTTGATATTACAGAACATGGCAAGCCCTTTTAGTCACTTAAGTACTGGGTCTTCATAAAAAGTTTAGGTGCTTCTAAATTTAAATGTCTGAAATTACAACAGATTAGCAGAAGTAATATAGTCTATAGGATATATATAAAAGTTTATCTTATAAAAAATTAAATGTAGGACAATATTACACAATAGAGTATATTACAGCTTTTAGAATTGTTTAAGAAAATGGTGTGGTAGGCAGAATAATGGCTTCCCAAACTTGTCCACACTCTAGTGCCCAGAAGCTGTGCATAGCAAGAGGGACTTTGCAGATGTGATTAAGCATCTCCAGAGGGGAAGATTACGCTGAATTACCTGGGTGGACCCAATATAAACACAAAGAAAGGCAGGGGTGTCAGAGACAGAGAAAGAGATTTGACTATGCTGGGGGCTTTGAACATTTAGGAGGGGACCATGAACCAAGGAACACAGTCAGCTCCTAGAAGGTGGAAAAGGCAAGGAAACACATTCTTCCCTGCGGCCTCCAGAAGCACACAGCGCTACTCACTGATTTTAGGTTTCTAGAGTCCAGAACTGAAAGACAATGTATCTTAGAGCTCTTCACAATGTAAGCTTTTCCCTCTTTCTCCGTGAATGAGAGGCTTTGTTTTGCTGGGTGCCCCCAAGAGTCTATGGCAGGCTCCTTTTATTATTAACAATAAACTAACTCCTGAAAACCAAGCCAAATACATTCTGACTCAAGACTGAACTACCTTTCTGGTGCAAAACTAACCAGGAATTTGCTGTTCAGTTATAAAAGTCCTTTAGTGAAATTCTAATACTTCCTACTACCTATAATTTGCATGTTACAGCATTATTCTATGTAGAATAGCTACAATACAACACTGATCTAAATTCTTTGAATATCCCTTTAGCAGCCTGTCTCATACTTTTCTTTCTGTTTGTATCTTTGGACGACTAGCACATTATGCCTTTGAGATCCCCATCTCAAATTCTCCCAAAGCCCTTATAATTGTTTGGCTATCATAAGGTTTATTTGTCTACATACCATAAACTTATTTTGTTTTCCGTATTTGTTTTGGCTGGCTACAAACTGGGAGAGTGGATGTCCATAAAGGTTACCAGACTAAACTGACATCCAGTAAAATTTGAATTCCAGCTGAATAACAGATCATTTTTTAGTACAAACATGTTGCAAGTAACATGTCCTGCATTTTTATTTGCTAAATCGGCAATTCTAATGCTCTAACTTCTTGCAATGAACCTAGTCCTGGGTAGGTATATTACGGGTAGAAGGATAAGTAAGAAATGTTTTCAACTTCAGATTTTTAAATCAATGTCTAATTTTCAAAGAACTACCTATGCTAAATCTTATAATTCAATCTTTAATGATCAGAAACATGGTTAAAATTTTTAGAAGTTTATCATATAATGTGAACGAAAAAGACCATTTTATTTACCCCTTCACTAAAGATTTTAGAAATCTCATATTCCTATATAGTTTCTCATATACTATGCTCAAATTCCTAACCTCTATTCCAGGTATGGAATAGGACTATAGTCTTCAACCTTGAAGATTAAATTCTCATCCACTCTCCAAAGAGTGTGTATTCTGAATGGCTTCCCCAGAAGTGGGGGTGAATTTGACAAATTACTAAATGACAAAGAAAAGAGCACAGACTGGATTCACTTATCCTTCTCTTTGACAGCATCACTCATTAGCTGTGTTACTGTTCTTGAGAATTTACAGCTTCTCTTCACTAAAATTCCATGTACTTTTTAGTTCTGGATGTTTGTATGTTACAGCAGAGCAACAGCTTTTAAATGCCAGTGGATGGTAGAGTTTTTATTGCCTCTGTGAAATAAGCACAATGAAGTAAGCTTTTCATAAAGGTAAATGTTTCTAACCTAAGAACAGCGCCTTTAGTCTCAGAGATTATATCCTTTTATTTTTTATTGTTAAACTTTCTTTTATGAAATTATGATGATAGTAGATGTAAAGATTTTAGAAAACATCCTTCCTTTGAAAATTGGTTGGCAAATTTATGTCTCCCAAACTTTTAAAAAAAGTTTCATATGTCTGTAAATTTAAATGTATGAGCATAATGCAGAATGCCTTTTATGTCTGTTTCAGAACTACCACTTCATGTCTAACAATGTTAAGTAATTTTACCTCTGACTCATGTATCTCCAGTTTTGGAAGTAGAAAGAGGTGGACTCAAGGAATTATTCTAGGCTGAGGACATGTTGGTGGAAAAAGAGTATTTCCATTCCCTTGTAAAGTTCAGAAAACATGTTTTAAGTTTTTTTCTTTCCTACTGGAAGATCTGAATTACGTGCCCTGATCTCTGGCACAGTGTTACTTGATATATTTTAAACATCGTTGTTTTGGTTAAGTCAGCAGTAACATGTGCACTCTATAAATGTCAAACATAAAATGCAACACACTCAGCATTCTATAAAGCATGGCAAACAATTCAGCATTGCAGACATTTGAAATATCTATAGTATAGCTCAGCTCATTCTCACTTGGAACAAAGAAATTCTTTCCCCCCCAGTTCTTATGGCTAACACAGATTAGGAAAGCTCAAGAATATTTCCTTGCTTCTTTCAGAAGAAAAGGCTTTTGATAAACATGCTGGGAGAAATCATGAAATATTATGAATTTGTAGTGTTTAAAAACATAGAATATTTAGGCATGTACTGTTATTTTTCAAAAATCCCATTTGATTTTACCCTTTATAATTTACTTTAATCCTCATGCCATCCCTTCAAGGTATATGTTGCTATCCATGACACAGAAGAGCATAGAGAGGCTGAGTATAACTTAAGCAGCTCAGACGAAGTTACATAGCTAATGAGTGATGCCGTCAAAGAGAAAGGTAAGTAGGGTAAGTGAATCCAGTCCGTGCTCTTTCCTTCTAGATCAAGTTGTATACTTATGTCTTCTGGTTGATTCTGAAAATAGGAATGGCTCTTATCTACTGCAGGTTATTTAACCATGGCATAGACAAAACATGTTTACAATCCTTGTCCAGCCAAAAATGGTATTTTGGAAGTACCTTTACATAGTCTTGGTTTGGTAGAAAATTTTGATGAAGAGATATGATTCAAAAGCATTTTAATGCACAAAGCCACTCCTAGCTCAGGATGACTAACCATAACCCACCAGCTGTTTCACAGCATGAATTTCAGTGTAGCTTACAGCCAATGAGCAATGAAAAAAAATTGCATCTGTGACCCATTTTTCTTTAGTTTCTAGTCATTTATATCACACACAGAACTGGATGGAACCTAAGGAAGTAATCCTTAGTTATTTCCAATTTTTTCACTTAAAATACAAGTACCTCTCTGGGAACAAGATGAGGTTGAATGGTTGAATGAGGAAATATGAGAAAACACACACATACAAAACATAATGACTAGTAATGTCATCCTCAACTTAAAAAATACATGAAAGATTCCTATCCAAAAACATCTCACAGTTTCTGCTAGAATGTCATGTCCCTAATAGTGCTCAGCCAATATCAGATGGTTACTTCGATGGGTCACATAGGACTATAAAAACATTTGTGTTTGATGCAGTGGGTACACTGTTGGGATCCCAATAATAAAAACACAAAACTCCCAAACTGGGTTTTTCTGATTCTATGCTTTAAATATTTGTACTGTTGTTTTTATTGATGCTTTTATTTTGTTTCTAGTCTTAATTTCTTTCTCTCTCTGAAAGAACTTTCATTTAAGGCAAGTCTTAAATGAAATATCACGCTGTCTAGGAAAAGATATATTGGCTGCAATGAGGAGGATGGAGTGATGGAAGAGTGACTAAGTCTGTGTGTGTACATGATTAATATAACTATGTAACATAATTTACGGAGAACTTTCTAACATAATTTTCAACTGAATTCACCCAAAGATCTTGTTAAATTGGTGTCATCCCCTCTTCTCTTTAGCTGAATTGACATAAAGAAAAGAAGACTTGTGCTTATTAAGGGAATTTGGAAGTCACGGTCTCCATTTAATAGATGGGGACTAAGTAGCAGGTCTTGACTGAAACACCAGCTCTCTCTCTTAATAGCTGTGGGATCTGGGGCTAGTTTCTCATGAATCATTTTTTCTCATTTGTACTTGCTGGAGGAAACTGAAGTTTATTATTTTCCCAAGGGCAACAAAAATAGTCACTGGAGGAATTATGCCATGGACTCCTGTTGATTTAAGGAACTATAAGAAACATTTCACTGCACTGTCACAACAGTGAATCAGCTAAGAAGCCTGGCCTCCTCTGCTGCTCTGTGTCTACATTCAGGCATCAAGAAGCAACCATATGGTGGTTTTAATACAACTCATCTCTGTGAATTATAATCTCTAATATGTGTGTGTGCATCTCCCAAGGATATTGAAGTGTGAGCTCTAGGGGAAAAATTATACACAACTTTATTCTTGAGAAATAAACAATTCATTACAATGCACCCCTGGTTGGAGCATGCATAGGAGTGTGAGGTTCACACTCCAAAGTCTTTATTCATTGACAGAGTTAAAACAGAAGAAAAATAACAGAAAAATCATGGTAAATGTTATACATTCCTTTAAAGTACTATATTAATATACCAGGATTAAGAATGACCACATCAATCACTTTTTTTTTGCATGCCTGGGACACGTACAAGGTGAAATAGTTGCACACCTCACCTAGGGGTGACTTTGTATTGTTTGGAAGAAAAGAACAAACAAAGTCACACTGTGATTGAATCCTGAGATTCTATCCTATCCTGGGGGAATCCAGAGTAAAGCCATTGGGTTTCCTTTAGCATACCAATCAGCAGGGGCAAGCGAGGGCCAGCCTGGTATGAAGGTGACATCAGAGACATCTGTGTCCCTAGAATTCTAATAGCGCTCTGAAGTGTGGGCTTTATACTATCATCTGAAGGGCTGTGCATAGAAGCGTAATGCTTAAGAAACACCCTTTGATGATGAAAATATATGGCACTTCAAAATAGCCTGCTTTGTGAAAAAACAATCTGCCACATTTAAATTCTGAATATAGCTAACACTGAAATAAAATTGTCTGGATTAACTGTTGCAATAAGAGAGAGCTAATTTCATCCTGCCCTTGTCTGCATAACTGCTAACCATCCTTTAACCTCCAGCTCACCCATCCCCTTGCTGTCGTGGCAATGTTTCATATCTATTTACATCTGATATGTCCAGAAAGTAAGTCAAGCTGGTGAAGGTGCCTACTGTGTGGTTGGAGCTCCACAGCTAGCTTAGCACATTTACATAGTGCTGAGTAAATGCTTGTGGAATCACTGAAGGATGATACACAACAGGTGAAATAGTTAAGAGGGAACTGAATGAGTTAGCTAGGGTATTCGGCCTCAGAGTTCATGAAAAACGCTTGGATATGCTTCAGTTTATGCTTATCTTGAAGAATAAACTATTTTTTTTCTTGCAAATAATTTATACCTCTTAATGAAAAAGAAAATGGGTTTGTAAAGAACCTCCTTTGTGGTTCTAACATGGAAATTGCCAGTATCACCAAAGATTTCTACAGTTCATAGCATCAGGCATATGAATACTAGGCCAACAGCAATCATTCTAAATTGGTCAACACAAATGAACCAGCAATGTGGGAGCTATGTGGGATGTGCTCACATTTAAAGAATACTGATGTAAATAAAGTAACAAAGTCTTCCTTGGGACCTTGACCTAATGTGGCATACCCATTATCTAAACTGACCATCTATTTGGGGCAGACCACGTCTCTTTGAAATGAATTATCGGAAAGCAAGTCCCTCCTCTGGAGTCTAATAACACGTTATTAACTCCTTTGAGGCACCTTTGAAGTACAAATGTGTCATCACACATATAACAGTATAACATCATTTCTGTTTACAGTAAACACAGAGAAAATGAAAGCTACCATCTCAGAAGTACATCCAAACCATATGAACCTAAGACTTACTTTCAGGGACCCCTGTCACTCATGAGGCTATGTCACATGTCAGCAGCAGACCTGGCTCTACACCTCTGCCTTCAGTCTCTGTAGGTTGTTGCATAGTCCCTGGCCTTGACAAAGTCATTCAAAATGGCCGGGCCTCAGTTTTCCCAATGACAGGGTTGGACCAGATACAGATGTGTAAATAAATACAATTTAAAAGCTGTTGGAACCCCCAAAACACTTTAAGCCTTGAGAGAGAGATGGCTGTGATCTGAGTCATACAGCATGTTATGCAATTCTACTTCTTAGATTATAGCTTAACTCTCTTCCTCATTGTTTTTGTTCTGTAAATGACTGCGAGACCAGAGATCGGACCTCTACCTTCCAATCACAAATCTTTGTTAGAGATTAAATGCCTTCTTTATTGTCCTGACCTATCTCCTGACCTAACTCAGACTAGATGGTTCCCTGAACAGGGACTCCATGACAGTTACATCTGCAGTAACTGCAATGGAATGTTAAATGACCTTTCTCAAAAGAGAAGGACCATCTGAACTAATCAGGTCATTGTGACTACGTATTAAGCCTTACACAGAAAGATGCTGAAATTCTGCTAAAATTCCCCAGGCTTTGTCTACATAAGCAATCTCAGACTTCTATGCTTTGTAACACTGACTTCCATTGTTAGGAATCTGTGCTTCTTGAGTGGGCTTGTCCTCAACTTTTGCATTTACACTCTCTTTAATCTAGATTCTGACCCTTTTCATTTTTTAGGTTGAATAGAGTACCTGAGAGGCCCTGTAGGTGGCTAGGGCTACACTGTCTTCCCAGTGCTTTCATCTGTTTCCTCTATTGAAGTTCTGGCGGACAAACACAAAAAACAAAAAGCAAGATGATTTTAAAGGCACTTGATGATTCAATTGTTCTTAGGATAAAAAAATAGCTTAAGAATTATCTTAAATATTTTCCTGGGACAAAACTAGGAAAAAAGTTAAAACTATCCATATAGGTGGGTTTTCTCCCACCTCCCTTTTTAATACCCAGGAATGTACTGGCTAAAATATTCCCAGCAATTCATGTACAACTCTAGAGGGCACCATTCATAACAAAGACAATGTCAATGGTGTTTCCTGGAGCCTGCCACTCAGTGGCCTTAAGGAGCCAATGAGTGGGCCTGCACTGGCATCTTATCTCTACTACTTACTAGTTATATGACCCTTGGCAAGCTATTTGATCTCTCTGATTCTGTTTCCTGCTCTATAAAATGGAGTTGATAAAGTATATTTCCAAAGTCTGCTATAAAAATTAAATTAGATAACATGTGTACAGAATCTGGTGTTAGGCAGCACACTAACACCTATATTAGTTCTTTAAAATCATAAAACTATCCTATTTCATGGTATAAGAAACAATTGTATTTAGGACTTGTGGCCCATACTATAGGGAGAGACCAAAAGATACTGAGAAATTGGCAACAGATTTCATATCCTAAAGATGTGGAAGATAACCGAAAGTTAAAGAGGTCAGAATGTAGTAGCCCCAGAAGCACCGAATTTTGAAGTCTCAGAAGTGTGATAACTGGCAGAAAAGAAGACTAATCAGCATACTAATTTATTAGGGTATGTTGGCACAACCATTATCAAGGATAAACAACTGTTTAAGACATGCTGTATTCATTAAGGTTATATGTGCTGCCAACAAATTACTATATGCTTAATTTAAACCTTTTTGTGCCTTCCTTAGTAATCCAGGACTTGTCAATATTTAATTGCACTAAATCTTTAATTGATTCTTTAGATAAGAAGCAATTAACCTACACAATAAAACTATAATTTAAGAATTACAGACTTTCAAAATGATGGAACTGAGATTTTATATAGCATCTGGTCTAACCTCTACATGTGACACCTGGGAAAACTGAAGTCTAGAGCAGCTGAGAGACACCTACAGTCACACAAGGCAAAGGCATTTCTGGCACTTGGTTTCGTTAACTTATTGTAATTTTTTCTTACTACAAGAAACCCTTATTTGGCTTGCCTAAATACACATACCAACAATTTAACATTGGACATATGAGTTCCCATCTCAACTCTGCATAATTTGGGGTTCACAAGGCAATGAAAGAAAGCTGAAGGGCTGGGTCAATGACGGACAAAAGCAGTGTGGTGGGGCTGTGTGGGAAGGTCTGAGGATATTCAGGAAGGCAAAGGAAGAATAAATTAGAGATCTATCGGTCTGGGATTTGAGTAGTGGCAATTAGGGTCTATTAAGGGACCAAATATAGAACTAGTCTCTATATTCAGGCCTTATCTCAGTGACTAGCATGTAGTAGGTTCTTAGTCCTCATTTACTGTATGACTGGATAATGAACAGTAATTGAATGAATGAAAGAAAAAGCCTGTTCCTAGAGAAGAAATGAGACCTTTAAGGGTAACAGAGCAGGGGAACTGCCTAGGACAGTCTGTTAAGGGAGGAAGAGGAAGAGTCAGCAAAGCTATCCCTAACCTTAGCATGAGGGAGGTACCTCGTTTCCCTTGCAAGGACAGTGAGTGTGTGGCCCTTTTGCTTCCATCCACATTTCCATTCTGAGGAAGTGCAGTAGTTTCTATGGCACTGGGTCTGTTTCTAGCGACACTGCCCAGGATGGAACATGAGGAAGTGGAATGCTTGAGGGGAGTGTTTCTCCAAGAGCAACAGAAATTTCAAATCCATAATGTCACATTATTTTGAGAAGACAGTCTGTGCTTACATGCTAGCCATGCAAGCTACTGCCCATATGGACATGGATGAGAAAAATGCTTCATAGCAGGAACTGAAGATTAAGAAACAAATGTGATTCTAGGCTAGCAGAGCAAACTCCACCTAACGAAGAATGAGGGAAACCTGGGATTTCCTGGCCAACTTTTCATTCACTGAAAATGTGGCCATCTGTGGTCCTAAGCCTGGTGTGCTTCAACCTTCTGCCAAGTCTGTTATGGCTAGACTTTCAAAGCAGGAGTCATTTTAAGAGCACTGGTGGCACAGACATGATACAGAGCTATATCTCACTATATTTTCCAAATAGGTCAGTGTTTGAAATTCCCTTTCCTTTAAACATCTATGTCTAATATTTTTCACTTTTGTACCATAGGATGTGGCCCCTTGAAAAAATATACACCATTCATCACCTCTTGTATTTTCCTGGGATTAAACAGAGAAATTATAATAAAATAAGCTGCATAAATACCTAAGAAAGGTCTTTCAAGGTTCTTATGATGTAAGCAACTTCCTACTTAAAAGGAATGCCAACACCTCAGTGGATAATACCAGAGAATTGGATAATAACTTTTCTATATAACTTCTAGTAACTAATGGCAAAATGACAGTATGTGTGTCAGTTGCTAGGACAGAGTAATGGATTCTGCTGTATGTTCATATGAAACATATATACAGCCCAAGGAGAAGATGTGATGTATTTAATGTGATCTTTATTTAACATTTGATTAAGGCAAAGCTGGTGCATTTTTTAAAATAGTCTTTCAAAACCAAGGGAACAGGTCAGTGAAAAGACCAATGATATAAACACTCTTCCCCAACTCACAGAGTTGTCGAGACTTTTACATTTTTTGCAGTTTCAATTCTCTAAAAAGAAATGCTACCTAAAAAATGTGCTAAGCACCCTCTAAACATTTCTCATTATGTTGTCGATGCTGGTACTCACCCCTTTACAGTGGCTTACTATACTCATCTTAACTCAGCTCTGTATGCCATTCAGGGAATAAACACAAGTTGCTATTTGAAAGAAAGGGGAAGCATCTGTTGGAATTTTTATATTAATATTTGTAAAACATCTTGAGAAAAAATAGGAAAAGGCAACCCAGAAAATAGTGTTCTGCAATGAAATTATAGAAAAGGTAGTAAAGAAACCAAACTAAAAGATTTTTCTAATAAAGGAACAGTTTTGTTCTCATTATACAAATAATCTTAGCTAAGTGAAGGTAAGAACTAGAAGGCTAATTCTAAAACAGACCAGCTTTTGGACAAGAGTAAAACATACCTGTGTGTCTAAATTTATCATACAATAAACTCCCTGGAATGGTTCTCGTGCTGTCTAGCTCTGAGCATATTGATTCTTCTCTTGTTTTTGTCTTTAATTACGCTGCTGAACTCCTAACTTCTTAAGGAAAAGTGAGCCTAAAGAAACAGGGTGACTAAGGTCATACAAATGTCCACTCACCTCCCATAATTTTGGATTGACAGTTAATAAACTCCGGCTTCCTGTCCGTGAGATACCTCTGGCAGGTATGGTGGAGGATCTGGAAGAAGGTGCATTTTTCTGACGCTGTGCTGGCTACCCATTGGTCAAAAGCATTTTCAAACAACAAATCAAACTCTGCTGAATCCTGGAAAAGACAATGAAATAACTATTCATCTCAATCTAGAAAAACTGCTGTTTCTAGATTACTCCTGTCAAAAGATTTATAAAGGCTAAAACAAAGACTTTGATCGCAATCATAAGGCTCATCTTTATCCAAGTGTATGGAGAGTCTGCGTTTCTCTGTTTATGAAGCAAACCCCAAATCTTACAGTATTGATACACATTCCTAGGAAACTAGTATTACACAAGTTGAGATAGCCTAACTAAACACTGACAAATGTCAGAATTCAGATCATGTATTATCTTCCCAATTTCCTGGAAAAGGGATTCCTTTAGGTTCTCAGCAATGACCTATATTAATCTGGCCCCTAAACTTTGGTAGGAAGATTCCCTCTTGCTATTTTAGTCTATAGTAACAATTTATATTTTATTATTCTTCATTATTAGCATTTTGTGAGGTGTGTGTGTGAGCAACGGGAATGTACTTTGAATAGATAACTATGTCAGAAAATGTTTCTCCGATTAAAAGCAAGGGAATCACAATACATACTGAAAGATACCATTCATTTACTTCATACTGAACTTTGTACTTGCTGATCAATGTTACCGGAGATCACATATCTTCAATATGCATTCTCTTAGGTTCCTCTATTAAACATGATGAAAAGATTTATAATTTCACTTAAGAAAGGACTATGTATCAGAAAGTTTTAATCCCATAATTGAAATAGAGAAATAGCCTTCTTAAGAGTGATTCAAGCCACCACCACCACTACCAAGGTCAATCAGAGAGTCATCTTGTGAAAAGAATGCCTTTGCTCAGCATCGGACAATTCACTCACCCCATTAGGATCGATACCATTAACCTGGCGAAGCTGCTCGAGCATCCACTGTGATCTCCGAACAAACGATGTGGAGCCTTCAAACTGTTTGACCTTTGTAATGGACGCCTGTGTGGGTTTCTTGTTTGTCACTGCCAAGAAAAGATCACTCAGATTAGTGCACCTGCAAGTTGGTGGTTTGTTTCCACATTCAGTGCTGTTTCTACATGACACCTACTGTGTATATGCACAATAACAGAGAGAAGGCGGAGGGGGAAAGGAGGGAATATGAATAAGTATGTGTGCCTTTGGTCAGGGGTGAACGTAAAGGAAATAGATGTTATAATCTTCACTCTGAAGCAGTTTACAATATAATTGTAACTGTAAGGGCTGCTTCATTTATGTCTTTATCCATTCAAACTGAAAATGACTTAAGTGAATAACACCAAGCACCTTCAATGGAGGCTACAAGTGCACAATTACAGCTTGCAGGAAAAGAAGCATATAGTACTGACAGGCATCAGGTAGGGTTCACTGAGAAAGGTTGAATTTTAAAGGAAATGAAGGTAATTGGCTCCCCTAGAGAACTGCAAAGTATATTTCTAGTTTTATAGTCCAGTGTAAACATCTTAGGCTTCAGTGATGAGGAGTAATACCTCACTCAAAAAATCCTCAAACTATTTGGCTCTCTAATATTGTTCAGTTTGTATCTAGTTTACATCTAATTATGATTGAATCTGGTGTTCTGGGCACACCTCCACACCTGTAGGAAAAGGACAGTTTCTCCTCTCAGCCTCAGCGAGTTCTCCCCCTAAGCCTTTCTGTGCTAAAGACAGACAGCATCACCTCTCAGACTGATGTCAAGCATCAGGCACCAGGAGAGGCACTCTGAATATTTCTATACCTGCCTACTTTGTGACTTGGAGACTCAAGGGTAGGAAGTAATTAATGGTCTTTAAAGGGATTTCCTAAAAGCTTCTCCTGGACCCTGGCTGTAGGAATTAGCAAATTAGATAGAAAGGAACTACGGAAAGTAGAAATCATTATTGGCTATAATGAAGATGATCCTAATTACTGACTTGCTGAAGACTATGCATCTGCAGTGTATTCGTTCCTTGTTTCAAATCACCCGACAGATTCCACACTTTCCAATAACTATGCAGATGCTCAACAGATGGCAAAAAGAATTCTTAAGGGATGAAGGACAGAAAGCACCTACTCCAATCACCATTGGTGAGCAGGAAGACTCTACAGTTCATGCATTCCATAGCTTATTGCAGCTCATTGTCTGTGGTCATTAAAGCAGGAGAGCAGAGACAAAGGAAAGGTGGCCACTGCCTTTAGATCTAGTGAGAACCCTACTTTCCCAGTACTGAAGACCACCTTTATGGCCTAAGTACTATCTACTCTCTCTGCTTCCAACCATAATTTAATGAAGATTTGTTTTTAACTTCAAATAATGTTTCGGTTTATCACCCATTATTTCAGTTAGATTTGCTAAAAACTTCTGAATATTTCATACCAATTACATTTACTTTTATGATTAAAAAGTCATCATCCCCTTAACACCCACAATCAGATGAATTTTTATAGTCTTCTGTTACAAAGAGGAACAACCATTCCCTCCAACTGAATTCAGGCAGTATTACCAGTCTGCCCAGGACTCTGTCTATCCATTTAATTTGATTCATTTATTTTTTTGTGTCTCCTATGACACAAATGGGAGACCTAGTAGGTGTCTCTGATGACTGTGACCTGCTCTCACGTTTTAATGTTAAAGAAAACGATACACCTGGAATACAGACAGGTCTTAAAATGTGCTTAAAAGATTAAAGAAGGCTTTTCAATAACAGGAAAACATGGGTTCCTGTATTAGACACACACCCCTAAACACACAAAGAGAATTTCCTCCTGTGTTTATGTAAATCATACAACATTTAAGCCTGGGAAACATGAAGGCTTTCTTTCTAACTTTAAAGTTGTTATGAGCTCCTATTTTTACTTCTGGCCCATTTGTTTCCAAGTAATTTACAGCATTTTAAAAGCTTAAACACAACTCGAGATCACTGTATATTGCGGGCATGTTTTAAGATTCCCATCTAAGGAAGGTAAGTTCCACTGAAAGTTTGTCATTGAAATGAGGCATGCAGGAACCCCAAGTATTATGACAAATGACCCCATGGAATTCCTCCACAGTGATCACACTGCAGAGCAGTCTTTTTTAATGGAGGCAGTTGTAAGTCTATCCATTCCTGCCTTTTCTCCCCTATTAGTTTATTCCTCGCCCAGTTCTTGGAGTCTGGCTAGTTTTCCTGGGCACTGAGCCCAGTTTGGTTTAATTTTTGTTTATGGTTATTATCTCCAGCATCCTAGTTTCTATTTTGAAGCAGGTGTCTTAAAATTATATTATTATATACACATTGTATAGAGTTAAATTAAGACGTTCCCCTTCTGAAATCAAAACACTTGCACACACACACCCCACTGCCAGACTTTTTGAGTACGTACTTGAAGAAAACATGTTTTAACTATTTCATGTTTTGTTGTTTTGGGGGTCAACAGCTGATAAAAAAAACATGCCAGTCACACAAAATCCAGATGTCTAGTGAAAAACAGTGATTTACCTTCTCCTTCCAAAGGAAAGCTAATTGACAGCACACCCTGGAAAATGCAACCAAATTATCTGGATCAGTAATATCATAGAGCTGCATGCTAGAGGCTCCCAAAGTCATTATTTTGGATAACTTTAAAGGTCAGATAACCAGGGAATTTCTGTTATGCCTTCAACATTCACAAGGAAGAGACCAACACAGAAGCATTTAAAGGAATAATGTGGGCATGACTTCCAGGTAATACTGCAGACCACTCAGAAGTAGCCGATTCTCCAACTTCCTGCACCCGTATCGGAGGCAGGCAGAAGCATGGGGGCAACCAAATTCAGGCCGCTTTGCTATTAGCTCTGAAAAAACAACATAGTTTTCATAGCTCATGCCTCCTCTTTGGCTTTCGTGTAGACTTGCTACTACATTTCAGCTTTGGTTAAGAAGCAGTGACACAAACTATTATGTCCCGAATATCCAGAATATCACTGCCATCATTACTCAAGTGGAGTAACATCTCTGTCTCATGAACAAATGGTCTAAAGAGCTCTTTTTAAAAATGGCCCTTCCATGAGACATTTTATAAAAGCAAAATTCGAAAACTTGCTATATTCAAATGGTGGAGACCAGTGACCTTGCCTGTGCCCAATATGAAAATTCTGTTTAATTAAAAACCCATAAGCCAGTCAATAACAAAGACCATATCATATCAAACTTGGTCTTGCAACAAGTCAGAAAAGTAGAACTGGTAGAAGAGGGAACAAAGACCAAAGGAAAGACAGAAAGACAAGTCACTTGCGTGTTATGTGAAATGGGAGAAGAGCTCAAGATTCAGCTCTTCTGAGAGCAGACCCCCTGTTTCAAGGTCCAGTGGCTGAAAGACCACTTTTTCCAAAAAGCCACACTCTTACACCTACACTCTCATTATTCACAGCATAATCCCTCAACTATTCCAAAAAGGAAAACCAGTTTGGCCTAAGAGACAAATTATCTATTTAAAATAATAGCCTTAAAATATTATTTTAAAGGAAACAATCAGTATATACCACTTCTACATCCTCAACTATCTCATATTTGAGATAGCTGAATAACATCTTTTTACACATCTTTATATATTTACTATACATATTGAACCTGAATTATAACTTTATGTGGCCATTTCTCAAAAAGTAAAAAAGAAAGAAAAAAAGAAAAGGGGTGAAAGAAAAACAGATTGTACCCCCAAAAGCTATAGTTTTGATGCTTAGGGTAGCTAAAAATAAATATCCTTAAAATATTATTTTAAAGGAAACAATCAGTATATACCACCTCTACATCCTCAACTAGCTCATATTTGAGATAGCTGAATAACATCTTTTTACACATTTTTATACATTTACTATACACATTGAACTTGAATTACTTCATAACTTTATGTAGCCATTTCTCAAAAAGAAAGGAAAGAAAGAAAGAAAGAAAGAAAAAGAAAGAAAGAAAAGGAGCAAAAGAAAAACAAATTCCACCCCCAATAGCTATAGTTTGATGTTCAGGGTGGTGAAAAAGCAGAATTTACCACACCTACATACCTAAGATGCCTTAAACTTTCATCACGCCCAGCCCTATTTTGACCTTACAGTTAAGCGAAGGTCCGTGTTTTGTGGTATGCTTCAGCTCTCTGCTCTGCTGGAGTCTAACCACCAGACATTTTGATTTCAACAAGAGTGCTGATGAAAAATAAATAATCTGGAGGCAAAAAAAGGCAGTATTCACACAGAATCTTATCAGGGCTGCTGTGTTAATGTGCCAGAGGTGACTAAGGGAAAAGGAAAAAGCAAGCTTCTGAAATGAGGGTTCAGGAAGTAACTGACTGTGGCTTCTTGGTGCTGCTGTGGTGACAGAACAGGCTATGTGGCCAAGGTGAGAAATAAGTATTTGAAGCTAGTTTCCTTACTGCTCTTCCAAAGCTCTAATGTATGATAATTCTAGGTGGATTTCACAATATCCATGAGAAACAAATATCAGGTCTGAGGCTGCTGCGTCAGCAATTCTATCAGGCAAGATTGCTGAATGTTTATAAAGCATAAAAGCAAAAATATCTAGTTTGTTACCTTAAATGCTTTCAGAACAGGGAAACATCCTCTCTGTTGTAGTTAGTGGCAAATGGAGCATGGTG
Source organism: Macaca thibetana thibetana (assembly GCF_024542745.1). Taxonomy (NCBI): domain Eukaryota; kingdom Metazoa; phylum Chordata; class Mammalia; order Primates; family Cercopithecidae; genus Macaca; species Macaca thibetana. The sequence goes on along the minus strand of NC_065584.1, from coordinate 82,893,384 downwards.
CTCTCCACACAGGATTGATCTTTCGCTTCTCATACTATTTCTCAGTGTGTTATAATTTGGGGACATAACAAATGTTTAGAACCTGCAGGCTATGTAACCCAGAGTTGCAAACCAGACCAACTTTTGAAATGGTTAAGTTTGTCTCTGGGGCTCTCCCCTTCTCTTTCTGTTTCTTCCTTCCCATCTTAGAATCTGGCTCTCTGGCCAGATTCCCAATTGGACCCAAAAGGGTCTGAGATGGGATTCTAAAAATCTGCACGTTTTTTGTTCTGTTTTGTTTTCAAGACAGGTCTTGCTCTGTTGCCTATGCTGGAGTGCAGCAGCTGCAGTGATGACTTAGTGCAGCCTCCGTCTCCTGGGCTCAAGCGATCTTCCCTCATCAGCCTCCCAACTAGCTGGGACTACAACAGATATGTGCCACTACATCCCGCTAATTTTTAAAGTTTTTGGAGAGATAGGGGTCTATGTTATCCAGGCTGGTCTCAAACTCCTGGGCTCCAGTGATCCTCCCACCTTGTCCTCCCAGAATGTTAGGATTACAGGTTGAGGCACCATGCCCGACCTAAATCTGTATGTTTTAAGGAAGGTCTGTTTCTTTTTTGTTTTTCAAAAGAACAGCAACAACAAAAACGGTGGTACTTCAGTCATGTGCACCAAGCCACTGGGGAAAAATGTAGGATGCCCTTAAACAGTTCCTGCTCCATTAACTCCAAAGGTGGAAGGAAACAATAAAATCAGTACATAGGGCTTTGGGAAGCAGATTTCTTCAGTCTACTGAAGAGATATTCACAAAGAAAAAAGTTTTCCAGACAGAAGTTTCCTGATTTTGAATCACTAGTTCCTTAGTATCACTACTTCCTAGGTATCCAACTATATACCACATTCTCATCTCCACAAGTGGAAGAAGAGACAATGGAAAGTCTAGGAAATTTTTCCAAAAGGGATGCCAAAAAGGAACCACTTTATGAAAATGTCTTCCTTTGTAAAGCAGTTTGGGTAAGTCTTTCAGTAGAAGGAGAAAAATAAAAAAAACATCTTGCTAAAATATTCTATAGGAAGGCTGCTTTAATATGAAGGTACAACACTACGTCCAGAGTAGTTAGCAACTATGCAAATAATAGAGCAAGTGCTTGCCCTACACCAACTTTGCAGGTGGTACTAGCTGGTTTTAATGCTTCCACATGCCAACAAGGAAGTGGCATTACTTTTGGAATGTGCAATTTTAATGCCACATGAGATCTAGTTAGTACTTTTAAAATCTAGTCCCTTTAATTTTAAACCTTCTTTATGCTGTTGATAATTTTATTAAGTGTAAAAATATGTAGATTTTTATTTTGAAAGGATACTTTCTTTTTCAAGTAAATGACAGGTAGTCCTGGACTATTACATTTTAACCTTAAAATTAGGAACCTTAACCCCTGGAAGGCTTGAATTCCCCACTGCCCTCCCCAGACTAGGACCATGATATGGTTGTATTATAATGGATACAGAGTACTAACTGAGGTATGCATGTATAAATCAGTGAGGGAATGAAAGTTTTTTTTTTAAGTTTTAATTTTTGGCCTTTGAGCTTCTTGTGGAGAATTTAATATATTCTTGAGTCAGGTGGCTGCTTTTGATGTCTTTGATGGCTCCTCTACAAAAGGAAGAAGAGTTCCTGTGCCCATAAGAAACCATGAACTTACTTCAGTTTCAATTGTTTAGTTTCAAAATTCAGCCACAGTTTTAAGGAATTTGAACATTTTCTTACTAGAAAAGAGGAGTATCCCAAGAACTACAAGTAAGAGTAAAGAAAATGTTAATAACCAAGAAGTTATAGAAATATCAAAGACTAGAAGAGAGGAATTTAGGGGTTAAAACCTCTTACAACAATCTCTTTTCCTCCAATCCTTATTCTAGCAGCATCTCTCTTAAGTGATTCTGTTTGTTTCGGGCTTCCTGAAAATCTGATTTCAGGGAGACTCAACAACCCGAGGTTTCCCAATGTGTTTGATTTTTTAACTTCCTTAGACATTTCTCCATAGACCTGCAGAGAAAATAAATTTGCATGCATTTTGGATAAGGGGAACACATATGATGAATTATAAAACCTAGTTATTAGTTACTGCAAACTAATAGTTATATTTTATATGGAAAGTTTATATAATATGTCTGTTTCATGTAATATAACTGTGAAACAAACAAACAAACAGGTCAGAGCAAGACAGTAAATGCCCAGAGTTGTGACAACTGATGGTTTCTGAAAGGGATTAAATCCAATTCCACCTATGGTATTAAACAAGGAGGATAATGGAAGGGGTTAACTACAGTCATAAAGTCTTATTCTGTTCTTACTTCCTCAATTCTAGTAACAGATGTAAACATCATTTTTGATCTATTCTTAGGCGAGATTTACAGAGTATCAAAAAACAAAGGCTTCAAAGAAGCAGCCACTTGACTCAAGAATGTATTAAGTTTCTCCACAAGAAGCTCAAAGGCTGAAAATAAAAACTCGAAAAAGAGATTTCTTTAATGTTATGCTTTCCTTTAACATTATCCATTATATACTGAAAAGTGTAGGGCAAACAGCAATTCTCTTCAGGAAAATGTCATACATGGTAGAAATTCAATGCATATTTTCACCTAGAAGAGCGGCTAAAAAGCAGTCTTAGAACTAAGAAACCCTTTACAATGAGATGAGATGGAAGCGTTTCTGCAGCTAAGGAAGCAGGTGAGGGAAGGGCCTGTGACTATGCTCCCGGACACCACGCACCTGCTGCTGAGCATCCTCTTTCAACACATAGGTTAGGTCTAAAAGAACCATGGAAGGATGTCATGAGCACATGGATCTCCTCTAATGTGAGAAGGCCATTCCAAAGGGAAAGAAAGGGACTCAAATTTGAAGGAGAAAGAGTAACACACAGAGAATTTTTAAATGGACTAGATACTAAACATATAATATCACTAGGTTTTTGGAAAAATCAAAGCTGCTATTACTTGGCAAGCATAAGCTGTGAAATATAATTACCACTATCAGTCAAGCAAAGGCAGATTTATCTGCTCTCTTGGCTCTCCTCCCTCCTCACCACCACCACCATCCCTTCCTCAGTATTTTTAATCATACATTGTAAATGAAGGGATACAGCACCGAACTTCTAAAAGAAGTGCATGGTATCACTAAGAACCTGCCACCTTCTCTCTCTACTGTGTTCGACTGGGGAGTAAAATCCAGCAACACACTCGGGTTAAAACCAAGATCAACTACATTATAAAAATTATCTAAAATTAAAATTAGCTGAATTTATTTTAATTTAAAAAATTATTTTAATTTTTAATTTTTTAAACTCTAGGCAGTATTTACTAAAGCTAAACATGTACATATTTTATGACCCAACAATTCTAATCCTGTGGCTACATCCAATCCAGATAAGTGCTATGTCTACCCTCCTACCTGAAGTAACCAAAAATGGACAAAATATATGAAGCAATGGTTTTTAAGGCGTTGTATATCAAGCAATGAAGCATAGTGACCCCTGAGAGATGGGAAATGAGTAAGGTAAGCCCTACAATTGTTCTAGTTTACTGCTTTGAGAGAGTTTCTAGGCTGTGGTGCAGGGAGGAATAACCCACGAAGAGACGAGCAGATTCCCTGAGTTGAAGCGAGTGCTGAGAACCCAGGGATATCAAGGTGGCTAAAATTCTTAAGACAGAGTACTAGAGAAGACAGACACAGACAAAACTCTAGAAATCTGCAGAGATTTGCCCATGACAATTCAAATGAATGATTCCCATCACATGTTTGTGAGGAAACTACCTGAGGTTTAAAAAATAATCACTCAAAATGAATAGAGGATACAGTACTCCACGCTCACACAGGGCTGGCTATAGTGCCTGTTTCCATCATCCAGACTGTTAAAACCTCAAGATTCCTGGGGCACTGAGTAGAATACACAGAAAAGTCCCGCTTCATTAGTGAGGAATAATTAGCCCTAGACAAGCAATGCTCTAGTCCTGTACAACAAATGTGGTATGAAGATGATGTAGTATTGAGTTTATAAAATATGAAAAAGTAAAATGTATAGCAACAGTAGCAACGTTTGGGATGGGAGAAATGAAAGTGAACTATTGGACAGTTTTCATACTATACATGAAGTAGCATATTACCTGAAGGTAGAGTATGCTAAAGATATAGGCTATAAACTCTAAAATTACGAAATGAAACCACTAAAATAACAAGAGAGTCACAGTTGTAATGGATAAATCTATAGATTTAATGCTATCTCAATCAAAATTCCAGTGGGCTTTTTTTTTTTGTAGAATATGACACATTAATTATAAAACTCATATGGAAGTTCAAAAGGCTAGAAGAGCGAAAACAACTATGGGAAAAAAACGTTGGAAGACTTACACTATCTGATTATAAGACTTGTAAAACTAAATGTAATACGGTTGATGGTTATGTACTCTGCAAAATTCATGTTAAAACCTAATCCCCATTGCAAAAGTATTGAGAGGTGGGCCCTTGAGAAAGAGATCGGGCCACGAGAGCTCCAACCTCACGGATGAATTTAGTGCCTTCTAAAAGGGACCTGGGAACTAGCTTGGCCCTTTTGCCCTTCTGCCACATGAGTACACAGCATTCATCTCTCTGGAGGATGCAGCATCAAGGCACTATCTTGGAAACACACACTGGGCTCTGCGCAGATACTGAACCTGCCAGTGTCTTGATCTTGATCAGCACCTCCAGGACTGTACAAAAAATGTCTGTGGTTGATAATTGCCTAGTCTCAGGTATTGTGTCACAAGAAGCACAAATGGATCAAGACACTAAACTAATCAGGACAATGTAATACTGGCATCATGACAGACACATAGATCAATGGAACAGAATAGAGAGGCTGGAAAGCCCTGTACGTATGTGGAAAACTGGTTTTCAATAAAAGTGAAAAGGCAATGCTATGGAGAAAGGACAGTCTTTTCAACAAATGGTACCGGAACAACTGGATATCCACATGTACACAGAGGAACTTCATTTCATACTTTGTACTATACACAAAAAATAAATCGAAATGGATGATATATCTAAATGTAAAGGCCTAAAATTACAACACTTTTAGAAGAAAACAAAGAAGAAAATCACTATGACCTTGGGTTACGGCAAAGATTTCCTATATATAACACTAAAAGCACAATTTATGAAAGACAAAGTTAATAAGTAGGACTTCATGAAAAACTCACTCTCTTTAAGAAAATTAAAAGACAAGCCACAAGCTGTGAGAACATATTTGCAAATCATATCTGATAAACTTGTATCTGCCGAGCACAGTTGCTCATGCCTATAATCCCAGTACTTTGGGAGCCTGAGGTGGGCAGATTGCTTGAGCTCAGGAGCTTGAGACCAGCCCAGGCAACATGGTGAAACCCTGTCTCTACAAAAAATACAGGAACCAGCTGGGTGTGGTGGCACATGCTTATAGTTCCAGCTACTCAGGAGGCTGAGGTAGGAGGATTGCTTGAGCCTGGGAGGCAGAGGTTGCAGTGAGCTGAGATCATGCCACTGCACTCCAGCTTGGGAGACAGAGTGAGACTCTGTCTGAACACACACACACAAACAACAACAAAAATCTTGTATCAAGAATATACATTTAGAAACTCTCAAAATTCAACAAAAGAAAGCTAAATTAATAAGCAAAAGTGAAAAGGCAATGCTATGGAGAAAGGACAGTCTTTTCAACAAATGGTACTTCACTAAAGAAGGTGTGGATGGAAAATAAGCACATTAAAGGATGCTCAACATTACTAGTCATCAGGGAGATGCAAATTAAAACCACAATAAGATATTATACACCTACTATTAAAAATTAAATTAAAAATACTAAGGATACCAAGCGTTGGCTTGTATACAAATGTTCAGAGCAGATTTATTTGTCATAGCCAAACACTGGAAACAACCCAAATGTCCCTCAGCAGGAAAACGGATAAACTGTGGTATATCTATACATGGAATCAGAGATGAAAGCAAGTGCAGATTATGGAGACTGGTGAACAAGGCTTTGTAAACACGAAGCAGGGGAGTCAAAGATGTGACCTGCATTATAAAAAATGTTCTCCAACTGCTGCAGGTCAAAGAGGTCATGGCAGGAATGGGTATGAAAGCAGGGAAACCCTTCTGGAACTTCTATGGCAATAGCCCAGGAGAGAGGTGCTGCCCGTAGCTTAGACCAGATGGTAGTAGTAAAAACAGAGAGAAAAGGGATAGTCTAACCCACTCTTCATTGCAGTTGACTCTCCAGACCAAAATCTTCAAGGTCACTCACCAAGTCCCAGGCATGTTCGTACCTCAGTGCCTAATGAATTGGAGGCCACGGCTTATTGAACATCATATTTTGTACATGTCAGGAAAATAAAGATAATTCTTTGTATTTTTATTTACCTGCAGTGCTATCAGACTGTAAATAACCTGAAAATGCAAGACTATGTCTTTGCATTCTTCAGGTACATGGTAGGGTGCCCCACTGAGAGTTTTAACTCAAATATGCATCACATGACATATCTCCATTCTGATCAGAAATAACCATCTATTTGCTGTATGTATTGGTGACTGTGATTAGCAATATTTCACCTGCCCCACTATTTTTTTGGCTATCTCTCTCTCTCTCTTTTTTTTTAAATCCAGGGTCATTTAAGGCAATATGGGGAAACAAAAAAAGAATAAGCAGGCACACCTGACTACCAAATCCCGCTATGTGGTAAAGAGCAGCTTCTCTCATACAGAAAGCCGGCATCTCTGTGACTTCTGTGCAGATACCAAGGTGAAACAGATTGTTATGCACATCATTAGTATTTATGTGGCAGCCTATGAATCATTCCCAAAATAAATGATGCCACTTGTGGTAAATGATTTCTTCCTAAGAAAAATCCCTGGGGGGTCTTTCCAGAGCACAGCCTTGATGAAGATTCAGAACAAAAGAAATAAAATACCCGACTCTCTGGTGCTGGATAAGTGGTGATATGCTCAGCTTTCTCTATTCAATTCTCCACTGATACTTTGTGCCTAAATCGCAACATAATTGGAGGACAAACTGTTTTACGGAGATGAGCCACAACTACCAAAACACTTGCTCTTCTCAAAACTCGGCTGTTATGACGTCTGCACACTTCCATCTACCTGTCCCATGGTATCGTCCCCTCCCTCAGACTTACGGCCTAAAGTAGAGATTATTCTGATAAAGCCAATCTAAAGAGAACAGTCACCAGATTGAGCCATTACTCTATGACAGAGAGAAGCTGTTGCTCTCAATAAATACTAAAAGTGGTCCCTAAACTTTGTTCCATGGGGTTCAGGGATATAGCTCAGTGCTTATCCAACTTTTTGGTGTGTACACTATGAAGTATGGTTCCTTAGTTTTACTGGATGTCACTGTTTTCCACTGTGAAGGTAAGGGCATTATATTAAAAAAATGAGTAACAGGAACACCCATTATGTATAGTATGGTTTGTGTTAGGCAGAGAATAAATTTATCAAAGGATCATGCATGCCAGTAAGCAGATCTGCTAATTTTGAATTTTCAAGCCCTTTGCATAAACTTATTTTGGAACTAAAACCTCAGTTTACTTTGACTGAAATTTGAGGCAGAAATCATCAACTCTGCATTGGAAGGTAACCTATACTAGGTTTAAAGCTGTACTTAACGAGGGGCCAAATATGTGAAGCCCTTAGATCAACAAAACACTACGAATTATAACTTCTATTGGCTCCTTCAAAAGCAATGTTTTGCATTCTTTTAATGTACAAGCTAAAGTTCTGTTCAGCCTATTACACCAATTTGACATAATTAAAGTTCACTTAACTGATTTTACATGTACAGTTTGTACTTCTGCCTATGTAATCAAGGTAATACAGAGTTATAGAGTGGGAAGATATCTCAAGATGTTTATTCTCCACTCCACATGTTACCTTTGGGCATGTTACCTTCTAAGATACATTATTCCAGTGTTATTTTTTTTACTCTCATAAAAATAATTTACAACCCATCCTAATATTTAAAAAATGTGACAAGAAACTCTTCTTTCAGGTTATGACTACAGCCATTTGCATTTGCTTATATTTTCATACTCTTGAAATCTGTCATTTAAACGGTCTCCAGTTTTCTTCATGTTCAAATTGTCCTGGTTCATTTAGTCTTCCTAAATAGACTCCCTACCCCATCACCACCACCTGTGTGGTCCTCCATTGACCCTAGCTGAGCTCTCCATGTCCCCTTTCAGATCTAAGTGGAATGGTTTAAAAAACATCACAAAAATGTGAAACACAACAAGTTCACATTCAGAGTTGGACTGGTCAGCACTACTATTTGAGTATGCCTGAATTTTTAAAAACTATGATGCTACATGCTCATGGCCATCTTGTTATCTGCCATGGTGCTTTATAGGCTCATTCTTTGGCCACATACTTAAAGAGATCAGAGAAAAATGTAATTGACATTTGAAACATGTTTTTTTTTTTTTTCTCTAGAAGCCACACCAATATTTTGCATCCCATTATGTTCTTTTTTCACTATTTTCATATAGCAGGAAGCCCATTTTAAACTGCTTAAGGCAGAAAAAGCTATTTCCTTTCCTCACTAAAGAATTTCACACTGGAGAGGCATGGCTTCTACTTCTATGCCTTCTCCAGCTCCCATTCCCAATCAAAGTAGAGCGAGGTGTTTAGCAGAATTCTTTGCACACGGTAAGCATCAATAGTGAGTATATCCATTAAACGAACACTATTAATATTGGGTGATAGGTTGTTGGAAGTAGGAAGATGGCACGGGAGAAAAAAGATTAAAAAATGAAAGGTGTTGTGTGAAGTCTGTTGGCAGGTGTAACCGGTAGTTGCCATGGCTTGAATAACTCCCATCGAGAAAGAGTAACTTCCATGAATATGTGCTGTAGGCCTTGCTTCATCAAGCTGTACATTAGGAATGTGCCAGAGGATGCTGTCAGGGGCAAAGGTCACAAGAACACTCACAAAGCAGCAACCAGCTGAATATTTACTACCTGCAGAAGCAAATGATAAAATCTCTCCTCTCCAGAGCAAGGACTGTCTGCGTGACGTTGCCGCTTTCAAGCCATGGCCCACTACTGGATGGTGCCTGGATGGCTTGTGAGAAGAATGGAGCACATTTTCCAAATGTGAAGATCACTAACTCAGGAACTCTGATGTCTTCCCATAACCTAAACTCAAATATCATTGCCTGGGACCATGGATCAAAACATTCACCTGACTCATCAGAGCTAGTAACTTTATAAGAATCTGCCTCTCTGGGATGTGTGAGGCCACAAAAGCAATGCATCTGCTTGAGAGTCTTTACTAACAATCTGGTGCCTCCATCTGACTCCATGGGCCCAGATCTCCACGGCCAACAGACTAATTTCTTAATTAGCCTTTGCCAGGCCTCCTGCATACCTTAGCACTAAGCAGTACCAGCACTTCTATAAAGAAGGAAAATTTTTCAGGAACTAACAATATTAAACAAATAAACAGAGAAACTAAACTATGCCAAAATTCCCATGAAGACTTACTTTTTCAAACAGAAATTTTAGTCTATTAGCAAATCAGCAGATTCCTAGACACACTCTAGTATGAATAAGAAACCCAAATGGGTCTCAGAGGATAAGCATTGAGGAGTAAAATGCAAAATAAAATACAAAAAAAAGCCCTTTCGGCCGGAACTGCCATCTTCCAGTAATTTGCCAAAATGACGAACACAAAGGGAAAGAGGAGAGGCACCCGATATATGTTCTCTAGGCCTTTTAGAAAACATGGAGTTGTTCCTTTGGCCACGTATATGCGAATCTATAAGAAAGGTGATATCGTAGACATCAAGGGAATGGGTACTGTTCAAAAAGGAATGCCCCACAAGCGTTACCATGGCAAAACTGGAAGAGTCTACAATGTTAGCATGCTGTTGGCATTGATGTAAACAAACAAGTTAAGGGCAAGATTCTTGCCAAGAGAATTAATGTGCGTATTGAGCACATTAAGCACTCTAAGAGCCGAGACAGCTTCCTGAAACGCGTGAAGGAAAATGATCAGAAAAAGAAAGAAGCCAAAGAGAAAGGTACCTGGGTTCAACTGAAGCACCAGCCTGCTCCACCCAGAGAAGCACACTTTGTGAGAACCAATGGGAAGGAGCCTGAGCTGCTGGAACCTATTCCCTATGAATTCATGGCATAATAGGTGTTAAAAAAATAAAAATAAAAGACCTCTGGGCTGAAAAAACAAAACAAAACAAAACAAAAACAAAAAAAAGGATGAAAGACAAATGCATTTGAGCCTGGCAATGCAAACCTACATTGGCAAATCAGGAATTACAAATAAGATAACTGGCCACAGTTCTCCAAGTGTCTTTTTATTGAATCTTTTCTCAGCTGCTGTGACTTCATACCTGAAATCAGTGATAACATACAATGCTAGGCATGCACATTTTGGAGTTCCAAGGCACTTGAGATCCTGTATAGTGCAGACACATAGGCCATCACACAAAACCCTAAGCGCTGGCAAAATCATGCCAATTCTAAGCAGTCTTAGAGGAAGTGACTGACACAGTGACTAACAAAGGCCATTTCAGGGTGTGATGCTGTTACAAGGATAGAATGAATGCCTCTCTCCTATATGTCTCTGCTAAAGAGGTCAAGGATGTCAATGAGAGTAGGGAGATGCCAGGGTCCACCCAGTGGCAGTGCAAAGGCTGCCCTCTTGACCACAGGCCATCATCCTTAACCCTTATAGTTAGAATTCTGTGCAAATGGCTTGGCTGTGAGTCCTTATCACTGCTGTCAATTGTCTTGTCACATGTAGAAGATGTTATTCTGATGAGTAAAATTACTCAGAAGTCTTGATAGTTCAAGTCTAAATTACAGAACTTATTTCTAGAAAAATAAAGGTTTGATTCTCTAAGTAATGCAATGTAATGGATCATCACAACTGTGCCCAAATACACAATGTCTGGCTGGTCTTCACCTATTCAGCCTCACTTTCAATTCCACACCTCCATGACCAAACTCCATTAGAGGCTGGACACCGCTGAAGTGGCCAACTCCTTCCAGGACCCGGCACATGTCATAGTTCCTCCCATCAGCAAACTGCGCTGCCTGTGGCTTCTTAGCCTGGGATGCCTTCACAGCCACCTCCTCCAAATCTAACGTGTGTCCGTCCTTCACAGGCCAAGTCTAGATCCTCCCTCTGCCACATGGCTTTCCTCAGCACTCCAGCTCACACTTCTTGCCTTTCCCAAAACGTTTTTAATTTTTCTCTGTAACATTCATTCTGGGACTTTGTTGTACGAATCTAATTCAGAAACATAAAGGAAACATGCTATTTGCAAGTAAATGGTTGGTCCTAAACTGCTAGGTTGCTTTTTATTTTTAATTTAATAGGTTAAGCTGTTTTTGTACATATCTTATTCATTCTATTCATTTGCTTGGGAAGTATTTTTGCCCTACAGGTGGTGCAAAGGGAAGCTTCAGCCAAACTCATCATGAATTTATAAAAAAATCCTAAATTCAGAATGCATAAGCCTCCCTCGAATAAGAATGTATCCCCTGATAACCTTGCAATAGGATCTTGTTTATTAGTAGTTTGGTATTCTAGGCAAAATAGAATATAGTCCCTTCTTCTCAAGGGTTTTCAGGTTACATTTAGATGAAAAAAAAAATTCAAGCAAGAAATGGTAGTTCAGGGCCAACAGAGGGTTCAACAAGCCAGAAGAGCCAGGGCAGTTTTCAGAGGAAGGCAAGTTCTGAAGAAAGACTCAGAGAAAGAGAAGAAACTGAATCCCTCAGGGGAGAGAAATGAACACACAGAATAGTCACTCTCACATGTCCCAGTGAATGGTGAAAAAGCCACATTTCCAGAGGCAACCAAGTAAAAGGTAGAGTGGAAATGGCTACGACGTGATTGGTTTGGGATTCTAAGAAATGAACAATGAAAACAGTGACTTCTATCTCTAGACTGAAGTCACTGTGGTGTCCCCATAGAAGGAAGTACGGTAACGGTCACTGCCTTCTGTGTGCGACATTTGTTTTTCTGCCTTAGTGTTAGACAACAACCACTAACTTTCTCCCTTTTCCTGAGGACTCCTTTGTAAGGAGATTCATTTTGCAGATGAAAGTCTGCACCCTGGTTCATTCTTCTCTGACTGACGGTAACAATGAGGGTGTAGGAGAAGAACATAGGAACAGTGTCCAAGCGTAACTGAAGGTGGCTGTGTCTGCCTGAACTCCTGCGCACACTCTTTTCCTAAGACAATGTGTATAACAATGCATAGACCACTGTGCCCACCTTGGATAGACAAGTGCCTTCTTTTGCTGGTGTGCAGGTGCAAAAGCCCTTCATTGTCAATTCTGCTGCCCTACAAATGAGATAAGGGAAGCATTTGTAGTATCACAAACTAAAGTTAGTATTCACTGAGCACACCAAATGGGAACTTCCAATTTTTAAGAGATGGAGGAAGAAAAAACCACTTGCTTTCTCCTTGGAAAATTTCTCATTCCCTCTCTCCTCCTTTTGAGGGTACAAGGAATATTTTCTGGCCAGTTGTCTGAATTGAGGGCAGAGTGTTGTGGGGAGGGCATCCCTATTAAAGCTAGGGGCAAGGGAGATGAGAGGGATAATCACTCGGATTCTGATGTCCAGTGCTTATGCCCTAATTTCACATTTGTATTATGGGACTCATTATAATATTAGCCTCCATTTCCAATCAACATTTCCATAAAGTGTTGCTCAAGTATGTTCAGAAGAGGAGTGTTGAAAGCCCCTTGCCCTAGTTCCACCCACAGGTACAGACCTCATTATGCTATAGGCTCCATCCCATCCATGCCGTCTCAGCCACTATCCTTGAAAGGCTCTGGAGAAACACAGCCAGAATCCAAATCACTCCCAAATGTAAACACGCTTTGTTCACCAAAGCGTAAAGCCAAGCAGAAAGCTAGGATGGTCCATGCATTGTCACAGGTGGAAGGTCATTGTAATTCAAAGAATAAAGCTAATTAAGTGACTTTTTCAGATATGAGAAAAAAGTTGTTTGCTGAGACAACAAAGTAAAAGGAAATTTATGTGAGAATACATAAAATGTTTCCTGCTGGGAGTCTTAGACAAGGTCCCTTTGCAGGGGTCCCAGAACTATATAGTAGCTCTTTCAAAGAATTACACATAGACCGGCTGTCTCCTGAGAGGAAGGGGACGCTCCTTCCTGACTCCCTGTCAGTGGGAACATACTCATTAAACGGCTCTCCAGTGGAAGCCAATGTTTCTACTATCAAAGCACCCTATCATCCTCCTCACCTGCTCCATCATGGGCCAAAACAGCACAGGATTTGGCCTAGAAACTAAGCAATCCCTTCTGCAAAGGAAGCTGCTCTACATGGGGAATGACCCTTGTACCCATTAGCACTGACTGCAGCTAACTGAATAACAGCAACAACTCTAACAGGGAGGAAGCATCAGAGAGAAAGCCCTGGACCAGGAGTCAGGAGGCTGGGGCTCCTGTGCCCATTCTGCCTGCCTGTCCATGGACATTTCAGACATGTGTCTTTTCCTGTCTGGGTATCAATTTCATCATTTGTAGGACAAAACCAGATGAGAAAGACCCTAAGAGCGCCTTCTAGTTTTGACCTTCTACAATTCTATGAGTCACAGAAGTGCATCTTGCATGCTGTGATGCCCTTCTCTCAAGCCTGGAGGTCTCACTGATAAAATGAGAAACAGAACACTATTTTATGGATAAAAACAGTATGATTGATCTTTACATAAAAGCTGAAAATGTATAATGTCTATTCATTTTAAAACATTCAACACACAGAGAATCTTCAACCTTTATGTCTAGGCATTGTTTTAGGACTCATTTGAGATTCTTAAAGAGATTGCCAGATGAACTGTTGGGGTGGGGGTAGCAAGGGGAGGACTCTTGGCAGGAAGGAGCTTCATGCTATGAGAAAGCTATTCTGTTGGGAGTGGAAAGATGTTATGCTCATAACTTTCCTAAATTCCCCTGGAGCGAATCATAGCCGAATATGAGACATTTATGTAAATTTTCTATTTCACTTAAGAGGAATTAAAACTGCCAACACTTGAATCATAAAGCAGTGTGACTATTCTGGAAAATTCTGACGGCACAAATAACATTCATCAAAAAATATTTACTGTGTGCATACTGAAGGAAAAGTGACACAAAGGGGTAAGGGTGGAAGAAGGGGAAATGAGTTGAGGGGTGTTAATAGGTACAAGGTGATTGAAGCGCAGTCATATTCATCAGGGGGTTCACATTTCAGAAGAGAAATAACAAGTCCCTAAGCGCTGAAATAGCAGCAGGATATGATAAATACGGCAACGTGCATTTCTTATCGCTACAAGTGTATAACACCAAACGGAGTGGAGGGGTGGGGTGAGAGGTGGGTTTTCGGTGGATGCAGGGCAGCTTCTTTATGAAAGCAGTGTCATTTGGGCTGTGGCTGGAAGGATGGGTAGGGCTGATAAGGATCAAGGAAAAGAGAAGCAAGGCAGATCTTATTTAACTCTGAAACTACCCTTGTGCTTCCATAACTAAAAAGAGGAACCCTACTAACCGGGGAAGGCCCACCTTACAGGTACAGAAATAAAACCAGCCAGAGAGCAGCTGATTTCTTTTAGAATGCCTTGACCTGGGATGAATCTTAAGACAACTCATATCCTGGCCAAGAATCCTGGATACTCTATGCTCAAACTTAATGTTTAGGAAGTAATCTTGTTAAATACATATTTATATTGAAAAGCAGAACTCCAAACTTCCTCGTCTTGTTTCCTGGCCTCAACACAAAGGCACTATTATTTTCTTGAAAAGGAAATTATTCCAGTGCCCCTGCCCAGGCTCTGACAACACGTGTTTGCCCTCAATCTCCTTCCTCTTCTTGCAAGGACACCCATAGTTATAACTCACATTAGTGTGGGGTAGCACAAGGGGTTTGACATAGAAGCAGCGATGATGTACTTGTGTTTCTGCTTAAACTGTGCAAACGATGTTCCTGAGAGAGAACATTGAGAATCTACTTCCCTTGAGATCTGCTATCTATTAGCAATTCAGCTGCAGGGCGAGGTTCACTTAATTTTAAAATGTAAGTCAAGAGCCTAAAATTGGTAATTGGGCATTTAATTGGGTCTGCGAAGGCACTTACTGGATTTTAACAGCTTTAACAGGTAATGTTTAAGAACATTAAAAATTAGAGCAATGATGAATCAGATGCAAATGGAAAGTGAATGAATTTTGGCACTATAATTTAACACACAGCTAAGTAGTGTTTTGAGCTGAAGATGTTGAGCCTGGTTGGTTTTCTTAAATTTTCTTACATGCCAGGGATTATCAAAATATTTCACTTTTTAAGCTTGGCTTACCTTATCATAAAACTCTACTTTGAAGAATTCAATTCAGCAGGTATATATTTGGCCTAATTGCAGTCAGTATTGCTTAAGCTTATAGGGAATGCTAAGAAGTATGAGCTTTATTAATATAGTGTGGTTAAACAAAACAAAGAACATCTGTGAATATAATAGAAATCTGGTCACTCACTGGGGCATCCAGTAGACATTGGCTGGACATCTGCTAATTGAATACAATGGCTCTTTTATGATGGTCTGTACTCAAAGACCTCAAAACCATTTTATAAATGCTACCAGTGCCTGCTGACTACTTGTTCTTTTTTAAATTTTATTTTAAACACGTAATACATTTTCACACAATTAAAAAATAACATATTGAGACATCTTACTCCCATCTCTGTGTCCATCTACTCCTTTCCTTTCCTCTTCCCCTGCCTTCCTGTATACCTTTAGATAATTTCTTTACATGGAAATAACAATAAACAGACTCTCATTTCCTCCCTTTCTTACACAAAAGGTAGTATATTATATACATTTTCTTTCTTTCCTTCCTCCCTCCTTCCCTCTTTTCCTTATTATTTTATCTGGGAACTCCTCAAGATTCATAGAAAAAATCTAAATTCACAGCAAACTTCTTCCTACTTTGTATAGCTGCATAACATTTACTCCATTCCAAGGATGAAACATGAACTACTTAACGAGTCCCCCACTGATGGATAGTGAGTTGTTTCTAATCTTTTACTACTGCAAACAATGCTGCATAACTAATTTTGCAAGTATGTTTTGAGAATAAAGTTCCAGAAGTGGATTGGATTACACATTCAAAAAGCAAACATACTTGTAATTTTAATAAATATTACCACTGGCCTTCTATAAGCAATGTAACATCTTGCATTCCCACCAGAAATCTATATCTATTTCCTCATATACATGCCAAGACAGTGTATAGTCAAGCTATGCTTTTACCAATTTGAGAGATAAGAAGTTACATCTCAGTGTAGTTTTAATTTGCATTTGTCTTATTATTGGTGAGGTCCATTTGTATTTATTTTCTTGTGAATTATCTGTTTTTTTTTTTTTTTTGCCCATTTTTCTATTGTGTTGACCATCTTTTTCTTAATGATTTCTAGTGGCTTTTTCTATTCTAAGGGGATTAGCCCTTTGTGATATGAGTATTCTCCCAGTATGTCATTTGTCTTTTGACTTATGAGGATTTGCACCATGACATTTTGGCAGTTTTGTTTTGTTATGCTTTTTTAAAAAAAATAGTCATTCATCAATGTTTTCTTCTATGGTGTCACGATTTTCAGTTGTAGATAGGAACTCCTTCCCCACGCCAAGAATCTGCCTTAAAACATTTCTGGTTTGAAAAAACAAACAACCCCATCAAAAAGTGGGCAAAGGATATGAACAGACACTTCTCAAAAGAAGACATTCATACAGCCAACAGACACATGAAAAAATGCTCATTATTACTCGCCATCAGAGAAATGCAAATCAAAACCGCAATGAGATACCATCTCACACCTGTTAGAATGGCAATCATTAAAAAATCAGGAAACAACAGGTGCTGGAGAGGATGTGGAGCAATAGGAACACTTTTACACTGTTGGTGGGACTGTAAACTAGTTCAACCATTGTGGAAAACAGTGTGGTGAGTCCTCAAGGATCTAGAACTAGAAATACCATTTGACCCAGTCATCCCATTACTGGGGATATACCCAAAGGATTATAAGTCATGCTGCTATAAAGACACATGCACACATATGTTTACTGCGGCACTATTCACAATAACAAAGACTTGGAATCAACCCAAATGTCCATCAGTGACAGATTGGATTAAGAAAATGTGGCACATATACACCATGGAATACTATGCAGCCATAAAAAAGGATGAGTTCGTGTCCTTTGTAGGGACATGGATGCAGCTGGAAACCATCATTCTCAGCAAACTATCGCAAGAACAGAAAACCAAATACCGCATGTTCTCACCCATAGGTGGGAAATGAACAATGAGATCACTTGGACACAGGAAGGGGATCATCACACACCGGGTACTATTGTGGGGAAGGGGTAGAGGGGAGGGATAGCATTAGGAGATATACCTAATGTAAATGACGAGTTAATGGGAGCAGCACACCAACATGGCACATGTATACATATGTAACAAACCTGCACGTTGTACACATGTACCCTAGAACTTAAAGTATAATAATAATAAAAAAATTTTTTTTCTGGTTTGACTTTTTAATATTTAAATATTTCATCTGTTTGAAATTTATGAAGTAGGGTCATGTATGCATTCAACTTTATTTTTTCCATATGGTGATTTAGTTATTCCAACACCATTAACAGTTTATCTTTTCCTCACTGATTTGAGATACGAATTTTATCCTACACCAAATTCTCCATAGATTTTTGTTGACCACAGATTTCACATGTGACCTTCATTCCTTTCAGAGAGCTGATCCAGTACTGGGAGAAGACATCAATTAAAATATCTAATAACCTTTTCTTATTTATTTATTTTTAAATTTATTTTTATTTATCTTTTTCAGTCCACCACTACAATGGGATAATGGCCTTTTCTTAAACTGAATTTCTTAGCAGACACACTGGGACATTCAACCACAACACACATTTCATCCTCATTAGCTGTTCTTCTGTCTAAAATTCACTAAATGTTTTCCTCTTTGACGCTGAGTTGAATCTGTGTAAACGATTTATGTCAGCAATGCAAATTAATAGGGAGCTATTATGCCTTTCCCTATTCTTACTGAAACAAAACTGTGAACTATGAAGAATTACTATAAAAGAACACAGTACCTAAAGTTCTCATTATACGGTGTTTGACCTGAATGACCACGTGCCTTAAATATGTTTAAATTAGTAAATGCTAGAAAGCCGATTGATAGCCTATAAAATGATAAAAATACATGAAGTCTAAGAAAATAAACAACAAAAAACAAATGGTCAGGTGAATTTAAACTATGAGCCATGTCAACAAAATAGAGAAAAAAATAGCTTCCTTTTAAAGAAAAAGAAGGAAATTTCCATCTATTGAATTTATCATTCCTATCAAACAATGAATAATCAAATATTACATACAAAATAATATGTAAGGCCGGGCGTGGTGGCTCATGCCTGTAATCCCAGCACTTTGGGAGGCCAAGACGGGCGGATCACGAGGTCAGGAGATCGAGACCATCCTGGCTAACACGGTGAAACCCCGTCTCTACTAAAAATACAAAAAATTAGCTGGGTGCAGTGGCGGAAGCCTGTAGTCCCAGCTACACGGGAGGCTGAGGCAGAACGGAGTGAACCTGGGAGGCGGAGCTTGCAGTGAGCCGGGATTGTGCCACTGCACTCCAGCCTGGGCAACAGAGCGAGACTCCGTCTCAGAAAAAAAAAAAAAAAAAAGGTTTTGCTATGGTCATTTGTATTTCCCTTACAGCCCAATATATAAATGTGTTTATTACATAGAAGATGAAAGCATAATAGGAGTTTTCCTTCTTTAAACAAAAGAAAAGGAAAAGAACAAAGTTATATGTAAAGAGTTTTGTACCCTAAAGCTTTTCCGGTAATCCATTTTGATACAGGAATAAATACTTAGTATCAAGATATTATTGATCGAAAGGATAAAAAAGTTTCTTGCTCTCCTCCCTGCTCCAGGCTGGCTCTCAGTGTGGATCAATATTTCTTTTCATTCAGACTCCATGATCTCATTTGGTACACTTTTATTTTCTTGCTTGCATCCAAGATAACTGACTCTCAGGGTTTGTTTGATGGCAATTCTATTATGGTCCTAAACCAATTATTTTAAGAAGAGATGAGGAAAAAAGGAGAGGAACTGTACAAACAAGTTGACAGAATCCATTTTATTCCTCTCCTTTTAATGTTTGTTGCCTTTCCACATAGCCTTTCTTTCTCTAAGCTCCGGGCACTCTTTTTACAAAAGAGAAACAGGATCTTGGTTGGCAGGACTTGCCCCCTGTGAACAATAAAAAGCCAAGCAGAGATAACAATTCCCACACAGTGGTAGGGCAGCTCCTGAGAGGCGACAGAGGGCAGCAAATGCCCGTGGAGGGTGTCTGGCTGCCTGCTCCGAACCCACCACCAATACAGGGGCAACCCAGAGATGATTTGTTTCTTGCTCCTTTTCATCCTCTTGGTGTATACTCCCTTTCATCACCTATTAAGTCATGAATCTGTTTCTACTCCTATGTTCGACAGTCATGTAGTCTGAGAAGGGACTGGCTGCCTCTGTGAGTGAAAGACTAAGATGTGACATTAATTACTGAACTGACATTTGTCTTCTCTCCTTGTCATGTCCCAAGTTGTCTTATGCTAAAGGGTGTTGGGAAAACATTTTAAAACGTACTTACTAATTCGCTATACTGTTCACAATATTCTCCAGAGAAACCAGCGGAAAGTTTCCTTAGTTAGGCACCACTAGGAATTTGCTTCCGGCGTTGAAAAAAACAAAAACAAACAAACAAAAAAACATAGCAACTAGGCACAGGAGCGAAGATTGTGAAAATTTTCCGGAGAGTGAAAAATCCATTCCCAACCTCTTGGGAGTACATTAATGCTTACTTCATGTCCACATGTTTATTGTGCCATGGGTACAACTGAGGCTTGTCTTATCAGCCTCAATGTGCATAGAGAGGAAGACCCTCTGAAGGACGGGGAGGGTCATAACCAGGAAACGTACAGGAAGTCAGTAAAAGGACCACGTCTCTAGTGCAGAAACTGTAGGCCAGGTACATGATGCATTGCTTCCTGCTACCTGGTGCTGAGTATTTGGGCTCTGTATTGAAAATGAAAGGTAAAGGGAGACATGAGAACAAAAATCTGGAAACATCCCAGTTCCCATTAATACAATAAAAGAGACATATATTTTAAATGACCAAATACAAAAAGAAGGCCATGCCATGGATCAATGATGAGAACATGTCATGAACTGATGATGATGATGAATCGATTCTGTATACCCCGGTACTAAAAAGGAAAGAAAGGGAAGCAGGGACTTTAGAGGGCAGAGAAGAAGAGTTATCAGAACAGCATTGTGGGGCAGTTCCAATCTCTGAAAGGTCAGATGAGTCACATTTCATAAGGTTCCGACATTCATCCACTGCAACTGGGTTTTCTCATTGTTTTGAAAATCCAAAAACCAAGGATACTTTTCAGATACTATCCTACTGTTTTGAAAGCATTATTCTCACACACTTTTCATTCCTCTGCTATCTACTTGCTTCCCCATACACCTTACTTTGCAGGTAATGTTACCTCCAGTGAGCTGTCTAGAGGTTTGATCTCCTGGTTTTTTTTTTTTTTCTACAAATCTGAACAGAACAGTGGGAATTCTGGGAAAGGCTCAGGCTGTGTTCAGTGTTTGTGGGCCACTAATTGAAGGGTAAAAGTCAGAGGCAGCTTTCTCTACACTTTCTTGGAACTCCACTACTTCCTGAATCTTCACTTTCTAAAGGCCATGGTGGGTGGCCAGGGAGCCAGCAAACAGATGTAGTTTACATTGGAATACTCTTTAAATAATGGTAGAAAAGCAAATCCCTGTCTAGGGAATAGACTTGAGAAAATAACTCAAGTATTTGAGACACCATTCAAAATACCACGAAAAAGGCATTTAAACTGTATGGTGGGAAAACACCTGAATCAAGAAAATGGTAAGAATGACAAGCTGAAGTAAAACAGCAGAGATGACATTCATAAATTTAGTGTATTTGAATACAAAAACACAACTTACTATGAAAGTCCATTTATAGTCAGTCATGATATGAAGGCAGCTGTGCTAGACTGGAGTTTACCTAACCTCCCTGAAGGCAGGGGGACAGACTGAAAAATCACATGAGGACTGTTCCTAGCAATGACATGCATACATTTGTAAGAAGCTGGTGATCTGGGCTGGCTTGCTTGGGAAGAATAATGACAATGTTAGGAGTAGGCCTAGCTCCAGTCATCACTCTGAAATGTAGCTGCCAAAAGGGTGGGGAATACAGAGCAACTGTGTGTACAGGGGCTAGTGGTTGGCTGGAGCAAAGATGTGCAGGATGGATTTACGAATATCTCTATGAATGGGGAAGATCCCCTCCAATTTGCCCAAAATTGGAGGCCAGTGGCCTACAGACTGGGAGGTGCAAATCAGGATGTTGGTTTTCTCCTTCCTATACCTTGGCAGGGCCCTCTTCTCACTATCACATCTTAACCTATCTCAAGACAGGTTCCTACATGAACTGCCCATCAATGCCTACCCTTCTTCTGGGTGACTGAGCATAAGAGGGACTTTCCCATGCCTATGGGACTTGGTCCTGACTTCCTTAACCTTGCGATGCTTGAAGCTCAAGCAGAACTGTGTATCTCCTCACTGGACCCAACAGGAGATGAGTACACCCATCTACAGAGCTGCTGTGTTTCTAGCACTCTGCTTCTTTTCAAGCCTGAACTGACCTGTGTCCACTCACTTCTATTTCACGTGCCTCCCTGGGGCTTTATTTATTTGGTCATTCTCTTCTAGTTCACTACTCCACCCCTAGTCATTCTCAGCAAGGCTTCATACATTCATAAATAAATTAATAAATTCATTGATAGATAGAACCCTTAAATCAGCCTAGCTCTAGCCTACCAACTCTCCACTGTAAGTTTATTTGTTCATATAATTGTTCATAGATAATCAGCTCCACTTGATATGTAATTCAAATTTATGCATCTAAAAGCTGGCAACACTTTTGAAACTTTGCAAATTCTTTCAGTCAGTAATATCATTTCTAGAAACTGCTCCTGAGAAAATAATAGTGAATGTGAATAAAGCTTTAATTACATGGTTAGGTCATGACATTGTTTATAATAATGAAATATGGATAATAACTTCAGTTTCCAATAAAAGGGATTAGTTACATGCATTCTGTTTTATTTTTACATAATTAAATATGCAACTATAATGCTATAAAATATTTAGTGACATGGAAAGATGTTCATTTAGAAAAGTAAATTATGAAAAAATATGTGTATATGTCTCATACTTATAACTACAAACACACACACAGATATGGTGTTCCTCTGACTGTTTACTTCTCTGTAAACAGAGTAATTCTCAAGTAGAGAAATACTGCTAAAAGCATGATTTAAAAAAATACACTCTTTATTTTAGAATAGGGTTAGATTTAACAAAAAAGCTGTAAAGGAACATTTGTCACCATGAATGAATCCATATTGATACATTATTATTAAATCAACTTCATTCTTTATTCAGATTTCCTTAGTCTCTACTTAATGTCCTCTATCTACTCCGGGATCCCATCAAGTATACCACTATTACTTTGGTAATTAAAAATCATATTGGTAAAAAATTGTGATCAAGGAAACCACAAAAATTTATGCCATAAACCATGGAGACAGTGCTCATGAATGGTAGAAGCCTCAAATATTAAATCTCCAACTATCTAGATATGGAAACCCCTTGGTCCCTAAAGCACCCACGTTGAATACTTTCAAAGATGGCTATGAGATGTGAAAAACTTCCCAGATATTCTGTTTATTACAGAAAAATGACCCGCTGGAATCACAGGGCTGGAATTAGTCAGCAGAGTTTCCACTGGGAAGTTTTGGTTCTGAGATCTGGCTTACTGACCAGTTTTTGTTCTTCTATAGTGTTTAAATCCCCCTGGGATTCTTCTGCAAAAGTGAATGGAAATGTCAGACTATCCTCCTCAAAGAATGTTTTCAAAACATGTTTTGAATTGGAAGTTTCCTACAACACACGCTCTTAAGTAATTGGCAAACAAAAGAACAAGCTATCTTTAAAACAAGGTTTAAACATAAGGGACAACTAAAAACATTAAATCTCCTCTTTCATATTAAAACCCCTATTTTATTAAAGGCTGCCTTCTCTTTAAGAAATTTCATAATCAATTTTCAGCATGTAACTGTATAGCTATCTCTGCACATCTTATTCAGAAGACAAAGAAAAAGAAGGCTTCGGCGAGTCATTAAGATTCAAAGGATCCATCAGCCACCTACATTCTGTGGAGTGGGACTGGTTGCAGACTAATCTAATCCTTAAAAGGTATACTAGGAAAAAAATATAACAATTTCCTCTTGTCAAAACACATTCATATCTTCAAATATAACTGTAAAGAATTTTGGTTAAAATGACCTGAAGCACAGCTGCAAAGAGCTCCTGATTTCAGTCTTCCATTCATAATGGAAATTCAGAAACAGAACGTACCAACATCTCCTTTTCTGAAACAACAAATTTTCATTTTAAATTTCAATGACACAATAAAGGAATCCTAGTTTGATTCATTTTCCAGGGGACAGTAATTCTAATATAGCTCACTTTCCAAAAGCAATTAAAAAAAAAAACCAAACAAAAACCCCAATGCACTGCCTACCTGAACCAACAGTCAGTGCGAGATGGGCGGCACTCGCTGACATGGCGTTTCAGAGACTGTGCCTCTGTGTCTTCTCCCCAAGCATACACAAAGAATGACTTGGCACCAAAGTAGTTCTTCTGGAAAATCAATCTTCAATGCTAACTTTCCAAAAATATGCACATATTCAGTAAAGTATATGGATCTGTAATGTTTATGAATACCCTATTAATAATTTAATTATTTATGAATCAGTTTTTATATATTTTGCCCCATGACAGGTACATTCAGTATGAAATACTTAATTCTAAAGCTTCTCACTGTGCCTTGACATGGTTTTTGCCTTTATGTGTAAAGTCACATGAGAAATAAATACTTTTTAAGCTCTGAAGATGAAAGACATAAGGAAGCATTCCACAGGTTTGTCAGGAAACACAAGAGACTGCTTTTCTAGCTTTTCCAAAACTTCACTGCTTCCCCATTAGTGCTCTGTTCTGGCCTAGCCATGAAAAATCAAGAAGCAAGGATGATACACTTATTTAGAAGGAAAATGTCTCAAGGTTTCCACCTGCCTGCTCTGGGTAAAATAAAACTTAGTGGGGGTATATCTGAAAATCTAAGAGGACCATGAAGTTTCTGTGATATTTCTATTCTTTACTTTAATTCAAAAACATTGCTTTAAAAACAAAACAAAACAAAACATATCTGATACGTTGGAATTGAGAGGTTCTCTGAGGTGTCTGCCACCTCTTCCAGGTATTGCCAAAAAAGTCAGTCTTCATGCCGTGATGAGCCCCTCTATCTCCAAAATAAGTGTTCTAAGAAGAAGGTCTATTTTTCTGTACTCAAGATTTGGCATATCCAAAGGCCACAGAGTAAACTGCTAAGGCCAGGCAGGCTTGCTATGGAGAGCCACCTCAGGACTCTGAGAGTACCTAGGATAGACAGGCCTTAAAGCCCATCACACTCAATCCCCTACCTTCACAAGGGAGGCCACCAAGGGCCAGAGAAGGGCAAACTTGCCCCAAATCATTAACTCAGGCACTGCTCTGGTTCTTCTAGTTTCTCTGTTAGTCAGAACAGTTGCACTTGTTAACAATCCACAGATGAATGACACCCATTCTCTCAGTTATCAGCTCAAGGTTTGCCTTCTCCCTGAAATCCTCCCCATGCATTCAGTATTTAGTCCAAACTGATTTAAATATCTTCAATCTATATTTTTAGGTTAAAAGAACTCTAAAGAACATTGGCCATGTGCTTGACATCTATGTGACGTGATGCTACCTAGTAACAGAAAATTTGCTACTGCTTGTGGATGGATGCCCTTTTACTCCATGTACAGGAATATATGAATATGGTTTTTGAGTCTCAGAAAACAAATCTGGTTTGCCTTTCATTTACAATTCTCAGATATCTGAACTTAGTCTTCATGAATTTGCACTTATCCAGGGTTAACAAGCCTAGCTTCTTTCTCTATGTTTACACATTGTCTGGTCTCCTTATGCAGTTGCTTAATCCCCCACTTCCTCAGCTAGATTAGTATCTTCTTCAAGGCAGGACACTCCGACAACACTTTTTGTATATGACCTGCAAAACTTCTACTTGCCCCGATCGCTTAGAGTTCACAAAAAAGAGGAGGAAAACATTAGCTATTTCTGATATTTTATTCTGATGTAATTCTCAATTGGTGCCAATTTTTGAAATATTACTTAGTGGTTAAAAACACCTTGCTTTGGAGTCAAAAAGACCCAGCTACAAGTGCCTGAATTGCCATTTCTTATCTGTATGATTTTGGTTGGGATACTTTATACCTCCATGTTCTTATCTATAAAATAGGAATAATAACAGTAACTATAAATCCAAGTTATTATAAAGATTATAAATAAGATAATGCATCGAATGACCTTAATACAGGGTCTGACATATTAAGTGTTCAATAAATGCTGGTTATCATAATAACCATCTCTGAGAAATCTTTGCTATCTAGAACTCATCAACAATTCAAATTACATGTTCTTGTTATTTTATTCTGGAATTTGGTGGTATTGATTATTCTGTGGATTGCCAACAATTCTGTTCACCTTTTATGACTTGTCATTTCACATTAACTTTAACTATTTATACATTTGCCAACACTTCGTGCAGTCTGAACTTATATCTGGTATTCAAAGTAACACTCTCATTCTGTATCACATTATTCTTGTGCCACATGCATTTTAGCTAACTTAGAATTTTAAAAAACAACAATAAAGCAATTGAGAAGGACTTGCAACTAATGAGCAGATAAATCCAGATTAAAATCCAAGTTTCCCAACTCCTAGTCCAGCACTGTAGAATATCTTGCTGTTTCTTTCCTGAATCCAATCCACAAGTATTGAGCTATGCCTTCTACTTCCTGAACCCTCTCAAAAGAGGCATGCAATCCCTTGCACTGAGTTTCTAAACAACAAACATGGAACTACAGAATTTCATCTAGCTTCTGTCCTACCGGAAGTGACATCAGGGCTCAAAGCATGAATGAGAAGGTATTTTGGCAGGAAAGGTATTATTTTACTTCCAGAAATGTATAAGCTCTTGATAGTTAAGGCCTTAACGAAAAGCCTCCTAAACTATTATACTACATATAACATTTCTCTACCCTTTGGTGCTTTATTTCATTATGACTTTTATAAAAAGTGGTAAAGGCAAATCATGTATTTATCCTTACTTTTTTCCTGAAAATCAGCAAAATTCTGTTAATTTATCATCACTAGCAACTAAGGAATTCTAATCAAAAAGTAAGCATCATACCTAGAACACATTCCCAACGATTAATTTTTCCACTTTCATGATTCAATTTTAATCTCATAGTAAAGATGAAAAGGTTTATGCTTTAGAGGAAATTCACTCTTCTCAGCCCTTCGTCCTAAAATCTATATTTGGATTCAACAGTCAGTGGTCTGAAACATTAATGGAGCCTTCCATTGAGCCATTACTCTTTTCTCTTTTTGTTTTGCAAACAGGGCTTATTAAATCTTTGCTGTAGGCACCAGGAATGAAGAACAGTGAGAATGTGCTGATGTGAAAGGTTTCACTGAACTCAAGCAAATCATTTCTGAGTTGCCACAACTCCCTAATAGTAAATGCCCCAAAAGTATACTATTTGGGTGGCAAATATAAATTACCATCACATAAAACACACTAAGGAAAAACCAAAACCCACCCCTCTCCCTTTGCCAGGGGTTTAAGGCAGAGATGTTGACTGCACATGCTTCCCACTAAGTATCGTCAAATCAGTGTAAATAATACAGTTCTGGTGCTAATGCAGCTTGATACAAGTACTACTAGCAGTGAGGGAAGGAAATTACTTCATATTTTTAGGACACACTGCATTTCTTTATTTTTGCTATTCTCCATTCTATTTTAAGCTTAGACACACTCATACAAAATTAAGTTTAATACACAGTTTAAAGACATATAGTCCACAATTAATTTTAATAATTAATCACGTGATGATAAGGAAAGCAAAGCCAATATACTTCTATTCTTCATGATTCATAGAAAAGTTAACCAAATTCCAGGTCAAGACCATGGTCTGAACACATGCCTTTACTTGTGGTTTCTCTTAAACCTCACTAAAGTGACTAAGGAGATTGTCTTTTAAAGGCACAAACCCAAAGACAAATGAAATGGAAGAGAACACAACATCGACAAAACTTTGCAAGCTATATTGCAAATGGATAGGTGGTTAATGACCCAAATAGGCACAAGAAAGCTGAAACCTAAGCTGGCAGTAGGGAAAAGCCACAAAGCAACCCACCCAATATATATCAAAGAATCTCCCCAAATCTATGGATTTTAAGGCATCATCACTACCTTTGGAAGCAGGGGTGAGACAGAGCTAAAATAGAAAGAATGGGACAGGTGCAGTGGCTCACCTCTGTAATCCCAGCATTTTGGGAGGCCGAGGTGGACGGATCATGAGGTCAGAGGGTTGAGACCAGCCTGGCTAATATGGTGAAACCCCATCTCTACCAAAAATACAAAAATTAGCTGGGTGTGGTGGTGCCTGCCTGTAATCCCTGCTGCTCAGGAGGCTGAGGCAACAGAATCACTTGAATCTGGGAGGCAGAGGTTGCAGTGAGCTGACACTGCATCACTGCACTCCAGTCTGGTGACAGAGCTAGACTCCATCTAAAAAAAAAGAAAAATTCTAAAAAAACAAAAACAGAATGGTTCAAAGTCTGTTCAAGAAAATATTTAGATGCCCCAATCCCTTTCTCTGCTTTTATGGGTAGGTTCCTGACTTTTCTAACCCTCTATGTACCAGCCACAGTTTAGGGTAGTGGCAATGTATTAAAAATAATTACTGTTGTTATTTTCTTCAAAGAGAACATTTGCATACTTGTTTAGAGCACCCCGCCCCCTTTCCTCTTTTTGTATTTAGCTCCCAGGACCCTGGCAGTCAGACTATACTTTTTATAGGCAGATTAGAAAAATCCTTCCCTGGGGAATCTAACCTGGACAAGGAGAAAACCGTGAAGAGGGTGACATCAGGAGCCTCCCCATTAAACAGCACAGCCAGGCCACCTTATCATGAAGTCCCAGGTAACAACACCCAATGACATGCTCAGGGTTTCTGACTTTTAAGGTCCTCTTCTTAAAATATGAGCCGACCACCAAGAATCACTGAGCCAAGTCTCTAGTATGAAAGTCAGAGACCTAAACAGACTATCAAAAGCAACCAGGAATATACAGGGACTATGCAGGGGGAAGAAAACTTAAAACCAACAACAATAACAACGACTATCATTAATACCCTCAGGAAAATAATAGAGGATGGTCTATTCATAAAACTAAAACAGGATGCTGTAAGAATACCCAGAAAAGAAAAAAGTGTACTTACATATATATGTATGTGTGTGTATGAATTTGTAAAGCTCAATTACTCAACTGTAAAGTTAGAAACTAAAGTTAAGAAAATATCCTCCCAAAAATAGAGTTGGAAGACAGGAAAAAAGTAAAAAGAAATTAGAAGAATAAATCTAGGAGAGTCATACTAATCAGAATCCTTTGCAGAGAAAATAATTCATGTTATTTAGTTTTAGCAGAAATTATTTCTTACAATACATTAAATAACATAATCTCTAAGACAGCTAAAGAAGCACACTTGAAGTTGAGCTTTCAGTACAACTCCCCAACTGTACTAGAGAACTAAGCCACAAAGGGAGCTTCACCTCTTCTAACATCCAGAGACTGCCTCCTGAAGTGGCAAACTGCCACTAGAGCCACTAATTCCAGAAGCATGTTATTGCTGCCAAGATCAGAGAGTCATAGGTATTGCTATGGACTGCAAAGTCAGGCTGTGCCTGCCACAATCCATACAAGCAAAATGGATGGCAAGCAGTCCGCTTCTTGACCTCACAGAGCTAGTGACCAAACACTGGGATGCCTGCTAATGCTGTCCCAGAGTAAAAAGCTTCCATGGCCATACCTGCCAACAGAACAGAAAGAAGTACAGACAAATCTAAATCACATTCAGAACACTAGCTGCAAAAGATCTTAGAAACAGTGCCTATCCTTCTAGCCCTTGCAGTACACAAAGGTAAACTGGAAGGAGGTTGGCATGGATGTGAGATAATTCACAATATTCATCACAAGATCCTCAACATCTGAATAACAAAGTACTGAATGAAAAAAAAAAAAAAAGATGCACATAGAAAACCCAGGGGTTGGGTGGAGGAGGATCATTCATGAATTCAAGAAAATTTGAAAAAAATTAATTCCAACACTGAGGGGACCCACTGACTACTAGTACAATAGATGAAAAGAAACCACTCCTAGATCTATTACTGTGAAATTGCTGAACACTAGGGATTAAAAGATCTTATGAACTTTCAGAGACAAAAAGAAAAATGTCCTATAGAAAAGATAAGGAAATTAGCATCCTTTTGGACTTCTTGAGGATACTGGAATCTAGAATACAAAGCAACAACATCTTCAAAAAATGTATTCCTTTGAAATAAATTGAAACAGGATTAAACAAGAGATTCAAGGCAGAGTTAGACCCTATTTATTCTTCAGAGGGAACAGTGCTATAGAGACACAGGCACAAACCCCCAGCTGATTGCCGTATCCTTTATTTAATTTGGTACATTTATTCCAACTTAGAATTCTATACCCAGCCAAGCTAACAATCAAGTATCAGGGTAGGATTACATTTTCAAGCAGGCAAGTTGTTTGTGCCAGTGTACTGCTGCCATCTGGACGCTATTTTGACCTTTATCCTGAAACTTGTCTTTGCTTTTTTCCTGTGTGGAAACCCTGTTTCTTATATCTGTCTTCCTCTTGCTCAGTTATGTCCTTGTTTTCCAGGAGTTTCCTAAGGAAGGGCTCATAACGTCTTCTGTGCACAGATAACTTTGGACAGTGTGTTAATCACGGGTGCAAACAAGGCCTGAAAACAAATTAGGAGAAGAAACTGTTTCGACCAACCGTGGAGTCCTCCTAATAGACTTATGAACATTTTCTTTTTAGACAAAAAGTGCCTATTTAAATAAATAATAGGGCAGTATATTGGGGGCTTGAGTCCATCTCTCCACAATGCTGTTCCCTCTGAAGGATAAATAGGGGTTACCGACACCTTGAATACTCAGATCATATCCTGTATATGGTTGGCCTGAGTATCAAAAGACTAAGAAAATATTATTAAGATATTAGTAAATACCACAATTTCATTTCACACTAAAACCTCACCATTAATTCATTCCCTGTTCCCCATCCTGTGAAGAAAGAAAACTGTCAGGAGAACTGCCCGACCCTCTTTAAGGAAATTTACTTAGAATTCCTTATGAATACTATAATCTATCTTATTTCACTAAACAGAGGAAAACCAATATTCATTTTACCTACCACTAACATTAGCCTTGAGGGTACCCATATTTCCTTTATAACTTAGAAAAACTATTTAGATAAAGCTTTGATTTGTTCAATACATACATAAAATCTCCCACACTAAACTAACTGATAACTCCAATGGAATACTGTGTTCCTTCTCTTCTGACTTATCTATAATAAAACTCCTTCTAATGTCCTGAACATGTAATGCTTCCATCTGATGATATTGGTGCAGAACATTTCCTCTTCCTGGAATGACTTTCCTGCTCTTTCACTTTTTGTTAGCCCCATTAATCTTTCAGAGGAAAGCTCAAGAGCCACACGCCCTGGAAAGCCTTCCTACAACTCCTGGACCAGATCAGGTTCCCTTTATAAATGTTCCTGGCTTTTAGTACTTTTCTTTCCTGGTACTTATCTTAGTATATAACTATGTATTTTTGAAATTATTAGATTACCCCCAACACACATACACATTAGGTTCTATGGGGTAGTGTCTGTCTTGCTCACCCATGTATTCACAGCATCTGATGCAATGCAGACAGTCAATACATAGGTAATGGATATGTTAGTTTTTTTTTTTTTTAATGGAAAGAGGTAAGTAGAGAGAAAAAAAAAGTGGAAGGAAAACAAGGAGGAAAGTGGGGCGGAAAGAGGGTAGAAGAAAAGGGAGAGAAAGAGAAAAATTCTAGGTGCAAATTCTGATTTTAGGTGGAAGTATTTATTTTTAGACTTTTTTTAAATTCATGTATCTAGCTAGCTATTCTGCTTTAGAAATTTCAGAGGTTGCCAGAGGACTTGGTAAATGAGCCAGATGTTTCTATATTCTTCAAGGGGGGAAATAACTCTGAGGAGGAAGAAACCATGGAGTTGGATGCTTAGAAAGCAGTTCTGATTCTGGGCCAACCACACCCCTTGGTTGGAGTCTTTCTTCCTAGAAAAGTCATGCAGAGGGCAGCGCCCCCCGCCCCCTCTCCATGTTGTCTTCCATGGGCATTCGGAGCAGACTGCCAGAGCAGGTTTCTGAACTCTGGTCCTTGTGTTCTGGCATCCCATTGACAGCACTGAGTTGCAATCCTCTGGGCCATGCTGTTCCCACGCTGGCTGCATCTGGCCTGCAGACCATGAGAGCTGCAATGGGCCATGTGGGAGAACATCAAATATGAGGCACATTACTAAGATGTTATCAAGCAGGAGCAGGGGCTTGGGCAGAAATGGAAGAGAGTCGAGTGGACCCTGCACGTTACCAACTATCAATTACTGTAACTAGAACTCCCACAGCCCTGAAAAGGGAGCAGAATGAGCCTCATTTTCCACATTCCGCTGCTTTAAAGTGCTCTGCCGAGAGACATTCAGCAGAAGGAGAGCCCAGAAATGGCACTCTCAACAGCCAAGTTGCAGGGGGGCTTGGGCTCTCACTCCTGCAGGTATGGTATATGCAACCTGACCACTGTTTTCTAGGTGAGCTGTGGTAGTAGATCCCAGAGACTCAGATGTCCAGAAATAGTGACTGTCTAAATATTATTGATTTTGACCTAATGATAGTAATATTTACAGACAAACTAGCCTTTCACATAAACAATACAGCTCTAATGACAAAAACAGCAATAGCTAACACTTAGGATATGAGTGCTTATTATGTGCCAGGACCTATTCAAAGTATTCTGCATATATTAACTTATTTAATCTTGGCCACAAACCTAAAGAACTTACTACTTAAATCCATTTTACAAAACATGGAGAAACCAAGGTACACAAAAATTAAGGAATTTGCCCTAGACCACACAGCTAAGTGGCAGAACAGAGATCAGAGCCTTGGCTATCTGGCTTCAGAGTCTGTGTTCTTATTTGCCAAGCAGCGCTGTCTTGCTCAGTTGGGAATACCCAAGCACTTAAGAGTGTTAGGTAATGGACAATATATATATTAAAACAAAAAAGCCTCCATCTGTGCAAAATATGAGGTACTAATGTGGGATCTGTGACTTCCAATTATGACTAAAATTTTGTGAATAATCCCTAACACAAATGCCTAACAAATAAAAATCAGGGCTACAGGGATACTCAATGGTCGATTACTTCATTTTGTTGTCTTCAAATGGCAATAAAATATATGTACCTCCCATTAACATTTTTCAGAAATTCCCAAATTAGAAAACATATTTCCTTAGTAACTTTAAGATCACAAATATCAGTGCATTTAAGGAACAGCTAGCTTTACAGTAAAATAATTCTGAGTCTGAACTTCAGTCTAGTCATTTCTCTTTTGGGTTAGTGGCATTTTACAAAAAGACCATATAACACAAATTGATAATTAAATATAAATAAGAATAAAAATCAGGATCAAGGATCATAGAAATAGGGTTACAGCATCAAATCAGGGGAAAGAAGAAAACATATGTTATACAGGTTCTATGGTAAAAGTAGAATGGAAACAGATTAAGTCACATTAGGGAATTTGAACATGGTTTTAGAAAATTATGCAAGACTATTAAAATTCATCTTGCATTTTAGAAATAAGAAAGTTCTTACAGAGTTGAGGATCACCTGAATGGAAAAAGACAAAAAGACAAAGACCAGTTTGGAAAGTATCTCAGGGTCTCATAAGAGAGAAGACATAGGTCTGTAATAAACCACTGTAAAATGACGAGGACTTAGTGACTATCTTGAATGTAAAAGGCGAAAGAATTGGAAGACCAAGTCTAATGCTAAGATTTCTAGCTTGGGGAAAGTGATTAGAGGGTGATGTAGTAAACCATGAAGGAATACACAAGGGGATGCCAGGAGGTGCTGTACTGGGCTGGATTTAGGTCAGGTAGAAATATTTACTAGACAACCAGGGCAGGGTAGACTAGAGACAGTCTGGTTAACTGGGGGAGAACCAGGAAAGGTTCGCATCCCCCAGACAGGAAACTTAATGCTGATGAGAAGAGCCCTAAGCAGATTCTATATCTCCCAATCCATAGAACACAGCGTTTTCTTTTGGCTATATTCATCACCTGAGAGTTTGCTTTGCTCACATGTGTTTGCTTTATGGGGTACTTACCTACATCTCACAACTCTGCTCACACCTGCACAACTTTTCCCTCTAGGCAATGGGGCAGGGACAGAACACCCCCTCTACCAGCCTAAGGAACTCTTACATTGTGTACAAAGTGATAGCTAGCAGACGAAAGGCTCATGGAGACTGTGGCTTCCTGCTTGCACAACTTCCCTGAACCTTTATTTTAAAAGTTTTCCATTCTAACTCTTCTCTTTATTTCTCCTTGTTTTTTAAATGCTCAGGAAAATTTCTCTAGCTCCTTCCATATCATATCCCACTGGCTTTATGATATTTGCCTTGAGCTTGTCTGGCTATTTTTCTTTCTCATGTGTTAGTACTAACCTGTAAAATGAGATTTTTTTCTAAGCGAATAAGCCCAAGTCAGTATCTCTATTTTTATCTCAATCACTAACCATGGTCCACGTGTTAAGCAACTAAATGTTCCCAAGAACTCTTTTTCTCGCAGAAATCAGTCTAATTTATAGTGGTATTTTCCAATATCAGCAGCAAAGGAGCAAGGCACAGAACACAAAAGTGTCCAGATTTTTTTCATTGTGGAATGACCATTTGATTGACTGTAGCCAGGAAATAAATTAAAAACCACAAGGAATTCCAACATGTTAATGCTGTTTATCCCTGCCTAACTGTACCATTAAGGAAAAGAGATTTAAATGCAATGTGCTTACATCCCATCTAGAAGGCCCATTCTTCAGTTTTGACTTCAAACTAGGTTTACTGGCATTCATGTCCAGTGAAAGGAAGGCAGTTAGGAGGAGTCACACTAACTTTCTCTTCTCTTAAGAGCTCCCATAGCACTTAGCCACTCCTGGTGGTGTATCCTTGTGTTGGGTAAGCTACCCATATGCCAAATGCTTTCTAGTAGAGGTCCAGACACACACAGGATTGAGGTCAGAGTCATTCACAGACATTCGAAGATATGAATGAAAAAAAACAAATCCTCTCAAATACACAGAAGATAGAGTAGGGCTTCCATTATAATAGTAAGTCAGAACACTAAATATTAAAAGTGGTAGCTGGAGCAATATCAGAGCATAGGTTCTGCAGGCAGCTCACCTGGGCTGACATCCTTCCCTCCCATCATTAGTTATGTTATCACGAACACGCTGCCTAACCTCTCTGAGCATGAGGTCCTCACCAGTAAGAGGCAAAAATTATACTTCCTCTTTGGGTTGTTTTGAGGAGTCAATGAGACAATTTCTATAAAGTGATTAACACAGTTCCAGCACACAGAGCTCACTGAACAGTAGTTACATTAATTACTATGTTTGTCAAAATCATTGTTAGACACCAAAAATAAGAGTGTGGGTTGTCTTTGGAGGGGCTGTACAGGCTACAACCAGGCTCTCTCCATGCTCAGAAACCTAAATACAGCATAGGCAGCAGCATTTCTGAAATGAATGTCCTGGAAAGAGGATGATTTCTTCAGCCTTCCAGATGAATTCTTCAGCCTTCAAAAGTCCATGATCTCGTGTGGTCCCAGGATGTGTGTCCACCTGCCAGCCTGTTGGCACTTAGCCATTTTTGCACTGGCTCTGGCTCTTTCCCACACTGATATTACTAATGGCATGATAGAATCAAGTTTTGCTCTACCAAGAAACCTATATAAATGTTACTCAAAACTATACCATCATCACAGTCATCTGCTGGGGATTTCATTCCTAACAGAAGCACGTAAAGGAGATGAAATTAGGCAAGAAAAACAACGCCAGCACTTATGTGTGGATTGATGTGGAGGCCACAATTCAATTTTAGGCTCTGATTCCAGAGTCCTGGGTCCAGCTCCTTATTTCAAGAACAGAACCCGCTGTCAGCTTCCTCCTATTCAAGGAGAGTTTAAACAATCAGAAATGTGCTAATATGCAGTTACCTGGGTCCCACTCAAACCTACTGAAAATGAATCTCTTGGGAAAGAGAGAGGAACCCAGGAATCTGCATTATAACAAGCAGCATTTCATGCGTATTAAGATTTGTGAACCACTTACTTTAAGGGCTCATAATTTAGTAAAGGATACACACATACTAGCTTTCTAAAATATCTGGCAGTCTCTCATAGGTACCATAATAAAGATATGGAGTACAGAGGCTGAACAAAGGAGAGAAAGTCATTCCAAACTGGTAGATCTAGGAGAACCTCCCAGACTGGGAACTTGGAAGGTGGTTAGGATTAACAGCAGAAAAAAAGCTGGGCTAGGAATGAGAAGAAAAGGAACACAAGAGTTGTCATAGGTAGAGGAAACCAGCTGAACAAAAGCATCCGGAGTAAGCATGTCTGGGGTATGTCTGAGCTGGTAAGCGTTAGTGGGGCCCAAGTGACTGGGCATTTGGGGAGGGGGTTACTATTTTAGGTAGAGAGAGGAAGGCTATACCACTGGGTGAGACATAAGACTCAAGGCCTTACACATCAGTCGGGGTCTGAGTTCTAGTGTCTCTTTGCACTAAATCACTGTGGGAGGTTTCTGCAGAAAAGTAATATCAGATCTTAGGCCCACATTTTAGAAATTATGGATTTCCAAAATCCAAAAAGCGATGGAAACCAAAAGGTTTTAAAATATCTCCTTTGTTGGCAAAATCTATCATGAAATGAAGTCAGGTTACTCATAGTCATTATCTATCCAACTTGTGAAAAATATTAATGTCTTTGAGTAGGGGTGCTGCATTGAACCCCACCTGGAGATGTTACATAAAATGTAGTTCAAGTACTATATAAAATTTCTGAACTCAGAAAAAACTTTGAATTCCAAAATACATCTGAGATTAAGGTTTTGATAAGGGATTATGGATCTTCACAAACAACAGGAGAGGTTTAGTAGCCTCTTGATGTTTTAAAAGTCCAAGGGAGTCTTTTAGGAGGTGACATATAAATGTGGGTAATCAGTACCATGGCTCCTTCTGTTCTATTTTCTATGACCACTTAATTGCTGTGGCGGTTTGACCAAGGGAAGTTGCCTACGGACTAAGTGGCTTGGCTCTCATAATAATTCTTAATTATTACCAGTTGTTGCCTCCTGGTCCCCCTGAGTGTAAATAAGCAAAGGCTAAAATGCTGCAGATTGGAAAATTGGTGGTTAAGTGATGTAGACAAAGGTTGTTTCATCTTTGCATAGCCGTCTGTGTATGCATGTGTTTCTGTACATGAAGTTTAGCAATCAGAGCTGCTGAGCTCCTTAGAAATCATTTAGTTCAACTTGTTCAGACCACAGATGAGGAAATTGAGGGTAGAGGAAAAACGTTTTTTGCTAGAGACCTCAACTAGGAAGCTTTCACAACTAACACTGATCGAGCACCCCAGGTTTGCATTCTGAGTGCAAGTTCTTACAGGACAAGGGGTCCATTATGACTAGAAATTGACTCATACAGGAAGCTTTTAATAAATACTCTTCAACTGTGATTCTCATAAGTATAATTCCACCACTGGGTAATATTACTGAACTTTACTGAACGTCACTGAACCACATGATTTTTTCACTGAGTATTGAAATGGTAAGGGATGGCTGGGTGCGGTGGGTCATGCCTGTAATCCCAGCACTTTAGGAGGCCAAGGCAGGCAGATCACAAGGTCAGGAGTTCGAGACCAGCCTGGCAAATATGGTGGAACCCCATCTCTACTAAAAATACAAAAACTAGCTGGGTATGGTGGCATGAGCCTGTAGTCCCAGCTACTTGAGAGGCTGAGGCAGGAGAAACACTTGAATCCAGGAAGCAGAGGTTGAAGTAAGCCGAGATTGCGCCTTTGGACCCCAGAACGGGCAATAGAGGGAGACTCTGTCTCGAAAAATAAAATAAGGTGCCCAAGATGGCCGAATAAGAACAGCTCCAGCCTCCAGCTCCCAGCATGAGTGACACAGAAGATGGGTGATTTCTGCATTTTCAACTGAGGTACCAGCTCGTCTCACTGGGGAGTGCCAGGACAATCAGTGCTGCTCAGTTGGTGCAGCCTGACTAGCGAGAGCTGAAGCAGGGCGAGGCATCGCCTCATGTGGGAAGCGCAAGGGGGAAGGGAATCCCTTTTCCTAGCCAAGGGAAACTGAGACAGACAACACCTGGAAAATCGGGTAACTCCCACCCTAATACCACGCTTTACCAAGGGTCTTAGCAAAGGGCACACCAGGAGATTATATCCCACACCTGGCCCAGAGGGTCACACGCCCACAGAGCCTCCTTCATTGCAAGCACAGCAGTCTGAGATCTAACTGAAAGGTGGCAGTGAGGCTGGGGGAGGGGCGCCCGCCATTGTTGAGGTTTAAGTGAGTAAACAAAGCCACCAGGAAGCTCGAATTGGGTGGACCCCACCAAAGCTCAAGGAGGCTGACCTGCCTGTGTAGACTCCTCCTCCGGGGACAGGGCATAGCTAAACAAAAAGCAGCGGAAACCTTGGCAGAGGTAAATGCCCCTGTCTGATAGCTTTGAAGAGAGCAGTGGATCTCCCAGCACGGAGGGTGAGATCTGAGAACGGACAGACTGCCTGCTCAAGTGGGTCCCTGACCCCTGAGTAGCCTAACTGGGAGACATCCCCTACTAGGTGCAGAACGACACCTCACACCTCACATGGTAGGGTACACCCCTGAGATGAAGCTTCCAGAGCAAGAATCAGACAGCAACACTTGCTGTTCAGCAATATTCTATCTTCTGCAGCCTCTGCTGCTGATACCCAGGCAAACAGGGTCTGGAGTTGACCTCAAGCAAATACCAAGAGACCTACAGCTGAGGGTCCTGACTGTTAGAAGGAAAACTAACAAACAGAAAGGACACCCACACCAAAACCTCATCAGTACGTCACCATCATCAAAGACCAAAGGCAGATAAAACCACAAAGATGGGGAAAAAGCAGTGCAGAAAAGCTGGAAATTCAAAAAATCAGAGTGCATCTCCCCCTCCAAAGGAACACAGCTCATCGCCAGCAATGGAACAAAGCTGGATAGAGAATGACTTTGATGAGTTGAGAGAAGAAGGCTTCAGTTGATCAGACTTCTCAGAGTTAAAGGAGGAACTATGTAACCAGTGCAAAGAAACTAAAAACCTTGAAAAAAGAATGGATGAATGGATAACTAGAATAATCAATGCAGAGAAGACCTTAAAAGAACTGATAGAGATGAAAACCATAACACAAGAAATACGTGACAAATGCACAAGCTTCAGTAACTGACTCAATCAACTGGAAGAAAAAGCATCAGCGATTGAAGATCAATTGAATAAAATGAAGTGACAAGAGAAGTGTGGAGAAAAAAGAGTAAAAAGAAATGAACAAAGCCTCCAAGAAGTATGGGATTATGTGAAAAGACCAAATCTTCGTCTGATTGGTGTGCTTGAAAGTGATGGGGAACATGGAACCAAGTTGGAAAACACTCTGCAGGGTTTCATCCAGAAGAATTTCCCCAACCTAGCAAGGCAGGCCAACATTCAAATTCAGGAAATACAGAGAATGCCACAAAGATACTCCTCGAGAAGAGCAACTCCAAGACACATAATTGTCAGATTCACCAAAGTTGAAATGAAGGAAAATATGTTAAGGGCAGCCAGAGAGAAAGGTCAGATTACCCACAAAGGGAAGCCCATCAGACTAACAGCAGATCTCTCAGCAGAAACTCTCCAAGCCAGAAGAGAGTGGGGGCCAATATTCAACATTCATAAAGAAAAGAATTTCAACCCAGAATTTCATATCCAGCCAAGTTAAGTTTCATAAGTGAAGGAGAAATAAAATCCTTTACAGACAAGCAAATGCTTAGAGATTTTGTCATCACCAGGCCTGCCCTACAAGAGATCCTGAAGGAAGCACTAAACATGGAAAGAAACAACCAGTACTAGCCATTGCAAAACATGCCAAAATGTAAAGTCCATCGATGCTAGGAAGAAACTGCATCAACTAACGAGCAAAATAACCAGCTAATATCATAATGACAGGATCAAGTTCACACATAACAATATTAACCTTAAATGTAAATGGACTAAATGGTTCAATTAAAAGACACAGACTGGAAAATTGGATAGAGTCAAGACCCATCAGTCTGCTGTATTCAGGAGACCCATCTCACATACAGAGACATACATAGGCTCAAAATAAAGGGAAGGAGGAAGATCTACCAAGCAAACGGAAAACAAAAAAAGCAGGGGTTGCAATCCTAGTCTCTGATAAAACAGACTTTAAACCATCAAAGATCAAAAGAGACAAAGAAGGCCATTACATAATGGTAAAGGGATCAATTCATCAGGAAGAGTTAACTATCCTAAATATATATGCACTCAATACAGGAGCACCCAGATTCATAAAGCAAGTCCTTAGAGACTTACAAAGAGACTTAGACTCCCATACAATAATAATAGGAGACTTTAACACCCCACTGGCAACATTAGACAGATCAACGAGACAGAAAGTTAACAAGGATATTCAGGAATTGAACTCAACTCTGCACCAAGCGGACCTAATAGACATCTACAGAACTCTCCACCCCAAATCAACAGAATATACATTCTTCTCAGCACCACATCGCACTTACTCCAAAATTGACCACATAGAGTTGGAAGTAAAGCACTCCTCAGCAAATGTACAACAACAGAAATTATAACAAACTGTCTCTCAGACCAGAGTGCAATTAAACTAGAACTCAGGACGAATACATTAAATCAAAACCGCTCAACTACATGGAAAGTGAACAACCTGCTCCCGAATGACTACTGGGTACATAACGAAATGAAGGCAGAAATAAAGATATTCTTTGAAACCAATGAGAACAAAGATACAACATACTAGAATCTCTGGGACACATTTAAAGCAGTGTGTAGAGGGAAATTTATAGCACTAAATGCCCACAAGACAAAGCAGGAAAGATCTAAAATTGACACCCTAACATCACAATTAAAAGAACCAGAGAAGCAAGAGCAAACACATTCAAAAGCTAGCAGAAGGCAAGAAATAACTAAGATCAGAGCAGAACTGAAGGAGATAGAGACACAAAAAACCCTCCAAAAAATCAATGAATCCAGGAGCTGGTTTTCTGAAAAGATCAACAAAATTGATAGACCACTAGCAAGACTAATAAAGAAGAAAAGAGAGAAGAATCAAGTAGAGGCAATAAAAAATGATAAAGGGGATATCACCACTGACCCCACAGAAATACAAACTACCATCAGAGAGTACTATAAACACCTCTATGCAAATAAACTAGAAAACCTAGAAGAAATGGATAATTTCCTGGACACTTACACTCTCCTAAGACTAAACCAGGAAGAAGTGGAATCCCTGAATAGACCAATAGCAGGCTCTGAAACTGAGGTAATAATTAACAGCCTACCAACCAAAAAAAGTCCAGGACCAGACAGATTCACAGCCAAATTCTACCAGAGGGACAAGGAGGAGTTGGTACCATTCCTTCTGAAACTATTCCAATCAATAGAAAAAGAGGGAATCCTTCCTAACTCATTTTATGAGGCCAACATCATCCTGATACCAAAGCCTGACAGAGATACAAGCAAAAAAGAGAACTTTAGACCAATATCCCTCATGAACATCGATGCAAAAATCCTCAATAAAATACTGGCAAACTGAATCCAGCAGTACATCAAAAAGCTTATCCACCATGATCAAGTGGGCTTCATCCCTGGGATGCAAGGCTGGTTCAACATACGCAAATCAATAAACGTAATCCAGCATATAAACAGAACCAAAGATAAAAACCACATGATTTTCTCAATAGATGCAGAAAAGGCCTTTGACAAAATTCAACAGCCCTTCATGTTAAAAACTCTCAATAAATTAGGTATTGATGGAACGTATCTCAAAATAATAAGAGCTATTTAGGACAAACTCACAGCCAATATCATACTGAATGGGCAGAAACTGGAAGCATTCCCTTTGAAAACCGGCACAAGACAGGGATGCCCTCTCTCACCACTCCTGTTCAACATAGTGTTGGAAGTTCTGGCTAGGATAATCAGGCAAGAGAAAGAAATAAAGGGTATTCAGTTAGGAAAAGAAGAACTCAAATTGTCCCTGTTTGCAGATGACATGATTGTATATTTGGAAAACCCCATTGTCTCAGCTCAAAATCTCCTTAAGCTGATAAGCAACTTCAGCAAAGTCTCAGGATACAAAATCAATGCGCAAAAATCACAAGCATTCTTATACACCAGTAACAGACAAACAGAGAGCCAAATCGTGAATGAACTCTCATTCACAGTAGCTTCAAAGAGAATAAAATACTTAGGAATCCAACTTACAAGGGATGTAAAGGACCTCTTCAAGGAGAACTACAAACCACTGCTCAGTGAAATAAAAGAGGACACAAACAAATGGAAGAACATACCATGCTCATGGATAGGAAGAATCAATATTGTGAAAATGGCCATACTACCAAAGGTAATTTATAGATTCAATGCCATCCCCATTAAGCTACCAATGAGTTTCTTCACAGAATTGGAAAAAACTGCTTTAAAGTGTATATGGAACCAAAAAAGACCCGCATTGCCAAGACAATCCTAAGTCAAAAGAACAAAGCTAGAGGCATCACGCTACCTGACTTCAAACTATACTACAAGGCTACAGTAACCAAAACAGCATGGTACTGGTACCAAAACAAAGATATAGACCAATGGAACAGAACAGAGCCCTCAGAAATAATACTACACATCTACAGCCATCTGATCTTTGACAAACCTGACAAAAACAAGAAATGGGGAAAGGAT
This sequence comes from Macaca thibetana thibetana, assembly GCF_024542745.1. Lineage (NCBI taxonomy): Eukaryota > Metazoa > Chordata > Mammalia > Primates > Cercopithecidae > Macaca > Macaca thibetana. Next base: position 82,851,011 of record NC_065584.1, on the reverse strand, counting down.
TCCTTATTGAATAAATGGTGCTGGGAAAGTTGGCTAGCCATAAGTAGAAAGCTGAAACTGGATCCTTTCCTTACTCCTTATACGAAAATTAATTCAAGATGGATTAGAGACTTAAATGTTAGACCTAAAACCATAAAAACCCTAGAAGAAAACCTAGGGAATAGCATTCAGGACATAGGCATGGGCAAGGACTTCATGTCTAAAACACCAAAAGCAACAGCAACAAAAGCCAAAATCAACAAATGGGATCTAATTAAACTAAACAGCTTCTGCACAGCAAAAGAAACTACCATCAGAGTGAACAGGCAACCTACAGAATGGGAGAAAATTTTTGCAATCTACTCATCTGACAAAGGGCTGATATCCAGAACCTACAAAGAACTCAATCAAATTTACAAGAAAAAAACAAACAACCCCATCAAAAAGTGGGCAAAGGATATGAACAGATACTTCTCAAAAGAAGACATTCATACAGCCAACAGACAGATGAAAAAATGCTCATCATCACTCACCATCAGAGAAATGCAAATCAAAACCACAATGAGATACCATCTCACACCAGTAGAGTGGCAATCATTAAAAAATCAGGAAACAACAAGTACTGGAGAGGATGTGGAGAAATAGGAACACTTTTACACTGTTTGTGGGACTGTAAAGTAGTTCAACCATTGTGGAAAACAGTGTGGTGATTCCTCAAGGATCTAGGACTAGAAATACCATTTGACCTAGCCATCCCATTACTGTGGATATACCCAAAGGATTATAAATAATGCTGCTATAAAGACACATGCACACATATGTTTATTGTGGCACTATTCACAACAGCAAAGACTTGGAATCAACCCAAATGTCCATCAGTGACAGACTGGATTAAGAAAATGTGGCATATATACACCATGGAATACTATGCAGCCACAAAAAAGGATGAGTTCGTGTCCTTTGTAGGGACATGGTTTCAGCTGGAAACCATCATTCTCAGCAAACTATCGCAAGAACAGAAAACCAAACACCACATATTCTCACTCATAGGTGGGAATTGAACAATGAGAACACTTGGACACAGGAAGGGGAGCATCACACACCGGGTCCTATTGTGGGGAGGGGGTAGGGAGGAGGGATAGCATTAGGAGACATACCTAATGTAAATGATGAGTTAATGGGTGCAGCACACCAATATGGCACATGTATATATATGTAACAAACCTGCACATTGTGCACATGTACCCTAGAACTTAAAGTATAATAAAAAATAAAAATAAAAATAAATAAATAAAATAAAAACAAAACAAAAAAAAGAAATGGTAAGGCATTTAGGTTTGAGTGCTGTCAACCATTCATATGAAGGAAAATGAAGCGAATACCAAAAAGATTCTTTTTCCTTTAAAGGCATTTACATTTATATAAAGGTATTAAATTATACATAAGTATGTGTATATGCATATGCAGACTCCTAGAAAAACCAGAAGAAAACAAAATTGACTCTTACCAAACCTCTATAGAAGGAAGAATTTCTACGCTCAGAGGCTTCATTACATAGGCATGATTGATTAAACCACTGGCCACTGCTGATCAGCTTGGCCTTTAGCCCTTCTCCCGTCCCCAGAGGTTGGGGTGGGGATAAAAGTCCCAACCCTCTAATGCTGCCTTGGTCTTTTCAGTAACTCTGAACCTATCAGACAAAAAACACAATAGACAGCACTTGGAAGATCTCAAGGATTTTAGGCATTATGAGCCAGGAACGGTGGACGAAACCAATATATATCATAACACCACAAGTGTACATAAATTGGATTTATAAATCCATTTCAATAAAATTAAAGCACTACATTAAACAAAAAGTCAATAATAACTTGTCTTCCCCTTTATTCCAGAAAGAATGTTTGGAATAGAGTTCCTAGGAAACAAGAAAATTCAAATTACCACAGACATTACAGAGACATCTTAACAAACTTTTCAGAGGAATTATTCCGTGCCAGGAGAAATTAGGAGTGCTTTTTTCCTTCACCAAATAACAATTAGAATCTTGTGAGGTGGCCACTATCATAATCACCATTTTACTTAGGGCACCAAGAAAGTGAGTAACTTATGGCCAGGTGCGCTGGCTCATGCCTATAATCCCAGCACTTTGGGAGGCTGAGGCGGGTGGATCACCTGAGGTCAGGAGTTCAAGACCAGCCTGGCCAACAAGATGAAACCCCATCTCTACTAAATATACAAAAATTAGGTGGGTGTGGTGGCACATGCCTCTAATTCCAACTACTCAGGGGGCTGAGGCAGGAGAACTGCTTGAACCTGGGAGGCAGAGGTTGCAGTGAGCCAAGATCGTGCCACTGCACTCCAGCTGGTGCAACAGAGCGAGGCTAAATTTCAAAAAAACAAAAAGACAAAAAACAAAAAACAAAAAAAGAGAGTAACTTACTCAGATATCATATGTTTGGTAAGAATTTGAACCCTGGCTGTTCAGCTCTTGAACTCTTGAATGGTGCTCTTAGACACCATGCCATGCAGTATCTCACTGACCTCTGAAGTGAGAAGGTCCTTGGATATCATTAGTACCAACTCCCATAAAGAGAAGTACAGAGAAGTTATGCAACTTGCTAAACGCCACACAGCAAAATATCTAATAGGTGAACAAAGCGATATGCCTTAACAGGCTGTAATTTACAAACACTAAGAAAGATCAAAACGATAGCAAACAATCTTAGTCTGTCTGCTTAATTTTGTTCCTAACATTAGATTTTTCTTTTTTCATTTTCTTAGAACCTATACTAACAGAAAGGCATATTTCTGTGGTCTATAGAGAGCACTTACATCCGTGAAATCCTAGGGCTAGCAGATGTAAGCTCTTTCCTCTCAGTTCTTTCAGAGCCACATTTCAACCCAGGTGGGGAAACATAATCAGGGAAATGTCCTCATCAAAGCACCTACTGGGTGTGGCACTATCCCAGGCTTTGTAAAACATCGGAATCCAACAGAACTCTCTGAACTACAGGAAAGCAGTATAAGAGTCAAAACAAAATAAAACCACTTGCCAACAGCAAGAAAGAAGCTCTGTGTATGCTTATTTTCTAATCTATCATGAAGTCCAAAATAAACTCCAGGCTTCCTCATCACATCTGATATAGATTAAGGGAGTCAGATCTCTGTTGGGAGAGAAATGTTGGGAAAGCTCTACACCAAATAACTGGGCTAAATGACAAGAGAAAGCTCTACAAAATTATTCCCCTGAGCTACTGTGGCTTAGTCATGCCCAATTTTTCAGTGTGCTACTTAGAGGTTTCTGGCCCCATCTCCATGGGATCAAAAAAAGAAGGAAATGAGGTCCACATCAGAAAATGACAAGGTCCAAGGATGTTGCCATTAAAATAATGGAAATGAACTGCCTCCCCACCCAGGACAGAAGCATCAGCCTGTCCTATAAGGCAAGTACAGTGTCTGCCTTTTCTAAAGGAACCAGACCTCCCAGTGGCCCAGTTCTAACTAAAGATCAGAAATAAATGATAACCAACAAAACATAAAGCAGAGATGAAGGCAGTAAAAACTGGGATGCATGCATAATTGGAAGGAGGAGAAATTCTGCTTGTAGCAGCACAAACTGTTACCGCTGGACAGACTAAGTCATGAAATTTACAACTTAAAGCAAGAAATTTAGATTTAAAAGCCAAACCTCAAAATGGAGAAGGGAATGTCTAGTCTCATTTAAAATAAAAGGAGGAAAAATAACTGTTTTATTTGAACTGCATAGACAGGTTTTTTTTTCTCTGTTTTTGTCTTTTTTTTTTTTTTACCTACTAAAAGGCAGGACTAGAAGTTATATTATTAATATTTTCTTTCATTCTACAAAATCGAAATGTCCTCAAATCTAGTGATTTACGATCATTTTAGACAAACATTCTTTTTTGAGATTGAAAAAAATAAATGAGTGGATTCCTACAACATGCCCACCAGCATGGTTCGAAAAAAAAAAAAAAAAAAAAAAAAAAAGACTGGCTATATCAAGTGAAAGCTAGGATTTGGAACAACCCTAACACTTAGACATTTTGAGTAGAGTGTAAAATATTACAACTACTGGGGAAACTGTTGGCAGTTTCTGAAAAAATTAGGCATAACATTCCTATGATGCAGCAATTCTACTCTGATCTGTGTACCCAGGAGAAATGAGCACATATGTTCACAAAGACCAATACTAGAATGTTCAAAACAACTTTATTCATAATAACCCAAAACTGGAAACAACCCAAATGTACATCAAGAGGATAAATTATGACATATCCATACAACCGAATACTGTCAGCAATTAAAAAGAAGCTATACTAACACATGAAACATGGATGAGTCTCAAAAACATACTGAATGAAAGAAATCAAAACCTAAAAGAGTTAATATACACTCTGTGATTCCACTTATTTGAACTTCAAGAACAGGCATAACTATCATTATAAAAATCAGAATAATGTTTACTTCTGATGATGGGGCTACTGACTGAAAAAGGGGAATAAAAGAGATTCCTGGGATGATGGAAATGTTCTGTGTTTTGATCTGGGTGGTATTCAGATAGGTGTTCACATATGTAAAATATCAAGCTGTACGCTTAAGATGTGTGCATTTTACTGCATGTACATCATGCCTCAAAGAAATGAACAAATCAAAAGCATTCGTTTTTATTACAATAAATTTTTTCCATTAATTTGATATCTGTATATCTGAAAGACAATTTAAAAATTTTAAGTAAGAAATTTAAGAAATACCTACTTTTTGCTAATGAAAGGATGAGTGCAATGATTTAGCTACAAGAATAGTCATCATAAAATGGTCTCTTCCAGGCAAAAATTAGAAAAACAGATTTAAATGTCCAATGATTGGGGATTAGTTGTGGGTACATTTATGTCAGAACTCTATGCCTGAACTAAATTAAAATGCTGTAGTAATATTTGCCATAGACATGGAATGATAAGATATAGCAAAATAAAAAGCTGGATATAGAGTGTATATGGTTGCTATGGACTGAATATTTGTCCCCCACCTCACCCTCCAAGTCATATGTTGAAGCAGTAATCCCTAGTAAGGCTATATTTGAGACTTGGGTCATTATCTTGCCTACCATAGATGCTTCGTTAAGTATCCTAAGAATGAAGACCACCTCATTACCTTTTGGGTAACATCACAGCTCTACAGACAGATAGCTGATGACTGATTATTAAACATTCACTAACATATTAGAGCTTCATGATGTACTGAGTTACATACACTATTTGTCTCTTTCTTCCCATTAGTTTTGTAGCAGCCTTGGTTGTAGTCAATTAGGCCTATTTCCTAAAAGAAGAGAAAAATGTCAGAAAGTTAAGAAATAAAATCCCATAATATCTCCTAAAGTGAAAGAGGTTGATGAGATGGGTATAGCAGAGTTTTTAGGGATACTGCTTCATTTAAAACTTTTCTGTTCATAGGTCATTCCAGTGGCTCTTTGTATAAATACCAGAGTAGTGGCAGGTCTTGGGTTAAATTTCTATATACAATAGGTGATCCCTAGAATTTTACCAAGGACCATAATAAGTTATTTAAAATTTTTGCAATATATTTGTCTTTGAATAAGATTTCACATTTCATTTGAACACTGGTGAATCTATGAAAGGTAACTAATAATCACATAGAGAAGTAGCTCACAGCAAGCAAAGGATCATTTAGCAGAGGATTAAAAAATCTTTTACTAAACAAGGTTTCTTTATTGAATTCCTCTGAATTACCACGTGTGCTTGAGGCTTTGCAGTGAAATTTCTGGATTTGTTACAGCTTCCATTTTTGGTGTTTGCCTTTGATTTGATTATTCTCTGCTTTTTTTGTTGTTTGTTTCATTGAGACAGTGGTGAGCATAGGCTGGATGATGTAATCTGAGAATCAAGATCACACAGGCATGGTTAGGGGTTTGAACTCCTGTCTAAAAGCCTTCTCTTCTTTAACTGTGCAAGTACCTGGTCATTGTCTCTCTGATGGCCCTTGTCACTTACTGCTTTACATTATATGTATTTAACTTTATATTTTCTCTCTTCTATACTGTAAGCTACTTAAGAACAGTGTTCATCTTTATTTTTTTAGTACTGCCTAACAGTTCCTTAAACAAAGTTCTTAATAAATATTTGTGGGATGAGTCACAACTGGTACACAACTGAAACTCCACATTTTAAAATGCCTAACAGTTCACATAGAGACAACCAGAAAAGCCAAGTGACATTTCTCCATTGTCAAAAAATAATCTACAAAATAATGGTATATTTTGTTATTTATAACTTAGGGATTTAACACAGATGGGTGAAAAAGAATATGAACTTAAAAACCCAGTTTAAAGCAAAACTTCACCATTCACTCCACTTAAAAATCTGTACAAATTACATAACATTATTGAGTTTCAATTTTCTCATGTATAAAAATAGGGATATTACTTACTTCACAGAATATTTGCTAGGATTAAGTGAGTGCTCTTGTGAAAGGGCATCTACATGTGAATACTAGTTTTATCTTTCTGATTCTGCTGCTCCTTCCCATCCTGACCACATCTTCATTTTCTTTGCTACATTAGAAGAGTTTGGCTGACCAAACCTGGACAGGTTTTGGTATAGTCCCTTTGGAGAAAGAATGATGACATTCAGTCACACAGCTCAAGGGCTGGCTTCAGGGCCTAGGCAAAGGATGTCAGATGTTTGGCATCAGGAAAATCGCTCTTGTGAGTGGCCTTGTCACTCGCTCGTATGAGAACCAAAACAAGAAAGAAACTGAAGTATCTTCCCCGAATCCCACCTCTCCGATTCAAACACAGTCCCAAAGTCATTTCACAGAATTTATGTGAATAATAAAGGTGAATACATCCAGCTGCAACTTCATACCTAAGTGGTTAAGTCAATTACCCCATCTACGTTGACAGGGAACCACTGTTCTAATATATTAGGTTGCTGCAAAAGTAACTATCGGTTCTGCCATTAAAAGTAATGGGTATAGTTCTAGGAAATTATTTTTTTTTGTAGAACATTACTTTTAATGGCAGAACCCGCAATTACTTTTGTGCCAACTTAATACCTATTATATATCTGTTATGGACTAAAGTGTGTCCCCCCAAAAATTCAGACTTTGAAGCTTTAGTACCCAATGTGACTGTATTTAGAGATAGGGCCTTTAAAAAGGTTCATAAGGATGGGGTCCTAATCCAATAGGACTGATATCCTTGTAAGAGGAGGGAGAGATACCAGGAGTGCATGAGCACAGAGGAAAGGGCATGTGAGGACACAGCACAACGGCAGCAGTCTACAAGCCAGGAAGAAACGCCTCTAGAAATCATCATCACCAGCACCCTGACCTTGGACTTCCAGCCCCCAGAACTGGAAGAAAATAAATTTCTGTTGTTTAAGCCATCCAATCTGTGATATTCTGGATATGTCAGCCCTAGCAGATGAAAATAGCATCCAAAGCAGTTCTATATGATTAGAGAAAATCAGGTTTGATTAGAAAATTACCATCTCATTCAAATATTGGTTATTAGAAAGGATGTTGAAAGACCCCAGGCTGAGAATTCAGGACTTGGGTTTGCTACTAGTGACAATGTGGCCTTGGGTAAATAATTTAACCTCTGTATCTAAGTTTCTCATATATATAGGTATCCTTTCCAAATAGAAAATTCTGTGTTTTATTTGAATCTTCCATGGTTTGTGTAAGTTTTTCATTGGAGACCAGAAGGAGGACAGGACAGAACCATCTCAAATAGGATTAATTCAGACTTATCCATTCTTTTGGATATTTGTTTATTTCAAAGTCCCTATCATGTCTTAAATGTCAGGAGACTTCAGTTCAAATCTCAGGATGGCCTTTACACAAGATACCCTCAGGTTAGGTTATGTACATCATCAAAACTTCAGTCTGCTCATCAGTAAAATGGGTTTGTAATACCTACTTATAGGAGTCTTATATTGTCATTTAGGAGGAACATGAGAAAATTGTTGCAAAGTGTCTGGAATGCAGCAGATATTTAATATATATTTGTTGAATTTGGGTCTTTCTGCACACTCTTCACTCTCAGATTCTGGTCCTCTGCTCTCCTATTCCTGCCTGTCTAATAAAGAAAACCTTGGGAATCTATAGGAAGCCTGCTATTCGGCCCTAAAAAAACATGGAATCCATGGCTCTGTGACCTGTGGAGCAAAATCTGCCAAAGGAGGAAGAACAACATGAGGTTAGTTGTCTCAATCCAGTTCTGCATGTTGTACAATCCTCTCTAAGCTGGACTCACCTTCGTTTCTAAAATGCTGTCTTTCATTTACTTCAACAAAAGAATACATAAGACTTTTTATGTGTCAGTTCCTAAACAAAACCTTCAAGGGATACACAATGTAAGACCAAGATAGGATGTACTTGTAGTTGAAGCTCACGGAACTTTTTGCTCCCACACCTGTGTACCTGCATGCACATCTTTTACAGAATATGGTGTCAAGATATAATAGGAGATAAATTATGGGCCACAGAAATAATCTTTTCCATTGCAATAAGTAGTAGTTATAGAAACCTGAGGGTACAAACTTTGAGTAGAAAAAAAGACATGTAGGAATACACATAGAACACTCAGTCAAACATCTCTAATTGTTATCATTTCTTAATGATTGAATTTCCCTAGAAGATCAATGCATCTTGATTAAAGATTCGCTTCCATTATCCAAATAATTAGGTTTGAAAAAAAATCATTTTCATCCCTTAATTTTTTAAAGGGTCTTAAAATGCTATTTTTTCTCAATCCAAGCCTTACTACTGTAAAAGGAATGATACTATGTGTTACTTTTCAATTTACATATAAATTTACCCTATGGGCTAAAAATATGCAGAGTTAAAGACATATTAATGATATTCTACAATGCATAAAAGTTTAAAACTCAGGTAGGTGTGTGGCATGCATTTTACTTAGTCTTTTACATTAGGCCATTTTAGCAATTTTTTTACATAGTGTAATTCAATCAATAGGCCAAAAATAGTCACTGTCTCAATTGACATTGATGATGATCTTCTGTGTGCAGAAAATATATTTTGCTTCCTACGTCTGGGAATTTCAAATTCAGAGTACTGTATATTTTAGCAATATTCCTTTAAAAGAAACTGTCATCTTATTTTTAAACTCATTTGATTGAGATATTTTAAAGGATTGTTTTGTTATGAAATCTAACCTGAGAATGGGACATGCATAACAAATTTTCATTTAAAGCTGAAGGAAAATGAAGGATAGTGCTGAATTGCAAGGTGTCCATATCAAGTGGTTCCCTCACTACCGGCAATATTGCTAAGTCAAATTTCTAAGCTGGCAGTTGACTTTTTACTTTTTCTGTATAGTAAATTGATGTAGTAGGAAAATATCAGGTCAAGGAGATGAGTTGTCTACTTCACTATGTCCTCTAAGAGGAAAAACAAAGAAACCAGAAACTACTCAATGAACAATAAAGATACAGATTTGGAAGAATTTAAAAAACAAGTTTAGAAGTATACAAGCAGTGCTATCATTCATATGTGGGAACTAAAAAAAGTGGATCTCAGGGAGGTAGAAAGTAAAATTGTGGTTAACAAAAGCTGGGAAGGGTAGGGGAAAAAGGGGAATAAAGAAGAATAAGAATTGGTTATGAGTATGAAAATACAGTTAGATGGAAGGAATATGTTCTAGTGTTTTATAAACAATAGGGTGACTATAGATAGCAATAATTTATGTATATTTCAAAACAGCTAGAAGAGAAAATTTGTGATGTTCTCAACACAAAGGAATAATAAATGCTGGAGGTGATGGATATCCTAATTGCTCGAATTTAATCATTACATGTTGTACACAGGCATCAATATAACACATACCCCAGAAATATATATAATCATTATATGTTAATAAAAAATAAATATGTGAAAAGATATACATGCAGGTATGAAAATTTTATTTAGAAATTTATAAAAGGGGAAATTGTTTCCATTATAATGTACAGTGCAAAGAACATTAAAAGAGCATTATTAAAGTACACAGTTGTCTATATATCACCTCAATTATATAAAAACGTCTTAAGGGTATTAGAAAAGATTGGAAAAACAGACCAACATGTTAGCATTTTGAAATCAGAATTGCCATGAAACAGTCTTTGAATTTTATGTGGCTTCTCTTCTTTTCCATACTTTTTAATTTATTTTCTTCTTTTGTGGCTGTTTACTCACAGATTTACTTTCTTAAGAATAAAAATATATAGTTTTTAAATAAGCATTTAAAAAAATCCTATAACAAGTAGTTACCCTGAATTCTACTTGTATTTGAAGGGACAATGTTGATAACATTCTCTTCATGAAAGAAACACTGGTATTTGTTCCCCTTTTTAAAAGTTTTTATTTTATTTTATTTTATTTTATTTTTTTTACCAAACCCTTGTTTTCCATTTCCTCTGCAATGTGCTCCTCCTCCTCTCTTAGATTGCTAAATGTTGAGCACCCCAGGTCTCTGTCTTGGCTACACTTTCTTCCTGGGTCATCTTAACCTTCCAGAGCATCCCTTCAAACACCACTTCAAAGCTAAGGAACCCCAAATCTGTATCTCATGCCCACAGCAACTCCCTGAGTTCCAGGTTGCAACCCCTAAGCAACGACCCCATTCGGGTGTCTGTAACAGGCCTCTCAAAGTAACATGGCCAAACAGCATCGATGATTTGCTACCTCCTCTGTCTCCTAGTCTTTGCTAATCCACATCTCCTCAAGTCTTTCACTTTTACAATAAATAGTATCACCACTCAGCTACGTATACTGAAGAACTAGAAACTATCCTTGATTCCATTATTTTCCTTACCATTTACCCAACTCAATCTTTTAGCACTACTTAGTGCTCTACATAAATCCTGAACAGAACACTGGTCCCCACTTCAGGGCTTTCACTTGGCCCAACACACCATCACATTGCCACTGGACCTCTGCACAAGCCTCCTAAGTGGTATACATGCTGATCCCATTTGCTTTCATGAGAGCCAGAATGTAAAACATGCCATGCCATGTCTTTGCTTAAAAACTGCCTCTCATGTCCTACTACGTGTATAGAAGCTCCAGATCATGGCTCTTGACAAGGCCTTACAGGATCTGGGTCCACTACCCCTTCAATCTTGTTTATTCTCCACTTCCACTGCACTCTGGACATGCTGACCTTTCTTTGGTTCCTCAATTGCATCAAAAATTTCGTGCTTTTTGTCCCTTCTGCCTGGAAAGCTCTTTGTCAGGTCTTCCCCCACAAATCGTCCTTCCCTACAACTGAGACCAAAACAGAACTGAAACTTGTCCCAATTTCCTGATAAGGCTTGTGTTGCTCCAGGAACGCCAGACTAGTAGCAGCTTTCAGGAGATCCAACAGCCTCCAAGCAGTCAGAGGCTAGGCTGAGCTGCAGCATTCGCAAAAAAGACTGGTTATTCCTTGTGGTCAGCTTCTACATCAGGCAAACCCTATCACCCACCAGCAGCTAAACTCTAGATTACGCAGCTCAAGGACAAGTTAATGGGATTTGGCAGAACATTAAAGAAGACAAGAAACTACAAAGAAAAATGCACTGAAAATAGAAATAGGTAAAATACACAGTGGTAAAATTTGTGCCAGCTAAATACATCAAACCATATTTACATTTCTGTGTTATCTTTAGGGACAAGCAGGAAAGAAGACACAGAGTCACTGAGGTATTTCTAAATTTGTTCGAATCTTCATTTGACTTTACTTTCAGTACTTTTGAAAGATCAGAATATGAACATCTATAGAATCAAAGGTGCTCGCATTGGCACTTAGGCCTGGCCTTGAATAAGGTCAATTTACAAACTTTACTCCAGCCCCAGCAACACATCATGCACGGAGTGCTTTCCAGTTCACACCACCCAATCCACCTGATCCTCTGTGGTTCTCACAACAACCTAGATATTTTTCCCTTATTTTACAGATGTGGGAACTAATGTCCAGGGACTAACTGCAATTTGATCAAAGAATCAATTATAAAGTAAGATTAAAGTCTGTTCTTCTCAGTCCTAGCACTTTAGAAAATAAAACTGTTAAGGTGGGGCATGGTGGTTCATGCCTATAATCCCGGCACTGTAGGAGGCCAAGGCAGGTGGATTGCTTGAGCCCTAGAGTTCAAGTCCAGCCTGGGCAACCTGGTGAAACCCCAACTGTACAAAAAATACAAGAAAAAAATCAGCTAGGTGTCACGACTAGTTGGTGGCAGGGCCAGATCTAGCATGTGTCCTGGATTGCAGAGCATTGTACCTACCAGATATGAGAATTTTTTTTTTGAACAGAGTCTTGCTCTGCTACCCAGGCTAGAGTTCAGTGGTGCAGTAGCTGATTACACCACTGAACTCCAGCCTGGGTAACAGAGCAAAACTCTGTCAAAAACTAAAATAAAATTTGTCATACCTGGTAAGTACAATGCTCCGGAATCCAGGAGATATCCTAGACCTGGCCCTGCCACCAACTAGCAAATGTGACCTTGAGTGAGTTACCCTAATTTGGGCCTTAGTTTCCTGATGTGTAAAAATGGGTATAATCACATTTGCTTAGCTCTACCACAGGATTGTTTTAAGCAGCAGTTGAGACCTCTGATCACACCTCCTACCACTTGTCCTAGCTCACCGCATCCATCCCCACTGGCCTCACAGCTCTCCTCAGGTAAAGCACATGCCTGCTTCAGGACCTGTGCTTGCTCTTCTCTTGATATCCACAGCTCGCCTGTCACTTCCTTCATGCCACTATTCACATAGCCCCATGTTAGAGAGGCCTTCACTGACTACCCTCAGTAAAACAGGAACCCTGCCCCCAATCTACACTCCTTTTTCATCTATGTTGCTTTATAGTTAGTTAACATATTTCTTCTCCATTTGACGTATTTGTCTCCTCACAACTGGATTACAAATTTCATTAAAGCCAGAGTTTTTGCCTACGTTATTCATTGCCTGGTATCCCTGCAGCCTGGTGCAGTGACTGACACAGAGCATACCCTTTAAACAATGATCTAATAAATGGATGAAAAATGGAACACACACTTACATGAATAAATGTGTTTGATTATCATCTTCTAGTCCCTTCTGGGACTGTCTCCCATAAGAGAGGTTAGGCATGGCATGCTTGGTCTTAAAATCCATGTCTTTAAGCAGGGTAAACTTTGCAACTCACAATTTTACATAACCTAGCAGATCACAGGACTAGCAAACACACGTATGTATATGATAATTAGTTACTAGAACCTAAGTTTAACAACATAAATCCGAGGAAAGCCCTCAAATCTTCTACTTCTAACTCTACTGCTAATATCAGAGATGTCAAAACAACCACTACCACACAGAATTGCTATGGCTGTGAAAACGTCAGAGAGTAAAAACGAAACTCACAACAGAGGAGCCTCTAACAGACAAAGTGTTCCTAAACAACCCAGTGGCCACTTGTGAGAAGTAAAGAAGGGAAAAGAATGGAATGGTGGTGGTATGGTTTTAGCTGTATCTGTAACAATAAAAGACAGAGAAGGAAGAAATATAGCAAAACATTAAAACTAGATACTCTTTTCTATAGGTTTGAACTATCTCATATTTTAGAAAACAGGCTAGGTGCGGTGGTTCACACCTGTAATCCTAGCACTTTGGGATGCCAAGGCGAGAGGATCACTTGAGCCCAGGAGTTCAAGACCAACCTGGGCAACATAGCGAGACTTTGTCTCTACAAAAACAAACAAACAAACAACAACAAAACCCCACAAAAAACATTAGCTAGGCATAGAGGCACATGCCTATGGTCCCAGCTACTCAGGACACTGAGGAAGGAGGATCATTTGAGCCCGGGAGGTCAAGGCTGCAGCAAGCCATGTTTGTCTCACTGCACTCCAGCCTGGACAATGGAGCAAGACCCTGTCTCAAAGAAGGAAGGAAGGGAGGGAGGGAGGGAAGGAAGGAAGGAACGAAGGAAGGTAGGAAGGAAGGAAAAGAAAGAAAAAGAAAAGAAAGGAAGTAAAGAAAGGAAAGGAAGGAAAGGAAGGAGAAAAAGGAAAGGAAGGAAAGAAAGAAACCAAGCAGGAGGATGTCTCCACTATAGATACCAGCTTCTCAAAGTTGGAAAGCACCTTGGCAGTCATCCAGACCAATTTATATCGAAAGCCTGAGTGTCCTCTCTAACAGCCCAACAGTCAGTCATTTGCCTGGCAGTGCTGCTTGGCAATTCCTTTACACTACCATAGTGAATGACTCATTCCATTTCTCAGAGTGTTCCAAACCTTTATTCTATTATCACCCTTACCCCAGAAGCCTGATCTGCAGCAGAGCACATAGCTTAGAAAAACCAGAAAAGTTATTCGGTTCCTCCTTGTCTTCCTTCAAATGTGCACGTGCACGTTTGTGGGCATGTTTACAAGCCCTTTATTTAGTTGAAATCATCCTGTTGATTTCTACCCATTTGTCTGTGTGTTCTCCAGTCACGGAGAGTTACTCAACTTTCTTGTCCACATGGCAGCACTCCAAATATTATAAGACAGCAAGTGTGGTATTTTGAGTCTTTTCCATGTTAAATATTACCACCTTGTTCAACTTGTGCAATGGAAAGAGAGAAACTAACTTAACCACCAAGAGTGAGCAGTATCTGTTTGGCATGAGAGTCCCATCGAGCTAGTATTGTATATAAGTAACTCAATATTTCTATGTACCCAATCTGAACAAGGAATTCAGAGAACTAAATAATTTTTTAACTACTTGAGGTCTGAGTTAGAATTTAGAGGGATTATTTTCCTATAGCCTTTAAAGCAGCCTCTTCCTTTCAATTTTAAGCAAAACCAAGGTCCTAGACTAGCTTTTCAATCAAATAATTCAAGATTTTAAGAACTAAGTTAAAATATAAAAGGTATCTTGAAAGGATGTTATTGAAAATCATCTGATAATAATGTTTGGTATTGTGACAGGGAAAGGTGGCTGGGTGAGGTTTATACAAAGTGAATGTCAAAAAAAAAAAAAAAAGTGAAATGCAGCAACCAGTGTTTGCCAAATAATTGTTAAAATCTTCTATAATGATTTAACAACCTATAGGAATTTGCAATTAGATCTAGCCATTCAAAATCATACAGCCTTCTTTGAGTGTATACTTTATCTAAAGGTTTAAATAACAATTTATTAAAAGAATAAGGTGACCTGGAGTGGTAAGAGGTACGAGTAAACGTGAGAGTAAACGTGAGTACACTTGATTAATGCCACTCAAAGTGTGGCCTGCAGACCATGCTATTTGGTGCGCTGTTCTTCAATAAGAACAAAAATTGATATAAGGCACTTAGAATTTTTACAGAACATGGACAGAGTAATTTCATGTCAGTTGAATATAATACTACTTAAAAAAAAATACAGTCTTGCCTTTTTTCATTTTTCTAGCAATTTATTTGTATCCTATTTTACTAAAGCACTGGTCCAAATAGATAGAAAATTTAGATTAAAAAACAGGAACTCCACCACAGGTATTTTCAGAAGCCAGCACTAGGTTAACTGGGATTTAACCTATTTTTCTTATTTACATTATTCTTTGCAATCCTGAGTTATGAGCCCAATCTTAATGCTGCAAACGCCTACCCTGCCAGCAGATGGGTGTAATTACAGGGTAATTCATGGACTCATTAAATGGTATGAAACTCAAACTATCTTAAAGGATGCTGAAAAAGAGACCTCCACTGAAGGGATTCCAACAAAAAGTAGCCGCTCAACAGCTATGGTCACACATTCCTTCACCGGCCAGACAGGAATGATTCCTTCTTTGCTGAGAAACCATAGTCCTGGAGATGAGGACCAGTTAATAAAGAATGGGTCATCTGCTATAGTTAACAGGAATGTATTACATAGTTTTAAACAGCTAGAAGGAGGATATTGAATGTTCCTAACACAAAGAAATGATAAATGTTTGATATGATGGGTATAAATGTCTGATCTGATCACTATACATAATATGTATCAAAATATCACTACGCATCCCTTGAATATGTACAATTATTATTTGTCAACCACAAAAATTAAATTAAAACAACAACAACAACAACAAAGAATGGGTCATATTGTATGTGTCCTAGGCTACTTTGAGAAGAAAACATCTGTAATCTCCTTTAGAACCCCAGCTCAGATGTATGCTGAGAAGAGGAAAATCTGTAAGACAATTAGACGTCACTAAAAGCTTTTAAATAATCAATCTGAAAAGTGAATTTGCTTTGCTATAGTATATAATTTCCATGTTTACCCTTGTGTCTTAAACACACTAATTAAAAACAATGAGAGAGAAAATCTTTATAGTCTTTGGAAAAATCCTGCTGCTATCTTGGTTCACATTTTACCAACAAGGAAGTTGGAATGGAATAAAGTGGTCCCCAGAATATGGGGAAATATTCTTTCTTCTAAAGGAAGGGTTTGTGGATGTGGGGAAGGATTCAAGAAACATTATGGCTGATAGGCAGTTTGGCCTTTCCCTTTTGTCTCCTGAGCCTTGTTTTAGATGTCAATGTGTCATTCTCCAGCAACTCAGGTTTAGTGGAATTTACTGAGCCTTAAATTATGCATCATCTTTCACTGTCATTTGGTAACAGATACTAAAGCTGGTATCAGAAAGCATGCCACTGTGATGCAAGAAAGAAAGCTTTTTAAAATTAATTTCTCATGGATTTTATCTTATAGGTACCTTAATTCCTAGTAGCTGAGGTTGACATATTTCTAATTAATCTTTGTCATCCCGAGACTATCTTCCAAGTTTTGGTCACAAGATACATTTTCAAATTGTCCTTGGTTCTTCCCTTATTTTTTAGTATGACAGATTAGTACCACTGTCTTATTAATATGCCTGACACCATTTTATATACTCTCAATCACAAGATTGAGATGTGATATTTTCATCTTAACAGGAGAGTCAAATACTTGGCTTTTTATTTTACTTTTTTTTAAACTGAATTTCAAAATACTGGCTACTGTAATAATTTCTTATACAGCCTTTAATTAGTCAAAGGATGAAAAATCTATGAACTTGTGACAATAACAAATTGTCAGAGATAGGCTGGTTGCATTATCTTCCCATTTCCTAAAGAAAATATCCATTTCCCTTTTTTCCTCATTTAAAAGAACATATGCAACTATCCTGAATGCCAGGGCCGCAGCCCTTCACAGGCCTGACACAACTCTGCTGGCTCCCTGTTATAGATGTCTGTTTCTTCCCTAAGCTATCCGCTGTCATGAAGACTTCCTTTTTTTAACTTTTGTGCTTAAAATGCACATCAGAAAAATGGCTTGTGCATAATTCTTTGATGGAGATTTATGATCTTGATCAAACGATGAATCAAGATTTATGAGCTTGCTTGATAGCATTTCAGTATTTCACTCATACATTTCCAAAGGATGTAGCTCTTAGCTTTACAGATTTTGCTCATTTTCAGAAAATTATCTTCTTGACTGTTTCAAACATACAAGTGCCAGGCAGCAGGACTGCTGAGAAGCAAAACATTAGTCTCCCTCAGCTTTCACCATTATTATCAGAAGTTACTTATCACAAAGTTTGGTTCAACATTGTCTTTTTCTAAGAAGAGAGAGGAATCACAGATGAGGACAACTTGTCGTGTTTCTCAGAGCTAACAAAAGTATACAACTACATTTCATGTCATTATTGTCTATACAAGTCAGACTTTGTGCTCTCAGTATTCATGTAACAACCTAAATCAGTGTCGAGATAAACAAAAATGACTAAGAGCACGAATGAGATGGCTTTGCAAATTCTTTCATTTCAACTATGGTTCAGGATTATACTCTGATATAATTCCTTCAGACAGTGGTAAAAGTGAGGTTTTCAGGGCCATAGTCAAACAGATGGTCTACTGAGTTACCCAGACATTACACACATGCTGTGGGGCATGTATAGTTTCACTACTAAAACAATGGAATAACTATTACTATTACCATTGGCATTACTATTACTATTATGATTACTACTAGAGTTGTATTTCACCCTAAATCAATCACCATAAGATACTGGTTCTTACTTAGCAAAAATAACATATTAGATAAATCATTTGGATTTTTAAATATAGTTCTGTTCTGGTGAAGAAGCTAAGTACTGACATTTTTTGAAGTCATAGAAATTAGCATAAACTATGAGGTCATAGTATGTGTATAGCAATAGTCTTCCTCTCCTTTTTCTATCCCTTTTTAATCAATATGCATACCGACAACTCTGTTCAGCTAGTTCTAATCCAGCTGCAAAATACATAATCTTTATCAGGTGAAGGTGAAACAAATAGATGAATCAGTCAATCAATCACTCTCTCTCTCTCACCCTTTACTCTCCTGAGCCAAGGTATGCAGAACAAAAATAGATAAAATGTGAACCTAAAAGAAAATTGTAATGATTATTTAAAAAACAAGACAATTCACTTTGTTCTTTCCGATTTCACTAACATTTCTAACTGGCTTTTTTAACAGGGTTCAACAGACAGATGCATACCTTTTGTAAAAATCATAGTATTTTAACTATGATAGTTAATGCAGTTATAACTGATTCTGAAGTAACTACCAGAAAAACCAAAAAGACTCAAATAAATGTATGTCTTGGTTAGAACATCACCAGCCTTTTCCTGTATAGCTTAAGGTAAAATCATTCCAAAGAAATATGACACACAAAGTCTTCACCCCCTGGGTTTAGGGTAAATATGAGTTTCGTGATAAGGGAATCTGGTGGTATTTGCCTAAATTGCTGTGAGAGTGTAACTGGGCTTAAAGAAAACTAAGATTGACCAGGTAGAGAAGGCTCGACTCATCCTATTTTATTCTTAAATCAGCTAGGGAAATCTATAAATCAGCCAGTTGGACACTATGCTCATCAGAGCATAATCACATAACACCTTTCTGAGTCATGATATTGAGAATATACCAAAAGACCAGAGACATCACCGTGACATCATCAGACACACACAAATTTAGTCTTTGCAACTGAGTAATTAGCCATAGCAAAATTTCTGCAGATTATCTTATGGGGAGATTTTATTTCTTTGAGAAGTTTAATCTCTATCTGATTGCAGCTACTGGATGGTATCTAGAATTGGTTTGTTTGCTTTGCATGGTGTGTGGGGAGTGTTTTGTTTTATTTAAAGTATCTTTTTTGGTTTCCAGAAAATACGAGGGAGAACTCAAGGTCTGAATTAGAATGTTTCCAACTCCTGACTTCCTTCTAGGATCTAGGACACCTGGGGACCTTAGGTCTTAAAGCGTAGTCCACGGATCAACAGCATCTGTAACCCTGGGTGCTTGTTAGAAATGTGGAAACTCAGGCTTCACCCAGATATAATGAATCAAAATTAGCATTTCAATAAAATCCCCAGGTGATCTACATGCACATTCAAGTTTGAGAAGAACTGATTTAGAAAGCCAGTCCTTTTCAGCATATATTCAGCTCAGAAATTAGAGGTAGTTAACTCTTGGACACAAACATGACCATTCCTAGACTATACTTATTTCCCAGGGTCAGCCTGCCATGGACAGAATAGGATTGGCACAGAATAGCCCCAAGATCTAGAAGCAGCTGAGAAAAATCTGTCTCTCCTAAGGAAGCATAGCATGAGGAAGCTAGAGTAGGAGGAAGAAAATGCAATTGTGTCCCTGTACACTAGAACATTTCTAGCGGACTAAGGAGTTGAGGCAAAGATAATACTAAAATCCATGTTTAACATTATTCCTAATGTTAACAACTTGGCACAATTTTGTAGAAAAATCCCATACTATTAAGGAATGACACAAAAACTAGAAGAAAAGATGACAAAGTGGAGTAGGCAAACATGTGACTGGTTTACTACATTTTCACATTTTTTGGCAAAGTATTGGCAACACGTGGGGACAGAAGGATCACTGTAGCTCATTGAAGAGACGGTGAGAAAAGGCTGTAACCAGCCCTGGAAGCTACAAACATGGAGCACAGCTTTAGCAACAACCTTCCTCAAACACCAGTCGCACCACAAGCACTCAAGACAATCTCTGAGGAGGTTAACATTTTCAATTAGAAATTAATTGCATTTCAGTGTTGGGAAAACTCGATAGCCACATGCAAAAAGAAAGAAGTTGGACACCTACCTCAAACTATATACAAAAATTAACACTGAATAAATTATAGACATAAATGTAAGGGCTAAAACTTCAAAAATCTTAGAAAAAGACATAAATATCAATCTTTATTACCTTGCATTAGACAATAGTTTCTAGACATGACACTAAAAACACAAAAGACAAAACAAAGATAAATTAAAATTCATCAAAATTTAAAACTTTGTGCTGAAAAGGACACCATCAATAAAGTGAGAAGACAATGTACATAATGGGAGAAAATATTTGCTAACCATACTACAACATGGATGACTTTTATAGACATTACGTCAGTCACACATCCTTGCCTGACTTCCTCCTTCCCCAGGAACACAGCCCTCAAGGTGTGTTCCTTGAGGTGTCCAAGCTGCCTAAGTTGTCTGCCTTTGTTTTTTTATACTTATGCAACAGGTACAACGTTGAAAGAAGCCGATCATAAAAGGCTGTATGATTCCAGTGATGTAAGATGTCCAGGATAGGTAAATCCATAGAGATAGAAAGTAGATTAATGGTTGCCAGGGGCTGGGGGAGGTTGCATTGAATAATAGGTATGGATTTTTGCGTATGTGGTGGGGGGTGGTGATGAAAAAAGTTAGTGGTAATATTTGGTTTAAATATAAGGTTGTAATTTTGTTCTAAACCAAGAGTGCAAAAGATAAAAACTTTTCCCTACTTACTGTACTGTGAAATAATGAATGCTTCACAACTTCAAGGTTGTTGGTTCAAGTTCCCATACTGGGAAGGCAGAAGAAAAGAAAGCAGATGCTTTGAATCTAAGAGTGCGCTCAAGATGGAAATTCTACTGTTACCATAATGGAGGCTCTGGGAAAATAGTGCAGTCACACATCCTTGCCTAACTTCCTCCTTCCCTAGGAACATAGCCCTCAAGGTGAGATGTGTCAGAGCTGCCTAAGTTGTCCATCTTTGTTTTTTCACACTTATGCAACAGGTACTCGTTGAGTTTAGTACACTCAGAAATCAAGTACTTTCAGGGCAATTTCTGCCTAAGATGCTTAAAATAACCTTATTACCAAGTCTCATTCTGGCATGGATAATATGGTACTTTAATTAGTAGATGAGACTAAAGAGATGGAAGAAAGGTTTCTAAGAAAGGGAAAATTATCCTGTAACAAATACACTGGCAGAAATGTGTATAGCATTTTATTTCCTAATTCTTCAGAAAAACATCTTTGGATGTTTTCATAACTGATAAATAAATGCGAAAAATAAAAGAAAACAAAAAACAAATTTTAAGTTACCTTTAGGGTCCATTATATCCCTTTGGAGAATAACTATTTCTCATCAAAAGATTCAATAAGCACTTTCTTATTTTTTTTAAATCAAATTGCCCTCAAGTCACTTAGTACCTCAGATTAAATTCTGCTCCTACTTGGTATCTAAGAGGAGTTATTTTGCCCTATCTACAATAATTTTAATAAACCTGTGAATGCACCTCACGTGTGTGACTCTGCCTCATATCCTTAATTTCTTTGTGCAATATAGTGACTTGGTTAATTAAATAAATTAGTATTTGTTAATGAAAACAGTAGTGGGAGAAGGTGAGTTGTGTGTATGTACTTAAAGATGATGTGGGTGCATGACAGAGAGGCTAATTTCTTATAAATCTTTCCTTGCTTACAATACCAAAGTGCCTACACTTTGAAAGAATGCTTGTAATAAAGACAGAAACAGCTACACAGAGACAAGTTAGGTCAAATTGAAAATTTGTGCCCTTGTGAAGAACGTAAAGTAACAGAAGAGAAAATTTGGGAAAAATTTGGCTTTCCAGAGGTTTTCATATCCAAAAATTTGAAATGCCATTGTGATTCTTATGTTTAGCTTTCCATCTTCTCAATTTAAGGGACCAGAATATCAACAGCATCAACGTATCAAAAAGCACTAAAAACATCTTGAAACTCACCAGTGTACTTGCTCCTGGTACTCAGAAATCAAACAAAGCAAAGCAAGAATCAGGAACTCAATACTCAAAACACATGTGGAGGACGATGTATAAATGTTATCGTGTTTGTATACTAGATTTAAAAAATAAAGATGTGTTAGATGTGGCAATTTTCTAAAATAACAAGACTGTCATTTACACTTCATGTTTTAATGGTTCTTTTCTGACAGTTTAAAATGTTTACTCACAAAACATTTACTCAACTATTTTTAATGTTTGATCAACAGAATATTTCTCTTTCTCATTTTCAGAAAGCTGAGGTGATTCCTCAGGGAGTATATTATACTTCCTTGCTGGTAATAGTTTATCCCTTTAGTTTGATGAGAAGGAAACTCGAGGCTGAGTAACACACATTTCTAGCTATTCCCCTTTTATTTCTTTTTGAATACAACCCACCACACTTTATTGAATTGGAAAATTTCTGTTAGCCAGCAAGGCCTCCATCCCAGTAGAGCCATAATGCTCCCAGAGGACCCTAAAAAGGATCCCCGTCTCCCTCAGCTGCCCCCATTTCCAACATCTCCTCGATGTCGCATCCTTCAAGCCCCCAAACCACCTCCCAGTCTCTTATCTTCCATGTCAAATGTTCTAAGAATAGTATGAAGGGTTTGCCAAGTAACTCCTGTGCACAACTGGAGACTGTCTTTACCCACAAACTATGGTCTGTTTCACTCGTTTCTGGGAAACAGGAAAACCAGCTGAGTGATCAGGATAGTAGCACATGCTACGACCACTGAGATAATGCAACCCAAGATCTAGAAATCTGTTGTGTTGGATGTATTGCTGACTGCACAGCAGACACAAGGCACCAGAGACAAGGGTTTAATACTTAATAAATCTAGCTTTGGGATCAGAGAGCCGGTTTCAAACAGGCTCGGCCTTTTACTAACTGCCACTTAGTAGGCAAATTGTATAATCTGTTAAAGTCTCGTTTCTGTTCTCTGTAAAATGGGAATAGTATCACTTACCTCACAGGGATGTGTGAGAATTCAAGGAAATATCTGTAAAGTAATTCATACAATGTAGTACATACAAAATCTCAATGAAAGCTAACAATTACTGTTGTTATCATTCCATTAATCAACACAAACCTGATATAAGCTATATAATCCCAGCTTCAACCAGGCATCTATTTGATCACTCTAACACTTTAATAAGGTGCTTAGAGCAGAGTGTGATCTCCATGAAGAGATTATATTTACCTTTTAAGAAGTGCAATTTTACTAACATTTTCCAATATCTGCAAACACACATACCAAAAAGTATTGGCTTCATTCCACCTATATAATATCCTTTCTTTCTGGATATCAAGAGATGTCTCGTTTGGCATTTATTTTGTTTAAATACAACTTTACTATAAGAGGGTAGGAGGCTCATCCAATTCAAGGTTTAGAATCAACTGGCATTAAAATAACAGGAGCTCAGTTACTCCTTCTAATGCCAGCTAAAAGTCTTGTTGCTGTTATTCCAGAACAAATATCCACACCACAGAGGCACAAGCACAGAGTCCCAGCATTGGGAAAGTCAGGAGGCAAATTACAGTCATTTTCTCATAAAAAGGAAATTGCCTCCCTCTGCCTATTTTAACCTATGTTATTGACTACCGCCCTTCCTACTATGTTTTTAAATAAGAACATGGCTCAAAAGTCAAAACCCTTACTTTCACATTTCAGCTATTTTTTGTTTCAAAGTTGGCCTGCACATCCCACCCTTTCTATTGCTAGGTCCCTGCACTCCTTACTGCTGACCCTTTCACCACTGCCCTTGGTAAGACACCCAGCGGACTCTCATATTCCTCAATCTTCATCCTCTCCCCTTTTTTTCAGGATATCATACATCATATTCCAGGCCTTGCCAAGACTCCTGTCATCTTCCAGGCATTTACCAGAGTCTTTGTACATTCTGACTTACTCTGTCAGCAGCCACTTCCCTAGAATGAGTCACCCTCCTACTCTTCTAATAAGTCCTCTGACCCTTATTTATCTCTTTCTGCCTTCTCCCTCATTCCAGTAAGCCACTGATGAAAAATTAGCAAAGAATTTCAGGCTTAAAGGGGGGGCTTTAGATATCCAAACCAGGCTTAAAGGGGGGCTTTAGATATCCAAACCAGGCTTAAAGGGGGGCTTATAGATATCTAACTCTGTAGATGAGAAAACTGATGTTTAGAGGGATTATGTGACCTCTCCAAAGCCACAGAGTGAGTGGGGGAACCAGGTAGAGACATCATACCACATTTTAATTCCTGATCAAATGTGTTCTTAACACGGAAGCTGCTCTCACCTAGCAGAACTATCAATACCACTATTTTTCCTTTTTTAAAAATGCAGAGCCAGGGGTATATCTTCCTTTTGCCAGAGCCAGGCTATCAACTCTGATAACCTCTTTTCCCCTTACTAAATCTTTAGTGGCTGAAATTCTGCTTGCTTTCAAAATTCTTCTAAGAAGACACCTCTACAACCTCCCAGGTCCTACAAGTACACAGGGATGCTGTCCTTTCCAACAGCAGCCTTGATACCAGGTAAATGCATCCTTCTACTTGGTGACCTTGACTTTGATACTGTTTTCATTTGCCTGCCTGCTCATTCCACTTTATGCAGACACAGATGAGGGAAACCTTATAACAATTCCATGCCATCACCATCCCCAATATGTACTTTAGATATTATAGCAACAAAGTAGGTTCTAGTCATTAATGAATTTAAATGAAAGAACGGCATGTCCAGTTCAGTGATGAACTTATTTATGCCTCAGATTTGAGCCATTTTGGATTCACTATTCTAATCTTTAATATAATTTTTCTCTCTCAATTAAGAAGGATTCCTTCCTTTTGCTTACATTTTAATGTTTAATATGAAATGTTTCCAACATTGAAAAAGATATAGAGGATAAATAATAAATACTCAAGTATCCATTACCCAATATAAGAAATAACCCATAGCAAGCACTACTGGTGTCTATATGAAACCAATCCTACACAACATAACAATTTTTGTTGTAAACTTTATATAAATTTCAGCATAGGAAATATATCCTCCTGCAACTAGCTGCTTTGTTCAGAAAGTTTGTGGCGTTTATTCAGGTCAATTAATGTAGCTTCAGTTATTTTTACTGCTGTATGGTATTCCATTTTATTTAAAATGCCACAATGTTTTCATCGATTTTCCTATTCACAGTTTCATTCAAGTTTTCAATATTACAAACAACATTTTTTTTCATGCTTCCTTATGAACATGTCAGCTTCTTTATGGGATAAGTACTAGCCAAGCCCTATAAACA
The DNA here is from genome assembly GCF_024542745.1 of Macaca thibetana thibetana. Lineage (NCBI taxonomy): Eukaryota > Metazoa > Chordata > Mammalia > Primates > Cercopithecidae > Macaca > Macaca thibetana. Next base: position 82,825,648 of record NC_065584.1, on the reverse strand, counting down.
CACCTTACATTTTAGAAGGTTTTGACAAATGGTTCTCCAAAGTGGTTATATCAATTTACAATGTATTAGAGCTCCCATTGCTCTACATCTTCTCTTCTCTTCTGCTTACACTACAAAACTTCAGAAACGTTTTCCACTCCGATGAGAGTGAAATGGCATCTCATTTTAACTGACTTTTTCCTCATTACTAGTGAGGCCAAGTGTCTTTCATGTTTACTGGTCATTTGCATTTCCTCTTGTTTGAACTACTTGCCCCTAGCTTTTGCCTATTTTCTTTAGGGTTGTCTTTATTATTCTGTAGTAAGTTTTATATTCTATTCCCTTTTCAGTTACACAAGGTTGCAAATATCTTCTCCTTGCACATGGCAGTCTTTTCACTTTGCTTATGGTGTTTTAGTGTCAAGAAGATTTTCCTTTTAATGCAAATTAACAGTCTTTTCCTTTATGACTTGTCCCTTTTGCAGTTGTTCAAGAAATCCTCCTTTACCCTGAGAAAAATAAGAACCAATTCCTACATATTTTTTTTGCTAAAAGCTTTAAAGTTTTGCTTTTTTACATTTAGCTCTTTAGCCCATAAAATTTATTTTTGTACATGGTGTGAGTTAGAGGTCCACTTTCTTCTCATTAAGAGTAATTGAGTATTATGATTCCAGTTACTGAACATCATCCTGGATGTCATCCATGCAGGGCATCTACGCCCCACCGCCCTGTAATGCCACCTGTCAAATATTATGTTTCCATATAAGGGTGGGCCACTAACTTATTTTGTCTTTTCACTTTGCTGCATTAGCGGTTTGTATTTTTGTGAAAATGACCCAGAAAAGTTATTATTGTAGGATAAAAAAAGACCAAACTGAACTGAAGATAAAGATAATGAGAAGTTAATGGTCACACTCTCCATTACCTAAAAGACTCACTTCCAACCCAGCAATGCAATTGTTCTTCACAGAAATTACAAATCACTATAAAGACCTTTGAGTTCACTTAGAAATCAATAAAATCTCAAATGCCAAGGGAGTAGTAAGGAAAATAAAAGAAGCGTAGCAAGGGTCATGATCCAGCTTTAGTTCTTATTCGTTAAGAATAAAATTGTTTGGTGCCCATTTGGTGTTTCTCCATTCTTACTAGCCATCCCTTTCCTGCCTAAGAATTCAATAAGGCAAGCATGTATGTACCTCCTGTTATATTCTCCATTGTGCTGGTGCTAGGGTATGCCCAGATGACTAAGCCACAGTTCCTGGGGGAACTGACAATCAGTGGGGACCTACACAGGGTCATGGCTGAGTCTCACATGTTGGATTATGACAAGTGACAAGCTAGAGGTACTCACTTACAGAAAAGGACAATTATTCTGCAAAGAGAAGTTCAGGAAAGTATCCAAAGGAAGCAATACCTGCTGAACTCTTTGTCTTCAAATTTCTCCAGAAATGTCATAGCTGAAAATCAGCTACTATAAAAAGAAAAATAAGATACCGTTGTATCAAGATACTCTTTTACCCACATGGCTAGCAGGTTTCAGTTTAGTTCCATGTTCATGGTGTTGTATTCAATTTGATAAACTACTCAGTCACAAATGCACCTCACTTTCAAAACCTGTGACATGTAAAGATATATGGGTGAGACTTCATCCTACAGGTGTATTTACAATAGAACTTCATTAAATGGTGAATTACCCTCAATGCATTTTCATTTACTTATTCACAAAATGTAGTTTAGACATCCATCTCTTGACAGTCCTTCTACTGCTCATTACAAGATGCACATAGTTGAAGACAGCTGTCGCCCAAGTTTTAACTTCACATGAAGCATGTTGCAAACAGATGAACACAAAGTTCCTAGGATCAGAACATTTCCTATCATTACAATTGAGGTTAAGTAAGATCAATTTCATTTAAGGCACAAGTAATTATAGAGGCAAAACAACTAAAATAACAACGCTAGAAAACACCCTGTGAGATAATGTCACAGATACTCAGGTAGTTGGTTCAAAAAATGTGGCACTGCAATTGCAGTGTGGGGAGGGAGGGAAGCCTCTGTCCTGTTCAGTCCAACAGCTGTCCTGTCCCCAAGGAGGTACCAAGAAGAGTGGCCTCAGCATTTCTCCACTCTGAAACTTCTCAACTCCATAGGATTTTTGAGTAGTTTCTCAGAAACCAGCAAGCCCACTTTTAAGGATTAACAAGGTCATATATAAAGGCCAACCAAAACAGTGATTGCTTAACTAGTTGACTTTGGAATAAGCTTATATCATGGGTTTTTTAAGTATTTTATAATCTGCAAATATCTCCCCAAAATAAATTTTATAATTTCTAACTCCCCCCCTACATAAAAATGGGAAAGAGAGAAGAATTTGACTAAAGACCCACTTCCTGATTTGCTTGGAAGTTACAACACAAAGAAGTATTTCACCTTGCGCCTGCCAGAAGTCCCCGGAATGTATTACAGTACCTAGAAAACTGGGAAGGGTAGGTGTTCCTGAGTGGATTGGATGTAAAACAAAGATAGGACAGTACTGTTAAAATGGAAATATTGATGCAGTGAGGATTCTGACATGTTCCCAAATAACTCGGCTCTGCTGGCTGCCTAGTTTTATTTAATTTTTGGCAAGGGGATTTTAAGCTTGTTTCTTTCTTACTACCTTTCTTCCCTGTATAAACGAACAAGCATTATTTGACTTCCAAGCAGACTAGCAAAGTCCTGGTGAAGAAAAGGGAAAAAAATGGTCTTGCTAAAGGGAGCAGAATGCTAGGGGAATTGCAAGTAGGCTGTAAAAATTGGGACAAGAAGTGTGGGACTAACAGTGAAGAGTAAACACACTTTCTAAAACTGCTTCTCCTGATGTCTTTGGACTTGCCACATTGCTTGGACTAGTCCTGTGGATCTCTCTCTGCCATGTAGAAATGGAGAGTCCTTTATTTTGGACAAACAATTTATGTTAAACAAGTTAAAGAGTCAAAATGTCACATATTTTACTCCCTGTGATGACTGAGAAAAAAACATAAAGGCTGAGGAACTCCATTGGTACGCTGCTATCATTGTTTTGTGGTTGCTAAGATTTGTATCCATAGCTGGAGAGTATATTTGTAAATAAATAATGAATTACAATTTAAAAAAATATTTCCAATGCAGAGGCTAGTCATTTGTAGATTGGCGAGTATAGCATTATGGTTAAGAACAGCCTCTGAATCAGGCTGTGCATGTTCATATCCCAGCTATACACCTAACTACGTGTGTGAACATGGCACATTACCTAACCTTACTTGGCCTGGTTGCTCATCTGTAAAAGGAAAGCAGTAATACTGTGGCACAGAGGCGTTGGGGGATCAAATGAGTTAATATAATGCAACACTTAGAATTATACCTCAAGAAGAGTAGGTGAGTGCTGTCTAAGTCTCAGCTCCTGCTGCTGTTTAAAAAAAAAAATAAAGTTAATAATTACTTCTGGCCAAAGTTGGCCCCCTAATTTAAAACAATGGGGTGAAATTAAAACATTTTAGTGGACGCAAACAAGTAAAATTTGTATGTAGAATACTATGGCAGAGAAATAGAGGTATAAAGGAACCATAATGGATGAATTTCTAGTGTTCTTCTTGTGCAGAGGATAATATTCAGGTATTGCATGCAGAATTAGGTACTGTGACTCGTTATTAAAGAATACCGTTTATGAATGCGGACTGATGTGTTGTGAGAGATGGAAGCTTCTCCGTGGGATTCCACACTTCTGTACTGGCCCTGTTCCCTGGCCCACTCTCCAGAGGGTCCTTCTGCACCCACCCTCCTGGGTGAGCAATCCACATTCCCTGAAATGTTAATCTTTGGTTCTCAGTGGCCGACTCTATTTCCTCCTTGGCCTCTGAGCTGTATTGACGCCTTTCTAAAATAGAGTGAAGTGGAACAAGCAACAATATTTTTGCATGTTATCTATAATTGCCAAAGGCAGAATATATTTATGCTCAAAATCCTTCAAAAACCCTAGGAGTAATATCACTGAAATCTAGATTTGCTGAGAAAGTGTTTGTAACTATCATACTTTGCAATAACCTTTCCTCTAAAGACATCTTCAAAGAACAGTTTATTTATTTTCTAAATCACTTCTGACGTTGTCTTTTTCCCTGCTTTTGTGCTGCAACAGACACATAGTCTCTCTCTATGTCCTTTGTCCAAGGGATGGATTACAGTAGCCTTCCTTCAAGTGACATTAGCAGAAATGTCAACCATATATGTTTGGGCTTATTTTTCTTTAGGACAGTTTTTTCCCTCCCTTCAGTGGGTTATATTAACCTTTAAAGTGAAAATTTCCCAACCCTTTATATTTGCAACTTTAATAAAAAGTCTTTTTTTCCCCTCTAGTTCTGGAGAGCATATAATCAGTGAGGGATTTAATTCTCATTAATCTTAGTTTACCACACAGACAGCCTTTGAATTACTCTCCAATGTTGTTATACCTCTGCACAGAGGCAACTGAGTGGAGGAAGGGATGAGGAGACAATAGAAACTTGAAACACTGAGGTGCCCTGAAATGCCCTACCTACTGCAAAATGGTCCTTCAGAATTTAGAATAATAAATCCCTCATTAGATTGATCTGTCAGCACCCTACAAACTTCCTCTTCTCACTTTCCTTAGGAAACCAGGCCGAGTCTATACAAATGCACATCATTAACAACTGGAAATTGAAAACTGCGTACACTTACACCGGGGAAGAAGAGAGTTCGGCTCCCCCAGCACTATCATGGAAAAAAACTGAAAAGTGGGAGAGAATATACTGGGATATAGAAAGATTCCAGTTCACCTCTTATTAACCCTACTCCCTGTCAATGTTTCTAAACAAACCAAGCATCCTTGGTTTGTTTTGCTTTTTTTGTTTTTTCTCCCTCCAAGTTTTCTTTTTATTCTGATCACAGCCATATGCTAAGCTGCTCATTTAGAATTTTAATAGTGTCTCTAGTTCATAAATCCATTATTTCTTTTCCTACTAGCTTATTAGTCTATTAACAACCTCATACTGTGAAAACAAATTAGAATTGGATAACCTACCCAGCTTTTGACACCACTTTCCAGCTCTTTAGCAACTGCTTCAGATACTGATAAACCTAAATATAGAAGCAAGAAACACAGAGCTGAAATCATTTAGTATCTTAGTGATTAAAGCAAAAACATGCAATCACCAGCTCAAAGCCTCCAAGTCAGCCTTGCAGCTGTTCTATCTGATCATTGTTTATTTTGATTTACTCATTCCAAAGGTACTCAAGACCATGCACCCTCAGAATATAAACATTGCTAGGGTTCTAGAGCACGAATATTAAAAAGAAAATACAGTTTTTAGAGTTCTTTAAATTTACCAAAAAATAAAAGCCCTCTGGATAATCAATCCAAGTAGTTTCCTTGTGTTGGAAATTTCTGTTAAAACCCAACACAGGTACTAGATTAAAAAAAAAAAAATAGTGTGACATTTCACAAGGCCAACAGATGACAGAAGGTATCAGGTAGAAGTTCAGCAGAAGAACTAAGGGTAATACACCCTTCAGGTTTTCAAGCCTCACCGCTACGCTCGGAAATAGAAAGTGAAAAAAGGCCTCTAAAAAAATCTACTTTTCACAAATTTATTCTTCAACCAATCCCAAGCACAAACTGGATATCTGAATAAAATCTGTAGCTTTCTGGAAGATCATTCTCTTTGAAAAGTCATAGGCCTTTCAGATAAACCTGTTCTAAAATCAAGGAGTTCTCAGAAGCCTTTCAATCTTCCAATTCCCTGGACACTTACCCTTGCATTTTCCATTACAACTTTCCACATGCCTACAGAGAACTGAAGCTGTTTCTCCCATAACATGCTTCAAGGTACGAAACACCTAAGCTAAAGGCCACATTTCTAAATGTCTCCATATACTTATGACAATATGTAGTTCAAACCATTCCCTTTCTGATACAGCAAATTATTTTGTCTTTTACTGGAGACTGCAGAGATTTAAAGTAATAGTTTGCAGTTCTAAAGGGCATTCATGCCCACGTCGGCAGTTTCAGGAAGTTTTATTGTTGAACTTCCAAGGAAGCTAATAAACATTTGTCTCGTTTCCTATTTAGACTTTCAGCACTAAACGAATACATAGCACAAGTGGAATTTCTTCAAATTAGATATTTTTATATCAGTAACAAAATTTTATAGGCTGCACCAGCTTAAATGGCCTAAGTAGTGAAGAAATGTTCTACAAAAGATGGTCAAGTGACCTCTACTTCGTCCTGGGCATTGATCAATGAACTGGAATAACTACTGTCAGGAGAACATGTTCCACTAACTTCTTTTCCCTTCTTCCCCTCTGATCCCAGTTCTTAGGAAAGTGTATCCTGGCATAAGGGGTAGCAGTACCACACCAAACTGGCTTCTAAAGAATCTAGAAAATATGTAGCCTCCCCATCACAAAGCAGCACTGTGTTATATACGAAAAAGAATATGACTGTGTCCTCTAGATAGAAGGCTGAAACATTTACAGGCACTTTAACTGACAAATATTCCCCAGGCCATAGCTACAGAAACATTTCATTTCATTAAATTTCGTCAAGACTTGCTATGCTTCTGTTAGCTTGCGATGAATCCACTTTTGGAGGTGAAATCTACTTTAAGTGGTAACATATTGCTCAGATGGCTCATCCCACCATTCTGCAGAGCAGACCAGACAATCACATGGAGATAACAGCCTGCACTTTCCATATCTGCACTTTCTTAGATTTGGGGAGAGTATTTTCATATGTTTTTAATTTGTCCACTGAACTTTTAGTTTTTGAAGAAAAGCCACATTTCCTTGGAGAAATAAATCTTTCATGATAAAGTCTTCACCACACATTTTTGTGATTGTGGCACTGTGCTAGTTAGAACAGATTTTATGAACAACGTTTTTACCTGTATATGACATCCTTGAAAATAAATTCTTTCATGGTGACCTGTTAGGGGAAGAAATGCTCTGTACTTGATTCTCTACGAACTAAATAATTCACTTCATTATTCTGGTGATGACACCCAGGGTCTCTGCCATCACAATGAATTGATAACACTGAAGCAAAGGCCTTTGGAGGAGTTTTACTGGGATCTAAAGAGGGGCAGGTTTACTAAAATTACAACTCTATCAAAGAATGTGAATGAGGGCTAAAAAGTCTGTGTCTGTGTGATAGGAGAGACTTTGGATCTTTTATGAGAAAATCTTAAAATGGTTATAACACTGCTATTTTAATAAAAGTAATTAAAAGCAATTATCTGGATGTGTAAAAATATATAACCTCTTGTTCAAGCCTATTCTGCATCCTCAGCAAGCTACTGTTTATCCCTCACTGAGAGGAAAAAGTTAAATGTTGAGAGTTGTTATTCCTTTTCTTCTTCATTTCTCTGAGCTTCCACACAACTTTCTTTGGTAGAGTTAGGCTTATTTCGTTTTTGGGAAGCAAAAACACATTTTAAAGACTCATTCATTCATTCAACTAATTCCCTCATATTTATGGAGCACCTACTGTTTCAGGTAGTGGAGCAGTGTTGAACAAGTGATGTGTACTCTCTTCTGGAATTTATATTATAGTGAGGAGAGGGTAAAAATGAGCAAGATAATTCCAAATGGTGATAAGTGCAATGAGATCCAAGATCCAATGCACATTCCCCAAGGCTGGATAATGTGACTGTGGGCAAGGGAGGCGAAGGAGCGGCTACTTAGATTCAGTGGTCAAGGCAAGTGTGATCCAGGAGGTGGTACTGGGTGGAGGCCTGCCAGTTAGTGGTCAGCTATACAAGGAATCAGGAAGGGGGCAGGCAGGAGACCAACAGAAAATTAGAAGGACAAACAAATGCAAAAGTCATAAAAGGAAAGTTTGGTATTTCTGAGGAATTGTGTAGAGGTCCAATGTGGCTGGAGCAGCCCATAAGGGCATAAAGGGTAAGAGAGAAGATAGAAGAGGCTTTCAAAAAAAAAAAAAAAAAAAAAAAAAAAGAGGCACTAGATAGTTTAGGATCTTGGAACCACAGCACCCACATTTGGATTCATTCTAAGATTTTGATTAATAAGATTTAGATTTGGGCTGGGCGCGGTGGCTCATGCCTGTGATCCCGACACTTTGGGAGGCCAAGGCAGGTGGATCATGAGGTCAGGAGTTTGAGACCAGCCTGGGTCAAAATGGTAAAACTCCATCTGTACTAAAAATACAAAAATTAGCTGGGTGTGGTGGCGGGGTGCCTGTAGTCCCAGCTACTCAGGAGGCAGGAGAATCGTTTGAACCTGGGAGACAGGGGTTGCAGTAAGCTGAGATTATGCCATTGCACTCTAGCCTGGGTGACAGGGCGAGACTCTGTCTCCAAAAAAAAAAAAAAAAAAAAAAAAAAAAAGATTTAAATTTATTCATATAGCCATTTGATAGTTATAAATGGGAAAGTAAGATCTAACTGATTTTGTCTTTAAAGATTCTTTGGCCTAGCCGGACATGGTGGTATATGACTATGTCCAGCTATTCAGGGAGCTGAAGTGAAAAGATGGCTTGAGCCCAGCAATTCAAGGCTGCAGTGAGCTATGATCGTGCCACTGCACTCCAGCCTGGATGATAGAGTGAGACCCTGCCTCTAAATAAATAAATAAAATAAAAATATTATTTGGTTTGCTATCTATATAATGAATTATAGTCAGTGGAAGATGAGAATAGGCATGGGAAAATCAGCTAGGTGGCTATTCTAGGTGGTTCAGGAGAGAGACGATGCTGGCTTGGAATCGTGTAGTAGCAGTTAAATGGATAGAAAGGGGTGAATCAGAAATGCATTTTGAAGGTGAACTAACAGCTCTTGCTGGCTGATGAGATGTGGGAGGATAAAAGAAATGAACAAATCAAGAAAGACTCCAAGATTTCTGGCTATGCAAGTCAACTATTACCATTTGAGGTAAAATAACTAGGGGAGAAAGGGACTTGGTGAACAAAGAGGAAATCAATAGGCTCTCTGTTTTGACCATGTTAAGTTTGGGAAGCCTAGTAGACATATGAATGGAAATGGTGACTGGGCAGCTGAATGTAAAGATTTAAAGCAGTAGAAAGGGGTCAGGCTAAATATAATATATCAATTCGGAAATCTTGGGCATATAGATAATATTAAAGTCACATAACTGGGGTGGGCATGGTGCCTCACGCCTGTAATCCCGGCACTGTGGAAGGCCAAAGTGGATGGATTGCTTGATCTTAGGAGTTCGAGACCAGCCTAGCCAACATGGTGACACCCTGTTTCTACAAAATATACAAAAAATTAGCTGGGTGTGGTGGTGCCCGTCTATAGTCCCAACTGCTTGGGAGGCTGAGGTGGGAGGATCACCTGAGCCAGGGAGGTGGAGGTTGCAGTGAGCCAAGATCATACCACTGCACTCCAGCCTGAGTGACCGAGTGAGATTCTGTCTCAAAAAAATAAATAAATAAATAAATAAATAAAATTAAGTCACATAACTGGAAACTTCCTAAAGAGCACACATACATAGAAAAGAGAAGATTTAGCAACTGAAACAGTATTCAGAGGTCGAAAGGGGTAGGAGACAGCAAGGAGACAGAAGAAATGGTCAGTACAGAAACAGTTTCTGCATGTTCTGAGGGGCTAATCCACCAAAAAGCTTTAGTATTTTTATTACTATTATTGTTGTTATTGTAATTTTTAAAAATTTATTTTTATTTACCTTTTATTTTTTGCAGTCTACACACTTTCACCCTTGGGAATTGAGATTACTTTGTAAATTTAAGAACAAAAATCATCAAGCTTCATCACATTGTCTTATCTCTACTTGAATACCAAATTTTGTTGAGTATTATGGAACACATGCCCCTATAAAATTTTTTTTTTTTTTTTACAGATTTAGCAGTTTTCAACTGTATCCTACATTTTATCAAAATTGGTCATGCTTTTTTAATGTAATTATTTTTCAAAAAATCCTAAAATATACAAAGTCCAGTTAAAAGAAAACCTGTTTCTATGTAAAAACTCTTAGATTCTTGGGGAGATCAAGTGATTTTCCCAACATTACAGAGCAATTCAGGGACCCGAGAATTAGTAACTATTGGGTTCCTAGACAAAGCAATGAGAAAAAGACAAAAATAATAGTGAATGTAGTGGGGTAAAAGACCAAAATTGAAGCAATGAAAGATAAGAAGATAGTAATGGAATTCAAAGATGATCCCAAAAAGATAACTGTTACCTTAAGAAAAGAATCCAATGAGTGGAGCATAAAATACTAAGATACATGATAGAAGAAAACTTCCTGAAATCAAAACAAATTGAACTTGTAGATTTTATAGAGTATACAGGTTAATATAAAGACATCACCTTGTTAAGTTTTTGAACCTAAAATATCAAGAAATAATTTTCTAACATTAAGACGGAATAAAAGTGAGTCATTTACAGAAGGGGAAAATAAATCAGTCTGGCTCAAAGCTTCTTCCTGGCAATATTCAGTGACAGAAGCCAGTAAAACAACTAGAAAGTTATGAGAGAAAGAAAGTACAATCTAAGAATACTGGACAAAACATTCTTGTTCAAAGTATAAACACAACAGATATTCTCAAACATGAAAGAACGTAAGGACAAAATGTAGCACTCTCATCACCTCTTGAAAGGATAACAGACATTCCATGATGATGTCCAGCCTATCAAGAGCTGAATAAAAATAAAGGCTAAACATGGAGAGGCCATGGTTAAAGGATCTGGGATAAGCATTAAATCCATTAACATACAGAACTAAGACCAAACAATTGTAGGAAGGAAGCATGTTTGCAGAATAGAATGTAAATATTAGAGTCCCTGACAAAGTAAAAATAAAACAACTAATAAAAGCCAAGGGGCACAGGAGGAAAAATAAGAAGTATAACAATTTGTTTATAAAATCAATAAAGTCACTCTCTGAAATCAAATTCCTAAGACAGGCATACTGACCTCTGATAAAGAATACCAAAAGATGCTTTTTAAGAAGCTTAAGTGATATTAATACTCTTTTAAAAAAATCTCAAAAAATACTTGATTTACTTTACATTTACATTAATGCATCTCACAGAGTTCCTTAGGTCTCCTGGAGCAATGGGATGGTGGAAGAGGGGAATACGAAAAGAAGGCACAGAAAACCTCTAAAACAGACTGATCTTCCCACAGAGAAATGTGCACTATCTAGAACTGTATTTTACAAAAATTGGTATTGCAATATGGCACTGAATTAAAATCCTTTAGTAAATATGAAAAAGCAGCAAGGGCAAATGTAGGATCATCAGATACACTCAGCTTCTCAAAACAATAAACCATTTTACCACAGTTAATCCTGCAGGGCCTCTTATGTGCAAATAGGTTTTGCTAGACAACATTTATAATACAGGAATCTCCAAATTATAGAAAGCTTGAGGCGATGAAGGAAAAGATAGAAAATAAAGTCGAGAGTGAAATTAAGAGAAATGTCAAAACAAACAAAAGAAAAAGAGATAAAAAGCAACATCCCTCCCCCGACCAAATAAATCCATATACATGATTCATGTGAAAAGGCTCAGCAAAAAGTAAGAACCAAACTAAGTCAAAACAAGTAAGAATAATCTAAATTTCAACAGGAAGAAAAACATCTCCATGTTGTGGAGATATGTGTGGAGAAGTTTCAAAAGGATGATTGATATTAATAAGATGGGGTTATATGGGCTTTACATATAATATAATAGTATTTTCTAAAAACATGCTAAGAGAAAATGTGTCGGCAAAGAGTGTAAAATGTCTACTTTCGAACACACTTGTTATTTCAGATTATATGACACTAAAATACAATTATATTAGATTGCTTTTTCTTTGACTTCTTTTATTGAAATCCAAGATAAGCCAACATGACTCCACCTAGAAAATCTTTCTTCTCAGATGTAGCATTGCTCTTGGAAGTAATCTTTTCCTGATGAACACATACTAACAACTTAACATCCATGCACAGACCAGACAGAGATAATTTGGCAACTCTCTTTCATATCTCCTTTCACAGGAGAAATCTAGCCCAGGAATCCAAAACAAATGAGAGAAATATGAGAATGTGTGTAGAATCACAAAGCACATGTGACTCTTCCTTGACTTAACAGTGTAACTTTAGGTTGGCTAGGACCAGATGTCTTTGAACTTAGCTTATTTTTTGTGTCTGTAGCAGGTTTTTGTGTATATGGTTCCACTGACTAGAGCTCTGTATTAGATCAGAGCTAAACTTGACAGCCATTTGGGAGTCTACTCGCTTGCTCTGCTCCATCAGTCCCAGACTCTACTTGAACACTTGCTGTCTGCTTTTCAACACTGTTGTTTCCTGCTCCCCCTCCTCCTCACATATGGATCACAGGCCAAAAACAAAACCAAACAAAACACAAAAAACAAAAACTATTGTCATTGGATGCGCCAAAACCAGGTTGGCATGCTCTTTGGACGCTGAGTAATGCCACCATTAGATAGAAGAGATCACTAGTTTGAGGAAAGGAGGAGAAATGGAAAATACACACATAGGAAGAATATGAAGAAAGAAATCTCTTCGCTTTGCAAATAAATCTATTCTTACAGATTAGATTTGTATAGAATCTCACAGATTAGATTTCATCATATCCAAGTCGTCACTGATTGTCAAAAGGTACTATTATTTATGTAACAGGTACTATTATTTATGTGACACTAAATAAGTAAAGAGACCCATGAGGAATCGCCACACCATCTTCCAGAATGGTTGAGCTAATTTATGCTCTCACCAACAGTGTAAAAGTGTTCCTATTTCTCCACATCCTTTCCAGCATCTGTTGTTTCCTGACTTTTTAATGATCACCATTCTAACTGGCGTGATAGCAATCCCATTACTGGATATATATCCAAAGGATTAGAAATCATTCCACTATAAAGACACATGCACACATACGTTTACTGCAGCACTATTCACAATAGCAAAGACTTGAAACCAACCCAAATGTCCATCAATGATAGACTGGAAAAAGAAAATGTGGCACATATATACCATGGAATACTATGCAACCATAAAAAGGATGAGTTCATGTCCTTTGCAGGGACATGGATGAAGCTGGAAACCATCATTCTCAGCAAACTAACACAAGAACAGAAAATCAAACACCACATGTTCTCACTCATAAGTGGGAGTTGAACAATGAGAACACATGGACACAGGGAGGGGAACATCACAGAACAGAGCCTATCGGGGGGTGAGCGTTGGGGGAGGGATAGCATTAGGAGAAATACCTAATGTAGGTGATGGGTTGATGGGTGCAGCAAACCACCATGGCATGTGTATACCTATGTAACAAATCTGCACGTTCTGCACATGTATCCCAGAACTTAAAGTATAATTTTAAAAAATGATATTACCAATTAAACCATGACACACTTTTTAAACACATACTTTTATACTTACTAAGAGTTCTTTTAGAATTAGACAGATATATGTTGTTGCTTTGTTCCTATGCTTTTACATATACTGAACAGCCTAATCTTTTTGAAGGCAATTTACGGGACAATTACACTCAACCTGTCTTAACTGAAGTGATGACAATATGAGCAGTTATGTCTAATCTGCACAGGCAATCATAATTATGTGATGACTGCCACCTGGCTAGTCATTTAAAGATATCATAGATTCTAAGACGCATCCCAATTTCATTACAATGTTATGTATATATATATACACACACACACACATATACACACACACACACAATCTTAGAAACATAGAAAATACAGTAATTTATATTATCACTTCTGACCATAGTTGATATATGTTTTAAACATGTATACACAGCAACATGAATAAAGAAATGTAAGCAAATATTTTCTTGGTTGTGTTTTCTTTAAATAGTACTGTTTCTGACATTAAGCTTAATTGTCCACGTGTATGAAGGGATGCAGCCATTTGGCTGAGATTAAAAAAAAATTACCTGTGTATATTCAGGTTTTCAGAGATTTCATTAATTATTTTGCTCCTAGTATTCTGGGTTTTATGGAAGGAAGGTGTTTGAAAACTGCCAATCAAAAATCACTTAGCCTTTGCCACTTTGCAAATGCAGCAATGTGTTGGTTAGGTGCAAAATTATATACAAGAAATCTGCCTGACCTTATATGGGGAAGAAAACCATTCATTTTGTTTACCTATGATGCACACATTGTACAAGACAACAGAAATAACATAAAATTTTAGGCAGGGGAAAATCAGATCCTAGTATTTAGCTGTTTGAACTGAAAAACACAGAATATACTAGGCGCTGGCAGTCCCACCACCTTTTTTCTCATGCAAGAGCAATATGAACCAAAATGTGTGAGCAGATAAGCTTCAGAAGCCCTGCTTCATCAGATGCTGTCCCCTGCCCACCTAGGCTTAGGATGGTTTATCTCCTAATATCTCTACAATAGTTAACTCAGTCAGGCAAAGATTTCGTTTTTCATGAGATTCCATTTCTCCCATCTCTGACAATTTTATCATTATAATACTTAACCATGCTTCATGCTTTATCCCTGCCTAAAAAAAGTAATAGTCCACTCCAAGGACCTTGTGTTTGCTGTATGGTAGACACTGCTCCTATAATAATTTCTAAGGCTTATAAAATCAACATCTACACCAAATCCCTTTCCAGATTCTAAGGCCCAGAGGAAGCCATTCTTTCACATTTTAGTAAGAAAAGAAAAACCAAAACAAAAAAAAAGCCCACAAAACGAATTAGTTCATTATACCAGTACTAGACTGCATTATAAAGAATGACATTTAAAATTTTTAATATTGTTTATTTGTTTTTAATGGAAGCAAGTTGGCCCTCACCCTCCAGGAAGCAGGCCAGGGGTCCTCCATAACAACCTGCTCCCCTGAGCTTTCAAGAGGATTTTAAACATGAGTCCCTGCCCACTGGCTAGACATTCCTATCAGAAAACTCATTTTGCTGGTTTAAGGCACTTAACATATGTTCAACTTGCTCTATTAAACCATTGTGGTGGTACAACAAAGGCAGAGGGTTGATGTCCAGGGGGAAGGAAGATTATTTAAGCAGCCAACTCCAGGCACCCAGAAGGTGCCATAAACCTAAAACTGAAAAAAAAAAAAAAAAAATGACTACATAAGTACAAGGGATTGAAAAGCAGAAAATGAAGTCTAATTACATCTCAGAATTCAATGAAAAGAAATTAATCATTGCATTTATTTGCCTTTGTCTGATAAAATACTGTTGGTTTACCTCAAGCCAAATATCAAGATGTTTTGCTACAGTTACCAACTAACATTTAAATCCCCTGCTAGTGCTCTGGTGGCCGTGGCCAAGGCAACAGAGATGCTGCATCTACAGACCACAGGGATATATGCAGTAAGTAATTACAGCTCTTGGTGTTTGAATACCTTCCTGACTTCTATTCTAGTTTGGGAAGTCTTGACTCCAATTCTAGATCTGTTAGGCAAGCTAAAGGGCAATGGGTTCCTCTGAAACAACAGAAGTAAATGAAATATTTTAGCAAAGGGTTCAATTAGATGTGGTTACATAACATTTTTTCAAGTAAATCTACATTACTTTTTTTTTTTTTCCCCAGAGTTACAGCTCTGTTGGGCTAACCTGAGAGGTGAAAACAGAACTTTCCGCTATTCTGCCTATGGCGGTGGCCATTATCTCTAAATGAAAGCTATGAAGATACGTTTATTGAATTCGTACATATACTTCACATGTACTGTATCATGATGTTGAAACTCTGTGATTCTAGACCATCACTGTCCAATGGAAACAAAATGTGGGTAACATTCATTTTCTAATAGCCACATGGAAAACTACAAAGAAACAGATGACATAAATCATGTATTTCACTTAACCTAACATGTAATAAATATAAGGTTATTGAGTTATGTAACATTTTTTTCATACCGAGTTTTAAAATTCTTGTGTGTTTTGTAGACTCAGAGCACAATTTAATTGGGATTGGTTTTAATTACAAGTGCTTGATAGCCACACAGAGCTAGTGGCTGCTGTACTGGACAGAATTTTATAGAGCATAACAAACTGAGTCCCAGTACGCATCCTCAAAAAGAAGAGTCCTGGTGCCTGTCTGCACAGTGTCTTGAAGAGGTGTGTCATCACTGACCTCCTTCTCTCTAATCCCCAAATGTAACTCTTGTTGAGAAATCTGATATATTTGTACTTTCATAAAGCTGAGAGGGCAATGTAAACCCTACAGATTAACTTTGGAGAGGAACCTGCCTGTCCATCCAATTGGTACCTATAGCAGAACACTCAGCTGAGGTAAACAGGGTGATTTTACTGGAATGATTCCCAGTATAAGGTATCGTGACAGAATCTGGTGTCTAGAAGCAAAGGAGAAGGATGGTTTCAGTTATAGAACTCTTATCCTTCTGTGGGCACAGGTAACCTCAGTAGAAGTATGATGGCTATAAGAGAGAGGGCAAAGATTAAGAATTGTGACTATACAAATTCAACATTCATATTGAAAACATTCTGCCAGACAGTGGTTCCATGGGTAAGAAACCCATGAAGTATATGATATGTAATTAACATGTGTTCATTTTCCCTTTATCCTCAATCTGTCATCTGTACCTTTTTATTATTGCTCAGCTGGCTTGATGCTGGAAGCCTCTTGACCTTTCAGTAAATAGACTGACTGCAGACTGATAAGAACTGTGGGTCTATTTTTATGCTGGTATGTGTCATACACTTGTTGACCTGGATGCAAACCTTTTCCAAAATCAATCATCTTCCTCCCTGACTCCACAGCAACTTCCCCTACTCTACTCTACCTCAGCCCAACCCCAGACAGACATTAAAACCAAGTAATTGGCTGGCCAAGGTGGCTCACGCCTGTAATCCCAGCACTTTGGGAGTCCAAGGCGGGTGGATCACAAGGTCAGGAGTTCACAACCAGCCTGGCCAAGATGGTGAAACCCCATCTCTACTAAAAATACAAAAAAATTAGCCAGGCATGGTGGCAGGCACTTGTAATCCTAGCTACTTGAGAGGCAGAAGCAGAGGCAGAGAATTGCTTGAACCCAGGAGGCAGAGGTTGCAGTGAGCTGAGATTGCGTCACTGCACTCCAGACTGGGTGACAGAGCAAGACTCTGTCTTGAAAAACAAAACAAAGCACAACAAAACAAAACAAAAAAACCCAAGCAATCATGCAGGGAGGGGCTTGTATCTCAACCCAAGAGATGAAAAATTCAGCTATAAAATTTGACAACGTAGCCAGTTTCTTTTGGTTCTATCCACAAATTTACTTACTAGTACTGAGCATATGCCAGACACCATGCGAGATACTATATTCACAAAGTTGAATAATAGATGGTCTCTAACCTCAAAGTCCTACCATCTAGTGGAAGAGTAGACAAACATAAATGCAGGACAATGTGGCAAGGGCCATTATAGTGAGAGGTGATGACACACTAGCAGCCCTCGCTCTGGGCAACTCCTCGGCCTCAGCACCCGCTCTGACCATGCTTGGGGAGCCCGTTAGCCCACCACCGCACTGTGGGAGCCCCTCTCTGGGCTGGCCGAGGCCGGAGCCACCTCCCTCTGCTTGCAGGGAGGTGTGGAGAAAGAGGCGGGCGGGGAACTGGGTCTGCGTGCAGCGCTCCTGGGCCAGCAGTGAGTTCCGGTGGGTGTGGGCGTGAGCTCAGTGGGCCCTGCATAAAGAGTGGCTGGCCGGGGCCCCTGGCCCAGGGCAGTGAGGGGCTTAGCACCCGGGCCGGCAGCTGCGGAGGTTGCGCTGGGTCCCTCAGCACTGCCTGCCCACATGCAACTGTGCTCAAATTCTCGCTGACCCTCAGCCACCTCCCCACGGGGCAGGGCTCAGGACCTGCAGCCCCCCATGCCTGAAACCCCCCCGCCCTGTAGTGGGCTCCCGCATGGCCCGAGCCTCCCTGACCAGCGCTGCTCCCTGCTGGGCAGTGCTGGGTTCCATCAACTGCCCAGGGGCTGAGGAGTACAGGTGCATGGCATGGGACTGGCAGGGAGCTCCACCAGTGGCCCCAGTGCAGGATCCACTAGGTGAAGCCAGCTAGGCTCCTGAGTCTAGTGGGGACTTGGAAAACCTTTATGTCTAGTTAAGGGATTGTAAATACACCAATCAGCACTCTGAGTCTAGCTCAAGGTTTATAAATATACCAATTGGTACTCTGTATCTAGCTAACCTAGTGGGGACTTAGAGAACTTTTCTGTCTAGCACTGTGCTAGCTAAAGGATTGTAAATACACCAATCAGCATCCTGTGTCTAGTTCAAGGTTTGTAAATACACCAAATAGTACTCTGTATCTAGCTAACCTAGTGGGGACTTGGAGAACTTTTATGTCTAGCTAGAGGATTGTAAATGCACCAATCAGCCCTCTGTGTCTAGCTCAGGGATTATAAATGCACCAATCAGCACCCTGTCAAAATGGTCCAATCAGTT
The DNA here is from genome assembly GCF_024542745.1 of Macaca thibetana thibetana. Taxonomy (NCBI): domain Eukaryota; kingdom Metazoa; phylum Chordata; class Mammalia; order Primates; family Cercopithecidae; genus Macaca; species Macaca thibetana. Next base: position 82,807,234 of record NC_065584.1, on the reverse strand, counting down.
CTCTGTAAAATGGACCAATCAGCAGGATGTGGGTGGGGCCAGATAAGGGAATAAAAGCAGGCTGCCCAGCCAACCAGCGGCAACTCACTCGGGTCCCCTTCCACACTGTGGAAGCTTTGTTCTTTTGCTCTTTGCAATAAATCTTGCTGCTGCTCACTCTTTGGGTCCACGCCGCCTTTAAGAGCTGTAACACGCACCGCGAAGGTCTGCAGCTTCACTCCTGAAGCCAGCAAGACCACGAACCCACCGGGAAGAATGAACAACTCCAGACACACTGCCTTTAAGAGCTGTAACACTCGTTGCGAAGGTCTGCAGCTTCACTCCTGTCAGCAACACCATGAACCCACCAGAAGGAAGAAACTATGGGGACATCTGAACATCTGAAGGAACAAACTCCGGACTACCATCTTTAAGAACTGTAACACCACGAGGGTCCGCAGCTTCATTCTTGAAGTCAGTAAGACCAAGAACCCACCAATTCCGGACACAATAGGGATGCATGAGGACACAATGGGCGTGCAGAGGAGGCCTCATTCTCTGTGAGAAACAACACAACAGCTGAAGATGGAAGGATTCATGACATTCAGCTGGGTTAGGAAATAGGAAATGTGATTAAAGGATGATGGAGGAATATGAAGATTCATCAGATTAATCAATATGGCTGATGTTGGCATGAAGGTTGTATGTAGGGGGTAAAGAGTGGCTAGATATGAGCAGGGGGAGGAGGGAGCAGGAGGTTGAATAGTAAAGAAGCAAGCAGAAACCAGATCATTAAAGGCTTACAAACCTAACCAGAGTTTTGACTTCTGTCCTGGGACTAAGGGGAGCAGACCCTGTACCCACTAGCTACGTCAGGTTCACTGCTGTGGGTATCTAGCCCAACAGCCCAGCATCTGCAGCAGAACCTACTCTTAGCGGTCTGCTCTTTTCTGCTTTGGATCTCTTTCTTCTTTGGCTCCTTCCTCTCCTTGAGAGAGTGCCATTGTATGTTCTTAACTCGGGGACCACCTGTGTGAGAGCATCTCAGAGACTAATACAAGTGAATGCTTCCTTTAGTTTCTGAGAGTCTGTGAGTAGCAGGTACAGGGCCTCAGACAGGAGCTGCTGGCTGAATGCCAACAGGCTGCCAGGATGTGCATCTGCACAAGTTCCCCCTCAGCAAGTCTCTCTGGGTGATGTGTTTACTTCAATTCTTTCTGTGTCTGAGAAACAAGATTGCAAATAGGTGAACTGCTGAGAAAAGAGAATGCAAATCTGTTGTTGGGGACATAGTCAACTTGTAAAAAGCAATGATTCAATGAAATTGTAGGATGGAATTTGACAAAATTCCTAAAAGAAAGTGAAGGGAAAGAGAGTAAACAGAAGAAAACCAGAAATCAACTTTTCTAACAGGGCCATTTTTGACCCCACCAGTGGAGGTCTTGCCATGAAGAATAAAAATGATATCAAGGGAATACAAACGGTGCTGTCTGAGCCTCATTTTTACCAGGGAAAACTAGAACCATATTTGAAAGCAGACTGGATAACCGAATGCGCATTGTCAACAACTTCATCCAGAGATGGAAAACACTGAGCCCAGCAGACGACCTGGAAACAGTTCACACACAGTGGGTGAAGGTGGGAAGGAGGAGGTTGTTGAAATCACCACATTCAGTTCTCACCACCTTATAGAACTTCAGGGGCCACACAGAGTGGAAATCAGTGTGCTGTTCAGAAAACTCATCAAGATGCATGAATGGTGTTCTCTCACCCTGCTTCCAAGAATAATCAAACAGCTGGTTATCTTGTCTCCACGCTTTGCCCACTGACGGTCTGATCTTTTATTCAGCATTTATTGAACACAACTGCATTTGATCTGAGGTCAGGTAGTGCCGTGAAGGGCATGCAAAGAGCAAATCAATTACTCACAAATGGCAGGTGTCTTCACAAAAGATAATGGGGGCAGTTCATGCCCTTGTGGCCTAGTCCCAATCCCACAGACCAATATCTATGTGCATATTTAATTGCTCTGAAACTGATAGCTATGTAGCAGAAAAATCAAGACAGGTACACCTACTAGCAGGAAGAAAAGTTTCTTGGACCAGAGGAGAAAACAAACAAAAGGGGTCACAGAAAAATCTTAAATTAATTAGAATCAGTTAAGAAAAGCGAACATTCAGTTTCACCTTTCAAATTTGAAGTCAGTTTCAGAAAGGTGAAATCCCTTTCAGAAAAGGTGTATGCTCACTCTTCAGAAGTTGGCTGATAGGGTTAGCATCTTGTCCAATATTCTTTCTCTCCTCTTAACAGAACCCTGATTCTGGCACTGGGGATGGGGTGTGACACAATAAGGCTGGGCAATGTGTTTTCGATCTCACCTTACTCACAACTAGAGTGACCAATGAAATGCACTAGGAAGTCACTTGGGTTTCCGGCAGGACTCACTGAAAGCTGGCCTGATCCTTTTGTCTTCTGCCCTGCCCCTTCTTCCTTCCTGAAAGGCAGGTGTGGCCCTGCAGGTGGCCCATACCTCTTGCAACTACAGGCAACTGAAGGCAGGTAAGGTAGAGGAACAGAGGTACCCACCTGGACTCCTATGAGAAAAAATAAACTGACTTACTGAGGCCACTGCTTCTTTGGGCTTTTCACTGGGTACAGCTCAACAGAAACCTAACTGATGATTCATTCTAAGTGTTTCATCAGAAGGAAAACCTTAAATTTTCACATTTTTCAGTTTTATGTTTCTTATGAAATTTAGTAATTAAATTCTGAATTCCTTGTTAAAAAGGTAAACTTAATGGAAACTGCCAGGTTTATTTCTAAAGAAGGACATTTGAAAACATAATTGCAATAAATAATAAAACCAGTTTTTCTTGAGAACTGAACTGAATATATTTAATAAAATGTACTGCTATGAATTGGATTATAACATTCAGAAAGGAATAAAAATTTGTTTCAGTGGTTAGAATAATGTCTATATCTTGACCTTTAAATAAATCACTAAAAATTCTGAACAGTAGGAGCTCTAGCTTTGACTCTGAAGTGCCAAAGAACTGAAATAAAAACATATTTCCTAATTTAAAAAGGGTAATTTGGTGATTTGAAATAGCTACTTATTTACATATCATTGAAATTCATTGTTACTTTTTTGTATTAAGTAACATGATTTTCTTATATGCTTTGTTTTCCCTCCCCAAAAAATTTTAAACAGAAATTAGTGTTGGTTTTTATTAGTAATTTGGTTTTTGTCCTCACCTTTCTCCACATTTCTTTAGCCAGTCAAAATGTAGCATCCTCCACAAGAAGAGGCTCAGGCTATGCAACAAAAAGCTGTCAATTCAAGGAACTAACAAGTGAAAGCAGGTTGACAATTGGTTTTATCACATTCAAAGACAAAGAAACAGTAAAGCTCAGAGGAACCTATTGAGTTCTGCCACTGCACAGAAGGTATCATCCTGTCCTCAAGCTTGGGCACGCTGACCACCCAGGAAAGCAGCAAGCTGGGCAGACTCCAACCTCAGGCAGAGGTAAATAAACACACCCATTTTTCTTCTTGCTTTAAAACCTCCAAGGAAAAAATTCTAACTAAAGTTATTTTTAAACGCATCATGGTGGCAAAGCCCTTACCCCATCAGACACACAGAGCTAGGGCTCTGCTGGGAGCATATAGGGGATATGGGAGTTTCTTTGGTAGCTCATATGTTCACCAGTGAAAATGAACCTGCCTCGAACAGACTGCACTGCACTTGGCATTTTGTCATGTTCAGATGAAAACTGGAGATGCTGGTATTAGAAGGGGCTTTGGGATCTTTTTGTTCAGTACTCTGGATTTGCCTACCTAAATTGTTAATGAGTTTTAAACCGAGGTCTTCAATCCAGGGCTCTCATCACTACATTAGACTATGAAGATTTATAGCATGAAACTTAACACATAACCACTGCACTCCTATCCTAGGTTTCGGACCATCTTCTTCATCTGTTTTGCAGTAGGACGGTACCCTCCATTGCTTTATGGAAGGCATATTAGAAGAGCTTCTAGGTCATTACATGAGCATGGGGAGTTTGTTTGGCATGTGAAAAGAACAGAACTGGTCGCCAGGTAGCCTGAATCTTAGCCCTGACTCTGCCACTAGCAAACAATAAGATCTTGGAGATTCTACTCGCTAGGCTTGTATTTCCTGTCGGCAACATGACAGCAACAGACTCAGTGCTCTCCAAGGCTTTTAATTCAACAAACTGCTTATTAAGTAACTAATCCATGCATATGTCTTAAAAGCTTTTGTGTCTCCAAGGGCTCACAATTTATTGGCTACAAAAACAATCCTCAAACTTTAGCATGTATAAGAACCGACTAGGAATTTATTTATTTTTTTAGCAGATTCCTGATTCCTACTGTCACAGATCATGGTTTGGCAAGTGTGTTGCAGTGGACCCCAGAAATCTGCTATTTTCTGAGCATTCACATTGTTCTGAACCAGTCAGCCTTTGGACCACACCCCAAAACACTACACACGGTGGCTCACATCTGTAATCCCAGCACTTTGGGAGGATTGCTTGAGGCCAGGAGTTCAAGACTAGCCTGGGCAACATAGCAAGCCATGTCTTTATAAAAACTAAACAAACTTATCCAGGTGTGGTAGCACACACCTGTAGTCCCAGCTACTCAGGAGGCTGAGATGCGCAGATGGTTTGAGCCCGGGAGTTTGAGGCTGGAGTGAGCTATAATCATGCCACTGTACTCTAGCCTGGGTGACACAGAGAGACCCTGTCTCAGAAACAAAATAAAACAAACAAAACACTACCCTACAAACAAGGCAAATTAGATAACCACTGCCAATAGCTCATAAACAGATAGATGTGCCCTTCCTTGAAGGAATTTCCTATGTTGCAAAATAAAAAAGAATTTTAAAAATATAGCAATAGCAGCTGACCTTTACCAAACATCAACTATGTGCTAGGCATTGTTCTAAGGGCTTTATATACAGTAAAAACATATAGTAACTCATTGAATCCTCTACAAAAGTAGTGTAATAAGAACTATAAGCTAATAAACTTTCTCTAGAAAAGGGAAAGTGACTTCCAGGGAGACACAATGGATTTGAGAATAGTCAAAACGGTTGAAGTCAAGAGAGTAGAACAATGATGTGGATGGATTCAAGAAAAAGATCTGAAAACGTTTATGCCAATATCTGATGGATCGAGACATATACCTTCTTGGAGGAAGTGTGTGGCAACATTAATACCTAACAGAAAACCAATTTGTTGAATATCTGAAACCAAAGGAACATAAACTCAACTATTCCTTATTTTGACAAGTCTTTGAGTCTACTCTTTATACAAATGTATGAGAGAAACAAATATGAAAAAATGTGTAACATTTTTTATGGGATATTTTTTGTAGCACCATTTATGGGATATTTTCTATATTCTGGCAGCTTATGTAAAATTTTATTTTCCTGTTATAACTACCCTACAAAGTAAATACAACAGTACTAGAAATAGCCCCTAACACTTATTGATCATAGCGTTGAGAATGTAGAAAAGAGAAAACGTGAAAGAGGGCCCAGGTGAGAGTCTTAAGAGTGTCCAAATTGAAGAATTAAGGTACAGGAGATCTGCAATGGAGACAAAAACAAAAGCACGCGGTGGGGTAGAACGATAACCAAGATAAAATATGGTATGTTTGATGCTAAAAGGGAAAAAATTTAAGGCAAAGAAGGATTGACTATGTTGAATGCTACTGAGAGATTGGTGAAAGAGGACTGGAAAAGTAGCTGTTGGTTTAGGGAACACAGGGGCACCCCACAACCTCATCAGGAGCAGGAATCAAGTAGGGAGGGTCTTAGTCAGACCACAGTGGGTTAAAGGGTGAAGGAGAAATTACAAGTGCCCAAGGCAAGTGCAGATGTCTCTCCAAGAAAGGGAGAAGAAGAGAGGTTGGCAGAGGGCCTGGAGTCCTGAATAGATTATTTTTTAATGGGCGATACAGAAGCACTGTTGGTACATAATGGGAACGGTTTCATAGGGCAGATTGGAGAGAAGACAAATGGAAGAGCAATCCTTGAGAAATTAAGGGGGTATGGGATACAGAGTATTCAGGAAGGGGCTAGCCTTTGTAAAGAGGGAGAAGACCGAGATGACTGGGCCCAGGATTTTCAGCAGTTGGATGACAAGACTGGAGCTTTTGTAACTCAAAACGAAAAGCTACAGAGCACGAGTAACTTAAAAATTACTCTGAAGAAACAATCTGAGAAAGTAAAGGCAGAGTCATGGCCGAGTCAAGTGCTTATTATCTAGAAAATTGAAAGGGCCCATATATCAGTAAAAGTCTCCCAAATAATCTAATCTTGCTTAAAAAGGTGAAAAGGGTCTTTTGAAACACAAAGCAAAGGAGAAAAGTAATATTAATAGAGAGCTCCATATGTGAAGGGAAAGCAAAATAATTCACAGTTTTCTGATTCTCTGGGACCAAATGGGTTTGAATAAGAAGCTGTGGCTTATGCTCAGGCAGGAATGACAGCCATAATGGGAACAGCCCACAGAAGGGAACACAGATGTCATTTTGAAGAAAATAGGGACTGAGGAGCACAAAGTGGTGAAAGAGACAGCGATGGAGAAGTAAATCAGAAAACCCAGAACAATTTCAACAGAATGCCAGGAGGCACAGCATATACATTCTTAAGAATGACGAGCAAAGACCAATTATTGATAAGAAGAGTCACTGCCAACTACAGCGGTAAGAAGTCAGGAATGAGAGGAAGAGTATCATTCATGCATCAGTTACACAAATCAGAGGTGTTTCCACAAACACAACTTCTGTGCTTAGACATTAAGCATGCTTCACACATGGGGAAAACTGACTAAAAATAAGGGCTGGGGAATGGGCTGTTCAACTTAATAGCAAACTGGCAGTGATTGGATAAGAATGTGTACAAAAACCCAAAACCAAAAAAAAACAAACAAAAAACAACAAAACAAAAAAAAAAAAAAAAAAAAAAAAAAAAAAAAAAAAAAAAAAAAAAAAAAAAAAAAAAAAAAAAAAAAAAAACAAAAAAAAAAAAAAAAAAAAAAAACAACAAAAACAAAAAAAAAAAAAAAAAAATATTATAGCTAAAGTTTAATGACAAATAAAAAGCCCAAATGCACACATTTCCCAATTACAGAATGACATTATCACCTCCAAACAGTCTTCTTGAAAGGGAATGCCTTCTCTCTACACGCCACTTCTCAAGATGTATTTTTTATTTGTAAGGATCCACACTCAGAAGTATCATCTTGTTATATAAACTCGTATTTCTACACAGATTGATTTCTGCCTTCACAAAGATTGCTCAGATTTCCACTAGTGACTGACCGTTTCTCAAGTCAGATCCATTTCCAATCTGAAAACAAACATTAATTTAAAACAAAACGGCAGTCTCCATATGCAGTATCCTTTGCCTTAGTATTACACAGAGGGCACAGAGTGCTACATCCATGAAGATGGGAGTGAGAAAAGGCGCCAATCCCACTTCTCTCTGGAGAAAGCAAAAATGTTTCAAAGGGACTTGCACTTTGAAATAGCTCTACAACTTGGGAAGATCCATTTTCAAACTCATAGTGGAAAAGTTTAAAAAGGCAAGGCTTCATTGAGGCTTCTAGGTAGTGGCATTGCCTGGTACCTGAACCCAAAGAACGTCCAAGGAAAACTATAATGGTTATGAAAAGCCTTGACTCTATGCTCTTTATGGACACTTTTCACCCGCCTCTCAAAGTGCAGATCTGATGTTTTGCACAGAGAATCTCTGGGAAGTGCCAGGAGCTCAGGCTGTAGGGCAGCACTCTGTGGCATGAAAGTGCCTCACACTTGGTAAGAGACTGCTACTGGCCCAAATAGGGACCACTTGACATTATGCTCACATGGTTGATTTTCTGAGTTCAGAGAACTCTCTTGAAATGGGAAAACTAAGTGAGAACTGTCCTCTGACTGTGAGAACTGTCCTCTGACCATGAGCACATGCAGCACCGTATTTAATGATTTTTAACAAAGTTTTCTTCTTTTGGTGCTATCACAGCAGGGGTTCTCCTGGATTAACCAGAGGCCACTAAGTGGTAGAGTTTATCCTTAACAACATTTTCAAAAATTAATAGCAGGTAATAGAGGAAAATTGAATACTTTGTCTCAGTATAATTTTTTAAAATGTCTGTCACACATAACAATTAAGACACAACTAGTGTGACTGATTACTAATTTTCTCTAAGTACTGAAGGAGATGAAGTTTCTCCATGTTACAGAAACCTATTACACAGCATAAAATGGAGAATAAGATCTAGGAGGCATCCTAAAATTGATCCCAATTTCTTTCTAATACCTTGGTGCATATCTTGATACCCTGTGACATCAATGGGGGAGAGAAGGGCACACACGGTAGTTGGAAAGATGAGGAAAGAATTAAAAGGAAAAAGGCATGAAATCCAACTGAATTGGTACTAAATTCAACAGGAAAGAGTAGAGAGTAAGCACCATTAGAGCAAACATTTTATTTTACAGACAAATGCTGTTTATAGCTGGATACTTCATTACCCAATGCCAGTATTTTAACATCTAATATCTTTTACTTAAAAATATTAATAGAAGTGTAAAATGCATGAGCCAGAAGGGGAGCCCTTTCTCCAAATTGAGTAATGTTTATCTTTTCACAAGTTTAAAGTTTTTAAATCTTCCTAGTTTCAGAGAAATGCAGAAACTAAAGAGGATTCCATAGAAGAGTAACAGACAACTAAAGAGATGGAAAGTGGGTACTTGAGTTAAGCACTAGGTGGCTTTGAAAGGACAAGACTGAGAGGCACCTCAACAATTGTGTTCTAGATTGCTTGGAGCTCTTCCCAAAGGAATCATGGCAAACCATGCTCTATTTTCCTCACAGTGAGAGTGAGACACACAGAAGACAGTTATAAACAGATAATTTATAAATGGAAATATTTCTCGAATGTAGAATGAGTTAGAAAATTACCTTTAATCTGGCCAAAATCTATTTCTTTAAAATTTCGGATTAATTAGAATAGTATTAAGTTTAGCCTAAAGCTGCCTCCTTACATATTTTAAGTTTACCCTAAAGGTTTCTCTTCGAATAATGAACTGTAACCTCACTGGATGTGTAAACAGGCTGTAAATTACTCTTGCAGTGTAACTGAGCCTCAGTCAATCACAGTGGCTGAGTTTCAGCCAATCACAGGCAGCCAGCTATTCAAATCACGTTCAAATAAGGCAAATGCCTCACTGTAACCAGTCTGGCTGTTCTGCATCTCACTTCTGTTTTCTGTACATCACTTTCCCTTTTTCTTTCCATAAATGTTATCTGACCATGTGGCAGCCCTGGAGTCACTCTGAACCCATCCTGGTTCTGGAGGCTTCCTCATTTGCCAACTGATCTTTGCTCAATTAAACTCTATTAAATTTATTCTATCTAAAATCTTTCTTTTAACAATTGTAACTGGCTTTCTTATACCTGTCAAATTTCAACTGCAAATATTCATTCAATAACCCACCCTGCTCAATAAATAATTTAAAATTAAAAATGATCACACATGTGGAGCAATAGGCACTCTATACACTGCTAGTGAGAGTGTAAATTGCTACCACACCTTTTGGAGATCTGTTTGGCACTACACACAGAAGCTGAAGAGGTACATACTCTTCAACCTAGCAATCATATTCCTGGTATATACCTAAGAGAGATATGTAATTATACTTACCAAAAGACATGTACCAGAATGTTCACAGCAACACGATTTGTAATAACCAAACCCTCAAAAAAGTTTAAATGTCAATCTACAATAGAATAAAATATAGTGGTATGTTTTTATGATAGAATCCTATTCAGCAATGAGAATGACAAACTATAGCTACATGCAACAATATGGATAAATAAATCTCACATACAATATCAAGAGGGAAAAATCAAGCACTAAATAGTACATATTCTAGGATTCTATTTATATAAAGTTATTAAATAGGCAAATCTAAACTGTGGTGCTAAAAATCAAGATAACGGTTATCCTCTGTCAATATTTACCATGTTATCTTTATCTTCTAGTACACATTTGGCTTCTCTAGACACACAACTATTTAATAAATTTTTTTAAAAGTTATATTTTAAGTTCTGGGGTACATGGGCAGAATGTGCAGTTTTGTTACATAGGTATAAACGTGCCATAGTGTTTGGCTGCACCCATCAACCCATTGCCTACATTAGGTATTTCTCCAAATGCTATCCCTCCCGTAGCCCCCCAACTCCTGACAGGCCCCGGTGTATAATGTTCCCCTCCCTGTGTCCACGTGTTCTCATTGTTCAGCTCCCATTTATGAGTGAAATCATGCAGTGTTTGGTTTTCTGTTCTTGTGTTAGCTTGCTAAGAATGATGGTTTCCAGCTTCATCCATGTCCGTGCAAAGGACATGAACTCATCCTTTTACATGGCTGCATAGTATTCCATGGTGTATATGTGCCACATTTTCTTTATCCAGTCTATCATGGATAGACATTGGGGTTGGTTCCAAGTCTTTGCTATTGTGAATAGTGCTGCAGTAAGCATACGTGTGCATGTGTCTTTATAGTAGAATGATTTATAATCCTTTCGGTATATACCCAGTAATGGGATTGCTGGGTCAAATGGTATTTCTAGTTCTAGATCCTTGAGGAATTGCCACACTGTCTTCCATAATGGTTAGACTAATTAACACTCCCACCAACAGTGTAAGAGCATTCTTATTTCTCCACATCCTCTCCAGGATTTGTTTCCTGACTCCTTCATGAGTGTCGTTCTAACTGGCATGAGATGGTATCTCATTGTGGTTTTGATTTGCATTTCTCTAGTGACCAGTGATGATGAGCTTTTCTTCATATGTTTGTTGGCTGCATAAATGTCTTCTTTTGAGAAGTGTCTGTTCATATCCTTTGCCCACTTTTTGATGGGGTTGACACATAACTTTTAAAGTGGATGTTTACTTGAAAAATATATTCTCTTACATAGCCCTGAATGCCAAGCAACCCTATTATATTACATTAATTTACTGTATAATTTTTGGTCATTCTTCATTTTAAAAATTTCTTATGTGATAGAAAAATGTCAAGTTACATAATTATGTATTTCTATTTCTTTTTGTACAATAGCCAAACTGTTCAAACAGACCATAAGTTCTTTGCTATATTTTCACTATTTTAATCCTTCTGGTGTTATAGAATGTGTTTCATCCTTTTAAATAAAATATATTTGAAAAAAAATTTATACTTTCTTTGATTTTACATATATGAAATATAAATACACATCAGGCAATTGGGAAAGATAAAACCCAATTAATATTTGATACTAAGGGATTTATTGTTGTGATACTGGTATTTTGATTGTGTTTTTTTAACACATTTAAAATATATATATATAAAATATATACATATAAAAATATTAAAGAATGAAATGATATAACTTAGATAAAAATAATCCAGTGAGAGGCAGTGGATAGGAAATAAATACAATATGACTGTCCAATAGAGTTAATTACATGGGGGTTCATGATATTATTCTCTCTACTGTTACATATTTCTAATTTTTAATAAAAATGTTTAAAAATAATAATTACTTAGAAAATTCCATTCAAACAAATAAGCTTATTTCAGGCTGCTCTGCTTATGGCGTAGCCATTCTTTACCCCTTAAAAAAAAAAGACAAATAAGCTTATTTCAAACTTACAGAGTTTGAAGAGGCCTATTTAAGTAAATGCACATAGTTAATATGTGAGCATGAATACAGTTACCAAATATTCACCTATCAATAGCATAGATTTTGCTCTAAATCTCCATAAAGGTCATTGCTAATATTTTGCCCTAATGTAAACCTGAGGAATATTAATATAAAATATCATTTCGTGCTTTTCTGAGTTTTTCTAGATAAAACTAAATTTTTGAAGTGGCAGAATTATAGTCATTCATTCTCTGCAAGCAGCATTTAATACTCTTAATCATAAAAATTTGACCCCAACTCCACAATTCAAACTCTCTTTATCACTACAGCAAAATTCTGCATTGAAAGAATTTAAAGTATTGTTATACAAGGAAAAAATGGCACAGCAGGAATCAGATAAACACCTTATCTCACTAAGCATTAGGGAAAAAAGGTACGTTGTTTTCCCTCTTGATTTATTTAATGCTGTCAATAAATTTCATCAAATAAGCAAAAACAGAAAAGATGTGACCAAAGGGTATTCCAGCTCAGAGGAGGAAACCATATTAGGAAGCTTTGAGAGTAAGATATCCCCAAACATACTTTATTTCTTCATATATTCATGAGCATATACAAATGCTCAATACACAGGCATGTTCCTGCTCACATTTCTATTGAGTCTCTGATGGGGAGCATGAGGGTGAGAATGATGTCTTCTATACTTCCTATAGAATTCCTTTTTGTCTAAAGGAGGCTGTAAGGCCACACTCCATCTGGAAGCGCTAGGGGAGAATCAGTTCCTTGCCCCTTCCCACTTCTGATAGCTGCCAACACTCCTTGACTCATGGACACATCACCCCTCTGCCTCCATCATCACATCGCTTTCTCCATGCGTGTCTCATCTCCCTTCGCATCACTTGTATAAAGACACATGTGATGGCATGTAGGGCGCAGCAGGATGACGATCCAGGGTAACCTCAGCTGAAAATCCCTAGTTACATCCACAAAGACCCTTTTTCCAAATACAGTGAACTTCACAGGTTGCCAGGATGAGGATGCAAACCTATCTTTGAGAGCTATTATCAGCCTTCCTCAACATCACTCTCTGTTGGCTGAGCTGCAGTCACACTGGCCTTCTTTGTGTTGCTCCAAGCTGGCATGCTCCCTTCTGTCACAGGGAGCAGTGCTTCCTCTGACTGCGGATACCCTTTCCTGCTGCTCCCACGCTTTCCTAATGTCTCCAGGAAACTCTTTTTCAACCCTCATATCCCAGTTTGTCACTCGCTTCCTATTGAAGACATCAAGTTCTTTTGTTCTGTTTTCTTTCATAGAAATCAACTATTTCACAGCTGATTAATTTATCTCTCTCTGTCTCTAAATTTCATGAAAACAGTTGATCATCTTAATTTTTGTCCACAGTAAGATCTCAACAAAGATTTTAATAAACGAACAAAAAGCTATCTCAGGCTAAATGATGGACATAATTAGAATTCTAAGCTGGTGGCCAGCTGAGAATTACTGATACTAATAGCAGAGGCCAGCATCTTCTTCAAAATGGGCAAAGAAGAGACCAAGAGCATGAAGCCATGGAGTGCATAAGAAACATTACTTGCTGTTCTTGGCTGGGGTAAAGGTGACCAACAGAGGAGGTTGGAAGAAGAGGGAGAACTCCTAGGATGGGCTGAGGATCCTTGCAAAGGCTGCTAATTCATAAGAAGACACAGGGAGTTGGTCACTGGCTCTTAGAGATGAAAGTGACCAGCATTTTTCCAGAGACCACAGGCCCATCAATCATCTTTGGCATGTGTGTAAGGGGTCACAGCTCCTCAATGAAGGTAACAGGGGAAACAAAGCTATTTCACACCCTCACTGGCTTCTAAGGGGGTTGAGTCCTCCTGACTAGAGGTGGTTTATTTCTATTGTACCTAGTGTTAAAATGGGTTTGGGTAGCAAGGTTTGGTAGCAGCTGAAGAAGTCTGAATTGCTTTGCCTAAGGTGGGAGGGGAGCATGCTGAAGGGGAAGAGAAGACTCTGGAAAGCAGAGACAGATATTATTAATATATATTAATTATATATGTAATATATAATATAATTTATTAATTATTAATAAAGAGGGCTCTGAGAGAAAAGTCCCTTGAGGCAGTACAGCCAGAGCTTAGGGGAACAGAGAGTGCTGTGGTATTTTTTTTGTATGTGGTGTAAACACTCTTCCACCTATACAACGGAATCTTTACGTGCTCACTAGTGCCTTTTTGCTAAGTGAGTTACCCTTAATGGAGGGGAAAGCAGCACTAAGATCTGCATGAGAGCTGCCTTTAGTATGACCACAGATGTGGAACAGGCATGTGCAGGAGGAGCTGGGGGATGAGAGGCCAAGTGGTGTCCAGATCCCGCTGTGATTTAGGACTAAGGAGGACATGGGTCATTTTTCCTATAAAGTGCGGCTGACATAAGGCAGTAAAATAGCCAACCAAAACTAGCAACAATCCCTGCTTAGCTTTCACTGACAGAGAAAAATTCTGAGGGCTGGGCCACAGCCTGACATAGAAGTGGCTTTAGGAAACACCTCTGTCCAAGAGCTAAAGATAAAGAGCTCAGGCTCTGCAGACAGGAGGATCTGGTTTGAATCCCTACTCCCATATTTACTGGCTCTGTGACACTGGGCAAGCTAAGGGCATACCTCATCTGAAGAAAGGGGGTAACATGTGTCCATGCCTCTCTGAGAGCGTTGTAGAAAGATTAAATGAGATCACACATGTAAGCTGCTTAATCTAGTAGCTGGCATATAATAAGTGTTCAGTTAATGTTAAGTATCTTTATTGTTGTTCCCATCTGAAAGTTCTTTGTTGCTCAGCTATTGGTCTATAGAAATTACGTTGAACATGACAGGAGGAGAGAGTAACATCCTTATGGAGGATGCTTAACTGGGTCATCCCCTTCTAAATGGTCAAAGGGCAAGTGGGATGCCTAGTAGACTGATGTTAGAGTGATCAACCTCTTGGGGATGGCTACTCTGCTTCACCAGGGAGTCCCACATCTGATGCCCAGGTATCCACAAGCCACTCATCCACATTCTTCTGCTCCACCTGCCATAACAGTCAACTGATCTGCTGCAGCTCCTTCATCTTTCCTACACTGGTGGAAGGGCAAGGATTAAAGTATATCACCTTTGATCTGGCTACTGCGGTCCTGCCTGCCTTCCTTTTGATAAGGACAGACAGCTTGGAATATAAACGCCCCAGGTAACACAAGGGCTCTGGGCATGATTGCAGGGTGAACCCATTAATCACCAGCAAGGCTGAAGTCATAGCCCTCAGTGGAAGCAAGCTGTCCATGATGAGAGCAGTGGGTGCCATCGTAAGGAAGTGAGGGTGCTCCTCAGGGCACAGAGTATCTCAGTTGGCTAGGGAATCTGGCCCTGCTTCCCTCAGCAAGTTCTCCATGGAGACCAACACCAGGGCACTGAACCAAATGGGTGGGCAACAGGAGACAACAACCACAGTCAGAGCTGCTTCCTTGCAATAGCACCTACTGTGTGTCAGGAAATAAGTAAGTCAGGTGCTTCATATATGCAGCATTACTTCACATGTTTACAACCACTCCAAATATTCAGCTTTCGAGCTGAGGAAACCAAGGCACAGAGAGAGGGAGTAACTTGCTCAAAATCACACAGCTGGTGTCAGTGTAAGACTCAAACCCAAGTCTGTTTGATTTTGAAACCCACACCCTTTTCTCCACTGCATTGTGCAGCTCTTGGCTACTGATCCCCATACATACCCAAAAGCACAACAGAGTCAAATTTTCAAATGGTAGACAGTTGGGTAATTGAACATGAAGAAAACAGTGCCTACTAGGTATCTGGTCACATGGGTCAATGGAATTAAGGGAGAAAATAAATAACTGCACCTTTGAATAGACTGGCGTTACACTGAAAAGAAGAGGACCTCGGTAAGGAATTCAACACCAAGTTACAGAGACTGGCACACTGACAGCAGAGGGCTTTGTGGCTACCTATAGGGACACAGGGATAGGTGGTCAGGGACATGGCTGAAGCACTACTAAGTTCTCGGATAAAGGTTTTGCTTGTAAAGCTTTTAATGGTAGAATAAAATCCAAATGAAAGTCATTCATTTGCATAAAAATGGGTATGAAGAAAATAAAATGATAAACCAGAAATTGGTTTTCAGAAGTTTCTTTTATATCCTTAAAGTGTATTATCAAACTGCAGGGAATTCTAGCTTTTCCGGGACTGGGCACTCAGCTTAAGCCATGCTTGCGTACAAACTGGTGAAAGCTGCCTGCTGCCTGCTGGGGTTTAAGACTCTCCACCCAACAAAGACATTCTAAGAAGTAAATAAGAACTGACAGCACATCAGCTTAAAAAGCGATAAACAAACAAAATAACTCACACTAAATAATGAGGCAGGGGTTTCAGTGCTGTTTTTATTTTTGTAATACACTGACTGACTACGCCTTCAACACCAAAAACCCAAACTTCACTCTTAACAGGTTCTAACATTCCTGCTATTTCAGGACAATGGCACTTTGGGTGTCAACAGGTAATGCAGACACAAAGCAGTTAGGTTGTGTATCCCTCTGTGTTCTTCACTTGGACATACTGCTTTTCAAGCATTCGGTGTATTCTTGTGGCTCCTAAGCTCCCTGAGGACGGAGTCACATTTTCCATAATTCTGCACTCCTCTACACATACACACTAGGCTCAGCACACTACTAACCAGCAATTCCTGAGGTCTCTGATGTGCCAGGCCCTGTGCCAGTCTTTTTGCTCGTGGTCTTATTTAATTTACACACCAAGTCCATAAGGTATGAGTTGTTCCCGTTGTGTAGGAAAGCAATCACGGAGGTTAGGTATGTTCTGTGGCCACGGCTAGAAAAGGAGATGGCTGAGATTTGAAGAGACTTCTGTCTGACCCCAGTCAAGCTCTTACACCACTCCAAAACCTGGCATATTGAAGGACATTTGTAAGCATCTAGCCTTGTTTTAAATTGAAACTCTATTGGTTTGTCCTTTAGAAAAAAATGGAAAATTTCCATCTTCAGAATAGAACACTTCAATCAAGCTAGTGGCAAAACTTGTGATCACGATCCTAATGTGCGTCAAGCTCCTGGGACTAGAAACTCTCTTCTGCCCAGTGATAGAACTTTGATTCCTGTTTGAGGAATGTGCAAAGTCACCAGCTGCCTTCTCGCCTTTTCTAGTTCCATCTCTGGCAGATAACTGACAACTTTTATTCCTCAAGCCAGTAGAAGAATGCTTTCAAATGCTAGATGAGAGTGATGACGGAACTACCATTTATTAAGCATTTACTATATTCTGGGGTTAAGCCAGGCAGTTTAATGTACATTTTCTCCCACAATTTTTTCTTAAGTCCTCCCACTAGCCCTCTAAGATAGGTACTTTTAATCAACATCTTACATAAATGGAAACTATGGCTTGAAAGGCCATCTGGCCCTCTAGGTTACATAGATTTCACAGCTAGTCAGTCGTAGAAACAGGATTCAAGTCCATGTTTTTACTATTGCCAAAGCTTTTGCTCTTACACAGTTACTTCTGATGAGTTACTTTGATTCTGGAAATAAAAGAAATGCAGAATATGCATGCAGAACCATTACTAGGCCATAGATTTCCCCAGTTGGTACCTATGTATGACAAAATAAAGCCTCATATCAGAAAAGAGTGATGCAACTTCTTACCGATATGGTATATCTGACTTCCAAGCATACACAAAGTACTCTTTCTTTTCAAAACCCATTAGAAATATGGAAAAATGATGCTCTACAAAGTACCTCTCATAAAAACAAAACTTAAAGCTCTAACTGGATTCAATGTGGTTAGGCTAAAAATAGAATAATCCAACTTATAAATCTAAATATTTCAATACAAATCTCTTTTTTAATAATGCACATACCAAAGTATTTATAATGCTCACTACATTGTATAACACCAAGCCCTGTATCCTCAAAAGACTTTATGTACCATCATCCAATTCCTACCTCGAGGCAAAAATTAAACTGGTCACAGGAAAATTTAAACTAATTTCTGCAAAACTCTCCCCCTGCTTGTGACCTGTAAGGTATTTCCAGCCCAGACTTTAAGAGCTCATTTTACGGGGAAGAAGATTCCTTTCTTCCACTGACCTCAGCATTTACAGAGCTGTATTGTAGCTCAAAATAAAATTAGATTTTGGAAGGAAAAGAGTTTGAAATATTATGTAGAAAAATATTGGCAACAAGATTCCTAGTATATCACAGCCTTAAAGCTAGAGAATTTTATCTGGAAGGCTGGCTACACAGAGGTTTAAAAAAACACCATAAACACACTTTTTGAAACTGAAGAAGACATTTATAATCCCAAGTACCCTTGGTTAATAGGTCAATTTAGGAAAACGAATAATGCAAGGCTCTTTAGTATCAAGTTGCATTTTTTTTTCCTGTAATACTCTCCATTAGAAAGCAAAAACCAACAGAAGCCAAATTAAATGAAATCAAAATCCATTTAACAGAGTATCCTCTAAATTCAAGGTAAAGACCACTACTATCTGAAAGATTCCAAGCAAGAGTCCTTAAATATCAAGAAAGAAGAGTCCTTAAATATCAGCAAAGAACAAATGAACGCTTCCAACAGACACATAAGGAAGTAAGTGCTCTAGAACAGTGATCTAAACAGGAGGTCCCGGTGTTTGTCATAATGTGTGTATCAACCCCAGCTATAATTATCCAGGAAGGTATAAAATGGGTGATAGTGGTTGATCAATAAATGTTCTCAGTGTTACTATGACCACCACCACTACCACTAGTTTTAGCAGAGTTGCCACTTTTTGCAAACACAAGTCTCTTCAAGGGAAGGGGTTTAAGCAACATCTCAGTCTTCAAAGGTTTTTGTAAACTGTATTATTTCTTTCCTAACATATCAGATCAGTCACTCTGAGGAAATGTGTTTTTAATAGTCTTGGTAAGGGAAGAGAAAAGGTCATCTTAGAGTGAGAGAACAGTGGCCAAGCATGGTGGTTTGCAAAGACAAGCCCTGGGAAGCAAAGGGCACGAGAGGCGAATGGTAGCTGGACAGGTCACTGAGTGAGGAGCAACAGCGATGGGGACAACACAGAGCAATCTCTCCTTCAGACCATTTCAGAAACATGTCAGAAAATCAGGTCCAGTCTCAGAGCTATGTCATTTTTAAAAACAAAAGTGATATTTTTAACAGTTCCCAATTTCGTGGAAAAGGAGGATTGTGACTTCACTTTTATCTTTAGGTAAGATGTGGCACATGTAAATGTTTTTGGAGACACAATATTTGAATCCTAGTTCAAAAAAATTCCTTCCCAAAAAGCGGCATAGCAGTGCTACGAGAATCTATACAGTCCTTAAATATAAAGTATAACAACTGACAAAGGGCAATAATTATGTGCAAAAAGGTGAAGGCACTAGCCCAAACAGAATTGCTCATAAGAGAACCAAGGACTTTGCTGTATCAGCCAAGAATGAGACTCCCTTGGATGAATCCATAAATGTCAGGTCCAGAAAGGAAATGTAGGTTTCCCTTTTTCAAACAGTACAAAAGGCCAAGAAGCTTTAGAACTAAACAAACCAGGCCTGACCTCATAATAGTGTACTAAAAGCAAAGTCACAGATGTTTACATCCAGTCCAAATCAAGCCTATTATTAGAACTGAAACAAATAATTGTTTCAGCCAGATTTCAGGTTCCAAAAGGAGAGCGGACAGCCTGTGAAAGGAGAACCATCATTTGCAACTGCTAAGTGCTAAGCACTGTGACAGGCCTCTTGCCTGTGTTAGGACACTTTGTCCACACAGCAGCAGAATCTCTAACCCATAGAAAGCCATGGAATCTGGGGGCAGATTGAGAGCAACGAGTGGGGGCTGAGACTGAGTCCAAAGGGCAATTACATGCTCACTACCGTGAGCAATTATCTCTGAAGCCAGACGTTTTACAACAGTTGATCACAGGTCACTGACCAGAAGTTATTTGTACTGTAGCAAAGGTTTCTACCTCTTAGGACTCTAGCCTAGGGTCTCTAACCATGACTATGCATCCCTTCAATAAAAAATTTATGACCATTAACCCCTAGTAGATGCAAATTTTAAATTATATACATGAACACTGTTCTACTATATTATGGTAATTATAAAGCATATATGAAATATGTAAGTTAGAAAACAATTATATTTTAAATTTTAAATTGAAGTTTTAATATTTTATTCTCCTAACCCAATGGATCAGGCAGTGTATCACACTTAGAGACTGGCTTTTTTTGGCCTTTCTCTTCCAAAACACTCCCAATGGGCACATTCTGCTTCATGGGTCCCCAAGTCTAGGAGGAACTGACAGAAGTGGAATAGGTCTGCACACTTGGCCTTTACAGCTGAACCCATATTCAGTTTCTTACAATAATCAAACTTGAGAAGTGAGAGAGCGACTTCTTTGATCATCAGTAGACAGGCTCTTCCCAAGAGTGGTACAAACTGTTCTTGCATACAGATATGAAAAGGAATGTCACAGAGACACGTATCTTCAAATTCAGCTTGGCCACTAATCACATCTCTTTCTCATCTAACCCCACTTCAACCAGAGTCAAAAATTAAACTGGAAAGATCTGAACATGTTCTTTTTTCTTCTTTTGCCTGACTGTAATGATTCTGTGATGTTAGGCAAAGCATCCAATTTCTGCAGGCCTCATTTATTCATGTAAACATTGGCATTAGCTTTGAGAATGACTAAGGATTCTTGTGGACATAAAAATCTAAAGTTCTAAAAAAATTCCTTTGTCAATTTTCCTAATATGGCATGTATATACTATGGAATATTATGCAGCTATAAAACTAACACAGGAACAGAAAACAAAATACCTACCACATGCTGTTACTTTAAGGTGGGAGCTAAATGATGAGAACTCAAGGAGACAAAGAAGGGAACAACAGATACTGGGGTCTAGTTGAGGGCGGAAAGTGGGAGAAGGGAGAGAATCAGAAAAATAACTATTGAGTAATAAGCTTAGTACCTAGGTGATAAAACAATCTGTACAACAAACCCCTGTGGCATAAGTTTACCTATATAACAAACACGCATGAACCCTAAATAAAAGCTAAAAAAAAATTAATAGGAACAGATTTCAGAACTAAAAACAAAAGCAAACATAAAAGGAATACTATGCAGCTATAAAAAAGAATGAACATGGATGGAGCTAGAGGCCACTATTCTAAGTGAAATAACTCAGAAACAGAACATCAAATACAGAATGTTCTCACTTATAAGTGAGAGCTAAACAATAGGTACACATGGACATAAAGATGGAAATGACAGATACCAGGGACTCTAAAAGGCAGCAGGGTGGAAAGGAGTGAAGATTTAAAAATTACCTATCCAATACAATGTTCACTATTTGAATTATGGGTTCACTAGAAACCCAAGCTCCACCAGTAGGCAAAATATCCATGTAACAAACCTGCACATGTACCCTGTAAATCTAAACTAAAAAAATAATTTTTTGAAAAGTTAATTTTTCTCACCCTGGTTTCTCTCTATGTTCAAATGTTGGCTGTGATATGTGAAATGTGAATCATGAATTAAATGTGCTGACCTAGAAAAAAAAAACATAAATATGTTTGGTTGACATTTACCACTTCTCCCATCCCTCATCTAACAATAATACAGTAGAAGATGCAGATGCCTGATGGTTTCCTAACTGAACCAGACCAAATGCATGAGGTACCTCTTTTGTAGGATATAGGGTTGAATCTAGGTAAGACACCTTCTTCTCCTCTCTTTCTCTGCAAACACAGACAAAAATCGCAAATGCACAGTATCTTTATGTACACCTGCAAATGTATATGCAAATCAAATAATGGCATAACCCTAAAGTGAGCAGGCATTATATGCACCTCAAAGACCTGGTGTAGACAATGTTAAATATTAAAGGGATTGTTAACTGGTTGTTAAGCACACAAAGTACAAGATATTTTTTTATTTTATTTATTTATTTATTTATTTATTTATTTATTATTTTTTGAGACAGAATCTCGCTCTGTCACCTAGCCTGGAGTGCAGAGGCACAATCTTGGCTCACGGCAACGTCTGCCTCCCAGGTTCAAGCAATTCTCCTGCCTCTGCCTCCTGAGTAGCTGGGATTACAGGCATGCGCCACCACACCTGACTAATCTTTGTATTTTTAGTAGACACAGGGTTTCTCCATGTTGGCCAGGCTGGTCTCGGACTCCTGACCTCAAGTGATGCGCCCGCCTCAGCCTCCCAAAATGCTGGGATTACACGTGTCAATTACAATAATATTGTTAAATACAATAAAATTGATAAGATATTTTAAGAGGTTCTGGTGGACTGGGGTTTTAAAATAAGTTAATTTTTGGCTCATGGCAGAGCACTAAGGGAATTACACGTGTGAATTACAATAATATTGTTAAATACAATAAAATTGATAAGATATTTTAAGAGGTTCTGGTGGACTGGGGTTTTAAAATAAGTTAATTTTTGGCTCATGGCAGAGCACTAAGCAGGGCTCTGATTCCAGTCCCATCCTACCACCCACTAGCAGTGTGAATGTTTCCTCTAACAGTTACCCATGTGTTCCTTAGTTTTCTCATTGTAAGACAGGTATTCTTTTTTTAAAGCAAGACCAAGATCATTATTTCTCCTGGTGAAAACTGAAAAAAAAAAATCCAGCAATAGATGAATGATCAAATATTATATGGTACTCAAGGAGACGTTAAAATTATCTTTATAATAAATGTATAAAACTAAAATTCTTGTTACCATGTTAAATTAAAAATGAGAACAAAATTATACCTAGATATTATAAAAGGGGAGGAGTATTAAAAAACATGAATCCTGAAAAGCCAAAGCCATGATTTTCCCATTGTTTTCATGTTTTTTATAAATAATATGTATACATTTATAGGAGGAACATTCTCAAAAATCATGGATCCAAGAACACAGTTGACTCTGACCTGTCCACAAGATAGAAAGGATTCTGAACAGAGGTATAACCCATGTAATTACTGCTTGTGTGCATTAGCTAGAAAACAGAGGAGGGCGGCTCATGCTTCCTTTCAGGAAGATGAAAACTTGGATCTCAAGGAATAAAGACCAGTATATTCTTGCTATCTCGAAACCATTTGCCACGACCCTATACACTTCTCAGAGCAGGGTACTTGTTAAACTGATAAAAACATCAAAATGCAGGGTAGCATGAGGTCTACAACCTCAGCCACATGGGATCCACACAAAGTGGATGAAGAATAATTTGTGTGAAAAGGGTAGAGGTGAGACAGTATGAAAATCCTCTGAGAGATTAAAACCGAAAACCAAGAATCCAGTTTCCATTTTTCTTTGGAAAGCCCTCCTTAAGGAAATGTAGAATTGAAAATGGTTACAATGAGAAAAGAGCATTTGGGGAAAGTTTTGATATATTCAATGCCCATTAAATGATCACTTGTTACTACGTTAAATGAACTCTTTCTTCAAGAGAAACACTCAGGTACTTCACAATTTTAAGACAACAGCTTTCCATTGTAGGCCACAATGGAAGCATTTATAAATTGCTCATTTTGAACGATTCTAAAAGTCTGAATATATTAGAGAAATCTGCATTTTCCTATTGGTCATTGGTCCAATAAGTAGAATAAAATCTCCCTTTTAATTCCCTCGGAAACCTGACGGATTCCGAGGGAATTAAAAGACCACCCAGTAGCATCTTAGTGTGAACAACAGCAAGTTTCTTAAAAAAAAAAAAAAAAAAAAAAGCCAAAACAAGCACTAGCCACTGTAACCCAGAGTGAATGTGTGAGCTCACATCCTGGAGGTCAAACCCAGAAAGTGAGTCCAGAGCTTAGGCAGTCTCAGTTCTTACAGAGGCACAGCAGAACTGGGATTATGCCCAATTCCCCGCCTAGATACTTCATTTGTTCCACAAGGACGCTGTGATCAAAGCACTGGGAACAGAAAGGAGGTATCTACAACAGTCTCTACTCTCTAGAGGCTGACAGTCCACAGAAGTAAACAGAAAGCCAACGGACAAAGCCCAGCAATGCTAAGTGCTATTACAGAGATGACATGGGAGGCCAGAGGGGACACATGTTCACACTCAGAGCACAGTAACTACCTGGTCTATTCTCTATGGTATTGGACAGCTTGGCAACCTCACTGTGCTTGTGGCTAATAGTTTCTTCTGGAAAATTCTGCATATGGTTTAGCATGACTGGAAATGAGATAGAAATGTCAGTCATTTGTATTGTCTCTCCCTCCCTGTCTCTTCTTCATGGAAGTTGAGTACCTTCTATGTATCAGGCATTACATATGCACCTATAGTTCAGTTGCTCCTCAAAATACCCTGTGAATTTATTGCCATTTTAAAGATGAGAAGATGAGAAAACTGAGTTTCAAAGACATGACAGAGCTAGTACAGTTATCATTCTCTCTCTCTCTCTCTCTCTGTGTGTGTGTGTGTGTGTGTGTGTATGTAAAGAAAGGGTAACAGGAAAGAGTTGGAGAAACAAGAACCTGATCTGGGCTGAGAAGCCGGGTCCACAGGCATTTGTATCAGCCTCTCCCACTTCTGATGTTTGCTTAACAGTGAACTTGACTGACCTCAAAGAACATTTTGTTTTATTTTGTTTTAATTTTTCTTTTGATCCAGTAAAGATAGGTGTAGGAAAATAACATCTCCCATTTCAGGGATAGGACCTTGATTGACTAACCCAGTTCTAACTCCCTGTGAAGCAGGATAAACAGGCCTAAACACAAAGGGCTTCTGCACCCAACAGTCCCAGTATTGTGCAAATATTCGTTATTAGAGTGGAAATTTTCAAACTCTAAAATAGAACAGCAGTGTGATGCCACCTAATATTCTAGCTTTGGGGAAAAACAATGTTGGAATCTAGGTAATCGAGAGTAGACCAGTTTAAAAATGGCGGGTCAGAATGACCTTAAGATTCCTGTCAGGAGTGGGACACAGACTGCAGAGGATGCAAACCGGAGAGGGAATGAAGAAAAACTGTAGGGAAGGAGAGGGAGAAAACCCCCAAGGCCAAGTCTGGGTTATCATATGATTTTGCTTTACATGACATGGGTCACAGGTGCCTGTCATACATACATATTAACATGTTTTTTTTTTTTTTTTGCTGTTGTCTTATAAATGTCTTGAGTCTGTTCCTGAGAGTCAGACTTTATTATTGGATTATTTATTTATTTTTATTTCAATGGGTTTTGGGGGGTAAAGGTGGTATTTGATCATTAACATGTTTTTAAAAAGCTATAGATGAGCAATCTTTATCTGGCAAGAACCATTAGTGGGATAGTGAGTATCCCACTAAAGATAATAGTATTGCTCATAAAGCTGAATACCTTCCATGTATCATGCATTACACACACGTATACAGTTCAGTTATTCTTCAAAATACCCTGTGAATTTAATGCAGAGATACAGATATGATTGCCATTTTATAGATGAGAAAACTGAATTTCAAAGACATGACAGAGTACAGTCAGCGTTTTACCATAAGTCAGTCTTCTGCCTACCCTGTGTTCTTCTATAGCTGGGGTTGGGAATTCTCACAGGGCGCAATAGGTGCCTCTGACTATAGTTTACTGACAAAAGCCTCACTACCACACACAGTAAGGTGCACTAACTTCTCAAAGTGTTAACCTCGAAAATCAGCCAAAGAATGCATCTATGTGGCTTAAAACAGTGCCTTCTTGATAGGCTGCTGTTTAGGATGTCTGCCAGGTACACAGTGGCTTGCCAGCCACATGCCAGAAGGAGAGCTGTCTTAGTTTGCAATCTCCCTAACCACCACTTGCTCTACCTTTGCAATTAGTCAAAACTAATCATAACGAACATAAGTGAGTGAGTTGTGAAACTCCTGTTCTTAACAGTGGGCTGTGTGGTGGGAGAGCACACAGATGGAGTTTCCTTTTTAAATGAAATATTTGGCACTAGCTTCTGTTAAGAGTTTTCCCTTGTTTCCATCTGGTTTTAGT